>NC_140997.1:149218307-150585323 GCF_052327205.1 Somniosus microcephalus
GTCAACCATCAGGTCACTGAACTGTAGGATTGGTCAATCATCACGTCACTCAACTCTAGGATGGCACGCCCGCACACGCAATGAACCCGCCCCCGGTGACACAGCAATTGGTCAACCATCATGTCACTCGACTGTACGATTGGTCAACCTTTACGTCACTCAATGCTAATGGCGGATAATGAGTGGAATTTTGAACGTTTTTTGGATACCGTACTGAACAATTTTTGTCTGACCAAAAAGTAAATACGCTATGACCATTCTGGAATCATAAGCTTTCTTTTGATATAACACACGTGTAGGTACGCTCTATAACTTTTGAGTGTATAAAGTACATACATACAGACAGGCAGACAGATGGAAGGACAGAAGAGCTATTTTATATATATAGATATTCAAGAAGGAGTTAGATATATTTCTAAGGCTAAAGGGACCAAGGGATATGGGGAGAAAGCAGGGACAGGGTACTGAATTTGGAGGATCAGCCACGACCTCATTAAATGGCGGAACAGGCTCGAGGGGCTGAATGGCCTACTCCTGCTCCTATCTTCTATGTTTCTATGTTTGACAGCTTCACAGAGCTGTCAAACAATAACATTTCTTCTTTCAAAAATTCTTGACATACATTGACATGCTCTGTCACTGACTTCCCCCTAATTGGCCCGCTGAGCCCGCTGGGCAGGCTTAACAAGGTCAATCAGGGGAAATTCCCACTGGTTGGCCAGAAGCTGATGGAGGTGGGATTGAAACCCGGCAAGCAGCAGTCCCACCTCCAAAAGCTTCCCATTCAGAAAATCCAGCCCTCTGTGTTTGTTTTGGGGCCAGGCCAGTGTTTGCTGGCACAGATCAGTGTAACTGGGCACCCTTCTGCCGACTTGTCGCTGGCTGTTCCTCCCGAGTCCAGTGGCAGATACACCAGACTGTCATCTTTACACTTAAACCTGCCTTAGACTTAATTTTATACAGAATATAATAAATAAAAGAATGTGTTTTTTACATATACATATATCCACAAAGCTAGTCCTACTTCTGTCTACCTTTTTATACAATAAGCGATATGAGTAAGTGTTGTAATAATGAGAAGGCACATCTCGCGGTCTAATTGTCTTTTTACTCTAGTTGTCTGCTCTCCGCTCTGCAAGGTGCTGACTTCTGCTGGAGTACAGTTCCAATGGCACAGTCTTTGGTGCCTCAAGTCATTTTTCATATGAGCCGAATTCGTTTGAGTCAGTCGGCTATTTGACCATGAAGGTTCACACCCAACGCCCACACATACACACTTCCTAGCAGGTCTCATTTACCAATCAGAAGCAGGAATCCTGCCGAAAGTTTTCTTCTACCTTCCTAGTACAGACCAATGGTAGTGCTCAGAATTGTTGATCCCAGCTGAGATCAACTAGCTCAGCCCAGACCAGGGGAGACGTCATTTTCTTTCTGTTCTATTGTAATGAGACTTGGTTCATACTAATGCATGGCTGAGAGGGAATAAACAGGTAGGATGTAAAAGATTCCATGGCACTATTCAAAGAGGAGCAAGGGGGAGTCCTGGCCAATATTTATCCCTCAACCAACATTACTAAAACAGATTATCTGATTATTTATCTCAGAGCTGTTTGTGGGACCTTGCGGTGTGTAAATTGGCTGCCGTGTTTCCTACATTACAACAGCGACTACACTTCAAAAAAGTACTTCAATGGCTGGAATGCATTTTGGGACATTCTGAGATCACGAAAAGCGCTATATAAATGCAAGTCTTTCTTTATTGTAGATCAACCCGAACCCCCTCAATTATTACTGCAATCCACTCTCGTTCATCAATTAGTTCTTTTAGATATTAGATGTTGCAAAAGGCACCATGCAGTTTTTCACATCATTTTGTAAGGGTTCTATTATAAAAGTAAAGCGGATGTTTCATTAATTCAATAGCCAGTATCATGTTGGCACGTTATTAAGAGAAAGGTAGAATCAAGGATTTATTGCAAAGCAAAATTAGAAAGCAATTAAAATCCTAAGGCTAGAAATTACACTTAACAATGTTACCGGGTGGTTAATGTGTTCATATTATATTTGTTCGCTATTTAAAGGAGGTGTTAACCTATTTATCTTAACCAACTTAATGCTTCCATTAGAATAGCAGACTGAGGAATGTCATATGAATATGTTAAAGGCCCATACGCTGATATCTTAAAGCAGTGATTTTTAGGCTCATATTACGGTTAAGTTTGTGAGGTGAGACTGCTGCCGTTGAGCCCTGCTAAATGGTAGCGTGAGTGGCTGATTTGTCCCCATCTCCTGTTGTGTATGTAACCTGTTCCACCTTAAGAGAGCTTAAGCCTGTTCCACCTTAAGAGATGTACTACTTTCTCAGGCTGCTGTAGACGTAATACCGGGGGTGAACACACCGGTATATAAGCACTGTGCAGTAATCTTGTATTCAGTATAGTCCCTACCTCCAACCAGTAAAGACCTGTTTTATTGTTACTCATTAGTCTGTGTCTTAATTAACTAAATAACTCACAGACTTAACACTGGCGACGAGTCAGGTTCTTACCCTGCGGCAGTTATTCCACGGCGGTTGAAGAGAGGTTTCAAACCACCCCACCCCACTGGAAGCGACAGGCATTAGGGCCCTGAAGCCTCCATCAGCTTGTGAACCGGAGTAGAAGACAGGGCTGGGGAAGACAGAGGTACAGGGCGATAGCGATCGGCAGATAAGGGCCGGGCCGCTTTGAAGTGAGGGGCGCAGCCGGGCCATCGATCGCAACCACTGATAAGGGCCGCACTCGGGCTAAAAGGGCAGCGGCTGCAGAAATTGAAGGCGCGAGAGCCGCGGTGCACAGCGCGGGCCATCGATCGCGATCGGGAGATAAGGGCTTTGGAGTGCGAGGCGCAGCCGGGCCATCGATCGCAAGCACTGATAAGGGCCGGGCCGCTTTCAAGTGCGAGGCGCAGCCGGGCCATCGATCGCATCCGCTGATAAGGGCCGCACTCGGGCGATCGCGGCGAAGATAAGGGCCGCACTCGGGGGCTGAAGGGAGACGGCATCGGGGGACGGGTGAAGACCGCCAAGCGCGGGAAAACCGCCATTTTGTGGGCGGAGGACGACGGCAAGAGCGGGAAGCCGCCATCTTTGATAACAAGTAAAGAAAAGAAAATCTGAGAAATTGCAAATCTACAATGCCTAAACACGGGAATATTAGCACCTTTGATAGTGACCTCGAAGATTGGGCCATATATGTTGAAAGAGTAAAAAATTATTGTAAGGCCAATAAAATTCGTGACCAAGATAAAGCTCTAACATTATTAAATTTAATGGGTGCGAAGACATACGGGCAATTGAAACACCTGTTATCACCAGATGAACCGGCGGATAAGACGTTCGATGAGATTGTTACTGTCCTGAAAGATCATCTAAACCCCACGCCGCTGATGCTAGCGGAACGATTTAAATTTTACGACAGAAGGCAGCTACAGCATGAAAGCAATGCTGAATATTTGCTGGAATTGCGTAAATTAGTGAAATATTGCCAGTTTGGAACGGGACTGACAGATGCACTACGAGACAAATTTGTGTGTGGTTTATTTAAACAGGATACACAAAAGCGACTGCTCGAGGAGAATGAGCTGACGCTTGAGAAGGCGGTCACTATGGCAGCAGCACACGAAGCCGCAGCGAGAGGCACGGCAGTAATGCAGCTACGGTCACCGGAGCTCAGTGCACACAAATTGGGTGTGAGTTCTGGCAAATGTTATCGTTGTGGAAAGACAACGCATGATCAGAACCAGTGTTGGTTTAAAAACCAAGAATGTAGAACTTGTGGTAGGCTTGGACACATAGCTAGAGTATGCAGGTCAGGGAAGAAGACCAGCAACAAGGAGTCACCGCAAGGAAAATACGCAAAAGTACACAAGGTGGCCGAGCAGGAGTCCGATTCAGACGCTAGCAGTAATGAACTGGCTGGCTTAAGCAGTATTGAACTGGCTAGCTTAAGGGTACTCAACATTGGTAAGGGTGCAGACCTCCAGACAATTTGGGTCACTCTTCAGATAGAAGGAGTCCAAGTAAAACTGGAATTGGACACTGTGTCACAGAGTGGGAGAATCTGGAAAGTCAACAGAAGCAACTGATGGAGAAAATGGAGCAGGAGCACACCAACCATCTGCGCGAGGAGGCCGAACGAATCAAAGCTGATTCAGGTTCTGAAGGTGCGTGCCATAATCTGGTGTCAGAAGAGTTAACGGTCAGCCAACTCCTTCATATGCTGAGGGACAAGACTCTGAAATGGGAAAAACTTGAACACGAGCTGCGATCTTCAAAGGAAAAGGGTTCGGAGCTCTCAAAAGTCATTGAGATGGCTGATGTGACGACACAGACTGAAACGACTGCAACAGAGCAGCCATTGGATGCCAAAAGTACGCTGACTCACGTCAATGTAGAACAACAGACCGCTGAAACAGCTGCTCCGGTAGAGGGATTGCATAGTCCGATCAATCAATCTCCAAAGGAAGTTGAAGTATTAAAATCACAAATGAGGTCACTAGTAAACGACTTGCTGAAAGCCCAGAAAAAGCTGGATGCAGAGGTACACATGAAGAAGTCTCTTCAGGAAAGATGTCTGGATTTGGAACAAGAGCTGGCTAACGTCCAGCTGGGTATGGAGGAAATAGACGACCCTCTCACTGGTCTAGCTCAGGACAACACCGAATATTACCATGACCTGGTGGACGACACCGAATATTACAATGTCCTGTCCTGCCCAGCTTGTAACTTCGACTCCCAAAGTGCAGAAATCATGGAGGAGCACCAAAAGTCTACGGAACATCGGGAGAAGCTGGCTCTACGACGGAAACAGGAGGAAGAGAAGGAGGAACTGCGCATGCAGCTGGCAGCTGTGGCAGCTGACAATGGAGCCCAGAGAGTCTCCAAGAAGCAGAAAAGGAAAAGTAAAAACAGAAGATGACCCATCTGAACCATTATCACCTCTATCAGATCACACACGCGGTCCCTCCGAACGGAGCCAAATCAGTTCGGAAGTTCAAGCTGTTAAATCCATGAAAGGACTATTGAATGAGTAACGTGAACCGACTACACCACAGAGATTGAATCTGTGAACTGTATTCCGCAGAGACTGAATCTGTGATATGTTACATTAAACATGAAGTTATATATGTATATATGTTATTACGTTATGTTAAATGGGGGGGATGACTATAAAGCTAAAAAGGGAGGAGTGTTGTGTATGTAACCTGTTCCACCTTAAGAGAGCTTAAGCCTGTTCCACCTTAAGAGATGTACTACTTTCTCAGGCTGCTGTAGACGTAATACCGGGGGTGAACACACTGGTATATAAGCACTGTGCAGTAATCTTGTATTCAGTATAGTCCCTACCTCCAACCAGTAAAGACCTGTTTTATTGTTACTCATTAGTCTGTGTCTTAATTAACTAAATAACTCACAGACTTAACATCTTCGACCTGTGTTCCTGTCTAGGGAGCGGAGCCTTGTAAAACAACCCCTCCAATGAAATGATTTGACAAAACAAAAATGTTGGATGATTTCCTCACGTTAGTAAAATTTTAACTTTTAAAATGTCACCGCGAGCATAGCAGAAAACAAATGGTCCAGGAATTTCCTGTGGGGGCGTAATCAGCAGTTTATGCTGAAATTTCCTGCCAATCTCATTAGCATACCCCCGAATGTAAACATAGGGCTAAACAATCCTAGGAAAGCTCGGAACTCACACCATATATTCCTTTAAGTATGGAAATTCAAGTTTCAAGCCACCTAACTATTATTCATGCCCATTAGGCACGTGGGGGAGAAACAGGGCTCTGTTGCACCTGTTTTTTAGGTGCTAATCGGACTTCCAAAGATCAAAAATTGGGACCTAGATGCCATCTTGGTACAGTAGTTTGCGCGCCGCACCTAACGACCGCTGGCAGCATGCAGAGCAGTAGATTATTGGACTGAAGCAAGCTTCAAGGGTTACTGCTTTGTGTATGCCAGTGCCCATAATGGTCTTATGGTGTTACAGTATTTAGTTCCTAAAAGCCAGCTTGCATTCAGAATTCCCATCAGTCTGACGCGCAGACTGACTACAGCGACTAAATTTCTTACGCCACATGCTCAATGACATGAAAGAAAATGTGTGAAGCCCACTGTCCTGATCTTTAATGAGTCTATCAGTGTTCTTGTACTTATCATTAGGAATTAATTTTATGGATAATTTCAAAATTACAACCACCATTAGATTTGATTCCTTCCTGTGATTGTCTGCCTTAATGCATGGGTGTTTCATTTTATGCCTTGATGATTGCCATCAATAACTGTGGCCAGCAAATAAGAACCATATTTGAACTATGAAGGACAAAGATCACAAGCATCAGCGAAGGCATGTATGTGCATGAACTAGAAATTAAAATTCAAACACTGTAGTTGAGAAGGTTGAAGCTTTAGCTTCAGAAAAGGATTAAATACCCAGTGGGAAGTTTTCTTTTACAACAGGACTAGGCTGATAATTCATAACATTTTAAAAAACTTTTTCATGTAATGTCCTCTAATGGTTGGAAAGTCACTTAATGATATTAATCTAAATATGCCTTTCACTCATTTTGTGTCCCCTGTTGAGGAAATTGAGTTAACGTATTACATGCTGTTTGATTTATATCTGATCTATTGGTAGGAATGGGAACATTTTATTAGGATTTGTGGCTCTGGGGATACCTATTACCAGAAACAAAGAGAATCAACTTGCATTAATACGGTGCCTTATCATGTCTTTCAAAAAACGTCAAATACAATGAATTAGTTTGGAGTGTAGGGACCATTGAGGCAGAGCAAGATCTGACAAATAGCAATTTGGATACACAACCAGTTGATCTGGTTTTTGGTGCTGTTGGTTGAGGGAGAACAAAGTAGGGTCTTGGTGTTGCTTGCCAAATTTGCAGTGTAAATCCAGTGACAGGATTTGATGTGGAATGGAAGTCTAATGCAATGTCAAACCTGATTTACAAAGTGCTCAGATGGTATGTTATATCTTCTGAGCATTTTGTAAACATACTTGACTCCTGTTTACAGAGCAGGGAATTGGAGTGCCTGGTGTGGTTCAGTTGGTAGCCCCCTAGCCTCTGAGGTCATGAAGGTGCTGAGGTTCAAGTCCCACTCCAGAGACATGCAGCACAAAAATCTAGGCTGTCACTCCAGTCCAGTGCTGAGGGAGTGCTGCACTGTCAGAGGTGCCGTCTTTTGGATGAGACGATAAACCAAGGCCCAGACCACTCTCACAGGAGGACGTAAAAGAACCCGTGGCACTATTTCGAAGAAGAGCAGGGGAGTTACCCCCGGTGTCCTGGCCAAATATTTATCCCTCAATCAACATCACAAAAAACTGATTATCTGGTCATTATCATTATCATATTGCTGTTTGTGGGAGCTTGTTTTGTACAAATTAGCTGCGACGTTTCCTACATTACAACAGTGACTATGCTTCAAAAGTACTTCATTGGCTGTATAGCGCTTTGGGACGTCCGGTGATCGTGAAAGGCGCTTCGGAAATGCAAGTCTTTCTTTCTCTTTGGTCACCCCTTCTAACATCTCTTCCTTTTCCTCAAAGTCCATTTATCAATTATGCATCTGTGAAATGCCTTGGTATATTTTTCTATGCTAAAGGCAGGTTGTTGTTGTTAGAGGAATGTTGTTCAGGATATCTGGAGAAATTCCTGCTCATCCCTTTGGAATCTGTAACATCCACCTACACCATCAGAACAAGGCAAAAGAGGCATTGATTTAACATCTCATCTGAAGGACAGCACCTCTGACAATGTAGCACCCCCTCAATACTGCAGCGATGTGTCAGTTTAAATTATATTATCAAGTCCTAAATGTAGTGTATGTACCTTTAAGGGGAGAACTACTTTTTACAGCTCCTGTATACTGTAGTACCGGCAGTGACCACACCTGTATATAAACCTTGAGTAGGGATCTGTACATTTAGTTTTAGAGTAACTCTTATCCAGTAAATACCTGTTGATTGTTCCCTGCAGTCTCGTGTCTAGTTATTGAAGGACACACAACATAAAAATACACAGATCTAACATTAGCGACGAGGCAGATTCGAACCTACCTGCAACTCTGCATCACCTCCCAGGGATTCGCTCCTGGAGAACAGTGCAAGAAGGTCGAGTTCAGAAGCACGGGCGTCGACCACGAGCAACTGCCCAGTCATCCAGCGGAGATTTGAGCATCACAGGGGAGGCTGTTGAGAGCTGGGCTTGGTTCTCCAGTCATGGTGGTCCAGCGAAACGGGCTGGCAACAGGTACGGCGCAGACCCTTCCCGGACAGCGGCGGCTAGAGCTGACTGACGGCACAGGAAAGGCTGAGCAGCGTCGACGGGAGAAGAGAGAGGGCAGAGCGCACAGGGCGCAGCTGGTGTTCAGGGCCGAGCAGCGTCGACGGGAGAAGAGAGAGGGTAGAGCGCACAGGGCGCAGCCGGTGTTCAGGACCGAACGGCGTCAACGGGAGAAGAGAGAGAGGCACGAAGGAAAATGCGCAGAGCACAGCCGGTGTTCAAGGGACGAGCAGCGTCAGTGGAGAAGAAAGGGAAATGCGCAGAGTGCAGCCAGTGTTCAAGGGCCGTGCAGCCGCAGCGGAGAAGAAGGGAGAGTGCGGGAAACGCCATTTTGACCCACAGCGGAGAAGAAGGGAGAGCGCGGGAAAACGCCATTTTGGGCTGCGAGAAGAAGGGAGAGCGCGGGAAAACGCCATTTTGAGCCAGTCTAACCACACCCAGGGATGCCGAAGAGTGGCAGTATCACAGCGTTCGACAATGAAGTCGAAGATTGGATGACATATGTCGAACACATAGAAGTGTACTGCAAGGCGAATGAAGTGCCAGATGAGAGGAAAGCGCTGGTATTGTTGAATTCAATGGGTGCAAAAATGTATGGCTTACTGCGAAACCTAGTAACCCCAGAGAAGCCAGTGGAAAAGGATTTTGGAAACATAGTGTCAATCCTACAGGACCACTTAAAACCCACACCGCTGCTGATAGCAGAAAGATTTAAGTTTCACAAAAGGAACCAGCATAAAGATGAAAGTAATGCTGAGTATTTAACGGAACTGCGCAAGCTATCGAAACACTGCCAGTTTGGAACGGGACTAGCAGATACTTTAAGGGACAAGTTTGTGTGTGGGCTTCAAAGTGAAGGAACCCAGAAACGGCTTCTATCAGAAAAGGATCTTACGCTGGACAAGGCTTTCAGCATGGCAGTATCACACAAAGCAGCCGCACAGGGCGCTGCAGAGATACAACGGAGACCGCAAGAATATGGCACAAATGAAATGTCATATGGAACAGTGAAATGCTATCGCTGCGGCAGAACAACACACGACCATAATGATTGCTGGTTCAAGGACAAAGTGTGCAGACAGTGTGGAAAAGTAGGACACACAGCAAGAGTCTGCAGGTCGGGAAAGAAAACCAGCAGCAAGAAAGCTCCACAGGAGAAGTACAAGAAGGTACATAAGGTGACGGAGAGTAGTTCAGACGAACAGAAAAGTGATACAGACTCCGGAAGCAAGGAGCTGGGTTGTCTGAAACTACATAAGGTGATCAAAACGGAGGATCACCAAACTATCTGGGTCACGCTCAAGATAGCTGGAGTCCAAGTGAAAATGGAATTGGACACAGGATCAGCCCTAACAGACATAAACCGAAGGGACTACAAGCGGCTATTCTCACATATACCCTTGAGAGATACAGAGATTGTCTTGAAGACGTACACGGGGCAAAAAGTGTACCCCAAAGGAAAGATAAGGGTGAACGTTATATATAACAGCAAGGAAACACCAAAAATGGACCTATATGTATTGCCAGATGGAGGACCACCACTACTAGGACATGAATGGATCCGGAAGATACAGCTAGATTGGCATTCCATACAAGCACTGACTGTAGATGCCAAAAAGGATGACGACGCCACACCTGGACGACTGTCAAAAATGCTAACTGATGCACAAGAAGTGTTCCAGGAGGGACTTGGAACACTAAAAGGCTTAACAGCGATGATCAAAATAAAGGAAAATGCAAGCCCAAAGTTTTTTAAGGCCAGACCGGTGCCTTATGCGATCTGCCCAGCCGTCGAAGCAGAGCTGGAAGGTTTGGAATGTTCAGGAGTACTGTCCAAACTGGACTGGAGCGAGTGGGCTACACCCATCGTTCCTGTAATGAAGAGGTCATTGAGTAATACGCCTGTGGAACCAAAGAAGGTTCACATCTGTGGGGACTTTAAGGTGACAGTGAACCCAGTCCTTCACACGGTACAATATCCGCTTCCGCGGATTGAAGATATTTTTGCCTCGCTATCTGGAGGGAAACGCTTCACTAAGATTGATCTGGCCCAGGCGTACCTGCAAATGGAGGTAGAAGAAGCCTCGAAACAATACCTCACGATCAACACTCATAAAGGTCTCTACCAATACAACCAGCTGGTGTTCGGGGTAGCATCAGCTCCGACTATTTGGCAAAGAGCAATGGATCAAGTCCTGCAAGGGATTCCAGGGACCCAGTGTTATTTGGACGACATCCTGGTCACGGGCGAAAATGACAGTGATCACCTCGCCAACCTGGAGCAGGTGCTCACTAGATTGAAGGAATATGGGCTCCGAGCTAATCGCCACAAATGCGAGTTTTTCCAGAAGCAGATCTCGTATTGTGGCCACATTATTGATGAAGAGGGGTTACATAAGTCCCCTGAAAAGATTGAGGCAGTAGTCAAGGCTCCAGCACCGGAAAATGTGTCACAACTGAGGTCGTTCCTCGGGCTGGTGAACTACTAGCATAAGTTCTTGCTGAATTTGTCTACAGTACCACACCCACTGAACACCCTACTGCAAACGGGGGTACCATGGAAGTGGAATGACGAATGTAAACGAGCTTTCCAGAAGTGCAAAGAATTGATCACATCAAAAGAGGTGTTGGCTCATTTCAACCCAGCACTACCAATTCGGTTGGCATGTGATGCATCACCCTATGGCATTGGAGCGGTGCTGTCGCACAAGTTCCCGGACGGCTCGGAGAGGCCGGTAGCCTTTGCGTCTCGGTCACTAACCTCAGCCGAGCGTAACTACGGCCAGATTGACAGGGAGGCCCTCAGCCTAGTGTGGGGAGTGAAAAAGTTCAACCACTATCTGCACGGGCAGAAGTTCACCTTGCTGACTGACCACCAACCACTTGTCTCCATCTTTAATCCAAAGAAGGGCGTTCCGGTGATGACTGCACAACGGCTACAAAGATGGTCCCTTTTTCTAGGGGCGAACCAATATGAAATCGAGTATAAGGGCACGAAACAGCATGGAAACGCTGATGGGCTATCACGCCTGCCACTGCCTACTGCGGAGGAAGCACCAGCAGTGGACCCTGTCGAAATATTTTATTCAACTATAATTGAACGCTTGCCAGTAACTAACGCTGATAAAGAGAAGGAGACCCGAAATGACCCGACACTGTCTCGGGTATATGACTTGACGGTGAAGGGATGGCCAACACATGGCGACTCACTGTTGCCAGCATTCTCATCCAGAAGAGAACAGCTGTCAGTATGCCAGGGGACCTTGATGTGTGGATCCCAAGTGGTAATTCCACCCAAGTTAAGGGAGAGAGTGCTAAATGAGCTTCACGAAGGCCATCTGGGAGGGGTGAAAATGAAAAGCCTTGCTAGGGCTTATGTGTGGTGGCCGGGGATCGATCAGCAAATTGAGGACCTGACAACGAGCTGTTCAGGATGCCAGAAGGTCCAAAATGCACCATCACATGCCCCTCTACACCCATGGGAGTGGCCCTCATCTCCATGGCAACGGGTGCATATTGATTTTGCTGGTCCATTCATGGACTCAATGTTTTTAATAGCCGTGGATGCGCACTCGAAATGGCCTGAGGTCATCAAAATGTCCTCCACCACCACGGAGAAAACTATTGCAGTCCTACGGACCATATTTGCCAGGAACGGCTTGCCAGAGCAGATTTGCTCTGATAACGGACCACAGTTTGTATCTGAAGAGTTTCGAAGATTCATGAAAAGGAATGGGGTAAGGCATTACACATCCGCCCCATATCATCCTGCCACAAATGGATTGGCTGAGAGGTTCGTACAAACCTTTAAGAAAGCAGTAAGGGCCATGTGCAATGACGACATTCCACTGCAGCATAAGGTGGACAATTTCCTGTTAGCCTACAGAAATGCGACACATGCAGTCACCAACCAGACCCCGGCCATGATGTTCTTTAACCGAAGGTTGAGATCTCGTCTGGATTTGCTCAGACCAAATGTACGAAGAGATGTTGAGAATAAGCAATTCCAGCACATCAATGAGAAGCCGACAAGGAGCTTCTATGTGGGGCAACCAGTCTTGGCCCGCGACGACCGAACAGAGAAATGGCAACCAGGAACGATATGCACACGGCAGGGGCCACTAATGTACACAGTGGATGTTGGGGAGAACATTGTGAGACGCCATGTCGACCAGATCCTAGAGTCATAGGAACGATTCAACACCATTTCTCGCGCACCTAGTGATGAACCCGACATACAGGTAGCATCTACCCCAGAAACAGTAGCATTGGAAGCTGATGAACCAACTGATGACAGGGGGCCTCCGCACCAAGAGCAAGACACTCAGGAAAGGCGCTATCCAGAAAGGATCAGGAAGCCGCCCCAAATACTGAATTTATAAATGGACTATTTTCAGTTAATGTGCATGTTAAAAGTGTTAATTGTTAAATGAATGTTATGGTACTGTTAATCTAAAAGGGGAGGAATTGTAGTGTATGTACCTTTAAGGGGAGAACTACTTTTTACAGCTCCTGTATACTGTAGTACTGGCAGTGACCACACCTGTATATAAACCCTGAGTAGGGATCTGTACGTTTAGTTTTAGAGTAACTCTCATCCAGTAAATACCTGTTGATTGTTCCCTGCAGTCTCGTGTCTAGTTATTGAAGGACACACAACATAAAAATACACGGATCTAACACTAAACTTGTCTTAATTTCTACATGTAGCTTTGTCCTATAAGAGAAATGTTAATGTTTTAGAGTATGTTTATACTGAGACATGGTAGCTGTTATTCATGTCAGTACTGAATTTATATTGAACATAAGAACATAAGAAATAGGAGCAGGAGTAGGCCATTTGGCCCTTCGAGCCTGCTTCATCATTCAATAAGATCATGGCTGACCTTCTACCTCATCTCCACTTTCCTGTACTATCCCCATATCCCTCGATTCCCTTAATATTCAAAAATCTATCGATCTCTGTCTTGAATATACTCAATGACTGAGCCTACACAGCCCTCTGGGGTAGAGAATTCCAAAGATTCACCACCCTCTGAGTGAAGAAATGTCTGCTCATCTCAGTCCTAAATGGCCAACCCCTTATTCTGAGACTGTGACCCCTGATTCTAAACTCCCCAGCCAGGGGAAACATCCTCCCTGCATCTACCCTGTTAAGGGTAGCAGGCATATGGGAACACCACCACCTCCAAGTTCCCCTTCAAGTCACACACCATCCTGACTTTGAAGTATATCGCTGATCCTTTATCGTTATTGGGTCAAAATCCTGGAACCCCCTACCTAACAGCACTGTGGGAGTACCTTCACCACATGGACTGCAGCAGTTCAAGAAGGCAGCTCACCTCCACCTTCTCAAGGGCAATTAGGGATGGGCAATAAATGCTGGCCTTGCCAGCGACGCCCAGATCCCATAATGAATAAAAAAAGCTCATGGCTGTGCCCTGTCTCTAGATTTACAGTGACCAATAGTAAATTTGCAGTATCAATCCACTGCTTGGCTGCATTCACATTACAACCCTAGCATTAGTGCAAAGAAGTTTCACTTTGCACTAATGCTGCAATTATATTGCAAATGCAGACTGAATGTGAAGTCAGAACCCAACCAGCCTCTGGTGTAAAGTGTATTAGGCTCCCTGGATGATGGAGTTTCACTCTACTTTGTCCCAGGCTCAGTTTGGTCCTGAACACCGGATTTACACGGCACAAGTTTAGCATCAGTGCAAAGCTTAAACCACTTCACTCCAACTGCCAATTTGTAGTAAGTATGCTCTCTTGAAGAATCTTTTCAAACAAGACATTGCTGTCTGGTTAATTGCCTTACAAGATCATTTACCATACTATTAAATGAGTGGAGAGCATGATAGTGTGATTGATGGTAAATGACTTAATCACATTATTTAATACATCTGCTGCAAACCTGAGAGTGAATCACCCTGAGTCACTCCTGTGTATCTCCCAGCGGGACAGAGAGGCATGAGAGCAGGTTGCATGATTGTGACAGTTGCAATGAATGCTCTGATTGAAGCTGTTTTTTTTAAATTTGTTCATGAGATGTGGGCGTTGCTGGCAAGGCCAGCATTTATTGCCCATCCCTGTGAAGGTGGTGGTGAGCCGCCTTCTTGAACCGCTGCAGTCCGTGTGGTGAAGGTACTCCCACAGTGCTGTTGGGTAGGGAGTTGCAGGATTTGGACCCAGTGATGATGAAGGATCGGCGATATACTTCTAAGTCAGGATTGTGTGTGACTTGGAGAGGAACTTGGAGTTGGTGGTGTTCCCATGCGCCTGCTGCCCTTGTCCTTCTAGGTGGAAGAGGTCTCGGGTTTGGGAGGTGCTGCCGAAGAAGCTTTGGTGAGTTGCTGCAGTGCATCTTATAGATGGTACACACTGCAGCTATGGTACGGCAGTGGTGGAGGGAGTGAATGTTTAAGGTGGTGGATGAGGTGCCAATCAAGCGGGCTGCTTTGTCTTGGATGGTGTCGAGCTTCTTGAGTATTGTTGGAGCTGCACTCATCCAGGCAAGTGGCGAGTATTCCATCACACTCCTTACTTGTGCCTTGTTGATGGTAGAAAGGCTTTGGGGAGTCAGGAAGTAAGACACTCACCGCAATGTTGCACTGCCAATGACATAATTTTGCTCTGCATTTAAAAACGTGGAAAATTATCTTGCACGACAACTTAGCAAACAACAATAGCCCTTTTTAAAAAGAAACACTTTAATTCACTACTTCCTCTTAAACAGATTCCTCACAGTCAGGGTTTGGTGTCTGGCCTGGGGAGAGCTAAACTGCAATGCAAAAACTTCATTAAAGAAATTGGTACTGGAGCAGCACTAACATTCCTTCGTGGCCAACTTAATATCATTACAGCAGAGGTTCCTGAGGCAATAAACATAATCTTTAACCTTCAACAGAAAAATCTACAATGGTAGAATCCTTCTGTTGAGTGCATGTGTGTGTATTTATTTATGTTTGTGTATATATTATGGAACACAGGGGGAAGTTAAATTGCATAAATGCAAATTTGCATATGCTTTAACCACACGTGTCAGTAAAACCTCATTTAAAGACTGTGCATATAAAATTAAAGCCAGGCTATTGAATATGTATGCCCAGTATTTGATAAGCAGACTGATAATCACTTAATATCTCTGAACATTGGTCTTTGCCGTTCAGGGCAGGGAGACTGCTGTTGGCCACGGTTCTGTATGAAGCTGTATTCCCAACGTGACTTTTACTGCTCATTGCAATCACTTGACTTGCATATGAAGCTACTTTGCCCTGGATCCTGCCATCCTCTTGACATACATGTGGGATTTGCAAACAGGAGCTCACATAAGCGCTTGAAATGTCACAGCATTTATTGTGCTGACTGTTATGGTGTTCAAACTATTCAGCTTTTTAAACATGAATACCATTAAAATAAATTGGAGAAAATCTGCATTTAAATTAAACTCAGTTCTGAACTATTTTTTGGGGAAAGGATTTGAACCACAAAAGTATCACGGGTTAGGGGGAGAAATTTGTTTCAGGAGGTAGCAGAAAATGGGCAATCTCGTAGATGGTCCATGGTGCGCTGGTGGTGCAGGGAGTGAATGTTTAAGGTGGTGGATGGGGTGCCAATCAAGCGGGCTGCTTTGTCGAGCTTCTTGAGTGTTGTTGGAGCTGCACTCATCCAGGCAAGTGGAGAGTATTCCATCACACTCCTGACTTGTGTCTTGTAGATGGTGGAAAGGCTTTTGGGGATCAGGAGGTGAGACACTCGCTGCAGAATATCCAGCCTCTGACCTGCTCTTGTAGCCACAGTATTTATGTGGATGATCCAGTCAAGTTTCTGGTCAATGGTGACCCCCCAGGGTGTTGATGGTGGAGGATTCAGTGATGGTAATGCCGTTGAATGTCAAGGGGAGGTGATTAGAATCTCGCTTTTTGGAGATAGTCATTGCCTGGCACTTGTGTGGCGCAAATGTTACTTGCTACTTATCAGCCCAAGCCTGAATGTCTTTTAGGTCTTGCTGCATTCGGACATGGACTGCTTCATTATCTGAGAAGTTGCGAATGGAACTGAACACTGTGCAATCATCAGCGAACATCCCCACTTCTGACCTTATGATGGAGGGAAGGTCATTGATGAAGCGGATGAAGATGATTGGGCGTAGGACACTGCTCTGAGGAACTCCTGCAGTGATGTCCTGGGGTTGTGATGATTGACCTCCAACAACCACAGCCATCTTCCTTTGTGCTAGGTATGACTCCAGCCAGTGGAGCATTTTCCCCAATTCGCAATGACTTCAATTTTACTGGAGCTCCTTGATGCTACTCTCGGTCAAATGCTGCCTTGCTGTCAAGGGCAGCCACTCTCACCTCACCGCTGGAATTCAGCTCTTTTGTTCAAGTTTGGACCAAGGCTGTAATGAGCTCTGGAGCTGAGTGGTCCTGGTGGAACCCAAACTGAGCATCGGTGAGCAGGTTATTGGTGAGTAAGTGCCACTTGATAGCACTATCCATGACACCTTCCATCACTTTGCTGATGATTGAGAGTAGACTGATGGGGCGGTAATTGGTCAGATTGGATTTGTCCTGCTTTTTGTGGACAGGACATACCTGGGCAGTTTTCCACATTGTTGGGTAGATGCCAGTGTTGTAGCTGTACTGGAACAGCTTGGCTAGAGGCGCGGCTAGTTCTGGAGCACAAGTCTTCAGCATGACAGCCGGGATGTTGTCAGGGCCCATGGCCTTTGCTGTATCCAGTGCGTTCAGCGTTTTTTGATATCACATGGAGTGAATCGAATTGGCTGAAGACTGGCTTATGTGGTGGTGGGGATCTCAGGAGGAGGTCGATATGGATCATCCACTTGGCACTTCTGGCTGAAGATGATTGCAAATGCTTCAGCCTTGCCTTTTGCACTTGCATGCTTGGCTCCGTCATCATTGAGGATGGTGATATTCCTGGAGCCGCCTCCTCCCGTTAGTTGTTTAATTGTCCACCACCATTCATGACTGGATGTGGCAGGACTGCAGAGCTTTGATCTGATCTGTTGATTGTGGAATCGCTTAACTCTGTCTATAGCATGCTCTGTTTAGCATGCATGTAGTCCTGTTTTGCAGCTTCCCCAGTTTAGCACCTCATTTTTAGGTATGCCTGGTGCTGCTCCTGGCATGCTCTTCTACACTCCTTATTGAACCAGAGTTGGTCCCCTGGCTTGATGGTAATGGTAGTGAGGGATATGCTGCGCCATGAGTTTACAGATTGTGGTGGAGTACAATTTTGCTGCTGCTGATGGCCCACAACACCTCATGGATGCCCAGTTTTGAGCTGCTTGATCTGTTCTGAATGTATCCCATTTCGCATGGTGGTAGTGCCACACAACATGCTGGACTGTGTCCTCAGTGTGAAGAGCGAACTTTGTTTCCACAAGGACTGTGTGGTGGTCACTGCTACCAATACTGTCATGGAAAGATGCACCTGCGACAAGTAGATTGGTGAGGATGCGGTCCAGTTGGTTTTTCCCTTGTGTTGGTTCTCTCACCACCTGCCGCAGTCCTAATCTGGCAGCTATATCCTTCAGGACTCGGCCAGCTTGGTCATTAGTTGTGCTATCCAGCCACTCTTGATGATGGACATTGAAGTCGTCCCCCCCCCCCACCCCCCCAAGAGTACATTCTGAGCCTTTGCTACCCTCAGTGCTTCTTCCAAGTGGTGTTCAACATGGAGATGTACTGATTCATCAGCTGAGGGAGGGCGGTAGGTGGTAATCAGCAGGAGGTTTCCTTGCCCGTGCTTGACCTGAAGCTATGAGGCTTCATGGGGTCTGGAGTCAATGTTGAGGATTCCCTGAGCCACTCCCTCCCAACTGTACACCACAGTGCTGCCTCCTCTGGTGGGCCTGTCCTGCTGGTGGGTTAGGACATACCCAGGGATCATGATGGAGGAGTTTGGAACGTTGGCTGAAAGGTATGATTTTGTGAGTATGACTATGTCAGGCTGTTGCTTAACTAGTCTGTGTGACAGCTGTAGGGGGTGGCGTGTGCGCCCAGTCAGCTTCACCTCTGACTGTCCTCTGAGCGGTTCGAATCGCTCCCACACCCCTGGGTTCTAGACACCGGACTTGGGTACAGGCGGCGATACAGAAAATCAAGTAGACAAGTGGTTTGGTATAAGAAAACCAAGATTTTATTAAAAGCAGAATACAACAATCTTATGAAAATTACTGGTATGAAATACAGGCATAAACAATTACATTTATATGGGAATGGGGAACACACTGCACATCGAGGGAAAACAACTACATTAATGTTGTGTCCGTCAGCAGTAAGGCACAAGACTGCAGGAGAACGGTACAACAGGTGTTTCCTCAACGTGGCTCACTCTGGAACTGAACTGCACAGATTACTACTCAGTGCTATATACAGGTGTGGTCACTGCCGGTACTACAGTATACATGAGCTGTAAAAAGTAGTTCCCCCCCTTAAAGGTATATACATTACAATTCCTCCCCTTTTAGATTAACAGTACCATAACACTCATTTAACAATTAAATATCAAACTAATTACAATGAACACTTTTAACATACAACGTTAGCTGAAAATAGTCCATTTATATATTCAGTCTTTGGGGAGGCTTCCTGATCCTTTCTGGATAGCGCCTTTCCCGAGTGTCTTGCTCTTGGTGCGGAGGCGATTCTGGCCCCCTGTCGTCAGTTGGCTCATCAGCTTCCGATGCTACTGTTTCTGGGGTAGATGCGACTTGTACGTCGGGTTCCTCACCAGGTACGTATGGGCGAGGCATGGGGTTGACTTGTTCCTGTGACTCTAGGATCTGGTCAGCATAGCGTCTCACGATGTTCTCCCCAACGTCCACTGTGTACATTAGTGGGCCCTGCCGTGTGCATATCGTTCCTGGCTGCCATTTTTCTGTTCGGTAGTCGCGGGCCAAGACTGGTTGCCCTACATTGAAGCTCCTTGTTGGCTTCTCATGGATGTGCTGGAATTGCTTACTCTCAACATCTCTTCGTACATTTGGTCTGAGCAAATCCAGGCGAGATCTTAACCTTCAGTTAAAGAACATCATAGCCGGGGCCTGGTTGGTGATTGCATGTGTCGCATTCCGGTAGGCGAACAGGAAATTGTCCACCTTATGCTGCAGCGGAATGTTGTCATTGTACATAGCCTTTATTGCCTTCTTAAAGGTTTGTACGAACCTCTCAGCCAATCCATTTGTGGTTGGATGATACGGGGCGGATGTGTAATGCCGTACCCCATTCTTCTTCATAAACCTCCGGAACTCTTCGGACACAAACTGTGGTCCGTTATCGGAGCAAATCTGTTCTGGCAAGCCGTTCTTGGCAAAAATGGTCCGTAGGACTGCAATAGTTTTCTCCGTGGTGGTGGAGGACATTTTGATGACCTCAGGCCATTTCGAGTGCGCATCCACGGCTATTAAAAACATTGAGTCCATGAATGGACCAGCAAAATCAATATGCACCTGTTGCCATGGAGATGAGGGCCACTCCCATGGGTGTAGAGGGGCATGTGGTGGTGCATTTTGGACTTTCTGGCATCCTGAGCAGCTCTTGGTCAGGTCCTCGATTTGTTTATCGATTCCCGGCCACCACACATAAGCCCTGGCAAGGCTTTTCATTTTTACCCCTCCCAGATCACCCTCATGAAGCTCATTGAGCACTCTATACCTTAACTTGGGTGGAATTACCACTCGGGATCCACACATTAAGGTCCCCCGGCACACTGACAGCTGTTCTCTTCTTGTCGAGAATGCTGGCAACAGTGAGTCGCCATGTGCTGGCCATCCCTTCACCGTCAAATCATATACCCGAGACAGTGTCAGGTCATTTCGTGCCTCCTTTTCTATATGAGCATTAGTTACCGGTAGGTATTCAACTATAGTCGAATGAAATATTTCGACAGGATCCACTGCTGGTGCTTCCACCGCAGTAGGCAGTGGCAGGCGTGATAGCCCATCAGCATTTCCATGCTGTTTCATGCCCTTATATTCAATCTCATAGTGGTGCGCCCCTAGAAAGAGTGACCATGTTTGTAGTCGTTGCACAGTCATCACCGGAACGCCTTCTTCGGATTAAATATGGAGACAAGAGGCTGGTGGTCAGTCAGCAAGGTGAAATTCTGCCCGTGCAGATAGTGATTGAACTTTTTCACTCCCCACACTAGGCTGAGGGCCTCCCTGTCAATCTGGGCGTAGTTACGCTCGGCTGAGGTTAGTGATCGTGATGCAAAGGCTATTGGCCTCTCTGAGCCATCCGAGAATTTGTGCGACAGCACCGCTCCAATGCCGTAGGGTGACGCATCACACGCCAACCGAATTGGTAGTGCTGGGTTGAAATGGGCCAATACCTCTTTCGATGTGATTAGTATTTTGCTCTTCTGGAAAGCTCATTTACATTCATCACTCCACTTCCATGGCACTCCAGTTTGCAGTAGTGTGTTCAGTGGGTGTAGTATTGTAGACAAATTTGGCAAGAACTTATGGTAGTAGTTTACCAGCCCGAGGAACGACCTCAGTTGTGACACCTTTTCCGGTGCTGGAGCCTTGACTACTGCCTCAGTCTTTTCTGGGGACTTATGTAACCCCTCTTTATCGACAACGTGGCCACAATACGAGATCTGTTTTTTAAAAACTCGCATTTGGGGCGGTTAGCTCGGAGCCCATATTCCTTCAATCTAGTGAGCACCTGCTCCAGGTTGGCGAGGTGATCACTGTCATTTTCGCCCGTGACCAGGATGTCGTCCAAATAACACTGGGTCCCTGGGATCCCTTGCAGGACTTGTTCCATTGCACTTTGCCAAATAGCCGGAGCTGATGCTACCCCGAATACCAGCCGGTTGTATTGGTAGAGATCTTTATGGGTGTTGATTGTGAGGTATTTTTTTGATGCTTCTTCTGCCTCCATTTGCAGATACGCCTGGGCCAGATCAATCTTAGTGAAGCGTTTCCCTCCAGATAGCGAGGCGAAAATATCTTCAATCCGCGGAAGTGGATATTGCACGGTGTGAAGGATTGGGTTCACTGTTACCTTAAAGTCCCCACAGATGCGAACCTTCCTTGGTTCCCCAGGCGTGCTGCTAAACAACTTTTTCATCACAGGGACGATGGGTGTCGCCCACTCGCTCCAGTCTACCTTGGACAGTACTCCTGAACATTCCAAACTCTCCAGCTCTGCTTCGACGGCTGGGTGGATCGCATAAGGTACCGGTCTGGCCTTAAAAAATTTTGGGCTTGCATTTTCTTCGATTTTAATTGTTGCTGTCATGCCTTTTAGTGTTCCGAGTCCTTGCTGGAACACTTCTTGTGCATCGGTTAGGATCTTTGACAGTCGCCCAGGTGTGATGTCGTCATTCTTTTTGGCAGCCGCAGTCAGTGCTTGTATGGAATGCCAATCCAGCTGTGTTTTCCGGATCCATTCACGTCCCAGTAATGGTGGTCCTCCATCTTGCAATACATACAGGTCTAGTTTTGGTGTTTCTTTACCGTTATATATGATGGTCACCCTTATTTTTCCTTTGCGGTAGACTTTTTGCCCCGTGTACGTCTTCAAAATAATTTTTGTGTCTCTCAAGGGTATGTGTGAGAATAGCCGCTCATAGTCCCGTCGGTTTATGACTGATATGGCTGATCCTGTGTCCAATTCCATTTTTACCTGGACTCCTGCTATCTTGAGAGTGACCCAAATGGTTCGGTGATCCTCCGTTTTATCACATTATGTAGTTTCAGACAACTCAGCTCCCTGCTTTCGGAGTCGTTATCACTCTTTTGTTCATCTGAACTATTCTCCGTCACCTTATGTACCTTCTTGTACTTTTCTTTTGGAGATTTCTTATTGCTGGTTTTCTTTCCCGACCTGCAGACTCGGGCTATGTGTCCTACTTTTCCACACTGTGTGCACACTTTGTCTTTGAACCAGCAATCATTGTGGTCATGTGTTGTTCTGCCGCAGCGATAGCACTTCTCTGTTCTGTATGACATTTCGTTTGTGCCATATTCTTGCGGTCTCTGTTGTATCTCTGCAGCGCCCCGTGCTGTTGCTTCATATGATACCGCAATGCTGAAAGCCTTGTCCAGCGTAAGGTCCTTTTCAGATAAAAGCCGTTTCTGGGTTCCTTCATTTTGAAGCCCACACACAAACTTATCCCTTAAGGTATCTGCCAGTCCCGTTCCAAACTGGCAGTGTTTCGATAGTTTGTGCAGTTCTGTTAAATATTCAGCATTGCTTTCATCCTTATGCTGGTTCCGTTTGTGAAACTTGAATCTTTCTGCTATCAGCAGCGGTGTGGGGTTTAAATGTTCCTGTAGTATCGTCACTATGTCTCTAAAACTCTTTTCCACTGGCTTCGCTGGGGTTAATAGATTTCGTAATAAGCCATACGTCTTTGCACCCATTAAATTTAACAATACCGGCGCTTTCTTGTCATCTGACACCTCATTTGCCTTGCAGTATACCTCTATTCGTTCGACATATGTAGTCCAATCTTCGACTTCATTGTCAAATGCGGTGATACTGCCACTCTTCGGCATTTTGGGTGTGGTTTAAAATGGCTTAAAATGGTGTCTCCCGCGCTTTCCTTCCTCCCCCGCTGCTGTCAACGCCGCTCTCGGCGGTCCTCGTGGCAATGGCGGCGCCCTGTAAGTTTCGCGCGCTTCTCCTGCGCTGCTGCCAACGCCGCTCTTGTCGGTTCTCGTGGCAATGGTGGCGCCCTGTAGGTTTTGCGCACTTCTCCTGCGCTGCTGCTAACGCCGCTCTCGGCGGTCCTCATGGCAATGGCGGCGCCTCGCGAGTTTCTGCACGTCTCCCTCCCTCTCCTCGACGCTGCTCGGCCCCTGAACACCGGCTGCACCCTGTGCGCTCTGCCCTCTCTCTCTCTCTCTCTCTCTCCTGTCGACGCTGCTCGGCCCTTTGCTGTGCCGCTCGGTCGGGCTCTAGCCCGCCGCTGTCCGGGAAGGGTCTGCGCACTACCTGTTGCCAACCCGTTTCGCTGGACCACCGCGACTGGAAAGCCAAGCCTGGCTCTCAACAGCCTCCCCCGCAATTCTCGAGTCTCTGCTGGATGACTGGGTGGTTGCCCGTGTCTCTGGCCTTGACCTCCAATCTACTGGTCTCCAGGAACGAATCCCTGGCAGGTGATGCAGAGTTGCAGGTAGGATCGAATTTGCCTCGTCACCAATGTTGTGTCCGTCAGTAGTAAGACACAAGGCTGCAGGAGAACGGTACAACAGGTGTTTACTCAATGTGGCTCACTCTGGAACTGAACTGTACAGATTATTACTCAGTGCTATATACAGGTGTGGTCACTGCCGGTACTACAGTATACCTGAGTTGTAAAAAGTAGTTCCCCCCTTTAAAGGTATATACATTACAATTAACAATCCCCTTATCCTTATCCCACCCCCTTTACCTAACTAGATTAAGCTATGAGGGGCCAGGAATTCATGCTCACCAATCCAAAACCTGTTGCTTTAATGGTTGTGAGTTTTGGGGTCTGTTCTGGGCTGTCCTTTAGGGTATCCTGTCACCATGTGATCTCAGGGCACGGCGCTAAAGTTGTTGATGCGAAGTGCCCTCCTTTTCCTCAGCTACTGTCGTCATCTCGTCGCAATGGGTTTTCTTCTTCTTCTCCTTCGGGCGGTTGTCGGCGGTAATGTTACGGTCGGGGGTCAATTGGTAGTCTTTATCGTCTAGATGATTTCACTATCCAAGCTTCGAACGCCAGTTTATTCATCACTGGCGCTGCCACTCACTCTTTGAACGCCAGCTTATTCGCACTGTTCATGCATACAATGCCAACTTATTCACCAAACGCCAGCTTTTAACTAGGCCTTTGGGTTTTCCCAATGCGTCTTTCGTTGCCCTTCTCTGCTTTTATCGGTTTACCTTCTTTCTCGTCTCATCTGCCCGTTTGTGGCCTGTGTGTCCTGTGTGGTTTTGAACTCGGGTCTCGTTCTCCTTCCGTGCTTGGTCCCAGTGTAATGGGCGTCCTTGGTTGTTGAGCGGTGTGGGGAGCCAAAGGCCAAACGATGAGAACAGGAGCAAGAGAGAGATTGTCACTGATGGGCCTACAATTATACCCGTTCTTCAACTCCTTATCTGTGCGCCAAATCAGGTCAGTCCATTGTTTAACTTTTGGCCGGCTTGTTTAAATGATTACAGCCATTTATTTTAATGACATGTGGAGTGGTTGTCTCCGGGTCTAATGGCCCCGATGTCCTGGTTGTTTGTCATGGATAAGACTTAATTGTCCCCATCCTGACTTGATGGCTACTATGAGCTGTTACTGATTTAAATATGCAGAAACCTAATGGCCTCAATTCTAGGCCCATTCTGGCTTGATTTATTTCAAGTCGATTGAATGCGTATTCTGTGTTTACTTTGTCTGGCTGGCTCCAGAGAGTCCTTTTTCACAGATTCCTGCATTTTAAGTTTCGTCTCTGGGCCTGCTTGTCTGCAGAGCCCTGTTTTTAAAATCCTGTCGGTTTTGGTCACGAGGTTACAGAAGCCATTTTGGGTACCCTGTTTTTAATAACTTGTCCAAACAGGGTCCCTTGATCCATAATTTGAGGAGTGCGGGAATTTTGAGAACCTTGCATCTTACACAGCTCTCCCAATTTTGGGCCCAAGTCCCTAGATATTGGTGAGGAGGACTTTGCAGGGTCGATTGTCTGGGTGTGCCATTGTCATTTCCGAAGCCGATGCCGAGGTCGATACCGGGTGGTCCGTCCGGTTTTATTCTTATTGTTGTTTCCTGTAGCGGTTTGTTACAACTGAGTGGCTTGCTGGGCCATTTCAGAGGGCAGTTAAGAGTCAACTACATTGCTGTGGGTGTGGAGTCACGTATAGGCCAGACCAGGTAATGACGGCAGATTTCCTCCCCTAAAGAACATTAGTGAACCAGATGGGTTTTTATGACAATCCGATAGTTTCATGGTCACCATTACTGATACTAGCTTTTTATTCCAGATTTATTTAATTAACTGATTTTGAGTTCCCCAGCTGCCATGGTGGGATTTGAACTCACGTCTCTGGATCATTAGTCCAGGCCTCTGGATTACTGATGAGTTCTGACGAAGGGTCATCGACCTGAAACGTTAACTCTGTTTCTCTCTGCACAGATGCTGCCTGACCTGCTGAGTATCTCCAGCATTTTCTGTTATTATCTCTGGATTACTAGTCCAGTAACATAACCATTATGTTACCATTCCCTCGCATTCCCCACACTAGTAAATATCTCTGCTGCTCTGTTGTGTAAATAATAAAATGTGGTCATAATGAAAAGAGCAGTTCGTACATCTAAAATTAAACCAGAAAATGCTGGAAATACACAGCAGGTCAATCAGCATCTGTAAAGAGGAAAGGCAGATTCATGTTTTATGCCTGTACCATTCAACAGAACAAAAAGTTGAAAGATAAGCGAGCCCCATTGTAGAGGGGAACGAGACGACAGATACTGCAATCATTGAGGTAAACTTCTTTCAGTTTCCTATACCATACACAAATCATCTGTGGTTTCAGTCTACACAGTAAATCACTTCCTGTTTCAGTCTCGTGTACTATACACTAAATTACTTCCTGTTTCAGTCTTGTGTACTATATAATCATAAGAATGGTTACAGCACGAAAGAAGGCTATTCGACCCGTTGAGCCCGTGCCGGCTCTCTGCAAGAGCAGTTCAACTACTCCCACTCCCACGCCCTTTCCCCGGAGCCCTGCAATTTTTTTTCCTTCAGGTACTTATCCAACTCCTTTTTGAAAGCTGTGATCGAGTCTGCCTCCACCACCCTTTCAAGCATTGCATTCCAGATCCTAACCACTCGCTGAGTAAAAATGTTTTTCCTCATGTCACCTTTGGTTCTTCTGCCAATCACCTTAAATCTGTGTGCTCTGGTTCTCCACCCTTCCTCCAATGGGAAGTTTCTCTCTACCTACTCTGTCTAGACCCCTCATGATTTTGACCACCTCTATCAAATCTCCTCTCAACCTTCTCTGCTCTAAGGAGAACAACCTCAGCTTCTCCAGTCTATCCACGTAAACTGGAGGCTATACACCACTATGCACTAAATCACTTCCTGTTTCAGTCACATTCAATTACTTCTTGTTTCAGTCTTGTGTACACATACCAAACCATCTCCTGTTTCAGTCTCATGTACCTCCTGGTCAGATTGACGTACCACATAATAGACTCTCTTTTCTTTACCACCAAACCATTTCCTGTTTCAGTTTTATATCTCACACACCAAACCATTTCCTGCTTCAGCCTCTTGCACCATACATGAACCATTTGTTTAGTACACCAAATTATTTTCTTTTTCAATCTCAGGCACTTCATAAAAATAAGTTTCCTATTTCAATATATTGTAGCATAATCTAAACCATCTCCTGTATCTCATGCCAAACTATTTTTTCAGTTGCTACATATGTTTATACTATAAATTTCTCATTAAATTGTAAAGGGCTACTTGCCGGATAGTACACTCCCTTTCACTGTGTTAATCTACAAATCTAGGGCTAAAAATTCAATTAGACCCGAAAATGGGCACGGGAATCATGATGCACCACGGCCCACGTGCATTGAAAGTAATGCAGGCAGCACGAATGCTAATTATCATGATTGATGCGTGCAGTCCAGCGCTGAGTGCACTGCTGATTGGCTGAAGTTTGTGAAGCTCTATTTATAGCTAGCCTCCAGTTTTAAAGGCAGTCTGCACTTCTTAAAGGTGAGGTGCATTCTGCATTCAGCAGCTGCTGGAAGTGCTTGTCAAGGCAACTGTCACTCACTGAATGCAACTTCAAAAGCCTTATCCCACCATACTACTAGCCTCACACACTTCGCAATGGATCACACCCCCCTCACTCACCTACCAACAATCTCTATCAATCACGACTCATGCCTCACATTCATAGCTTCACCTCACCCTCATACACCTACCACTGCTGCAATCCTCACACCCACATCTCACACCTTTCACACACTGCCAGCTATTCAACCATGACAGGCACATCACCCAAACACATTGCACCACACTCACTCACACGCTTCACCCAATCACATTGCACCACACTCACTGACACAGTTCCCTTTCTCTTGCAGGGTGAGGTGGCTCATAACCGCAGGCAGCTGCAGCTAACCAGCGGGGGACATGCAAGCCTGTATATCTGACCCAGCTGGAGGAGATGGTGCTCAACATTATAGGAGGGGCTGTCACTGTGGCCATGGCGATTGACGAGGCTGAAACCATTGAAGATGACGGTATGCTTATACCTAATCATCCTTCTCACATCGCACTTTCCCCTCATCCCACAATCTCTTCTCACTTACAGGTTGTTGATGGTGTAAGCATGCACATCTTGCTTTCCCCCCCGCCCCTCACCACAACCCTATCCTTGTGCCTTTCTCCTTTCAGATACCCAAGAACTCCAACCTTCCCAGCCAGTGCAGGAAGAGCAAGAGGAGATTGATGGAGAAGAACAGACAGCATCACTCAATTTCACAATCGCAGGCACCAGCTCAGATACTGACACTGCATGTCATTTAGAGAGTAGTATAGAGGCGGGATCTGCATGTGGTGAGTCACCGGGCATGAGTGGCCTGCAACCAGGGCAGGGGGAAAGGGTAGCTTGGGTGCCAGCTCCCCGGAGGGTGAGATCGCACATGAGTTCTGCTGCAAAGGACTTCGATGGGGCAGACTACAGAAGAAGGGTGATGGGCATGCACACAGAAATGCTTGGTGCATTGGCAGGCCTACCAGAGAGTCTGTTGTCACTGTCAAGGAGCATGGAAAAGTCTGGCACCAACCTTGCACAGGGCTTTGTGCAGAGCTTGGAGCCAATGATTTCCAGGATGGAAGTGATGAGCAAATCCATTAGAGCACTTGTGGGCCTAACCATGATGCATCGTTTGATGGCCAATGTCTTAGCTTCCATTGCAGCACAAGCATAAGAACACAAGAACATAAGATGTAAGAGCAGGAGTAGGCCATTTGGCCCCTTGAGCCTGCTCCGCCATTCAATAAGATCATGGCTGATCTGATCTTGGCCTCAACTCCACTTCCCTGTCCGCTCCCCATAACCCTTGACTTTCTTACCATTCAAAAATCTGTCTATCTCCACCTTAAATATATTCAATGACCCAGGCTCCACAGCTGTCTGGGGAACAGAATTCCAAAGATTCACGACCCTCTGAGCAAAGAAATTCCTCCTCATTTCCATTTTAAATGGGTGCCCTCTTATTCTGAAATTATGCCCCCTAGTTCTAGATTTCCCCATGAGGGGCAACATCCTCTCTGCATCTACCCTGTCAAACCCCTTCAGAATCTTATGTTTCAATAAGATCCCCTCTCATTCTTGAGTATAGGCCCAACCTGCTCAACCTTTCTTCATAAGACAACCCTTTCATCTTCGGAATCAACCTCGTGAACTTTCTCTGAACTGCCTGCAATACAAATATATCCTTCCTTAAATAAGGAGACCAAAACTGTACGCAGTACTCCAGGTGTGGTCTCACCAATGCCCTGTACAGTTGTAACAGGACTTCCCTACTTTTATACTCCATTCCCTTTGCAATAAAGGCCAACACTCCATTTGCCTTCCTAATTACTTACTGTACCTGCATGCTAACTTTTCGTGATTCATGTACAAGGACCCCCAGATCCCTCTGTACCTCAGCATTTTGTAATCTCTCCATTTAAATAATAATTAGCTTTTTTATTTTTCCTACCAAAGTGGATAACCTTGCATTTCCCCACATTATACTCCATCTGCCAGATTCCTGCCCACTCACTTAGCCTATCTGTATCCCTTTGGAGATTCTTTGCGTCCTCCACACAATTTGCTTTCCCACCTATCTTTGTATCATCAGCAAATTTGGCTACATTACACTCGGTCCCTTCATGCAAGTCATTAATATAGATTGTAAATAGTTGAGGCCCCAGCACAGGTCACTGCAACACCCCACTAGTTACAGTTTGTCAACCTGAAAATGACCCATTTATCCCGACTCTCTGTTTTCTGCCAGAAGAGACCGAACATCTGAGTGCTGTAGTGAAAGCTCAGACTTCTGTCATGCAAGCTCAGCTTGCTGCCACGAAAGCACAGACTGCTGCCATCATGGCTGTGTTTACCAATGTGGAAAGGGGCTTGCAGGATGTCACAGCAGTCCCGCAATCTGCCCTCAAACAGGTTACTAGGATTGCTAAGGCACCGGCCCGGGGGAGTGGCAGTGGCTCCATGGAGCACGAACCTGCTGTCCTCTCTCAGGATGACAACATTTGTCGTCCCACCACTGCCACTCTGCCAGTGCCCTTGCTGTTGCTTGTCAGCCAGCCAGCCCAGACTTCTGCCGCCCATGCCGAGGTGGTGCAGTCTACAGTCGGGCTTTCTGGGCCCAGTGCTGCTCGAGGTCATCCTGCAAGGCCATCTGCAGTCTCCCCCATTGAAAGTCAGCAGCCTTCCACCAGCCATGCTGCAGCCACTAGGGTCGCGCTTTGTAGGAGCACTAGGACAGACAAAGGCATACGGAAGACAGGCACTAAGGGAATGCAAAGGGTGATTAGTTGACTTTGTTATGTAGTATTGGATTGAATCATTTATAAATGTGGTTTGGAATGTTTGTTTTGTGGTGGCTTTCATTTCAGCATTGTGGCCAAGAGGACGCTGTGATGTTCCGTGACAGAGGGATGGTAAGGTGGGGAAGTGTTGAGCAATGGGAATCTGGGGTTCCATTCAGGAGAGCCGGAGTCTGATGATGCGCGGATGGGCAGCCCGTCCAAAACATGGATATGTAGGCTGCCTCCTCCATTCCGCCTCCTCTTCCTCTTCCTCCTCCTCCTGAGGTGGTCCCGGAACCCATGGTTCCAAGGGCTGTGCCTTCACGGTGGCCAAGTTGCGGAGGATGCAGCAGACCACTAAGCATTGGGACACCTGCTCCGGCTAGTCCTGGAGGGCTCCTCCCGAGTGATCAAGGCAGCGAAACTGTTGCTTCAGCACCCCGATGATCTGCTTGATGACGTTCCTCATGGCAGCATAGCTCTCATTATATGAGTGCTGACCACGAGTGGTGGGGTTGTGGAGGGCAGTCATCAGCCAGGTGTAGATCAGATAGCCCTTGTCACCAAGCAGCCACTCTCAGTTTCGACATGTTGGCTGGAAGATTGCTGGCACAGCGGATTGGTGCAGGATAAACGCATCATGACTGGATACCGGGCATTCACTAGCAAGATGTGCTAGGCGTGGTCGCACACCAACTGTATATTAAGTGAGTGGAACTCTTTGCAGTTACAGAACATCTCACCATGGAGATGCGGTGTCTGCAAAGCCACGTGTGTAGATTCAATGGAGCCCTGCACCATGGGGAAGCCCGATATCCTGGCAAAGCCACCTGCACACTCCTCTTGCTTCTCTCTGTTTAGCAAGAAGACAATCAAGTCCCCTCTCCTGGAGTACAAAGCCTCGGTGACCTCCCGGATGCAGCGATGGACGGCAAACTGCGTGATATTTGCTATGTCGCCTGTTATAGCCTGGAAGGACCCGTTTATTACGTCCGTGAATGATTGAGACACGGACAGCAGGAGTTGAACAAAACAAGTCTTTACTGATGGAAGTCAATAGTGAAACTGAAAACAACAGAGGCTCACTAGCGCCTTTTATACAGGGGTGGTCACTGCCGGTACTGCAGTCTGAGACCAGTTATTCTCTCAAAGGTACATACACAACAATTCCTCCCCTTTTAGATAAACAGTACATAACATTCATTTAACAACTAAATGATAACTAATTACAATCACAATTACGGTTACTAGATACATTGGTTAAGTTTAAGCAATTATAAGTTCAGTCTTTGAGGAGGCTTCCTGATTCTGTCTGGATAACGCCTCTTTGGGGTATCAGGTTCTTCTGGCAATGTTGAGTCGGGATCAATGTCGTTGTTTGGTTCATCTGCTTCCAATATTACCGGTTCTGCGGTAGCTGCAATTGGAACGTCGATTTCATTACAAGGTGTATCAGATCGTGGTGTGGAGTTGACGTTTTCCAGTGACTCTAGAATCTGGTCAGCATGGCGTCTTACAATGCTCTCCCCAACGTCCATGGTATACATGAGAGGTCCTTGCCGTGTACAAATCGTTCCTGGCTGCCATTTCTCAGTGCGGTAGTCCCGAGCCAAAACTGGTTGACCTATCTTAAAGCTCCTGGTCGGCTTTTCATTCATATTCTGAAACTGCCTGTTCTCCACATCTCTTTGGATGTTTGGCTTAACCAAATCCAAGCGGCATCGTAGTCTTCGATTGAAGAACATCATGGCTGGGGTTTGGTTGGTAACTGCATGTGTCGCATTCCGGTAGGCAAACAAGAAGTTGTCCACCTTGTGTTGTAGGGGTATATCTTCATTACACATTGCCTTGATAGCCTTCTTGAATGTTTGGACAAACCTCTCGGCCAATCCATTAGTGGCTGGATGATATGGGGCAGATGTGTAATGCTGAACACCATTGTTCTTTAAGAACCTCTGGAACTCTTCAGACACAAACTGTGGTCCATTGTCAGAGCAAATCTGTTCAGGCAGCCCATTCCTGGCGAATATGGTTCGTAAAACTGTGATAGTTTTTTCCGTGGTGGTTGAGGACATTTTTATTACCTCTGGCCACTTTGAATGTGCATCCACTGAAAATAAAACATCGAGTCCATGAAGGGACCAGCAAAATCAATGTGCACCCTTTGCCATGGAGATGAGGGCCACTCCCATGGATGCAGAGGAGCTTGTGGTGGGGCATTTTGGACCTTCTGGCATCCTGCACAGCTCTTGGTCATCTCTTCGAATTCTCTATCGATTCCCGGCCACCACACAAACGCTCTGGCTAAGTTCTTCATTTTTACCCCACCCAGATGACCCTCATGAAGCTCATTGAGCACTCTATCCATCAACTTAGGTGGAATTACTACTCTGGATCCACACATCAAGGTTCCTCTGCACACTGACAGCTGTTCTCTTCTCGGCGAGAATGCTGGCAGCAGTGGTTTGCCATGTGCTGGCCATCCCTTCATCGTTAAATCATAGACCCGTGATAGTGTCGGGTCATTCCGTGTTTCCTTTTCTATGTTTGCATTCGTCACAGGGAGACATTCGACTATGGTCGAGTGGAATAACTCCATTGGATCCACTGCAAGGTCGTCTTCTTCCACCGTCGGCAATGGTAGGCGTGACAATCCACCAGCATTTCCATGCTGTTTAGTTCCCCTGTACTTGATGCCATATTGGTGTGCCCCTAGGAAAAGGGACCACCTCTGCAGCCGTTGTGCTGTCATTATCGGTACGCCCTTCTGAGGGTTGAAAATGGAGACAAGAGGTTGATGATCGGTTAGTAGAGTAAATTTTTGACCGTGCAGGTAGTGATTGAACTACTTCACCCCCCACACTAGGCTGAGGGGCCTCTCTGTCAATCTGGGCGTAGTTACGCTCAGCAGAAGTTAACGAGCATGACGCAAAAGCTATCGGCCTCTCTAAACCATCAAGGAATTTATGTGACAGTACCGCCCCAATGCCGTAGGGAGATGCATCACACGCCAGTCTGATCGGCAGTGCTGGGTTGTAGTGATCAATACTTCCCTTGAAGTGATTAAGTCCGTACTCTTCTGAAAGGTCCGCTTACAATCATCGCCCCATTTCCATGCTACCCCCGTTTGTAGCAGGGCGTTCAGTGGGTGCAGAATTGTTGACAAATTCGGCAAAAACTTATGATAGTAATTCACCAATCCGAGGAATGACCTCAGTTGCGACACATTTTCAGGCGCTGGGGCCTTAACAACCGCTTCAATTTTGTCAGGGGACTTATGTAACCCCTCTTCATTAATCAAGTGGCCACAATACGATATATGTTTCTTAAAAAATTCGCACTTGGGGCGGTTGGCTCGCAGCCCATGTTCCCGTAGTCTAGTGAGCACCTGTTCTAGGTTGTTAAGGTGTTCACTGTCATCTTCACCTGTCACAAGGATGTCGTCCAAGTAACACTGAGTCCCCGGAATCCCTTGCAGGACTTGTTCCATCGCTCTTTGCCATATCGCCGGAGCCGATGCTACTCTGAATACCAATCGATGGTACTGGTAAAGACCTTTGTGAGCGTTTATCGTGAGATACTTCCTAGAGGACTCTTCAACCTCCATCTGCAAATATGCTTGTGCTAGGTCAATTTTTGTAAAACGCTTCCCTCCAGACAGTGAGGCGAAGATGTCTTCTATCCTTGGAAGAGGATATTGTACTGTGTGAAGGACTGGGTTCACCGTCACCTTGAAATCCCCACAGATGCGAATCTTCCTTGGCTCCCCAGACTTATTGCTTAACGTTTTCTTCATGACAGGAACGATGGGTGTCGCCCACTCGCTCCAGTCGACCTTAGACAACACGCCTGCCTGCTCCAGATTCTCCAGCTCTGCCTCGACGGCTGGGCGAATAGCATATGGTACCGGTCTTGCTTTAAAAAACTTGGGAACTGCATTCTCTTCTATTTTTATCAAGGCGGTTACGCCTTTAAGCGTGCCCAGTTCTTGTTGAAATACCTCTTTGGCGTTAGCTAAGATTGTTGACAATCGTCCAGGAGTGACGTCTTCATCTTTTTTACCGTCCACCATCATTGCATGAATGGAGTGCCAATCTAAGTTTATCTTCCTGATCCATTCCCGTCCCAGTAACGGTGGTCCACCATTTGGCAGTATGTAGAGATACAATTTCCGTATTTTCTTGCCGTTGTATTCGACGGGCACCCTTATTTTTCCTTTGGGGTATACTTTTTGCCCCGTATACGTCGTCAAGACGATGGATGTCTCTCTCAAGGGTATGTGTGAAAATAGCCGCTCGTAGTCTCGTCGATTCATGACGGCTAGCGCTGATCCTGTATCCAATTCCATTTTAACTTGGGACCCTGCTATCGTGAGGGTGACCCAAATGGTTCGGTGATCCTCTTTTGCGATTACATTGTGAAGTTTGAGACAGCTCAGTCTCCTGTTCCCGGATTCACTATCGCTCATCTGGTCTTCAGAACTACCGTCCGTCATCTTTTGTACTTTCTTGTACGGTTCCTTAGTAGCCTTTTTGTTGTCGCTGGTCTTCTTCCCAGACCTGCAAACCCGTGCAATGTGTCCCATCTTCCCGCATTGCCTGCATATTTTGTCTTTGGACCAGCAGTCCTTCTGGTCATGGTTAGTTCTGCTGCAGCGATAACATTTTGCGAATCCCCATGTCATTTCGTGGGTGCCGTATTCCTGTGGTTTTTGTTGAATTTCTGCAGCTCCCCTGGCTGCTGCTTCATACGATACTGCCACGCTGAAAGCCTTATCTAGCGTCAGCTCTTTCTCTGAGAGTAACTTCTTCTGTGTTCCTTCACTCAGGAGTCCACAGACAAATTTGTCCCGTAAGGTATCTGCCAGTCCTGCTCCGAACTGGCAGTGCTTTGATAGCTTGCGTCGTTCCGTAAGGTACTCAGCATTGTTCTCATTTTATGCTGAGTTCTCCTGTGGAATTTTAAATCTTTCTGCTATCAACAGCGGTGCAGGGTTTAGGTGTTCCTGTAGGACAGCAACAATTTCGTTAAAACTCTTCGCCTTCGGTTTGGCTGGAGTAATCAGGTCCCGCAATAGGCCGTACGTTCTAGTGCCCATTAAGTTTAGCAATATCGATGCCTTTTTCTCCTCCGCTATTTCGTTTGCCTCGAAATATACCTCGACTGTTTCCACATACGTGGTCCAGTCCTCTATTGTATTATCAAAAGCAGTGATACAGCCAGTCTTCGGCATCTTGCAAATCTAAAATGGCGCCTCCCGCGCTTTGCCTTCTTCCCCGCTGTTGTTAGCGCTGCTTTCCGCGGTTCCTGTTGCAACCTGCAGCTCCTCGTGGTTTCTTGCGCGTTTAATATTTCTTTTTTAAATTATTTTCCTGTCGTGGAACAACCCTGTGGGACTCTTGCCTCCCTCTTCGCGGGTCTATACGCAGCCCGGCTTCGTAGCACCAGCCGTGCCCTGTGTGCTCCACCCTCTCTCTCTCTCTTCTTCCCGACAACGCTGCTCGGCCCCGTTGCAAACCACCCGCTCGAGTTCGCGACTGCCGCAGCCCAGGAAGGATCAGTGCACTACCTGCCACCAGCCCGATTAGCTGAAGCACCGTCGACAGGAACCAGGCCCCGCTTCCGACAGCTTCTCCAGCAATCTTCAACTCCGCAAACACAGGGGCGGATGCCCATGGTCGACGTCCGTTTCTACTGCCTCTTACTTTCTTTTCTTTCTGGCCTTGACCTCTGCTCACTTTGCTGTAGGAATGGATCTCAGGAGGTGGTGCAGACTGTAGGTAGGTTCGTATCTGCTCGTCGCCAGTATTACGTCCGTGAATGATTGAGACACGGACAGCAGGAGTTGAACAAAAAAAGTCTTTACTGATGGAAGTCAATAGTGAAACTGAAAACAACAGAGGCTCACTAGCGCCTTTTATACAGGGGTGGTCACTGCCGGTACTGCAGTCTGAGACCAGTTATTCTCTTAAAGGTACATACACAACACCGTTGATTAAAAAATTCAGGGCCATGGTCACCTTGAGGGCCACTGGCAGCATCGTTGGCGCCCTACTGTGAGGCTGCAGATCTGGTTCCAAGAGGTGGCAGATTTCTGTGACCACCTCCTTGGTGAAACAGAGCCGCCGAACACACTGCTCCTGGCTTAGGTTCAAGTAGAAGTGTTCCCTGAAGACCCTAGGTGGGTAAGACCTCCTGCTGAGAGCCCTCCTCCCCATCCTCCTCCCTCTGCAAGCATCTTGTCTTCTTTGCTGCCTCTGCTCCATTTCCCTGTCATGCTGCAGTGACAGTGAGACTGCAACTAGAGCCCCCATGACTGGGAGCAAGTGGTGTACTCCGAGGCATTCCAGTAGCAACCAATGCCTTCCCAACATCCTGCAGCACTCCCTGCACACTCTAACAACTTTTGAAATCTCTTGCAGAGCTTGTAGGAGTGCTGGGTTGCTGTAAGAGCCAGTCCAAAAGCAATAAGCAACTTACCTGCAAGTTGGATGTATCCCTTTCAGTAGCGCTAGTGGGGGAGTCCCTCATGCAGCTGAATGCACGTTCAGCTGTGTGTGTTTAGGAGAGGGCATTGACGGAGTGGCGACATCGAAAATGGCCGGTTGTGCGTCAAATTAGCATTGCACACTGACTGATGTCACGATCTGCCTACTCTGCATACTGCCAGTGCACGCACATACAGCCCCGCGTTGTCGCCCTCACCAAGATGGCGAACAGCACAGGCTGCACCGGAAGTGGGCGTAAATGAGGCGGACGCCACTTTTTTTTAAAAAAAGGCCAAAACTACTGGTGCTACGGGGTTGAATTTCGCAGCGCTAGTTTCCTGAATATATACACTTTCACAGTGTTAATGTACAAATCGAGTTTGAGCCGCACGTTTACATTCGTAAAAACTTCAGTAAAGGTGACCTACAAGTAGTGACGTATATTCACTTCAAACCTTTCATGTTCCAAAGCCGGTGGGTGGTGATGTATTGGCTTTGTTCACTTTGATGTTCACTAATTTGTTCATACTGGAAACAAGAGTCTCGGGGGTAATTTTAACCACAAAATAATGGGTGGGTTGGGGTCCGGTGGAATGTTAACATTTTTAAAATCTCGAACCCGACACCAACTCGCCCACTTCCGGTTTTAAAGTGGCGGGGGTGGGGACGAGGGGTGGGGGGAGAGTGGCAACCAAACTTGTTCCCAGGAGGTGGCTCGGCCATTTAAATATTATAATGAGGCTGCATGCCTCATGTTTAACCTGTCTTCCAGGTTTAACTATGGCCGGCTGGGTTTCCTAGGTCTCGGGAAAGCAAGGAGCTAAAGGGAGGTTGTAGTGTATGTGCCTTTAAGTCAGAACTACTTTTACAGCTCCTGTATACTGTAGTACCGGCAGTGACCACGCCTGTATATAAGCTTTGCGCATGCCTCTGTACCCCCCAGTCTTGAGACTACCCTCCTCCAGTAAAGACCTGTTTATTGTTAATGTATAGCATCCGTGTGATTATTTAATAACAGCATATCCAATGAACCACGGATCTAACAGTGGTGACGAGTGTCGATTCGAATCTACCTGCAACATAAAAAAAATTTAAAAAATAGTTGAGGCCAGGAACACCGGCATCGACCACGAGCAACCGCCCAGCAGTCAGGCAGAGATTGAACTTCGCAGGGGAGGCTGTGGAGAGCCGGTCTTGGTTCCCCAGCCATGACGAGCAGCAAGAGACCGACGACAGGTCCAGCACAGACCCTTCCCGAGCAGTGGCGGCTGGAGCCGACCGACGGCGGAGAGAAAGCCGAGCAGCGTCAACGGGGTAAGGCAGAGGGTGAGAGCGCAGGGCGCAGCCGGGGGTTGAACACCGAGCGGCGTCGAGAAAAAGAAAACAAACCGGAGAGAGAGAGGGTAGAGAAACAGCCGGGTTCTCGACTGAGCGGCGTCGAAAAATATAAAAAGAAGAACGCGCAGAGCACAGCCAGGGCTCATGGGCTGAACAGGGTCTGCGGGGCGAAGAAAGGGGAGCGCGGGAGATGCCATTGAGCTGCGGAGAAGAAGAAAGAGCGTGGGAGACGCCATTTTTAGAAGCCGCAGCGGAGAAGAAGGGTGAGCGCGGGAAGGAAGGAAAGCGCGGGAGACGCCATTTTGTGCCAGCGGAGAAGAAGGGAAAGCGCGGGAGGCGCCATTTTTGACAGTTAACTCACACCCAAGGATGCCGAAGAGTGGCAGTATCTCTACGTTCGACAATGAAGTCAAAGATTGGGCGACATATGTGGAACGTATTGAGGTGTACTGCAGGGTGAATGAAGTGCCAGATGCTAATAAAGCACTGGTTCTGTTAAATTCCATGGGTGCAAAAACTTATGGGTTACTGCGGAATCTAATAACCCCAGAGAAGCCGGTAAACAAGAATTTTGAAAGCATAGTAGAAATCCTACAGGACCACTTAAACCCCACACCGCTGCTGATAGCAGAACGATTTAAGTTCCATAAAAGGAACCAACACAAAGACGAAAGCAATGCTGAGTACCTAACGGAACTGCGCAAGCTATCGAAACACTGCCAGTTTGGAGCGGGACTAGCAGATACGTTAAGGGACAAGTTTGTGTGTGGGCTACAAAGTGAAGGAACTCAGAAACGGCTTCTATCAGAAAAGGACCTTACGCTGGACAAAGCTTTCAGTATGGCAGTGTCACATGAAGCAGCCGCAAGGGGCGCTGCAGAGATACAACGGAGGCCGCAAGAATATGGCACCAATGAAATGTCCTATGGAACAGGGAAGTGCTATCGCTGCGGCAGAACAACACATGACCAGAAAGATTGTTGGTTCAAGGACCAAGTGTGCAGACAGTGTGGGAAAGCAGGACACATAGCAAGAGTCTGCAGGTCTGGGAAGAAAACCAACAGTAAGAAATCTCCACAGGAGAAGTACAAAAAGGTACACCAGGTGATGGACAGTGGTTCAGATGAACAGAAAAGTGACACAGACTCCGGAATCAAGGAGCTGGGTTGTCTGAAACTACATAAGGTAACAGAAATGGAGGATCACCAGACTATCTGGGTTACACTCAAGATAGACGGAGTCCAAGTGAAAATGGAATTGGACACAGGGTCAGCTCTAACAGTCATAAATCAAAGAGCATACAAGCGGCTATTTTCACACATACCCTTGAAAGCTACAGAGATTGTCTTGAAGACGTATACGGGGCAAAAAGTCTACCCCAAAGGAAAAATAAGGGTGAAAGTGACATATAAAGGCCAGGAAATACCTAAAATGGATATATATGTATTACCAGATGGAGGGCCACCACTGCTAGGACGTGAATGGATCTGGAAGATACATTTAGATTGGCATTCCATACAGGCACTGAAGGTTGAGGCCAAAAAGGATGTCGACATCACACCTGGACGACTGTCAAAAATGCTAACTGATGCAAAAGAAGTGTTCCAGGAGGGACTAGGAACACTAAAAGGAATAACAGCAATGATTAAAATAGAGGAAAATGCAAGCCCAAAGTTTCTGAAGGCCAGACCAGTGCCTTATGCGATCAGACCAGCTGTTGAAGCAGAGCTGGAAGGGTTGGAACATTCAGGAGTATTGTCCAAAGTGGACTGGAGCGAGTGGGCTACACCCATCGTTCCTGTAATGAAGAGGTCGTTGAGTAATACGCCTGGGGAACCAAAGAAGGTCCGCATCTGTGGGGATTTTAAGGTGACAGTGAACCCAGTCCTTCACACGGTACATATCCGCTTCCACGAATTGAGGATATTTTCGCCTCGCTATCTGGAGGTAAACGCTTCATCAAAATTGATCTAGCCCAGGCGTACTTGCAAATGGAGGTAGAAGAAGCTTCGAAACAATACCTTACGATCAACACTCATAAAGGTCTCCATCAATACAACCGGCTGGTGTTTGGAGTAGCCTCGGCTCCGGCTATCTGGCAAAGGGCGATGGATCAGGTCCTGCAAGGGATTCCAGGGACCCAGTGTTATTTGGATGACATCTTGGTCACGGGCAAAAATGACGGTGATCACCTTGCCAACTTGGAGAAGGTGCTCACCAGATTAAAGGAGTATGGGCTACGAGCTAATCGCCACAAGTGTGAGTTTTTCCAGAAACAGATCTCGTATTGTGGCCACGTCATCGATGAAGAGGGGTTACATAAGTCCCCTGACAAGATTGAGGCAGTAGTCAAGGCTCCAGCACCGGAAAATGTGTCACAACTGAGGTCGTTCCTCGGGCTGGTAAGCTACTACCACAAGTTCTTACCAAATTTGTCGACGTTATTACACCCACTGAACACCCTACTGCAAACAGGGGTACCATGGAAGTGGGATGACGAACGTAGACGAGCTTTCCAGAAGTGTAAAGATTTGATCACATCAAAAGAGGTGTTGGCCCATTTCAACCCAGCACTACCAATTCGTTTGGCATGTGATGCATCACCCTATGGTATTGGAGCGGTGCTGTCGCACAAATTCCCTGACGGGTTGGAGAGGCCAGTAGCCTTTGCGTCTCGGTCACTAACCTCAGCCGAGCGCAACTATGCCCAGATTGACAGGAAGGCCCTCAGCCTAGTATGGGGTGTAAAAAAATTCAACCACTATCTGCATGGGCAGAAGTTCACCTTGCTGATTGACCACCAATCACTTGTCTCCATCTTTAATCCTAAGAAGGGCGTTCCAGTGATGACTGCACAGCGGTTACAAAGATGGTCCCTGTTTCTAGGGGCGAATCAAAATGAAATAGAATATAAAGGCTCGAAACAGCATGGGAACGCTGATGGGCTATCGCACCTGCCACTGCCTACTGTGGAGGAAGCACCAGCCGTGGACCCTATCGAGATATTTTATTCATCAATAATTGAACGATTGCTAGTAACGAACGCGGATATAGAGAAGGAGACCCGCAATGATCCGCCGCTGTCTAGGGTATATGATTTGACGGTGAGGGGATGGCCAACTCATGGCGACTCACTGTTGCCAGCATTCTCATCCAGAAGAGAACAGCTGTCAGTATGCCAGGGGACAGTGATGTGTGGATCCAGAGTGGTGATTCCACCCAAGTTAAGGGAGAGAGTGCTAAATGAGCTACATGAAGGTCATCTGGGGGGAGTGAAAATGAAAAGCCTTGCTAGGGCTTATGTGTGGTGGCCGGGAATCGATCAACAAATCGAAGACCTAACTAAGAGCTGCTTAGGATGCCAGAAGGTCCAAAATGCACCACCACATGCCCCTCTACACCCATGGGAGTGGCCCTCCTCTCCATGGCAACAGGTGCATATTGATTTCGCTGGTCCATTCATGGACTCAATGTTCTTAATAGCAGTGGATGCTCATTCAAAGTGGCCTGAGGTGATAAAAATGTCTTCAACCACTACAGAGAAAACGATTGCAGTCCTACGGACCATATTTGCCAGAAACGGTTTGCCAGAGCAGATTTGCTCTGATAATGGACCACAGTTTGTGTCCAACGAGTTCCAAAAATTTATGAGAAGGAATGGGGTAAGGCATTACACATCCACCCCGTATCATCCAGCCACAAATGGATTGGCTGAGAGGTTCGTACAAACCTTTAAGAAGGCGATAAAGGCCATGTGCGACGATGAAATTCCACTACAGCATAAGATGGACAATTTCTTATTAGCCTACCAAAACGCGACACATGCAGTTACCAACCAGACCCCGGCCATGATGTTCTTTAACCGAAGGTTGAGATCTCGTCTGGACTTGCTCAGACCAAATGTGCGAAGAAATGTTGAGGACAAACAATTCCAGCACATCAATGAGAAGCCGACAAGGAGCTTCAATGTAGGGCAACCAGTCTTGGCCCGTGACTATTGAACAGAGAAATGGCAACCCGGAACGAGATGTACAAGGCAGGGGCCATTAATGTACACAGTGGATGTCGGGGATCACATTGTGAGACGCCACATCGATCAGATCTTAGCGTCACAGGAACGCGTCAACACCATGTCTCGAGTACCTGGGGATGAACCCGACATACCGGTAGCATCTACCTCAGACCCAGTAGCAGTGGAACCCGATGAACTACCCGATGAAAAGGGGTCAGAATCGCCTCTGCACCAAGAACAAGAACCTCCGGAAAGGTGCTATCCCGAATGGGGCGGCTTCCTGACCCTAAGACTGAATCTATAAATGGACTTTTGTTGTTTAATGTACATGTTGAAATGTTAATTGTTATTTGAATATTAGGGGTACTACTAATCTAAAAGGGGAGGAATTGTAGTGTATGTGCCTTTAAGTCAGAACTACTTTTACAGCTCCTGTATACTGTAGTACCGGCAGTGACCACAGCTTTGCGCATGCCTCTGTACCCCCAGTCTTGAGACTACCCTCCTCCAGTAAAGACCTGTTTATTGTTAATGTATAGCATCCGTGTGATTATTTAATAACAGCATATCCACTGAACCACGGATCTAACAGAGGTGAGGACTGTTTCGTGGATGAGGTAAGTGCCTTTGCAGCACTGCCTGTGGGCCAGGAGGAGCAGGAGTGCTTCCTCCCAGCCAACCAAGCTTACCTGCTGCCCTGCCCGCTATCGGACACCACTCCCAGATCCAAAGACCGCCCCCCCCCCATGTGATTCACAGAAATCACAGAAACCCCACAGTGCAGATAGAGGCCATTTCGGCCCATCGAGCCTGCACCGACACATATCCCACCCGATCCCCGTAACCCCTACACCAACACATATCCCACCCTATCCCCATAACCCCACGTATTTAATCCCCCTAACACTAAGGGTCAATTTATCATAGCCAATCAACCTAACCCACACATCTTTGGACTGTGGGAGGAAACCGGAGCACCCGGCGAAAACCCACGCAAACACGGGGAGAATGTGCAAACTCCACACAGATAGTCGCCCGAGGCCGGATTCGAACCCGGGTCCCTGGTGCTGTGAGGCAACAGTGCTAACCACTATGCCACCGTGCTGCCCTTTGGACTGCCCGGGATCGGGTTTCGGACTCCCCGCGGGATTGGGATTGCCGCCTCGCAGATTGGCGACTACTCCTCCCATGATTATTCCCCCCGGTATCGGACCCAACCCCCCACCCAGGGATAGGCAACCACCCCCCCCATCAAGATCCAGACACCAGCCCCCCCTCCTCCGATCTCCCACTAACCCAGCTGCAGGCTCCCTACCGGCTCCCGACCTGCGGCCTCCTCCAGAGCCTTCCCCACCCAACTCGGAGCCAAGCCTGTCAAACAGGCTGGCTTCTGGACGGGGGACCTGGGGGGGGGAAAAAAGACGTACACTGTGGTGTCAAAATTCCATAGCATATGGGGAAACCCAGACTTCCTGGTTCCCCAAACAAAACTCCCCACCCCCCGCTCACAAACCCCGCTGCAGTTACGATCGGGGCCTAATTTCTCAGAAATGGATAGCAAAGGCAGGTGCCACATTATTGTGATAACATATTGTGATAAATAAGGAGGCACATGCTTTACACATACATTTTTATCTCTAGCAATGCAGTCTGGGTGAGACCTGCAGACTCCCTCTCCCCTCATCACCATGTGATACGAACAAGAACATTTTATGATGGCAATTACAGTCGATGATTAAACAACTCATGCAATGATCTATAATATTTGTAAGGGCTGAAGGTAAGAAGGAAATCAATAAAGTGAATCTGAAGTAATTGCATAATAATTCAATTTGTCCAAAAATAATTGTGTGCTGAGTCACTAGTGGTGATATTAACATGAAGTTAGTTTACCAGTAAACAGATTCCATACTTCTCACCATATTAGATGCTGCTTTGTTTAATATTGATTTAACAATGAATTGCATACATATACCAAAATTAACATGCATGGTAATGCACCTCTCATATCACTCTTGTGTATTACAATCAATTCACACCATGGTTAACCTCAATTCTGCTTGGTGATATTTTGAGTTTAAAGTTAGACCTTTTATCAAATCAGCAAATGCACATCAGAAATATAATTTTAACTTTATTAAAGATTGTGGAATTTCTATACAAAATCTTAGGCAAATGTTGGGTGATCTGTAAATATGATTCTCCGTGGCCTTTGGAACTTATTCTCATTAGATATCTCATGTCTCTGTGGACTAGAGAAGCCTGGTGGAGAACCAACTTGGATCTCGCCATGGATGCTGCCTGACCTGCTGAGCTTTTCCAGCGTTTTCTGTTGTTATTTCAGATTTCCAGCATCCGCAGTATTTTGCTATTGGATTTATTTGACTTCACTTCACTAGGAGGCTGAACTGTGGTGAAATCCTACCATTAAGAACCATAACTTGGCATATAAGTTATCATTGCAGACTCATACTATACTACCCTCACCCAATCCAACCTCAATTCTATGCTATTGCCTATCCCTCACTCCAGTTCCACTACCCCCAAATGATGTTTGTTTCAGGTTTTGCCTCCTGCCTTATCATTCGTTCTTCAGTCTATGACATCTGGATGGACCCCATGGCAGTGATGTGATGCAAAGATGTCACAAGAATTTGCTATGAAAAGCCATCTGTTCTTACACTAAACACCACAGTCACCTGTTTAAAACATGACCTCAGCTCAATCTCTGTTTCCTATCTGTGCTTCCTAGTGTATTAGTGCATTCTGGTTTCCTCCAGTTCTCCTCCGCATGTAGCCCAATAGCTTACAATGTCCGAATTTCTTCACTAAAAAAGTAAAAGGGACAATATCACCTTGTAAAACAGTTTTGGAAGATCAGAACTGAAGGAAGCCAAGTCAGGGATCCCAGCCACAGCTTTGCAACTGTTGAGAAACACTATTAAAATTGAGGCAGATTCAATGACAACACCAGTTCCTTGGTCTGTGATAAGAGTTTTGGACTGAAGTGACTGGTTTCAGTTGCTGTGCATTCCCCAGTGATCTTCAAGTACTATAAATAACATCACTTTGCTACTTACAGTAGAGAGTTCTTTTTGACAGGAAAGCAGGGATGCCTTTGGTGATGTGGCATTGAATAGGAAGCTTAAATACAAGAGAATGCTCCAAAGGAAACTTTTGGTTCAGCGAGAAATTCCATGTTGTATATCTTAAATAAATAAATTAGACGGAGTCCATGATGGTGTTGTAGGAATTATTTACGACTTTCACACCTCGCACATTAGGGGCTGGATTTTCATTCTGGAGGCATGTAGGAGGCGGGACTACAACTTTCGGGGTTGTAGTCCCGCCTCCATCGTGTTGTGGCCAACCCGCGATTTTCACTTGATTGACCTTGTTGAGCCTGCCCAGCGGGCTCAGCAGGCCAATTAAGGGCCACCTAGCAACAGGTGATGTCACAGATTGACATTTCATTTGTCAAGAGCTTTAGACAGATGAAATATCAGCATTTCACAGATGTTTGAAGCTGTCAAACACTGACAATCTGTACTCCAAGTTAATTCCTTCCCTCAGGCTGATTTAGAGATCTCTCCGGAACAGAAAGCTGAATGCTGCAACTTTTGACAGCTCGCGGCCATTCTGCTTTTTGTGCTTGTAAGATGAGGGACTCCCGAGACCTGAAGGAAGGAAGGCTGTAAAGGTAAGTAAATGTAAGTAAAACTTCTTTAAACACTTTATATACACACCAAACACACTTACCTCTTCACTCATGCACCCATCACTCACTTGAATACCAGACATCTCGAACCCTCCAAGTCCTTTAGCCCAACGGTCCGCCTCGCTAACTTGGCGTGGTTTGGAGCCGACGGGAATCCCACACTTCGGGAATAAAAATAGGGTTTAGGCTAAAAACTGCTTGTTAACTACTTGTTAACAGGCAGTTAATTTGCACTAATCCCCTTCCCGCCTTGGGGAGGCGGGTCCCAGCACAGGTCGGGTATCTGCCTCCTTTGAAACTGGCATGGAGGCGGGTTGGGGGCGGGATGGGGTCGTGCCTCCCAATTTCGAGATTTTAACCCCCCCATACGCCTCCAATCCTGCCTCCACGGCCCAATGAAAATCTTGCCCTAGGTGTTAGAGTAGGGTTCGTGGACCTGAATCCACTTGAACAGAAACACACGCAGATACACTGGGCTGGATTTTGTCAGTGTGCGCGGGCTGGGGCGTGTCAGGTGGAAATCGGGTCGGGACCCCGACTCCTAAGTGAAGTGCTGAAAAATTGGGATTTTCCCCTAATTGGGCAATTGATTTCCTGCGTGTGGGAACACCTGTCCCAATGAGTCTTTTCATACAGAAAGTCGCCTCCAATAACGTCATCAATGCTGCTGGTTTTAAGACCTGCAAGCAGCCTTGTTTCTTCTGGAGACTGCAAAGGCTCTGCAAATTGTATGAAGGTGTTGATTTCCCGACAATGTCCACGATCAAGCAAAAGTGTGCACCTCTATTTGATGAGCCCTCCCTCCAAGCTCTGGTGCATGGAGCCAGATGTAATAAGGAGGTGCTGTTCCCCTCCTCAGGGAGAAAAAAGCTACCCCAGCAGACAAAAGCTGTGTGGCTACAAGTGGCCCAGGATGTCAACTCCATTTCGCTGAGCCGCAGAACCTGGCTGCAATGCAGGAAGAGGTTTCATGATCTTCTCGGCACAGGAAAAGTGAGTGTGACTTCCCCATCACCCTCAATCTGATCCCCATCACCTCTCCTCACCAGCACTTTGCTTTGCCAACCTCTTCCTCCACATGCCACTTGACACTTACATGCCTGCACCCTTACCCATTCCTTCACTCTCAAAGGCCACATTCACTTAACTATTTGACCATGCAGCCCTCACACTCCCTATCACTGTGATGCCATGACAACAACAACTTACAACACACAGGGATGGACCTTTGTATCCTTCTAAGCATCTATGCTATGGATTATCTACACTTACTCCTTCATTCACACTCAAACTCCACTTGTGTCCCTCATTGCAGGAAAAGAGAGCCCACAATAAGATGGAAAGAGCCATGACAGGAGGAGAGCCACACTCAGTAGCCCAGCTCACCGCCTGGGAGGAGGCGGCCCTGGAAATCGCTGGGATCGAGGAGGATTCCCAAGTGGGGAACAGGCATTTGGGCGCATTGCAGCAAGCTGGTGACAGAATAGTTTGGCATCTCTCTCATTGACATTGCATGAGTCACTGATAATGAATCTGATGCTCTAACAGATTGACTTATGATCATCTGCACTATTCAAAGTTCATGTAACCTTGACCTCACATCTCTAACCCGTTCCTTTGCACCCCCACAGGACCATCGAAAGCCCCCATCCCCACTGTCCAAGTGGAAGAGTCTGAGCTTCCAGACTCCTCAGAGGAAGCTGCAACATCTGAGGGCGCAGCCTCAGCAGAATTCAGTGCACCTAGCACCAGCGCAGACACTCACACCTCGGTGGGACCTTCGCAAGATAGAGTAGTGTTGGCACCTGGTGAATCACAGCTCACAAGTGAGCATCAGCAGATGGTTAAGACAGGGCCAGCAGTGGAGAGGGCGCAGGACTCTGCCAGCTCAGCTCAGCTGCATGTCGATCCTGTGCCTCTGGGTCCATCCAGAATGAGAGTGGTGCTGGAACTCCAGGAACAGATGCAGGAGTCTCTGGCAGGTTTAGTCTCCAGGGTCGCTGCAAGTGTCGAGCGAATGGAGGAGTCCATCACGAACATGAGCAGAGCCTTTGTGGAGGCATTGGCGCATGAACGCATCACCATGGAAAGGAAGGCAACCTCCATGGAAAGGATGGCTACAGTAGAGGAGAGGATGGCTATGGCCATGGAGGAGCTAAGTCGCCAGACTGTAGAAAACATAGTCATTGTTCAGAATCAACTGGCATCTCTTGAGGAGCGATGGTCAGCTACTGAGCATAGAAACCAGACCTTCATGGAAGTCCTCTGGAGTAGGACTTCCAGTTCAGAAACGGGTCCTCATGGCCCCCCTGAAGTGCAGCAAGGTGCTGTCAGGCCACTTGCTAGCTCTGAAATGGGGCTGAGCCATGAGAGGGATGTTGGTGGCAGGCAACAGGGAAGTGGGGGCTCCTCTCCAAGCGCTCAAACGACCATGCCACTGCAAAGCCCTCGGTCAGAGCCCTACCAGAGTCCTCATCCAACTGAAATGGACATAAGAACATAAGAACGTAAGAAATAGGAGCAGGAGTAGGCCAATCGGCCCCTCGAGCCTGCTCCGCCATTCAATAAGATCATGGCTGATCTGATCCTAACCGCCAATCTACTATCACAGAACCATCTCCTGAACCTAACAGAATTAGACACATGAAATAGGAGCAGGATCAGGCTACACGGCCCCTGGGCCCGCTCCGCTACCCACAGGGCCATGACCGATCCGAACCTAGACTCATGTCCAAATTCCTGCCCGCTCCCCATAACCCTTAATTCCCTTTACTTCTAGGAAACTGTCTATTTCTGTTTTAAATTTATGTAATGATGTAGCTTCTATAGCTTTTTGGGGCAACATATTCCATGGACCTACCACCCTCTGAGTGAAGTAGTTCCTCCTCATCTCAGTTTTGAAAGAGCAGCCCCTTATTCTAAGACTATGCCCCCTAGTTCTAGTTTCACCCATCATCGGGAACATCCTCCCCGCATCCACCCGATCCAACCCCTTCACAATCTTATATGTTTCAATAAGATCGCCTCTCATTCTTCTGAACTCCAATGAGTAGAGTCCCAATCTACTCAACCTCTCCTCATATGTCCATCCCCTCATCCCCGGGATTAACCGAGTGAACCTTCTTTGTACTGACTCGAGAGCAAGTATGTCCTTTCTTAAGTATGGACACCAAAACTGTACGCAGTATTCCAGGTGCGGTCTCACCAATACCTTGTACAACTGAAGCAATACCTCCCTATTTTTATATTCTATCCCCCTAGCAATGAAAGCCAACATTCCATTGGCCTTCTTAATCACTTGCTGCACCTGCATACTAACCTTTTGAGTTTCGTGCACCAGGACCCCCAGATCCCTTTGTACTTCAGTACTTTCCAGTTTCTTGCCATTTCTTGCCAGTCGCAGGAGCAGCAGACTGTTGCCAAGCCCTCACAGGTTCGCAACCCCAGTGGACGCCCACCAAAGGTGTCGAGACAGGAGCAGCAAGCCAGTGAACAAGGAGCCTCCACATCTGCTGAATCCACAGGGGAAGCACCACGTAGGAGCATGCGTAAGAGGAAGATAATGCAGAAGTAGTCACAAGGGTAGTCACGTGGGTGTTATGTTGTGTTTATTTTTGAAATGCCACCAGTTGCTTGTTGTGATAAAAAATTCTGATGGCAAACTGTTGAAGTTGTGACCTGTGTCATTTTGCAAATGGGACTTCCACATTGAGGGCTTAGAGCGACTTGCAATTGTCAGTATGGTGGTCAGAGTGATAGGAATCCACAGGTTCTTGTCAATTGTCGATGCTCTGGTAAGAAGGTGTGTGGCAAAAGTGTTTGATTGTACAGGCTAAGCAAATGTGACCAACATGAGTGCGTCCCTTCCATCCCGGCCAGCAATATGGTCGCGCTCTGGCGATGTCTGGCCTGTGGATCTTCAGGTGGGTGCCTAGCAGCTTGGCGCTCCTGTTGATGCTCCTGCTGTTGGTGCTGCTGTTGCTCATGGTTCTGCTGCTGCCGCAGCTGGTCTTCATTCGAATCTGATGTCCAGGAGGAAAGGAATTAAATAGTCACCATGCTTCTGGTATATGCCTCAGTTGAGGAAGCGCTTAGTCAAGGTGGTCACACTGGAGATGGGTGTCAGGCTCCAAACTTCCACAACACTGAGTATGCCTGCTAAAAGTTCCCCCAGACCTGAGACCACAAAGTTCTGCCACTTGCAAATGATCATTGGTGAAAACTCCTTTGTAATGGTGGAGCTGCAGCTGTTCGTAAGCAATCCACTTGTGAGGCCGCCAGCATTACCTGGCGTGTTCCAGAGGAGGCATGAGGGATGGGGGGAATGACTAAAAATCAGAAAGGCCTTTCAAAATGGGATTATAGAGGTTATTAAGTGGTTGTTAAGGGCTTTAAGGGCCTATCCCACCTCTTGGAGGCAGGATGGAAAGGGGGTCAGAAAACACGCTTTTGGGAAAATTGCTCGGAGGTGGGATCGGACCCACCCACCATTTTTGGTGATTTTAACAACTCACACGCCTCCAATCTCGCCTCCTCGGGCCTGGCAAAATCGAGCCCACTATCTCTCTTACAGAGATCTTTTATTTAACCACTAACAACTGGATTAAATGAGAAACACAACTAGACCTGTCCTGGAGTCTTCAAGTGCCCGGTTGGCCAAACTGATGATCACCCGAAGTTTTTTGAACTCTTTGGACATCTTCTCTTCTTTAGACCAGGACACCTATGTCCTCGCCGAATTGCAGTAAAAAAATGAGATATTGGCCCCGATTTTCTGCCAGCCGTCGGGTGGCTTTTCGGGCGGGCGGGGGCCGAAAATCGCCGAAATAGGGGGTCGCGACCCCCCCCCACCTGATTCCCTGCCCCGTCTGATTTCAGACCACCGTTTCTTCGCGAGCCAATTCAGTCCCGCCCGCCGTTGGCGGGACTGGCCGTCGGGACCCTAATCAGCAATTATTGGCATGTTTAATGCCATTTTAGGGTGCCCTTGGAATTTTCAGGGGTTCCCCACGCTAAACACGCCTGCGGGGAACCCCGCTGATGAAACCTGGCGTGAAGCTTGCCGGCTTGCTTGCTCTCAGCTGCAGGTCATTCGGGAAAGCTGCGATTTAAAGGGGCAGCATTTGTATGTTGAAGGACCTTGTTGTTGCAGGCTTGGGGCTACTTCTTCAAGGCTTAGGTACAGCTGTGGAAGGTTGGAGCCTCACACACTTCTCCAATGTGATCTCCTGGGAAGCCCCTCTCGCCACCCTCACTGAGCACTTCCTCAGCGGAGGCATCTACCAGAAGCATGGGACGCCTTTTCTTCCTTCCCTTCTTGCCATTAGAGGATCTCCAGCAGCAGAGGCGGCAGCAGCAGAACCAGGAACAGCAGGATGAGCACCAGGAGCACCAGGCTGCTGCTCACTCACCTGAAGCTGCACAGGCCAGAAGGGGCCAGCGCTTGGAAGTGGCTTGAGAGCACCTTGCTGCGCTTGAGGGGGCCATGGGGACCCGTATCTGCACTGGCAGTCCTACTCAGAAGGACTTCCATGAAGGTCTGGTTTCTCTGTTCAATAGATGGCCAACACTCCTCAAGAGATGTCATTCTCTTATGAGCACTCACCATGTTTTCCGTACCCTGGCGAGTTATCTCCTCCATGGAGGTTGCCAACCTTTCCATAGTGATGCATTCCTGCGCCAATGACTCCACAAAGGCTCTGCTCATGGTCGCTATGGACTCCTCTATTCGCTCCGCACTCGCAGCGACCCTGGAGACAAAACCTGCCAGAGACTCCTGCATCTGTGCATGGAGATCCATCACCTCTTCTCTTGCCGATGGACCCAGAGGCAGAGGGTCGACATGCAGCGCAGCTGAGCTGAGCTGGCAGAGTCCTGCGCCCTCCGATGAGGACTCTCTACTGCTGTCCCTGTCTCCAGAATCTGCTGAGGCTCACTTGTGAGCTGTGAAACACCAGGTGACAACACTACTCTATGTCCCGAAGGTCTCTCGAAGTGTGGTGCCTGCGCTGGTGCTGGGTGCGCTTACTTCTGCTGACGCTGCGCCCTCAGAGGTTGGAGCTTCCTCTGAGGAATCTGGCTGCACAGCCTCTTTCTCCTCCACAGTGGGGACGGGGGCTCTGGATGGTCCTGTGGGGAAGTAGAGGAAGGAGTTAGAGATGTGATGCCAAGGTTACATGCACATTCGAGTTGACATCTGCTGACACCTGCATCCATGCAGCCTTGGTCTCAGTGGGAGGCCTCTTCCTGCCTGACCTAGGGAAGAGGACCTCCCTGTGGGCCCTAACCCCATCCAATAATGCCTGCAGTGAAGCTTCGTCGATTTTGGAGGCAGCTCAGGGTCTGGCACTGGCCACAGCTGCTGCAGGCTCCTCTGCCATCCTGTATGGTTTGTTTGGAAGCCAACAGAGGAAGCAATGCTTGCCATGGACCTTGAAAGCACCACGAATGATGACATCATACTGTGGGGCTTCCTGACTGGAAATGGACAATTAGCAAGGCTGCCCACATGCTGGAAATTAATTGGCCACTTGAGGGAAAATTGCGTGCAGCTGGCTGACCCATTTTTTTGTGTGTCAGAACCCCACATTCGGGAATCCGACCATTTCCCACACAATCCACAAAATCTGGCCCATTGTGTCAGTTCTTATATTTCTTTGTGCTCTGATTCTTCATGTGGCGTTCACATGTATATCTCAGCCATTGGCTCATTCAAGCATGACTTTTCTCCTTGTTGTTCATGATTGGTTCAAAGTTTAGTGGGGTTGCTTCATCATGCATGTCACTTGTTGCAGTTTAATTAGGGTCTTCTCTCAAGACAGTGCTGGTCAGTTCCACTGATTGCATAGCAACTTCAGACCTGTCCCTGTCCACAACTGCTTTGTTTATCTGAGTAATGTCTGTTAAAAATGTTTCTCCATATTCTTTGTTCTCAACTTGTATTCCAAAGCAATACAGCCACCCTTAAAATTCTCTTTTGTATTAAAGTTCTTGTTGTTGTCAGGGATATTTGAAATAGATTTCTCTTCAGTGTAAATTGTAACACGGTCTGTTTGAAGAGACCAATTGACCCCATATTTGGGTTTCTTCAAACTTTTTTGGCCACACTTGTACGATATCAGAGCTTGCCATTGTTATTGAAAACAGATAAATCATTCTGCCATATTGGATTGTCAGCTACCTTTGGGAATCGATTTTCACTTGATTCGCCTGGTGTTAATGGAGGGGTAATGACCTCAAAATGAAGTCAGAAACTTTACTGCTCCGTTAACGTTGATGCTGCGGCTGGCTCCATTTTGAAAGGGGTCTTCCACCAGGTGTCCAAAGCGCCTACCTGGTTCAGGCAGTGGGCCCCTTTTAATATGCAAATTGGGGTCCTTTGGTGTAAGTAAGATCCTGGTTGCTGTTTCAGGTCAAAACTGGTTGGGGTGTATGTTGTATGAGCTCTGATCAGTTCCATTGGTGATGGAACCAAAGAGGCCCAGAAAAGGTTAAGTCAGGGCCCTGTAAAAACAATCCAAGCCATTGCCACCCTGGGATACCTACCCCCCCCATCTTCCTCGATCGCGAGTTCCCCCCCACCCGAGCTCACTGTACCAGTGGTCGGGGCAGGCCAATATTGCTGGGCCTCAGCCTGGCGAGCTCCATCAGGATGCTCTGCAGCTCAATGAGCCAAAGTAAATGCGGCCAAGGCCTAAATCGCAGCCACCACATCACTTCGGGCTGAAAGGTCACACAAAGGTCAAAATCCACCCTTTAGAATTTAATAATCACAAGACATGAAGAGAATCCGTTAAAATAATGCTCACTGCAGTATGCTCCTTAGCGACAGGCTTAGGCCAAACTGAAGAGATCGCAAAGTCTCTGAAGAATGGATTCAGTCAAGAATATTTTTTTGTGGACTTTATGGGATTTTTCTGAGGGTATTTTCCCTGTTATGGGATCGCCCTGTGCAGATACGTGAAAGACTGGTTTTGTTAAAACTCCAGAGAACACATTGCAGTTGGCTGTGACAAAGAACTCATCCAGTATGCATGGGTTCGCCCGACAGTGCTGGAAAAAGGAAGTGGGCCATTGAACTTGATTAGAAAAACCATTCCAAAATGCAAAAACACTTCTCACCTCCATCTCAGAAGAGAAGCAGAACAATGAACCCCCTAGCTCACCCAGCAAAAACCAAAAGATATGTCCCAGACTTAGGGCCATTAACCCAATACGCATGGGTCTGACAATGACCCATCACTGATTAAGCACCAGAATGTTTAGAATTTCTCCCAACACAAAGACCAAAAGATGTCCCAGACTTAGGGCCATTAACCCAATACGCATGGGTCTGAGGATGACGCATCACAGATTTAGCACCAGCGTGCTCAGAAGCAAATGGATTTTTTAAGATTGGTGGGAAAAGACAGGCAAACTATCTATAAAGACAGATTCTTTTCCACCATTCTCTCTCTCTCGCTCCTGCTCCAACAAGTCAAGAAGTACCAGAGAAAGCCGACGAGCAGAACGATCGAAACTGGGGTAAGCATAGGTCTCTCAGAAGTGAAGTTTTTGGGCTATTCCGAGGGTGGGAGCTTCATTTGGTTCAGCCAGGCGAAGGGGTTTATGCGACTGGGTAATTCATTGGTATGGATGGAATCAGCGTCCACCATAGCTGTTTTTAAGAGAATTACTGCTTGTTATAGTCCCCAGTTTTGTACTGTATGTATGTTGTTTGTAACTTGGATTTTATTCTCCACAGAGACAGTGATTTCGTTTAGTAGTGCATGTTTTAGCCAGTGTATGTTAGACCAAATAAATACAAGTTTGATTTTTCACCGAAGCATTCCTGTCCGTGACTTATTTCATTTACACTCTGAATAATAATTCCCGGGTATAGAACTTTCGTAAGGCGGGGGCGATTCGAACCGTCCGTCTAGCAATTGAGCTAGGATCAAAACCAGGCGAAGGGGTTTATGCGACTGGGTAATTCATTGGTATGGATGGAATCAGCGTCCACCATAGCTGTTTTTAAGAGAATTACTGCTTGTTATAGTCCCCAGCACGGTGGCATAGTGGTTAGCACCGTTGCCTCACAGCGCCAGGGACCCGGGTTCGAATCCAGCCTCGGGTGACTGTCTGTGTGGAGTTTGCACATTCTCCCCGTGTTTGCGTGGGTTTTCTCCGGGTGCTCCGGTTTCCTCCCACAGTCCAAAGATGTGCGGGTTAGGTTGATTGGCTATGATAAATTGACCCTTAGTGTTAGGGGGATTAAATACGTGGGGTTACGGGGATAGGGTGGGATATGTGTTGGTGTAGGGGTTGCGGGGAATTGGGTGGGATATGTGTCGGTGCAGGCTCGATGGGCCGAAATGGCCTCGATCTGCACTGTGGGGTTTCTGTGATTCTGTGATCTCCTGGCGACCAGCGGCTGGATCTAGGTTAAAGGATCTGGGTTAAAGGAGTGTAAAAACCGCCTACAAAACCCTGTCATGGGACCTCGAATGCTGCTCCTGTTGACAGGGCTAGTCCAGGTAAAGAAAATTCTCTTGCAGAGACTGTAATGATATCAGCAAATAGTGATGATATTTGTCTGTGTTTGATTACTTATGCCTTACAGCATATTTGTCTGTGTTTTTGATTACTTGTGCCTGACCAGCAGAGGTCATGTGAGAGACAAGCAGTCCAGAGGAGTTTTACTTTCAGTTTCATTCTAGATGCATCACAGCATAGTGTGTTCTGTAAAAAGCTGTAGAAAGTCTTGAACAAGACTTTAGATTAAACAACATTCTCTTTCAGAAATGAGTCTTTATTGAACCCAAAAAGAAATCAAAACATGATGTCAGAAGTGGCTGAAAGAGAAAAAATCTGAAGTTAGCAACTTGATGGGACAGTGAAAGCAGTTGTGGCAAGTAAGCGAAATCAGCTCTCCACATATTAGCAAGCCAGAAGAGAACATCGTTGCTTACCATTAGAGAATAGCTAACGAAGTGAAAAAATGGAAGGTTTACTCCCACCGGCGACGCTTCAATTGACAGGTAATGTGGCTGAAAATTGGAGAAGGTTCAAACAACGTTTAGAGTTGTATTTAGCGGCAATCGGAGCTGACGAGAAAAGTGATAAACAAAAATCGTCCGTGTTCTTACATGTCGTGGGTGATGCAGCGCTGGAGGTATATAATAATTTCATATTTGCTGTTGATGGAGACAAAATGAAGCTAGATAAAATAATGGAACAGTTTGAGGCCTACTGCATACCTAAACGCAACGTGACCTTTGAGCGGCACAAATTTTTCACATGTGTACAGAAAATCGGTGAGACTATTGATCAGTATGTGACTGAACTGAGAAACCGGAGCAAATCGTATGAATTTGGGGGACTCACAGACTCGCTGATAAAAGACAGACTGGTGTGTGGTATTCCAGATAATGGTCTAAGGGAAAGGCTGCTAAGAGAGCAAGATCTAGACCTGGGAAAAGCCATAGCATTGTGTAGGGCTACAGAGACTGTGAAGTTGCAGGCAAAGGAGCTGTTCAGTGACAGTAGCTGCAACGTGGATGCAGTGAGAAAGAACGGATACAAACCGTTTAACAAAGAGAGCGCCAATGTGAAAAAAGAGACGTGGTCAGCAAACGAAAATGAAAGAGACAATCGGAAGTCATGTAGTCGATGCGGTACACAGCATCCACCAAGAAAGTGTCCAGCATATGGTAAAACATGCAATAGATGCAACAAAAACAACCATTATGCCCGTTGCTGTAAGAACCAAGCGCAACAAAGCAAGGTCCATACAGTAGATGAAAGCGAGATAGAGGAATTCAATGTGGATGTTGTGTCTGAAAACAAAAAAGAAAGAGACTGGATGTTGACACTAAAAGTGAATGACATACACATTCCATTTAAATTGGATACTGGAGCACAAGTTAATGTGATATCAGAGACCGATTTTAAGAGAATTAGACCCAGACCAAAGTTACATGGAATACAAGTGAAAGTGACCGGATACTCAGGTACTGATATACCAGTGAAAGGAAAATGCATTGTCAAAGTAACACACAAGGACAGAGAGCACACGCTAGCATTAATCGTGGTGCCAAAGGATGTGCAAGCCATACTAGGGTTAAAAGCCTGTGAGAGACTGAACCTGGTAAAGAGAGTCCTCGTTGTGGAAAGCGAAGGAGAGACAGTCTATGATGAACTCATGAAAGAGTACAAAGACCTATTTAAGGGTCTAGGCTGCATTCCAGGAGAACACACGATCAGAGTAGATAAAAGTATGACACCGGTCATACATCCATGCAGAAAAGTTCCGTTTGCTCTTCAAAAGCAACTGAAGGCAGAGTTGGACAGGATGGAAAGCCTGAACGTGATTCAGAAGATAGATGAGCCAACTGAGTGGGTGAGTTCCCTCGTCGTAGTGGACAAAAAGAATGGAAAGCTCAGAATTTGCCTGGATCCAAGAGATCTAAACAGAGCAATAAAGAGAGAGCACTTCAAGCTTCCTACACGTGAGGAAATCATGGCACAGTTTGCAAATGCAAAATATTTCAGCAAGTTAGATGCGTCCTCAGGATTTTGGCAGATGAAGCTGGACGAAGCAAGTTCAAGACTGTGCACGTTCAACACTCCATTTGGCAGATACCGATTCCTAAGGTTACCATTTGGCATTGCCTCAGCTCCTGAAGTGTATCACAAGACTATCCATATGATCTATGAGCACCTGGAGGGAGTTGATACATCAATGGATGACATCATAGTATGGGGAACCACGAGAACTGAGCATGACGAGAGACTGAAAAAAGTGCTGGAAGCAACAAGGAAAACAAACCTGAAGCTGAATAGAGAGAAATGCCAGCTCGGGGTGACAGAACTGACATTCGTGGGAGATATCCTTAGCAGTGAGGGCATCAGACCAGATCCCAGAAAGGTGTCCGCCATTGAGAATATGCCAAGGCCACAATGCAAAAAGGACGTGCAGAGGTTTAATGGAATGATCAACTACATGGGTAAATTCATATCCAACCTCTCAGGAAAAAATAGCGCCACTGAGAAGACTAACTGAAAAGAACATAGAATGGGAATGGAATCATGAGCATGAGAAGTCATGGAGCGATCTAAAGAAACTGCTCACAGAGGAACCAGTTCTGAGGTTTTATGACCCAGCGAGACCCATCAAGATATCATCAGATGCATCACAGAGTGGGCTCGGTGCCGTTCTTCTGCAACAATATGACTACTGGCAACCTATTGCATATGCATCGTGCTCAATGACAGACGCGGAGACGCGATATGCTCAAATAGAAAAGGAGCTGCTCAGCATCACATACGCCTGTGAAAGATTTCACCAGTTTGTGGCAGGACAAGCAATCAGTGTAGAGACTGACAAGCCTTTGATTGCATTGTTCCAAAAGCCACTGAATAGCTGTCCGCTTAGAATACAAAGAATGATGATCAGGCTGCAATGCTATACACTGAATGTTGCGTACACACCAGGTAAGCTGATGTATACAGCAGACACGTTGTCCAGAGCTGTTGACCCAAGTGAGCCCGCAAACACCACAATGGATGAAAAAGTGAACGCCTACGTGGACATGATCACAAGTGCACTGCCCATAGCAGATGCAAAAATGGAGCTCATAAAGACTGAGACAAACAAAGATGAAACGATGAGACGACTGAGAAAAAGCATCTTGGATGGATGGCCCAACATGAAGCAAGACTGCTCACCTGATATAGCAGAGTACTGGAACTGCAGGGGGGAACTATCAGTGGTTGAAGGCATCATCTACAAAGGAAGTAAAATAGTTATCCCAAAGAGTCTGAGAAGAGAGATGCTAAAAAAGATCCATGGAGGACATCTGGGAATTGAAAAGTGTAAGAAAAGAGCACGAGAGGTGATGTACTGGCCACGAATCCACCAAGATGTGACAAATGAGGTGTCAAACTGCACAATATGCCTGAAATATCGAGCAAGCAATCCGGTAGAACCACTAAAGCCACACCCAGCACCAGACAGACCTTACCAGAAGGTAGGCGCTGACCTATTCGTATGTCAAGGGAAGGACTATCTTGTCGTCACAGACTATTACTCCCTGTATCCAGAGGTTTGTAGACTGTACACCACCACTGCAGAAGCTGTGATAAGAAGTATGAAAGCCATATTCTCCAGACATGGCGTGGCAAGCGAGGTCTTCACAGACAACGGACCCCAGTTTAACAATGCAAATTTCTGACACTTTGCCAAAGAGTGGGACTTTGTCCACGCAACGTCAAGTCCTCACTATCCACAGTCCAATGGACTAGTGGAAAAATCGGTCCAGACAGTGAAAAGACTGATGTACAAGGCAAAAGACAATGGAACTGACTTCTACCAAAGCATGCTTGTATACCGCACAACGCCGCTCGAGTGTGGTATGTCACCAGCCCAACTCCTGATGGGACGTCGGCTAAGGTCAAACCTACCCATCCCGGAGAACCTCCTGAAAACAAAAGAGGGGGAGAAAGTGAGGAAGTTCAAAGAGCAACAGAAAGAAAAGCAAAAGTACTACTATGACAGAGGAACACAAAACCTACCTGAACTCCACACTGGTGACCAAGTAAGGTTGAAAGACAAAACAAACACATGGACTCAGAAGGGAACTGTCCTGAGTGAAGTTCAACCAAGATCATACACCATTCAGACAGATGAGGGTGCTGTTCTGAGAAGAAATCGTCGCGATCTTCTCATGGGACCAGCCACAGCAGGTCAAGAGACTGATACTGGTGAACAACCTGATCACACAGCTGAGAACCAATCATCTGAGGCAACAACTCAGATTCAAGGACAATCAATCAGAAAATCCTCAAGACACGTGAAGCCTCCTGAGAGACTCATTGAGCAAATTTAAGGACTATTGTTAAAGCAGGAAGTAATGTTATCTTATTCTTTCTTCAAGCTCTAGTGTATTGACATATTTCATGTGAACACACAAAGCAAGGGTAAAAAACCTTGATCATGATAATGATAATGTAAGTTAATTAAATGTTGTTAGTTAAAAGTAAAATACTTTTGTTTTAAGAAAGGGAGATGTAATGATATCAGCAAATAGTGATGATATTTGTCTGTGTTTGATTACTTATGCCGTACAGCATATTTGTCTGTGTTTTTGATTACTTGTGCCTGACCAGCAGAGGTCATGTGAGAGACAAGCAGTCCAGAGGAGTTTTACTTTCAGTTTCATTCTAGATGCATCACAGCATAGTGTGTTCTGTAAAAAGCTGTAGAAAGTCTTGAACAAGACTTTAGATTAAACAACATTCTCTTTCAGAAATGAGTCTTTATTGAACCCAAAAAGAAATCAAAACAGAGACCACAGACGAAAGCTTGCCATACTTCCAGCATAAGCCTCGATAACAAACATTAATTATTATTCAGTACATGGCCCGTGTGTGAACTCTTGAGCTCAGTAACACTGTCACTCTTGCATGGCAGGGCTACTTAAAGCACATGCCGAACAAGATTGCGTGGCTGTTTCCCTCAATACTGTGTCAATCACACAAAGGGTTTGTAAGGCTAGTGCTACTGTCAAACATAACTAGTGCAGTATGTTAAAACTATTCCCATGGTGTGCCAAACAGATTAAATAAAAAATGGAAGCTGGCTGCAGTGTATTACATGGTGAGCATGTCCGAAACAAATTACTGGTGATAGCCTTTCTTCACCACCACAGTCAATCGGTCTGGAAATACAGCTTGACAAAGCACATTCTGGCCTAGAAATTCAGTTCGGACGCTCTTGCGGCGCTAAAGTCGGGCGCTCGGCAAATTTAGCGGCCGCCGGAAAGTGCAGGCGACCTCGCCGAAATTCAGTAGATTTGGCCAACTTTTTGGCCGAGCGCTGCAATAGGCGTTGGAACCCTGTGTTCAGGCGCTAATCCGGCGATGCGGCCTGATAACGCCGATTCCGGGCACAGCGCAGGTGCGATCATGTGCTGAGTGTCAGCAGACACCCTGACGCCGGCCAGCTCTTAAAGGGGGAAGGGTCAACTTTGACTGCAGCCACGCCCTGCATGCTGTAGCCCTGCAACTAGGCCTCAGCACTGGTTGTGTCCCAAATCAACGCCTGGAGGTAATGGAGAGGGCCTGTGAAAGAGCCCAGCGCGTCTCTGACCATGCGCTGGGTGTGCTCCTTCATGGGGTACGCAAGAGAAGACGGGTCGTGTGCCCGGCTAGTGGCAGGAAGGCTCCCAGGAGCAAGTTCAGGGAGGCCTGGACCAAAATTGCCCGGAGGGTCTCCTCCAACTCCAATGTTCCCAGGAGTGCGGACCAGTGCCGCAAGAAATACAATGACCTATGTCGGCTGGTCAAGGTGAGTACCCTTTCCAGTGTCCCCCTCATCCTTGCATGTGCACCTCCCATTAGGGCCAAAGGGGCATCAAAGGTCTAATGCCCAGCCCTCCTCCCGCTGCAATGGCACTTGCATGTTAATCAATAGCTCTTTCTGCACTTATCACACTGTCCAAGCTATTCCACCATGGGAGGCCTCACACACAGCAACAGGGCACCACACTGTCCAAGCTATTCCACCATGGGAGGCCTCACACACAGCAACAGGGCACCACACTGTCCAAGCTATTCCACCATGGGAGGCCTCACACACAGCAACAGGGCACCACACTGTCCAAGCTATTCCACCATGGGAGGCCTCACACACAGCAACAGGGCACCACACTGTCCAAGCTATTCCACCATGGGAGGCCTCACACACAGCAACGGGGCACCACACTGTCCAAGCTATTCCACCATGGGAGGCCTCACACACAGCAACAGGGCACCACACTGTCCAAGCTATTCCACCATGGGAGGCCTCACACACAGCAACGGGGCACCACACTGTCCAAGCTATTCCACCATGGGAGGCCTCACACACAGCAACAGGGCACCACACTGTCCAAACTATTCCACCATGGGAGGACTCACACACACCAACGGGGCACCACACTGTACTTAGACGCCCTCCTTTCTCTTGCAGGCCAAGCTGGCGAGGAACGCCAGGAGCCTGCGTGTCACTGGTGGAGGCCCTCGCGATTACCAGGAGCTAACGGTTCTGGAAGAGAGGGTGGCCCGACTCCTGCGTCACCCGGTGACTGGGCCTGTGGCGCTCGGCGACGCAGACCCTATACTGGAACCCACTGGTAAGGACAGGACCGGGTGCACCTCTCTCCTTGCCCTCGCGCATCAGATCTACATCCTTCCCCACTGGCCGAAAAATGCGCATAATGCACCAGTGCGGCCTCCCTCGCTGTCGGCCTGTCCTCACTCTAAAGCTACACTTGTGCCTTCCTGCTTTCAGCTGGTGAGGAGGAGGTGCTCCCTGAAGCCCACACAGCCAGGCCCTCGGAGGAGGAGGACGTCGAGGAGCAGCAGGAAGGCGCCACCTCGGGGGAACCCTCCTCCGCTCCAGGAGATGGCAATGAAGGGGAGACGTCTGGCGTGCCAGAGAGCCAGGGGGAGGCGGGGGAGGGGAGCCCCGAACCTGGTCCCAGTGGCATGGACGCACGCGGCAAGGCTCCGGCGGCACGCCAGCCTTCTGCCCAGAGGGGGGAGGCGGTGGAGGGGAGGGCAGAACCTGCTCCCAGTGGCGTGGCCGCACGCGGCAAGGCTCCGGCGGCACGCCAGCCTTCTGCCCAGAGGGGGGAGGCGCCCTCCAGTCCGGACTCGGACGTCGCCCAGGAGGTGCGCCTCCTGGACGAGATGTCGGCGGCATCGGAGCGGCGGCACGTCGAATTCATGGAGGTGGTGGCACAGATGCCTCACGCCATCGAAAGCCTCGCACAAAGTGTGGTGGCTTTCGGCCAATCCCAGGCCAGGGGGCTGGAGCAAATCGCAGCAGCGCACGCCAGGGGGGTGGACCTCCTTGTGGCAGCGCATGAGAGGGGGGTGCAACAACTCGAGGCAGCGCAGCACGCCAGTCGCCAGCTGAGAGGTGCTGGGCAGACAATGGCACTGCAGATGTGGGCACATGCCGGCGCAGTTGGGGCACTGACTTCTGCCACCCTCGCACTGGCGCGGAGGCGTCGCCAGGCCAGCCGCCGCCCTGCTGCCGCACACCGGTCTGCCGACCAACAGTTTGGCGCGCTTGCTCCCCGGCCAGGCCGCCCGAGTGCACGTGTGTCTGGTGAGCAGCGCGCGCCTGGCATCACCCACCTTGTCCCCATTGGTGCAGGCGAGCCTGCCACTCCCCCAGCCAGGGTGCAAGGAGCTGCTGCAGGCAGTGAAGAGGGCCACCCACAGCTGCAGCAGCCACCAGCCGGCCCCTCCCGGGCCCGCCCTCATGTAGGCCAACCCCCAAGGGCATCTGGCGAGACGCCTTGTCGCCCTGAAGATCCTTCCCCCAGCCTCGCCACAGCCTCACGGCTCAGCTTGAGGCGCAGCAGCAGGACGGGCCGGGGCAAAAGACGGCTGTCGACGGACTCGCCCTCTCGCCACACCGAATAGAGTGTGGTGAGCGAGGGTTTGGGTGATGCGGGGGCTTCTGTTCTGGGGGGCATTATGTTGTTTGGTTTTATGGGGGTGTTTGTGTTGTGGGGGGGGCTTGTTTTTGTTAGGCCAGTGAGGAAGGCCATTTGGATGTTGATGTTTTGTTAGTCCTCCCCAGGTTTTGGGAGTGACAGAAGTTTGTGACTGTTTTTTGGGGGTCTTCTCTGTTTTGCTCTTCCATGTGGGAAGGGCCCTGAGTTTTTGAAATAAAGATGTTTATTTATTCACCATGTGCAGGTGTCATGTTTCAAGTGGTTGTTGGGTTAACCGGCTGAGGGCTTGCGGAGCGGCTGCCTTCAGCTGCGTTCAGTGGCCCAGGCCATTCCCTGACAGGGGGCCTAGAAGTGTCGAGCAATAAGCCCCCGGCGGACGGCCCTTGGACCTTGTCGCTCCCTCCTGGCCTGGTGCTCCTCCTCCTCAGGGTCCTCCTGCTCATCCTCCTGAGGTGGTGGGGCAATGTCAGGTGGCAGTGCCTGAGTCCTGCGGATAGCCAGGTTGTGGAGCATGCAGCACACCACGACGAACTGGGAGACTCTATCCGGCGAATACTGAAGAGACCCGCCCGAACGATCCAGGCAACGGAACCGTTGCTTGAGGACACCTATCGTTTGCTCTATTAGGTTCCTTGTGGCTTGATGGCTTTCGTTGTATGCCAGCTCCGCTGGGGTCCTGGGTGCACGGAGCGGGGTCATGAGCCATGTGCACAAAGGGTAGCCCTTGTCCCCGATAAGCCATCCCCTTGGTGGAGGCTGTGCCTGGAACATGTCAGCCACAGTAGTCTGGCGCAGGATAAAGGCATCGTGGCTGCTTCCTGGGAAGCGGGCATTGACAGCTAGGATGCGCTGCCTGTGGTCACACACCAGCTGCACATTTAGGGAATGGTAGCCCTTCCGGTTGCGGTATTGCTCGGCATTGTGGATAGGTGCCCGCATAGCCACATGCGTGCAGTCAATGGCGCCCTGCACCATGGGGAAGGCCGCGATCCTGGCAAATCCGACTGCACGCTGCTCCTGCTTGTGTTGGGTCATGGGGAAGGAGATGAATTGGTGCCTCCTCGCGAAAAGTGCTTCGGTGACCTGTCGGATGCAGCGATGCGCGGCGAACTGGGAGATGTTCGCAATGTCCCCAGCAGCGGCTTGGAAGGAGCCGCTTGCATAAACGCTGAGAGCCACCGTGACCTTCACTTCCACCGAGAGAGACGTCCTGGACATGAGCTGTGGCTGCAAATCTGCGTGAAGCAGCTGGCAGATCTCTCCAACCACCTCCCTTCTGAAGCGCAGCCTCTTAACACAATGCGCCGCAGTCATGGTGAGATATGAGACCTGCTCCCGGTATTGCCTGACTGGGTAAGGCCTACGTTGGCGACGCCTAATGGCCCCTCTGCGTCTAGGCATGCCTGGCCCTCTCTCAAAGCGTCTGCGAGCCCTTCGCACAAAATGTAGCAACTGAGGGTTGGCCCCCCATGCAGCCCCCATTACAAAGTTCCAAACAGCAAAATCACAAGGATGCAAATGTCAAAGCACTGGCTAGAAGCCAAAAATACCTCTCCTATGGTGTCCGAAATCAGTAATCTCTGTGCCTTGCTCTCTGTGCAGAAATCCAAAGCAGTAAAGTCATTGCAGCGAAATGGCTGGCTTTTATGGGTGAGTGGATGTGCCCTTTAATTAGCGCTCCCCGAATCCCACAGGGCCTCTGTTGAGTTCCATTTCACAGTTCTTAGCAGCGCCACGCCCACATCGGCCGGGCACCACTGAATTTCCGGTTTGGGGCGCACAAACGGCGTTGCACGACGAAATGACGTCATAAGATGCGCGCGCAGCTGAGCGGGCGCTAACACTTTGCGCCAGCGCTAAATCCCACCTGAATTTCGGCGTAGGCGCAGATCCGGCGGTGCCCGGGCGCTAAGTGGCTAGCGCCGGAAATCTGGCGCTAACGGCTGGCGCAAACAGCTGAATTTCTAGGCCTCTGTGTCCATATCAAAGTCCTTAAAGGAATGAGGAGAATTTTACAAACTTAGCAGTTGGGAGGAGAAAAACATCTCTTCAGATCCCTCTTCCTTGGGAGTAATTTTGAGTTTGAGTGATAGTGCAACAGGGATGATGGCGAATCGGCAGCCCGTTTTGCATCTCTCCCGATTTCCATTGAAGTCATTGTGAGTCAGTGCTATCACCCATCGCACCAAGTCCAGATCTTCCCTGTGGAGTCCTCAGCATGTCTTGTTCAACTCACGCTTGGACTAGGAGATCTTTAGTCTGATAATTAGTGGCGTGAAGCCTTGTATGCACTATCTACTGATGCCTAAAGCAGTGAACAGTACAACATTCAGTCAAGGGCGTGCTGAAAATTAAATGCCAGGAACATAAATTTCTAAATTTCTTACTGTGGAAATATGAAGGATCAAATTACCAAGCACCAATTTTCAGTATCACTAACGAGCTGCAGCAAATTGCAGAGCTGGTATCCTGTCAGTAAATCAATGGTTTAAAGGAATATCCCCTCATTGAAAAATATGACACTTAGAAAATAAACACATATATCGCAACAGTTGATCTAAAACTACAGAAAACTGCAATGATAGCTTCAGGTATAATTTGACAAATTACAAAGTTTCTTCTTGGAATAAAGTTTCATTTTGGAATAGGCACTTGAATGATTTACCCGAGATAAATGGATTCTTCAGGAGTTTGCACTGCGCACGATATTTGTGTTGTCACCGCACTTCAGTGTGATTCAAAATGCTGACGAAATGCAACGCACTGTCTCGCCGGCGGAAGGGATTTTTCGGATTTTTTTTTTGGTACTGCAGCGAAACTGGACCAGAACGTGCTGTCAAAATGAAGGCAAGGCTAGCGGTGCTGGCCGTTATTTATGGGTAAATGCTACAGCAACTTCAGGCGAGGAGCAGATGGCTGGTTAAATGTGAATGTCCAAAAGTTGCTGTCCAAGTTGCCTTTAACTTTGCGAATATGGCATCGTCCCATTTTATTCTTAGGAACTTGCTGCATTTTCACATCAATTGCCCATTAAACTCGCTACAGTCTTGTCTTTACCCTTTTAACAGCGTAGTAAGTGTTAATTACTGCCAATCAACCTCTCTGGCACCGAAAATTAGTTATTGCAAGTGTGGATTCTCATTCCTTCAGGTTTTCCATTTTTCGGGGAGGTTGTAAAAATGTCAAATTTGAATTTTTTTTCTTACTTTTCCTCTCTTTTCTCTCTTACTCCAATCTTTCCCTCTCTTTATTTCCCTTTCTGTAGCTGATTTGACATTGAATTCACCCTCTTTAATTCACCCTCCTTCCCAGTCCTCCCTGTATTTATTTCCCAACCCTTAAATCTGATTGGTTAAGGAGATACCCCGTTGGTTGCCCTGTTCACTCAGGTCCCAGATGCCCTGATACCCTCGCTGTGCCGTTGTCAGCTCACACTTCCAGCAAATTTGTGGGCAAAAATGTTTTGAGCTGAAGGGTGCAGGGGCAAGTCTACACCATTAGATGTCCTGCTACAGCAAATTCTGACCCAATGCTTTCTCATTGTTCAAATACATTTAACTGGAAACTGCATGTCAGTGTCCATTAGACTACCACCTTTTCACATCTGCATTTGAGGCTGTATCAAAGGTGGTGGATCTCTTCTTTTATCGATGGCGGAAGTGCTTAGAATCACAAGGAAAATGAGTCGGGAGGACTGGACATTGAAGTGTGTTAACAAACTACCTTCCAGAACCTGGGTTTGGATCTAGCTCAGTTTGACCGGTTGAGAGTCTTCTCTTTATGCTGGCTATAAAGATTCTCCATGAAATAAGCCTGGGAAATCTCAAACCTGTCCCTAGTAATACTTTGCGATGAACTGGCGCAAAATTGTCAGCTTCACTTGAAAGACTTTAAAGATGGCTCAGTTGAGGTGTGGAAAATCTCCCAGTGCTGTGGTAAGGAGTCTCACTCTGCACCTGGTCACGTTAAACCTGACTTGAGAGCGTTTGACAACCATAGTGGTTGCCCAAAGTGAAAGAAATTTTGTTCCCCGGCACTGATCTGCATATACAAATACATTTGTGAGGTCATAATCCAATTTCAAAAGGGAATGGGATATATATTTGAAAAGGAAAAATTTGCAAGGGCACGATCAGGGGAGTGGGACTAATTGGATAGCTCTTTCTATGAGCTAGCACAGGCATGATGGACCAAGTGGTCCCCTTCTGTGCTCTATAGTTCTATGATATCAGTTCACAAGACAAAATGAGCCTCTGATTTGATATTAATTTGACAATCTGGCAGAAAATAACAAGAAAAAAAAGGTAAAGTTCTACTTCTGGAGAAGCAGTCAGCCTTTGAGATTGATTTGTCAGGTTAATATGTACAGAAGAGTTGGGAACCTTTAGACTGTGTCTATCTATGTGTCTATCATTGTTGGTTTATATAGAAATGCTCGAATATGTCAGCTGGGACAAAGTGGAGAAACAGCCTGTTTGAAAAGTATCCAGACTCACTCAGATGAGGAAGGGGAATAAATGATACAATTGGGATGCAAATAATTAGTGAGAAATCCTTTGGGGTAGTCAGGATTTTTCTAGCATGGCATTATAGATATTTCCAGTTCATCACATCACACACATCAGCCCTACTTTCAAATGTAAATATCAGCCTCCCTTACAATTAGCTGATGTATGTTAGGGGACAGCAGAATTATTGACACTGATTTTAATTGCTTCAGTAAATTATCACTGTTGGAGGATTGCTCTGAAAGGTTTAGATTCATAATAATTAAATCAACTGTTTGTCCAAGGAAACAAAATACAGACAAAGCATCTGTGATCACTCTTAAGCAGTGTTAACATTTTAAAAACCGCAGTGGGTGACAAACGCACAGTTTTCTTGTCATTGGCTGCAGTCACTAAGCAAACGGTTTGACTTCCTCCCTCGACTGCGTGGCTGAAGGCAATTTGACTTTGCCGTGCCGTTTTCAGGAGCCAGATGCCATTCTTGCCTCCCGGTGCCACTCTCCCTAGTTTACATTTCCACCTGGCATGATTCCCTGTTGGACACTGGCCGCAGGTGAAATTGGCCAATCCAGCGAGGGTTCTGGAAGATCCGTGCAAAGTGGGTTTCTGCCACCATGAGGTTTGCTTCTGCCTGGCACCCGATGGAGAATGGCAGTCTCCAGAAACTGGCATTGCAATTATAAACACCCCCTTAATAACACAGCACAGTGCGTCTTAAAGTGACAGTGCTGACACTGTGAACCTTGACCTGCCAAGGCATATTCAGAATACTAATTTTCATAGAGCTTCGAATATTCTGGATCAATGATACTGTGCTTAAGAACAATGGAAATGCAGAAATTAAATGATCAATTTGTAATAGATCCCACTTGAAAAATTAATTTTTGTCAAACCATATTTTAATAAACATTTAACACAGATTCTGTAGCTCCTTTCAGGAGTAATGATGGGTTTTTCAGTCTTTGATTCATTGACGTGTCTTTCTGTCATTTCTATAGTGAAACCAACGAGGTTTCTTTTCAAAAAGGTAACTCGTGACTGGTTGAGTAAAATTTCTACTGAAAGTAAGAGAATTAACTTTTCTCTCACTCAAGACTGCAACTGTGAACTTTATCAGAGCAAATTAACCTTACATGCAATAGAAACAGACTTTTTGGAAAAACAGTGGAGGCAGTTAGTGGGCTTGGGAAGAGCAGCAATTGGCTCAAAGGAAGAGATGATGCTAAAGAACAAGTTAACAAGTATGTGTAACATAACCCATGTGTAACATAACTTTTTGTGCTTTTAACTTGAATTTGCTTCTATTTTTGTACACAGCTTTTAGTGTTTACTGTGTACCAATTATTGAAATTTGTTTTTGTATTAAAAGCAATGTAAACAACACCGAAAAGCAGTGCTAATTTTCTAGTTGAAGGATCAGATCATTTTAATGAAGCGGAGTAGATTGTGTTGTTGTGCCCCAGACTTTGCCAGTGCGATATTCCACTGTCTGGTCAGTCGGCACAATAAAGGTCTATATCAGAGGCAAATTTTACCAGGTGCATTAACCAAAGACTAATATCACTCAGCAATCACCAATGGAAGAGGGGTGAATACCTAGTACATCACCCTCGGGTCTGAAGTTGTTAAGAGTCACCATCTGTCCCTGTCCTTGGATACATTAATGCAGATGATTATCCAAGCAATGCTACTATCTTGCTTTACCATGCTTGATCTGATTCTTGGACCTATCCCTGCTCTGTACAACCAAGAGTAGTTTTTTGTGATGTATGTCATTTTTCAGTCCTTTTGTTTATCCTATTTACCCTAATGCTTGTTCCATTCACTACTAATTTACGATGAACACCTATCATATGTTCACCAGACTCTGCGGGGCTGCTATCAATTTTTTAATACATTTTTGGTTTATGGGCATCGTTGGAAAAACCAACATTTATTTCCCATCCATAGTTGCCCTTGAAGGTGGTGGTGAGCCTTCTTCTTTAACTGCTGCAGTCTGTGTAGTGAAGGTACTCCCACAGTGCTGTTAGGTAGGGAGGTCCAGGAGTTTGAACCAGCGACGATGAAGGAACGGCCGATATATGTCCAAGTCAGGATGGTGTGTGACTTGGAAAGGAACTTGGAGGTGATGGTGTTCCCATGCACCTGCTGCCCTTGTCCTTCTAGATGGTGGATGTCATAGGTTTGGGAGGTGCTGCCAAAGAAGCCTTGGCAAAATTGGTGATCAGATCATGTATATCAGAGTAAGGCTTTGACGGACACAGTGCACTTTGTGAAGAGGAGGAGGAAAATTGACCATAAATTGTATTAATTTCTTTTGTTCTGATGTAACTTGAAAGGATTTTGGAGGTCTTTCTGGGGCTGACTTGCCACAGGTCATTCTGAAACCATCATAGTGACAGGCCATAGAAAAGGGTTTACTTCGACATCACCTCCCAGGTCAGTGAACTCTACCACCAAGAAGGACAAGAGCAGCGGGATTTTGGGACCGCTTTCACCTCCAAGTTCCATTCCCAAGTCTCGCCATCTTGGCTTAGAAATGCAGCCCTGTTCCTTCATTGTCGCTGATTCAGAATCTTGGAAATCACTACCTAACACTTGTAATGATCAATAACATGTCACTCTATAGTGGACACTAGGTGGAGCCATAGAGCTGTGTAGAGCTGTATATATATAAGACTACACTACCCAGCTGTATGTATATTAAGACTACATTACCCATGAGGCACTGGGCTACCCACAAGGCAGCAGTCAAGATGGATGCCTCTACAGATACTGTACCTAGTCCACATGTGCTCAATAAAAGTGTCTAGCAAAAGCTAGCTGTGTTCCTAATAAGAATGTCTATTTATTAATGAACATAAGATGGTACCAGGATGGTGAAGATCTGCTGAAAATTGTGAAAAGCGACATGGAGAATTTGAAGCCACCAGAGCGTTTGAAACTCACAAGAAATATCGACTACAATTGGCAGACTTTTAAACAACAATTAGAACTCTACATTGCAGCCATCGGATTCAGTACGAAGCCAGATGCAAGGAAGATAGCGTTGCTGCTTATGGTTGCAGGCCCACAGGTGATAGAGGTATTTAATACATTTGTATTTAATCCAGAGGAGAACAGAGAAAAATTAGAAGATGTGCTAAAAGAATTTGATGCACATTGCTCTCCCAAAAAGAATGAGACCTATGAAAGATACATCTTCCGTTCTCAGACACAGCAGCAAAATTAGACTTTTGATAGCTTTATAACTGATCTGAAACTGAAAGCACAGACATGTAATTTCTCTGAGCTGAAATCATCCATGATTCGTGACCAGATTGTGTTTGGTATTCATGATAAAAAAGTCAGGGAACATCTGTTGAGAGAAACCGAACTAAATTTGGAAAATGCAGTGAAAATATGCCAAGCCAGCGAGCTAGCTCGAAAGCACTCGAAGACTTTCAGTGAAATCAATAATGATGCGATTGTAATGAGTGATAATGCTGCTGTCGGTGCTGTGTCCTACAAGGGGAAGAAACATGGGCAGAACAGAAATGAAAAGCAATCGGAGGATGACATTTTTAATTGTAAACGCTGTGGTTACAAACACCAGTTAAGACAATGCCCAGTGTTTGGAAAAATGTGCACAAAGTGTAATGGAAAGAATCACTTTGCCAAACAATGCTTTTCAAAAGTAAAAACTAAGAAAGGGCAACGAGTTAATGTAATTGAGGACACTGATTTAAGTGAGACATTTTTTGTAGGAATGGTGTCATGTGACAATATCAAAAAGGATACAGAAAATGTGCAGCCATCAGAAATGGACAATGCTGAACATAAAGTTAATGCAGTAAAAGAGGACAAATGGATGATCCTACTGCAGGTAAATGGAGCATTAGTTACCTTGAAACTAGACACTGGGGCAAAAGCAAACTTAATCAGTATGAGTGACATTAACAATATGAAAGAAAAGCCCAAAATACAGAAAAAGTCAGTACGACTGAAGGACTATAATGGACAGAAAATAGATAGCTTAGGTGTATGCAGACTTAAAGTGACAGTCAAAGACAAAGTGCATCATCTCATGTTTTCTGTTGTGGCTGAAAGACTTGATTCACTACTGGGTGACAAAGCTTGTGAGGACTTAGAACTGGTCAAGAGAGTCTACCGTATAAACTGTGCCATAAGCAGACCAGATGACTCGGTGGATTCTGTAGTGAATAATTTCCAGGATGTGTTCAAAGGATTTGGAGTTCTACCATTCACTTACAAGATCCAGCTAAAGGAGGATGCTCAGCCAGTGGTACATGCTCCACGAAGAGTTCCAGCACCCCTGCGTGACCGGCTCAAGAATGAACTGGACAGAATGACCACACTCGGAGTCATCAGGAAAGTCGAAGAGCCAACAGATTGGGTTAACTCCATGGTATGTGTAAAGAAAAAGAACAATGATCTAAGAATATGCATGGATCCAAAGGTCTTAAATGCAAACATAAAATGTGAACACTACCAGATTCCCAAGCGAGAAGAAATCACCAGTGAAATGTCAGGTGCCAGATACTTTACAAAGCTCGATGCCTCACAAGGATTTTGGCAACTAAAACTGGATGAAGAGAGCACCAAATACTGTACCTTCAACACACCATTTGGCAGGTATTGTTTCCTCAGAATGCCTTTCGGGATAATATCTGCATCTTTCATAGAGCGATGGAACACATAATTGAAGGTCTGGAAGGGGCTTGGGCCTATGTTGATGACATCATCATCTGGGGCTCCACATTGAAAGAACACAGTGAGAGACTGACTAAAGTGCTACAGAGCATACGCCGGAATGGACTGAAGCTCAACAAAGCCAAGTGTCAGTTTGGCATCCAGGAAGTCACTTTCCTAGGAGATAATCTATCTGGTAAAGGAATAGAGCCAGATATGGAAAAAGTAAACGCCATACTCAAAATGCCCCGACCCACTGACAAAAAAGGAGGGCTACGCATCATGGGGATGATAAACTTCATTGGAAAGTTCATTCCTAACTTGTCAGCCAAGACAGCCTGTCTGAGAGATCTGCTACATAAAACAAATGGGTTTGCATGGACAGAAAGACATGAACAAGAGTGGATAAACCTCAAAACAGTGCTGACAACCACACCTGTACTCACCTTCTTTGACCCAACAAAAAGAATCAAAGTGTCAATGGATGCATCAAAAGATGGCCTAGGTGCGGTCTTGCTACAAGCAGAGGGTGAAGATTGGAAGCCTGTTGCCTATGCCTCCAGGTCTATGACTGATACTGAGTGTCGATACGCCCAGATTGAAAAGGAATGTCTAGGCTTGGTAGTTGGACTAGAAAAGTTTCATGGCTCCATATATGGACTTCCCACCTTCACAGTTGAGACAGACCACAGCCCTCTGGTTGCCATCATAAAAAAAAACCTGAATGAGATGTCTCCAAGGATTCAACGACTCATGACGAAGCTGCAAAGATATGACTTTGAACTGATCTACACACCAGGCAAATACATAGTGTTAGCAGATGCACTATCCCGAGCACCCACAATGAGTCATGTGAGCTCTACTGAAGAAGACGTGAATGTTCATGTGAGTATGGTCACTGCTGCGCAGCCCGTGTCAGACACAAAATCAAAGCAAATAGCAGAAGAAACAGTATAAGATACAGTATTACAAACAGTAATAGAGAACATTCATCATGGTTGGCCAAAAGGTTCCTGTCCAAAATATTTTCACATAAGGTCAGAATTGAGTGTCGCAAGTGGACTATTGCTAAAACAGAACAGAATAGTCATTCCACAGGCTCTACGTCAAGACATGCTCAAAAGGATTCATGAGGGACACCTCGGAATTGAAAAATGCAAAAGGAGGGCAAGAGACACTGTTTATTGGCCTGGCATAAATAAGGACATTGAGAACATGATAGGCAAATGTGAGACATGTCAGAAACACCAAAACAAACAAACAAAGGAACCAATGATAGTAGCTGACATACCAACAGCACCATGGCAAAAGGTTGGTATGGACCTTTTTCATTTAAATGGCAAAGACTATCTAATAGTGATTGACTACTATTCTAACTATCCTGAGATGGCGCTGCTCTCAAGCACCACAGCAAGCAGTGTCATAATGCATGTGAAATCCATCTTCGCCAGACATGGAATTCCCAGGATTGCCGTTAACGACAATGGTCCGTGCTTCAACTGTAAGGAGTGGCAACAGTTTGCAGCACATTATGACTTTCAGCACATCACATCCAGTCCTTTGTATGCTCAGTCAAATGGTAAGGCATAGAAAGGTGTTCAAGTTCTCAAGCAGCTACTGAAGAAAGTGACAGAAAGCAAGTCTGATCCTTATCTCGCCCTGCTGAGCTACCAAGCCTCACCTTTAGACTGTGGTTCTTCACCTGCTGAACTACTAATGGGTCGCAAGTTGCGCACCACGCTACCCTGCTGTGCAAAGGAACAGCAAAGTGAGGAACTGAGACAGAGACTTCAACTGTTAAAGCTGAAACAGAAATCATACTATGACAAGTCATCCAAAACTCTAAAACCATTGACAAGGGATGATGTTGTCAGGATTGAGGATCCAGATGCATGGAACAGGAAAGCTACAGTTCTTGAGGAAGTAGGACCAAGGTCATACACTGTTAGAACTGAGGAAGGACAGATTCTCAGGAGGAACCGCCGTTCCCTCCTAAAAACACAAGAGACTATTCAAGACCAGATTGATGACAATGCCGCAACTGCATCTTGTCATTCACCGCCAGAACAATCTCATGAAGACACATCAGACTTACCCGTGTTGAGAAGATCCACACGTGAAGTAAAAAAGCCTGATAGACTTAATCTTTGAGTACAATGTAAAGCTTTGAAAATGTGTTGACTGTTTCGAAAATGTTTATGTTTATAGAGCACTAACAAAAGTGTTACTGATATTATCTTTATTGTTTTCTTGAAAGTTGATTGATATTGATTTTGTTAAACCTCAAAGAAAGGGGGATGTAATGATCAATAACATGTCATTCTATAGTGGACACTAGGTGGAGTCGTAGAGCTGTGTAGAGCTGTATATATATAAGACTACACTACCCAGCTGTATGTATATTAAGACTACATTACCCATGAGGCACTGGGCTACCCACAAGGCAGCAGTCAAGATGGATGCCTCTACAGATACTGTACCTAGTCCACATGTGCTCAATAAAAGTGTCTAGCAAAAGCTAGCTGTGTTCCTAATAAGAATGTCTATTTATTAATGAACATAGGAACACTATCATGGGAAGAGCATCAGCAAAACAAGGAGAAGATCCACCAACATCAACATCACTTCAGTTTGGACAATAACACCAGTGTCATCCACATCCTGAGATTTTCTTATTCATTCCTTGCTTGGCCATCAGTGAACAATCATGTAAGGGACTGTGTTTCAGGGTATTGAGTGTGAATGTAGGAGAAGCACATTGATTGATTTCTATATCCTGTGGCGGTATTGTTAAATCTATAATTACTTTAAGTCTATTGCTTGCTCTTGCTACCATCCAGTTATCTGTCTAGAGGTTTATAGCCTGAGCCATGGTTTGATTGACTGTGTATTCTTCCTCTTCTCTGAAGTCATGTGGCAACATGTGATATATCCAATACATTGAAATACAGCGCTGAGAGATTGGGAAATGTTGGTGTTCAGAGGGACCTGGGAGTCCTTGTAAATGAATCAGTGAAAGTTAACATGCAGGTACAGCAAGCAATTAAGAAAGCAAATGGTATGTTGGCCTTTATTACAAGAGGATTTGAGTATAAGAGTAAAGATGTCTTACTGCAATTATATAGAGCCCTGGTGAGAGCACACCTGGAGTATTGTGTACAGTTTTGGTCTCCTTACCTAAGGAAGGATATACTTGCCATAGAGGGAGTACAACGAAGGTTCACCAGCCTAATTTCTGGGATGGGGGATTTTCCTTTGAGGAGAGATTGAGTAGACTAGGCCTATATTCTCTAGAGTTTAGAAGAATGAGAGGTGATCTCATTGAAACATACAGAATGCTTACAGGGCTTGACAGGGTAGATGCTGGGAGGATATTTCCCCTGGCTGGGGAGTCTAGAACCAGGGGTCACAGTCTCAGAATAAGTGGTCGGCCATTTAGGACTGAGATGAGGAGAAATTTCTTTACTCAGAAGGTGGTGAATCTTTGGAATTCTATACCCCAGAGGTCTGTGGAGGCTCAGTCATTGAGTATATTCAAGACAGAGATCGATAGATATTAAGGGAGCAAGGGATATGGGGATAGTGCAGGAAAGTGGAGTTGAGGAAGAAGATCAGCCATGATCTTATTGAATGGCGGAGCAGGCTCGAGGGGCCGAATGGCCTACTCCTGCTCAAATTTCTTATGTTCTTATATTCTTATGTCCTCTGGTCTTGCTTCATTTACCTCGACAGTGGTCCAGACAAGAAGTACTCCAGGTCATAAGCTACACGGGAGTGGTCTGCGTCTGAAGCCAAGGAAGATAACTTGTGTGTAACCCATAAATGTAATGCTCAGAATAGTATCACTGTTACTAATTGTAAGGAACATGTAATCTTGTGGTGACATTAGCTCCTGTGGCATTTCTTATTGGTAGTCGGAACAGTTGTGTTATAGAGCAGTGTTAGGTTGATTGGCTATGATAAATTGACCCTTAGTGTTAGGGGGATTAAATACGTGGGGTTACGGGGATAGGGTGGGATATGTGTCGGTGCAGGCTCGATGGGCCGAAATGGCCTCTATCTGCACTGTGGGGTTTCTGTGATTTCTGTGAATTACAGTTGCTTGTAAATTTCTGACTACAGGTCAGAAGAACCCAACATGAAAGGACCCAGCTTTCTTTGTATTTTCAGGTTGTTTTACCTATGTAACAAGGTGTGACACTTTGAATTATGACACTGGTGTATATCGGCTGCACCCTAACTGCATGACATTAATATATTTTAAACATGTTTTATTATAATGTTATATATATTGATTTTTGTATTCTTAGGGACGCATACCAGAATCAGCGCTGTTTTCGCAATCTTACAACTGCTAAACCCCTCCAAAGACTCAATTAAGAAGCGTGTAGGCTATTCTCTTCTTCTGCGGCTACTGGGAGTCTCGGGGTGTGAACTCGTACTCAGGGGCTTTCACAAGCTTGGCAGGTGAACGTAATCTTCTTTGCAGTCTACTTGATGTCATCGAACCATTGTCTGTAACTTACCGGGGATCAAAGACTCAATTTCCAATTAACTTAAGCTGCTTAAAGTAATTATGGATTTTTTATTTCATTTGATGGTTTCATTTACTGTTGCTGTTAAATTACCTTTGAAACATAGAAACATAGAAGATAGGAGCAGGAGTAGGCCATTCGGCCCTTCGAGCCTGCTCCGCCATTCAATGAGATCATGACTGATCATCCAAACTCAGTACCCTGTTCCTGCCTTCTCTCCATATCCCTTGATCCCTTTAGCCTTAAGAAATATATCCAACTCCTTCTTGAATATATTTCATGAATTGGCCTCTACTGCCTTCTTTGGCAGGGAATTCCACAGGTTCACCACTCTCTGGGTTAAAAAATTCCTCCTCATCTCTGTCCTAAATGGCTTACCCCTTATCCTTAGACTGTGACCCCTGGTTCTGGACTCCCCGACCATCGGGAACATCCTTCCAGCATCTAGTCTGTCTAGTCCTGTTAGAATTTTATAAGTTTCGATGAGATCCCCTCTCATTCTTCTAAACTCCAGTGAGTACAAGCCCAATCGACCCAATCTCTCCTCATATGTCATTCCTGCCATCCCAGGTATCAGCCTGGTGAATCTTCGTTGCACTCCTTCCATGGCAAGAACATCCTTCCTCAGGTAAGGCGACCAAAACTGCACACAATACTCAAGATGTGGCCTCAACAAGGCCCTGTACAACTGCAGCAAGACATCCTTTTTCCTGTACTCAAACCCTCTCGCTACGAAGGCCAACATACCATTTGCCTTCTTAACCGCCTGCTACACCTGCATGCTTACTTTCAGCGACTGGTGCACAAGGACGCCCAGGTCTCGTTGCACTTCCCCTTCTCCCAATCTATTGCCATTTAGATAATAACCTGCCTTCCTGTTTTTGACACCAAAGTGGATAACCTCGCATTTATCCATGTTATATTGCATCTGCCATGCTTCTGCCCAATCACCCAACCTGTCCAAATCATCCTGGAGTTTCTCGGCATCCTCCTCACAGCACACACGCCCACCCAGCTTTGTGTCGTCTGCAAACTTGGAGATATTACATCTAGTTCCCTCGTCCAGATCATCATTAATATATATTTTGAACAGCTGGGGTCCAAGGACCGTTCCCTGCGGTACCCCACTATTCACTGCCTGCCACTCGGAAAAAGACCCGTTTATTCCAACTCTTTGCTTTCTGTCTGCCAACCAGTTCTCTATCCAAGTCAATACCTTGCCCCCAATCCCATGTGCCTTAATTTTACACGCTAATCTCTTATGCGGGACCTTATCGAAAGCCTTTTGAAAATTCAAATACACCACATCCATTGGTTCTTCCTTATCTATTTTACCAGTTACATCCTCAAAAAATTCCAGTAGATTAGTCAAGCACGATTTACCTTTTGTAAAGTCATGTTGACTTTGTCCGATCCGGTCACTTTTTTCCAAGTGCGCTGCTATTACATCCTTTATAATGGACTCTAGCATTTTTCCCACTACCGTTGTCAAGCTTACCGGTCTATAATTCCCCGCTTTTTCTCTACCACCCTTTTTGAACAGTGGGGTCACATTAGCTACCCGCCAATCCATGGGTACTGTTCCAGAGTCTATCGAATTTTGGAAGATGACCAGCAATGCATCTACTATTTCTAGGGCCACTTCCTTAAGTACCCTAGGATGTAGATTATCAGGCCCTGGGGATTTATCGGCCTTCAATCCCGTCAACTTCCCCAACACCATTTCCCTCGACATATTGGTCCAGGAAACCAACCCGTATACACTCCAGGAATTCCTCCTCCACAGTATTGTTACTAATTTGGTTAGCCCAATCTATATGTAGATTAAAGTCACACATGATAATTGGTGTGCCCTTATTGCACGCTTCTCTAATTTCCCATTTAATGCCATCCCCAACCTCCGCATTACTGTTTGGAGATCTATATACCACTCCCACAAACGTTTTCTGCCACTTGGTATTTCTCAGTTCTACCCATACAGATTCCATATCATCAGAGCTAACATCCTTCCTTTCAATTGTGTTAATTCCCTCTTTAACCAGCAATGCTACCCCACCTCCTTTTCCTTTCTGCCTATCTTTCCTGAATATTGAATACCCCTGGATGTTGAGTTCCCAGCCTTGGCCACCCTGGAGCCATGTTTCCGTAATCCCAATCATATCATACTCGTTTACCTATATTTGCGCAGCTAATTCATCCACCTTATTACGAATGCTCCTCGCATTAAGACACAAAGCCTTCAGGCTTTTTTTTTAACGCTCTTTGAGCTTTTAGAGTTATTATTTACTGTGGCCATGTTTGATTTAAACCCTTGATTTCTCTGCCTGTCACTTATGTTTTTCTCCTTCCTGCCTTTTGCTTTTATCCTTGTTTCCCTTTCCTCTGTTTCCCTGCTCAGGTTCCCAAACCCCTGCCATTTTAGTTTAAACCCTCCCCCAGAGCACTAGCAAACACTCCCCCTAGGACATCGGTCCCAGCCCTGCCCAGGTGCAAACCATCTGGTTTGAACTGGTCCCACCTCCCCCAGAACCGGTTCCAATGTCCCAGGTATTTGAATCCCTCCCCCTGGCACCATTCCTCCAGCCACGTATTCATCTGAAATAGCCTTCTATTTCTACTCTGACTAGCACGTGGCACTGGTAGCAATCCTGAGATTACTACCTTTGAGGTCCTGTTTTTTAATTTACCTCCTAACTCCCTATATTCAGCTTTTAGGACCTCATCCCATTTTTTAACATAAAAGTGGAAAAATGGTATTCGAACAGATGGTAATTGTGCATAATTACCACACGGTCACCCTCAGAACAGCCTTAATGGTTGCAGACAGATGGATTCTACCACATGTTTTTCATTTTTTCTGTTTATGTTTTGACAACCAGGCCCCGAATGTATATTTGGAATGTGAGGGGGGCCGAATGTATAGGAAATATCGGCATTCATTTTCATTCTCGCCAAGCTGAGAGATTTAATGTTGGGCAATGGAACACTTATAATTTCAGTTGCCCGGTGTTGGCATTGAAGACTTGTAAATTGGGCATAGTTAGAACCAGAGGAGTCCCCCCACCCCACCCCTCCTCTTCTCCAACCTGGAAAGATCTCCCTTGCTCCACCATTTCCCATACGTTGTGTCCTTGACTACATGTTCAGCCATGATCTAATTGAATTGGTGGAACAGGTTCGAGGGGCTGAATGGCCTACTCCTGTTCCTATGAGTAAGACTGCCAATTCATTCCAAACTAGGGGCAGGTTATGCTGTCAGCCCATGGATTGAGACAGCCCAAACTCATTCCATGTAGCATCCTTCGAGCCAGCACACAGAAACTTTCACCCATCACTCTGGGCTGGATCTGAACACAGGTCCAAGAAGTGAAAGGCCAGTGTTTCAAGTCCCTGAATTATCAGCATTCTAAGGCACAAAATTTGGCCCATAGCGCCCGGTTATTCGGTGCTACGGGTGCTGTTTTGTGTCCAAAATGGCGTCAGCGCCATGCGCACATACTTCTGGTGCGGTCAGCGCTGGATGCCAATTTGGTGACGTCGTTAGCGCAGGTACAGATCGTGACGTAAGTCGCCAGCACTACCGTTTTCGACCTCAATGCTGGAACTACCGCCCCCTTCTGTCAGCTGTGGCTCAGTGGGTAGCACACTTGCCTCTGAGTCAAGTTCTGGGTTCAAGTCCCACTCCAGGGACTTGCGCACATAAAGCTAGGCTGACACTCCAGTGCAGTGCTGAGGGAGGGCTGCAATGTCGGAGGTGCCGTCTTTTGGATGAGACGTTATACCGAGGCTCCATCCGCTCTCTCAGGTGGACGTAAAAGATCCCACAGCACTATTTTGAAGAAGAGTAGGGGAGTTATCCCCGGTGTCCTGGCCAATATTTCTCCCTTAGCCAACATAACAGAAACAGATAATCTGGTAATTTTCACATTGTTGTTTGTGGGAGCTTGCTGTGCACAAATTGGCTGCCACATTTCCCACATTACAACAGTGACTTCACCCCAAAAGTACTTCATTGGATGTAAAGCACTTTGAAATGTCCGGTGGTCATGAAAGGCACTGTATAAATGCAAGTGTTCTTTCTTTTTTCATTCTCTTAAAGACGCACAGCTGAACATGTGTTCAGCAGCAGGAAGGATCTCCCACCAGCGTGATTTAAAGGGAACATCAACTGCTTTCAGGTTAATTGTTGACTGATTTCTACTGGCTCTTGGTGAGTTTGTAGAAGGGTTTGGTGGTTTGTTATCTTGCTTGAATTTGCTGAAGTGTCCAGGAAGTGGTGTGACAGGTTACTTCAAGGCTTCTGCTCAGATCAGTTGCTCCCAGACATGGGTGCAGTAGTTTGTATCCCCCTTGGCCTGCAGCATGACAGGGTGAATGAGCAGAGGCGACACAGAGCAGGACAAGCTGCTCGAAGAGGGAGGAGGAGGAGGGGGTGAAGGGCTCTCAGCAGAAGGCCATATCATCCCATGGTCTTCAGGGAGTGATTCTCCTGCCTCAACCTCAACAAGGAACAGTGTGTGCGACGTCTCCACTTCACTAAGGAGGTGCTCACTGAAATCTGCCACCTGTTGCAGGCAGAACTGCAGCCTCAGAGCAGGGTGAGGGCGGCATTGTCGGTACCTGTGAAGGTGACTGTGGCCATGAATTTTTAAGCGTCGGATTCCCAGGGCCTTGGTGAGACCACAGCTTGAGTATTGTGTGCAGTTTTGGTCACCTTATCTGAGGAAGGATGTTTTTGCCATGGAGAGAGTGTAGCGAAGAGTCACCAGACGGATACCTGGGATGGCAGGAATGACGTATGAGGAGAGATTGGGTTGATTAGGCTTATATTCGCTCGAGTTTAGAAAAATGAAAGGGGATCTCATTCAAACTTATAAAATTCTAAGAGGACTAGACAGACTAGATGCAGGAAGGATGTTCCCGATGGCGGGGTAGTCCAGAACCAGGGGTCACAGTCTAAGGATAAGGGGTAAGCCATTTAGGACTGAGATGAGGAGGAATTTCTTCACCCAGAGAGTGGTGAACCTGTGGAATTCTCTACCACACAAGGCAGTTGAGGCCAATTCATTAAATATATTCAAGAAGGAGTTAGATATATTTCTTAAGGCTAAAGGGATCAAGGGATATGGGAAGAAAGCAGGGACAGGGTACTGAATTTGGATGATCAGTCATGATCTCATTAAATGGCGGAACAGGCCCGAGGGGCCGAATGGCCTACTCCTGCTCCTATCTTCTATGTTTCTATGTTTCCAGGCTGGAGCAGGTCATATTTCCAACAGCTCCCAGTTTGCTTGCACTGTTGAATAAGGGAGGTCACTGAGCCTCTGTTTGCAAAGAGAGGTGAATACATTTCATTCTCTCTTGCCAGAGAGAAGCAGGCGGAGTAAGCACACATCTTCGCCAGGATAGCAGGCATCCCCCATGGTGCAGGGTGCCATTGACTGCACGCACATCACTTTGCGGGCGTCGCATCTGAATTCGGAGATGTACCACAACCGGAAGCGATTCCACCCTCTCAATGTTCAGCTGGTGTGAGACCATACTCAGCGCATCATGCAGGTCGATGCTTGGTAACCTGGCAGCAGACCACCTGGCTCATGACTTCGGTGCGCAACCCAAGCACACGTGGGCAGCATGCATATAATGAAAGCTATGCTGCCACATGGAATCTGATAGGGCAGACCATTGGAATGCTTAAACAATGCTTCCGCTGCCTGGACCGCTCTGGAGGAGCCCTGCAGTACTCGCCAGAGCGGGTGTCAAGATTCGTCATGGTCTGTTGCATACTCCACAACCTCGCCACCAGGAGGGCACAGCCCTTGCCACCAGGTATACAGCAAAGAGCGGAGGAGGAGGAGGAAGAGGAGGTTGAGGAGGAAGAGGAGGGGGAGAAAGAGGAGGAGACAACCAACACAGCGCCTTTCTGGCCGGGCTGTCCATGATCGACTCATCCGACTGCGGTACCAGTGAATGCAACCTGAATTCTACATTCACCAATAGTCTCACACCTCACCTTCCCTCTGTTACTGACCATCAGAGTGTCCGCTTGGCCACAATGCTACAATAAAAGCCACCCTAAAACAAACATTCCAAACCAAATTTATAAATCAAACCATTCAATATTACATACCAAATTCAACTAATCACCCTTGTGCATTCCCTTAGTACTCTCTTCTGTGTGCCTTTGCCTGTCCTAGTGCTCCTACGTAGTGCTCCCCCAGTGGCTGCAGCATGGCTGGTGGAAGGCTGCTGATTTTCAGTGGGAGAGACTACAGATGGCCTTGGAGGACAACCTCGAGCAGCTCTGGGCCGAGAAGGCCTGGCTTTGAACTGCACCATCTCGGCATGGGCGGCAGCAGTCTGGGCTGACTGGCTGACAGGCAATAGCAAGGGCACTGGTGGAATGGCAGTGGTGGGAGGACGAATGCTGTCATCCTGAGAGAGGACAGCAGGTTCATGCTCCACGGAGCCACTGCCACTCCCCCGGGGCGGCGCCTCAGCAATCCTAGTAATCTGTTGGAGGACAGATTGCTGGACTGCTGTGACACCCTGCAAGCTCCTTTCATGCTTGCACATGTTTTGCCACTTAAAAGCTGGCGAGTGGTCTGCGCAGGACCTCCAGACTGCTGCTCGGCCACACAGCTTAACAGGAACATTGGTACCATTGCCTCCATGGGGATTAGGTCAAGTAGACGTGGCTGTCTCCCTGCAGGTAGTTCCCGCACCTTCGGTTATGAGCCACCTTGTCCTGCAGGAGAGAAGGAAGTGTGTCAGTGAGTGCTTGGGTGATGTGCCTCTCATGGCTGAGTAGCTGGGAGTGTGTGCAAGCTGTGAGATGTGGGTGTGAAGTTTGCAGCAGTGCTAAGTGTGTGAGGGTGAGGTGAAGCTATGAATGTGAGGTATGAGTCGTGATTGACAGAGATTGTTGTTAGGTGGGTGAAGGCGGCGGTGGGGGTGGGTTGGTGATGAATTGAGCACTGTCTGAGGCTAGTGGTGTTAAATCCGTGAATCTTGATGTATGGTGTCCTTCAATAAATAGACAAAGACTGCAGAGGAACAATCAACAGGTGTTTACTGGATGAGGGTTATTCTAAAACTAACAGTACAGATCCCTACTCAGGGTTATATACAGGTGTGGTCACTGCCGGTACTACAGTATACAGGAGCTGTAAAAAGTAGTTCTTCCCTTAAAGGTACATACACTACAATTCCTCCCCTTTTAGATTAACAGTACCATAACATTCATTTAACAATTAACACTTTTAACATGCAACATTAACTGAAAATAGTCCATTTATAAATTCAGTCTTTGGGGCGGCTTCCTGATCCTTTCTGGATAGCGCCTTTCCTGAGTGTCTTGCTCTTGGTGCGGAGGCGATTCTGGCCCCCTGTCGTCGGTTGGTTCATCAGCTTCCGATGCTACTGTTTCTGGGGTAGATGCTACCTGTATGTCGGGTTCATCACCAGGTACGCGAGACATGGGGTTGACTCGTTCCTGTGACTCTAGGATCTGGTCGACATGGCGTCTCACAATGTTCTCCCCAACATCCACTGTGTACATTAGTGGCCCCTGCCGTGTGCATATCGTTCCTGGTTGCCATTTCTCTGTTCGGTAGTCATGGGCCAAGACTGGTTGCCCTACATTGAAGTTCCTTGTCGGCTTCTCATTGATGTGCTGGAATTGCTTATTCTCAACATCTCTTCGTACATTTGGTCTGAGCAAATCCAGACGAGATCTCAACCTTCGGTTAAAGAACATCATGGCCGGGGTCTGGTTGGTGACTGCATGTGTCGCATTTCTGTAGGCTAACAGGAAATTGTCCACCTTATGCTGCAGTGGAATGTCGTCATCGCACATGGCCCTTACTGCCTTTTTAAAGGTTTGTACGAACCTCTCAGCCAATCCATTTGTGGCTGGATGATACGGGGCGGATGTGTAATGCCTTACCCCATTCCTTTTCATAAATTTCCGAAACTCTTTGGACACAAACTGTGGTCCGTTATCAGAGCAAATCTGCTCTGGCAAGCCGTTCCTGGCAAATATGGTCCGTAGGACTGCAATCGTTTTCTCCGTGGTGGTGGAGGACATTTTGATCACCTCAGGCCATTTCGAGTGCGCATCCACGGCTATTAAAAACATTGAGTCCATGAATGGACCAGCAAAATCAATATGCACCCGTTGCCATGGAGAGGAGGGCCACTCCCATGGGTGTAGAGGGGCATGTGGTGGTGCATTTTGGACCTTCTGGCATCCTGAGCAGCTCTTTGTCAGGTCCTCGATTTGCTGATCGATCCCCGGCCACCACACATAAGCCCTAGCAAGGCTTTTCATTTTCACCCCTTCCAGATGGCCTTCGTGAAGCTCATTGAGCACTCTCTCCCTTAACTTGGGTGGAATTGCCACTTGGGATCCACACATCAAGGTCCCCTGGCATACTGACAGCTGTTCTCTTCTGGATGAGAATGCTGGCAACAGTGAGTCGCCATGTGTTGGCCATCCCTTCACCGTCAAGTCATATACCCGAGACAGTGTCGGGTCGTTTCGGGTCTCCTTCTCTATATCCGCGTTAGTTACTGGCAAGCGTTCAATTATAGTCGAATAAAATATTTCGACAGGGTCCACTGCTGGTGCTTCCTCCGCAGTAGGCAGTGGCAGGCGTGATAGCCCATCAGTGTTTCCATGCTGTTTCGTGCCCTTATACTCTATTTCATATTGGTTCGCCCCTAGAAAAAGGGACCATCTTTGTAGCCGTTGCGCAGTCATCACCGGAACGCCCTTCTTTGGATTAAAGATGGAGACAAGTGGTTGGTGGTCAGTTAGCAAGGTGAACTTCTGCCCGTGCAGATAGTGGTTGAACTTTTTCACTCCCCACACTAGGCTGAGGGCCTCCCTGTCAATTTGGGTGTAGTTACGCTCGGCTGAGGTTAGTGACCGAGACGCAAAGGCTACTGGCCTCTCCGAGCCGTCCGGGAATTTGTGCGACAGCACCGCTCCAATACCATAGGGTGATGCATCACACGCCAACCGAATTGGTAGTGCTGGGTTGATATGAGCCAACACCTCTTTTGATGTGATCAATTCTTTGCACTTCTGGAAAGCTTGTTTACATTCGTCATTCCACTTCCATGGTACCCCCGTTTGCAGTAGGGTGTTCAGTGGGTGTAGTACTGTAGACAAATTCGGCAAGAACTTATGGTAGTAGTTCACCAGCCCGAGGAACGATTTCAGTTGTGACACATTTTCCGGTGCTGGAGCCTTGACTACTGCCTCAATCTTTTCAGGGGACTTATGTAACCCCTCTTCATCAATAACGTGGCCACAATACGAGATCTGCTTCTGGAAAAACTCGCATTTGTGGCGATTAGCTCGGAGCCCATATTCCTTCAATCTAGTGAGCACCTGCTCCAGGTTGGCGAGGTGATCACTGTCATTTTCGCCCGTGACCAGGATGTCGTCCAAATAACACTGGGTCCCTGGAATCCCTTGCAGGACCTGATCCATTGCCCTTTGCCAAATAGCCGGAGCTGATGCTACCCCGAACACCAGCCGGTTGTATTGGTAGAGACCTTTATGAGTGTTGATTGTGAGGTACTGTTTCGAGGCTTCTTCTACCTCCATTTGCAGGTACGCCTGGGCCAGATCAATCTTAGTGAAGCGTTTTCCTCCAGATAGCGAGGCGAAAATATCTTCAATCCGCGGAAGCGGATATTGTACCATGTGAAGGAGTGGGTTCACTGTCACCTTAAAGTCCCCACAGGTGCGAACCTTCTTTGGTTCCCCAGGCGTATTACTCAACGACCTCTTCATTACAGGAACGATGGGTGTAGCCCACTCGCTCCACTCCACTTTGGACAGTACTCCTGAAGGTTCCATACCTTTCAGCTCTGCTTCGACGGCTGGGCGGATCGCATAAGGTACCGGTCTGGCCTTAAAAAACTTTGGGCTTGCATTTTCCTCTATTTTGATCGTCGCTGTTATGCCTTTTAGTGTTCCGAGTCCCTCCTGGAACACTTCTTGTGCATCAGTTAGCATTTTTGACAGTCGCCAGGTATGACGTCGTCATCCTTTTTGGCATCTACAGTCAGTGCTTGTATGGAATGCCAATCTAGCTGTATCTTCCGGATCCATTCACGTCGTAGTAGTGGTGGTCCTCCATCTGGCAATACATATAGGTCCATTTTTGGTGTTTCCTTGCCGTTATATATAACGTTCACCCTTATTTTTCCTTTGGGGTAGACCTTTTGCCCCGTGTACGTCTTCAAGACAATCTTTGTATCTCTCAAGGGTATATGTGAGAATAGCCGCTTGTATTCCCTTCGGTTTATGACTGTTAGGGCTGATCCTGTGTCCAATTCCATTTTCACTTGGACTCCGTCTATCTTGAGCGTGACCCATATAGTTTGATGATCCTCCATTTTGATTACATTATGTAGTTTCAGACAACCCAGCTCCTTGCTTCCGGAGTCTGTATCACTTTTCTGTTCGTTTGAACTACTCTCCGTCACCTTATGTACCTTTTTGTACTTCTCCTGTGGAGATTTCTTGCTGCTGGTTTTCTTTCCTGGCCTGCAGACTCTTGCTATGTGTCCTACTTTTCCACACTGTCTGCACACTTGGTCCTTGAACCAACAATCCTTATGGTCGTGTGTTGTTATGCCGCAGTGATAACACTTCACTGCTCCATATGACATTTCATTTGTGCCATATTCTTGCGGTCTCCGTTGTATCTCTGCAGCACCCCGTGCGGCTGCTTCGTGTGATACTGCCATGCTGAAAGCCTTGTCCAGCGTAAGATCCTTTTCTGATAGAAGCCGTTTCTGGGTTCCTTCACTTTGAAGCCCACACACAAACTTGTCCCTTAAAGTATCTGCTAGTCCCGTTCCAAACTGGCAGTGTTTCGATAGCTTGCGCAGTTCCATTAAATACTCAGCATTACTTTCGTCTTTATGCTGGTTCCTTTTGTGAAACTTAAATCTTTCTGCTATCAGCAGCGGTGTGGGGTTTAAGTGGTCCTGTAGGATTGCCACTATGCTTTCAAAATCCTTTTCCACTGGCTTCTCTGGGGTTACTAGGTTTTGCAGTAAGCCATACATTTTTGTACCCATGGAATTCAACAATACCAGTGCTTTCCTGGCATCTGGCACTTCATTCGCCTTGCAGTACACTTCTATGCATTCTACATATGTCGCCCAATCTTTGACTTCATTGTCGAACGCTGTGACACTGCCACTCTTCGGCATCCCTGGGTGTGGTTAGGCTGGCTAAAAATGGCGTCTCCCGAGCTCTCCCTTCTTCTCCGCTGGCTCAAAATGGCATCTCCCACGCTCTCCCTTCTTCTCCGCTGCGGCTCAAAAATGGCATCTCCCGCGCTCTCCCTTCTTCTCCGCTGCGGCTCAAATGGCGTCTCCCGCGCTTTCCTTTCTTCCCCCGCGGACGCTGCTCAGCCCTTGAACACCGGCCGCGCTCTGTGCATTTTCCTGCGTGCCTCTCTCATTGACGCCGCTTGGTCCTGAACCCCGGCTGCGCCCCGTGCGCTCTACTCGCTCTCTTTTTTTTTTCCGTTGACGCCGCTCGGTCTTCAACCCCAGCTGCGCCCTGTGCGCTTTACCCTCTCTCTTACCCCGTCGACGCTGCTCGGCCTTCCCCTGTGCCGTCGGTCGGCTCCAGCCGCCGCCGTTTGGGAAGGGTCTGCACCGTACCTGCTGCCAGCCCGTCTCGCTGGAGTCTCCGCCGGATGGTCAACGCCCGTGCCCCTGGAATCGGCCTTCTTCTGCAAGAGTTGCAGGTAGGTTCGAATCGACTCGTCGCCAATGTTAAATCCGTGAATCTTGATGTATGGTGTCCTTCAATAAATAGACAGAGACTGCAGAGGAACAATCAACAGGTGTTTACTGGATGAGGGTTACTCTAAAACTAACAGTACAGATCCCTACTCAGGGTTATATACAGGTGTGGTCACTGCCGGTACTACATTATACAGGAGCTGTAAAAAGTAGTTCTCCCCTTAAAGGTACATACACTACAAGTGGTTCAGTTATAAGAATTCCCTGACCTTGACCACTTGTGTGAGGTCATTAAACTTCTTGCGGCGCTGCATCCAGGTCATCGGGGCTACTCTGCTGGCACTGACCGCGACAACTATCTGCTCCCATTGCCTTCTCAGAGTTTGTCTGGAGGGCCTCCTGGCCCCCTGTGGATAGAGGACCCCTCTCCCCCTGGGGCACCAAGCCCTCCAGTGCTGCATCACAAAATCTTGGAGCATACTCGTTGCCCTGTTGTGCCATTAGTATGTATTCTTCCTGCTCAGAATATCTTCACCAGCCACTACTATGACCTGCACCAGCCAGAATGCGCCCCCCACCCCCTTTAAGAGGTGCAGGCTGGCTTTAAGTGGTGCTAGCCTGGCATGAAGTTGAGCTCCCTGCTGAGGCGTGCAGCCACTCAACAGCGCATTCAGAAGTTTACGCGCCAGCACGGGCGAATCGCACATCACCATCCTCACGCCTGTTTTCAGGGGCTATCAAATTTAACCCCATATAAATCTCATGTACAAATTTATATTAAATCTAATGGACTGGAAATATTTGAATTTCTGTAGGAATACACTCTACAAACTCAATTAAAATTTTACTGCCGCAGCAATATCTTGCAATTCATAAAATTTGTCATGCCAACCTCGTAGTGGTGAATACTAAGGCCAGAGTGTGATATACAAAAAACATTCAGCCTGGTCTCAATCAATCCATGGTTTTCAACACTAACATCACTGGCCCTGCTCTCCAAGCTAATGTCACAGCAGCGGCATCAAACACTGATGCTTATCCATTCACAGATTCAGAGAACATGCCGAGTTTATGCTCATATTTAATTCATTGGGTGCTGTCTGTTCAATGAGGGGCTGCGATGCGTGCTTGGCTACATGTTGCCACTAGAGGGCAGTCTGGTCATATTTATTTGCCTGTTGCTGCAACAAAGCATTTCTCCAAGGTAAATATGAATTGCTTAGCATTTGTGAAAAAGGGTCTGTGGAGAGTTCAAACTTTCTTTGTTAAAAGTGGAATGGAAAACTGTAGACTAATGAGATTTACTTTGAAGAGCACAAGAAGAAAGTGCCATCAGTAAAAATATAAAATACTATGAAGCAAAAGTACAATCTAACACAGAAGGACATGCCAAATTAATCTTTAGAAACTTAACATCTGAAAGGAGATATCCATTACCAAGCTGCCAAGAATCTTCTGAATATAATTTTCTGTGTTTTTTTTCTATGAATAATGTCAGTACAACACATTAATAAAATTGCAGCCTCTGAATTAATTCTAGGCCATCGGTAGGTAGTGGGGACAAGATATGATCCTCTTCCCAACCAGGACAGGCGGGGGGCAGGGAAGAGGATTACAGTAAAAAGCTCCAGTTGAAGGGCTAGTGCTGATACAATGGCCTCCTCTGTGCTGTAATTTCTGTGGTCCCACGTATGAATGAGATTTGGAGAACGGTGAGCAATTTTACACACTCACCTGGAAAAGGGTTTCAAAGGTATTGGAGAGACTTTCCGAGCAGAATTACACAAATTATGGCAGGATTTAGGGCTCTAAAGAGCGGTGTTGAACTGAACGTGTTGCTATGGGAGAAGAAAACAAGTGAGATGGGACATGAGTCATGGTACTTTGGGTGGGGAGCAGGCTGCATAACTTAGATGGAATGAAAGAGGATGGGTACAAAATTAATGAGCCTCAATTGGGACCACAGACTAGAAGACATTTTGTTCATATATAATAGTTGGTGCTTCATTCACTCTTTAAGAAGGGCTGTATGAAATATATACATAAGAAAGGGACTGCAGTGTCTTGTTTTACACACTTTGTATAAAACTAATAAATTGCAGGACAATGGAGTATTACAGTTTAAATCTTTTATTAAGCATTAGGTCTGTGATCTTACTCATAGCAGTACCAGAGGGAAAAGCATGACATGAGGACCCCTAGCCTGGGTCTTCAAAACAATAGTAGTGATCACATGTGAATATAACAGGTATTCCTTACAGATGCCTGCGGGCCAAAGATAATTCAATATGCAAATGTTACATCCCCTTTCTTTTAAAAGAAAAAAGTTATGCATTACTTTTAAACCTTTGTTCTACATAAATGTTCTCGGTAGCATAAACATATAAGTAAACTCAGCATTTAACTAGCACTGAAAACATCTCAACTTTTCAATAACGATGTACAGTTTTTTTTTAGGGCAGCGATCCGCCTACACCCTTTGACAGTTCACAAGTCAAGGATAACTCTAGGCTTGACTTCTCGTCCCGACCTTGTGTGGTATGAAACTGAGCATGCTCATGAATCGGTCAACAATTCAGGTTCAGGTTTAGGTTCAGGTAAGTATGATGTATTTTGTGTATTGCTCTGTTCATCACACTCTGTTGAACTGATCCTCTCATTGGAATGACAGTGTTGTTCTTTGGTGTTCAGGAGGTGCCTGCGATTGCGGCAGTACACCTGTCCTTCTGGGGTGCGGATGTGATACGATCGCTCAGTGTCAGCTGGCTGGATGACGACTGCTGGCTTCCAGTAGTCATGCTCCTGGATTCTGACGGATTCTCCATTGTGCAGCGGCGGCAGTAGTCTAGCTGACCTGTCATAGTATCTCTTTTGGTGTTGCTGTCTCTGTACATGTTTTACATGCACTTGCTTGCAGCTGACGACCTCTGGCTGCAGCTGCTGGTTGGTGCTTGGAAGGATTGAGTGAAGTCTGCGGCTCATCAATAGCTGTGCTGGTGACTTGAAGTTGTCAAGCGGAGTGTTGCGGTACTCAAGGAGACTGATGTAGGGGTCTCTTTTGTCTGCTTTGGCTTTGTCCATGAATGTTTTTGCAATCTGGACAGTTTTTTCAGCAAGGCCATTACTTTGAGGGTAATGTGGGCTTGATGTGACATGTGTGAAATCCCATGCCTTGGCAAACAACTCGAACTCTTTTGATTTGTATTGGGGGCCATTATCTGAGACTAAAGTCTCTACCATGCCATGCCTGGCAAAGGCTGCCTTTAGCTTGTGGATCACAGCTGCAGACGTGGTGCTGTGAAGCTTGTCCAGTTCACAAAATCTGCTGTAGTAATCAACAGTCACTATGTAGTCCTCGTTGTTCCATGTGAACAGATCCGTTGCCATGACCTGCCAGGGCCTGTCTGGGATACAGTGAGGTATCATGGGCTCTTTGACATTTGATGGGCGGCGTTCTAGACAAATGGAACATTTTCCGACAATGTCCTCAATGTGTTTGCACATTCCAGGCCAAAACATAATGTCACGTGCTCTTTGTTTGCATTTTTCCATGCCCATATGTCCAGCATGAATTTTTGTCAACATCTCTTCTCTGAGACTGGTAGGAATGATGATTTTCACCCCTTTGAAGACGATTCTGTTGATTTGTGACAGTTCGTCTCTGTGGTTTCAGAATTCAGATATGCTCTGAGGGCATTTCCTCCTTTCCTCAGGCCATCCTTCATGTATGACTTTGCTCAGCAGTGTGAGTTGTGCATCTTTCTCTGTTCCTGCTCGGATCTCCTTCAGTTTTGAGTCACTCACAGGTAAGCTGTTGTACACCATGTGCACCTGCACATGCATGCCTTCACTGAGGCTGCTGTCCTGGTAGCTAAGAGACTTTTTGGAGAGCATGTCTGTGACAGGAATGTCTTTGCCTGGACGGTGAATGATTGTGAAGTCGTACTTCTGTAGCTGAAGGATCATTCTCTGTAGCCTTGGTGGGGCTGCAGCTAGTGGTTTCCTCATGATTGACTCGAGGGGCTTGTGGTCGGATTCCACAATGACTTGTTGGCCATAGACGTACTGGTGGAAATGCTTACATCCAAACAGAATTGCATATAGCTCTTTCTCGATTTGAGCATAGTTGATTTCACTGTCTGTGAGAGATCTGGAAGCGTAGCCGATGGGCTTTCCTTCTTGCAGTAATACTGCGCCTAGTCCGTACTTTGACGCGTCCACTTGTAGTCTGAGCTCTTTGTTGGGGTCGAAGTAGGCAAGAACTGGTCCTGGTTCTCTGGTGATTAGATCTTTCATTTTCTGAAATGCTGTGTCATGTTGTTTGTCCCACAGGAACTCATTGGATTGTTTGAGCAACTGATGCATGGGTGCGTTGAATTTGGAGAGGCTCGGGGCATACTTGGCTAAGTAGTTAACCATGCCTAGTACTGTCTCTAGCTCTGCGCGGTTCTTCGGCGGCTCCATCTTCTTGATGGCGGAGATTTTCTCTGGATCCAGCTTAATGCCATCAGTTGAGAGGCGATGCCCGAAATAACTGATCTCGGTGGATCCGATTATGCTTTTCTCGGGGTTGAGCCGGATACCTTTCTCCCGTGATCTTTGTAGCATCGCACGGAGGTTCCTGTCATGTTCCTCTCTATTCCTGCCATAGATGAGGATGTCGTCTACGATTGCGACTACTCCGTCGAGGCCATCATAGGTTTCGTCGATCTTCTGCTGGAATTCATCCTGAGCTGAGATAAGACCAAATGGTAAATGCAGAAATCGGTAGCATCCAAATGGTGTGTTGAACGTTTTTATCTTAGATGACTATTCTGTGAGCTTGATAGTCCAGTATCCTGATTGTGCGTCCATTACACTGAAGTAACATGCTCCCACTAGCTTGGGTGTGATGTCATCTAGCGTTGGTAGAGGGTAGTGAGGGCATTTGATAGCCTTGTTCAAATCTCTGGGGTCGAGACAGACTCTGATCTTGCCTGTATGTGGTTTCTCAACCACTACTAACGCGTTGACCCACTCTGTCGGTTCTGTTTCCTGGACGATGATTTCTGTATTCTCCATGCTCTGCAGCTCCTCCTTCAGGTGACTACGTAGAGCAAGGGGTATCCTTCTCAGTGGGCAAACCACAGGGGTTGCTGCTGGGTCAAGGTGAATAGTGCATTCACCTGGGAATAGTTCGATTCCTTTGAAAATGTCAGCAAACTCCTCCATGACTGTCTGCTTCTCAACTGGTGCTGTCAATGATAGCACTAGCTTGACGAGGTCCATGTCTAAACATGCCTTTAGACCTAGCACTGGAGGTGCTCGAGTGTCAACAATGTAAAAGTCCAACATCATGTCGCTTTCTTTGTACTTGCATTTCATCATGCATGTGCCTTTTACAATGAGCTGCTCACCCCAAAACTGGTCAGTCTGCATGAGGTGGGCTGTAGCTCACACTCATCCTTCAAGCTGTGATACTCACTCAGAGGAATTACATTAACCTGAGCTCGTGTCTAGTTTAAACTTAAGCTCTGTGCCCTGTTTTCCTATCTCAATATCTGCAAAGGCTTGCTCAGTCTCTGAAATCTGTTTTTTCTGTGACACAGAATTCATAATCAGTTCCTCTGCATTTGGCTCTCTATCTGGCATTTGGCTGTCACTCACTGCAAACTTTAGCAATGTGGTTCCGTTTACCACATTTAGCACATTGCCTTCCTTTGGCAAGTCAGTGCTCCCTTTCCCCATGCACCTTGTTTCCACAATATCCACAGTTTTTGAAGTGTTTAATGTCCGTGTCGCTCATTTTTAGAACTCTCTCTGTTCTTTCTGTTCTGAAACACGCTCTCTGGGCGGTGTTCTTTGGTGTGTGTCTATTAACTGCGTGCACTGTCTGTTCACGCGAGCTGCTTGTGGCGCCGGTTATGGTTTTCAACTGTGCTTGGGCTATCTTGTGCGATCTAGCTACGTCCATAGCTTTGTCCAGCGTTAGCCGAGACCCAACATTCAAAAGTTTCTCTCTCACTTTAGCTGAATGTATTCCAAACACGATGCGGTCTCTGACCATCTCATCTTTATCTGCATATTCACCATCTTTTACCAGCAGTTTTAACTCAGTCACGAACTGTTCAAACAACTCACTAGCTCCTTGTACTTTCTCCTGAAACTTGTACCTAGCGAATATCATATTTGTCTTGGGCATCACATATGATTCAAAACGGTCAAAATAACTTTTCAGTACCTTTGCTTCATCCGCGGTGAGAGACCATGTGTTAAAAATGTCTCTCCCTTTTTCTCCGATCCACAGGAGTAGGTAGCTGCATCTTTCTTCCTCCCCTTTGCTTTTCAGCGGACCCGAGATCATTAGAGTGGATTGGGAAAATAGATTAAAGGGTAAGACGATACATGATCAGTGGTGTATATTTAAGGAGTTATTTTACAACTTCCAAAAAATATATATTCCACTGAGAAGAAAAGGGTGTAAAAGAAAAGACAGCCATCCGTGGCTAAGTAAAGAAATTAAGGATAGTATTCAACTAAAAACAAGGGCATATAAGGTAGCGAAATCTAGTGGGAGGATAGAGGATTGGGAAAACTTTAAAAGACAGCAAAAAATAACAAAAAGATTGATTAAGAAAGGGAAGATAGATTATGAAAGTAAATGAGCAAAAAATATAAAAACAGATAGTAAGAGTTTTTATAGTTATATAAAAAGAAAAAGGGTGGCTAAAGTAAATGTTGGTCCCTTAGAGGATGAGACTGGGAAATTAATGGTGGGAAATATGGAGATGGCAAAAACACTGAATGAATATCTTATATCAGTCTTTACAGTAGAAGACACTAAGAATATCCCAACACTGGGCAAACAGGGGGCTAAAGGGGGGGAGGAGCTAAACACGATCAAAATCACTAAGGAAGTGGTACTCGGTAAAATAATGGGACTCAAGGCGGATAAATCACCTGGACCTGATGGCTTACATCCTAGGGTCTTGCGGGAAGTGGCGGTAGGGATTGTGGATGCATTGGTAATAATTTTCCAAAACTCCCTGGACTCGGCAAAGGTCCCGGCAGACTGGAAAACTGCTAATGTAACACCCTTATTTAAAAAGGGCAGTAGACAGAAGGCTGGAAACTATAGACCGGTTAGCCTAACATCTGTGGTAGGTAAAATTTTGGAGTCCATTATTAAGGAGACAGTAACAGGACATTTGGATAATCATAATTTAATAGGACAAAGTCAGCATGGTTTTATGAAGGGGAAGTCATGTTTGACAAATTTGCTGGAGTTCTTTGAGGAAGTAACATATAGGGTGGATAAAGGGAAACCAGTGGACGTCATGTATTTAGACTTCCAAAAGGCATTTGACAAGGTGCCACACAAAAGATTATTGCTTAAGATAAAAAATCACGGGATTGGGGATAATATTCTGGCATGGATAGAGGATTCGCTATCTAACAGAAGGCAGAGAGTTGGGATAAATGGTTCATTCTCAGACTGGCAATCAGTAACTAGTGGTGTTCCGCAGGGGTCAGTGCTGGGTCCCCAACTCTTTACAATCTATATTAACGATTTGGAGGAGGGGACCGAGTGTAACATATCAAAGTTTGCAGATGATACTAAGATGGGAGGGAAAGTAGTGAGTGAGGAGGACATAAAAACCTGCAAGGGGACATAGACAGGCTAAGTAGGTGGGCAGAGATTTGGCAGATGGAATACAATACTGGAAAGTGTGAGGTTATGCACTTTGGCAGGAAAAATCGTAGAGCAAGTTATTATCTTAATGGCAAGAAACTGGAAAGTACTGAAGTACAAAGGGATCTGGGGGTCCTGGTGCACGAAACTCAAAAGGTTAGTATGCAGGTGCAGCAAGTGATTAAGAAGGCCAATGGAATGTTGGCTTTCATTGCTAGGGGGATAGAATATAAAAATAGGGAGGTATTGCTTCAGTTGTACAAGGTATTGGTGAGACCGCACCTGGAATACTGCGTACATTTTTGGTGTCCATACTTAAGAAAGGACATACTTGCTCTCGAGTCAGTATAAAGAAGGTTCACTCGGTTAATCCCGGGGATGAGGGGATGGGCATATGAGGAGAGGTTGAGTAGATTGGGACTCTACTCATTGGAGTTCAGAAGAATGAGAGGCGATCTTATTGAAACATATAAGATTGTGAAGGGGTTGGATCGGGTGGATGCGGGGAGGATGTTCCCGATGATGGGTGAAACTAGAACTAGGGGGCATAGTCTTAGAATAAGGGGCTGCTCTTTCAAAACTGAGATGAGGAGGAACTACTTCACTCAGAGGGTGGTAGGTCCATGGAATATGCTGCCCCAAAAAGCTGTAGAAGCTACATCATTACATAAATTTAAAACAGAAATAGACAGTTTCCTAGAAGGAAAGGGAATTAAGGGTTACGGGGAGCGGGCAGGAATTTGGACATGAGTCTAGGTTCGGATCGGTCATGGCCCTGTGGGTAGCGGAGCGGGCCCAGGGGCCGTGTAGCCTGATCCTGCTCCTATTTCGTGTGTCTAATTCTGTTAGATTCAGGAGATGGTTCTGTGATAGTGGATTGGCGGTTAGGATCAGATCAGCCATGATCTTATTGAATGGCGGAGCAGGCTCGAGGGGCCGATTGGCCTACTCCTGCTCCTATTTCTTATGTTCTTATGTTCTTATGTAACATCAACTCCACGTGTTGCTTGAACTTGCGCCATTCTCCAGCTAAGTTCAATCCATTCGAGGCAGGGGAGCTCCAACGATGTCCATTTACAATCCCACTTCTGACACCATGTCTTGTTTTACACATTTTGTACAAAACTAATAAATTGCAGGACAACGGAGCATTATAGCTTAACTCTTTTATTAAGCATTAGGTCTGTGATCTTACTCATAGCAGTAACAGAGGGAAAAGCGTGGCATTAGGACCCCTAGCCTGGGTCTTCAAAACAATAGTAGTCCTTACAGATGCCTGCATGCCAATGACAACTCAGCATGTGATCACATGTGAATATAATAGGTATTCCTTACAGATGCCTGTGGGCCAATGATAATTCAATATGCAAATGTTACATGCAGGTTTTAAATAGAGAGATGGATGTTCAAATACTACAAATCTTGATAGTTCCTATGAGAAGAAAGAACATAAGAAACAGGAGCAGGAGTCGGCCATACGATCCCTTGAGCCTGCTCCGTCATTCAATAAAATCATGGCTGATCTTCTACCTCAACTCCACCTTCCCACCCAATCCCCGTATCCATTTGATTTCTTTAATGCCCAAAAATCTATCGATCTCAGCCTTGAATATACTTACCGACTGAGCAACCACAGCCCCCTGGGGTTGGGATCATGGAAGTGCCCTTGTGGAATACAACTGGCCAGGGTTTGATTAATATAGGATTGAAAAACAACATTGAATTCACAACAAGAACAAACAGTTATCCAGTGCTTCTCATGTTTAGAATGTCTCAGAGCTTTACAAAGTGAACACTGAACAGCAAGTGAAGGAATTTAGGGTGAGAATGCAGGCATGATCCAAAAGATATGTTCTTAAGAAGGCTTTTGAATGCAGGCAGCCAGGCAAAGCAGTTTTGGAAAGGACGTGGATGTAGTGATTGAAAGCCCAATCTCTCAGCAAGCAGTAATCCAAAATATGAGAAATAGAGTGTGTAGGCAAGGCCATAGGGCTGGAGAAGAATTTTCAGACAATATGGAGCAAAAACGAGGATGAGGAACATGACATTGATTGATTGGCCACAGGGAGCCAGAGGAGTTTGACAAGTTTGTAGTGACGGGTTTGTGTGGCAGAGGACTTGGAAAGAAAGGCTTGTATTTATATAGCACCTCTCACAGCCTCGGGATGCACCAAAGCGTTTTACAGCCAATGAAGAACTTTTGAAATGTAGCCACTGTTGTAATGTAGGAAACACAGCAGCCAATCTGTGCACAGCAAGCTCCCACAAACAGCAATTTGATGATGACCAGATAATCTGTTTGTTAGTGATGTTGGTTGAGCGATAACTATTGGCCAAGACACCAGGGAGAGCTCTCCTGCTGTTCTTTGAAAGAGTGCCATAGGATCTCTAACGTCCACCTGAGAGAGCAGATGGGGCCTCGGTTTAATGTCTCATCTGAAAGACAAAAGTCTTAGGGTTAGAGATACGTGGCCACAGCCCCACTCTGTAGCATCATTAAATGGCACTAAAATGGCGGCCGTTGCACTTTCACCAGCAGTTGGTGGTTCCTGCGGCAGCTGCCATTTTTGTCCTTACCTTTGCGCCGCCGGTAACTGGCAGCACCATGCTGGACAAAATGGCGGTGTTGTGATGTCAATCGGCGTGCAACGCTGACTTCACGTCACAAGCGTGAACTTCGACCCTAGCACTGAATTCAACGCTGGGTCCTAAGCACGGCAGGTTAACCTGGTGTGCAAGCAGACTGACAGTGGTGATGTCTGCACCTCTTAAAGGGACACACACATCATTCAGGAAAGATTAGATTTAAGGTTTTCGACTGGGTTCTTTTTGATTTTATTGAAGTGGTGGCTTGCTGCAATAGATGTGAAAAGATCTTAAGTGTGTAGGGAATGCTGTTGGACACTTTCAAGGGCTTGGATGGTAAGTGAAGGCCTCTGAGAAGACAGAACATGCTGCAAATACTCAGCAAGTCACGCAACATCTGTGGAGAGAAAAACAGAGTTCACGTCTCGGGTCGAGATGCTGCCTGAGCAACTGAGTATTTCCAGCATTTTACGCTGTCATTTCACATTTACAGAATCTGCTTGCAGAGGGAAGAGGAAGACGCAGAAGAGAAAGACGCAGAAGAGGAGGAATCAGACGGAAGGATGCATCCCAGACAGCCCCTTTGTGGCCGGGATATCCGGGATGGAATCATCCGCCTGCAGTCCCGCTGGCTGGGCAGGCTGCCTCTTCTTGGGTGTGTGAAATGAGGAAGGCACAAGGGTGGCGTTGTGGTGATGGGAGGGCGGGAAAGCATGAGGTGCATGCCAGAAGGAGGATAACGTATGAGGATGCCATCATCTTGTATCCTTTCAGCCCCGCCGCTGGCCAAGGGCTCAGCCATGCCCCTGCCAAGAATGGCCAGCACCGTCTCCTCCAAGGGGTGAGGTGAGGTTTGGAATGGGAGGTGTGCCTCGTCATTGGTGCAGATTGTTGGAAAGTGAGTGATTGGAGGAGGCGATCGTGCATTGAGCAGTGTGTGAGGCTAGTGGTGCAGTTGGTAGGAGGCGGCTTTTGAAGATGCATTCACTGACCTTGCCCAGTGGTCTGAAGTCATGAAGCTTCTTTGGGCACTGGAGCCAGGTGATGGGGGGTGACACTGCTGGCAGTGATGGCCTCGGTGATCTGGTCCCACATCGTTCTTTCTGGAGGGCCTCCTGGCTCCTGTGTGTAGAGGACCCGTCTTGCAGTGTTGACCCCCTGCACAAAGCTCGAGTGCTGCGTACAAGACCCTGGGTGCCCCTTCCCTGGCTTGCTGACCCACTTGTGTTAGTGCTGAGGCATTGTTCCCATTTTTTGAGGTTAGGAAGGGAATTCAGCTTTAAGAGCTGAATATTCACATTTGGGACTTCTGTTTAATGTTAAATATTTTTTTTAAAAGGCAGGAAGGGCTGAAAATTGCATTGTTTCACGTCATGTTAATTTGTATTGCTTCAGTGTGCATGGCTCCTTTAATTCTCAGGCCTCTTCATTGCCCACAATCCCTTGCGAGCTCCATAGCCTCGATTCCAGAGGCTGTGAGAAGCTGCAATGCCGCACCTGGACAGGAACATTGCCTCGGATGCCTCCAGCAAGGCCACCAGAACAGCGCTGTGCAGCAGGTAAGCGCTGTGCCAACAATGTACATCCCGCCAGATCAATTTTTGTCTGTTCGCGTTGTGGCCATTTTCAGCGGCCATTTACTACTGGCTAAAACAAATTTCTCCCCCTTAGGCTGCAGAGTTCTGGGCTAGTTGAAGTTCATAAGGATGGAAGTGGGTAAGCTGGTGTGAAAGCATTTGAAAATTCAGTTCATTGTTGATGATGGTGTGGATGAGGGTTTCAGCAGCAGTGGGGGGTGAGGCAGGGGTGGAATTGAGTTATGTTTCAGAATGGAAAAAGGTGGTCTTAGTGATGGACTGATCGTAGAGTTCAAATCTCGATTTGGGGTCAGATAGGATGCTGAATTTGCACAGCGTGGAATTTTGCCTTGATGGGAGCCCTTGTGCAGGTTAATGAAGTTAAAGGAGGTCCTCTGGACCTCATTGCTGTCAGTTAGTACCTAACCAGACATTGAGATCATTCTGCAGCAGGTGAGTCTGGGAGTGGTGTAATGGGTGGATCCGGGAGTTGTGTAATGGGTGGGTCTGGGATGTTGTGTAATGGGTGGGTCTGGGAATTGTCTAATGGGCGGGTCTGGGAGTTGTGTAATGGGTGGGTCTGGGAATTGTCTAATGGGTGGGTCTGGGATGTTGTGTAATGGGTGGGTCTGGGATGTTGTGCAATGGGTGGGTCTGGGATGTTGTGCAATGGGTGGGTCTGGGAGTTGTGTAATGGGTGGGTCTGGGAGTTGTGTAATGGGTGGGTCTGGGAGTTGTGTAATGGGCGGGTCTGGGAGTTGTCTAATGGATGGGTCTGGGATGTTGTGTAATGGGTGGGACTGGGAGTTGTGTAATGGGTGGGACTGGGAGTTGTGCAATGGGTGGGTCTGGGATGTTGTGTAATGGGTGGGTCTGGGAGATGGGTAATTGATGGGTCTGGGAGTTGTGTAATGGGTGGGTTTGGGAGATGTTTAGTGGGTGGGTCTGGGAGTTGTGTAATGGATGGGTTTGGGAGTTGTGCAAAGGATGGGTCTGGGAGTTGGGTAACGGGTGGGTCTGGGAGTTGTGCAATGGGTAGGTCTGGGAGTTGTGTAATGGTTGGGTCTGGGAGTTGTGCAATGGGTGGGTCTGGGAGTTGCGTAATGGGTGGGTCTGTGAGTTGGGTAATGGTTGGGTCTGGGAGATGTGTATTGGATGGGTCTGGGAGTTGTGCAGAGGGTGGCCCTGGGAGTTGGGTAATGGATGGGTCTCGGAGTTGTGTAATGGGTCGGTCTGTGAGTTGGGTAATGGGTGGGTCTAGGAGTTGTTCAATGGGTGGGTCTGGGAATTGGGTAATGGATGGGTCTAGGAGTTCTGTAATGGTTGGGTCTGGGAGTTGTGTAATGGGTTGGTCTGGGAGATCTGCAATGGGTGGGTCTGGGATGTTGTGTAATGGGTGGATCTGGGATGGAGTGTAATGGGTGGATCTGGGATGGAGTGTAATGGGTGGGTCTGGGAGTTGTGTAATGGTTGGTCTGGGAGTTGTGCAATGGTTGGTCTGGGAGTTGTGCAATGGGTGGATCTGGGAGATGGGTAATGGGTGGGTCTAGGAGTTGTGTAATGGGTGGGTTTGGGAGTTGTTTAATGGGTCGGTCTGGGAGTTGTGTAATGGGTGGGTCTGGGAGTTGTGCAAAGAATGGGTCTGGGAGTTGGGTAATGGGTGGGTCTAGGAGTTGTGTAATGGGTGGGTCTGGGAGTTGTGTAATGGGCAGGTCTGGGATTTGTGTAATGGTTGGGTCTGGGAGTTATGTAATGGGTGGTTCTGGGTTGTTGTGCAATGGGTGGGTCTGGGAGTTGTGTAATAGTTGGGTCTGGGATTTGTGTAATGGGTGGATCTCGGAGTTGTGTAATGCATGGGTCTGGGAGTTGTGCAAATTGTGGGTTTGGGTGTTGTGTAATGGATGGGTCTGGGATGTTGGGTAATGGGTGGGAATGGGGGCTGTGTAATGGGTGGGTCTGGGAGTTGTGTAATGGGTGGGTTTAGTAGTTCTGAAATGGTGGGTCTGGGAGTTGTGAAATGGGTGGGTCTGGGAGTTGTGTAATGGGTGGGTCTGGGAGTTGTTCAATGACTGCGTCTGTGAGTTGTGTAATGGGTGTGTCTGGGATTTGTGTAATGGGTGGGTCTGGGTTTTCTGCAATGGGTGAGTCTGGGGTGTTGTGTAATGTGTGGGTCTGGAAGTTTTGTAATGGGTGGGTCTGGGAGTTGTGTAATGGGTGGGTGTGGGATGTTGTTTAAAGTTTGGGTCTGGGAGTTGTGTAAAGGGTGGGCCTGGGAGTTGTGTCATGGGTGGTTCTGGGAGTTTTGTCATGGGCGGATCCGGGAGTTGTCTAATGGGTGGGTCTGGGTGTTGTGTAATGGTAGGGTCTGGGAGTTGTGCAATGGGTGGGTCTGGGAGTTGTGCAATGGGTGGGCCTGTGATGTTGTGTAATGGGTGCATCTGGGAGTTTTGTAATGGGTTGGTCTGGGAGTTGTGTACTGGGTGGATCCGGGAGTTGTGCAATGGGTGGGTCTGGGAGTTGTGCAATGCGTGGGCCTGGGAGTTTGGTAATCGGTGGGTCTGGGGGTTGGGTAATGGATGGGGATGGGAGTTGGGTAAAGGGTGGGTCTCGGAGTTGTGTAATGTGTGGGCCTGGGAGTTGGGTAATGGGTGGGTCTGGGAGTTGGGTAATGGTTGGGTCTGGGAGATGTGTATTGGGTGGGTCTGGGAGTTGTGCAAAGGGTGGCCCTGGGAGTTGGGTAATGGATGGGTCTCGGAGTTGTGTAATGGGTCGGTCTGTGAGTTGTGTAATGGTTGGGTCTGGGAGTTGTGTAATGGGCGGGTCTGGGATGTTGTGCAATGGGTGGTTCTGTGAGTTGTGTAATGGGTGTGTCTGGAATTTCTGCAATGGGTGGGTCTGGGATGTTGTGTAATGGGTTTGTCTGGGAGTTGTGTAAAGGGTGGGTCTGGGATGTTGTGTAATGGGTGGGTCTGGGAGTTGTGTAATGGGTGGGTCTGGGAGTTCTGCAATGGGTGGATGTGGGATGTTGTGTAATGGGTGGGTCTGGGAGTTGTGTAATGGGTAGGTCTGGGAGTTGTGCAATGGGTGGTTCTGGGAGTTGTGTAATGGGTGGGTCTGGGAGTTTTGCAAAGGATGTGTCTGGGAGTTGGGTAATGGGTGGGTCTAGGAGTTGTGTAATGGGGGGGTCTGGGAGTTGTGTAATTGGCAGGCCTGGGAGTTGTGTAATGGTTGGGTCTGGGAGTTGTGTAATGGGCGGGTCTGGGATGTTGTGCAATGGGTGGTTCTGGGAGTTGTGTAATGGTTGGGTCTGGGATTTGTGTAATGGGTGGGTCTGGGAGTTGTGTAATGTGTGGGTCTGGGAGTTGTGCAATGGGTGGGTTTGGGAGTTGTGTAATGAATGGGTCTGGGATGTAGTGTAATGGTTGGGACTGGGGGTTGTGTAATGGGTGGGTCTGGGAGTTGTGTAATGGGTGGGTATAGGAGTTTTGTAATGGGTGCGTCTGGGAGTTGTTCAATGGCTGGGTCTGGGAGTTTTGTAATGGGTATGTCTGGGATTTGTGTAATGGGTGGGTCTGGGTGTTCTGCAATGGGTGATACTCGGGTGTTGTGTAATGGGTGGGTCTGGGAGTTTTGTAATGCATGGGTCTGGGTGTTATGTAATGGGTGGGTGTGGGATGTTTTTTAAAGTTTGGGTCTGGGAGTTGTGTCATGGGTGGGTCTGGGAGTTGTGTCATGGGTGGATCTGGGGGTTTTGTAATGGGTGGATCCGGGAGTTTTCTAATGGGTGGGTCCGGGTGTTGTGTAATGGGTGGGTCTGGGAGTTGTGCAATGGGTGTGTCTGGGAGTTGTGCAATGGGTGGGTCTGTGAGTTGTGTAATGGGTGGGTCTGGGAGTTGTTCAATGGGTGGGTCTGGGAATTGGGTAATGGGTGGGTCTAGGAGTTCTGTAATGGTTGCGTCTGGGAGTTGTGTAATGGGTGGGTCTGTGTGTTGTGTAATGGGTGGGTCTGGGATGTTGTGCAATGGGTGGGTCTGGGAGTTGTGTAATGGTTGGGTCTGGGATTTGTGTAATGGGTGGGTCTAGGAGTTGTGTCATGGGTGGATCTGGGAGTTGTCTAATGGGTGGGTCTGGGTGTTGTGTAATGGGTGGGTCTGGGAGTTGTGCAATGGGTGGGTTTGGAGGTTGTGTAATGGATGGGTCTGGGATGTTGTGTAATGGGTGTGTCTGGGGGTTGTGTAATGGGTGGGACTGGGAGTTGTGTAATGGGTTTGTCTAGGAGTTGGGAAATGCGTGGGTCTGGGAGTTGTGAAATGGGTGGATCTGGGAGTTGTGTAATGGGTGGGTCTGGGAGTTTTTCAATGGCTGGTTCTGGGAGTTGTGTAATGGGTGTGTCTGGGTGTTCTGCAATGGGTGAGTCTGGGGTGTTGTGTAGTGGGTGGGTCTGGGAGTTTTGTAATGGATGGGTCTGGGAGTTGTGTAATGTGTGGGTGTGGGATGTAGTTTAAAGTTTGGGTCTGGGAGTTGTGTAATGGGTGGGTCTGGGAGTTGTGTCATGGGTGGTTCTGGGAGCTTTGTAATGGGTGGATCCGGGAGTTGTCTAATGGGTGGGTCCGGGTGTTGTGTAATGGTTCGATCTGGGAGATGTGCAATGGGTGGGTCTGTGATGTTGTGTAATGAGTGCATCTGGGAGTTGTGTAATGGGTTGTTCTGGGAGTTGTGTACTGGGTGGACCCGGGAGTTGTGCAATGGGTGGGTCTGGGAGTTGTGCAATGCGTGGGCCTGGGAGTTGGGTAATCGGTGCGTCTGGGGCTTGGGTAATGTGTGGGTCTGCGAGTTGGGTAAAGGGTTGGTCTGGGAGTTGTGTAATGGGTGGTTCTGGGAGTTGGGTAATGGGTGGGTCTGGGAGTTGGGTAATGGGTTGGTCTGGGAGTTGTGCATTGGGTGGGTCTGGGAGTTGTGCAAAGGGTGGCCCTGGGAGTTGGGTAATGGATGGGTCTCGGAGTTGTGTAATGTGTGGGTCTGTGAGTTGGGTAATGGGTTGGTCTGGGAGTTGTGTAATGGGTTGGTCTGGGAGTTGTGTAATCGGTGGGTCTGGGAGTTGTGCAATGGGTTTGGGAGTTGTGTACTGGGTGAATCTGGGAGTTGGGTAATGGCAAAGTCTGGTATGTTGTGTAACGGGTGGGTCTGGGAGTTGTGTAATGGGTGGCTCTGGGATGTTGTGTAATGGGTGGGTCTGGGAATTGTGTAATGGGTGGGTCTGGGAGTTGTGTCGTGGACAGTCTAGGAGTTGTGTAATGGGTGGTTCTGGGAGTTATGTAATGGGTGGGTCTGGGAGTTGTGTAATGGGCAGGTCTCAGAGTTTTGTACTGGGCGGGTCTGGGAGTTGTGTAATGGGTGGGTCTGGGTGTTGTGTAATGGGTAGGTCTGGGAGTTGTGCAAAGCTTGGGCCTGTGAGTTGGATAATGGGTGGGTCTGGGGGTTGTGTAATGGGTTGTTCTGGGAGTTGGGTAAAGAGTGGGTCTGGGAGGTGTGTAATGGGTGGGTCTGGGAGTTGGGTAATGGGTGGGTCTGGGAGTTGGGTAATGGTTGGGTCTGAGAGTAGTGTGATGGGTGGGTCTGGGAGTTGTGCAAAGGGTGGCCCTGGGAGTTGGGTAATGGGTGTGTCTCGGAGTTGTGTAATGTGTGGGTCTGTGAGTAGGGTAATGGGTTGGTCTGGGAGTTGTGTAATGGGTTGGTCTGGGAGTTGTGTAATGGGTGGGTCTGGGAGTTGTGTAATGGGTTTGGGAGTTGTGTAATGGGTGGATCTGGGAGTTGGGTAATGGCAAAGTCAGGGATGTTGTGTAACGGGTGGGTCTGGGAGTTGTGTAATGGGTGGCTCTGGGATGTTGTGTAATGGGTGGGTCTGGGAATTGTGTAATGGGTGGGTCTGGGAGTTGTGTAATGGATGGGTCCGGATGTTATGTAATGGGTGGTTCTGGGAGTTGTGTAATGGACAGTCTGGGAGTTGTGTAATGGGTGGTTCTGGGAGTTATGTAATGGGTGGGTCTGGGTGTTGTGTAATGGGCAGGTCTCAGAGTTTTGTACTGGGCGGGTCTGGGAGTTGTGTAATGGGTGGGTCTGGGTGTTGTGTAATGGGTAGGTCTGGGAGTTGTGCAAAGCTTGGGCCTGTGAGTTGGATAATGGGTGGGTCTGGGGGTTGTGTAATGGGTTGTTCTGGGAGTTGGGTAAAGAGTGGGTCTGGGAGGTGTGTAATGGGTGGGTCTGGGAGTTGGGTAATGGGTGGGTCTGGGAGTTGGGTAATGGTTGGGTCTGAGAGTAGTGTGATGGGTGGGTCTGGGAGTTGTGCAAAGGGTGGCCCTGGGAGTTGGGTAATGGGTGTGTCTCGGAGTTGTGTAATGGTTGGGTCTGGGAGTTGGGTAATGGGTGTGTCTGGGAGTTGTTCAATGGGTGGGTCTGGGAGTTGGATAATGGGGGGGTCTAGGAGTTCTGTAATGAGTGGGTCTGGGAGTTGTGTAAAGGGTGGGTGTGGGAGTTGTATAATGGGTGGGTCTGGGAGTTGTGTAATGGGTGGGTCTGGGATGTTGTGTAATGGGTGTGTCTGGGAGTTGTTTAATGCGTTGTTCTGGGAGTTGTGTAATGGGTGGGTCTGGGAGTTGTGTAATGGGTGGGTCTGGGAGTTGTGTAATGGGTGGGTCAGAGATGTTGTATAATGTGTGAGTCTGGGAGTTGTGTAATGGGTGGGTCTAGCTGTTCTGCAATGGGTGGGTCTGGGATGTTGTGTAATGCGTGTGTCTGGGAGTTGTGTAATGGAGGAGTCTGGGAGTTGTGTAATGGGTGGGTGTGGGTTGTTATTTAATGTGTGGGTCTGGGAGTTGTGTAATGGGCGGGTCTGGGAGTTGTGTATTTGTTAGTTCTGGGAATTCTGTAATGGTTGTGTCTGGGAGATGTGTGATGGGTGGGTCTGTGAGTTGTGTAATGGGTGTGTCTTGAATTTGTCTAATGGGTGGGTCTGGGTGTTCTGCAATGGGTGGGTCTGGGATGATGTGTAATGGGTGGGTCTGGGAGTTGTGTAATGGGTGGGGCTGGGAGTTGTGTAAAGGGTGGGTCGAGGAGTTGTGTAATGGGTGGGTCTGGGAGTTGTTTAATGGGTGGGTCTGGGAGTTGTATAATGGGTGGGTCTGGGTGTTGTGTAATGGGTGGGTCTGGGAGTTGTGTACTGGGCGGGTCTAGGAGTTGTGTAATGGGTGGGTCTGGGAGTTGTGTAATATGTTTGTGTTGGAGTTGTATAATGGGTGAGTCTGGGAGTTGTGTAATGGGTTTGTCTGGGAGTTGTGTAAAGGGTGGGTCTGGGATGTTGTGTAATGGGTGGGTCTGGGAGTTGTGTAATGGGTGGGTCTGGGAGTTCTGCAATGGGTGGATGTGGGATGTTGTGTAATGGGTGTGTCTGGGAGTTGTGTAATGGGTAGTTCTGGGAGTTGTGCAATGGGTGGTTCTGGGAGTTGTGTAATGGGTGGGTCTGGGAGTTGTGCAAAGGATGGGTCTGGGAGTTGGGTAATGGGTGGGTCTCGGAGCTGTGTAATGGGGGGTCTGGGAGTTGTGTAATTGGCAGGCCTGGGAGTTGTGTAATGGTTGGGTCTGGGAGTTGTGTAATGGGCGGGTCTGGGATGTTGTGCAATGGGTGGTTCTGTGAGTTGTGTAATGGGTGTGTCTGGAATTTCTGCAATGGGTGGGTCTGGGATGTTGTGTAATGGGTTTGTCTGGGAGTTGTGTAAAGGGTGGGTCTGGGATGTTGTGTAATGGGTGGGTCTGGGAGTTGTGTAATGGGTGGGTCTGGGAGTTCTGCAATGGGTGGATGTGGGATGTTGTGTAATGGGTGGGTCTGGGAGTTGTGTAATGGGTAGGTCTGGGAGTTGTGCAATGGGTGGTTCTGGGAGTTGTGTAATGGGTGGGTCTGGGAGTTTTGCAAAGGATGGGTCTGGGAGTTGTGTAATGGGTGGGTCTAGGAGTTGTGTAATGGGGGGGTCTGGGAGTTGTGTAATTGGCAGGCCTGGGAGTTGTGTAATGGTTGGGTCTGGGAGTTGTGTAATGGGCGGGTCTGGGATGTTGTGCAATGGGTGGTTCTGGGAGTTGTGTAATGGTTGGGTCTGGGATTTGTGTAATGGGTGGGTCTGGGAGTTGTGTAATGCGTGGGTCTGGGAGTTGTGCAATGGGTGGGTTTGGGAGTTGTGTAATGAATGGGTCTGGGATGCAGTGTAATGGTTGGGACTGGGGGTTGTGTAATGGGTGGGACTGGGAGTTGTGTAATGGGTGGGTATAGGAGTTTTGTAATGGGTGCGTCTGGGAGTTGTTCAATGGCTGGGTCTGGGAGTTTTGTAATGGGTATGTCTGGGATTTGTGTAATGGGTGGGTCTGGGTGTTCTGCAATGGGTGATACTCGGGTGTTGTGTAATGGGTGGGTCTGGGAGTTTTGTAATGCATGGGTCTGGGTGTTATGTAATGGGTGGGTGTGGGATGTTTTTTAAAGTTTGGGTCTGGGAGTTGTGTAATGGGTGGATCTGGGGGTTTTGTAATGGGTGGATCCGGGAGTTTTCTAATGGGTGGGTCCGGGTGTTGTGTAATGGGTGGGTCTGGGAGTTGTGCAATGCGTGGGCCTGGGAGTTGGGTAATCGGTGGGTCTGGGGGGTGGGTAATGGGTGGGTCTGGGAGTTGGGTAAATGGTGGGTCTCGGAGTTGTGCAATGGGTGGGTCTGGTAGTTGGGTAATGGTTGGGTCTGGGGGGTGGGTAATGGGTGGGTCTGGGAGTTGTGTATTGGGTGGGTCTGTGAGTTGTGCAAAGGGTGGCCTTGGGAGTTGGGTAATGGATGGGTCTCGGAGTTGTGTAATGGGTGGGTCTGTGAGTTGGGTAATGGGTGGGTCTGGGAGTTGTTCAATGGGTGGGTCTGGGAGTTGCATAATGGGTGGGTGTGGTAGTTCTCTAATGGGTGGGTCTGTGAGTTGTGTAATGGGTTGGACTGGGAGTTGTATAATGGGTGGGTCTGTGAGCTGTGTAATGGGTGTGTCAGGAATTTCTGCAATGGGTGGGTCTGGGATGTTGTGTAATGGGTGTGTCTGGGAGTTGTGTAATGGGTGGGTCTGGGATGGAGTGTAATGGGTGGGTCTGGGAGTTGTGAAATGGGTGGTTCCAGGAGTTGTGTAATGGGCAGATCCAGGAGTTGTCTAATGGGTGCGTCTGGGTGTTGTGTAATGGTTGGGTCTGGGAGATGTGCAATTGGTGGGCCTGGGAGTTGTGTAATGGGTGGGTCTGGGAGATGGGTAATGGATGGGTCTAGGAGTTGTGTAATGGGTGGGTCTGGGAGTTGTTTAATGGGTGGGTCTGGGAGTTGTGTAATGGGTGGGTCTGGGAGTTGTGCAAAGGATGGGTCTGGGAGTTGGGTAATGAGTGGGTCTAGGAGTTGTGTAATGGGTGGGTCTGGGAGTTGTGTAATGGGTGGGTCTGGGAGTTGTATAATTGTTAGGTCTGGGAGTTGCGTAATGGGCGGGTCTGGGATGTTGTGCAATGGGTGGGTCGGGGAGTTGTGTAATGGTTGGGTCTGGGAGTTGTGTAATGGTGGGTCTGGGAGTTGTGTAAAGGGTGGGTCTAGGAGTTGTGTAATGGGTGGGTCTGGGAGTTGTTTAATGGGTGGGTCTGGGAGTTGTATAATGGGTGGGTCTGGGTGTTGTGTAATGGGTGGGTCTGGGAGTTGTGTACTGGGCGGGTCTAGGAGTTGTGCAATGGGTGGGTTTGGGAGTTGTGTAATGAATGGGTCTGGGATGTAGTGTAATGGTTGGGACTGGGGGTTGTGTAATGGGTGGGTCTGGGAGTTGTGTAATGGGTGGGTATAGGAGTTTTGTAATGGGTGCGTCTGGGAGTTGTTCAATGGCTGGGTCTGGGAGTTTTGTAATGGGTATGTCTGGGATTTGTGTAATGGGTGGGTCTGGGTGTTCTGCAATGGGTGATACTCGGGTGTTGTGTAATGGGTGGGTCTGGGAGTTTTGTAATGCATGGGTCTGGGTGTTATGTAATGGGTGGGTGTGGGATGTTTTTTAAAGTTTGGGTCTGGGAGTTGTGTCATGGGTGGGTCTGGGAGTTGTGTCATGGGTGGATCTGGGGGTTTTGTAATGGGTGGATCCGGGAGTTTTCTAATGGGTGGGTCCGGGTGTTGTGTAATGGGTGGGTCTGGGAGTTGTGCAATGGGTGTGTCTGGGAGTTGTGCAATGGGTGGGTCTGTGAGTTGTGTAATGGGTGGGTCTGGGAGTTGTTCAATGGGTGGGTCTGGGAATTGGGTAATGGGTGGGTCTAGGAGTTCTGTAATGGTTGCGTCTGGGAGTTGTGTAATGGGTGGGTCTGTGTGTTGTGTAATGGGTGGGTCTGGGATGTTGTGCAATGGGTGGGTCTGGGAGTTGTGTAATGGTTGGGTCTGGGATTTGTGTAATGGGTGGGTCTAGGAGTTGTGTCATGGGTGGATCTGGGAGTTGTCTAATGGGTGGGTCCGGGTGTTGTGTAATGGGTGGGTCTGGGAGTTGTGCAATGGGTGGGTTTGGAGGTTGTGTAATGGATGGGTCTGGGATGTTGTGTAATGGGTGTGTCTGGGGGTTGTGTAATGGGTGGGACTGGGAGTTGTGTAATGGGTTTGTCTAGGAGTTGGGAAATGCGTGGGTCTGGGAGTTGTGAAATGGGTGGATCTGGGAGTTGTGTAATGGGTGGGTCTGGGAGTTTTTCAATGGCTGGTTCTGGGAGTTGTGTAATGGGTGTGTCTGGGTGTTCTGCAATGGGTGAGTCTGGGGTGTTGTGTAGTGGGTGGGTCTGGGAGTTTTGTAATGGATGGGTCTGGGAGTTGTGTAATGTGTGGGTGTGGGATGTAGTTTAAAGTTTGGGTCTGGGAGTTGTGTAATGGGTGGGTCTGGGAGTTGTGTCATGGGTGGTTCTGGGAGCTTTGTAATGGGTGGATCCGGGAGTTGTCTAATGGGTGGGTCCGGGTGTTGTGTAATGGTTCGATCTGGGAGATGTGCAATGGGTGGGTCTGTGATGTTGTGTAATGAGTGCATCTGGGAGTTGTGTAATGGGTTGTTCTGGGAGTTGTGTACTGGGTGGACCCGGGAGTTGTGCAATGGGTGGGTCTGGGAGTTGTGCAATGTGTGGGCCTGGGAGTTGGGTAATCGGTGCGTCTGGGGCTTGGGTAATGTGTGGGTCTGCGAGTTGGGTAAAGGGTTGGTCTGGGAGTTGTGTAATGGGTGGTTCTGGGAGTTGGGTAATGGGTGGGTCTGGGAGTTGGGTAATGGGTTGGTCTGGGAGTTGTGCATTGGGTGGGTCTGGGAGTTGTGCAAAGGGTGGCCCTGGGAGTTGGGTAATGGATGGGTCTCGGAGTTGTGTAATGTGTGGGTCTGTGAGTTGGGTAATGGGTTGGTCTGGGAGTTGTGTAATGGGTTGGTCTGGGAGTTGTGTAATCGGTGGGTCTGGGAGTTGTGCAATGGGTTTGGGAGTTGTGTACTGGGTGAATCTGGGAGTTGGGTAATGGCAAAGTCTGGTATGTTGTGTAACGGGTGGGTCTGGGAGTTGTGTAATGGGTGGCTCTGGGATGTTGTGTAATGGGTGGGTCTGGGAATTGTGTAATGGGTGGGTCTGGGAGTTGTGTCGTGGACAGTCTAGGAGTTGTGTAATGGGTGGTTCTGGGAGTTATGTAATGGGTGGGTCTGGGAGTTGTGTAATGGGCAGGTCTCAGAGTTTTGTACTGGGCGGGTCTGGGAGTTGTGTAATGGGTGGGTCTGGGTGTTGTGTAATGGGTAGGTCTGGGAGTTGTGCAAAGCTTGGGCCTGTGAGTTGGATAATGGGTGGGTCTGGGGGTTGTGTAATGGGTTGTTCTGGGAGTTGGGTAAAGAGTGGGTCTGGGAGGTGTGTAATGGGTGGGTCTGGGAGTTGGGTAATGGGTGGGTCTGGGAGTTGGGTAATGGTTGGGTCTGAGAGTAGTGTGATGGGTGGGTCTGGGAGTTGTGCAAAGGGTGGCCCTGGGAGTTGGGTAATGGGTGTGTCTCGGAGTTGTGTAATGTGTGGGTCTGTGAGTAGGGTAATGGGTTGGTCTGGGAGTTGTGTAATGGGTTGGTCTGGGAGTTGTGTAATGGGTGGGTCTGGGAGTTGTGTAATGGGTTTGGGAGTTGTGTAATGGGTGGATCTGGGAGTTGGGTAATGGCAAAGTCAGGGATGTTGTGTAACGGGTGGGTCTGGGAGTTGTGTAATGGGTGGCTCTGGGATGTTGTGTAATGGGTGGGTCTGGGAATTGTGTAATGGGTGGGTCTGGGAGTTGTGTAATGGATGGGTCCGGATGTTATGTAATGGGTGGTTCTGGGAGTTGTGTAATGGACAGTCTGGGAGTTGTGTAATGGGTGGTTCTGGGAGTTATGTAATGGGTGGGTCTGGGTGTTGTGTAATGGGCAGGTCTCAGAGTTTTGTACTGGGCGGGTCTGGGAGTTGTGTAATGGGTGGGTCTGGGTGTTGTGTAATGGGTAGGTCTGGGAGTTGTGCAAAGCTTGGGCCTGTGAGTTGGATAATGGGTGGGTCTGGGGGTTGTGTAATGGGTTGTTCTGGGAGTTGGGTAAAGAGTGGGTCTGGGAGGTGTGTAATGGGTGGGTCTGGGAGTTGGGTAATGGGTGGGTCTGGGAGTTGGGTAATGGTTGGGTCTGAGAGTAGTGTGATGGGTGGGTCTGGGAGTTGTGCAAAGGGTGGCCCTGGGAGTTGGGTAATGGGTGTGTCTCGGAGTTGTGTAATGGTTGGGTCTGGGAGTTGGGTAATGGGTGTGTCTGGGAGTTGTTCAATGGGTGGGTCTGGGAGTTGGATAATGGGGGGGTCTAGGAGTTCTGTAATGAGTGGGTCTGGGAGTTGTGTAAAGGGTGGGTGTGGGAGTTGTATAATGGGTGGGTCTGGGAGTTGTGTAATGGGTGGGTCTGGGATGTTGTGTAATGGGTGTGTCTGGGAGTTGTTTAATGCGTTGTTCTGGGAGTTGTGTAATGGGTGGGTCTGGGAGTTGTGTAATGGGTGGGTCTGGGAGTTGTGTAATGGGTGGGTCAGAGATGTTGTATAATGTGTGAGTCTGGGAGTTGTGTAATGGGTGGGTCTAGCTGTTCTGCAATGGGTGGGTCTGGGATGTTGTGTAATGCGTGTGTCTGGGAGTTGTGTAATGGAGGAGTCTGGGAGTTGTGTAATGGGTGGGTGTGGGTTGTTATTTAATGTGTGGGTCTGGGAGTTGTGTAATGGGCGGGTCTGGGAGTTGTGTATTTGTTAGTTCTGGGAATTCTGTAATGGTTGTGTCTGGGAGATGTGTGATGGGTGGGTCTGTGAGTTGTGTAATGGGTGTGTCTTGAATTTGTCTAATGGGTGGGTCTGGGTGTTCTGCAATGGGTGGGTCTGGGATGATGTGTAATGGGTGGGTCTGGGAGTTGTGTAATGGGTGGGGCTGGGAGTTGTGTAAAGGGTGGGTCGAGGAGTTGTGTAATGGGTGGGTCTGGGAGTTGTTTAATGGGTGGGTCTGGGAGTTGTATAATGGGTGGGTCTGGGTGTTGTGTAATGGGTGGGTCTGGGAGTTGTGTACTGGGCGGGTCTAGGAGTTGTGTAATGGGTGGGTCTGGGAGTTGTGTAATATGTTTGTGTTGGAGTTGTATAATGGGTGAGTCTGGGAGTTGTGTAATGGGTTTGTCTGGGAGTTGTGTAAAGGGTGGGTCTGGGATGTTGTGTAATGGGTGGGTCTGGGAGTTGTGTAATGGGTGGGTCTGGGAGTTCTGCAATGGGTGGATGTGGGATGTTGTGTAATGGGTGTGTCTGGGAGTTGTGTAATGGGTAGTTCTGGGAGTTGTGCAATGGGTGGTTCTGGGAGTTGTGTAATGGGTGGGTCTGGGAGTTGTGCAAAGGATGGGTCTGGGAGTTGGGTAATGGGTGGGTCTCGGAGCTGTGTAATGGGGGGTCTGGGAGTTGTGTAATTGGCAGGCCTGGGAGTTGTGTAATGGTTGGGTCTGGGAGTTGTGTAATGGGCGGGTCTGGGATGTTGTGCAATGGGTGGTTCTGTGAGTTGTGTAATGGGTGTGTCTGGAATTTCTGCAATGGGTGGGTCTGGGATGTTGTGTAATGGGTTTGTCTGGGAGTTGTGTAAAGGGTGGGTCTGGGATGTTGTGTAATGGGTGGGTCTGGGAGTTGTGTAATGGGTGGGTCTGGGAGTTCTGCAATGGGTGGATGTGGGATGTTGTGTAATGGGTGGGTCTGGGAGTTGTGTAATGGGTAGGTCTGGGAGTTGTGCAATGGGTGGTTCTGGGAGTTGTGTAATGGGTGGGTCTGGGAGTTTTGCAAAGGATGGGTCTGGGAGTTGTGTAATGGGTGGGTCTAGGAGTTGTGTAATGGGGGGGTCTGGGAGTTGTGTAATTGGCAGGCCTGGGAGTTGTGTAATGGTTGGGTCTGGGAGTTGTGTAATGGGCGGGTCTGGGATGTTGTGCAATGGGTGGTTCTGGGAGTTGTGTAATGGTTGGGTCTGGGATTTGTGTAATGGGTGGGTCTGGGAGTTGTGTAATGCGTGGGTCTGGGAGTTGTGCAATGGGTGGGTTTGGGAGTTGTGTAATGAATGGGTCTGGGATGCAGTGTAATGGTTGGGACTGGGGGTTGTGTAATGGGTGGGACTGGGAGTTGTGTAATGGGTGGGTATAGGAGTTTTGTAATGGGTGCGTCTGGGAGTTGTTCAATGGCTGGGTCTGGGAGTTTTGTAATGGGTATGTCTGGGATTTGTGTAATGGGTGGGTCTGGGTGTTCTGCAATGGGTGATACTCGGGTGTTGTGTAATGGGTGGGTCTGGGAGTTTTGTAATGCATGGGTCTGGGTGTTATGTAATGGGTGGGTGTGGGATGTTTTTTAAAGTTTGGGTCTGGGAGTTGTGTAATGGGTGGATCTGGGGGTTTTGTAATGGGTGGATCCGGGAGTTTTCTAATGGGTGGGTCCGGGTGTTGTGTAATGGGTGGGTCTGGGAGTTGTGCAATGCGTGGGCCTGGGAGTTGGGTAATCGGTGGGTCTGGGGGGTGGGTAATGGGTGGGTCTGGGAGTTGGGTAAATGGTGGGTCTCGGAGTTGTGCAATGGGTGGGTCTGGTAGTTGGGTAATGGTTGGGTCTGGGGGGTGGGTAATGGGTGGGTCTGGGAGTTGTGTATTGGGTGGGTCTGTGAGTTGTGCAAAGGGTGGCCTTGGGAGTTGGGTAATGGATGGGTCTCGGAGTTGTGTAATGGGTGGGTCTGTGAGTTGGGTAATGGGTGGGTCTGGGAGTTGTTCAATGGGTGGGTCTGGGAGTTGCATAATGGGTGGGTGTGGTAGTTCTCTAATGGGTGGGTCTGTGAGTTGTGTAATGGGTTGGACTGGGAGTTGTATAATGGGTGGGTCTGTGAGCTGTGTAATGGGTGTGTCAGGAATTTCTGCAATGGGTGGGTCTGGGATGTTGTGTAATGGGTGTGTCTGGGAGTTGTGTAATGGGTGGGTCTGGGATGGAGTGTAATGGGTGGGTCTGGGAGTTGTGAAATGGGTGGTTCCAGGAGTTGTGTAATGGGCAGATCCAGGAGTTGTCTAATGGGTGCGTCTGGGTGTTGTGTAATGGTTGGGTCTGGGAGATGTGCAATTGGTGGGCCTGGGAGTTGTGTAATGGGTGGGTCTGGGAGATGGGTAATGGATGGGTCTAGGAGTTGTGTAATGGGTGGGTCTGGGAGTTGTTTAATGGGTGGGTCTGGGAGTTGTGTAATGGGTGGGTCTGGGAGTTGTGCAAAGGATGGGTCTGGGAGTTGGGTAATGAGTGGGTCTAGGAGTTGTGTAATGGGTGGGTCTGGGAGTTGTGTAATGGGTGGGTCTGGGAGTTGTATAATTGTTAGGTCTGGGAGTTGCGTAATGGGCGGGTCTGGGATGTTGTGCAATGGGTGGGTCGGGGAGTTGTGTAATGGTTGGGTCTGGGAGTTGTGTAATGGTGGGTCTGGGAGTTGTGTAAAGGGTGGGTCTAGGAGTTGTGTAATGGGTGGGTCTGGGAGTTGTTTAATGGGTGGGTCTGGGAGTTGTATAATGGGTGGGTCTGGGTGTTGTGTAATGGGTGGGTCTGGGAGTTGTGTACTGGGCGGGTCTAGGAGTTGTGTAATGGGTGGGTCTGGGAGTTGTGTAATATGTTTGTGTTGGAGTTGTATAATGGGTGAGTCTGGGAGTTGTGTAATGGGTTTGTCTGGGAGTTGTGTAAAGGGTGGGTCTGGGATGATGTGTAATGGGTGGGTCTGGGAGTTGTGTAATGGGTGGGTCTGGGAGTTCTGCAATGGGTGGATGTGGGATGTTGTGTAATGGGTGGGTCTGGGAGTTGTGTAATGGGTAGGTCTGGGAGTTGTGCAATGGGTGGTTCTGGGAGTTGTGTAATGGGTGGGTCTGGGAGTTGTGCAAAGGATGGGTCTGGGAGTTGGGTAATGGGTGGGTCTAGGAGTTGTATAATGGGGGGTCTGGGAGTTGTGTAATTGGCAGGCCTGGGAGTTGTGTAATGGTTGGGTCTGGGAGTTGTGTAATGGGCGGATCTGGGATGTTGTGCAATGTGTGGTTCTGTGAGTTGTGTAATGGGTGTGTCTGGAATTTCTGCAATGGGTGGGTCTGGGATGTTGTGTAATGGGTTTGTCTGGGAGTTGTGTAAAGGGTGGGTCTGGGATGTTGTGTAATGGGTGGGTCTGGGAGTTGTGTAATGGGTGGGTCTGGGAGTTCTGCAATGGGTGGATGTGGGATGTTGTGTAATGGGTGGGTCTGGGAGTTGTGTAATGGGTAGGTCTGGGAGTTGTGCAATGGGTGGTTCTGGGAGTTGTGTAATGGGTGGGTCTGGGAGTTTTGCAAAGGATGTGTCTGGGAGTTGGGTAATGGGTGGGTCTAGGAGTTGTGTAATGGGGGCTCTGGGAGTTGTGTAATTGGCAGGCCTGGGAGTTGTGTAATGGTTGGGTCTGGGAGTTGTGTAATGGGCGGGTCTGGGATGTTGTGCAATGGGTGGTTCTGGGAGTTGTGTAATGGTTGGGTCTGGGATTTGTGTAATGGGTGGGTCTGGGAGTTGTGTAATGTGTGGGCCTGGGAGTTGTGCAATGGGTGGGTTTGGGAGTTGTGTAATGAATGGGTCTGGGATGTAGTGTAATGGTTGGGACTGGGGGTTGTGTAATGGGTGGGTCTGGGAGTTGTGTAATGGGTGGGTATAGGAGTTTTGTAATGGGTGCGTCTGGGAGTTGTTCAATGGCTGGGTCTGGGAGTTTTGTAATGGTTATGTCTGGGATTTGTGTAATGGGTGGGTCTGGGTGTTCTGCAATGGGTGATACTCGGGTGTTGTGTAATGGGTGGGTCTGGGAGTTTTGTAATGCATGGGTCTGGGTGTTATGTAATGGGTGGGTGTGGGATGTTTTTTAAAGTTTGGGTCTGGGAGTTGTGTCATGGGTGGGTCTGGGAGTTGTGTCATGGGTGGATCTGGGGGTTTTGTAATGGGTGGATCCGGGAGTTTTCTAATGGGTGGGTCCGGGTGTTGTGTAATGGGTGGGTCTGGGAGTTGTGCAATGGGTGTGTCTGGGAGTTGTGCAATGGGTGGGTCTGTGATGTTTTGTAATGGGTGCATCTGGGAGTTGTGTAATGGGTTGGTCTGGGAGTTGTATACTGGGTGGATCCGGGCATTGTTCAATGGGTGGGTCTGGGAGTTGTGCAATGCGTGGGCCTGGGAGTTGGGTAATCGGTGGGTCTGGGGGGTGGGTAATGGGTGGGTCTGGGAGTTGGGTAAATGGTGGGTCTTGGAGTTGTGCAATGGGTGGGTCTGGTAGTTTGGTAATGGTTGGGTCTGGGGGGTGGGTAATGGGTGGGTCTGGGAGTTGTGTATTGGGTGGGTCTGTGAGTTGTACAAAGGGTGGCCCTGGGAGTTGGGTAATGGATGGGTCTCGGAGTTGTGTAATGGGTGGGTCTGTGAGTTGGGTAATGGGTGGGTCTGGGAGTTGTTCAATGGGTGGGTCTGGGAGTTGGGTAATGGGTGGGTCTAGGAGTTCTGTAATGGTTGGGTCTGGGAGTTGCATAATGGGTGTGTGTGGTAGTTCTCTAATGGGTGGGTCTGTGAGTTGTGTAATGGGTTGGACTGGGAGTTGTATAATGGGTGGGTCTGTGAGTTGTGTAATGGGTGTGTCTGGAATTTCTGCAATGGGTAGGTCTGGGATGTTGTGTAATGGGTGTGTCTGGGAGTTGTGTAATGGGTGGGTCTGGGATGGAGTGTAATGGGTGGGTCTGGGAGTTGTGAAATGGGTGGTTCCAGGAGTTGTGTAATGGGTGGATCCAGGAGTTGTCTAATGGGTGCGTCTGGGTGTTGTGTAATGGTTGGGTCTGGGAGATGTGCAATTGGTGGGCCTGGGCGTTGTGTAATGGGTGGGTCTGGGAGATGGGTAATGGATGGGTCTAGGAGTTGTGTAATGGGTGGGTCTGGGAGTTGTTTAATGGGTGGGTCTGGGAGTTGTGTAATGGGTGGGTCTGGGAGTTGTGCAAAGGATGGGTCTGGGAGTTGGGTAATGAGTGGGTCTAGGAGTTGTGTAATGGGTGGGTCTGGGAGTTGTGTAATGGGCGGGTCTGGGAGTTGTGTAATTGTTAGGTCTGGGAGTTGTGTAATGAGCGGGTCTGGGATGTTGTGCAATGGGTGGGTCGGGGAGTTGTGTAATGGTTGGGTCTGGGATTTGTGTAATGGGTGGGTCTCGGATTTGTGTAATGCGTGGGTCTGGGTGTTGTGCAATGGGTGCATTTGGGACTTGTGTAATGGATGGTTCTGGGATGTTGTGTAATGGGTGGGACTGGGGGTTGTGTAATGGGTGGGTCTCGGGGTTTTTCAATGGCTGTGTCTGGGAGTTGTGTAATGGGTTTGTCTGGGAGTTTTATAATGGATGGGTCTGCGCTTTGTGTAATGGGTGGGTCTGGGTGTTCTGCAATGTGTGAGTCTGGGCTGTTGTGTAATGGGTGAGTCTGGGAATTTTGTAATGGATGGGTCTGGGAGTTGTGTAATGGGCGGGTGTGGGATGTTGTTTAAAGTTTGGGTCTGGGAGTTGTTGTAAAGTGTGGGTCTGGGAGTTGTGTCATGGGTGGATCTGGGAGTTTTGTAATGGGCGGATCCGGGAGTTACCTAATGGGTGGGTCCGGCTGTTTTGTATTGGTTGGGTCTGGGAGTTGTGCAATGGGTGGGTCTGGGAGTTGTGCAATGGGTGGGTCTGTGATGTTGTGTAATGAGTGCATCTGGGAGTTGTGTAATGGTTTGGTCTGGGAGTTGTGTACTGGGTGGATCCGGGAGTTGTGCAATGGGTGGGTCTGGGAGTTGTGCAATGGGTGGGCCTGGGAGTTGGGTAATCGGTGGGTCTGGAGGTTGGGTAATCGGTGGGTCTGGGGGTTGGGTAATGGGGGGTCTGGGTGTTGGGTAAAGGGTGGGTCTGGGAGATGTGTAATGGGTGGGTCTGGGAGTTGGGTAATGGGTGGGTCTTGGAGTTGGGTAATGGTTGGGTCTGGGAGTTGTGAATTGGGTGGGTCAGGGAGTTGTGCAAAGTGTAGCCCTGGGAGTTGGGTAATGGATGGGTCTCGGAGTTGTGCAATGTGTGGGTCTGGGAGTTTGGTAATGGGTGTGTCTGGGAGTTGTTCAATGGGTGGGTCTGGGAGTTGTGTCATGGGTGTACCTGGGAGTTTTTTTAATGGGTGGTTCTGGAAGTTTTTTAATGGATGGGTCTGGGAGTTGTGCAATGGGTGTGTCTGGGAGTTGTGCAATGGGTGGGTCTGTGATGTTTTGTAATGGGTGCATCTGGGAGTTGTGTAATGGGTTGGTCTGGGAGTTGTATACTGGGTGGATCCGGGCATTGTTCAACGGGTGGGTCTGGGAGTTGTGCAATGCGTGGGCCTGGGAGTTGGGTAATCGGTGGGTCTGGGGGGTGGGTAATGGGTGGGTCTGGGAGTTGGGTAAATGGTGGGTCTCGGAGTTGTGCAATGGGTGGGTCTGGTAGTTTGGTAATGGTTGGGTCTGGGGGGTGGGTAATGGGTGGGTCTGGGAGTTGTGTATTGGGTGGGTCTGTGAGTTGTACAAAGGGTGGCCCTGGGAGTTGGGTAATGGGTGGGTCTGGGAGTTGTTCAATGGGTGGGTCTGGGAGTTGGGTAATGGGTGGGTCTAGGAGTTCTGTAATGGTTGGGTCTGGGAGTTGCATAATGGGTGGGTGTGGTAGTTCTCTAATGGGTGGGTCTGTGAGTTGTGTAATGGGTTGGACTGGGAGTTGTATAATGGGTGGGTCTGTGAGTTGTGTAATGGGTGTGTCTGGAATTTCTGCAATGGGTGGGTCTGGGATGTTGTGTAATGGGTGTGTCTGGGAGTTGTGTAATGGGTGGGTCTGGGATGGAGTGTAATGGGTGGGTCTGGGAGTTGTGAAATGGGTGGTTCCAGGAGTTGTGTAATGGGTGGATCCAGGAGTTGTCTAATGGGTGCGTCTGGGTGTTGTGTAATGGTTGGGTCTGGGTGTTGTGCAATGGGTGCATTTGGGACTTGTGTAATGGATGGTTCTGGGATGTTGTGTAATGGGTGGGACTGGGAGATGTGTAATGGGTGGGTCTGGGAGTTGGGTAATGGGTGGGTCTTGGAGTTGGGTAATGGTTGGGTCTGGGAGTTGTGAATTGGGTGGGTCAGGGAGTTGTGCAAAGTGTAGCCCTGGGAGTTGGGTAATGGATGGGTCTCGGAGTTGTGCAATGTGTGGGTCTGGGAGTTTGGTAATGGGTGTGTCTGGGAGTTGTTCAATGGGTGGGTCTGGGAGTTGTGTCATGGGTGTACCCGGAAGTTTTTTTAATGGGTGGGTCTGGAAGTTTTTTAATGGATGGGTCTGGGAGTTGTGTAATGGATGGGTCTGGGATTTGTATAATGGGTGGGTCTGTGAGATGTGTAATGGGTGGGTCTGGAAGTTCTGCAATGGGTGGGTCTGGGATGTTGTGTAATGGGTGGGTCTGGGAGTTGTGAAATGGGTGGATCCAGGAGTTGTGTAATGGGTGGATCTGGGAGTTGTCTAATGGGTGGGTCTGGGTGTTGTCTCATGGTTGGGTCTGGGAGATGTGCAATTGGTGGGTCTGGGAGATTTGTAATGGGTGGGCCTGGGAGATGGGTAATGGGTGGGTCTGGGAGATGGGTAATGGATGGGTCTAGGAGTTGTGTAATGGGTGGGTTTGGGAGTTGATTAATGGGTAGGTCTGTGAGTTGTGTAATGGGTGGGTCTGGGAGTTGTGCAAAGGATGGGTCTGGGAGTTGGGTAATGAGTGGGTCTAGGAGTTGTGAAATGGGTGGGTCTGGGAGTTGTGTAATGGGTGGGTCTGGGAGTTGTGTAATTGTGTGGTCTGGGAGTTGTTTAATGGGCGGGTCTGGGATGTTGTACAATGGGTGGTTCGGGGAGTTGTGTAATGGTTTGGTCTGGGATTTGTGTAATGGGTGGGTCCGAGATTTCTGTAATGCGTGGGTCTGGGAGTTGTGCAATGGGTGCGTTTGGGAGTTGTGTAATGGATGGGATTGGGATGTTGTGTAATGGGTGGGACTGGGGGTTGTGTAATGGGTGGGTCTGGGATTTGTGTAATGGGTGGGTCTATGAGTTGTGAAATGGTTGGGTCTGGGAATTGTGAAATGGGTGGGTCTGGGAGTTGTGTACTGGGTGGGTCTGGGAGTTTTTCAAAGGCTGGGTCTGGGAGTTGTGTAATGGGTGTGTCTGGGATTTGTGTAATGGTTGGGTCTGGGTGTTCTGCAATGGGTGAGTCTGGGGTGTTGTGTAATGGGTGGGTCTGGGAGTTTTGTAATGGATGGTTCTGGGAGTTGTGTAATGGGTGGGTGTGGGATGTTGTTTAAAGTTTGGGTCTGGGAGTTGTTGTAAAGGGTGGGTCTGGGAGTTGTGTCATGGGTGGATCTGGGAGTTTTGTAATGGGCGGATCCGGGAGTTGTCTAATGGGCGGGTCCGGCTGTTGTGCAGTGGGTGGGTCTGGGAGTTGTGCAATGCGTGGGTCTGGGAGTTGTGCAATAGGTGGGTCTGTGATGGTTTGTTAAGGGCGCATCTGGGATTTGTGTAAAGGTTTGGTCTGGGAGTTGTGTACTGGGTGGATCCGGGAGTTGTGCAATGGGTGGGTCTGGGAGTTGTGCAATGGGTGGGCCTGGGAGTTGGGTAATCGGTGGGTCTGGGGGTTGGGTAATCGGTTGGTCTTGGAGTTGGGTAATGGTTGGTTCTGGGAGTTGTGTATTGGGTGGGTCAGGGAGTTGTGCAAAGTGAAGCCCTGGGAGTTGGGTAATGGATGGGTCTCGGAGTTGTGCAATGGGTGGGTCTGGGAGTTTGGTAATGGGTGTGTCTGGGAGTTGTTCAATGGGTGGGTCTGGAAGTTTTATAATGGATGGGTCTGGGAGTTGTGTATTGGGTGGGTCAGGGAGTTGTGCAAAGTGAAGCCCTGGGAGTTGGGTAAATGATGGGTCTCGGAGTTGTGCAATGGGTGGGTCTGGGAGTTTGGTAATGGGTGTGTCTGGGAGTTCTGCAATGGGTGTGTCTGGGCTGTTGTGTAATGGGTGGGTCTGGAAGTTTTGTAATGGATGGGTCTGGGAGTTGTGTAATGGGTGGGTGTGGGATGTTGTTTAAAGTTTGGGTCTGGGAGTTGTGTAATGGGTGGGTCTGGGATTTGTGTCATGGGTGGATCTGGGAGTTTTGTAATGGGCAGATCCGGGAGTTGTCTAATGGGTGGGTCCGGGTGTTTTGCAATGGGTGGGTCTGGGAATTGTGCAATGTGTGGGTCTGGGAGTTGTGCAATGGGTTGGTCTGTGATGTTGTGTAATGGGTGCATCTGGGAGTTGTGTAATGGGTGGGTCTGGGAGTTGTGTACTGGATGGATCCGGTAGTTGTGCAATGAGTGGATCTGGGAGTCGTGCAATGCATGTGCCTGGGAGTTGGGTAATCATTGGGTCTGGGGGTTGGGTAATGGGTGGGTCTTGGAGTTGTTCAATGGGTGGGTCTTGGAGTTGGGTAATGGGTGGGTCTAGTAGTTCTGTAATGGTTGGGTCTGGGAGTTGTGTAATGGGTGGGTGTGGTAGTTCTGTAATGAGTGGGTCTGTGAGTTGTGTAATGGGTTGGTCTGGGAGTTGTATAATGGGTGGGTCTGTGAGTTGTGTAATGGGTGGGTCTGGAAGTTCTGCAATGGGTGGATCTGGGATGTTGTGTAATGGATGGGTCTGGGAGTTGTGTAATGGGTGGGTCTGGGAGTTGTGTAATGGGTGGGTCGGAGATGTTGTATAATGTGTGTGTCTGGGAGTTGTGTAATGGGTGGGTCTAGCTGTTCTGCAATGGGTGGGTCTGGGATGTTGTGTAATGCGTGTGTCTGGGAGTTGTGTAATGGATGAGTCTGGGAGTTGTGTAATGGGTGGGTGTGGGTTGTTGTTTAATGTGTGGTTCTGGGAGTTGTGTAATGGGCGGGTCTGGGAGTTGCGTAATTTTTAGTTCTGGGTATTCTGTAATGGTTGTGTCTGGGAGATGTGTGATGGGTGGGTCTGTGAGTTGTGTAATGGGTGTGTCTTGAAGTTGCCTAATGGGTGGGTCTGGGTGTTCTGCAATGGGTGGGCCTGGGATGATGTGTAATGGGTGGGTCTGGGAGTTGTGTAATTGGTGGGTCTGGGAGTTGTGTAAAGGGTGGGTCTAGGAGTGTGTAATGGGTGGGTCTGGGAGTTGTTTAATGGGTGGGTCTGGGAGTTGTATAATGGGTGGGTCTGGGATGATGTGTAATGGGTGGGTCTGGGAGTTGTGTAATGGATGGATCTGGGAGTTGTGTAATGGGTGGGTCTGCGATTTGTGTCATGGGTGGATCTGGGAGTTTTGTAATGGGCGGATCCGGGAGTTGTCTAATTAGTGGTTCCGGGTGTTGTGTAATGGGTGGGTCTGGGAATTGTGCATTGTGTGGGTCTGGGAGTTGTGGAATGGGTTGGTCTGTGATGTTGTGTAATGGGTGCATCTGGGAGTTGTGTAATGGGTGGGTCTGGGATTTGTGTACTGGGTGGATCCGGGAGTTGTGCAATGAGTGGGTCTGGGAGTCGTGCAATGCGTGGGCCTGGGAATTGGGTAATTGGTGGGTTTAGGTGTTCTGTAATGGTTGGGTCTGGGAGAAGTGTAATGGGTGGGTGTGGTAGTTCTGTAATGGGTGGGTCTGTGAGTTGTGTAATGGGTTGGTCTGGGAGTTGTATAATGGGTGGATCTGTGAGTTGTGTAATGGGTGGGTCTGGAAGTTCTGCAATTGGTGGGTCTGGGATGTTGTGTAATGGGTTGGTCTGGGAGTTGTGTAATGGGTGGGTCTGGAATGAAGTGTAATGGGTGGGTCTGGGAGTTGTGAAATGGGTGGATCCTGGAGTTGTGTAATGGGTGGATCCGGGAGTTGTCTAATGGGTGGGTCTGGGTGTTGTCTAATGGTTGGATCTGGGAGATGTGCAATTGGTGGGTCTGGGAGTTTTGTAATGGGAGGGTCTGGGAGATGGGTAATGGGTGGGTCTAGGAGTTGTGTAATGGGTGGGTTTAGGAGTTGATTAATGGGTGGGTCTGCGAGTTGTGTAATGGGTGGGTCTGGGAGTTGTGCAAAGTATGGGTCTGGGAGTTGGGTAATGAGTGGGTCTAGGAGTTGTGTAATGGGTGGGTCTGTGAGTAGTGTAATGGGCAGGTCTGGGAGTTGTGTAATTGTGTGGTCTGGGAGTTGTGTATTGGGTGGGTCTGGGATGTTGTGCAATGGGTGGGTCGGGGATTTGTGTAATGGTTGGGTCTGGGATTTGTGTAATGGGTGGGTCCGAGAGTTGTGTAATGCGTGGGTCTGGGAGTTGTGCAATGAGTGCGTTTGGGAGTTGTGTAATGGATGGGATTGGGATGTTGTGTAATGGGTGGGATTGGGGGTTGTGTAATGTGTGGTTCTGGGAGTTGTGTAATGGGTGGGTCTATGAGTTGTGAAATGGGTGGGTCTGGGAATTGTGAAATGGGTGGGTCTGGGATTTGTGTACTGGGTGGGTCTGGGAGTTTTTCAAAGGCTGGGTCTGGGAGTTGTGTAATGGGTGTGTCTGGGATTTGTGTAATGGTTGGGTCTGGGTGTTCTGCAATGGGTGAGTCCGTGGTGTTGTGTAATGGGTGGGTCTGGGAGTTTTGTAATGGATGGTTCTGGGAGTTGTGTAATGGGTGGGTGTGGGATGTTGTTTAAAGTTTGGTTCTGGGAGTTGTTGTAAAGGGTGGGTCTGGGAGTTGTGTCATGGGTGGATCTGGGAGTTTTGTAATGGGCGGATCCGGGAGTTGTCTAATGGGCGGGTCCGGCTGTTGTGTAGTGGGTGGGTCTGGGAGTTGTGCAATGGGTGGGTCTGGGAGTTGTGCAATAGGTGGGTCTGTGATGTTTTGTTAAGGGTGCATCTGGGATTTGTGTAAAGGTTTGGTCTGGGAGTTGTGTACTGGGTGGATCCGAGAGTTGTGCAATGGGTGGGTCTGGGAGTTGTGCAATGAGTGGGCCTGGGAGTTGGGTAATCGGTGGGTCTGGCGGTTGGGTAATCGGTGGGTCTTGGGGTTGGGTAATGGGGGGTCTGGGTGTTGGGTAAAGGATGGGTCTGGGAGATGTGTAATGGGTGTGTCTGGGGTGTTGTGTAATGGGTGGGTCTGGAAGTTTTGTAATGGATGGGTCTGGGAGTTGTGTATTGGGTGGGTCAGGGAGTTGTGCAAAGTGAAGCCCTGGGAGTTGGGTAATGGATGGGTCTCGGAGTTGTGCAATGGGTGGGTCTGGGAGTTTGGTAATGGGTGTGTCTGGGAGTTGTTCAATGGGTGGGTCTGGGAGTTGTGTAATGGGTGTATCTGGGAGTTGTGTATATTGTGTGTCTGGGTGTTCTGCAATGGGTGTGTCTAGGGTGTTGTGTAATGGGTGGGTCTGGAAGTTTTGTAATGGATGGGTCTGGGAGTTGTGTAATGGGTTGGTGTGGGATGTTGTTTAAAGTTTGGGTCTGGGAGTTGTGTAATGGGTGGGTCTGGGATTTGTGTCATGGGTGGATCTGGGAGTTTTGTAATGGGCGGATCCGGGAGTTGTCTAATGGGTGGGTCCGGGTGTTTTGTAATGGGTGGGTCTGGGAATTGTGCAATGTGTGGGTCTGGGAGTTGTGCAATGGGTTGGTCTGTGAGGTTTTGTAATGGGTGCATCTGTGAGTTGTGTAATGGGTGGGTCTGGGAGTTGTGTACTGGGTGGATCCGATAGTTGTGCAATGAGTGGATCTGGGAGTCGTGCAATGCGTGTGCCTGGGAGTTGGGTAATCGTTGGGTCTGGGGGTTGGTTAATGGGTGGGCCTTGGAGTTGTTGAATGGCTGGGTCTTGGAGTTGGGTAATGGGTGGGTCTAGTAGTTCTGTAATGGTTGGGTCTGGGAGTTGTGTAATGGGTGGGTGTGGTAGTTCTGTAATGAGTGGGTCTGTGAGTTGTGTAATGGGGTGGTCTGAGAGTTGTATAATGGGTGGGTCTGGAAGTTCTGCATTGGGTGGATCTGGGATGTTGTGTAATGGGTGGGTCAGGGAGTTGTGTAATGGGTGGGTCTGGGAGTTGTGTAATGGGTGGGTCAGAGATGTTGTATAATGTGTGGGTCTGGGAGTTGTGTAATGGGTGGGTCTAGCTGTTCTGCAATGGGTGGGTCTGGGATGTTGTGTAATGCGTGTGTCTGGGAGTTGTGTAATGGATGAGTCTGGGAGTTGTGTAATGGGTGGGTATGGGTTGTTGTTTAATGTGTGGGTCTGGGAGTTGTGTAATGGGCGGGTCTGGGAGTTGTGTAATTTTTAGTTCTGGGAATTCTGTAATGGTTGTGTCTGGGAGATGTGTGATGGGTGGGTCTGTGAGTTGTGTAATGGGTGTGTCTTGAAGTTGTCTAATGGGTGGGTCTGGGTGTTCTGCAATGGGTGGGTCTGGGATGATGAGTAATGGGTGGGTCTGGGAGTTGTGTAATGGATGTGTCTGGGAGTTGTGTAATGGGTGGGTCTGGGAGTTGTGTAAAGGGTGGGTCGAGGAGTGTGTAATGGGTGGGTCTGGGAGTTGTTTAATGGGTGGGTCTGGGAGTTGTATAATGGGTGGGTCTGGGATGATGTGTAATGGGTGGGTCTGGGAGTTGTGTAATGGATGTGTCTGGGAGTTGTGTAATGGGTGGGTCTGGGAGTTGTGTAAAGGGTGGGTCGAGGAGTGTGTAATGGGTGGGTCTGGGAGTTGTTTAATGGGTGGGTCTGGGAGTTGTATAATGGGTGGGTCTGGGATGATGTGTAATGGGTGGGTCTGGGAGTTGTGTAATGGATGGGTCTGGGAGTTGTGTAATGGGTGTGTCTGGGATTTGTATAATGGTTGGGTCTGGGTGTTCTGCAATGGGTGAGTCTGGGGTGTTGTGTAATGCGTGGGTCTGGGAATTTTGTAATGGATGGTTCTGTGAGTTGTGTAATGGGTGGGTGTGGGATGTTGTTTAAAGTTTGTGTCTGGGAGTTGTTGTAAAGGGTGGGTCTGTGAGTTGTGTCATGGGTGGATCTGGGAGTTTTGTAATGGGCGGATCCGGGAGTTGTCTAATGGGTGGGTCCGGCTGTTGTGTAGTGGGTGGGTCTGGGAGTTGTGCAATGGGTGGGTCTGGAAGTTGTGCAATGGGTGGGTCTGTGATGTTTTGTTAAGGGTGCATCTGGGATTTGTGTAATGGTTTGGCCTGGGAGTTGTGTACTGGGTGGATCCGGGAGTTGTGCAATGGGTGGGTCTGGGAGTTGTGCAATGGGTGGGCCTGGGAGTTGGGTAATCGGTGGGTCTGGGGGTTGGGTAATCGGTGGGTCTTTGGGTTGGGTAATGGGGGGGTCTGGGTGTTGGGTAAAGGGTGGGTCTGGGAGATGTGTAATGGGTGTGTCTGGGAGTTGGGTAATGGGTGGGTTTTGGAGTTGGGTAATGGTTGGGTCTGGGAGTTGTGTATTGGGTGGGTCAGGGAGTTTTGCAAAGTGAAGCCCTGGGAGTTGGGTAATGGATGGGTCTCGGAGTTGTGCAATGGGTGGGTCTGGGAGTTTGGTAATGGGTGTGTCTGGGAGTTGTTCAATGGGTGGGTCTGGGAGTTGTGTAATGGGTGTATCTGGGAGTTGTGTATATGGTGTGTCTGGGTGTTCTGCAATGGGTGTGTCTGGGGTGTTGTGTGATGGGTGGGTCTGGAAGTTTTGTAATGGATGGGTCTAGGAGTTGTGTAATGGGTGGGTGTGGGATGTTGTTTACAGTTTGGGTCTGGGAGTTGTGTAATGGGTGGTTCTGGGATTTGTGTCATGTGTGGATCTGGGAGTTTTGTAATGGGCGGATCCGGGAGTTGTCTAATGGGTGGGTCCGGGTGTTTTGTAATGGGTGGGTCTGGGAATTGTGCAATGTGTGGGTCTGGGAGTTGTGCAATGGGTTGGTCTGTGATGTTGTGTAATGGGTGCATCTGGGAGTTGTGTAATGGTTGGGTCTGGGAGTTGTGTACTGGGTGGATCCGGTAGTTGTGCAATGAGTGGATCTGGGAGTCGTGCAATGTGTGTGCCTGGGAGTTGGGTAATCGTTGGGTCTGGGGGTTGGGTAATGGGTGGGTCTGGGAGTTGTTCAATGGGTGGGTCTTGGAGTTGGTTAATGGGTGGGTCTAGGAGTTCTGTAATGGTTGGGTCTGGGAGTTGTGTAATGGGTGGGTGTGGTAGTTCTGTAATGAGTGGGTCTGTGAGTTGTGTAATGGGTTAGTCTGGGAGTTGTATAATGGGTGGGTCTGTGAGTTGTGTAATGGGTGGGTCTGGAAGTTCTGCAATGGGTGGATCTGGGATGTTGTGTAATGGGTGGGTCTGGGAGTTGTGTAATGGGTGGGTCTGGGATGGAGTGTAATGGGTGGGTCTGGGAGTTGTGAAATGGGTGGATCCAGGAGTTGTGTAATGGGTGGAACCGGGAGTTGTCTAATGGGTGGGTCTGGGTGTTGTGTAATGGTTGGGTCTGGGAGATGTGCAATTGGTGGGTCTGGGAGTTGTGTAATGGGTGGGTCTGGGAGATGGGTAATTGGTGGGTCTAGGAGTTGTGTAATGGGTGGATTTGGGAGTTGTTTAATGGGTGGGTCTGGGAGTTGTGTAATGGGTGGGTCTGGGAGTTGTGCAAAGGATGGGTCTGGGAGTTGGGTAATGGGTGGGTCTGTGAGTTGTGTAATGGGCGGGTCTGGGAGTTGTGTAATTGTTAGGTCTGGGAGTTGTGTAATGGGTGGGTCTGGGATGTTGTGCAATGGGTGGGTCGGGGAGTTGTGTAATGGTTGGGTCTGGGATTTGTGTAATGGGTGGGTCTGGGAGTTGTGTAATGCATGGGTCTGGGAGTTGTGCAATGGGTGGGTTTGGGAGTTGTGTAATGAATGGGTCTGGGATGTTGTGTAATGGGTGGGACTGGGGGATGTGTAATGGGTGGGTCTGGGAGTTGTGTAATGGGTGGGTCTAGGAGTTGTGAAGTGGGTGGGTCTGGGAATTGTGAAATGCGTGGCTATGGGAGTTGTGTAATGGGTTGTTCTGGGAGTTCTTCAATGGCTCGGTCTGGGAGTTGTGTAATGGGTGTGTCTGGGATTTGTGTAATGGGTGGGTCTGGGTGTTCTGCAATGGGTGAGTCTGGGGTGTTGTGTAATTGTTAGGTCTGGGAGTTGGATAATGGGTGGGTCTGGGATGTTGTGCAGTGGGTGGGTCGGGGAGTTGTGTAATAGTTGGGTCTGGGATTTGTGTAATGGTGGGTCTGCGAGTTGTGTAATGCGTGGGTCTGGGAGTTGTGCAATGGGTGCGTTTGGCAGTTGTGTAATGAATGGGTCTGGGATGTTGTGTAATGGATGGGACTGGGGGTTGTGTAATGGGTGGGTCTGGGAGTTGTGTAATGGGTGGGTCTGGGAGTTGTGTAATGCGTGGGTCTGGGAGTTGTGCAATGGGTGCATTTGGAAGATGTGTAATGAATGGGTCTGCGATGTTGTGTAATGGGTGGGACTGGGGGTTGTGTAATGGGTGGGTCTGGGAGTTGTGTAATGGGTGGTTCTAGGAGTTGTGTAATGGGCGGGTCTGGGAGTTGTGTAATTGGTAGGTCTGGGAGTTGTGTAATGGGCGGGTCTGGGAGTTGTGTAATGCGTGGGTCTGGGAGTTGTGCAATGGGTGCGTTTGGGAGTTGTGTAATGAATGGGTCTGGGATGTTGTGTAATGGGTGGGACTGGGGGTTGTGTAATGGGTGGGTCTGGGAGTTGTGTAATGGGTGGGTCTAGGAGTTGTGAAATGGGTGGGTCTGGGAATTGTGAAATGGGTGGGTCTGGGAGTTGTGTAATGGGTGGGACTGGGAGTTTTTTAATGGCTGGGTCTGGGAGTTGTGTAATGGGTGTGCCTGGGATTTGTGTAATGGGTGGGTCTAGGTGTTCTGCAATGGGTGAGTCTGGGGTGTTGTGTAATGGGTGGGTCTGGCAGTTTTGTAATGGATGGTTCTGGGAGTTGTATAATGGGTGGGTGTGGGATGTTGTTTATAGTTCGGGTCCAGAAGTTGTTGTAAATGGTGGGTCTGGGAGTTGTGTCATGGGTGGATCTGGGAGTTTTGTAATGGGCGGATCCGGGAGTTGTCTAATGGGTGGGTCCGTCTGTTGTGTAATGGGTGGGTCTGGGATTTGTGCAATGGGTGGGTCTGGGAGTTGTGCATCGGGTGGGTCTGTGATGTTGTGTAATGGGTGCATCTGGGAATTGTGTAATGGTTTGGTCTGGGAGTTGTGTACTGGGTGGATCCGGGAGTTGGGCAATAGGTGGGTCTGGGAGTTGTGCAATGCGTGGGCCTGGGAGTTGGGTAATCGGTGGGTCTGGGGTTGGGTAATCGGTGAGTCGGGGGGTTGGGTAATGGGGGGGTCTGGGTGTTGGGTAAAGGGTGGGTCTGACAGATGTGTAATGGCTGGGTCTGGGATTTGGGTAATGGGTGGTTCTTGGAGTTGGGTAATGGTTGGGTCTGGGAGTTGTGTATTGGGTGGGTCTTGGAGTTGTGCAAAGTGTAGCTCTGGGAGTTGGGTAATGAATGGGTTTCGGAGTTGTGCAATGGGTGGGTCTGGGAGTTTGGTAATGGGTGTACCTGGGGCTTGTTTATATGGTGTATCTGAGTGTTCTGCAATGGGTGGGTCTGGGGTGTTGCGTAATGGGTGGGTCTGGAAGTTTTGTAATGGATGGGTCTGGGAGTTGGGTAATGGGTGGATGTGGGAAGTTGTTTAAATTTTGGGTCTGGGAGTTGGGTAATGGGTGGGTCTGGGATTTGTGTTATGGGTGGATCTGGGAGATTTGCAATGGGCGGATCCGGGAGTTGTCTAATGGGTGGGTCCGGGTGTTGTGTAATGGGTGGGTCTGGGAATTGTGCAATGTGTGGGTCTGGGAATTGTGCAATGGTTTGGTCTGTGATGTTGTGTAATGGGTGCATATGGGAGTTGTGTAATGGGTGGGTCTGGGAGTTGTGTCCTGGGTGGATCCGGGAGTTGTGCAATGAGTGGGTCTGGGAGTCGTGCAAGGCGTGGGCCTGGGAGTTGGGTAATGGGTGGGTCTGGGGGTTGGGTAATGGGTGGGTCTGGGAGTTGGGTAAAGGGTGGGTCTGGGAGTTGTGTAATGGGTGGGTCTGGGAGTTGGGTAATGGATGTTTCTGGGAGTTGGGTAAAGGGTGGGTCTGGGAGTTGTGTAATGGGTGGTTCTGGGAGTTGTGTAATGGGTGGGTCTGGGAATTGGGTAATGGGTGGGTCTGGGAGTTGTTCAATGGGTGGGTCTGGGAGTTGGGTAATGGGTGGGTCTAGGAGTTCTGTAATGGGTGGGTCTGGGAGTTGTGTAATGGGTGTGTGTGGGAGTTCTGTAATGGGTTGGTCTGGGAGTTGTTTAATAGGCGGGTCTGGGAGTTGTGTAATGGGTGGGTCTGGGAGTTGGGTAATGGGTGGGTCTGGGAGTTGTGTAATGGGTGTGTGTGGGAGTTCTGTAATGGGTGAGTCTGGGAGTTGTGAAATGGGCAGGTCTGGGAGTTGTGTAATGGGTGCATCTGTGTGTTGTGTAATGGGTGGGTCTGGGAATTGTGCAATGGGTGGGTCTGGGAGTTGCTCAATGGGTGGGTCTGTGATGTTGTGTAATGGGTGGGTCTGTGATGTTGTGTAATGGGTGGGTCTGTGATGTTGTGTAATGGGTGGGTCTGGGAGTTGTGTACTGGGTAGATCCAGGAGTTGTTCAATGGGTGGGTCTGGGAGTTGGGTAATGGATGGGTCTCAGAGTTGTGTAATGGGTGGGTCTGGGAATTGGGTAATGGGTGGGTCTGGGAGTTGTTCAATGGGTGGGTCTGGGAGTTGGGTAATGGGTGGGTCTAGGAGTTCTGTAATGGGTGGGTCTGGGAGTTGTGTAATGGGTGTGTGTGGGAGTTCTGTAATGGGTGGGTCTGGGAGTTGTTTAATAGGCGGGTCTGGGAGTTGTGTAATGGGTGGGTCTGGGAGTTGGGTAATGGGTGGGTCTGGGAGTTGTGTAATGGGTGGGTCTGGGAGTTGTGTAATGGGTGTGTGTGGGAGTTCTGTAATGGGTGGGTCTGGGAGTTGTGTAATGGGTGGGTCTGGGAGTTGTGTAATGGGTGGGTCTGGGAGTTGTGAAATGGGCAGGTCTGGGAGTTGTGTAATGGGTGCATCTGTGTGTTGTGTAATGGGTGGGTCTGGGAATTGTGCAATGGGTGGGTCTGGGAGTTGTTCAATGGGTGGGTCTGTGATGTTGTGTAATGGGTGGGTCTGTGATGTTGTGTAATGGGTGGGTCTGTGATGTTGTGTAATGGGTGGTTCTGTGATGTTGTGTAATGGGTGGGTCTGGGAGTTGTGTACTGGGTAGATCCGGGAGTTGATCAATGGGTGGGTCTGGGAGTTGTGCAATGCGTGTGCCTGGGAGTTGGGTAAATGGTGGGTCTGGGGGTTGGGTAATGGGTGGGTCTGGGAGTTGGGTAATGGTTGGGTCTTTGAGTTGGGTAATGGTTGGGTCTTGGAGTTGTGTATTGGGTGGGTCTGGGATTTGTGCAAAGGGTGGCCCTGGGAGTTGGGTAATGGATGGGTCTCGGAGTTGTGTAATGGGTGTGTCTGGGTGTTGTTCAATGGGTGGGTCTGGGAGTTGGGTAATGGGTGGGTCTAGGTGTTCTGTAATGCGTGGGTCTGGGAGTTGTGTAATGGGTGGGTGTGGGAGTTCTGTAATGGGTGTGTCTGTGATGTTGTTTAATGGGTTGGTCTGGGAGCTGTGTAATGGGTTGGTCTGGGAGTTGTATAATGGGTTTGTCTGGGATTTGTGTAATGGGCAGCTGTGGGATGTTGTGTAAAGGCTGGGTCTGGGAATTGTGTAATGGGTGGATCTGGGAGTTGTGCAATGGGTGGATCCGGGAGTTGACTAATGGGTGGGTCCAGATGTTATGTAATGGGTGGGTCTGGGAGTTGTGTAATGGGTAGTTCTGGGAGTTATGTAATGGGTGGGTCTGGGAGTTGTGTTATGGGCAGGTCTGGGAGTTGTGTAATGGTCGGGTCTGGGAGTTGTGTAATGGGTGGGTCTGAGTGTTGTGTAATGGGTGGGTCTGGGAGTTGTGTAATGGGTGGGTCTGGGAGTTGTGTAATTGGTGGGTCTGGGAATTCTGTAATGGGTGTGTCTGGGAGTTGTATAATGGGTGCATCTGGCAGTTGTGTAATGGGTGGATCTGGGAGTTGTTTACTGGGTGGATCCGGGAGTTGTGCAATGTGTGGGTCTGGGAGTTGTGCAAAGTGTGGGCCTGGGAGTTGGGTAATGGGTGTGTCTGGGAGTTGTGTAATGGGTGGGTCTGGAATGTTGTGTAATGGGTGGGTCTGGGAGATGTGTAATGAGTGGATCTGGGAGTTGTGTAATGGGTAGATCCGGGAGTTGTGTAATGTGTTGGTCTGGGAGTTGTGTAATGGGTTGGTCTGGGAGATGTGTAATGGGTGGGTCTGGGAGTTGTGTAATGTGTGGGTCTGGGAGTTGTGTAATAGGTGGGTCTGGAATGTTGTGTCATGGGTGGGTCTGGGAGATGTGTAATAGGCGGGTCTGGGAGTTGTGTAATAGGTGGGTCTGGAATGTTATGTAATGGGTGGGTCTGGGAGTTGTGTAATGTGTGGGTCTGGGAGTTGTGTAATGGGCGGGTCTGGGAGTTGTGTAATGGTTGGGTAAGTGAGTTGTGTAATGGGTGGGTCCGGGAGATGTGTAATGGGTGGGTGTGGAATGTTGTGTAATGGGTGGGTCTGGGAGTTGTGTAATGGGTGGGTCTGGGAGTTGTGTAATGGGTGGGTCTGGGAGTTGTTTAATGGGTGGATCCGGGAGTTGTGTAATGTATTTTTCTGGGAGTTGTGTAATGGGTGGGTCTGGGAGTTGTGTAATGGGTGGATCCGGCAGTTGTGCAATGTGTGGGTCTGGGAGTTGTGTAATGGGTTGGCCTTGAATGTTGTGTAATGGGTGGGTCTGGGAGATGTGTAATAGGTGGGTCTGGGAGTTGTGTAATGTGTGGGTCTGGAATGTTGTGTAATGGGTGGGTCTGGGAGTTGTGTAATAGGTGGGTCTGGAATGTTGTGTAATGGGTGGGTCTGGGAGTTGTGTAATTTGTGGGTCTGGAAGTTGTGTAATGGGTGTGTCTGGAATGTTGTGTAATGTGTGGGTCTGGGAGTTGTGTAATAGGTGGGTCTGGAATGTTGTGTAATGGGTGGGTCTGGGAGATGTGTAATGGGTGGGTCCGGGAGTTATGTAATGGGTGGGTCTGGAATGTTGTGTAATCGGTGGGTCTGGGAGATGTGTAATAGGCGGGTCTGGAATGTTATGTAATGGGTGGGTCTGGGAGTTGTGTAATGTGTGGGTCTGGGAGTTGTGTAATGGGCGGGTCTGGGAGTTGTGTAATGGTTGGGTAAGGGAGTTGTGTAATGGGTGGGTCCGGGAGATGTGTAATGGGTGGGTGTGGAATGTTGTGTAATGGGTGGGTCTGGGAGATGTGTAATGGGTGGATCTGGGAGTTGTGTAATGGGTGGATCCGGGAGTTGTGTAATGTGTTGGTCTGGGAGTTGTGTAATGGGTGGGTCTGGGAGTTGTGTAATGGGTGGGTCTGGGAGTTGTGTAATGGGTGGATCCGGGAGTTGTGCAATGTGTGGGTCTGGGAGTTGTGTAATGGGTGGGTCTGGGAGTTGTGTAATGGGTTGGTCTGGAATGTTGTGTCATGGGTGGGTCTGGGAGATGTGTAATAGGTGGGTCTGGAATGTTGTGTAATGGGTGGGTCTGGGAGATGTGTAATGGGTGGGTCCGGGAGTTATGTAATGGGTGGGTCTGGAATGTTGTGTAATGGGTGGGTCTGGGAGATGTGTAATAGGTGGGTCTGGAATGTTGTGTAATGGGTGGGTCTGGGAGATGTGTAATAGGTGGGTCTGGAATGTTGTGTAATGGGTGGGTCTGGGAGATGTGTAATGGGTTGATCTCGGAGTTTGTAACAGCCGGGACTGGGATTTCTTTAACGGGCAAACAGACAATAGACATTGGACAGAGATTGGCGAAAGAGATATTATAACTAAATGATGGAGATAATTGCTAAAAGCATCTGATGACGTCAACTGAGTCATAAGATCTCCAGCAATGTGGCCGCATCAGGAAGAGGGACATTTCAGTGAACCAAGTCTCTTAGCTGCCCACTGGACTGGTATACAGGCATGGCCTGGAGAAATGGGTCAACTTCGGGTTTAGTCTATCCTAAAACTGAACAAAGCGCTGCCTTTTCCTAAAACACTGCCGTGATGGCCTGTGTCTAGAGGGAGAGCCAATTTGCCAGAATTATTCCTTCACTTGGCAATTTGGCGAAGTGGTGACTTGCAGAAAGATCCCGATGGAATGAACCCAGCTTACCTTTGTCTATTGTCCTGCAATATGGAGAGCTTTTTTTTATGATGTGTGTGATTTTAATAGGAGTAAGCAGTTTATCTGGTGCTGTTGTGGTAGCTTAAATGCGCGTAGGATATCAGCAGCTTTTCATCATCCGCGAGTTCCTTTGTACCACTTTGAGTGATAATCAGCCATTATTTGCAGGTTGGAATAGATCCACAGCTTAATCATTACCAAGTGGAACCAGCAGCATGTGAGCTTTGGCTTGTTTTTCATATCTTCACTTTCTTCCCTTGGAGAACTGTGTGAAGTAGTGAAAGGATTCGCAGGTTGATTAAATGTCTGGCACGCCGTGATGTGACAGTAACCATCTTTATACCAGCCTCGGGGCGGTTAAGTCCTACATGGCAGGAGGGTTTTATGGGCTCCCACAACCCATACGATGAGGGGAGGAGGGGACACCCACACCCACCGGACGCAAGTATCCCGCTGGACGCCAACCCAGAATTCCGAGCCGGAGCTCCAGTCTCCACTGTCCGGAGCAGGGTTCGAACACTGCAACTTCTGGCTCAGAGGCGGGAATGCTATCCCTGAACCAAAGGCTCACTCCCAGCATGTGAGATGAAGGGCAAGTATTAGAGTTCTACAGCACAAAGCACAAAAGCTCCTCAGACCTGGCACGACTGCTGGAATGCGTCTTCAGAAACGGGAGCTGTGTCTGTGTGACACTTGCTGAGACCTTCAGTATTTTCCTTTTGCGGACTTATCAAGAGAGGCAAATCAGATTTTGATCATTTCTCAAGGGAACATCAACATAAATCTCTTGGGAAGCCACAATGCCGGTGCCTGCCGGCTCTAGAATATTCCATTTCCAACTGGAGATCGCCAAACGTTTCTGGGAGGAGAAACTTCCAGTTGGATTTAACACATAAAACTGAAAACTGGAGTGTTAATGTTAGCGGCCTGCATCCAGTCACCGTACTGGATCGCCATGCCAACAGTGCAATCTTTTCACCTGGCAGACAGCAACACTGCAGGGGAAAATTCAATGGAGAATTAGATGGTATGCTTATTGCGAGCACGAGTGAGCATCAGTGAGCAGCTGGAGGTCTGATCCTTTTCTCAACTACATTTGCACTGCTGATGAATCTCAGCCTGAATGTTAAGTGGGCAGCATTAGGAGGCGAGGGGCAGGAAGGGACTGCCTGTTTGACGGGCAGTACATTTATACAATCAACATTTTATTTGCGGTTTGTTCTCATCTCGCTGCCGGAGCTGATGAATAGTCGACTATGTGTCCTCGCCCCCCTAGTCATTACAGCACTCAGAAAATACACACTGGAAAGGGCTGATTGTGCCACAAATCACAGTCCCTGAAAGAAGCATTTAGTAACTGAAAACTAAAGTAACTCGGCAAGGGCAAGTTTTACATAAGTTTTTAGACAAACTTACTGGTAGATACTCAAAGGGCTGACAAAAAAACAACTTTTGTGAATTCTTCCAGGTGTTTATTATATATGATCTTTCCTAGATTTACTGTTCTGTTGTTATTTCACTATTCTTCCCCAACTCTGCCCGGGGACAAGTTAGCACACTCCTCCTGACACCGTGACTGCACTGTGTGCTATCTATGCTCCTGCAGCAACTTGACAAAGCTTTTTCGACAGCACCTCCCAAACCCTTGACCTCCACCACAAGTGCAGCAAGTGTACGGGAACACTATCACCTTCAGGTTATTGGAAACCATTGTCAGGGACACAATAATCTTTCAGTTATTGGAAACTATTATCAGTGACAACATAAACTTTAATTTGGAAAGGCATGGGTTAATCAAGGAGAGCCAGCATGGATTTGTTAAAGGCAAATCGTGTCTGACTAACTTGATTAAATTCTTTGAGGTAACACAGAAGGTTGATCAAGGTAGTGCAGTAGATGTTGTGTACATGGACTTTCAGAAAGCATTCGACAAAGTGCCACACAAGAGGCTTATTAAGAAGGTGGAAGCCCATGGAATTAAGGGGAAAGTAGTGATATGGATACAAAATGGGCTCAGTGACAGGAAGCAAAGGGTAGTGGTGGATGGATGTTTTTCAGACTGGGATGTGGTTTGCAGTGGTGATCCCCTAGGGTCAGTTTTGGGTCCATTACTCTTTTTCATTTTTATAAATGACCTAGACTAGAGTGCAGGGAGCAGCATTATAAAGTTTGCAGATGATATGAAACTTGACAAAGTAGTAGATAGTGATGAGGATAGTTATAGGCTTCAGGATGACGTAGACAGGATGATGAAATGGTCAGAAGCATGGCAGATGGAGATCAATGCAGAGAAGTATGAAGTGATACACTTTGGGAGGACTAATATCGAAAAACAGTATACTATAACTTAAAAAAAAATTGTTCCTGGGATGTGGGCGTCACTGGCAAGGCCAGTATTTATTGTCCATCCCTAATTGCCCTTGAGAAGGTGGTGGTGAGCCGCCTTCTTGAACTGCTGCAGCCTGTTTGGTGAAGGTACTCCCACAGTGCTGCTAGGTAGGGAGTTCCAGGATTTTGATCCAGCGACGATGAAGGGACGGCGATATATTTCCAAGTCAGGATGGTGAGCAACTTGGAGGGGAACTTGCAGGTGATGATGTTCCCATGTGCCTGCTGCCCTTGTCCTTCTAGGTGGAAGAGGTCGCAGGTTTGGGAGGTGCTACCGAAGAAGCCTTGGTGAGTTGCTGCAGTGCATCTTGTAGATGGTACACACTGCAGCCACGGTACGCCGGTGGTGGAGGGAGTGAAATTTTAAGGTGGTGGATGGGGTGCCAATCAAGCGGGCTGCTTTGTCCTGGATGGCGTCGAGCTGCTTGAGTGTTGTTGGAGCTGCACTCATCCAGTCAAGTGGAGAGTAGTCCATCACACTCCTCACTTGTGCCTTGTAGATGGTGGAAAGGCTTTGAGGAGTCAGGAGGTGAGACACTCGTAACAGAATACCCAGCCTCTGACTTGCTCTTGTTGCCACATGTGGCTGGTCCAGTTAAGTTTCTGGTCATTGATGACCCCCAGGATGTTGATGGTGGGGGATTCAGCGATGGTAATGTCGTTGAATGTCAACGGGCAGTGGTTAGACTCTCTTGTTGGAGATATTCAGATCAGCTTTCTGCCAAACTCGGTTTCACAGCACATCATTTTCCTCAGCAACTGTCTCCGGTTCCGACTTATTCCACGTGGATTCCAACTAAACTTCCACCCTTCGTGCTTCGGATCCACCCAGGATTACAAATATCTCCAAGATATTCATCGTTCCTCGAACTACTGCTCTCGCCGCATCCTGAGATGCACGCTCAATGCTATGCGGCGCCACATGAACACTCTCGACCTCTCCCTTCAGCAACACCGGTGCACTCTATCTCAAAGCTGTCCGGGTCCACAGTTCCATTTCATCCTTCGACTCATCCGACGCTTCAACAAAAAACTTTTTTTCTTCCTTTCTGATGTCAAGGATCGCAAGCTTCATCAACTCTTGGACACCAATGCCCCTCCGGAACCTTCTTCCCCTTCACTTTCCTCTGACCCCCCTTCTCCCAATCTCACCCCCTGCCGCGTTTTCACTATCCCCTCTGACCTTCCACTCTCTGACCCCGAACGATCAGTCCTCAGCAAAGGCCTGAGCTTCATTCCCTTACGCCCCCACCTCAATGAATTTCGAGCTCGGCACGATGTTGAGCTCTTTTTCCGTCGCCTTCATCTCCGTGCCCACTTCTTTGGCCAGTAGTCTTCCCCCCGCACGACTGACCCTTTCTCCCGTTTGCAGAATTCCCGTTCTACCTGGACCCCTCCCCCTGGCCTCCTACCCTCTCTAGATCTTTTCATCGCTAACTGCCGCCGTGACATCGGCTGTCTCCATTTCTCTGCTCCCCTCACTCCAACCTACCTCCCTCTGAACTTGCAGCACTCCATTCCCTTAGATCCAACCCTGACATTGTCATTAAACCCGCTGACAAGGGTGGTGCTGTTGTTGTTTGGCGAACTGACCTCTACCTAGCGGAAGCTGAACATCAACTCTCCGACACCTCCTCCTACCTCCACCTGGACCATGACCCCACTACCGAACATCAAACCACCGTTTCCAAGACTGTCAGTGACCTCATCTCCTCTGGAGATCTTCCCCCCCCGTGGCCACCAACCTCATAGTTCCCCAACCCCGCACAGCCCGCTTCTACCTCCTTCCCAAGATCCACAAACAGGACTGCCCTGGTAGACCCATCATTTCAGCCTGTTCTTGCCCCACGGAACTTATCTCTTCCTATCTCGACTCTATCTTTTCTCCCCTTGTCCAGTCTCTTCCCACCTACATCCGCGACTGTTCGGACGCCCTCCGCCACTTTAACAGTTTCCAGTTTACTGGCCCCAACCGCTTCCTTTTCACCATGGACGTACAATCCCTCTACACCTCCATCCCCCACCAGGATGGCCTGAGGGCGCTCCGCTTCTTCCTTGAACAGAGGCCCGTCCAGTCTCCATCCACCACCACCCTCCTCCGCCTGGCTGAACTTGTTCTCACATTGAACAACTTCTCCTTTAACTCCACTCATTTCCTCCAAATCAAAGGTGTTGCTATGGGTACCCGCATGGGTCCTAGCTATGCCTGCCTTTTCGTGGGATATGTGGAACACTCTTTGTTCCAGTCCTACTCAGGTCCCCTCCCTCACCTCTTTTTCCAATACATTGATGACTGCATTGGTGCCGTTTCCTGCTCTCGCCCCGAACTAGACAATTTCATTCACTTTGCCTCCAATTTCCACCCTTCCCTCACCTTCACATGGTCCATCTCTGACTCTTCCCTTCCCTTCCTCGACTTCTCCGTCTCCATCTCTTGGGATAGGTTATCGACCAATATTTACTACAAGCCCACTGACTCCCACAGCTACCTGGACTACACTTCCTCCCACCCCGCCTCCTGTAAGGACTCTATTCCATTCTCCCAGTTTCTCCATCTCCGCCGTAACTGCTCCGACGATGCCACCTTTCACACCAGTGCTTCCGACATGTCTTCCTTTTTCCGCAACCGAGGATTCCCCTCTACCGTGGTTGACACGGCCCTCGACCGTGTCCATTCTATCTCCCGCACTTCTGCCCTCACCCCTGCCCCTCCCTCCCGGAACCACGATAGGGTTCCCCTTGTCCTCACCTTTCACCCCACCAGCCTCCACATTCAACGGATCATCCTCCGCCATTTCCGCTACCTCCAAAGTGATCCCACCACCAAACGCATCTTCTCCTCCCCTCCCCTCGCCTTTCAGCATTCTGCAGGGACCGCTCCCTCCGAGACACCCTAGTCCACTCCTCTATCACCCCCAACAGCCCTTCCCCTTCGCCTGGCACCTTCCTGTGCAAGCGCAGGAGATGCAACACATGCCCTTATACCTCCCCCCTTACCACTGTACAGGGCCCCAAACACCCCTTCCAGGTGAAACAGCGATTTACTTGTACTTCTTGCAATCTTGTATACTGTATTCGCTGCTCACAATGTGGTCTCCTCTACATTGGGGAGACCAAACGCAGATTGGGTGACCGCTTTGCGGAATACCTCCATTCAGTCCATAAGGGTGACCCCGAGCTTCCGGTCGCCTGTCATTTTAATTCACTGCTCCATTCCCACTTGGACCTCACCGTCCTTGGCCTCTTGCATTGTTCCACAGAAGCTCAACGTAAACTCGAGGAACAGCACCTCATCTTCCGATTTGGCACTTTGCAGTCTTCTGGACTCAATATCGAGTTCAACAATTTCAGATCATTACCTCGGCCCCCATTACATTTTTACTTATATTTTTTTCCACCCCTTTATTTTGGGTCTTCCCTTCCCACCCACCTTTCCTTTTTTTTCTCTCTTCTCTCTCCCACATGGCAGCTGTCTCTTATCCTGCCAGTACACTTCACACCTAATCTGAGCCGTTTTTTGTCTCCACTGTCCTATTAGCATCTCGTCTGGTTTGAATACCTCTTAATGTCTCTTTTACTTCTTTTGTTCTATCGCAGCCTTGCCTTCGATCTATTTTCTTTTCTTTCCAGTTTTGAAAAAGGGTTTCAACCCGAAACGTCAACTCTAATTTCTCTCCACGGATGTTGCCTGGCCTGCTGAGTTTTTCCAGCATTTTCTGTTGTTATATTGGAGATATTCATTGCCTGGCACTTGTGTGGTGCGAATGTTACTTGCCACTTATCAGCCCAAGCCTGAATGTTGTCCAGGTCTTGTTGCATGCGGGCATGGACTGCTTCATTATCTGAGGATTTGTGAATGGCACTGAACACTGTGCAATCATCAGCGAACATCCCCACTTCTGATCTTATGATGGAGGAAAGTCCATTGATGAAGCAGCTGAAGATGGTTGGGCCTAGGGCACTGTGCTGAGGAACTCCTGCAGCGATGTCCTGGGGCTGAGATGATTGACTTCCATCAACCACAACCATCTTCCTTTGTGGTAGGTATGACTCCAGGCAGTGGAGAGTTTTCCCCTGATTCCCTTTGACTTCAATTTTACTAGGGCTCCTTGATATCACACTCGGTCAAATGCTGCCTTGATGTCAAGGGCAGTCATTCTCACCTCAGCTCTGGAATTCAACTCTTTTGTCCATGTTGTGGAGTATTTTAAACCAACACGTGACACAAGGTTTTAGATCGATAGTCAAGTTGTCTTTATTGCACCGGTGGGGAAACTGTCTGCTCTGTCTTAGCCAGACCTTTCCAAATTGGTACAGCAAACAGTACATTTTTATACATTACAATACACATGGCAAAATTAATTCCTGCCACCTGATTGGACCTTGGCCCGCATGCATCTTCACTGATTGGTTGCCTATGCCACGTTACATTAAAGTACCGCCTTTATTATCGAAAAAGTATATGTCGTTATCCCCCAAGCTGTTGTTGCACCTATGACCTTTGTTTATGCCAGATGGGGTCTCATCAACATTGTACTTCTGACTCATTGTCCTCTTTTCCTGCCTCTCTAGGCCTCTTTTACTTCCAACTCATTGTTTTACTTTCCTGCCAGAACAGAACTTACATCCTCTTAAGCCTCTTATGGTTTCCACGTCATGCTATGTTATCAACTTAGAAAAAGCTTACTACTGAGATTATTGTCTTTATTACACCATTCAGTGAAATTGCCAGCGATGTCCATTTAACTCTTTCCCCACTGCAGCCCATGTTTGGATCAAGGCTGTAATGAGGTCTGGAGCCGAGTGGTCTTGGCAGAACCCAAACTGAGCATTGGTGAGCAGGTTATTGGTGAGTAAGTGCCACTTGATAGCACTGTCGATGACACCTTCCATCACTTTGCTGATGATTGAGAGTAGACTGATGGGGCAGTAATTGGCCAGATTGGATTTGTCCTGCTTTTTGTGGACAGGCCATACCTGGGCAGTTTTCTACGTTGTCGGGTAGATGACAGTGTTGTAGCTGTACTGGAACAGCTTGGCTAGAGGCGCAGTTAGTTCTGGAGCACAAGTCTTCAGCACGGCAGCTGGATGTTGTAGGGGCCTATGGCCTTTGCTGTATCCAGTGCGTTCAGCCGTTTCTTGATATCACGTGGAGTGAATCAAATTTGCTGAAGACCGGCTTCTGTGATAGTGGGAATGTCAGGAAGAAGCTGATAAGGATCATCCACTCGACACTTCTGGCTGAAGATGGTTGCAGACACTTTGCAGTCGTGTGCTGGGCTACGCCACCATTGAGGTTGGGGATGTTCATGGAGGCTCCTACTCCCGTTAGTTGTTTAATTGTCCTCCACTATTCACGACTGGATGTGGCAGGACTGCAGAGCTTTAATCTGATCTGTTGATTGTGGGATTACTTAGCCCTGTCTATAGCATGCTGCTTTCGCTGTTTAGCATGCATGTAGTCCTGTGTTGTAGCTTCCCCAGGTTGGCGCCTCATTTTTAGGTACACCTGGTGCTGCTCCTAGCATGCTTTTCTGCACTCCTCATTGAACCAGGGTTGGTCCCCTCGCTTAATGGTAATGGTACAGTGAGGGATATGCCGGACCATAAGGTTACAGATTGTTGTGAAATACAATTCTGCTGCTGCTGGTGGCCCACAGCACCTCATGGATGCTCCGTTTTGAGCTGCTAGATCTGTTCTGAATCTATTCCATTTAGCACGGTGCTGTGCCACACAACACGATGGAGGGTCTCCTCAGTGTGAAGATGCGTCTTTGTCGCCACAAGGACTGTGTGGTGGTCACTGCTACCAATGCTGTCATGGACAGATGCATCTGCGACAGGTAGATTGGTGAAGACGAGGCAAGATTTTGAAAAGTGTAGATGAGCAGAGAGACCTTGGTGTCCATATACACAAATCCTTAAAGGTGGCGGGGAAAGTTGATACATTGCTTAATTAAGACCACATCTTGAGTATTGTGTGCAGTTTTGGTCGCCTTATCCGAGGAAGGATGTTTTTGCTATGGAAGGAGTTCAGCGAAGATTCACCAGGCTGCTACCTGGGATGGCAGGTATGACGTATGAGGAGAGATTGGGACGATTGGGCTTGTACTCACTGGAGTTTAGAAGAATGAGAGGGGATCTCATTGAAACTTATAAAATTCTGACAGGAGTGGACAGACTAGATGCAGGAAGGATGTTCCCGATGGTCGGGGAGTCCAGAACCAGGTGTCACAGTCTAAGGATAAGGGGTAGGCCATTTAGGACAGAAATGAGGAGGAATTTCTTCACCCAGAGAGTGGTGAACCTGTGGAATTCTCTACCACAGAAGGCAGTAGAGGCCAATTCATTAAATATATTCAAGAAGGAGTTGGATATATTTCTTAAGGCTAAAGGGATCAAGGGGTATGGGGAGAAAGCAGGGACTGGGTACTGAATTTGGATGCCCAGCCATGATCGCATTGAATGGCGGAGCAGGCTCGAGGGGCTGAATGGCCTACTCCTGCTCCTATCTTCTATGTTTCTATGTTTCTAAGCGTATGGGTTACTTTGCTCTATAAATAGTGGAATAGAATATAAAAGAAAATAAATCATGCTAGAACTTTATAAATCACTGTTTAGGCCTCAGCTGGAATATTGTGGACCATTCTGGGCACCACACTTCAAGAAAGATGTAAAGGCTTTAGAAAGGGTACAGAGGAGGTTTACCAGGATGTTACCAGGGATGAGGGACTTCAGGTATGAGGAGAGGTTGGAAACGTTCGGACTGTTCTCCTTGGAACAGAGACGGTTAAGATGTGACCTAATAGAGGTTTTCAAGATGTTGAGGTTTTGATAGAGTAGATCGAGAAAAACTATTCCCTCTGGCGAGTGGGTCAATAACCAGAGGGAATAGATTCAAAATCATTGGCAGAAGATCTAGAGGGGAGATGAGGAGAAATATCTTCACTCAGAGAAATGTTGGGACCTGGAAGGATCTACCTGAAAAGATGGTGGAAGCTGATTCCATAAATAATTTTAAAAGGGAGTGGGACAGGTACTTGAGGATAAGGGACTTACAGGGTTACGGACAAAAAGTGGGGATGTGCGACTAAAGCGCCAATGCTCTTTCAAAGAGCCAGCACAGGCACGACGGGCCAAATGGCCTCCTTCTGTGCTGTAAGTTTCTATGACTAAGTCATGCACCATCACCATTCCTTCATCATCATTGGGTCAAAATCCTGGAACTCCCTTCATAACAGCACTATGGGAGTACCCTCACCACATGAACTGCAGCAGTACGAAAGGTTCATCATCATCTTTGTGAGGGCAACCAGGGATGGCCACTAAATACTGGTCATGCTAGTGACATCCATCTTATGTTCATTAATAACTAGTAGTTTTTATTATGAACACAGCTAGCTTTTGCTAGACACTTTTATTGAGCACATGTGGACTAGGTACAGTATATGTAGAGGCTTCCATCTTGACTGTTGCCTTGTGGGTAGCCTAGTGCCTCATGGGTAATGTAGTCTTAATATACATACAGCTGGGTAGTGTAGTCTTATTATATACATACAGCTATATACAGCTCTACGGCTCCACCTAGTGTCCACTATAGAATGACATGTTATTGATCATTACATCCTCCTTTCTTTGAGGTTTAACAAAATCAATGATGGTAGAATTTGAAACACGAAAGTGAGAAGGCCCAAAAACAGGAGGACCCTGTAATATTGCCCTCTAGTTATAAAGACTAACATTTTTGTTCCTGACTACTACATTTTAGTGATCTGTGTACATGGACCCTTAAATCTCTTTGGACCTCCACTGTTCCTAGTTTTTCATCATTTAAATAATACTCGGATCTATCTTTTTTGGGCCAAAATGAATGTCCTCACACTTACCTGCATTTAAATCCAGCTACCACCGTTTTGCCCAATCACTTAATCTTCAATGTCTTTTTGTAATTTTATGCTCCCGTCTACACTACTGACTATGCTATCAATCTTTTTGTCATTGGCAAACTTGGATAAATGGCTTTCTATTGTGTTATCTAAGTCATTAGTATATATATACTGAATAGCCGAGGCCCCAGCACAGATCCTTGTGGGACACCACTAGTCACTTCCTTCCAATTTGAGTACTTACCCATTACACTCTCTGTCTTCTACTGCTAACCAGTCACCTAACTAGGTTAATAATTTGCCTTCAATAATTTGCCTTCACAAGCCTTAATTTTAGCTAACAGTCTTTTATGTGGAACCTTACCGAATGCCTTTGGAAACTACATCCATATACATTCCCTTGTCTACTACTTAAGTTACCTCCTCACCCTTTACAAATCCACATTGGTTCTCTCTGATCAGCTCAAATGCTGTAAGTGCTCAGTCACTCTGTCCTTAATTATAAATTCCAATAACCTCCCCACTACAGATGTTAGACCAACAGGTCTATAATTTCCTGGTATATCTCTCTCGTCTTTCTTAAATAATGGAGTTACATTTGCAATTTTCCAATCTAAAGGGACAATTCCTGAATCAAGATAGCTTTGGAATATTATGGCTAAAACATCTGTAATTTCCTCACCTACTTCCTTTAAAAGCCATGGTTGGAAACCATCAGCTCCTGGGGATTTGTCAGTCTTAAGTGCCATTATATTTTTCTAATACTGTTTATTGCTTATGTTAACTTTAATGAGTTCCAGTCCTTGATTAATCGTAAATTTCCCTGGAATATCAGGTATATTATTCCCTTCCTTGACTGTGAAGACTGACAAAGTAATTATTCAACAAGTCTGCCATTTCCTCATTTTTATTTGCAATATTACCCCATCTGTATTTAAAGGGCCCAATATAATTGTAAAAACATTTTGTGTTAATCTTGATATCCCTCGCAAATTTCTTTTCGTATTCTCTTTTCCTTTTTTGAACACCTCTCACTGTTCATCTGCAGTTATATACGATAACTGTTTTGATCAGTTTGCTGTCGTTAGTCTGTCTCATCCCATTAAAGTTAGCCTTACCAAAATCTAGAATCTTAATAACTGTGTTAAGTTTCTCCCTTTCAAACCTAACATTCCATTTGATCATATTATGATCACTGGTAGATAAATGTTCCCTTACTGTTCGATTATTAACTAAATCTGGCTCATTACTAAATCTAGTATGGCCCGCCCTCTTGTTGGTTCTTTAACATATTGGTCCAGAAAACTATCTTGAATGCACTCAAGAAATTCACTACTTTTCTGACTTGAGCAAATCTGCTCTCCCCAATTTATATGAAAATTAAATTCTCCCATTAAAACAACTCTGCTTTTGCTTCAAGCATCTCCAATCCCTGATTTAATACATTCTGCCACTTCATTAATGCTATCAGGAGGCCTATAGGCAACTCCCATTACAGTTTTAAGTCCTCTCTTATTCCTCAATTCTAGCCATAGAGTCTCCGCTGATTGCTTTCCCTTTCCTATATCCTCTCTTACTAATGTTGTAATAGTGTCTTTGATCAATAAGGCTACCCCTTCTCCTCTTCCAGTTTCCCTATCCTTTCTAAAGACCTTATAACCTGGAATATTTAACTTCCAATCATGAGTAATGTTATGAATCTTATGATCCATGAAGAAAGACTCAGGAAATAACACTAGATGGCCAGCTGGTGGCGCCGTCCAAGGAGTATAAATACTCGGCGTGGGCCCAGCTTGCCCAGGACATTGTGTAAACAGGAACTTGTGAAAGATAACTAGACCTCCATGTTTTGAAACAAGTTGATTAAAGCCTTGCTTTATACTCGAACCAAGTGCATAGTGAGTTTTATTACGTCAAGTAGCTTGCAGCCATGTCTCTATTCTAGCCACTTTGTCACACCCTCTAAGATGTATTTGAGACTCTAGTTCACTCAATATATTTCTTATACTCTGCACTTTAATATATAAAACTCTTATTTGAGCAAGACACCCTAATCTTGCAGTTGTTTTCTCAAAAGCTTAAAATTATTTTTTTTTCCAATTAGGTATCACAATCCAACTTTTGTGTTGTCTCTGCTGCATTGCCCCATTCAAGACTGAAATTTATACTGGTCTGGATTTTGCGATTAAAGGCAACAGTGAGGCTATCACCACTCACTCTTATTAAAGAGTAAATCGGACAGCAACTTCCAGCGTCCGCACATGCACAGTTAAATGTGGAAATCAGAAAGTTGCTGTCCGAGTTGCTCTGCTCCTCCTGAAGCTGCGCTATACCGGTATCTCGCCGAGAGACTCGGCATTGAAACACATGGACGGGCGTGAGTTTATGTGTACCCACTAAACTCGCCAGAAAAAGTTGGACTTGTCCATTCCAGTGGAAGTAAATTATTAACGGCGTGATAAGTCTTTATTACTGCCAAACCAACCTCTCTGGCACTGAAAATTTACTTTTGCAAGTATGGAGTCTCATTCATTTAGATTTTAATTATTGCCGGAAATTAAAAAAGTTAAAATAATTTTTTTTTTTACCTTTTCTGTCTCTTGTATCTCTCTCTCTCTTAATCCAACCTTTTTTTCCCTCTCTTTATTTTGCTTTCTGTACCTGATTTTTCATTGAACTTACACTTCCTGGTTCAAACTCGACGTGCCTCATTAAGGTTTCTTTAATCTGATTGGTTAAGGAAATGCACAGTTGCTTGTCTTGTTCAAACAGGTCCCAGATTCCCCTGTAGAGGGCACTGCGCCAAAATGGCTTTCTAATTACAGCAAGTTCCAGTCCAAAAGCCCATAGAAAGTCTGAGAGCAAGTGTAAGTGTAATGAATGGAAGGGCAGCTCAGACCCGTGTCATGCTCCTCCTGTGCCATGTGGGAAATCAGGGACACTGTCCCTGACAACTATGTGTGCAGGAAGTGTGTCCAGCTGCAGCTCCTAGCGGACCGCATGGCGGCGCTGGAGCTGCGAATGGACTCACTCTGGAGCATACGCGATGCTGAGGATGTTGTGGATAGCACATTCAGTGAGTTGGTCACACCGCAGGTAAAGGCTAGCTCAGACAGTAAATGGGTGACCAAAAGGCAGGGTAAAGGCAGGAAGGTAGTGCAGGAGTCACCTGCGGTCATCTCCCTCCAAAACAGGTTTACCGTTTTGGGTACTGTTGGGGGAGATGACTTATCAGGGGAAGGCACCAGCAGCCAGGTTCAGGGCACCATGACTGGCTCTGCTGCACAGAAGGGCGGGAAAAAGAGGGATAGGGCTATAGTGATAGGGGATTCAATTGTAAGGGGGATAGATAGGAGTTTCTGTGGCCGAGACCGAGACTCCAAGATGGTATGTTGCCTCCCTGGTGCACGGGTCAAGGATGTCTCGGAGCGGGTGCAGAGCATTCTGAAGGGGGAGGGGGATCAGCCAGTTGTCGTGGTACATGTAGGTACCAACGATGTAGGTAAAAAGAGGGAGGAGGTCCTACAAGCTGAATTTAGGGAGTTAGGAGCTAAATTGAAAAGTAGGACCTCAAAGGTAGTAATCTCTGGATTGCTACCAGTGCCACGAGCTAATAAGTTTAGAGAGAGTAAGATAGATAAGCTAAATACGTGGCTTGAGCAGTGGTGCAAGGGAGAGGGATTTAAATTCTTGAGGCATTGGAACCAGTTCTTGGGGAGGAGTGACCTGTACCAAGGGGACGGTCTACACCTGAACTGTGAGGGAGCCGATGTCCTCGGGGTAATATTTTCTAGGGCGGTTCGGGAGGATTTAAACTAATTTGGCAGGGGGATGGGAACCTAGGTAGTGGAAAAGAGGGAAGTCATATGAAGTCAGAAATAGATGGTAGAAAGGTGAGAAGCAATAAGCAAAGGAGAGAAACACAAAGGGCCAAACTAATTCATAATGAGAGTGTGAAAAAAGCAAGCCTGAAGGCTTTGTATCTTAATGCTAGAAGCATTAGGAACAAGGTGGATGAATTAGTTGTGGAAATAGAGGTAAACAAGTATGATTTGATTGGGATTACAGAAACGTGGCTGCAGGGTGGGCAAGGCTGGGAACTTAACATCCAGGGATATACAATATTTAGGAAGGATCGGCAAAAAGGTAGGGGAGGTGGGGTAGCATTGCTGGTAAAGGAGGGGATTAATGCAATGGAAAGGAAGGATATTAACTCGGATGAAACGGAATCTGTATGGGTAGAAATGAGAAATAGCAAGGGGAGGAAAACGTTAGTGGGTGTGATATATAGGCCTCCAAATAGTAATATGGAGGTGAGGGAAGGCATAAAAAGGGAAATTAGAGAAGCGTGCGATAAGAGCACAGCTGTCATCATGGGTGACTTTAATTTACATATTGATTGGACTACCCAAATTAGTAAAAATTCTGAGGAGGAGGAATTCCTGGAATGTTTTCGGGACGGTTATCTGGACCAATATGTCGAGGAGCCGACTCGAGATCAGGCCATTTTAGACTGGGTATTGTGCAATGAGAAGGGACTTATCAGCAATCTTCTTGTACGAGGCCCCTTGGGTCAGAGCGATCATAATATGATCGAGCTCTCAGTCGAGATGGAGAGTGAGGAAATTGAATCAGAGACTAAGGTCCAGAACTTAAATAAAGGGAATTACGAGGGTATGAGACGGGAATTGGGTAAGATTGATTGGGTGGTGTTTCTGGGGGGATTGACAGTGGAGAGACAATGGCAAGCATTCAAAGATAGAATGGAAGAATTCCAGAACATGTTTATACCGGTTTGGCATAAAAATAAACCTAAAAAGGTGACTCAACCGTGGATAACGAGGGAAATTAGGGACAGCATAAAATCAAAAAAAAGGGCATATCAACTGGCAAAAAAAAGCACCAGACCGGAAGATTGGGGGCAGTACAAGATACAGCAAAAGAGGACAAAGGGATTAATCAGGAAGGGGAAAATAGAATACGAAAGTAAACTTGCAGCAAACATAAAGACAGACTGCAAAAGCTTTTATCGGTATATCAGGAGGAAAAGACTGGTAAAATCCCAAGTCGGTCCCTTGCAGTCCGATTCGGGAGAATATATAATGGAGAATAAGGAAATGGCAGACCAATTAAACTCATACTTTGGTTCTGTATTCACAAAGGAGGACACAAATAACCTCCCAGGAATATCGGCAAACATAGGGACTAATGAGAGGGAGGAGCTGACAGAAATTAGTATCTCTAGGGATATGGTGTTGGGTAAGTTGAGGGGACTGAAGGCCGACAAATCCCCGGGGCCTGATAAACTACATCCTAGGGTACTTAAGGAGGTGGCCCTGGAGATAGCAGATGCTCTAAGGATCATCTTCCGGAACTCCATTGACTCGGGAACAGTACCCGTGGATTGGAGGGTAGCTAATGTTACCCCAATATTTAAAAAGGGGGGTAGAGAGAAAGCAGGGAATTATAGACCAGTAAGCCTTACATCGGTTGTGGGCAAAATGCTAGAGTCCATTATTAAGGATAAAATAGCGGAGCACTTGACAAATGGGGAAAGGATCGGACAGAGTCAACATGGATTTACAAAGGGTAAATCGTGTTTGACTAATCTGCTGGAATTTTTTGAGGAAGTAACTGGTAAAATAGATGGGGGAGAGCCAGTGGATGTGGTGTACCTTGACTTCCAGAAAGCCTTCGATAAGGTTCCACACAAAAGATTATCATGCAAAATTAAGGCTCATGGGATTGGGGGCAAAGTATTAACGTGGATAGAGAACAGAGAGTTGGAATAAACGGCTCATTTTCGGAGTGGCAGGCAGTGACCAGCGGGGTGCCGCAAGGATCTGTCCTGGGACCCCAGCTGTTCACAATATATATAAATGATCTGGATCAGGGAATTGGATGCAATATTTCCAAATTCGCTGACGACACTAAACTAGGAGGAGGGGTGGGCTCTGATGAGGATGTCAGGAGGCTACAGTGCGATTTGGACAGGTTGGGGGAATGGGCAGATACGTGGCAGATGCACTATAATGTGGATAAATGCGAGGTTATCCACTTTGGGGGTAAAAACAGGAGGGTAGATTATTATCTAAATGGCAATAGATTGGGAGATGGGGAAGTGCAGAGGGACCTGGGTGTTCTTGTGCACCAGTCACTGAAGGAGAGCATGCAGGTGCAACAGGCGATCAAGAAGGCAAATGGTATGTTGGCCTTCATATCAAGGGGGTTCGAGTATAGGAATAGGGATACCTTACTACAGCTGTACAAGGTGCTGGTGAGACCGCATCTGGAGTATTGTGTACAGTTTTGGTCGCCCCATCTGCGGAAGGATGTTCTTGCCATGGAAAGAGTGCAACGGCGATTCACCAGGCTGATACCTGGAATGGCGGGAATGACCTACGAAGAGAGATTAAATAGTTTGGGCTTGTACTCACTGGAGTTTAGAAGATTGAGAGGGGATCTCATCGAAACATATAAAATTATGGCAGGCCTGGACAGGCTGAATTCAGAGAGAATGTTTCCAATGGCCGGGGAGCACAGAACCAGGGGCCACAGTCTAAAAATAGCGGGCAAATCATTTAAAACAGAGATGAGGAAGAATTTCTTCACTCAAAGAGTGGTGAGCCTGTGGAATTCCCTGCCACAGAGGGCTGTGAAGGCTAATTCAATAAATATTTTCAAGAGAGAATTGGATATATTTCTGAAGGCTAAGGGGATTAAGGGTTACGGAGAAAAGGCGGGGACGGGGTACTGAACTGGTAAGATCAGCTATGATCTCAGACGAAGATCAGCCATGATCTCATTGAATGGCGGAGCAGGCTCGAAGGGCCGAATGGCCTACTCCTGTTCCTATCTCTATGAATGGCTGGTGCCGTTCATTCGTCGCTGACTGCAAAATCCGGGCCATTATGATTAGAGATGCTTTCTCTGTATACTTAAACCTTTATTTTTCTTCAGACCAACTGATATTTACAGGTTGTAGAATTTTCACTATGCAGCATTCAGTATGAAAGCAATTCAGTATTCAAGGTGTCTTTCACTTCAGAAACACGCATGCTGTACAATTGGCACAGACTTATGCTAGATATGTCACCTGTCTGGTCTGGGGTGGTGCAGTTCAGTTTTGAACAGGCTGTCTGGAAACTTCTAAAATGTAAACTGGATGTAAAAAGTTTTTTTTTTTAAAAAAAGCTCAATGATAGTTGCCGATATCAGTGGGCAGACATAACGTATGGCATTCTGTTTAATGCAGGTGCTGCCCATTTTATTTGAAGTGTACAACCACTCCCATTATTTTAGGGCACTAGGACCATGTGCAGTGGATGGTGGTAGCAGCTAGGCTCCCAAAATGCCGTCACAGGTTTCCACTGGTTAAGTAAAACCAGCAAGGAGGTTATATTACCCAGTGTTTCAGATCAGGGGCAGACCTGCAGGAAGGTGAGACAGAGGTCTGTGATGACCTAATGGGAGCCTCGCTCCCATCCACTCCCCAGGGTCCTCGTGCCCATAAATAACGGGAGTGGATGTACTCTTCATCCCAATGGGTTAACACCTCTGTTAAAATAGGGGGCAGAGGAATGTCATGAGCATAGGAAGTGTTCATGCATTAATACCAGTAAGGATCATTTACATGATAGCAAAATACTGCGGATACTGGAAATCTGAAATAACAGAAAACGCTGGAAAAACTCAGCAGGCCAGGGCAGCATCCGTGGAGAGAGAAACGGAGTTAACGTTTCAGGTCGAAGACCCTTCGTCAGAACTGGAAAAAAAGCAGGAACAGGGATAGATTTTAAAGCAAGCGGGGGCTGGGAAAAGGGGGAGGGGATGAAAGAACAAAAGGGAAGGTCAGTGATAGGATAGAAAGCAGGAGAGATTAAGAGACATTGAGAGACATTAAGAGATATTCAAGGAATAAAGGATGGCTCTAGATGAAGCATGGATCGATTAGGCTTATATTCACTAGAGTTTAGAAGAATGAGAGGGGATCTCATTCAAACTTATAAAATTCTAACAGGACTAGACAGACTAGATGCAGGAAGGCTGTTCCCAATGGTGGGGGAGTCCAGGACCAGGGGTCACAGTCTAAGGATAAGGGGTAAGCCATTTAGGACTGAGATGAGGTGTAATTTCTTCACCCAGAGAGAGGTGAACCAGTGGAATTCTCTACCACAGAAGACAGTTGAGGCCAATTCATTAAATATATTCAAGAAGGAGTTAGATATATTTCTTAAGGCTAAGGGGATCAAGGAATATGGGGAGAAAGCAGGGACACGGTACTGAATTTGAATGCTCAGCCATGATCGCATTGAATGGCGGAGCAGGCTCGAGGGGCCAAATGGCCTACTCCTGCTCCTATCTTTAATGTTTCTATGTTTCTATAAGTGTAAATGGCTCTACAGAATGAAGGACAGCTGCCATGTGGGAGGGAAGAAAAAAGCCCAGACGAAAGTGTGAATTAAAAAAAAGAAAGGGGGAAAAAATATTTATATATATATATATATATGTGATGGGGGCCGAGGTTATGATCTGAAATTGTTGAACTCTATGTTGAATCTAGAGGGCTGTAGAGTGCCTAATCGAAAGATGAGGATCATTTACATAGTAGCTACAGCGCTGACACAGGTCCATAGAAACATAGAAACATAGAAGATAGGAGCAGGAGTAGGCCATTCGGCCCCTCGAGCCTGCTCCGCCATTCAATGAGATCATGGCTGATCATCCAAATTCAGTACCCTGTCCCTGCTTTCTCCCCATATCCCTTGATCCCTTTAGCCTTAAGAAATATATCCAACTCCTTCTTGAATATATTTAATGAATTGGCCTCCACTGCCTTCTGTGGTAGAGAATTCCACAAGTTCACCACTCTCTGGGTGAAGAAATTCCTCCTCATCTCAGTCCTAAATGGCTTACCCCTTATCCTTAGACTATGATCCCTAGTCCTGGACTCCCCGGCCATCGGGAACATCCTTTCTGCATCTAGCCTGTCCAGGCCTGACAGAATTTTATAGGTTTCGATGAGATCCCCTCTCAATCTTCTAAACTCCAGTGAGTACAAGCCCAATCGACCCAATCTCTCCTCGTACGTCATTCCTGCCAGCCCAGGTATTAGCCTGGTGAATCTTCGCTGCACTCTTTCCATGGCAAGAACATCCTTCCTCAGATAAGGCGGCCAAAACTGCACACAATACTGAAGGTGCAGTCTCACCAAGGCCCTGTACAACTACAGCAAGACATCCTTGTTCCTGTACTCGAACCCTCTTGCTACGAAGGCCAACATACCATTTGCCTTCTTAACCGCCTGCTGCACCTGCATGCTTACCTTCAGCGACTGGTGTACAAGAACACCCAGGTCTCTTTGCACTTCCCCTTCTCCCAATCTATTGTCATTCAAATAATAATCTGCCTTCCTGTTTTTGCCACCAAAGTGGATAACCTCACATTTATCCACATTATAGTGCATTTGCCATGTTTCTGCTCAATCACCCAACCTGTCCAAATCGTACTGGAGTTTCACAACATCCTCCTCACAGCATACCCTCCCACCCAGCTTTGCGTCGTCTGCAAATTTGGAGATACTACATCCAATTCCCTCGTCCAGATCATTAATATATATTGTGAACAGCTGGGGTCCTAGGACCGATCCTTGCGGTACCCCACTAGTCACTGCCTGCCACTTGGAAAACGACCCGTGTATTCCAACTCTTTGCTTTCTATCTGCCAACCAGTTCTCTAGCCAAGTCAATACCTTGCCCCCAATCCCATGTGCCTTAATTTTACAAGCTAATCTCTTATGTGGGACCTTATCGAAAGCCTTCTGGAAGTCCAAATACACCACATCCACTGGTTCTCCCTTATTTAATTTACCAGTTACATCCTCAAAAATTCCAGTAGATTAGTCAAGCACGATTTACCTTTTGTAAATCCATGTTGACTTTTTCCGATCCTGTCACTGCTTTCCAAGTGCTCTGCTATTACATCATTTATAATGGACTCTAGCATTTTCCCCACTACCGATGTCAGGCGTACCGGTCTATAATTCCCCGCTTTTTCTCTACCACCTTTTTTGAATAGTGGGGTAACATTAGCTACCCTCCAATCCATGGGTACTGTTCCAGAGTCTATCGAGTTCTGGAAGATGACCAGCAATGCATCTACTATCTGCAGGGCCACTTCCTTAAGTACCATAGGATGTAGATTATCAGGCCCTGGGGATTTATCGGCCTTCAATCCCGTCAACTTCCCCAACACCATTTCCCTACAAATACTGATTTCTTTCAGTTTCTCCCCCTCATTAGTCCCTATGTTCCCCGACATCTCTGGGAGGTTATTTGTGTCCTCCTTTGTGAAGACATAACCAAAATATGTATTTAATTGGTCAGCCATTTCTTTGATCCCCATTATAAATTCCCCTGATTCTGATGGTGTTGAGTCTGTGTGTTCCAGATATACTTATTTTAAATAACTGGACACAGACAACAGGAAAAACTTAAACAGGTCTTTACTACTTGAAGGCCAGGGCTGAACTGCTTTACAAATTACTACACAGAGCTTATATACCGGTGTGGTCACCACCGGTACTACAATATACAGTAGCAAGAGAAAGTAGTCCATCTTCTTAAGGTAGTTCTCTTAAGGTGGTACAGGTTACATACACCACAATTCCTCCCTTTTTATCTTAACAGTGTACACCCCAATTTAAACATAACATGAATAACATATATACAACTTTCATGCAACTGTTCAAAGATTCAGTCTCTGAGGAGGCCTCCTGATCCGAGTTGGATAACGCCTTTCAGGGGTCTCTGATTCTGGTTGCTGGGGTGACTCCACTAATTGATCTCTTATGGATTGAACATCCTCATGTACGTTCGTGTTTGAGGTAGATGCTACAGGTTCAATAATTTCTTCCACTGGTGTCTCTGCCGTAGCCATGGGTTCGACCCTTGTTCTCGATTCTACAAGTTGGTCAGCATGACGTCGTATTACGTTTTCACCAATCTCTACCGTGTACATCAGGGGTCCTTGTCTGGCACGAATTGTTCCAGATTGCCATTTCTCATTCTTATAGTCCCGGGCTAACACTGGTTGTCCTATTTCGAAACTCCGAGTGGTCTTGTTATTTACATGCTGGAACTGTTTGTTTTCGACTTCCCTACGCACATTTGGTTTTAACAAATCCAACCTGGACCGCAACCTCCTGTTATAAAACATCATGGCAGGACTTTGATTTGTCACTGCATGTGTGGCGTTTCGATATGCCATTAGGAAATTGTCCACCTTGTGTTGTAGTGGAATATGGTCTTCGCTCATGGCCTTTATCGCCTTTTTGAACGTTTGTACAAATCTCTCGGCCAACCCATTTGTAGCCGGATGATATGGGGCAGATGTACAGTGTTTCACCCCATTCTTCTTCATGAATTTCTGGAATTCTTCTGACACGAACTGCGGTCCGTTGTCTGAACATATCTGTTCTGGCAATCCATTTCTTGCAAATATGGTTCTTAGAACTGCGATCGTCTTTTCTGAGGTAGTGGTCGCCATCTTAATCACTTCTGGCCATTTAGAATGTGCGTCTACCGCTATCAAAAACATGGAATCCATGAATGGACCTGCAAAGTCGATATGTACACGCTGCCATGGGGTTGAAGGCCATTCCCATGGATGCAGCGGTGCAATTGGAGGTGCATTTTGAACTTTTTGGCACCCTGAGCAGCTTTTAGTCAGATCCTCTATTTGTTTGTCGATACCTGGCCACCACACATAAGCCCTAGCAAGGCTTTTCATCTTGACTCCCCCCAGATGACCTTCATGCAGTTCCTTTAGAACTCTCTCCCTTAATTTAGGAGGAATAATCACCCTTGTTCCATACATCAATGTTCCTTGACAAACGGACAGCTGTTCTCGTCTGGCTGAGAATGCCGGTAACAGTGGTTCGCCATGTGCTGGCCATCCCTTCACTGTCAATTCGTAGACCCGAGACAGTGTCGGGTCATTCCTGGTCTCTCTCTCAATACTCGCATTGGTGACTGGCAAACATTCGATGATGGTCGAGTGAAATAACTCAACAGGGTCAACTGTCGGTGCCTCTTCCGCTGTAGGTAGTGGCAGGCGCGACAGCCCATCAGCATTACCATGTTGCTTTGTACCTTTGAATTCGATCTCATATTGATGTGCCCCTAGGAAAAGGGACCATCTCTGGAGCCTCTGCGCTGTCATCACCGAAACACCCTTCTTAGGGTTAAAAATGGAAACCAACGGCTGGTGGTCTGTCAGCAGCGTAAACTTTTGGCCTTGCAGGTAATGATTAAATTTTTTTACTCCCCACATGAGGCTGAGAGCCTCCCTATCTATCTGAGCATAGTTGCGCTCAGCGGAGGTCAATGATCTGGATGCGAATGCGACTGGTCTTTCCAAGCCATTTGGCAACTTATGTGATAGCACTGCCCCAATACCATATGGAGAAGCATCACAAGCTAAACGAATAGGCAGCGTTGGGTTAAAGTGAGCCAACACTTCCTTAGAGGTGATCAATGCCTTGCTTTTGTGAAAAGCCCGCTTACAGTCCTCGCTCCACTTCCATGGCACTCCCTTTTGTAAAAGAGCGTTCAGCGGGTGTAGCACCGTGGATAAATTTGGCAGAAACTTGTGGTAATAGTTAATCAACCCTAGGAACGACCTCAACTGGGATACATTTTCCGGAGAGGGAGCCTTCACAACAGCTTTGATCTTGTCAGGTGACTTGTGAAGCCCCTCCTGGTCAATGACGTGACCACAGTACAAGATTCGCTTCTGAAAGAACTCACATTTCTGGCGATTAACTCGAAGTCCATACTCTTTCAATCTGGTGAGCACCTGTTCCAAATTAGCAAGGTGTTCCTCATCATCATCTCCTGTAATAAGAATGTCATCCAGATAGCATTGTGTGCCAGGGATTCCCTGTAATACCTGCTCCATGGCCCTTTGCCAAATCGCTGGAGCCGATGCCACTCCAAAAACCAGTCTATTATACCGATATAAGCCCTTATGCGTGTTGATCGTGAGATACTGGCGTGACGCTTCATCAACTTCCATCTGTAAGTACGCCTGCGCCAGGTCTATCTTGGTGAAGTGTTTCCCGCCAGACAACGAAGCGAAGATATCCTCAATCCGCGGAAGCGGATATTGCACCGTGTGAAGAACCGGATTAACAGTGATCTTGAAATCGCCACAGATGCGAACCTTCCCCGGTTCCCCCGGCTTGTTGCTCAATGAACGCTTCATGACGGGAACAATGGGCGTGGCCCATTCACTCCAGTCCACCTTTGACAGTACTCCTGAACGTTCTAGCCCTTCCAGCTCAGCTTCCACAGCAGGTCGTATCGCATAAGGTACCGGTCTGGCTTTGAAAAATTTCGGGTTTGCATGTTCTTCAACCTTGATGTTTGTCGTAATTCCTTTCAGTGTTCCCAGTCCCTGTTGGAACACCTCCTTAGCATCGTCCAATATTCTGGACAGTTGTTTAGGTTTGACATCGTCCTTTTTACCGGAATCTACAGTTAGTGCTTTTAAGGAATGCCAGTCCATATTTATTCTCCTGATCCATTCCCGTCCCAGTAGTGGTGGACCTCCCTCAGGTAACACATACAAGTCCATTCCTTTGCTTTCTTTACCCTTGTGGACCACCTTTACTTTTATCTTTCCGATGGGGTACACTCTTTGCCCCGTGTATGTTTTTAATACAATCTCCGTATCCCTTAGGGGAATGTGTGAGAATAACCTTTTGTAATCTTGCTTATTCATGACCGTCAATGCCGATCCCGTGTCCAATTCCATCTTCACTTGGACTCCTGCTATCTGGAGTGTAACCCAAATAGTTTGGTGGTCTGCTGTGTTACCCACATTATGTATTCTTAGACAACCCAGTTCCTTACTGCTGGAGTCTGAATCCGTCTTCTGTTCATCCGAACTGTTCTCTGTCACCTTGTGTACTTTTTTGTACTTCTTCTGTGGTGACTTTTTGTTGCTGGTCTTCTTTCCTGACCGGCATACTTTCGCTATGTGACCGAGTCTGCCACATTTTCTGCATTCTTGATCTTTGAACCAGCACTGGTTCTGATCGTGCGTTGTCCTTCCGCAATGATAGCACTTTACTGCACCTAATGCCATTTGATTGGTGCTGAGTTCCGATGGCCTTAGCTGCATTTCCGCGGTGCCTCGTGCTGCCGCCTCGTGCGATGCTGCAATGGTGACAGCTTTATCTAGTGTAAGGTCCTTTTCCTCTAGCAGTCGCTTCTGAGTTCCTTCTTTTAATAGTCCACACACGAACTTATCTCTGAGCATCTGCTAGTCCTGTACCAAACTGACAGTACTTTGATAGCTTGCGCAGTTCAATTAAGAATTCAGTGTTGCTTTCCTCTTTCAGCTGCGTTCTTCTGTAAAATTTAAATCGTTCCGCTATCAGCAGCGGCGTGGGGTTTAAATGCTCTTGCAGGATAGTAACAATATTTGCGAAAGTCTTATCCGCCGGTTTATCTGGTGTTACAAGGTGCCTTAATAACCCGTACGTCTTCGCACCCATCGAGTTTAATAGGGTTAGTGCTTTCTTTTCAGCCGGTATCTCACTTGCTGTACAATAAACTTCAATACGCTCCACATAAGTGGCCCAATCTTCGACATCGCTATCAAAAGCAGTGATATTACCGTTTTTAGGCATCCTTGTAAGTTTCTTTAAGTATTTTATTTTATTTATTTATTTATTTTTTCCAAAATGGTGGCTTCCCGCGCTTGGCGGCTTTTCCCGCGCTTGTCTTCTTCCTGCGCCGACTAAAATGGCGGCTTCCCGCGCTTGGCTTCTTCCCCCGCTGGCTACAATGGTGATTACCGCGCTGTTGCCGTCCTCGCCTCCCAGCGGTCCTTAATTTCCCCTGACGCTGCTGCTTTTACTCCCCGCTGTCCTCGTGGGTATTAGCGCTTCCTTTCTTGCTGCGCGTCTATTCCGATTGCAGCCTGGTCCTTTACACCGGCTGCGGTCGAGTTCTCCGCCCTTTTTCCTCCGGTCTCGCCCCCCTTCTCCACTGACAACGCGGCCGACTCTCTGCCTGTGTCACTAGATCGGCTTACCCACCGCCGTGGAAGAAGGATGATCACTGCCTGTCGCTGATGGTGGACTTCGTGGTCAGCAATTCCAACCCGGGTTCTCGATGCCTCCCGTGCGAATGCGGTGCTCAGCAGGATGATGAGGGCGGATGCCTCTTCTCGACGCCCGTTCTGTGGACGAAGCTGCCTTGGATGCAATTGCCGCTGGGTAAGATCGACTCGTCGCCACTGTTGAGTCTGTGTGTTCCAGATATACTTATTTTAAATAACTGGACACAGACAACAGGAAAAACTTAAACAGGTCTTTACTACTTGAAGGTCAGGGCTGAACTGCTTTACAAATTACTACACAGAGCTTATATACCGGTGTGGTCACCACCGGTACTACAATATACAGTAGCAAGAGAAAGTAGTCCACCTTCATAAGGTAGTTCTCTTAAGGTGGTACAGGTTACATACACCACAGACTGCAAGGGACCTATGCTTGACTTCACCAATCTTTTTCTCTTCACATATCTATAAAAGCTTTTACAGTCAGTTTTTATGTTCCCTGCAAGCTTACTTTCATAATCTATTTTCCCCCTCTTAATTAATCCCTTTGTCCTCCTTTACTGAATCCTAAACTGCTCCCAATCCTCAGGTTTGCTGCTTTTTTGGCCAATTTATATGCCCTCTCTTTGGATCTTATGTTATCCCTAATTTCCCTTGTTAACCACGGTTGAGTCACCTTTTGTGATTTATTTTTATGCCAAACTGGGATAAACAAATTCTGTAGTTCATCCATGTGATCTTTGAATGTTTGTCATTGCCTATCCACCGTCAACCCTTTGAGTGACATTACCCAATCAATCCTACCCAACTCGCGTCTCATGCCATCATAGTTCCCTTTATTTAAATTCAGGACCTTAGTCTCTGAGTCAACTACTTCCCTCTCCATCTTAATGAAGAATTCGATCATATTATGATCGCTCTGACCCAAGGGGCCTCGCACAACAAGATTGCTAATTAATCCTTTCTCATTGCATAATACCCAGTCTAAGATTGCCTGATCCCTAGTTGGTTCCTCGACATATTGGTCCAGGAAACCATCCCGTATACTCTCCGGGAATTCCTCCTCCACAGTATTGTTACTAATTTGGTTGGCCCAATCTATATGTAGATTAAAGTCACCCATGATGACTGCTGTGCCCTTATTGCACACTTCTCTAATTTCCCTTTTAATGCCATCCCCAACCTCTGCATTACTGTTTGGGGGTCTATACACCACTCCCACTAATGTTTTCTGCCCTTTGGTATTTCTCAGTTCTACCCATACAGATTCCACATCATCAGAGCTAATATCTTTCCTTACAATTGTGTTAATCCCCTCTTTAACCAGCAATGCTACCCCACCTCCTTTTCCTTTTTGCCTATCTTTCCTGAATATTGAACACCCCAGAATGTTGAGTTCCCAGCCTTGGTCCCCCTGGAGCCATGTTTCCGTAATTCCAATCAGATCATATTCATTTACCTCTATTTGCGCTGCTAATTCATCCACCTTATTACAAATGCTCCTCGCATTAAGACACAAAGCCTTCAGGCTTGTCTTTTTAATGCTCTTAGACCTTTTAAAATTATTATTTACTGTGGCCATGTTTGTTTTAAACCCTTGATTTCTCCGATTGCCACCTTTGTTATTCTCCTTCCTGTCTTTTGCTTCTATCCTTGTTTCCCTTTCCTTTGTCTCCCTGCTCAGGTTCCCAACCCCCTGCCATTTTAGTTTAAACCCTCCCCCACAGCACTAGCAAACACTCCCCCAAGGACATCGGTCCCGGTCCTGCCCAGGTGCAGACCGTCCGGTTTGTACTGGTCCCACCTCCCCCAGAACTGGTTCCATTATCCCAGGAATTTGAATCCCTCCCCCTTGCACCATTCCTCTAGCCACGTATTCATTTGAAGTATCCTTCTATTTCTACTCTGACTAGCACGTGGCACTGGTAGCAATCCTGAGATTACTACCTTTGAGATCCTATTTTTAAATTTACCTCCTAACTCCCTATATTCAGCTTTTAGGACCTCATCCTGTTCTTTACCTATATCGTTGGTGCCTATATGCACCATGGCAACTGGCTGTTCACCCTCCCTTTCCAAATTTTCTGCAACCGCTCCAAGACATCCTTGACCCTTGCACCAGGGAGGCAACACACCATCCTGGAGTCTCGTTTGCTGCCGCAGAAACGCCTATCTATTCCCCTTACAATAGAGTCCCCGATCACTATAGCTCTCCCAGTCCTTTTCCTCCCATTCTGTGCAGCAGAACCACCCCTGGTGCCAGGAAGTTGGCTGCTGCTGCCTTCCCCTGGTAAGCCATCCTCCCCATCAGTATCCAAAGCGGTATATCTGTTTGAGAGGGGGATGGCCACAGGGGACCCCTGCACTACCTGCCTGCGCCTACTACTCTGCCTGTTGGTCACCCGCTCCCTCTCTGCCTGTGCCAACTTTACCTGCGGTGTGACCAACTGATCAAACGTGCTATTCACGACGTCCTCAGCATCGTGAATGGTCCAGTATGTATCCAATCGCTGCTCCAGCACCGTAATGCGGTCTGCCAGTAGCTGCAGCTGGACACAGTTCCTGCACACATGGTTGTCAGGGACACAGGAAGTGTCCCTGAATTCCCACATAGCGCAGGAGGAGCATACCATGGCACCGGTCTGTCCTGCCATGACTTACCCTTTAATTAATTGCAATTAAATTAAACAAATGAATCCCACCAATTTCACTGCAGTTAAATGATATATTTAAGGGCCCTGGTTTACAAACTGTCCCCGCTACACCACAGAGACCTTAAAAACTATAAACCACAGAGTTAAAGTTTTTAAAAAAGAGAAATACTCACCAACCAATCACTTACCTGTTTTGTGGTGACGTCACACCTCGATTACTTTTTACTTCTCTCCTTCCCTGAGATTGGAGATTGGTACGCCTACCTGAGCCTCTGGGGCCTTTTGTAGTCGCGCCGCCGCTCCGAGATTCCTCCCGCCGCCGCCGCTGACGCACTGAGGCCTACCTGAGCCTCTGGGGCCTTTTGTAGTCGCACTGCCGCTCCGAGATTCCTCCTGCCGCCGCCGCTGATGCACCCCGCACTCCGCACATGCGGAGGTTCAGGTTTTCTTTACCGATTTATTTGGGTATTGCGTGATGCAGAAGCATTAATTATGAATTAATAAAAACCTTTATCAATTAATTTTCAAAATCTCACAACTCAAGTCATGATTTCACTTCTGTCCCACCCCTATTCTGGCCCTGCTTGGCAAAAGGTGGTAGCCCGAGCTTATGTCATTTGATCTTTAGTCTCTAACAATGCTTGCTCACTGACATTCTTACTTCAAACAATTATCAGCCATTGAACAAATGTGAATAAAATTCAAACAAGGTTCACCACACCTAATGACACGCGATCAGCTCTCCAACAAGCTCTTTGATATGTTAGAAAGGGTTCCTAATCTTTCTGGAACTGTAAATTCAGTACATCATCTGAGAAATACTGCTACAAACAGTTTTATTATTAAAAGAGATGACTGCAGGGATCAGGGATATCAGAGCGGCTCCAGCAAATACTAAATATAAAAGTAGCAGCAAGCTGTCTTCAGAGGACTGGATTAAGATTGTCTTGTCACAGTACTATTATGGGATGGGACAGCTGTTGCATTTCTTGCTGTCTTTAATGGCTAGGCACTATTATTTGTATAACGATGTTGTATGAACATAATGGTTCTACGATGGGAGTAGGGTGAAGAAAGCCAAAGACTGGACTTGGGAATGGGAAGAAGAGCGAGTGACACAATGTGCTTTCATCATGGAGATGCAAAGCCAGCTCCCAGTGGTGATTGAAGAATGAGCTGTATTTATACAGCGCCATTCATGACCTTGGGTTGTCCCAAAGCGCTTTACAGCCAATTAGGTATTTTTGAAGTGTAGTCACTGCAGGAGACGCGACAGCCAATTTGCTTACAGCAAGCTCCCACAAGCAGCCATGAGATAAGTGACCAGATAATCTGTTTTTTTTTAGTGATGTTTGTTGAGGGATAAATATTGGCCAGGACACCGGGGAGAACACCCCTGCTCTTCTTTCAAATGGGATCTTTTACGTTGACCTGAGAGGGCAGATGTTTAACTTCTCATCCGAACGATGACTGCCTCAATACTGTACTGGAGGGTCAGCCTGGATTTTGAGCTTAATTCCCTGGAGTGGGGTTTGAACTCAGAGCCTTCTGATTCAGAGGTGAGAGTGCTATCACTGAGCCGAGGCTGACACCTAACAGTGTGGACTTATTGTACCACACGGTCTCGAACTTTTGTATTTAAACTCATTTGCATAATATTACTTTTGAAATACATAGTCAAGGAGATTAAATTGGGCAGATTTCTGAAAGGGATTTTATCTGGCATCTGTTCAAAGAACATGAATCGTGCCTTGTAATGGCAAAGCTGCCCAGTGCCACTTGACAGGAAAATATCCCAGGCTAAGTACACAGATCAGTCATGGATCCAGGGCAATTTCTTACTGGCAATCCCAGTACAGTGACAGAGATCTAGCATGTTGATATTTAACTGCATTTCATCGAATCGTACAGTGCAGAAGGAGGCCATTCAACCCATCCGGCCTGTGCCAGCTCTTTGAAAGAGCCATCCAATTAGGCCCACTCCCCCTGCTCTTTCCCCATAGCCCTGCAATTTTTTTCCTTTTCAAGTATATATCCAATTCCCTTTTGCCAGTTACTATTAAATCTGCTTCAGTTTATGTTACCTACACAGGTGGAATAATTCCTGCTGCACTGCAATGTGACTAAACTTTAGTGCACAAGCTGTAGAATATAGCTGTGTAGAGCGATATATGAACCAAATTTAGAGCTGAAAATGACACAAATTGGGCAATTTTATTTTAATTTCCATGGGCAGCTTTCCTCATCAAATTTGCATTGCTTTTCATCAAGTACAATGTATTCTCACTGACCCTAAGCACACAGTGAGGGTAGTTCCAGGAATTGATGCAGGAGATTGGGCACAGAGAGCTCCAGCGTGATTACTTTTGAACGAGCTGCAGTTGCTACTGGGCCAAATTGATTTATTTTTTAAATTATCTGCAGTAATATAGAGAAACAAGGAGAAGCAACAAGTCACAGTGGGATAAACCATTCCTTAAAAATGGCAAAATGTAGCTATTTGAAGGATTGAGAGGTATTGTCCCTTCTTACGTAGAATTTACAGCACAGAAGCTACCAAGTCTATACCGGTGTTTCAGCTCCACCTGAGCCTCCTCTCACCCTACTTCACCTAACCCTATGTGTATATCCTTCTATTCCTTTCTCCCGCATGTACTTATCTAGCTTTCCCTTTAATGCATCTATGCTAATCGCCTCAACCACTCCATGTGGTAGCGAGTTCCACATTCTCACCACTCTCTGAATCAAGAAGTTTCTTCTGAATTCTACATCATGTGTGATGCCATGTTGGCCTGTCCTTTCAGAATGGCTATGGATGAATGTCACTCATCTGTAATTTATGGTTTGTTTCTGTGCATTGTACGCAAGATGAATTGTGGTAGGTACCCACTTTAAACTAAAATTTTCAGAAATTTCAGGCAATTGTCTGAGAGAAGCACGTAATAGAGTATTTTAGGAACAATTGTAGGTACTTAGGGCTAGAAATTCATCTACTTACCGCCACTCTGTAGCCATGAAATGGTGATAAAATGGCGGATGCTGCTCTTTCGCCAGCTAGTGGTGGGTCCCGCGGCGGCCGCCATATTGCACTCCTGCTTTGTGCTACCGGTAACTGGCAGCGCCCTGGGAAACAAAATGGTGGCGTGGTGACGTCATCAACGTGCAATGCTGACTTAACGTCACCAACGCAAACCTCAACCCCAGCGCTGAATTCAGCGCTGGGTCCTAAGCACACCAGGTTAACCTGGCGTGCAAGCAGGCTGACAGTGGCGATGTCTGCAGCTCTTAAAGGGACACACACATCATTCAGGTAAGTTTGAATTTAAGGGTTTGAACTGTTTTTTTTATTTTATTGAAGTGGTGGCTTGCTGCAATAGATGTGAATAGTTTTTAAAGTGTGTAGGGAGTGCTGTTGGGCACTTGGATGATAAATGAAGGCCTTTGAGAAGACAGAGCATGCTGTGAATACTCAGCAGGTCCTGCAACATCCGTGGAGAGAAAAACAGAGTTCACGTCTCAAGTCGACATGCTGCCTGACCAACTGATTATTTCCAGCATTTTTGCTGTTGTTTCACATTTACAGCATCTGCTTGCAGAGGTAAGAGGAAGATGCAGAAGAGGAGGAAGCTGAAGAGAAGGAATCAGATGGAAGGATGCATCCCAGACAGTCCCTTTGTGGCTGGGATATCCGGGATGGAATTATCTGCCTGCGGTCCCATTGGCTGGGCAGGCTGCCTCTTCTTGTTGACCCATTGGCCGGGCAGGCTGCATTTCTTGGGTGTGTGAAATGAGGAAGGCACAAGGGTGGAGTTGTGCTGACGGGAGGGCGGGAAAGCAAGAGGTGCATGCCAGAAGGAGGAGAACGTACGAGGATACCTGCAGCTTGTATCCTTTCAGCCCCACCGCTGGCCAAGGGCTCAACCATGCCCCTGCCAAGAATGGCCAGCACCATCTCCTCCAAGGGGGTGAGGTGAGGCTAGGAATGGGAGATATGCCTCATCATTGTTGCAGATTGTTGGTACATGAGTGATTGGGGGGTTGTGCATTGAGCAGTGTGTGAGGCTAGTGGTGCAGTTGGTAGGAGACGGCTTTTGAAGATGCATTCACTGACCTTGACCAATGCAGCCAGGTGGTGGGGGCGACACAGCTGGCAGTGACAGCCGCGGTGATGTAGTTCCACATCCTTCTTTCTGGAAGGCCTCCTGACCCCGTGTGTAGAGGACCTGTCTTGCAGTGTTGACCCCCTGCACAAAGCTCGAGTGCTGCATGTGAGGCCCTCGGTGCCCCTTTGTAGGGGGTGGCGTGTGCCCAGTCAGCTCTGCCCCTGACAGTCTCTGAGCAGTTCGAATCGCTCCCACACCCCTGGGTTCTAGACACTGGACTTAAGTACAGGCGGCGATACAGAATTTGAGTAGACAACTGGTTTGGTACAAGACAACCGTAATTTTATTAAAGGCACAACAATATAACAACACTGGAAATTACTAAGATAATTGCAGACATATAAAAGTACACTTAGTAGGGAATGGGGAACACACGGCACAACGAGGGAACAATCACATTAATAATCCCCCTACCCTTGTCCCACCCCCAATACCTAACTAGATTGAGCTAAGAGGGGCCAGGGATTTATGCTCACCAATGGGGTTTCCTTGACAGTTCGAAACCTGTCGATTAAGTCGGTTGCGGTTTTGGGGTTCGCTCTTTGTGCCCTTTGGGGCCTGCTGTCCCCACGTGGTCTCAGTCTTGGGAACTGCGAAGGTCCCTCAGTTGGGTTGAGTCCGCTGATGCGGTAAGGGCGCGGTTATGGATTTGACCGGTAAGTCCCCTTTTCTTTTGGTAGAAATAGGGACAGTAAAGTCTTTTGTTGGATACTTTAGGTTGTAGAGTGGAAACTCGGGTTTTGTTCTTCTTGCGGTGGTTTGGTCGTCGAGTTTCGTTGCGGCTGGGCTCGGTTGGTGGCCTTCGGTGTCGGCTTGGTCGTGTAAGGCTGCAGTTGCGGCTTAGTTGTCCTCGGTCGAGCCTGCCCTGCTCTTTGGTTACCTTGATCTTGCTGTTTGGCTCTATTCCTTATCGTGTCCCGATGGCTGGCTCTCTTCTGCCGCGCATTTGGCCCCCGGTGTTATGGTGGGCGTCCTCGGTGTCAGCGCGGGACAAGAAGAGAAGAAGAGAGAGCTTGGCTACTGGTGGGCCTACAATTATACCGGTTCTTCACCCCTTATCTGCGCACCAAATCAGGCCGAGTTCTTTGTTTAATTTTGGCAGGCTCGTCTAAAGTGTTTACAGTCATTCACCTTAACGGCTTTTGGGGCGGTTGTCTCCTTGCTTAACGGCTTCAATATCCTGGCTGTTTGTCATTTATGACGTTTAATCGTCTTGTCCTGCCTTGGTAGCTACTTTGAGCTGTTACCGATTATTTATGCAGAAAGTTAATGGCCTCAAGATTAGGTCTATCCTGAGTCGATCTGTTTCAAGATGAACAATGCATATTCTGTGTTTATCTAGCTGTCTGGCTTTAGAAATGACAAAGTCTTTCACAGGTCCATGCATGCCAGGTTTCTCTTCAAAGCTTTGAATGGGCCTGCTTTTGCAAGGCCTTGCTTTTTAAAATCCTGCAGGCTTCTGTCACGAGGTTTCAGAAGCCATTTTCTTTTGGGTACCCTTTTTAATAACTTGTCCATTCAGGGTCCCTTTTATTGATAACTTTTGGGGAATGTGGGAATTTTGAGAACCCTACACCTTCCCTGGTTTGCTGAGCCATGTGTGTTAGTGTTGAGGCAGTTATCCCATTTGTTGAGGTTAGGAAGGTACTTCAGCTTTAACAGCTGAATATTAACATTTGGAACTTCTTTTAAATATTGAATATTTCTTAAAAGGCAGAAAGGGCTGAAAAATGTATTGATTCACTGCATTTTATTTTGTATTGCTTCAGTGTACGTGGCCCCTTTAATTCTCAGACCTCTTCATTACCCACAATTCCCAGTGAGCTCTACAGCTTCACTCAGAGGCTGTGGAAGCTGTAACGCCGGACCTGGACAGAAACTTCGTCCTGGATCCCTCCAGCAATGCCTCTAGGATGAGATTGTATGGAAGGTGAGTGCTGCGCCACTGTCGCCATGTCCCCTCAGACCAATTTAACTCAGTTAGCGTTGCGGCCATTAACTGCAGTAGCCGGTGAACATGAATTTTTCACCCAATATTTTTAAAAGGACACATTTCCTCCATGTGGGAATATGTGGGGCTCTGTGGGGTACAGTTTGGGGTGGGGTGCGTGCGGTGGGGCACTGTGTGGGGGGTTCTGTTGGGTGGAGGGGTAGGTGTATGAGGGGGGTCTGTGGGGTGGGGGTATGAGGGGGGTCTGTGGGGTGGAGGGGTGAGGGGGGTCTGTGGGGTGGAGGGGTGGGGGTGTGAGGGGGGTCTGTGGGGTGGCGGGGTGGGGGTGTGAGGGGGGTCTGTGGGGTGGCGGGGTGGGGGTGTGAAGGGGGGTCTGTGGGGTGGGGTTGTGAGGGGGTCTGTGGGGTGGGGGTGTGAGGGGGGTCTGTGGGGTGGAGGGGTGGGGGTGTGAGGGGGGGTCTGTGGGGTTGGGGGTGTGAGGGGGGTCTGTGGGGTGGAGGGGTGGGGGTGTGAGGGGGGGTCTGTGGGGTGGAGGGGTGGGGGTGTGAGGGGGGGTCTGTGGGGTGGAGGGGTGGGGGTGTGAGGGGGGGTCTGTGGGGTGGGGGTGTGAGGGGGGGTCTGTGGGGTGGAGGGGTGGGGGTGTGAGGGGGGTCTGTGGGGTGGAGGGGTGGGGGTGTGAGGGGGGTCTGTGGGGTGGAGGGGTGGGGGTGTGAGGGGGGTCTGTGGGGTGGGGGTGTGAGGGGGGTCTGTGGGGTGGGGGTGTGAGGGGGGTCTGTGGGGTGGGGGTGTGAGGGGGGGTCTGTGGGGTGGGGGTGTGAGGGGGGGTCTGTGGGGTGGAGGGGTGGGGGTGTGAGGGGGGTCTGTGGGGTGGAGGGGTGGGGGTGTGAGGGGGGGTCTGTGGGGTGGAGGGGTGGGGGTGTGAGGGGGGTCTGTGGGGTGGAGGGGTGGGGGTGTGAGGGGGGGTCTGTGGGGTGGAGGGGTGGGGGTGTGAGGGGGGTCTGTGGGGTGGAGGGGTGGGGGTTTGAGGGGGGTCTGTGGGGTGGAGGGGTGGGGGTGTGAGGGGGGTCTGTGGGGTGGAGGGGTGGGGGTGTGAGGGGGGTCTGTGGGGTGGAGGGGTGGGGGTGTGAGGGGGGGTCTGTGGGGTGGAGGGGTGGGGGTGTGAGGGGGGTCTGTGGGGTGGAGGGGTGGGGGTGTGAGGGGGGGTCTGTGGGGTGGAGGGGTGGGGGTGTGAGGGGGGTCTGTGGGGTGGAGGGGTGGGGGTGTGAGGGGGGTCTGTGGGGTGGAGGGGTGGGGGTGTGAGGGGGGTCTGTGGGGTGGAGGGGTGGGGGTGTGAGGGGGGTTCTGTGGGCTGGAGGTGTGAGGGGGTCTGTGGGCTGGAGGGGTGGGGGTGTGAGGGGGTCTGTGGGGTGGAGGGGTGGGGGTGTGAGGGAGGTCTGTGGGGTGGGGGTGTGAGGGGGTCTGTGGCGTGGAGATGTCAGGGTGTGAGGGGGGGTTATGGGGTGTGCGAGGGGAGTGGGGGTGTGAGGGGGTTCTGGGGGGTGTTGGATGGGTGGGGGTATGATGGGGTTCTGTTGGGTGGAGGGGTGTGTTGTGTGGGGGGCTTATGTGGAGGGTTGTGTGAGGGATGGTCTGTGGGATGGAGGGGTGGGTGTGAGGGGGGGTCTGTGGGGTGGCTGTGTGAGGGGGGGTTGGAGGGGTGAAGGTGTGTGGGAGAGTCTGTGGGGTGGGGGGGGTCTGGGGTGGGGGAGGTCTGTGGGGTGGAGGGGTGGGTGTGAGGGGGGTCTGTGGGGTGGAGGGGTGGGTGTGAGGGGGGTCTGTGGGGTGGAGGGGTGGGTGTGAGGGGGGTCTGTGGGGTGGAGGGGTGGCTCAGATCAGCCAGTGGCTTGGATCACAGCAATAAAATCACACTATACCAATGTTAAGCTAGAAAATACCGCAAATGGGTCCATAATGAAAATTAACACACCAGGAGACAGTTCAACTACGACGGTCAACGCGTACAATACCGGAACAATATTAGTGCAAGGCAACCTCGACAAATTTGCAACAGCCTTCAGGACACTGAAAAAATTAACTAAGGGGGGAAGGAACAGCCCCAGAGTGGCCCGCACTCCCCCCAACATTGACAACTTACCAGGAGAAAATCTGCCTGGTCAGGAGGTGAACGAGCCACACAGTTCAAACCAGACACCAACCCCGGGGAACCACAGCCACACGATACAACTGACAAACCCCAGCATAACTACCAAGGAGGAAGCCACACATAGTCCCCCTACCATTCCCAGCTCACCAAGAGAAGAGCAGCATAGCCAGGAAGTGAGTGAGCCCTCCAGGGCCGACCAGCCTAGCCAGGAAGTGAGTGAGCCTTCCAGGGCCGACCAGGCACATACCCCGGGATCACACAGCCAGATACAACCAAAAGATAAATTTAATCAATTAGAGATAGAGGTGGTTAAACTTAGAGAGGACTTCCTCAAAATGAATGACTATCAAAATCAGGAGAGGGAGAGACACAAGAGAGAGCTGAAGCTACTTGAGAACCAGGTGAATCTACTTAGGAATCAGGTGAAAGAGCTGCAGGAAAAAGAAGAGAGCCATAGAGGAGAGATAACACCATTAGACCAGCAACCAGAGGCTAGAGATAAGACAAGACAGAGCCGGACGGAACGGCTGCACTCCCACACGGAACAAAAGCAACAGACACACAATACAAGGGGTGCCACACAGACCGACCAGCATACTGATTCGCAATCTTCCCCCACCACCGTGGAACCACAAGCGGGCCGCTCACAAGAGGTACGCACACACCAGACACCCCAGCCCAGCACACACACTATGAGTCCAAGCGAAAGCCACCAGACAGTAAACACAAACAAGGCTGACGTCGTAATACTCATGGACTCAAATGGGAAATTTCTATGGGAGAAAAAGCTATTCCCTAGAAGTAAAGTAGAAAAGATCTGGTGCCCAACAACAAACAGAGCCATGGGATGGCTGACCAAAGCCAGATTAGGCTCCCCCCAACACATAATAATACACACGGGCACAAATGACCTAAAGACCCAACAGAAAGAAGTAGCAACATCGCTCAGAGCAATGATTAGGAAAGCAAGCAGTACATTTCCAAACACTAGAATCACTGTTTCCACAATATTGCCGAGAACAGACTTCAACAACAACACAATTCATGAGATAAATGCCAGCATAGCAAGAGACTGCGAATCAAACCACAACGTACACCTGGCCCAACACCCCACCCTCGATGAGGAATGTCTTTACGACCACGTCCACATCCAAAGGCAAAGAATATCGATCTTTGCTAAAGCCCTGAAGGACGTCGCTTTTAACCGGGTCCATACCCAGACTCCAAGAGGACCCCCCCCCGACCACCAGAGATCAGCGGGGTACATATCAGGAACACTACAAGGACCACCAACACACCAACCGAGACCAGAGAGGATCCCCATGCAAAACAACAATATCAGACCTGCACCACTCCTGTCCCACAGGGGAATAGGACTGCTCCCAGCCAGACAGAGGGAGAGATGCACAGGACGTACGCAATACCTCAGACAGAAACAATCCATTAAGAGACAATAAGCAGATGTGCAGCAGCATCTACTTCCGCCTTATGGATCAAGGACTAATTAATAGAAAGAACTGTAACCAAATTGTATTAACTTTTGTAGACAACTGATGTGATCTTTTTTTTCCCACACTTAGACACGACAAACACGTACCACTCTTTAACCTATCATAGTAAAAGATCAAACTTAACACGAAATCCTTATATATTTCGACCTGGAATATCCAAGGTCTACGCTCTTCACTGCGAGAAGTGAAAAGTAGGACCCCAGAGTTCATAGATGAAACTAAAGACCTAGATATTATCATTTTACAGGAAACTTGGTATAAAGGAAAAGGACACACTGGCTGTCCCCAAGGGTACACTGAGCTGGTGGTCCCCTCCAATAAATTACCAAGTGTAACCCAAGGCAGAGACTCCGGAGGCATACTGATCTGGTTTAAAACAGAACTTAAGAATTACATCAAATTTATAAAAAAGGGCGAAAACCATATGTGGCTCAAACTTGAGAGGGAGATTATCTCAAACACCCAAGATGTTTACATTTGCGCACTTTATATCCCTCCAATCGATTCCCCGTACTTTAAAGAGGACACCTTCTCCAACATGGAGGGGGAAATTATCCAATACCAGGCCCAGGGGAACGTGTTGATCTGTGGGGACCTCAATTCAAGAACGGGCGAAGAACCAGACTTCACCAATAATCAGGGAAACAATTACGTTTTCGGGAATAACCACTTTGACATCCCTTCCCTTCCATACAGGCATAACTGCGACAAGCAGTCAAATACCAATGGAAAACAGCTACTACAGCTCTGTCGAAACCTGGGTCTGTACATTGTCAATGGTAGGTTCATAGGAGACCTCCTAGGAAGATCGACCTATTGCTCACCTCTTGGCTGCAGCACAGTAGACTATATGATTACAGACTTAGACCCATCCTCTTTCAGAGCATTCACAGTCAAACCACAAACAACACTGTCAGATCACAGTCAAATTACTATGTTCCTCAAAAAGACAGAAACAAACAACATAGAAACACAACCCAGTAAACTGTACAACACCAAAAAATCGTACAGATGGGCCAAAAACGACACGGAAAAATACCAGAAAACAATTAGCAATGCATCAACTCAAGCTCTCTTAGACACCTTTCTGGATAACATATACACTCACAATAAAGAAGGCGTAAACCGGGCAGTTAGTAAACTAAACAATATTTTTGATAATTTGGCAACAAATGCAAACTTGAAAGCTCGCAAGAACAAACCCAAAACAAAAAACTATGAAAAATGGTTTGACCGAGATTGCCATAACATGAGGAAAAAACTTAGAAAAATATCAAACCAAAAACACAGACATCCAGAAAACGAGGAACTACGCCTTACTTATTGTCAGACACTAACACAATACAGAAACACACTCAGAACCAAAAAAGAGCAATATATTAAGAATACACTCAGCTCCATGGAGGAATCCATAGATTCCAATTGTTTCTGGGAAAACTTGAAAACACTACACAAAAAACAACACGACGATTTGGCCATTCAAAATGGGGACACATGGGTAAACCACTTTGAAAAATTATACCAGAAAAACACACTAAGACCAGAGCAACACCAAATACGCAAAAAACTGGAAAAGCTCGAAATGGCCATAAAAGATAACCAAAACCCGCTGGACGCCATAATAACAGAAAAAGAACTTCTTGAAAAACTCAAGGACCTGCGACCAGGAAAAGCCTGCGGGACAGATGGCATACTAAACGAGATGATTAAACACACAGACAACAAAATGAAACTGGCTATCCTAAAACTCTTCAACTTGGTTCTGAGTGTCGGTTATTTCCCTGATATCTGGAACAAAGGACTCATAACGCCCATATACAAAAGTGGGGACAAAATCGACCCAAACAACTATCGAGGCATCTGTGTAAACAGTAACCTGGGGAAGGTATTCTGTAGCATCATAAACAAAAGACTTATAAACTTCCTTGAGGAGCACAATGTCTTGAGTAAAAGCCAAATTGGATTCCTGCCAAACTATAGAACATCCGATCATATCTTCACCCTACAGACCCTAATTGACAAACACGTTCACCATAACAAAAGCAAAATCTACGCATGCTTTGTAGATTTCCAGAAGGCTTTCGACTCCATCTGGCATGACGGTTTATTCCTGAAACTTATCGAAAGTGGGGTAGGAGGGAAAACATTGATTTAATTACATCATATGTATACAAACAACAAATGTGCAGTTAAAATTGGAGACAAACAAACAAAATACTTCCCACAGGGGCGGGGGGTGACGCAGGGCTCGCCAATCTCACCGACACTCTTTAATATTTACATAAATGGATTGGCAAAACTACTTGAACAATCTACAGCACCCGGCCTCACCCTATATGAATCCAAGGTTAAATTCCTCCTCTATGCAGACGACCTGGTTCTGCTGTCACCTACTGAAGAGGGGCTACAGCAAAACCTGGACCTGCTGGAGTCGTACTGCCAGACTTGGGCCCTGACAATAAATCCCCAAAAAACCAAAGTCCTTGTGTTCCAGCAAAGATCCAAACATCAGGGACCCAAAATAAATTTCACAGTAGGAACAACCAAAATTGAACAAACCACTAACTACACATACTTGGGCTTAAAAATCAGTTCTACGGGAAACTTCAAACTGGCTGTGAATGAACTGAAAGAGAAAGCAAGAAGGGCTTTCTATGCCATCAAAAAATCAATCCAAATAGAAATCCCAATTAGCATTTGGCTCAAAATTTTCAAATCAGTAATTGAACCAATTGCACTCTATGGCAGTGAGGTATGGGGACCGCTAACTCAACAAGAATTTGCAAAATGGGACAAACACCCAATTGAGATCCTACATGCAGAATTCTGTAAAAGTATCCTCCGGACTCAAAGGAAAACAGTAAACAATGCATGCAGGGCGGAACTAGGCCAATATCCATTAATAATCACTATCCAAAAAAGAGCCACCAAATTTTGGAATCACCTACAAATGAGCAATCCCCAATGCTATCACTACGACGCCCTGAAATGCCAAGAGCTGACCATAAAGAAGAATACCCTCAGTCAACTAGTCCTGGGACTCAGTGAAGTAACTACTAACAATAACCAGCCCCAGGACAGTGACAGGGTAACACAAAGAATTCGACCCAATACAATCGTCGCTAAGCAAAAGGAAAAATATCTGACATATTGGGCAGAAACAACAAAAACCCAAAGCAAACTCAATTGCTACTTGGCCCTAAACAGACAATACAACATAGCTGATTACCTGACCATGGTAAAGGATAACAAACTGAGAAGAACCTTGACAAGGTACAGACTTAGCGAACATAGCCTAGCGATCGAAAAAGGCAGACACAGGCAGACCAGGCTGCCAAGAGAGGACAGGATATGCTCGCACTGCAGTCAGGGAGTGGTGGAGACAGAGATGCACTTCCTCACAGCTTGTGGAAAATATCAGGGCATCAGGGAGAATTTCTACCAAAAATTCTCACAAATATGCCCTGATTTCAGAAATCTGAATGACAACCAAAAACTCCCATTCCTACTGGGAGAGGAGAGAAGCTGTATAACACTGGCGGCACGCTATGTTACAGCTTGCCATGAACAGAGAGCCAACCAGTAAACTAAGAAAAGAATATATATAAACAATGCGAATGTATATTTATACACTCAGGGATATACCTGTTTATACACTGTATGAATAGAACTGCGTTTATGTGGTAAACCATAAATGTATTTTGATGCTTTGGCAACATAAGGTGTAACTTATCATGCCAATAAAGCGATTTGAATTGTGAATTGTGAATTGTGGGTGTGAGGGGGGTCTGTGGGGTGGGTGTGAGGGGGGTCTGTGGGGTGGAGGGGTGGGTGTGAGGGGGGTCTGCGGGGTGGAGGGGTGGGTGTGAGGGGGGTCTGTGGGGTGGAGGGGTGGGTGTGAGGGGGGTCTGTGGGGTGGAGGGGTGGGTGTGAGGGGGGTCTGCGGGGTGGAGGGGTGGGTGTGAGGGGGGTCTGTGGGGTGGAGGGGTGGGTGTGAGGGGGGTCTGTGGGGTGGAGGGGTGGGTGTCAATAAAGCGATTTGTATTGTATTGGGTGTGAGGGGGGTCTGTGGAGTGGAGGGGTGGGTGTGAGGGGGGTCTGTGGGGTGGAGGGGTGGGTGTGAGGGGGGTCTGTGGGGTGGAGGGGTGGGTGTGAGGGGGGTCTGTGGGGTGGAGGGGTGGGTGTGAGGGGGGTCTGTGGGGTGGAGGGGTGGGTGTGAGGGGGGTCTGTGGGGTGGAGGGGTGGGTGTGAGGGGGGTCTGTGGGGTGGAGGGGTGGGTGTGAGGGGGGTCTGTGGGGTGGAGGGGTGGGTGTGAGGGGGGTCTGTGGGGTGGAGGGGTGGGTGTGAGGGGGGTCTGTGGGGTGGAGGGGTGGGTGTGAGGGGGGTCTGTGGGGTGGAGGGGTGGGTGTGAGGGGGGTCTGTGGGGTGGAGGGGTGGGTGTGAGGGGGGTCTGTGGGGTGGGTGTGAGGGGGGTCTGAGGGGTGGGTGTGAGGGGGTCTGAGGGGTGGGTGTGAGGGGGGTCTGAGGGGTGGGTGTGAGGGGGGTCTGAGGGGTGTGTGTGAGGGGGGTCTGAGGGGGGTCTGAGGGGTGTCTGTGGGGTGGAGGGGTGGGTGTGAGGGGGGTCTGAGGGGTGGGTGTGAGGGGGGTCTGAGGGGTGGGTGTGAGGGGGGTCTGAGGGGTGGGTGTGAGGGGGGTCTGATGGGTGGGTGTGAGGGGGGTCTGAGGGGTGGGTGTGAGGGGGGTCTGAGGGGTGGGTGTGAGGGGGGTCTGTGGGGTGGAGGGGTGGGTGTGAGGGGGGTCTGTGGGGTGGGTGTGAGGGGGGTCTGTGGGGTGGAGGGGTGGGTGTGAGGGGGGTCTGTGGGGTGGAGGGGGGTCTGTGGGGTGGAGGGGTGGGTGTGAGGGGGGTCTGTGGGGTGGAGGGGTGGGTGTGAGGGGGGTCTGTGGGGTGGAGGGGTGGCTGTGTGAGGGGGGTCTGTGGGGTGGAGGGGTGGCTGTGTGAGGGGGGTCTGGGGTGGGTGTGAGGGGGGGGGTCTGTGGGGTGGCTGTGTGAGAGGGGGTCTGTGGGGTGGCTGTGTGGGTGTGTCTGTGGGGTGGCTGTGTGGGTGTGTCTGGGGTGGGGGGGTCTGTGGGGTGGCTGTGTGGGTGTGTCTGTGGGGTGGGGGGGGGCTCCTGTGGGGTGGGTGTGTGGGGATTACTGGTTTTTATTTGCTCTATAAAGAGACTGATGCCTTTGAGTTATGCAGGCCTGTTTCAATGGGACAAGGCTGGGTTCGTTTGGTGTTTTGGATTTCTGTCGTATCATCATATTGTAGCGATTCTGATACTCGTAGTATTCTGCCTGTCATAGGCATTGCTGCAATCACCACTGAATTGGCAATATCTCTCTGAGACCACAGGATAGTCTGTGCCATTAAAGTAAACTATTATGCTAGTGCAGGAGGGGTGCTCCTCTGAGGGTGGGTCTGAGGCACATTTTTTGGGGCAGAATTCAAGAGTTTTGTCTGCAAAATGAGAAGACAGAATCTCGTATATATCCTCTCTCAGATTTTTCCTGTTCAAGTACAGTTGTATATTTCGAAGGCTTCAATTATATATTTAATAAATATTACAAGTAATTTCATATAATTTGCATAAATAATGGTTATCACTAATGCCAGCCAGTAAAAGAAATCCCAGTATGACTCCTGGTCTAATCTCAAAGTGGGAGCTGACTGTCTCTAATTGTCTCCATATGACACCTTGCCGGTAGTTGCAAGAAAATGGAAAACTCAATGTGGGAACTGTCGTGTATTGATTGCGAGTTTGACACCAGTCAATACGGTAATGTAATGTACGAGTTTAACACCAGTTAATACGGTAATGTAATGTGCATTGCATTATGGGAATTACCCAGGAAAGCAGCAGTCAGCTATTTTACCAATAAAGTAAATATCACAGTTAGAAGCCTGTCTGCCTGACTCTGATTTAATTTGACGTATCTACATGCATGATTGAACGTATTAAAGCATAGGTACAACATTGGCGATGAGGATAACGGACAGAATCTTTTTAAATAGGTAGTTGCCCAAGTTTTAGTTAGCTAGGATGGAGAATACCGGCATCAAAATTTTGTTTGCTTCGCCGAGCCAGCCACATTGGGTCCAAGATGGACGAGGTGGTTAATGTCTTTTGAGCTTTTTGCTGACGGCAAAGGACTCATTATCGACGATACCTCTACAGCTGCCACAAAGCAGAGGAGAAGAGCTCTACTTCGGCACCTAGCAGGACCAGATGTCCAGGATATCTTTTCAACTCTACCGGACACAGGAGATCCAGCAGACTACACGGCGGTGGTTAGTGCTTTGAATCACTACTTCGTGCCCCAGGTCAATGCAGCATTTGCTAGACAGACTTTTCATAAGTTGTCCCAGAAGGCAGGTGAGATTGTGCAACAATTTGCTACTCGCTTGCGGCAGGTTGCTAAAGACTGTGCTTTTGGGGGGGATGCGGATAATCAAATAAGAGACGCTATCCTGAGTAGGTGCACGTCAGCCTATGTGCGGAGGAAATTGCTAGAGGAAGGGCATGGTCTAACGCTCGCCCGCACGTTACAATTGGCCTCACTATGTGAAAACGTTGAGGAGCAGATGTCAGCCATGTCATGTACAGAGAAGGCGGAGACAGATACTGTTCGTTGTGTTACACAGAAAAGAGGGCATTATGCAAAAAGCTCGACAGAGAAACCAAAGGGAAATGGCGATCGGAACGAAAGGAAATGTTACAGATGTGGACACACAGACCACATGGGCAGAGATCCGAAATGCCCAGCACGCGGACAAACGTGTCATAAGTGCAAGGGAAAGGATAATTTCTCCAAAGTATGCCGCACAAAGGGTACAAAGAAACACCGTGTGAACAATGTAGAGGAACAAAATAATTGTGCATTTGCTGTTATTGGAAATAATGTGACAGAGAGACTTACCTTCTGTGTGGGGGGAGTAAACCTGAGAATGTTAATTGATTCGGGTGCATCTAATAATGTGTTAGATGAGAATACATGGGAAGGATAAAGTCAGAACACATTAAGTGTCAGTCACATTTCCCTAAGACAGAGAGAAAGTTATTCTCTTATGCTTCCAGCTGACCACTGTCAGTTAAAGGTGTATTCACATGTGGGATTACAATAGGTAAGAGAACTGAGCAGGCGGAGTTCATTGTGGTTAAAGGCCATGGAGAGCCGTTGCTAGGAAGGGAGACAGCCATGAAACTGGGAGTTTTAAAAATAGGCGCAGATGTCTCCGCTGTGGTAGATGTAAGACAGCTACTAGAACAGCAGTATCCAAAGGTGTTCCAGGGAGTAGGAAGGCTAAACACAAAACAGATCAGTTTGTATATCGACCCACAAGTGAAGCCTGTGGCCCAGCCACTCAGGCGTATACCATTCAACTTAAGGGGGGCAGTAGAGGCCAAAATAAAACAATTGAGGGACATGGACATTATCGAACCTGTAACTGGTCCCACCCCATGGGTAAATCCTGTGGTTATTGTACCAAAAGCGGATAAGGATGTAAGGTTATGTCTAGACATGAGACGAGCAAACCAAGCAATAGTGAGGGAACGATATCCAATCCCCACCGTTGATGAGATACTCCAAGGTATGAATGGCTCGGCGGTGTTTAGTAAGCTAGACCTGAAATGGGGTTATCACCAGCTAGAACTGACCCGAGTCACGAGAAATCACAACGTTTGCAGTACATAACGGAGTATACAGGTACAAGAGGCTGATATTCGGTGTATCTTCAGCTAGTGAGCAATATCAGCATGAGATAGCTAATGCCTTAGCTGGAATAGAGGGTGTTGAAAACATCTCCGATGACATTATCGTGCATGCACACGACCAGGAAACACACGACCAGGAAACGCACGACCGATGCCTGCACGCTGTCATGACCAGACTAATGGAAAGTGGACTGACACTAAACTCAGAGAAGTGCCAATTCAACATGGACCAATTGATTTTCATGGGAATCCTGTTGTCTGAAAAGGGCATCGGAACAACAGCAGAGAGAGTGCGAGCGGTGGCAGAAGCTTGGGAACCAGAGAATGCTACAGAGGTGAGGAGTTTCTTGGGACTCGTTAGGTACAGTAGCAGATTCATCCCGCAGTTTGCAACACTATCAGAGCCACTGCGACGCCTGACAAGAAAAGACACACCATTTAAATTTGGATCACAAGAGACAGTCATTCAGTGCACTCAAGGAAGAGTTGGCCAGAGCCGGCACTTCAGCATATTTTGATAAGGACGCACCAACCAAGGTGATAGCAGATGCCAGTCCTGTAGGTTTAGGCGCAGTACTAGTCCAGGACCAACAGGGACAAGAGGTGCCAATATGCTATGTAAGTCGTAGTTTAACAGACTGTGAGAGGAAATACTTTCAAACAGAGAGAGAGGCCTTAGCTCTTGTATGGGCTTGTGAGTTGCTGCATCCATATGTGTATGGCCGAAAATTTAACTTGGTAACTGACCATAAGCCATTACAGGTGATATACGGCCCACACTCTAAACCCTGTGCCCGTATAGAGAGATGGGTACTTAGATTACAGCTGTACGATTTTAAGGTGATACCCATTCCAGGCAAGCAAAACATTGCAGACCCACTGTCACGATTGCTGGGGGAGACAGCAAAACAGGAGAGACATTCTCACGGCTCAGATGAATATGTGAGATTTGTAGCTGTGAGTGCGACACCAAAAGCACTCACTACTAGAGAGGGTGGAGGAAGCCTCTGCTACCGACCCAGAGCTGATTGAGGTACCGAAGACAATCACAAACGGACATTTTGAGAACTGTAAAGCTTATGCAGCAATTGCAAACGAGCTGTGCGTAGTGGGGTACCTAGTTCTTCGGGTAACACGCATCGTGCTACCCACAGTGTTACACGCACGAGCCCTGGTGTTAGCACATGAAGGACACTTGGGAATAGTTGGAACAAAGCAACATCTCAGAACCAAGGTTTGGTGGCCTGGCATGGACAAGGCAGCTGAAAAACACTGTAAAGCATGCCACAGCTGTCTGATAGTAGCCAGGCCCGACCCACCTGAACCGTTGAGACCAACACCATTACGGGAGGGCCCCTGGCAGGATGTAGCTATAGACTTACTGGAACCCTTGCCATCCAACCACTCCATTATTATGGTAGTTGATTATTATAGTCGCTACTATGAATACTGTAAAGTCTGTGGGTTGTTTAGTTAATTAATACACAGACTCCAAGAGTAACTTAAAACAGGACTTTACTATTCGAAGGTCAGGGCGAATCTGCCCAATAACTCCTGGCACAACACTTATATGCTGGTGTGGTCACTGTCGGTATTACCGTATACAGAAGCCAAACAAAGTAGTGCCACACCTAAAATAGTTCTCTTAAAGGTAGACGGGTACATACACTACAAATACGACATCATGACCTCCACAACAACAGAGAAGGTTATTGATAGTTTAGAGTCAATCTTCAGCCGTCATGGTTTGCCAATCACCTGCAAATCTGATAATGGTCCCCAATTCAGATCTGAATTATTCAAAGAATACTGTGAAAACAACGGGATCAAACACCTGAAAATGACAGCAAAATGGGCTCAGGCTAACGGAGAAGTCGAGCGCCAGAATGCATCGCTGATGAAGAGAATCAGAATTGCTCAGTCAGAAGGACTAGATTGGAAACGTTAACTTAGAAAATATGTGACTGTGTACAGAAGCATTGACCATGCCACAACAGGAAAGAGACCGGCAAAGCTGCTCTTTAAATGGAAAATGAGAGGAAAGCTGCCAGACATCACGGAGTTGCGCGCAGACATGGAAATACGTGACCGGGACGCAGAACAAAAAGGCAAGTCCAAACTACGCAAATGAACAACGGAGAACACAATACTCAGAGGTGGAAGTTGGCGACACGGTGCTGGTACGGCAGGACAAAGTGGACAAGTTCACCACTCCTTTTAATGCCACACCACACTAAGTTTTGAGTAAAACAGGGAGTCAAGTAGTAGTGGAATCTCCAGAAGGAGCATGCTACTCGAGAAACACTACATTTGTGAAGAAATACAGAACCAATGGACCAAAGGAGACACTCCATGAGCAGGAGGAAACACAAGGGATTGAGGACAGTATAGTAGACCCTGACACACATACCACTGTGACACAGGCAATACCCACTGACACCAACATGTCAGACATACGCAGTACAGCCAGACCTCAAAGGGTTAAAAGAAAACCTCAAAGACTGTCTGATTATGTCACAACATAAACTGTGCGAGAACTGCAAGGGTGATGTTAAATGTTTAAACCTGGGAATTATTTAGTTGTGTGGTAAGACACAAGTTTGTAAAAAGTTTATAAATCAAATAAGTTATGCAGTGTTATTGTAAACAACTGTTTGTAAACTGCAAGTTTGTTTCCAAGGAAAAGGGGGATGTCGTGTATTGATTGCGAGTTTAACACCAGTTAATACGGTAATGTAATGTGCATTGCATTATGGGAGTTACCCGGGAAAGCTGCAGTCAGCCATTTTACCAATAAATTAAAGATCACAGTTAGAAGCCTGTCTGCCTGACTCTGATTTAATTCGACGTATCTACATGCTTGATTGAACGTATTAAAGCATAGATACAACAGGAACAGGCCAGAATTTATATTTCCATATACTGTACTGTACAGATTGAATCATGTTGGGAAAGTTTCAATGCAGAAAGAGATCTCTGGAAAGAAAAGGTATCGGTTAAACTGCTTGTGCTTTGTTCTTGTAGCTTATCATGTTGACTCGACTCCTCCATGTATTACAGCCTTGGAACAACCTCCAAACTGTGTGTTACCTGGAATGTACAATTTAACATTGGGATAACTGTGACTGCAAGCCTGAAATGCATTAGAAAACTACACCTAGAAGCACAAAATCCTTGCCTTCCTTTATAAATCTCCCCATGGCCTCATTCCAGCTTACCTCTGCAACCTACTTGCAGCTTGCACCCACCCCTCCTCTCATTGTGGATTAATTCCACACCACCACCACTGTTAGTGGTACAGTCTCCAGCTATCGTGGCCTTGGCCTCTGCTTAAAAACCCTTCGCTTCGCTATTTTTCTACTTTCAAAAGCCCCCTTAGAATCTGAACCTTGATCTAACCTTGATACTCTGTCCTTGCTCCTCCTTGTGCCTGCTCGGCATCATTCCTTGTGAAGTGCTGTGGGAATTTTTGTAATGTTAAAGGTGCTTTTAAATGGAAGTTGTTGCTGTTTATTGAGCAGTAGGAAATGTAACCTGGTGTCCAGTGTCAGTCCTAAGGATGGGTCATGCACAGTGGGGGAAAATTTGGGTGGCTTTGTGCCTCCTGGGGCGCAAAGCACCTAGCGCCAGGGTGCAGTGCCGTTAACGTGGGAGGTTAGCGGCGGCGGTAGCCAGTAGCGCCATCGTCGTGCGCAACACCCTGGCCGCAAACTTCTCTCGCGCCCCCTGACCTACTGCCGGACGTTACGTCCGACAGGATCAAGGTGGCGTATTTGCGGCCGGGGCAGCGCAAATTAAAGGGCAGGTGCCAGGCGGCCATTTTTGTTTTGGGCCGCCTGCCAGCACCAGCCTCCTTTAGCCTCCTCCTGCGGGGTGCCGGCCGCGATCAGTCAGCTCAACACTTCTCGAGTGCCAAACTCTTTTGCCGGCAACCCGCTCCCCGGTGGTCCAGCAGGGCCCCAGTGCGTGCTGCGCTAGGCCCCTCCCCTTTAATCAGGGGAGGGAGGCCTGTACTACCGCGCTGCTACATGCCGACGTGCGTGGTGCTGCTGCACGTACCGCCGTGATATTTAATGGGAGTGCCCTAAGAGGGAGGGGGAGCGCTTCCAGTAGCACCCCACCTCCTGCTTGGGGCGCTACCATTGAATTTCCGGTGCGGGGGCGCTAACTTTTTCAGAGCACTAAAAGTAGTGTCCCGGCTAAGTTAGCACCCCAAAGGGGGCGCAACCCAATTTTTTCCCCCGTTTAAACGTAGAGGAAGGTGCCCTCTACTCTGATCCAGGAAACTAATGTGCCTCAGCCCAAAGCTCAGTGGTGCACCTTTCACTGCACCAGTATATTTCCCATTCCTCTCATCAACTTATCCCGTGACACCTCTGATTGAGATTGTCACGTTCGTGCCTGAAAGTGCTGAATTAGGGTTTAATTTTGTGCCGTGATTCAATATCCCCAAGGAACTGGGTAGAAGACTGCCCAAACACATTGGGGCAGGCTTGAATTAGACTCTGAAAGCGGAAGTCAAACTGCAACCTCATACTATTTGAAAATAGGTGCAGTGGAAGCTTGTTATCAGTAATGTGGTTATTCTAAACCTCTCATTATCAGGATCTCAACATTTAACAAAATGAACCTTTGAAAAGTATTACTTTTCTGATCGCCACAAGTTTGCAATAATGAGATTTAATTGTATAATTAATTTACTATTATTAATTCAAAGGTTTTACTATACTGACTGTATTGGATTTTTTTTTCACACAGTAAATTAATCTACATTAAGTATTGCAACGACAGATACTTTCAACATGCTTGCTTCCAGTGACCTTTAAACCAAAATGTGATTTAGTTATAATCAACTGTTGCTGTCCTTTCTCAGATTATCATTACAATTTACTCCAGCTTTCTGCTTGTAGAGCTGTATTCAGCTTGAACACTTTATACATCATTGATGTATTAGGCGCACTTGTCACGATGCAGCTATTGCTGCACATACTTGTGTTATGTCAAACTCTGACTGACAACACTGGCTGACAGTCTTGCCAGCCTGCGACTGCAGAGAAACAAATAGTGGCAGGAGTCTCGCATGAAACCGGTGAAATTTTGTCACGTAACTGCCTGTCATATTTTTGACTCGTACAAATATGCACAAACTGACAGTCATCAAACTGTCATTTTCATGTATCATATTCCTCAGACTTGAGATTATGATATAATATTAAGGAAGACAGTGCACATTTTATGAAGGTGACCTTTTATATTTCATTCACTGAAATTGGCATAGACCAGTTGGGCCGAACGGCCTGTGTCTGTGCTGTAAATTCGGTGTTTACCTGAAAAATTGCAGCTTTCTCTGCCGTTGAGCTGTGGTTTTCAATTTTTTTTCCCATCCATGCATCATGGATTGCGTTGCCCCGTGTGATGTCCTTACTTGTCACCTTCTGAAGCCTGCAATTTAGTTCTCTTCATCTCCTGAAGACAAGAAGCTTGCAGTGCTGTTAAGAATGAACTTGATGTGTCAACATTTGATATAGAAAGGGACTTGGCTAGGAGAGGGTGGGGGCATGGGATGCGAAATAAACTTTACTACATGGAGTGCTTAAAATGCATTGGAGTGTAAATGGAAAAGTAAGAAATGTTTGAGCTGCAGATTACATGTCCTTTCGAGCTCAGCGCTCTGGTGTATTCCAGTTCTGGCATCCTTGTCAGATACACAGATAGTCGAGAAATCAGTTTGCTGAGCTAATTTTCGATCCGAAATGGCAGCTAACAGCAAGAAGGCGAGGAATGAAAAATTGATAGTTTCTAAAACTTTCACATCATGCAATCGGGTATAATAAGCACTTGTACTGACAAGCCCCTAGGGCACTATGATAACATTTACCTATGATTTAATTGCAGGGTTTTATGAATCATTAAAATAATCAATTTCTTGCTGAAATAAGCAGCCTTCACTGTCCTTTTCGATGTAAACTTACTGGGAGAGAAATTCCCCTCCTTTGCGCCTCCTGTGGGGGCGCTAACGGTGCATAAAGGCTTTTTTGCCTGGCCGCACCTCCCACCAAATTCCGCGGGAGGTTAGCGGCAGCGCTATCGGGTTGCGCCCCAATCTCATGTGCCCGGATATCTTGACGTCACCTCCGGGCACATCGCCACGGCAGAAAAATTCCCCTTTGCCTCCTGCAGCAGCGCCAGGCGATGGCAGCGACTGCTTCAGGGGACACGAGCAGGGCAGCTGGCTGTTAGCGAGTCGGAAGTTAAAGGTGAGGTGGCTGGCCACCCTGTTTATAAAAAAATAAAAAAAAAGTCAGCTTTTTTGAAAAAATGTCTTTTGCTCTGGATGTGGGGTCCGTGCCGTGATCGGCCAGCCCCGGCACTTTACGTGAGTGCCGGGCTGATTGCGCGGCACCTAGCTTTCCCGGTGCTGCAGGTAAGTTTAAAAAATAACTGCTGAGTTTGCAGCGTGGGGCCCTTCCCTTTAATTCAAGGAAGAGCCCCTGTAACGCGTCAGCGCCACGTGGCCCAGTATGTGGCGCTGCTGAGCCGTGCGCCCCGGGTTGTGAACTTTCCACCTCTTGTGCCCCAAGAAGGAAGTGGCACGCTTGATTTTATGCTCCACTTCCTCCTTGGAGCAAAAAGTGGGAATTTTAGATAGGCTGGAAGAGGTTAGCACCTGGCACTAACTTTTCCAGCTTTTCTGATTTAGTGCCCCAAACGGGGCTTGAGGGGAATTTCTACTGATTGATGTCGAGTTAGTATCCACTATTTGGTTAAAGAAAAGAATGAATGTCATTGGATTCTGAAAGTCCAGGTCAAAGTATGTTGGGGTATTGTATTTATATTCCTAATGGCCCAGAAATTCGGGTCGGGGGCTTCCCGCGGGTGCAAGCCCCCGACCTGCACTTACCTAGCGCGCCGGCCTTTGAGCTGTGGGCCCCCGTGGAATTCCGATCCGGGGCCTGGTCCAGCTGCCTGCGCACAGTGCTTGCGTATCCCAGGGGCGCAGTTAGTTCGATGCATCCCCTGGGATCACGTGGGCCATGGGAAGCCAATCGGAGCAGGGAATGCTTCATTCATAAGTCTGACAGGAAGTGCTGTCAAGACTTATAAATACTACGGCCCCCAAACAGCACTAAATCTTCAAATAATTTTTTTTTTTTAAATCACATTTTTTAAATAAACTATAAATTACATGAAATAACTATTTTAAAGAATAATTAAAATTTTTGAAAAAAATAATTTTATTTTCTAACGCGTTCGACCTCTGAACCCCTTCGTTCAGAGGAGCGGAAGTGCCGGTTTTCCGCGCATGCGCAGTGCATGCAGAAAACCGGCACTTCCATTGGGCCTACGGGTGAGTACCCCATGCGTACTCACCCATGGAGACCTGAATTTCTGGGCCAAAATGTTTTGAAGTCACTTAACTTTACATCTAATAGATTTTAATGCATGACTTGGGTTAACTCGGTTCAGTGGAACTGACATTTCCAAGTTAAAAGTTATTTGTTAGCAATTGCACTGGATGGTAATGATTTACCAAATGGGCAACATAAGCAGCCTCATGACAGACTAGAGATCTTGTATTCCTCTCAAAGAAAACATCACCATATTCAGTTGGGAAAGAGGGTCAAAGATGAAATGATGAAGTTGCCTGCCTGACAGAACCATTTGTGGGTCTAAAACTAGGAGCTGTTCAGGCTTCGAGAACTTGGTTTGCTTTCTTATTGAAGACGTTAATCAAACCGTCGTGAAGATCCGCTGGAGTAATTTCAAAGTTGTGAGTTGCTAATTAACTGGCCATCATAAATTTATGCACTAGCTGTAAAGTCTGTGTTCTAGTTGTAATTAATAACACACAGGCTACAAGATTAAAGTTCAACAGGTCTTTACTGGTTGGAGGTCAGGACTATCTGAAATACATCTTACTACACAGTGCTTATATACCGGTGGTCACCACCGGTATTACGTATACAGCAGCCAGAGAAAGTAGTACATCTCTTAAGGTGGAACAGGCTTAAGTTCTCAAGGTGGAACAGGTTACATACACCACAATCCTCCCTTTTTAGCTTAATAGTCATATCCCCATTTAACATAACATATATACATATATATAACTTCAGGTATAACAGTTCAAAGGTTCAGTCTTTCAGGAGGCCTTCTGATTCGGTCTGGATAACGCCTTTCAGTGGTCTCTGATTCTTGTTGCTGAGGTGACTCTGCTTGTTGGTTCCCTATGTATTGGACGTCATCATCAGGTACAGTCCCTGCCGAAGTAGATGCTTCAGGTTCATTAACGTCTTCCACAGTTGTCTCTGTCGCAACCATGGGTTCGACTCTTGCTCTTGATTCTACCAGTTGATCCGCATGACGCCTTATCACATTGTTACCAATATCTACTGTGTACATCAGAGGTCCTTGTCTGGCCCGAATTGTTCCGGGCTGCCATTTTTCGTTTCCATTGCCCCTTGCCAACACTGGTTGTCCTACTTCGAAACTTCGAGTGGACTTGTTATTAATATGCCGGAACTGTTTGTTTTCCACTTCCCTCCGCACCTTTGGTTTTAACAAGTCCAAACTGGACCGCAACCTCCTGTTATAAAACATCATGGCAGGACTTTGGTTAGTCACTGCATGAGCGGCGTTTCGATACACCATTAGGAAATTGTCCACCTTGTGCTGTAGCGGAATCTGATCATCGTTCATGGCCTTTATTGCCTTTTTGAATGTTTGGACAAATCTCTCGGCCAACCCGTTTGTCGCCGGGTGATATGGGGCAGAGGTATAATGTTTCACCCCATTCTTCTTTAAGAATTTTTACAATTCTTCCGACACGAACTGTTGTCCGAACAGATCTGTTCTGGCAATCCGTTCCTTGCGAATATTGTTCTTAACACCGCAATTGTCTTTTCTGAAGTAGTGGTATTCATCTTGATCACTTCTGGCCATTTGGAATGTGCATCCACCGCAATTAGGAACATGGAGTCCATGAATGGACCAGCAAAGTCAATATGTACACGTTGCCATGGGGCTGAAGGCCATTCCCATGGGTGTAGTGGTGCGATCGGAGGTGCATTTTGCACTTTTTGGCACCCAGCGCAGCTTTTCGTCAACTCCTCTATCTGTTGGTCAATACCCGGCCACCATACATAAGCCCTAGCAAGACTTTTCATCTTAACTCCCCCCAGATGACCTTCATGCAGTTCTTTTAGAACTCTTTCCCTTAACTTGGGAGGAATAATCACTCTTGTCCCGTACATCAAAGTACCATGGCAGACGGACAGCTGGTCTCGCCTTGCCGAGAATGCCGGTAACAGAGGATCACCACGTGTTGGCCATCCTTTCACTGTCACCTCGTAGACTCTGGACAGTGTCGGGTCGTTCCTGGTTTCTCTTTCAATACTTGCATTGGTGACTGGTAAACACTCGATGATGGTCGAATGAAATAACTCAACAGGGTCAACTTTCGTCGTTTCTTCTTCTTCAGGTAGTGGCAGGCGTGACAGCCCATCAGCATTGCCATGCTGCTTTGTACCTTTGAATTCTATTTGATATTGATGTGCCCCTAGGAAAAGGGACCATCTCTGGAGACGCTGTGCTGTCATCACTGAAACACCCTTCTTAGGGTTAAAAATGGATACCAACGGCTGATGGTCTGTCAGAAGTGTGAATTTTTGGCCCTGCAGGTAATGATTAAACTTCTTCACTCCCCATACAAGGCTGAGAGCCTCCCTATCGATCTGCGCATAGTTGCGCTCAGCGGAGGTCAATGATCTGGATGCAAACGCGACTGGCCTTTCCGTGCCATTTGGCAACTTGTGTGAGAGTACTACCCCAATACCATATGGAGAAGCATCACAAGCCAACCGAATAGGCAGTGTCGGGTTGAAGTGAGCCAACACTTCCTCTGAGGTGATCAATTCTTTGCTTTTGCGAAATGCCTTCTTACAGTTTTCGCTCCATTCCCATGGTACCCCCTTCTGTAAAAGAGCGTTTAGCGGGAGCAGTACCGTGGATAGATTTGGTAGAAATTTATGGTAATAGTTAATCAATCCTAGAAACGACCTCAACTGAGAGACATTATCCGGAGCGGGAGCCTTTACAACTGCCTCTATCTTGTCAGGAGACTTATGAAGCCCCTCCCGGTCAATGACATGACCACAGTACGAGATCCGCTTCTGGAAGAACTCGCATTTCTGCCGATTAACTCTAAGTCCATACTCTTTCAGTCTGTTGAGCACTAGTTCCAAGTTTGCGAGGTGTTCTTCATCACCATCACCTGTAATCAGAATATCGTCCAGGTAACATTGTGTGCCTGGAATTCCCTGTAATACCTGTTCCATGGCCCTCTGCCAAATTGCTGGAGCCGATGCCACTCCAAAAACCAGTCTATTGTACCGGTACAAACCTCGATGCGTGTTGATCGTGAGATATTGGCCTGACTCCTCTTCAACCTCCATCTGCAAGTATGCCTGCGCCAGGTCTATCTTGAAGTGTTTCCCTCCAGACAACGAAGCAAAAATATCCTCAATCCGCGGAAGCGGATTCTGCACCGTGTGAAGCACCGGATTAACGGTGATTTTGAAATCTCCACAGATGCGAACCTTCCCTGGTTCTCCTGGCTTGTTGCTCGAAGGACGTTTCATAACGGGAACAATGGGCGTAGCCCACTCACTCCAATCTACCTTAGACAGTACACCTGAACGTTCTAGCGCTTCCAGTTCCGCTTCTACAGTAGGTCGTATTGCATAGCGTACCGGTCTGGCTTTAAAACATTTTGGTTGTGCATGTTCATCAATCTTGCTGTTTGCCGTAATTCCTCAGCGTTCCCAGTCCCTGCTGGAACACCTCTTTAGCATCATCCAATATTCTGGACAATCATTTAGGTTTGACATCTGTTTCTCCAGAATCTACCGTTAGTGCCTTCAAGGAGTGCCAGTCCATATTCATTTTCCTAATCCACTCCCGTCCCAGTAGTGGTGGACCTCCTTCAGGTAGCACATATAAGTCCATTACTTGGCTTTCTTCGCCCTTGTGGACCACTTTTACCTCTATCTTTCCGATGGGGTACACTCTTTGCCCCGTGTAGGTTTTCAATATAATCTCCGTATCCCGTAGGGGAATATGTTGGAATAACCTTTTGTAATCTTTCTTATTCATGACCGTCAATGCCAATCCAGTGTCCAATTCCATCTTTACTTGGGCTCCTGCTATCTGAAGGGTGACCCAAATTGTCTGGAGATCTGCATCCTTACCAACGTTGTGTACTCTTAAGCTACCCAGTTCATTACTGCTAGCGTCTGAATCTGACTTCTGTTCGGTCGAACTGTTCTTTGTCACCTTGTGTATTTATGTATTTTCCTTGCGGTGACTTTTTGTTGCTGGTCTTCTTTCCTGACCGGCATACTTTAGCTATGTGGCCAAGCCTGCCACACGTTCTGCATTCTTGGTTTTTAAACCAACACTGGTTCTGATCGTGTGTTGTCTTTCCGCAACGATAACATTTTACAGTACTCAAACCCAATTTATTTGTACTGAGTTCCGGTGACTGTAGTTGCATTACTGCCGTGCCTCTCGCTGCGGCTTCGTGTGCTGCTGCCATAGTGACCGCTTTCTCAAGCGTCAGCTCATTCTCCTCGAGCAATCGCTTTTGTGTATCTTCTTTTAATAAACCACACACAAATTTATCTCGTAGCGCCTCTGTCAATCTCGTTCCGAATTGACAGTACTTTGCTAGCTTACGCAATTCCATTAAATATTCAGCATTGCTTTCATCCTTCAGCTGCCTTCTGCTGTAAAATTTAAATCGTTCCGCTAGCATCAGCGGCGTGGGGTTTAGGTGATTTTTCAGGACAGTAACAATCTCCTCGAACGTCTTATCCGCCGGTTCATCTGGTGATACAAGGTGTTTCAATTGCCCGTATGTCTTCGCACCCATTAAGTTTAATAATGTTAGTGCTTTCTCTGCATCTGGGATTTTATTTGCTTTACAATAATTTTGTATGCGTTCTACATACATAGCCCAATCTTCGATGTCGCTATCAAAGGTATTAATGTTCCCATGTTTAGGCATCGTTGCAATTTAATTTATTTTAATTTTTATCCAAGATGGCGGCTTCCGCGCTCTTTTCTTCGTCCTCCGCCTACAAAATGGCGGTTTTCCCGTGCTTGGCGGTCTTCACCCTTCCCCCGACGCTGTCTGCGCTTCACCGCGGCTCTCGTGCCTTCAGTTGCCCCCAGACGCTGCGCCTTTCGGCCCGAATGCGGCCCGGCCCTTATCTCCGGTCGCGATCGATCTCACCGCCCTTATTCCTCCATCTTCCCTCCCCGTCGGTTCAGCCAACGTGGCCGATTTTCTGGTCGCGTCGCTGCCCGGCTTACCCACTACCGAGGTAGAAAGAAGATAGCTGACAGCCGCTGATGGAGGCTTCGAGTTCAGGGTGTCTTCTGCACTCTGGTTTCTCGATGTCTGCCGCGCGACGTGTCTTCCAGCAGGGTGATGAGGGCGGAAACCTCTCCGACGTCCGTTCAGTGGACGAAGCCGCCGTGGATATAACTGCCGCAGGGTAAGAATCTGACTCGTCGCCACTGTAAAGTCTGTGTGTTCTAGTTGTAATTAATAACACACAGGCTACAAGATTAAAGTTCAACAGGTCTTTACTGGTTGGAGGTCAGGACTATCTGAAATACATCTTACTACACAGTGCTTATATACCGGTGGTCACCACCGGTATTACGTATACAGCAGCCAGAGAAAGTAGTACATCTCTTAAGGTGGAACAGGTTACATACACCACACTAGCCCTTAAATTTTTTTACCAACCCACAATGGGACACTTCGGAGAATGCAGTGTGACTTCACCTGATGTTGGGTGAGGTGATAATGTATCTAAGTTTAAATAAAAGATTTCCTTTAACATAAGAGCCTTTCACATTTTTAATCAGATCACAATGTACAAATCTGAACTTTGATTATCAAGAAGTTGAACAAGGAGCTAAGCCTTTTATGTTATATGTGGTTCACAGAAATTCTGTCATGCTAATTCTAGCCTATTATCTACTTAAAAAGTAGAGCATATTGTCCCTTGGTGTTTATTGGAGTTAGTTTAAAATCTTGCTTATAAAATTGCGGTTTATTTTATTTTATTGGTGACTGTGGTCTACAGGACAATACAGCTGCTAAAACAGATGGGCGTGATCAAAAAATAAAGTTCAATTTCCTCTTTTTTTCCCCTCTCTTCGACCTTAGTTTTTGTTGTGCCACAGTTTCTTAACCGAGAGGGTAGATGGGCATTCTGCCCATCATTCCGCGCCAGCACTGGTGCCAGTCTGCAACTGACTCAGGAGTTCATAGGTTATGGTAGTGCAGTGTGTCACTAGACTAGTAATCTAGAAATAAAAGCAGAAAATGCTGGAAATACTCAGCAGGTCAGGCAGCATCTGTGGAGAGAGAAACAGTGAATGTTTCAGGTCGATGACCCTGCGTCAGAACTGGAAAAAGTTGGAGAAGTAACAGATTTATAAGCAAGTGTGGGGCAGGGAAAGGGAGGAGGGGAGGAAAGAACAAAGGGAAGGTCTGTGATAGGATGGAAGACAGGAGAGATTAAAAGCCAAAAAGGATGATGGTGCAAGGCAAAAGGAGATGGTAATGGGGCAAGTTAAGAAACAAAAGATGACTCAAGAGGTGTAAATGGCAATGGCAGAATGAAAGACAGCTGCCATGTGAGAGAGAAAAGAAAACATGGGGGCCGAGGTTATGGTCTGAAATTGTTGAACTCGATGTTGAGTCCAGAAGGCTGTAAAGTGCCTAATCAGAAGATGAGATGCTGTTCCTCGAGCTTACGTTGAGCTTCGTTGGAATAACGTAAGAGGCCGAGGACGGAGAGATCAGAGTTACTTCAATCAGTTCTAGTTTCCTGCAGCAAAATCATTTTCTTTTGTTAATGAAGTTTTGTGCTTCTTGAGATGAGGAATGCCAGTGCTTTGAATTGAACAATTTTTCATCTTTTGCACTTCATAGCAACGCCAAGATCTCCAGGTTAGACATAGCTTGGCATAAAATGAGCAATGCCGTGTTTACTCGGTTTGAACACTGAATCCTGAAGCTCGGAAGAGCATCCCCATTTGTTCCCAATCTTCCTTGAAATAAGGACTATTTTCCAAATTGCTAGTTCGTGGGAAAAATGTAGGCAGCTTTCGCCAGGAATTTTCCTGGTGGCTTCTCCCGATTGGCCACTGGAATTTCAACGTTAGATCAGCGGAACCCCTGTTTGTGCGGCTTATCCAAGATTTCTGACAGTCGATCGGGAACACCCCCATACCCACCACCCCAAGGAAATGTCCAGCGTTTGTATTTTAGAACGATGCCCTCTGCGATGTAGGAGTTTCGCAAAATTCCCCTGAAAACAAGAGAAACATTGGTCCACATCGTGGATGAAGATTTATGTGTTTTTGAGTTGCCTCTGGGTCAGATCAATGTTTTGAAGCATGCTCAGAGCCACGAAAGACTGCTGGACTAGACTACAACGGAGTCGAGGAAATTCGTGGAAGTATTCACACACATTGAGAAGGAACATCTTTTAAGGCTTGTGCTTTTGAGCCCGGTCAAACAGAGGTTTACAGCTTGCAATGTGTTTGTGTGAAAGACCTGTCAATCAAACCAGGGCGGTCAGGAGTTGCCTACTTGACCCGAGGTCGATTATGGCTGGCTATGATTCAGCAGCCAATCACAGTCCTTTTGTTTGTGTACTGGAACTTTAGGCGGGAATTTTTCCAGACAGAGTGGCAGCAGCAACAGGTATAAAAGATAGCTACTGAGAAGCTATCGGGTCTCTTTTTACTTTGCTGGATCACAGGTGAGCAGTGTGTTCTGACTCCTCAACAAGACAACCTAGCAAGGAGTTTGGGGTGGTGATTTAAGGGAATTGCTAAGATTGTTTAAATAACATTGTAGCCATTGTATCCCTCGTTTTTGCCGTCTGTAGCCCCTTGTCATATACTTTTATACTGCATTTACTGTGTTCGTGTGGTATAGTTTATATTTGATTATGGTTTCTTTAGTTTAATAAATTTTGACTTTGCTCATATCCAAACAAATTGTCCGCTTTAACATCATTAATTGTAAGTCCTCCAGTCAGAACTGAAAGGTGGGGTAGCGATTTGGAACCGCTGTTCAAATTGGTTTACAGTGCAGCAGGCAAAAGGCTGCTGGCCAGGTATGTTACCATAAACCAGATAATAGATGCCCCCCCTACAAATGGCGACCCAGATGGGACTGGAGGCAGTTCTTGATTTGATGAGGGATTTGGATCTGCAGCAAGCATCAGCTCTTCTCTTTCTTGCTTTCAGTCTGTGGGCAGTCCTGTGGAAGGTAGTGGCAGCGTGTAGGCTGACCTATCAGGGTATAGGTGGCTGGGTTAGGAAGGGTGAGAGGAGAGAGCAGGAGGAGGTTAAGGAGGCTAAGAATCAGGAGTCCCAGTTTGAGAAATGCCAGGCGGGGGTAGAACGCCTCATGAGAGAGGCGAATGAGGCCAGAGCTAGTGGTATGAGGGTGTGGGAAGAAAATGCACGCCTCACACTAGAGGTCACGAAATGCCTTGTGCAGGGAATCGCTGAGGCCAGGGAAAATGAGATGAGACTGCGGGAAGAGAATGCCCAGTTTAGTGAAACAGATCATGGCCCCTGTAGGGCAGAGATAGAAAGCTTTAATATGGCTTTAAAAGCAGCAAGGGGAATGATTTGCCTGATCAGCCCGAAGGCAGGTCAGCCGGATTTTACTGGCAGCCCAAGTAGAACCATCCCACAGGCAGCACCCAGAACGGTGTTGGATAGGGAATTAGATAAACCTGGGGCTCCATATCAGAGAGAGTGGCGCCAGGAGGGGAGCCTTCCCTCCCAGAACAAGGTCACTTGTTACAAGTGCGGGGAGGAGGGCCACTGGTGCAGGGATTGGAAAAAGCCTGGGAGAGATACAGCCAGGAACCCCGCAGCCCCAACTCAGAAGGCAGAGACAGACACAATCGAGTCTGTCCTGGAGATGTTAAAACCTCTCATGAGGGCCAACCAAGGAAAGGGAGCAGCCATTAGTGGTGCTGCAGCCCCTTCGCCCACCTCTGCCTCCCCACAAGGACTGGAAAGAAAGGGGTTTAAAGTCAATCCCAACCAGGCAGCTGGGAGTGAGCCTGAGAATAGGAATCCTCAGCCCACAGCAGGCACAAGTTCACAGGCAAGTTGTGATGAAATATTCCATTCATCACTGCCTGTGACTGTGGTCGGTTTCAGTGTCATTTCCCTTCCCCCAGTCCTCATTGTATTGTTTATTGGAATGTGCTGTGTGTGTAGGGCTCCGCCCATACCTGGCCCCTTTTGTAAGCTAGCTCAGTCTGGCCTCAGTCTCCAGAAGGAAGATACCTCTCTCTCTTACGTGTTACTTTCTAAGTTAATAAAAGCCTTGTTTTGTTTCGCTAACATCGAGTCTCGGAATTATTGAGGCACATCAATTTTATTAACTTATTTTTCAACACTATGGATGAACTCCTGAAACCCGAACGTTTGGATTTGGATCAACATGCTCCGGACGCATCAGCACGCTTCGGACACTGGTTTGAGTGTATGGAATTCTTCCTGGACAATTCCGCAGCCGTCAAAGACGCTACGGACGCTGCGAGGATGAGACTCGGAATTCTGCGGAATTGGGTAAGCCACCGGGTTTACCCCCTCATCCAAGACGCCGATACGTACCTGGCTGCCTGCGACATCTTAAAGGCTCATTACCAGCAGCCTACAAATGAGGTGTATGCTAGGCATCTGCTCGCTACTCGCGCACAGCGACCTGGGGAATCAGTGGAGGAGTTCCTAAGCACCCTGAAAATGCTTGGCAAAGACTGCAAGTGCCGAGATGTAAAAGCTGCAGTGTACACTGACGAGCTTGTTCGCGATGCCTTTATCACAGGCCTCCGCTCCACTTACATCCGGCAAAGACTGCTGGAAAAAACGGGTTGGACCTGAAACAGGCTGCGGACACCGCGCGATCCCTGGATGTGGCCCAGAGAAACTCGGACGCCTACTCTTCAGCCCGCGCCATCCACGCCGCCACGTGTGCACCGAGGGCGCCGCCATCTTGGAAGGCATCTTCCCCGCCCGGCAGCCCGACACCGGCGGGGCCCCGCTCTCCCCCCAGAAGCCCTACGACAGCCGCGACGCGTCAGGGACCCAACTGCTACTTCTGCGGGCAGCCAAAACACACCAGAAACCTGTGCCCGGCGAAAGGCACCACCTGCTTTAAGTGCGGTAAGAAGGGGCACTTCGGGAAGCTGTGCAGAGGGAACCCCGCCGGAAAACCCGCCACCGCCGCGTGTGCGCCGTGGGAGCGGCCATCTTGGACGCCATCTTGCCCGACCTCGTGGGGTCCGCCATCTTATGAGCAGACAGCGTGGACGCCATCTTGTATCGATCAGGGCCCTACAGTGGCATCGGTCACAGTGGACCAGACCAGGCCGCACCCGCTATCCAAATCAATGGTGGACATCGAGGTAAACGGGTGCTGGGTTAAATGTTTAATTGACAGTGGAAGCACGGAGAGTTTTATCCACCCTGAACTAGCACAGCAACTCTCCCTAAAGGTGGTCCCTGCTCAGGGTACCATCTCTGGCTGATAAAACCCAGACATCGACCATTCTGGGTTACTGCACGGTACAATTGGGCGTTAAAGTATTAATCATGAACCTATGTGCGAGCGTGATCTTGGGCCTGGATTTCCAGTGCAACCACCAAAGCATCACGCTCAAGTACGGTGGGTCCCAGCCGCCCCTCACAGTGTGCGGTCTGGCTACCCTGAAGGTAAAGCCGCCTTCGCTATTCGCGAACCTTACCCCTAACTGCCGGCCAATAGCGACCAAAAGCAGGAGGGTACAGCTGGGAGGACAGGCGGTTTATCGTGACCGAGATAGACAGGCTCCTGAAAGAGCGCATTATTGAACGCAGCAACAGCCCGTGGCGCGCCCAAGTGGTAGTGGTAAGGGGTAGCGAGAAGAAACGGATGGTGATCGACTATAGCCAAACGATCAACAGGTACACCCAACTAGACGCCTACCTGCTACCCCGCATATCAGAAATGGTGAACCAAATCGCCCAATACCGGGTGTTCTCCACCATCGACCTCAAGTCAGCGTACCACCAGCTCCCTATCAGACCAGAGGACCGCCCGTACACCGCCTTCGAGGCGAACGGACGCCTCTACCAATTCCTCAGAGTCCCCTTTGGGGTGACGAATGGGGTCTCGGTTTTTCAGAGATGGACCGCATGGTCGATGACCACCACTTGCAGGCAACCTTCCCCTACCTCGACAACGTCACCATCTGCGGCCACAATCAGCAGGATCACGACTCGAACCTCGAGAGGTTCCTGGAAACCGCACAAAAACTCAACCTCACCTACAACGAGGACAAGTGCGTTTTCAACACCACGCGCCTCTGCATACTAGGCAGCGTGGTGGAGAATGGGGAAATCGGACCAGACCCCGACCGATTGCGCCCCCTACGGGAGCTGCCCCTGCCCAACACTCCCAAAGCCCTGAAAAGGTGCCTGGGGTTATTTTCTTATTATTCCCAATGGGTCCCCAACTACTCCGACAAAGCCCGCCTCCTCTTGAAAGCATCCTCTTTTCCGCTCTCTGCTGAGGCCCACGCCGCCTTCAAAAGCATTAAGCAGGATATTGAGCGGGCCACGCTACAGGCAGTGGACGAGAACACTCCATTTCAAGTGGAAAGTGATGCGTATGACTTCGCCTTGGCGGCCACCCTCAACCAGGCGGGGTGGCCCGTAGCTTTCTTCTCGAGGACCCTCCAAGGGCCCGAGATCAGACACTCCTCCATGGAAAAGGAGGCCCAAGCCATCGTGGAGGCAGTGCGCCACTGGCGCCACTACCTAGCCGGCAAACGCTTCACCCTACTTACCGACCAGCGGTCGGTAGCGTTTATGTTCAATAATAAACAGAGGGGGAAGATTAAAAATGATAAGATTGTTAGGTGGCGGATCGAGCTCTCCACCTTCGAGTACGACATCATTTACCGGCCAGGGGCCCTTAACGAATCCCCTGACGCCCTCTCACGAGGGATGTGTGCCAGCGCCACCGGGGATCGGCTACAGACCCTCCACAACGACCTCTGCCACCCAGGGTTCACGCGGCTGTTCCACTTCATAAAGTCCCGTAACTTACCCTACTCGATTGAGGAAGTTCGGTCTCTGACCAGGAACTGCTGCACTTGCGCTGAGTGCAAGCCTCGGTTCTACCGCCCAGATAGAGCCCACTTAATCAAAGCTACACAGCCCTTTGAGCGGCTCAGCTTAGATTTCAAGGGCCCCCTCCTGTCCGTCGACCGCAATGTTTACTTCCTGAACATTGTGGACGAATACTCCCGGTTCCCATTCGCCTTCCCCTGCCCAGACATGACCAGCGCCACGGTCATTAAATGCCTCAACAGCCTGTTCTGCCTGTTCGGTATGCCGAGCTACATCCATACGGATAGGGGGGCGTCCTTCATGAGTGAAGAGCTACGCCAGTACATGCTGTCCAAGGGGATCGCCACGAGCCGTACCACCAGCTACAACCCCTGGGGTAACAGCCAAGTGGAGCGAGAGAACGGGACAGTATGGAAAGCAGTCACTCTAGCTCTAAGGACCAAGGGCCTCCCTATCTCCCGCTGGCAGGAAGTCCTCTCGGATGTGCTCCATTCGATACGGTCGCTATTGTGTACGGCCACTAATGCCACGCCTCATGAACGAATGTTTGTCTTTCCCCAGAAATCCACCTCAGGCATATCCATGCCGTCATGGCTCTCCACCCCAGGTCCGGTACTCGTGCGAAGGCATGTGAGGGGCCACAAGACGGATCCTCTCGTGGAGCCAGTACACCTATTCCACGCCAACCCTCAATACGCATATGTCCGGCACGCCGACGGAAGGGAGGACACCGTGTCCATAAAAGACGTCGCCCCAGCCGGCATCGACAACAACCACGGCAATAGCAGCAACAACGATCACAGCAACTCTTACCCACCCACTACTCTTTCATCACCCCCGGAAGAGCATCGACCAACGGCACCCCCACCAACTACCCCTTCAACAACCCTGGCGGCACCCCCGGCAGAGACCCAGGAGACTACCGGGGACACCCAGCCGACACCCGCGGCACCACAACAGCCACGTCGGTCGCAGAGGACTATCAAACCCCCGAACAGACTAAATCTATAGAAGGGGTGAATGTGATGAAATATTCCATTCATCACTGCCTGTGGCTGTGGTCGGTTTCAGTGTCATTTCCCTTCCCCCAGTCCTCATTGTATTGTTTATTGGAATGTGCTGGAATGTGCTGTGTGTGTAGGGCTCCGCCCATACCTGGCCCCTTTTGTAAGTTAGCTCAGTCTGGCCTCAGTCTCCAGAAGGAAGATACCTCTCTCTCTCACGTGTTACTTTCTAAGTTAATAAAAGCCTTGTTTTGTTTCGCTAACATCGAGTATCGGAATTAATGAGGCACATTACAAGTGCTATGGCTTGTGTGGGGGGAGGAGCCATCCCTGGGCAGAGTAAGCTGTTTAAGCCAGGGAACAGGGAAGGAGAGTTCTGGGACCCCTGTAGAGCAGGTCCAGTAGCAGAAATCCTGGACAAGGGAGGCACACAGGGAATAGTTTTGGCCCCAGACCAAAGGCAGGTCCAAGTCCAAAATTCCCCATTTAAAGCCACTCGGGGAAGGGAACATGAGTTTGCCCACCAGTCAAGTTCAAGTTCACAGCCTGTAAAGACAGGTGCTGTGGCTTGTTCCCAGGGAAAAGTTGTCCAGCCCACAAATTGGGACACTTCCCTACCTCAGTGGAACCCTAATTTTAACACAAGTTCAAATTTGAATTGGTTAGGTGGCTTAGGAACAGAGAAACAACAGCCTGGGATCAGAAATCTGCAGGCTGCTGCCACTCCATCCACTGAAACTGTTCGCGCAGGCGCGGTCGCGTGCCTGAGGGGAGAGTTTTGCCAAAAGGAGGTTCGCGCAGGTGCAACCGCCTGTGTGAAGACAGAGGCTTCACAGCCTCTGCCGCGGGACTCCGGGGAGGAGGTTTGCGCAGGCGCGGCTGCCTGCTTGGATACAGAGGCTTCACAGCCTCTGCCGTGGGACAAAGGGGAAGAGATTTGCGCAGGCGCAGCCGCCTGCTTGGATACAGAGGCTTCACAGCCTCTGCCGTGGGACAAAGGGGAAGAGGTTTGCGCAGGCGCGGCCGCCTGCTTGAAGACAGAGGCTTCACAGCCTCTGCCGCGGGACTCTGGAGAGGAGATTCGCACAGGCGCACTCGCCTGTTTAAAGGGACCAGCTTCCCAGCCAGCCTCTAGAATGGTTCCCCCCCATGATTTGGGACCCTTGGGGGGCAGGGATAGCAATCCCTCTTGCAGGAGACATTGGGAGGGAGCTGACACCAGGTTTTGGATCAGGAGAAAGAGATTTGTACCAGCAGGCTTCCAGATATATTATACAGTGCGGGCTATTTGGACATGGGGGAGAAGGTTCCCAGCCTGCTAAGGCTGTGACCCAAGCTCAGGGTCTGCAAGCCAAAGTTTCCCCCACAGAGACGCCCCTCAGAAGGTCTCTTCGGGTGCCCCAGCCCAAGAAAGCATGGTCACCCACTTTACAGTGGAGGAAGGCGGTCTCCCGAGCCAGGGAGAAGCCAAAGAGCAGGGGTCCCCACTCAATAGCCAGAAGCTGCGAGGGACCAGCAGCAGGAGGCAGTCCAGCTTCGCTGCAGCCAGCAACAATCTGCGACGGGGCCAGAGATTAGCCTGGCCGCCCGGAGACGGGCGGCATTTGTGTTATAGCTGTGTATTGATTGTGTTTTGATCGTAGCGTGCTTTTAAGATGTATTTTAAGTTTAGAATGTTTTCAAATGTTTTGAGTTCAAGTGTAAGTTTAAGTTTACAAGTGTGCCAAATGTTTGTGTTTTGGTCTGAGGTCGAGGGACCCGACCAAGCCTCCACCTAAAGCAGCAGGTCAGGGAGAGACCTGGCTGCATGTCCTTTTATGTTTTGCAGGAGATTGGAAAATGAAGCAGCCATGTTCGCCCAGCCCGAGCTGGGCATCGAATGAAGTTATGGAGACAGTGTGTTGGGGATCACCTCGCCACGGGACGAATCCAGGAGACCCCGCAGCGATCTTTGGGAAAAACCGGACAGGGTCCGGAGGAACTTGCCTACTCCTCCTACGGGGAGGAGATGGCCCCAGCTGGGTGGGGCACGGCCCCCAACCCAGCACTATCCTGACTGAAGTTCACTTGCGGGAGACCTCGCTGTTGAGGAGTCATGGTCGGGAAGCGCGGGCGCCTGGTCAGATAAGGGACGCGTTCCCCGGGGGTGGGTGGTGATGGCCCGGGAATGATTGTATAGAGGAGGGGGAGACCCAAGAGTCGCGTGGGTGCGGTCGGGGGAGGGAGAAACTCACCCGGGGGCCCATGGGCAAAGAGGATAAGTGTGGCTGGGAAGGATGCGTGGGTGGCCGGATCAGTGTGGGGCCAGGGAGAGCCGCCACACAGCACCCATCATTTTCTGCAGCCAGTCGAGGGAAGACGGGAGGGGGAGGGACTGGGAGTCATGAGATCCCATACTCCCCGGTCTCGGTCTGTGCCAAGGTGAATTTTAAACGTGAGGGGTACCCTGCCTCCACAAAGGGACAAGGGAACGGTTCGGGGCTGGCGGAACAGGCTGGTTGGTAAATCCATTCTGCCTGTTTTAAAGTTTAAGCTGATCAAAGGGGGGTGGAAGGTACTTTTACTGCCCGAGTTGGAGGAGCAATACCCACTCGAATTTCGCGACCCATCATCGGCACGTGATGATCGGGGTTCATTTAAGCATGTTGTTTAATGATTTTTTGTATTTTGTGTTGCAGCCCCAAGTTGAGCAGAGGCGTCGGATCCTCTCCGTGCTTGGGACCAGTTTGTGACAACCCCAAGTTGAGCAGAGGCGTAGGACCCTCTCCGTGCTTGGATTCATTTTGATTACATTGTGTAACTAAGACTGTAACATTTTGTAATAAGTTATAATGTAAAAAGTTTGTAAATTTGGATTACATTGTATAATTTTACAAGCGTATAGGGGTATGAGACCCCTTATTGAAAATTGATGTATCTGTGAGATGCCTACCGTACCACAGTTATGGTTTTCTCGAATTTTGAGGGGAATAGACGGGACGGGGATCAGTGGCAGATAGCTATTAGGTAAATACAGGGGATGGTTGTTTGTGAGGGGGTCAGAGAATTTTGCTCACTCCTTCGAGTCGATACTACAATCAAGTTTGAAGTATCAAAAGGGGGGAATGTAGGAGTTTCGCAAAATTCCCCTGAAAACAAGAGAAACATTGGTCCACATCGTGGATGAAGATTTGTGTGTTTTTGAGTTGCCTCTGGGTCAGATCAATGTTTTGAAGCATGCTCAGAGCCACAAAAGACTGCTGGACTAGACTACAACGGAGTCGAGGAAATTCGTGGAAGTATTCACACACATTGAGAAGGAACATCTTTTAAGGCTTGTGCTTTTGAGCCCGGTCAAACAGAGGTTTACAGCTTGCAATGTGTTTGTGTGAAAGACCTGTCAATCAAACCAGGGCGGTCAGGAGTTGCCTACTTGACCCGAGGTCGATTATGGCTGGCTATGATTCAGCAGCCAATCACAGTCCTTTTTTTGTGTACTGGCCAGACAGAACGGCAGGAGAATGAAAGACCTGTCAATCAAACCAGGGAGGTCAGGAGTTGCCCACTTGACCCAAGGCCGATTATGGCTGGCTATGTTTAAACAAGCAATTCAGCAACCAATCACAGTCCTTTTGTTTGTGTACTGGAACTTTAGGCGGGAATTTTTCCAGACAGAGCGGCAGCAGCAACAGGTATAAAAGATAGCTACTGAGAAGCTATCGGGTCTCTTTTTACTTCGCTGGATCACAGGTGAGCAGAGTGTTCTGACTCCTCAACAAGACAACCTTGCAAGGAGTTTGGGGTGGTGATTTAAGGGAATTGCTAAGATTGTTTAAATAACATTGTAGCCATTGTATCCCTCGTTTTTGCCGTCTGTAGCCCCTTGTTATATACTTTTATACTGCATTTACTGTGTTCGTGTGGTATAGTTTATATTTGATTATGGTTTCTTTAGTTTAATAAATTTTGACTTTGCTCATATCCAAACAAATTGTCCGCTTTAACATCATTAATTGTAAGTCCTCCAGTCAGAACTGAAAGGTGGGGTAGCGATTCGGAACCGCTGTTCAAATTGGTTTACAGTGCAGCAGGCAAAAGGCTGCTGGCCAGGTATGTTACCATAAACCAGTTAATAGATGCCCCCCCCCTACAGCGAGCAGCATTGAGATTCCCCAAACTAATTTTGTACTGATTCCTTGAAGGTTGGCAGAGAAAGGAGACTTTCAGCTTCCCTGGAAAGACCCTGGAGGTAAAAGGCCAATATATAAACCCATTCCTGCAAGCAGTTCTCCACCCCCTCACCCCTGGGCACTATTGAGCTTTGTGGGCCTGTTCTGGATTTTGATATCTAATCCTACTGCTATCCAGCAAGACAAATCCTTGTTTGTGGTGGGGATGCTTGATCCTACCTCCCGAATAAAGGATGAGTGCCAGAAAGAAAAACCCAAGTCAGGAAAAGTTTTACGTTTGAAACACCAATAAGAGAAAAACATAAAACCGAAATGCAAAAAAAAATGTGATTGATGGAGAATGCGGCAGAACAGCAGCCAGATGGGAGAACAGAGTTGAAGTTTTGTTGCTAAGATTGTAGTTTTGGTAATTTTAGTAGTGCAGGGTTAATGTTGCAGTATTAAAAGTATCCCTGATGGTTGAGTAACATTATTACTGTAGTGTTAGCTTTCTGAGCACTGAGAACGAGCCACGTGTGACCCTCTTAAACATTGATTAATGAATCTGCTAGTGTTTTTTGAGGCCACTTCTGACATGGTAGACGAGCGAAATGCAGCTTTTATTATACTTGAATTTTTTTTAGAACGTTTTTGACAACGTTCTACATTGGCGATTTATGTCTTAGATAATTAGCCAGAGAACAGGAGGTAGAGCATGGTGTTTCATAGAAAATTGACTTGAAAGCAGCAGACCGAGGGGAGCCGTTAATGGGGAGTTTTCAGGTTGGAAAGAGTTTGGGTATCTCGTGAAGTGGTGCGCCGATAACAACCTGGCCCTTAACATCAAGAAAACCAAAGAAATCATTGTGGACTTCAGGAAGTCTAAAGGTGGAAGTCACACCCCCATCCACATCAATGGGGCTGTGGTGGAAAGGGTGGACAGCTTTAAGTTCCTCGGAGTCCACATCACGGAAGACCTCTCCTGGTCCCTCAATACCTCCTCTTTGGTGAAGAAGGCCCAGCAGCGCCTATATTTCCTAAGGAGGCTGAAGGGATGTAACCTGTCACCCCTGATCCTCTCTAACTTTTACCGCTGCACAATAGAGAGCATCCTGACAAACTGTATCACAGTATGGTATGGCAGCTGTAGCTACTATGACCGGAAAGCCCTGCAGCGGGTAGTCAAAACTGCCCAACGCATTACCGGCACCCGGCTACCGACCATAGAGCACATATACCAGAAACGCTGTTTACGGAGGTCACGGTCCATCATCAAAGACCCTACCCACCCCAGCCACAGTCTGTTCGCCCTCCTGCCATCTGGGAGACGCTACAGATGCATTCGCACCCGTACGACCAGATTTAGCAACAGCTTCTTTCCCAGGGCTGTCATCCTACTGAACTCCACAAATAAACTCTAAAGCCTGCACATCTGCCAATGCACTTTATTATGGTTATGTTTATGTTAATGTATTACAAGCCAAATGTATGTTGAATGTTTAAATGTCTTAATCTAAATGTACACTCTCGGGAGCCGCAAGCCTACATTTCGTTGTACTGCACTTGTGCACTAACAATGACAATAAAAGTTGATTTGATTTGATATGGAGATGTTGAGCAAGTCAAGTGCTGTGATACCAGGCCAGCTCACTGAGGCCCACGTGCATGGAGTGTCTGAGGAGCCATGGTCCTAGTGGCACCGCACTGCAACCACATTGTCTACCCCATTATGAAAAGAGTACACCAACGACTGACCTTGGGTACACTTTGCTATTTTCAGACAAAGTGGTGAGGGTGGGAATCGTTTTTGGGGTTTCCGCTAGCATTTCGTCATTTTAGGCAAGGCTGACAATTTTATGCGGGGACAACGAACAACACCCGAGATGTTTTATTTTGCATATGTCGCTGCTCCAGCACCTGCATTTATAAATCTGGCCACATCCAGTTGGACATGTCAGAGGAGATCGGCCTTCAGCGCGCGAGCGAATGTCGAGAGTTAAGTTCAACTTCAGTGAGAACGCAAAACGGACAATAGCAGATCAGCCGCCCGTAACACACCCTGCCTGATTTTCTTTCCCTTTGAAGGCAATCGGGCGGCTGTATAATGGGCAGGTGATCCACTGTTGCCAGTTTTGCCCTCGCCAAAGTTGAATTTTACCCCCATTCAGACTAGAACAGTTGATGGCTCCTCTTGTAGCAGTGAAGGTTACCAATCCAGTAAACTCTTACGTTGCAGGATCCTTTGAAGCCACCACAGAGGACAGCTAGCAGATCAAACAGTTGACTGTGCTAATCAAGTGACAGTTGCAAGGGGCAACACTCTCATCACTTTCCCAAGGAATGGAGGCATCAGGTCGACGGGTCACAGAATCTTCACTGGATGGCAGGGATCCCTGGAGTTCAGAGGAATGTAAATGCCACTCATGTGGACATTAAGGGTTATCATATCAACCAAATGGCCTACGACAGTGACCACTCTTCAAAGAAAACCAACTTAATTGGCTATAAAGCACTTTGGGATGTCATGAAAGATGCTATATAAATGTAATTTTGTTATTTCTTTCCATAATGCACATGGATGTTCATTATCTAGCTCTTCATTATTACTGAGAAACTTGCAAATATAAATAGAACAGAGACGCAATGAGGAATTACCTTCAAACACACCAAAGGCAAGTTGAACCGTAGGTTCTGCTGTTTGGACTGTTAAGGTGAGGCACTTTGCTAATTCCAGCAAAGGTTGCCAAGAAAATCACTGTCTGTTGCATGCTGCTTAACTTTGCAAAATGAAGAGCAAGCAGCATTTAAAAAATATATATATATTCATTCTCAGGATATGGGCGTCGATGCCAAGGCCACATTTATTACCCATTCTAGTTGCCCTTGAAGGTGGTGGTGAGCTGCCTTATTGGACTGCTGTAGGGTTCTCAAAATTCCCACATTCCCCAAAAGGTATGGATAAAGGGACCCTGTATGGACCAGTTATTAAAAAAAGGTACCCAAAATGGCTTCTGAAACCTCGTGACCAAGGTTTGAAGGATTTTAAAAGCAAGGCCCTGTAGAAGGCAGGCCCATTCAAATCCTGAAACGAAACCTAACATGCATGGATCTGTGAAAGACTTTGCCATTTTCTAAAGCCAGACAGCTAGGTAAACACAGAATATGCATTCTTCACCTTGGAACAGATCAAGTCAGGATGGATCTAATCTTGAGGCTATTAACCTTTTGCATAAATAATCGGTAACCGCTCACAGGTAGTTACCAAGCCAGGAAAGACGATTAAATTTCATAAATAACAGTCAGCCAGGATATTGAAGCCATTAAACAAGGAGACAACCACCCCAAAAGCCGTTAAAGTGAATGACTGTAATCATTTTAGACGAGCCTGCCAAAATTAAGCAAAGAACTGACCTGATTTGGTGCGCAGATAAGGGGTGAAGAACCAGATATAATTGTAGGCCCACTGGTAGCTCTCTCTCTCTTGCCTGTTGCTCTTGCCTCTCCCGACACCGAGGACGCCCATTACAACACCGGGGGCCAAACGCGGGAGGAGAGCGGAACCCGATTCTAACAAGCACAAGACACACAGGGCAGCAAACAGACGAGATGAATGGCAAAACTGATAGGCAGAGAAGGGCAGCAAAAAAGAAGCATTAGAGACGAGCGGGCATACACCCCGGCCTAGTTATAAGCTGCCATTTGAAGCATGGGTAGAAAGATCAAAATGACAATATAAAACCACAAACCGAGCCCCAACCGCAACAAAACCATCAGCGACCAAACCACCACCAGAAGAACAACTATTCCTGCAAGGTGAAGTACCCAACAAAAGGCTTTACTCTAATGAAGGAAAAGGAGGGTACTTCGTACAGACAACTCCATCGCTGCGCCCTGTGACCACGTGATGATGGCAGGCCCCAAGGACAACAAGAGCGAACCCCAAAAACCACAACCGGCTTGATCGACAGGTTTCGAACCATCAAAAAGGAACCCCTTTGGTGTGCATGAATCCCTGGCCCCTCGTAGCTTAATCTAGTTAGGTATTGGGGGTGGGATAAGGATAAGGGGATTTTTAATGTGTTTGTTCCCTCGATGTGCCGTGTGTTCCTCATTCCCAAATAAGTGTAATTTTATATGCCTGTAATTATCCTAGTAATTCTCAGTGTTGTGATTTTATTGTGCCTTTAATAAAAATTACGGCTTTCTTACACCAAACCAATTGTCTACACTATTTTCTGTATTGCCGCCTCTACCTAAGTCCGGTGTCTAGAACGCAGGGGTGTGGGAGCGATTCGAACTGCTCAGACAGTCAGGGGCAGAGCTGACTGGGCACACACCACCCCCTACAGAAATGGTGACCGCGGCATGACTCCGGCAACCGGGGTGCGATACAGTAGACAATGGTTCGGAAGAGCAAACCATGATGGAAGAGAGGATTTCTGATTGTGTTTAGTAAGGTAAATATCACGAAGAAGTGGATCAACAATCTGTTAAAGGCTAGGCGTCCGGTAGATGCCGCAGCTAAGTGGACAGAAGGGAAGGATCACAAGAAATCCCTAGAGAAGGCAGTCTGGCTGATGTGCTTCAAGAGGCAGGTCCAGCTTTTGGACAGGCTCGTTGCAGCACAGGCAGCGGAGATAAAAGAGTCAGCCCTGGAAATCCAGGACAAGGCTCTAGCAGGGGAGAAGTTACTGGTAGCATTGCAGGCCCTGAATCAGGAAAGGGTACAATTAATGGGAGAACATAAGGCCAAGTTGGAATACCTACAGTGCCAGGTCACTGAAGCCAAGAGCAATGAGTTGAGGTTGCGGGATAAGAACGCCCACCTTGCGAGCCAAGTAAGAGAGCAGGAAAAGAAAGTAAAAAAAGTAAAGGCAGCCTATAAGTTCGCGAGCAAACAGGGGTTTGAAGATGCAGATCATGGCCCCTGCAAGGAACAGATAGAGAATCTGAGCCTTGCCCTAAGGAAGGCAAAGGGCATGGTGTGCCTCATAAGCCCGAAGGCAGGCCAGGCAGATTTTACAGGGAACGAGGGGAGAACGGTTCAGACACCACAGGTAGTACCAAGGGACGACCCAGTTGAGGAACAGGGGGTCACACGACCACCACCCGTAGTGCCAGGTTTTAGCGAGGTCTGGCAGCAAGGGGGCGTGAGGTTAGGGGTAGAAGCGAAGGTGGAACAACCCCCGCAAGAGAGGCTGGAACCGGGGTCGATGTGCCCAGCCCGGCATCGGAGGTTTGGCCCACCTGCTGATGAAGGGGAAGAGGGACCCCTCCAAAACCAGTTCGTAGTTCCCTACGGCACCCAACAGCTTAGAGCCATGGTAAGCCATATACCAAAACTCACAGAGAATGGGGGCCCCTTGGTCCACTTCAGGGAAGTGGAACAGGCAGCCAGCATCAATGGGTGCGATGATGCTGAGCAGGCCAAAATGCTGCTATTCTCCCTGGAGAGTAAGCTCCTCCAGTCCCTCTCTGACCAGTGTAAGAGGGGACAGTGCGAGTATGGGAAGCTCAGGTGTAATGTATATACCTTTAAGGGGAACTATCTTTTACAGCTCATGTATACTGCAGTACCGGCAGTGACCACACCTGTATATAGCACTGAGTAGTAATCTGTACAGATCAGTTCCAGTGTGAGCCACGTTGAGTAAACACCTGTTGTGCTGTTTCTCCTGCAGTCTGTGTCTTATTATACATGGACGCAACATTGGCGACGAGGCAAGTTCGAACCTACCTGCAGCTCTGCATCACCTCCTGGGGATTCGTTCCTGGAGATCAGTGGATTGGAGGTCAAGGCCAGAGACTCGGGCGTCGACCACGGGCAACCGCCCAGTCATCCAGCAGAGACTCGAGAATTGTGGGGGAGGCTGTCGAGAGCCAGGCTTGGCTTTCCAGTTGAGGCGGTCCAGCGAAACGGGCTGGCAACAGGTAGTGCACAGACCCTTCCCGGACAGCGGCGGGCTAGAGCCCGACCGAGCGGCACAGCAAAGGGCCGAGCAGCGTCGATGGGGGAGAGAGAGAGGGCAGAATGCACAGGGCGCAGCCGGTATTCAGGGGCTGAGCAGCGTCGGAGATGAGGAAGAGAGAGACGCACAGAAACCCGCGAGGCGCCGCCATTGCCACGGGGACCGCTGAGAGCGGCGTTGGCAGCAGCGCAGGAGAAGCACGCGAAACCTACAGGGCGCCGCCATTGCCACGCGAACCGCCGGGGGCAGCGTTGGCAGCAGCAGGGGAGGAAGGAAAGCGCGGGAGACGCCATTTTAAGTCATTGGGAGACGCCATTTTAAACCACACCCCAAATGCCGAAGAGTGGCAGTATCACCGCATTTGACAATGAAGTCGAAGGTTGGACTACATATGTCGAACGAATAGAGGTGTACTGCAAGGCAAATGAGGTGTCAGATGACAAGAAAGCATCGGTATTGTTAAATTTAATGGGTGCAAAGATGTATGGTTTGTTACGAAATCTAGTAACCCCAACGAAGCCAATGGAAAAGAATTTTGAAGACATAGTAACGACACTATAGGAACATTTAAACCCCACACCGCTGCTGATAGCAGAAAGATTCAAGTTTCACAAACAGAACCAGCATAAGGATGAAAGCAATGCTGATTATTTAACAGAACTGCGCAAACTATCGAAACACTGCCAGTTTGGAGCGGGACTGGCAGATACCTTAAGGGACAAGTTTGGGTGTGGGCTTCAAAGTGAAGGAACCCAGAAACGGCTTTTATCTGAAAAGGACCTTACGCTGGAAAAGGCTTTCAGCATTGCGGTTTCATATGAAGCAGCAGCACGGGGCGCTGCAGAGGTACAACAGAGACCGCAAGAATATGGCACAAACGAAATGTCATATGGAACAGAGAAGTGCTATCGCTGCGGCAGAACAACACACGACCAGAATGATTGCTGGTTCAAAGACAAAGTGTGCAGACAGTGTGGAAAAGTAGGACACATAGCACGAGTCTGCAGGTCGGGAAAGAAAACCAGCAATAAGAAACCTACCAAAGGAAAGTACAAGAAGGTACATAAGATGACGGAGAATATTTGAGACGAACAAAAGAGTGATAACAACTCCGAAAGCAGGGAACTGAGTTGTCTGAAACCACATAATGTGATCACAATGGAGGATCACCGAACCATTTGGGTCACTCTCAAGATAGCAGGAGTCCAGGTAAAGATGGAATTGGACACAGGATCAGCCCTAACAGTCATAAACCGACGGGACTACGAGCGGCTATTCTCACACATACCCTTGAGAGACACAAAAATTATTTTGAAGACGTACACGGGGCAAAAAGTCTACCCCAAAGGAAAGATAAGGGTGACCGTTATATATAACGGTAAGGAAACACCAAAACTAGACCTGTATGTGTTGCAAGATGGAGGACCACCATTACTGGGACGTGAATGGATCCGGAAAATACAACTGGTTGGCATTCCATACAGGCACTGACTGTGGCTGACAAAAAGGATGACGACGTCACACCTGGGCGACTGTCAAAGATCCTAACTGACGCGAAAGAAGTGTTCCAGCAAGGACTCAGAAAACTAAAAGGCATGACAGCGACGATTAAAATTGAAGAAAACGCAAGCCCAAAATTTTTAGGCCAGGCCGGTACCTTATGCGATCCGCCCAGCCGTCGAAGCAGAGCTGGAGAGTGTGGAATGTTCAGGTGTACGGTCCAAGGTAGACTGGAGCGAGTGGGCTACACCCATCGTCCCTGTGATGAAAAAGTCGCTAAGCAGCACGCCTGGGGAACCAAGGAAGGTTCGCATCTGTGGGGACTTTAAGGTAACAGTGAACCCAGTCCTTCACACCGTACAATATCCACTTCCGCGGGTTGAAGATATTTTTGCCTCACTATCTGGAGGGAAACGCTTCACTAAGATTGATCTGGCCCAGGCGTATCTGCAAATGGAGGTAGAAGAAGCATCAAAAAAATACCTCACAATCAACACCCATAAAGGTCTCTACCAATACAACCGGCTGGTATTCGGGGTAGCATCGGCTCCGGCTATTTGGCAGAGGGCAATGGAACAAGTCCTGCAAGGGATCCCAGGGACCCAGTGTTATTTGGACGACATCCTGGTCACGGGCGAAAATGACAGTGATCACCTTGCCAACCTGGAGCAGGTGCTCACTAGATTGCAGGAACATGAGCTCCAAGCTAACCGCCCCAAATGCGAGTTTTTTAAGAAAACAGATCTCGTATTGTGGCCACATTATCGATAAAGCGGGGTTACATATGTCCTCAGAGAAGATTGAGGCAGTAGTCAAGGCTCCAGCACCGGAAAATGTGTCACAACTGAGGTCGTTCCTCGGGCTGGTAAACTACTACCATAAGTTCTTGCCAAATTTGTCTACAATACTACACCCACTGAACACCCTGCTGCAAACTGGGGTGCCATGGAAGTGGAGTGACGAACGTAGACGAGCTTTCCAGAAGAGCAAAACACTAAACACATCGAAATAGGTATTGGCCCATTACAACCCGGCATTACCAATTCGGTTGGCATGTGATGCGTCACCCTACGGCATTGGAGCGGTGCTGTCGCACAAATTCTCGGACGGCTCAGAGAGGCCAATAGCCTTTGCGTCACGATCACTAACTTCAGCCGAGCGTAACTACGCCCAGATTGACAGGGAGGCCCTCAGCCTAGTGTGGGGAGTGAAAAAGTTCAATCACTATCTGCACAGGCAGAAATTCACCTTGCTGACTGATCACCAGCCTCTTGTCTCCATTTTTAATCCGAAGAAGGGCGTTCCGGTGATGACTGCGCAACGACTACAAAGGTGGTCACTCTTTCTAGGGGCGCACCACTATGAGATTGAATATAAGGGCACGAAACAGCATGGAAATGCTGATGGGCTATCACGCCTGCCACTGCCTACTGCGGAGGAAGCACCAGCAGTGGATCCTTTCGAAATATTCCATTCGACTATAGTTGAATACCTACCGGTAACTAACGCTTGTATCGAAAAGGAAACCCGAAATGACCCGACACTGTCTCGGGTATATGATTTGGCGGTGAAGGGAAGGCCAGCACATGGTGACTCACTGTTGCCAGCATTCTTGACAAGGAGAGAACAGCTGTCAGTGTGCCGGGGGACCTTGATATGTGGATCCCGAGTGGTAAATCCACCCAAGTTAAGGGATAGAGTGCTCAATGAGCTTCATGAGGGTCATCTGGGAGGGGTAAAAATGAAAAGCCTAGCCAGGGCTTATGTGTGGTGGCCGGGAATCGATAAGCAAATCGAGGACCTGACCAAGAGCTGCTCAGGATGCCAGAAAGTCCAAAATGCACCACCACAGGCCCCTCTACACCCATGGGAGTGGCCCTCATCTCCATGGCAACGGGTGCATATTGATTTTGCTGGTCCATTCATGGACTTAATGTTTTTAATAGCCGTGGATGCGCACTCAAAATGGCCTGAGGTCATCAAAATGTCCTCCACCACCACGGAGAAAACTATTGCAGTCCTATGGACCATTTTTGCCAGGAATGGCTTGCCAGAACAGATTTGCTCCTACAACGGACCACAGTTTGTGTCCGAAGCGTTCCGGAGGTTCTTGAAAAAGAATGGGGTAAGCATTACACATCTGTCCCGTATCATCCAGCCACAAATGGATTGGCTGAGAGGTTCGTACAAACCTTTAAGAAGGCAATAAAGGCCATGTACAATGACAACATTCCGCTGCAGCACAAGGTGGACAATTTCCTGCTCGCCTACCGGAATGCGACACATGCAGTCACCAACCAGGCCCCAGCCATGATGTTCTTTAACCGAAGGCTAAGACCTTGCCTGGATTTGCTCAGACCAAACGTACGAAGAGATGTTGAGAGTAAGCAATTCCAGCACATCCATGAGAAGCCAACAAGGAGCTTCAATATAGGGCAACCAGTCTTGGCCCGCGACTACCGGACAGATAAATGGCAGCCCGGAACGATATGCACACGGCAGGGCCCACTAGTGTACACAGTGGACGTTGGGGAGAGCATCGTGAGATGCCATGCTGACCAGATCCTAGAGTTACAGGAACAAGTCAACCCCATGCCTCGCCCATACGTACCTGGTGATGAACCCGACGTACAGGTCGCATCTACCCCAGAAACAGTAGCATCGGAAGCTGATGAACCAACCGACAACAGGGGGCCAGAATCGCCTCCGCACCAAGAGCAAGACACTCAGGAAAGGCGCTATCCAGAAAGGATCAGGAAGCCTCCCCAAAGACTGAATATATAAATAGACTATTTTCAGCTAATGTTGTATGTTAAAAGTGTTAATTGTAATTCGTTTGATATTTAATTGTTAAATGAGTGTTATGGTACTGTTAATCTAAAAGGGGAGGAATTGTAATGTATATACCTTTAAGGGGGCAACTATGTTTTACAGCTCACGTATACTGCAGTACCGGCAGTGACCACACCTGTATATAACACTGAGTAGTAATCTGTACAGATCGGTTCCACTGTGAGCCACGTTGAGTAAACACCTGTTGTACCGTTTCTCCTGCAGTCTGTGTCTTATTATACACAGACGCAACATCAGGGAGGAAGTTCTTTAGGCCATGGGGATGAATGAGGGAAGTCCTTTCTCCCAGGTAGAGAAAACAGTGCAGCTCGCAGGGGAAACTCCACAGGCTTTCGCAGACAGGTTGTGGCCGGTGTATAGGAGTGCCTGTACTGGGGCACCTGACCGGGCTAACCTGGACCAGGATCAGCTTGCCCACTTGGTCAGGGCCAAGGCGGAAGTCTGGTTCGACCCTACGAATCCCCTGACTACCGAACTCACGGTGATCAGACAATTGACCCTAGATTACAGGAATGGTAGGGGAACCAATGCAAACCCACCTAATGGGAAGGTGCATGAAGTAAAACCCGGACAGGGTAGGAAGGAGTGGCATCAGGAAGGAAATAACCCTTCCAGCATGAAGCTTAACTGTTACGGGTGTGGGAAGGATGGACACTGGAGGAAGGAGTGCAAAAACCCTTGGAAGGCTAACAAGGGAAAGAATTCCTCAGCCCCAGCCCAAAAGACTGAGTTAGGAATCCCTCCTGCCACGGTCGAGTCCTTTTTGAATGCGATGAGGACCCATTTGACTGGCCAAGGGAGGGTAGCAGCCACTACCGGTGCTCTGACCCCATCACCCCCATCCAACCCACAGCCCTGACTCGAACCAGTGCAGCCTGTTGACCTGTGTCCCCTTGAAAATGCTGAGGGGAGCAGGCCCTATGTTAAGATGGGGGTGGAGATGGTGCAGGGGAGATATTTGGTGGATACTGGAGCTTTCAGCACGGTGGTCCATTCGGAAGACCCGACCAATTCACCCGGATCTAACAAGGTCCTGTTTAGCCTAATGGGATTCACAGGGAATGAGCAGGCTGGGGAAAGGGCCAAACCTTTGGCCATAGATTCAGGATCCCTCCATACCACGTGGGAGGGTAACCAAAAGACCGACGAGGTGGCCAAGCAGGGGACCAGGGAAGGAGAGTTCTGGGATCCCTGTAGAGCAGGCCCGGTAGCCGCAATCCGGGACAAGGGAGGCACACAGGGGTAGCGCTGGCCCCGGGCCTAAAGCTGGTCCAAGCCCAAGATCCCGTCCTTAAGGCCGTCCCAGTAAGGAGAAAGAATGGGGAGTCCATAGAAGGCCCGTTCAAGGCAGCGGACGAGACTTTAAGGCAGGCTGCTGGTTACATTAACCAGTGTAAACTGTTTAAGCCTGAGAAAAGAGAACAGCCAGTTGGGGCAAGGTCTGAGGATAGAAATCCTCAGCCTGCAGCGGGAGCAAGTTCACAGACTGCACAGGCAGGCGCTGTGGCTTGTTTAAGGGGAGGGGCCATCCCGCCCACTGCTTGGGACACTCCCCCACTCTTCTGGGATTTAGATGAAGTGGGATGTGAGGGCAAAGACCCCGCCCCGACCCAGTTTTAGATGAGGTGGGGCCTGAGAGCGAGGACCCCCAGCCCGCATCATCAGGCTGCGAAGAGCTACCTGCCCCTAGCCCAGGTTCAGGAGAGGTAAAGCCTGAGGATGAAGATCCCCAGCCAGCGGTAGTGGTAAATGCACAGACTGCACTGGAGGGGGCAGTGGCTCAGGTTAAAGGCCCACCAGCCAGAAAAACCCCACCCGCCAAAGTCCCTAGAAGGTCCCCACGAACGCCCCAGCCAAGGAAACCGTGGTCACCGGCTCCCCATTTTAAAGGGACAGCCTCCCGAGTCAGGGGTAAATCCAAGGACAGAGGTCCCCAGCCAGCAGCCACAGGCTGCGAAGGACCGAAAGTACAGGACAGAGTGGCCACACCGAAGGGAGCAATGTGTCGCAGCCCGAACAGGGATTAGCCTGGCCGCCCGGAGACTGGCGGCGGATGTACATAGTTATGTAATTTTAAGTGTGATATTGTTAAGTTTGGGTGTTAGTTTAAGTTTAAATGAGGTGATGGGTAGTTTTAAATAGTAGTAGTATTGTTAAGAGTGTTTGTATTTAAGTCGAGGTCGCGAGACTCGACTATGCTTCACCCAAGCCAGAGAATTTCCTCAGGACCTGGCTATATGCTCTTGTGTCTCTTTGCAGGAAAGGATTTCAGGATGAAGGGGGGCGTACTCCTACTCGCCCTGATAGGAATGAGCATTGGAAAGCGAGGTGACGTGGATGACTCCCACATCTATGGGTGCTCGGGAGAGAAAGCACCAGTTGTGACTGCTGGGAGCAGCGAACAAGGCGCGGAGAAGCCCGCCATCTATTCCCACGAGGGAAGATGGTCCGGGTGGCTGGGATCCAACTCCACCCGGTACTCCAGCCAGACCGGGTTCACCTACGGGGAGGCCTCCCTCCCCTGCCCCAGCGTACAGGTTGTGGCCTCACGGGTCAGGGTCATTGAGGGGAAGCGCGTGTGCCTGACCTGCAGAGGACAGATTCCCCTGGGGAGTTGGTGGTGGCTCAGGAAGCTGAACACAGACATGGGGGACCGTACAGCTGACTGGGAACGAATGAGGAACGACACCCACCGGACACTCACAGGGACCCAAGGAGGGATTAGCGTATGCTGGGATAAGTGGTGGGAGTCGGAACAGGGAATTTATGTGGGGGTCACAAAGGGCCTGCCCCACAGGCATATCCTTCATCTTCTCCGCATCATGGCAGGATAAGGGGAAAGGGGTGGAATGGGATTCCCACCTACACACTTGCATGGTCCCACATTACCCAGCCCCAGTTAAAGCCACTGAGCTAGTGGTGCACGCCCGGAAGACCCTGCCCATGACTCAGGCAGCAAGGACACAGAGAGGGGTGCCCTGCCACCACCAAGGGACCAGGGAATGGGCTGGTACTAGTGCCGACGGAACAGGTGCTATACAAAGGGGTACACTACGCGGTAGCTTCTGTGATCCTGAACCTCACCGAGGTACACTTACCTCAGTGGTGCCCCAAAGAGACAGAGCAGCTATACCAGGCTCTGTTGAAAGACATGTTTAGGAAATTCTACGAGTTCGATTTTGCCAACGTAGACAAAACCGAACTGTACACCACACGCCATGAGTATTTTGGTAATTTGGGGAGACAAAGAAGGGGAGCCTGGAATGATGTTTTTACAGCGTTTAACACAGGGTCCTCTGTCATCAACAGTCTGGATGACATAGAATTGCAGACACAGGTAAACGGTCTAAAAACACAGTTGAGGAAAATCTTAATGGATGAAAATACAGTAGTAGGCTCAGAGTTACACGAGGACCAAGCCATGACGGTCCATTTAAAAGAAATAATAGCTGAGCTGGAGAGACACGCCACAACTGTAAATGCCCTCATAAGAGAGGACAGAAATGCTTCAGACCCGGCTGCACAGAACGAGGTGTGCGTACTGTACAGGGCATGGTTGCTGGGCAAGGGCCGCAGTAACCTGGAGGATTTAAAACAGGGTTTAGTTCCTTCCTGGATCAGCAAGAAGCACCTCACAGCCCTCCATCCATTTGAGAATGCATTGAGCCCGTGTCAACTGTCATTCAAGGGAGTGCACACATTCGTTTCACTGTGGTCCCAACTTATGTCATAAAGTGGGAGCACGCTATGACTGGTACTAACCTCTCGGGGTGCCGGAGCCGGGGAGCATACATAATACTGTGTCCCCAGCACTTGAACGCCTATTGAAAACCACAGTGTGGGTTTAAAGCTGCTGGCGCAAAACCTATAAACTGTACCATGGAGGTAATGGCACAAGACCATGTTCCCCCACAGGTAGCATATATAGGAGGTGGGACATATTGTGTCACCACAGGTGCGCCCCACTACCACCATGGACAGCATAGCTGGTGACGGTAAGTGACAGCAGTTTCTGCTTTAAACCCGAGGCAGAAGTTCAAGTGGCCCAGGAACGGATTGTCCCCATTCCTGAACCCTCCACTGTTCACCTCACTGTAAAAGAGAATTTCACTAACCTGCCAAAGTATGTAGCGCATTTCGGCTATGAAATCCCCCCTCTCCCAGAGCATCTTACCAAAATACTCAAAGCAGTAATAGTCTCACAGAAAGATTTCTAAACTCTGGAGCAGAAGACGGTAGAGATAGGGGCCAAAATATTGGATATTGTGGTTCCACCCTGGTGGGACATTTTTGAAAACAGAGGTCCCTTCATGGATTAGACTGGCTTCCCTCATCCTCGTGGTTTGCCAGCTGGGAATAGTATTGTAACTAATGTGCACTCAGTGCAAGGGAAAATGCCAAATACTAGAATTCTGCAACCAAAGGACCTGGAAGGAACATTATGTTAAGGTGGTGGGAGATACACCGTTTGAATTTTTTTGTGTATTTCTGAATAAAGATTTTTTTTGTGTTCTTTTGTTGTTTTTAATAAAGATTTTTGACGTGTTGTTTTAATAAAGATGTGTGTGTACCAAGTGCTGCAGGGGTGTTGGACACCCTCCATGCTTGGATGTGTGTAAACGATTGTATTCTTTCTATGTATGCTTATGTTCACTACATTTTTACAGAATGGGAAATGCATGTGTCATGGGGTCATAAATAGGTAATTACAGGGGAAGATTGACTATGGAGGATAGGGAATTTTGCTCACCTTGCCAGGATGATACTTAAAGCGAGTTTAGTATCAACAGGGGGGAGTGTAGGGTTCTCAAAATTCCCACATTCCCCAAACGTTATGGATAAAGGGACCGTGTATGGACCAGTTATTAAAAAAAGATACCCAAAATGGCTTCTGAAACCTCGTGGCCAAGGCTTGCAGGATTTTAAAAGCAAGGCCCTGCAGAAGGCAGGCCCATTCAAATCCTGAAACGAAACCTAACATGCATGGATCTGTGAAAGATTTTGCCGTTTTCTAAAGCCAGATAGCTAGGTAAACACAGAATATGCATTCTTCACCTTGGAACAGATCAAGTCAGGATGGATCTAATCTTGAGGCCATTAACCTTTTGCATAAATAATCGGTATCCGCTCACAGGTAGCTACCAAGCCAGGAAAGACGATTAAATTTCATAAATAACAATCAGCCAGGATATTGAAGCCATTAAACAAGGAGACAACCACCCCAAAAGCCGTTAAAGTGAATGACTGTAATCATTTTAGATGAGCCTGCCAAAATTAAGCAAAGAACTGACCTGATTTGGCGCACAGATAAGGGGTGAAGAACCAGGTATAATTGTCAGCCCACCGGTAGCTCTCTCTCTCTTGCCTGTTGCTCTTGCCTCTCCCGACACCGAGGACGCCCATTACAACACCGGGGGCCAAACGCGGGAGGAGAGCGCGACCCGATTCGAGGAAGCACAAGACACACGGGGCCGCAAACAGACGAGACGAGACGAATGGCAAAACCGATAGGCAGAGAAGGGCAGCAAAAAAGAAGCATTGGGGACGAGTGTGCATACACCCCGGCCTAGTTATAAGCTGGCGTTTGAAGCATAGGTAGAAAGATCAAAATGACAATATAAAACCGCCAACCGAGCCCCAACTGCCACAAAACTGTCGGCGACCAAACCACCACCAGAAGAACAACCATTCCTGCAAGGTGAAGTACCCAACAAAAGGCTTTACTCTAATGAAGGAAAAGGAGGGTACGTCGCACAGACAACTCCATCACCGCGCCCTGTGACCACGTGACGACGGCAGGCCCCAAGGACAACAAGAGCGAACCCCAAAAACCACAACCGGCTTGATCGACAGGTTTTGAACCATCAAAAAGGAACCCCTTTGGTGAGCATGAATCCCTGGCCCCTCGTAGCTTAATCTAGTTAGGTATTGGGGGTGGGATAAGGATAAGGGGATTTTTAATGTTTTTGTTCCCTCGATGTGCCGTGTGTTCCCCATTCCCAAATAAGTGTAATTTTATATGCCTGTAATTATTCTAGTAATTCTCAGTGTTGTGATTTTATTGTGCCTTTAATAAAAATTACGGTTTTCTTGCACCAAACCAATTGTCTACTCTATTTTCTGTATCACCGCCTGTACCTAAGTCCGATGTCTAGAACCCAGGGGTGTGGGAGCAATTCAAACTGCTCAGACAGTCAGGGGCAGAGCTGACTGGGCACACGCCACCCCCTACACCACTGCAGTCCGTGTGGTGAAGGCGCTTCCACAGTGCTGTTAGGGAGGAAGTTCCAGGATTTTGACCCAGAGACGATGAAGGAACGGTGGGTGATGCATGTCCAAATCGGGATGGTGCGTGACTTGGAGGGAAACGCGGAGGTGGTGGTGTTCCCATGCACTTACTGTCCTTGTCCTTCTAGGTGGTGGAGGTCGCGGGTTTGGGAGGTGCTGTTAAATAAGAATGTGCAGAAGCTGAAGAGAAGGAGAAGGAAATGGAGGTGCAGCCCAGAAGAGCAGTACACCGGTCACTGATTTGTCCGTCGATGTGTTTATAGGAAAAAGAAAGAAAGACTTGGCATTTCTATAGCGCCTTTCACGACCACCGGAGGTCTCAAAGCGCTTTACATCCAATGAAGTACTTTTCAAGTGTAGTCACTGTTGTAATGTGGGAAACACGGCAGTCAATTTGCGCACAGCAAACTCCCACAAACAGCAATGTGATAATGACCAGATAATGGGCGGTATTTTACGATCGGAGGCTTCCTGCGTGTGGAGGCCTCCAATCTGGATAAAAACCTATGGACTTGCCTGAGGGCCCCCGAGGTCCAGACTTTTCCGCTCCTGGGCCTCTCCAACTTGAAATGTGCAGGACCCATGTATCCCAGAGGTGCATGTGGTTCGCAAGTATCCCTGGGATCACATGGGCTATGGGGAGACAATCAAAGAAGGGAATCTCCCTTCATACAGTTGACAGATAGACCTGTCAAATATATGAATGGAGATCACCCCAAAAACTCTAATGTAGGAATGTCATGTTCCTATCCAAAGACTGAGGTCCACTCAGGCGCTCAAACAAAACGAAGTTTAATGGAAACTAACAGGTTTAAACAAGTAACTACAAGAGAACATCGAGTGTAGGTCTGCTCAGTTCGGAGGCTCCACGAGGACTGCTTGGGCGGTCCCGTGGTTGACGTCATGACGTCATCACGTTCTTCCCGCCAGTGGGGGATCACGTGATGAACGGCGTGACGTCATCGCGTTTACCTGCGCTGTTAAAGTAATCACGCTCTGTACAAGTAAAGAATATTAATAAAGATACAGACTCAGGCTGTAGCTAACATGTTGTTAAAGGGAATTATATACAAACGATCTGAGTCCTTTAGTGGCTCCACCACATGCGCCCCCCCAGAATTGTCTTTAACAGCAAAAGTGAGATGGCGAGGAGGCCTGACAAGCCTGTCCGAGCGACTTCTGTAACCCTGAAGTGGAAGCTGATGGGTGGTGGTCGAGCTGGCGGGCGGTTGTGGTGGATCTGGCACAGCGACTATGGGTGGTCGGCCACGTTTTGGCGGTTGAGCGATCTCGACTGGGCGGTCCAGGTCTAAGTGTGCCGGCTTCAACCGGTCAACCGAAATGTGGTCCGGTTTACCTCCGATATCAACCAAAAAGGTTTTGTCTCCCGGCTCTATGACACGGAAGGGACCAGTGTAAGGGGACTTTAGCGGATCCCGATGGGCGTTGTGGCGGATAAACACGTACTCGGTGCTCTTCAGCTCAGCTGGAACATGGGAGCTCTGTAAGCCGTGATGCGACATAGGCACTGGAGCGAAACATCTGGCTGCCTCCTGGTGGCTGACGAGTTGCTGGGATGTGGACCATGGCTCTGTTGGAGACGGGATGAAATCCCCTGGTACTCGGAGTGACTGGCCATATACGAGTTCCGCCGAGGACGATTGCAAATCTTCTTTGGGCGCCGTATGAAGACCTAAAAGGACCCATGGAAGTCTGTCCACCCATCCTGCATTTTGAAGACTGGCCCGCAGTGCGGCTTTGAGCGACCTGTGGAATCATTCGCACAGGTCGTTCGCCTGTGGATGATAGGCGGTGGTGTGATGTAGTTTGGAGCCGAGTCCCTGAGCCACAGCATTCCAGAGCTCAGAGGAAAACTGCAGTCCACGATCGGAAGAGATGTCCGCCGGTACCCCGAAACGAGCAACCCAAGAGGAGATGAAAGCTCTGGCTACGTCTGCCGAAGTGGTGGAAACCAACAGAACTGCTTCTGGCCATCTAGTGGTGCGGTCTACCATTGTGAGTATGTGTGTGAAACCTTGAGAAGGTGGAAGCGGCCCCACGAGGTCCACATTCACGTGGTCGAACCGACGCTCCGGAACAACGAAAGTGGCCAATGGAGCTTTTACATGACGCTGTACCTTGGCCTTTTGGCAGACCACGCAGGTGTTGGCCCAGTCGCGGACATCCAGGTGCATACCTCTCCAGACGAATTTTGATGACATCAGCCTTTGCGAGGCCTTCATGCCAGGGTGTGACAACCCGTGTATGGCGTCGAACACTTTTCGGCGCCAGGCGACTGGTACGATAGGGCAGGGAGCTCCCATGGAGACGTCGCAAAGTAGCGTGGTGCCTGCGGCATGGAATTTGACGTCGGCCGCTTGGAAGCTAGAGGGGCTGGTTCTGTATGATTGGACCTCTGGGTCCGAGGCTTGATCCGCAGCCATTAGGGCATAGTCGATTCCGAGTTGGACTGCGTGAATAGTCGCGCGGGAGAGGCAATCCGCCACCAGGTTGCCCTTACCGGACAAATGCTGAATGTCCGTGGTGAATTCTGAAATGAACGTCAGGTGACGTTGTTGCCGAGCTGACCGCGGTTCAGCGGTCTTGCCCATAGCAAACGTTAGTGGCTTGTGGTCTACAAAAGCCGTGAACGGACGACCCTCTAGTAAGAACTGGAAATGGCGGATGGCTAGAAAAAGGGCCAGCAACTCCCGGTTGAAAGTGCTGTACTTTCTTTCGGTTCGCCGTAGTTGACGGCTGAAAAACGCCAGCAGTTGCCACGTCCCATTCACCCACTGTTCCTGCACTGCGCCGATTGCGTAGTCCGACACATCGGTGGTAAGGGCGATGGTGGCACCTGGAAGCGGGTGCACCAGCATGGTTGCGTTGGCCAAGGCGCCTTTGGTGTCGACGAACGCCCGGTCCATCTCGGCTGTCCAGCTGATCGGCTCCTTACCGGACTTGGCTTTCAGGGCCTCGTACAAGGGCTGCATAAGCAGGGCTGCCTTAGGGACGAACCGGTGATAAAAATTGATCATCCCGAGGAACTCTTGTAGGGCCTTGATGGTCTGCGGGCGCGGGAAAGATGTAACCGCCTCGACCTTCATCTGTAAGGGAATTGCGCCATCTGATGTGATGCGGTGGCCCAAGAAATCAATCCGCTGCAGGCCGAACTGGCACTTGGCCGAGTTGATAATCAAACCGTGTTGACTGAGGCGTGTAAAGAGGGTGCACAAATGGCAGAAGTGCTCCTCTTTGCTAGGGCTGGCGATGAGGATGTCATCGAGGTAGACGAAGAGGAATTTTAGGTCCCGAAGCACGGAGTCCATCAAGCGCTGGAAAGCCTGTGCAGTGTTCTTCAAGCCAAACGGCATCCGCAGAAATTCAAACAGGCCGAATGGGGTGATGACTGCGGTCTTTGGGACGTCTTGCAGGTGTACGGGGACCTGGTGGTAACCACGGACAAGGTCGACTTTTGAAAAAAAATTATTTCCCGCCAAATGGGCCAAGAAATCTTGAATATGCGGGATCGGGTACTGATCAGGAGTAGTGGCGTCGTTCAGGCGTCGGTAGTCGCCACATGGCCACCAGCCGCCGCCGGGTTTCGGAACAATGTGGAGAGGCGAAGACCAGGGACTATTCGACTGGCGAATAATCCTCAGCCGCTCCATCGTGTGGAACTCTGCTTTTGCAGTCGCGAGCTTGCCAGGTTCGAGTCGTCGGGCCCTTGCGTAAACCGGGGGGCCGGTGGTGGTGATGTGATGTTCTACACCATGTTTCGTGGCCGAGGAGGAGAAATTGGGCCTAGTCAGATCTGGGAACTCTCCGAGGAGGCGAGTGAAGTCATCTGGAGGTGGGAACGCACAGGAGACAGTGCGTGGCATGGCGTTACCGCGGTGGCACGGGATGGAGTGGAACGTGGCCGCATTGATCAACCGGCGGTGCCTGACATCGAACAGGAGGCCGTTGGCGCACAAAAATCCGCCCCGAGGATGGCCTGCGAGACTTTGGCCGTGATGAATTCCCAGTGGAAGCGCTGGCCGCCAAAACACACCTGAACCCGCCGCCTTCCGAAGGTCCAAATGTCCGCGCCATCAGCCGCCACGAGGGAGGGGCCGCAGCCCCCAGCTTGTATATCGAGATTTGACGCAGGTAGGATGCTACACTGTGCCCCGGTGTCGCAAAGGAAACGTCGACCAGATAGGGAGTTGGTGATGAAGAGAAGCTTTCCTGAATCTCCGATGGCCATCGCAGCCGCGGGGCACTCGTTAGATCCGGTCCTCTTCCGCCAGGGTTGCTGTAGATGTTTTTTTTTGAGTGAAAACCTGCAGGGAGGGTGGCAGCATCTTGCTTTCGCGCCAAAACGGGCATGGTAGAAGCACAACCCCGCTGATTGAGGAGCTGGAGCAGCGTCTGTGGGGGATGGGCGCCTCGTGGCAGCGCAGTGCTGCAGTGTCACCGCGAAAATCTTGTCCGCTTCAGCAGCAAGCTCCGCACAGTCTGTGACTTCGGACCTGGCTAGGGCAGCCTGAACTTGCTCCGGTAGTTGGCAGAGGAATAGCTCCCTGAAGAGGAAGCATTCCGGTTCGGAACCAAGGAGCATGAGCATTTGGCTCATGAGCTCGGAAGGCTTGGAGTCCCCGAGGCTGGGCATAGCGAGCAACTGGCAGGCGCGCTCCAACTTCATGAGCCCGAAGACCTGTAGCAACCGCGCCTTTAATGTGTCATACTTGCGATCAGTAGGTGGACTACCAAGTAGGCTGACGATCCGCGAGGCTGTGGCGCTGTCGAGGGTGGAGACTGTAGTGTATGTACCTTGAAGAAGGAACTATATTCTGCAGCCCCTGTATACTGCAGTACCAGTAGTGACCACCCCTGTGTATAAGCCTGTGCAGTAACTTTGTATAGTAGTTCCAGTTTTGTCTCCATTCAGTAAACACCTGTTATAACCAACTTCTGCAGTCCGTGTCTCAATTACACACGGACATTACAGAGACCACGTAATAATAACAGGTCTGATCCGCAACGATGTCCCTGATGGCGAACTGGGCTTCAGCCTGGATGAACCACGCGGCTGGTTGTTGCTGTTAGGACTGCGGTAGCTTCAAGGTAATGGCGTTCGTTTCCATGTTGAGTATCTTCTGCGAAAACCGTTCGCAAAAGTTGGGGTCACCAATGTAGGAATGTCTAGTTCCGATCCCAAGACTGAGGTCCACTCAGGCGCTCAAACAAAACGAAGTTTAATGGAAGCTAACAGGTTTAAACAAGTAACTACAGGAGAACATCGAGTGTAGGTCTGCTCAGTTCGGAGGCTCCATGAGGACTGCTCGGGCGGTCCCGTGGTTGACGTCATGACGTCATCACGTTCTTCCCGCCGGGGGGATCACGTGATGAACGGCGTGACATCATCGCGTTTACCCGCGCTGTTAAAATAATCATGCTCTGTACAAGTAAACAGTATAAATAAAGATACAGACTCAGGCTGTAGCTAACATGTTGTTAAAGGGAATTATATACAAACGATCTGAGTCCTTTAGTGGCTCCGCCGCAGTAAAACATTAAATCAATTTTTTTTTAAATCACATTTTTAAAATTAGTTGAAATTACAATAAATTAAATATTTTAAACAAAATGTATTTTTTTGAAAAAAGGAATTAAAGTTTTTATGAGGCTAAAAATAAACTTACCTTTTTTAACGTATTTTTAAATCAGGCGTAAGATTTCTAAGGGTTTTCTGCAGGCAGAGGTTCGCGTGCCTGAAACCAGCATTTCCGATGTCCCTACGGGTGTGTACACAGTGCGTACACACCCGTAAGGATCGGAATATATGGACCATTCTGTTTTTTGTTATTTTGGTTGAGGGATAAATATTGGCCAAGACACCGGGGATAACTCCCCTGCTCTTCTTTGAAATAGTGCCATGGGATCTTTAACGTCCACCTGAGAGAGCAGACGGGGCCTCGGTTTAACGTCTCATCCAAAAGACGGCACCTCCGACAGTGCAGCACTCTATCAGTACTGCACTGGAGTGTCCGCCTAGCTTTATGTGCTCGTCTCTGGAGTGGGACTTCATCCCACAACCTTTTGACCCAGAAGTGAGTGTGCTGCCAACTGAGCCACAGCTGACATATGCTAGATTGACACATGAGGGAGAAAGGAATAGAAGGTTATGCTGATAGGGTGAGATGAAGAGGCGTGGGAGGAGGCTCGTGTAGAGTGTAAACACCAGCATAGGCTAGTTGGGCCAAATGACTGTTTCTGTGTTGTACATTCTATCTAATTCTTTGATTTGATAACTGCTTTCAGTAATTGCCATGTTGACCATTATCTTTTATCTTTTCTTTAAGCGATAGACACATTTTTGAAATAGAAATGTTACAAACTTGAATATTCACAAGCAAACCCAAATGGTCCAATTGGGGTACCTTTCCATTAGAATTTCTAATCCCAGTCAATGCTGATCAGTGTAACCCAGTGTTTTCAATATCTCCTATAGCCAGGGTTAGGATAAAAAGGATATTATTTAAAATACTATTGATCGGTAAAACATTTCATGAGTAGCCTTCATGTCATTGCCTACAAGGAACTAAGTATTGAACGGCTTAGTTTTAGCATAGCATTGAACAGAGTTTGTTACAGTGCAGTAATGGATGAGATGGCTTTCAGATCATTTGTTCGTTCTCTGAATTGGTATCCCTTCACCGAGGAATGTTGGGTATGTTTGGATCCTGGCTTGTCACAGGCTGGGATTCCGATTAGGTTCGCTCAGTTCATCAACTGAATTGAACGTGTGAACCTTGTGCGCTTGAGCCAATTTGCAACAGTAAAGGGAATACACTTGGTAAAACGGCAGCATTGAAACTTCGCCATGAGAGTTGCACGCTTCAGAGAAAAGCAATTTGACTTTAATTTGCCGCTGATCCAGCAGTGGGAATTTGACAAAGGACACGGTGGGCACATTTATTTTGCTAACCTGAGCAACCTCACCAGATACCAATTGATTCAGGATGCCGCTGAATAGGGAAGATGACAAACCTTTGGGGTTTGATAAAGCAGGCGTTATAGAAACATAGAAGAATAGGAGCAGGAGTAGGGCCAATCAGCCCTTCGAGCCTGCTCTGCCATTCATAGATACATAGAACATAGAAGATAGGAGCAGGAGTAGGCCATTCAGCCCCTCGAGCCTGTTCCGCCATTTAATGAGATCATGGCTGATCATCCAAATTCAGTACCCTGTCCCTGCTTTCTCCCCATATCCCTTGATCCCCTTAGCCTTAAGAAATATATCTAACTCCTTCTTGAATATATTTAATGAATTGGCCTCAACTGCCTTCTGTGGTAGAGAATTCCACAGGTTCACCACTCTCTGGGTGAAGAAATTCCTCCTCATCTCAGTCCTAAATGGCTTACCCCTTATCCTTAGACTGTGACCCCTGGTTCTGGATTCCCCCACCATCGGGAACATTCTTTCTGCATCTAGTCTGTCTAGTCCTGTTAGAATTTTATAAGTTTCAATAAGATCCCCTCTCATTCTTCTAAACTCTAGCGAATATAATCCTAATCGACCCAATCTCTCCTCATATGTCATTCCTGCCATCCCAATATGATCATGGCTAATCCTCTATCTCAATACCATATTCCTGCTCTCTCCCCATACCCCTTGATGCCTTTTGTGTCTAGATGATGCCTTTTGTGTGAAGTATCGTGTAATGAATAGTCGCCAACTGTTTGGATAGCCCTGTAAGATTAGCCCGTACCCGCAGTGAATTGAGTTGCCTTAAGCTTTCTAATCATACATGGCTCTCCTTTTATTGTTGGGTAAATCAGATCTTGCTGACAGTCTAATATAAGGCTAGTGTGCTCTTGGTGGCAGTGTTATTGTGCTATTGGTTTTCATTCGGCAAACACTATTATTGCTTCCAGTCAAGAGATTCATTTTGGTTTGCACACACATTAAAAAAAAAACTCTTCAGTGTTTCTCTGAGGCAACGATCGGATATTTCCCTCATTACCTCGCCACCTCCAAATGAACCTCGAGGATTCTTGTTAAGTGAGTGAGGAGCTAACAAATGAAAAGCAAAGGATGATACTAGTCATGTTCTTGGGGAAGAAAGAAAGATGTGCATTTTGTGTAGCGCCTTTTATCAACCTCAGGACGTCCCATAGAAACATAGAAACATAGAAGATAGGAGCAGGGGTAGGCCATTCGGCCCCTTGAGCCTGCTCCGCCATTCAATGAGATCATGGCTGATCATCCAAATTCAGTACCCTGTCCCTGCTTTCTCCCCATACCCCTTGATACCTTTAGCCTTAAGAAATATATCCAACTCCTTCTTGAATATATTTAATGAATTGGCCTCAACTGCCTTCTGTGGTAGAGAATTCCACAGGTTCACCATTCCCTGGGTGAAGAAATTCCTCCTCATCTCAGTCCTAATTGGCTTACCCCTTATCCTTAGACTGTGACCCCTGGTTCTGGACTCCCCGACCATCGGGAACATCCTGCATCTAGTCTGTCCAGTCCTGTCAGAATTTTATAATTTCCAATGAGATCCCCTCTCATTCTTCTAAACTCCAATGAGTATAAGCCCAATTGACCCAATCTCTCCTCATACGTCATTCCTGCCATGCCAGGTATCAGCCTGGTGAATCTTCGCTGCACCCCCTCCATGGCAAGAACATCCTTCCTCAGATAAGGCAACCAAAACTGCACACAATACTCAAGATGTGGTCTCACCAAGGCCCTGTACAACTGCAGCAAGACATCCTTTTTCCTGTACTGAAACCCTCTCGCTACGAAGGCCAACATACCATTTGCCTTCTTAACCGCCTGCTGCACCTGCATGCTTACCTTTAGCGACTGGTGCACAAGGACACCCAGGTCTCGTTGCACTTCCCCTTCTCCCAATCTATTGCCATTCAGATAATAATCTGCCTTCCTGTTTTTGACACTAAAGTGGATAACCTCGCATTTATCCATGTTATATTGCATCTGCCATGCTTCTGCCCAATCACCCAACCTGTCCAAATCATAATGGAGTTTCTCGGCATCATCCTCACAGCACAAACGCCCACCCAGCTTTGTGTCGTCTGCAAACTTGGAGATATTACATCTAGTTCCCTCGTCTAGATCATTAATATATATTGTGAATAGCTGGGGTCCGAGGACCGATCCCTACGGTACCCCACTAGTCACTGCCTGCCACTCGGAAAAAGACCCGTTTATTCCGACTCTGCTTTTTGTCTGCCAACCAGTTCTCTATCCAAGTCAATACCTTCCCCCAATCCCATGTGCCTTAACTTTACACGCTAATCTCTTCTGCGGGACCTTATCGAAAGCCTTTTGAAAGTCCAAATACACCACATCCACTGGTTCTCCCATATCATTTTACTAGTTACAACCTCAAAAAATTCCAGTAGATTAGACAAGCATGATTTACCTTTTGTAAATTCATGTTGACTTTGTCCAATCCTGTCACTGTTTTCCAAGTGCTCTGCTATTACAACTTTTATAATGGACTCTAGTATTGTCCGCACTACCGATGTCAGGCTTACCGGTCTGTAATTCCCTGTTTTCTCTCTACCACCTTTTTTGAATAGTGGAGTAACATTAGCTACCCTCCAATCCATGGGTACTGTGTAAGGGGTTTTCCTTGAGAGATTTCCCTGAGGTTTCTCTCTCTAGAGGCCTCTCTCTCTTGCACAGTAAAACCTTGAGCGGTTCGACCCACTTGCCCCTTAGATTCTGTCCTCTGGTCTTAGGGGCAGGAACTACAATGTCGAGAAAACTCTTGTAGACCAAGTTTGATGAAACAAAATGAAATTTTATTGCCTAAGGAAAAATATCAAATCAAATGCAAGCAGATAAGAGAGTACATGGGAGGGAAAAACACACAAACAAATCATAACGACACAGTACTAACTAAAGCAAATACAGGCATCTTATATTCTACAAAGGTCATCATGAAATAAGGAAACACACGGAACATCGAGGGACAACAACTCATGTTAATTGTACCCTTAAATCCACCCCCTTATTAAACCTATCTAGATCTGATTGTGAAAGGCCAGAAACATGCTCACCAATCCCACTAGGAAGTGCAAGGTTTTTGAAATCGAGTCTGTGTTTGGTCCTTTCAGGCGTTTCGTCTCCACGTGGATCATGGAGCCCCTGCGAGCTGCACCACACCTCTCTCCTGAGGTGGGGGTCGGGGGCGGCTGGACACCGGTGGGCCTGGATGTCGGCATTGTAGTGTATGTACCTTTAAGAGAGAACTACTTTTACAGCTCCTGTATATTGTAGTACCGGCAGTGACCACACCTGTATATAAGCCTTGAACATGCCTCTGTACCCCAGTATTGAGACTACCCTACTCCAGTAAATACCTGTTGATTGTTAAGTTACAGCATCCGTGTGGTTATTGAAAAACATCATACTCTCAGAATCACGGATCTAACAGTGGCGACGAGTGTCGATTCGAATCTACCTGCAACTCTGCATTTCCCTTCGAGGATTCACTCCGGGAGGGCCGTGGAAGAAAGTCGAGGCCAGAAACACGGGCGTCGACCATGAGCAACTGCCCAGTCGTCCGGCAGAGAGTGAACATCGCAGGGGAGGCTGTGGAGTGCCGGGCTTGGTTCCCCAGCCACGACGATCAGCAATAGACTGACGACAGGTACAGCGCAGACCCTTCCCGGACAGCGGCGACTGGAGCCGACCGACGGCGGAGAGAAAGCTGAGCAGCGTCGACGGGGTAAGACAGAGGGTGAAGCGCACAGGGCGCAGCTGGGGGTTGAAAACCGAGTGGCGTCGAGGGAAAGCAAAACGGTGAGAGAGCGGGTAAAGCAACAGTCGGGTTTAGGACCGAGCGGCGGAAACGGGAAAGGCGCACAAAAAAAAGAACGCGCAGAGCACAGCCAGGGCTCAAGGGCTGAACAGTGTCCACGGGGAGAAGAAGGGAGAGCGCGGGAGATGCCATTGAGCCGCAGAGAAGAAGGAAGAGTGCGGGAGACGCCATTTTTAGAAGCCGCAGCGGAGAAGAAGGGCGAGCGCGGGAAGGAAGGAAAGCGCGGGAGACACCATTTTGTGCCAGCGGAGAAGAAGGAAGAGCGCGGGAGACGCCATTTTTGACAGTTAAATCACACCCAGGGATGCAGAAGAGTGGCAGTATCTCTACGTTCGACAATGAAGTCGAAGGTTGGGCGACATATGTGGAATGTATTGAGGTGTACTGCAGGGCGAAGGAAGTGCCAGATGCTAGGAAAGCACTGGTTTTGTTAAATTCCATGGGTGCAAAAACTTATGGGTCACTGCGAAACCTAATAACCCCAGAGAAGCCTGTGAACAAGAATTTCGAAAGCATAGTAGAAATCCTACAGGACCACTTCAACCCCACACTGCTGCTGATAGCAGAACGATTTCCAACACAAAAATGAAAGCAATGCTGAGTACTTAACGGAACTGCGCAAGCTATCGAAACACTGCCAGTTTGGAGTGGGACTAGCAGATACGTTAAGGGACAAGTTTGTGTGTGGGCTGCAAAGTGAAGGAACCCAGAAACGGCTTCTATCAGAAAAGGATCTTACGCTGGACAAGGCTTTCAGTATGGCAGTATCACACGAAGCAGCTGCAAGGAGTGCTGCAGAGATACAACGGAGACCGCAAGAATATGGCACCAATGAAATGTCCTATGGAACAGGGAAGTGCTATCACTGCGGCAGAACAACACATGACCAGAAGGATTGTTGGTTCAAGGACCAAGTGTGCAGACAATGTGGAAAAGCAGGACACATAGCAAGAGTCTGCAGGTCTGGGAAGAAAACCAACAGTAAGAAATCTCCACAGGAGAAGTACAAAAAGGTACACCAGGTGACGGACAGTAGTTCAGACGAACAGAAAAGTGACACAGACTCCGGAAGCAAGGAGCTGGGTTGACTGAAACTACATAAGGTAACCAAAATGGAGGATCACCAGACTATCTGGGTTACACTCAAGATAGATGGAGTCCAAGTGAAAAAGGAATTGGACACAGGATCAGCCCTAACAGTCATAAACCAAAGGGACTACAAGCGGCTATTTTCACATATACCCTTGAAAGCTACAGAGATTGTCTTGAAGCCGTACACGGGGCAAAAAGTCTACCCCAAAGGAAAAATAAGGGTGAAAGTGATATATAAAGGCCAGGAAATACCTAAAATGGATATATATGTATTGCCAGATGGAGGACCACCACTCCAAGACGTGAATGGATCCAGAAGATACAATTAGATTGGCATTCCATACAGGCACTGAAGGTTGAGGCCAAAAAGGATGATGACGTCACACCTGGACGACTGTCAAAAATGCTAACTGATGCAAAAGAAGTGTTCCAGGAGGGACTCGGAACACTAAAAGGCATAACAGCACCGATTAAAATAGAGGAAAATGCAAGCCCAAAGTTTCTTAAGGCCAGACCAGTGCCTTATGCGATCAGACCAGCTGTCGAGGCAGAGCTGGAAGGGTTGGAATGCTCAGGAGTACTGTCCAAAGTGGACTGGAGCGAGTGGGCTACACCCATTGTTCCTGTAATGAAGAGGTCGTTGAGTAATACGCCTGGGGAACCAAAGAAGGTCCGCATCTGTGGGAATTTTAAGGTGACAGTGAACCCAGTCCTTCACACGGTACAATATCCTATTCCACGAATTGAGGATATTTTCACCTCGCTATCTGGAGGTAAACGCTTCACCAAAATAATCTAGCCCAGGCGTACTTGCAAATGGAGGTAGAAGCTTCGAAACAATAACTTACGATTAACACTCATAAACGTCTCTATCAATACAACCAGCTGGTGTTCGGGGTAGCATCAGCTCCGGCTATCTGGCAAAGGGCAATGGATCAAGTCCTGCAAGGGATTCCAGGGACCCAGTGTTATTTGGACGACATCCTGGTCACGGGCGAAAATGACAGTAATCACCTCGCCAACTTGGAGAAGGTGCTCACCAGATTAAAGGAGTATGGGCTATGAGCTAATAGCCACAAGTGCGAGTTTTTCCAGAAACAGATCTCGTATTGTGGCCACATCATCGATGAAGAGGGGTTATATAAGTCCCCTGAAAAGATTGAGGCAGTAGTCAAGGCTCCAGAAACAGAAAATGTGTCACAACTGAGGTCGTTCTTCCGGCTGGTAAACTACTACCACACGTTCTTACCAAATTTGTCCACGGTATTACACCCACTGAACACCCTACTGCAAACAGGGTTACCATCGAAGTGGAATTGTTAAGTCTGTGTGTTCTAGTTGTAATTACTAACACAGACTACAAGATTAAAGTTCAACATGTCTTTACTGGTTGGAGGTCAGGACTATACTAAATACAATATTACTACACAGTGCTTATATACCAGTGGTCACCACCGGTATTACGTATACAGCAGCCAGAGAAAGTAGTACATCTCTTAAGCTGGAACAGGCTTAAGTTCTCTTAAGGTGGAACAGGTTACATACACCACAATCCTCCCTTTTTAGCTTAACAGTCATATCCCCATTTAACATAACATAATAACATATATAACTTCAGGTATAAACAGTTCAAAGGTTCAGTCTCTCAGGAGGCCTTCTGATTCGGTTTGGATAATGCCTTTCAGTGGTCTCTGATTCCTGTTGCTGAGGTGACTCCTCTAGTTGGTCTCCCATGCATTGGGTGTTATCATCATCAGGTACATTCCCTGCCGAGGTAGATGCTTCAGGTTCATTAACGTCTTCCACAGTTGTCTCTGTCGCAACCATGGGTTCGACCCTTGCTCTCGATTCTACCAGTTGATCCGCATGACGCCTTATCACATTGTTACCAATATCTACTGCGTACATCAGAGGTCCTTGTCTGGCCCGAATTGTTCCGGACTGCCATTTTTCGTTTCCATAGCCCCTTGCCAACACTGGTTGTCCTACGTCGAAACTTCAAGTGCCCTTGTTATTAATATGCCGGAACTGTTTGTTTTCCACTTCCCTCTGCACATTTGGTTTTAACAAGTCCAACCTGGACCGCAACCTCCTGTTATAAAACATCATGGCAGGACTTTGGTTAGTCACTGCATGAGCGGCGTTTCGATATGCCATTAGGAAATTGTCCACCTTGTGCTGTAGCGGAACCTGATCATCGTTCATGGCCTTTATTGCCTTTTTGAATGTTTGGACAAATCTCTTGGCCAACCCGTTTGTCGCCGGATGATATGGGGCAGAGGTATAATGTTTCACCCCATTCTTCTTTAAGAATTTTTGGAATTCTTCCGACACGAACTGTGATCCGTTCTCCGAACAGATCTGTTCTGGCAATCCGTTCCTTGCGAATATTGTTCTTAACACCGCAATTGTCTTTTCTGAAGTAATGGTATTCATCTTGATAACTTCTGGCCATTTGGAATGTGCGTCCACCGCAATTAGGAACATGGAGTCCATGAATGGACCAGCAAAGTCAATATGTACGCGTTGCCATGGGGCTGAAGGCCATTCCCATGGGTGTAGTGGTGCGATCGGAGGTGCATTTTGCACTTTTTGGCACCCAGCGCAGCTTTTCGTCAACTCCTCTATCTGTTGGTCAATACCCGGCCACCATACATAAGCCCTAGCAAGACTTTTCATCTTAACTCCCCCCAGATGACCTTCATGCAGTTCTTTTAGAACTCTTTCCCTTAACTTGGGAGGAATAATCACTCTTGTCCCGTACATCAAAGTACCATGGCAGACGGACAGCTGGTCTCGCCTTGCCGAGAATGCCGGTAACAGAGGATCTCCACGTGTTGGCCATCCTTTCACTGTCACCTCGTAGACTCTGGACAGTGTCGGGTCGTTCCTGGTTTCTCTTTCAATACTTGCATTGGTGACTGGTAAACACTCGATGATGGTCGAATGAAATAACTCAACAGGGTCAACTTTCGTCGTTTCTTCTTCTTCAGGTAGTGGCAGGCACGACAGCCCATCAGCATTGCCATGCTGCTTCGTACCTTTGAATTCTATTTGATATTGATGTGCCCCTAGGAAAAGGGACCATCTCTGGAGACGCTGTGCTGTCATCACTGAAACACCCTTCTTAGGGTTAAAAATGGATACCAACGGCTGATGGTCTGTCAGAAGTGTGAATTTTTGGCCCTGCAGGTAATGATTAAACTTCTTCACTCCCCATACAAGGCTGAGAGCCTCCCTATCGATCTGCGCATAGTTGCGCTCAGCGGAGGTCAATGATCTGGATGCAAACGCGACTGGCCTTTCCGTGCCATTTGGCAACTTGTGTGAGAGTACTGCCCCAATACCATATGGAGAAGCATCACAAGCCAACCGAATAGGCAGTGTCGGGTTGAAGTGAGCCAACACTTCCTCTGAGGTGATCAATTCTTTGCTTCTGCGAAATGCCTTCTTACAGTTTTCGCTCCATTCCCATGGTACCCCCTTCTGTAAAAGAGCGTTCAGCGGGTGCAGTACCATGGATAGATTTGGTAGAAATTTATGGTAATAGTTAATCAATCCTAGAAACGACCTCAACTGAGAGACATTATCCGGAGCAGGAGCCTTTACAACTGCCTCTATCTTGTCAGGAGACTTATGAAGCCCCTCCCGGTCAATGACATGACCACAGTACGAGATCCGCTTCTGGAAGAACTCACATTTCTGCCGATTAACTCTAAGTCCATACTCTTTCAGTCTGTTGAGCACCAGTTCCAAGTTTGCGAGGTGTTCTTCATCACCATCACCTGTAATCAGAATATCGTCCAGGTAACATTGTGTGCCTGGAATTCCCTGTAATACCTGCTCCATGGCCCTCTGCCAAATTGCTGGAGCCGATGCCACTCCAAAAACCAGCCGATTGTACCAGTACAAACCTCGATGCATGTTGATCGTGAGGTATTGGCGTGACTCTTCTTCAACCTCCATCTGCAAGTACGCCTGCGCCAGGTCTATCTTGGTGAAGTGTTTCCCGCCAGACAACGAAGCAAAAATATCCTCAATCTGCGGAAGCGGATACTGCACCGTGTGAAGCACCGGATTAACGGTGATTTTGAAATCTCCACAGATGCGAACCTTCCCTGGTTCTCCTGGCTTGTTGCTCGAAGGGCGTTTCATAACGGGAACAATGGGCGTAGCCCACTCACTCCAATATACCTTAGACAGTACACCTGAACGTTCTAGCGCTTCCAGTTCCGCTTCTACAGTAGGTCGTATTGCATAGGGTACCGGTCTGGCTTTAAAAATTTTTGGGTGTGCATGTTCATCAATCTTGATGTTTGCCATAATTCCTCTCAGTGTTCCCAGTCCCTGCTGGAACACCTCTTTAGCATCATCCAATATTTTGGACAATCGTTTAGGTTTGACATCTGTTTCCCCGGAATCTACCGTTAGTGCCTTCAAGGAGTGCCAGTCCATATTCATTTTCCTAATCCACTCCCATCCCAGTAGTGGTGGACCTCCTTCAGGTAGCACATATAAGTCCATTACTTGGCTTTCTTCGCCCTTGTGGACCACTTTTACCTCTATCTTTCCGATGGGGTGCACTCTTTGCCCCGTGTATGTTTTCAATATAATCTCCGTATCCCGTAGGGGAATATGTTGGAATAACCTTTTGTAATCTTTCTTATTCATGACCGTCAATGCCAATCCAGTGTCCAATTCCATCTTTACTTGGACTCCAGCTATCTGAAGGGTGACCCAAATTGTCTGGAGATCTGCATCCTTACCAACGTTGTGTACTCTTAAGCTACCCAGTTCATTACTGCTAGCTTCTGAATCTGACTTCTGTTCGGTCGAACTGTTCTTTGTCACCTTGTGTACCTTTATTTATTTTCCTTGCGGTGACTTTTTGTTGCTGGTCTTCTTTCCTGACCGGCATACTTTAGCTATGTGGCCAAGCCTGCCACACGTTCTGCATTCTTGGTTTTTAAACCAACACTGGTTCTGATCGTGCGTTGTCTTTCCACAGCGATAACATTTTACAGTACTCAAACCCAATTTATTTGTACTGAGTTCCGGTGACCGTAGCTGCATTACTGCCGTGCCTCTCGCTGCGGCTTCATGTGCTGCTGCCATAGTGACCGCTTTCTCAAGCGTCAGCTCATTCTCCTCGAGCAGTCGCTTTTGTGTATCTTCTTTTAATAAACCACACACAAATTTATCTCGTAGCGCCTCTGTCAGTCTCGTTCCAAACTGACAGTACTTTGCTAGCTTACGCAATTCCATTAGATATTCAGCATTGCTTTCATCCTTCAACTGCCTTCTGCTGTAAAATTTAAATCGTTCCGCTAGCATCAGCGGCGTGGGGTTTAGATGATTTTTCAGGACAGTAACAATCTCCTCGAACGTCTTATCCGCCGGTTCATCTGGTGATAAAAGGTGTTTCAATTGCCCGTATGTCTTCGCACCCATTAAGTTTAATAATGTTAGTGCTTTCTCTTCATCTGGGATTTTATTTGCTTTACAATAATTTTGTATGCGTTCTACATACATGGCCCAATCTTCGATGTCGCTATCAAAGGTATTAATATTCCCATGTTTAGGCATCGTTGCAATTTAATTTATTTTAATTTTTATCCAAGATGGCGGCTTCCCACTCTTGTCTTCATCCTCCGCCTACAAAATGGCGGTTTTCCCGCGCTTGGCGGTCTTCACCCGTCCCCCGACGCTGCCTCCGCTTCACCGCGGCTCTCGCGCCTTCAGTTGCCCCAGACACTGCGCCTTTTTAGCCCGAATGTGGCCCGGCCCTTATCACCAGCCGTGATCGATGTCCCCGCGCTGCGCCTTTCGGCCCGAATGCAGCCCGGCCCTTGTCTCCGGTCGCGATCGATCTCACCGCCCTTATTCCTCCGTCTTCCCTCCCCGTCTGTACAGCCAACGCGGCCGACTTTCTGCTCGCGTCGCAGCCCGGCTTACCCACCACCGAGGTAGAAAGAAGATAGCTGACAGCCGCTGATGGAGGCTTCGAGTTCAGGATGTCTTCTGCACTCTGGTTTCTCGATGTCTGCCGCGCGACGTGTCTTCCAGCAGGGTGATGAGGGTGGAAGCCTCTCTTCGACGTCCGTTCTGTGGACGAAGCCACCGTGGATATAAACTGCCGCAGGGTAAGAATCGGACTCGTCGCCACTGTTAAGTCTGTGTGTTCTAGTTGTAATTACTAACACAGACTACAAGATTAAAGTTCAACAGGTCTTTACTGGTTGGAGGTCAGGACTATACTAAATACAATATTACTACACAGTGCTTATATACCGGTGGTCACCACCGGTATTACGTATACAGCAGCCAGAGAAAGTAGTACATCTCTTAAGGTGGAACAGGCTTACGTTCTGTTAAGGTGGAACAGGTTACATACACCACAGGAATGACAAATGTAGAAGAGCTTTCCAGAAGTGTAAAGAATTGATCACATCAAAAGAGGTGTTGGCCCATTCCAACCCAGCACTACCAATTCATTTGGCATGAGATGCATAACCCTATGGTATTGGAGCGGTGCTGTCGCACAAATTCCCAGACGGGTTGGAGAGGCCAGTAGCCTTTGCGTCTCGGTCACTAACCTCAGCCGAGCGCAACTACACCCAAATTGACAGGGAGGCCCTCAGCCTAGTATGGGGAGTAAAAAAATTCAACCACTATCTGCATGGGCAGAAGTTCACCTTGCTGACTGACCACCAACCACTTGTCTCTATCTTTAATCCTAAGAAGGGCGTTCCAGTGATGACTGCACAACAGTTACAGAGATGGTCCCTGTTTCTAGGGGCGAATCAATATGAAATAGAATATAAAGGCACGAAACAGCATGGGAACGCTGATGGCGTATTGGAGTGCGAATTTGGTCCCCACGGCTGTTCCGTGTGTTTGGGTAAAGAACTGGTTGTCGAAGGTGAAGACATTGTGGTCAAGGATGAAGCGGATGAGTTGTAGGATGGCGTCTGGAGATTGGCTGTTGTTGGTGTTGAGTACTGAGGCTGTCGCAGCGATGCCGTCATCGTGGGGGATACTGGTGTAGAGTGCCGAGACGTCCATCATGGCGAGGAGTGTTCCTGGTTCAACTGCTCCGTGGGTGCTGAGTTTTTGTAAGAAGTCTGTAGTGTCGCGACAGAAGCTGGGGGTTCCCTGTACGATGGGTTTCAGGATGCCCTCGACGTATCCAGAGAGTTTCTCACACAGGGTTCCGTTGCCTGATACGATAGGACGTCCGGGTGTGTTGGCTTTGTGTATCTTTGGGAGGCAATAGAAGTCTCTCACGCGGGGAGTACGTGGGATGAGAGCACGTAGGATGCTTTGAAGGTCTGGATCGAAGGTCTTGATCAGTCTGTTGAGTTGGCGGGTGTGTTCTTTGGTCGGATCTGCGGGTAACTGTCTGTAGTGTTCCTGGTTGTCCAGTTGTTGGTATGCTTCTTTGCAATAGTCCGTTCTATTCTGTATGATGACGGCTCTTCCTTTGTCTTCTGGTTTGATGACGATGTTGCGGTTGGTCTTGCGAGCGTGGGTGGCGTTGCGTTGTACTCGGGTGACGTTCTGGACTGTCTTGTGAGTGCGGCTGATGAATCTGGCGTTGATGCATTTCCTGACAGCTTCAGCATACATGTCAAGCTTAGAGCAGCGACCCTCTGGAGGGGCCCAATTTGACTCTTTCTTCTTTGGTTGCCGCACTGTGGGTCCCTCTGTCTGTTGTTTCGGATCATTAATTGTCTCATTGGGTTCGCTGTTGACATCTTGGGATTTGTGGAAAAATTCCCGGAGCCTCATTCTCCTGATGAATTCCTCTGTGTCTGCCGCGAGACCGATGGGGTCCATTTTGGTGGTGGGGCAGAAATTGAGCCCTCGGCTGAGAACTGCAATTTCGTCTGGTTGAAGGGTGCGGTCGGACAGGTTGACGATGGACTTCCCTGTGGTTTCAACCGTGGTACCTGGGGAGGCTTGGTTGCTGCTGCTGGTGATGCCGAGTTTCTCAAGCTTCCTGTGCTTGGTGTGCATGTGGGCAGCATAGTTCCGTTGCCTCGTCTGTTTGGCGGTGTCTCGTAGCTGATCTGCTGTGTCCTGAGCACAGGCTGAGAACATGGACTCCATCTCGGTTTCGAGGTTGCGGCGTCTGCTGTAGAGCTGGTGTACGAGATGGTTGAGGAGTGTGTGAGAGGTACGACGGCAGAGTCTCTTAGCATAGTCTGTGTTGTAGGTCGACTTGAGTGGGTTTGTGATCTGTAGTCCTTTTGGGATCTTGTCTGCATTCTTGCATCTCTGTAGAAACTTGATGTCTGTGTCGATATGCGCGATCTTCTTGGAGATCCTCTCCACTTTGAGCCGGCAGTTTGTGGTGTCGATAGTAGCCATGGTGTGGAGATGCCGGAGTTGGACTGGGGAGAACAAATGTAAGAAGTCACACAACACCAGACGCTGAAAGACGCCCTCGTAAGAACGGGATATGATGCTCGACTCATCGATCGACTGTTCCGACGGGCCACAGCGAAAAATCGCATAGACCTCCTCAAAAGACAAACACGGGACACAACCAACAGAGTACCCTTCGTCACCCAGTACTTCCCCGGAGCGGAGAAACTACGTCATGTTCTTCGCAGCCTCCAACATGTCATCGATGATGATGAACACCTCGCTAAGGCCATCCCCACGCCTCCACTACTCGCCTTCAAACAGCTGCCTAACCTCAAACAGACCATCGTTCGCAGCAAATTACCCAGCTTTCAGGAGAACAGCGACCACGACACCACACAACCCTGCCACAGCAACCTCTGCAAGACATACCAGATCATCAACATGGATACCATCATCATACGTGAGGACACCACCCACCAGGTACATGGTACACACTCATGTGATTCGGCCAACGTTGTCTACCTCATACGTTGCAGGAAAGGATGCGCCGGAGCATGGTACATCGGCGAGACCATGCAGACACTGCGACAACGGATGAACGGACACCGCGCAACAATCGCCAGGCAGGAGTGTTCCCTCCCAGTCGGGGAACACTTCAGCAGTCAAGGACATTCAGCCTCCGATCTTCAGGTAAGCATTCTCCAAGGTGGCCTTCGAGATACACGACAACGCAAAATCGTCGAGCAGAAACTGATAGCCAAGTTCCGCACACATGAGGACGGCCTCAACCGGGATCTTGGGTTCATGTCACACTACATGTAACCCCACCTGACGTAGGGTCCTCCAGACTCGAGTCATCGTTGGCTTGTTCTCTCCACACAGATGCGGCCGGACCTGCTGTGATTTTCAGCAAAAAAATTTTTTTTGTCTGTTTTTCATACAGACCCCAGCATCTGCAACATTTGACCCCTTGTGGCCCCACCTCATTGTTCTTTGATGTAATGTTTCCCTGACTGACCTGTTTGGACACCATTCACACCTTTGATTGCTGTGATTATCTCTCTGCCGAGGTGTGATAAATGGCAGTTAGAAAGATTACCTGTAAACATCTGACATTATTCTCTGACTATATAAGCTGTGTTTTTATGCATCTCTCCACTTCACCTGACGAAGGAGCAGCACTCTGAAGGCTTGTGATTTCAAATAAGCTGTTGGACTATAACCTGGTGTTGTGTGACTTCTTACATTTGTCCACCCCAGTCCAACTCCGGCATCGCCACACCATGGCTACTATCGACACCACAAACTGCCGGCTCAAAGTGGAGAGGATCGCCAAGAAGATCGCGCATATCGACACAGACATCAAGTTTCTACAGAGATGCAAGAAAGCAGACAAGATCCCGAAAGGACTACAGATCACAAACCGACTCAAGTCGACCTACAACACAAACTACGCTGAGAGACTCTGCCGTCGTACCTCTCGTACACTCCTCAACCATCTTGTACACCAGCTCTACAGCAGACGCCGCAACCTCGAAATCGAGATGGAGTCCATGTTCTCAGCCTGTGCTCAGGACACAGCAGACCAGCTATGAGACACTGCCAAACAGACGAGGCAACGGAACTACGCTGCCTACATGCACACCAAGAACGGGAAGCTTGAGAAACTCGGCATCATCAGCAGCAGCAACCAAGCCTCCCCCGGTACCATGGTTGAAACCACAGGGAAGTCCATCGTCAACCTATCCGACCACACCCTTCAACCAGACGATGTTGCAGTTCTCAGCTGAGGGCTCAATTTCTGCCCCACCACCAAAATGGACCCCATCGGTCTCGCGGCAGACACAGAGGAATTCATCAGGAGAATGAGGCTCCGGGAATTCTTCCACAAATCCCAAGATGTCAACAGTGAACCCAATGAGACAATCAATGATCCGGAACAGCAGACAGAGGGATCCGCAGTGCAGCAACCGAAGAAGAAAGAGTCAAATTGGACCCCTCTGGAGGGTCGCTGCCCTAAGCTTGACATGTATGCTGAAGCTGTCAGGAAATGCATCAACGCCAGATTCATCAGCCGCACTCACAAGACAGTCCAGCATGTTACCCGAGCACAACGCAACACCATCCACGCTCGCAAGACCAACCGCAACATCATCATCAAACCAGCAGACAAAGGAGGAGCCATCATCATACAGAACAGAACGGACTATTGCAAAGAAGCATACCGACAACTGGACAACCAGGAACACGACAGACAGTTACCCGCAGATCCGACCAAAGAACACACCCGCCAACTCAACAGACTTATCAAGACCTTCGATCCAGACCTTCAAAGCATCCTACGTGCTCTCATCCCACGTACTCCCCGCGTGGGAGACTTCTATTGCCTCCCAAAGATACACAAAGCCAACACACCCAGACGTCCTATCGTATCAGGCAACGGAACCCTGTGTGAGAACCTCTCTGGATATGTCGAGGGCATCCTGAAACCCATCGTACAGGGAAACCCCAGCTTCTGTCGCGACACTACAGACTTCTTACAAAAACTCAGCACCGACGAACCAGTTGAACCAGGAACACTCCTCGCCACAATGGAAGTCTCGGCACTCTACACCAGTATCCCCCACGATGACGGCATTGCTGCGACAGCCTCAGTACTCAACACCAACAACAGCCAATCTCCAGACGCCATCCTACAACTCATCCGCTTCATCCTTGACCACAATGTCTTCACCTTCGACAACCAGTTCTTTACCCAAACACACGGAACAGCCATGGGGACCAAATTCACACCCCAATATGCCAACATCTTCATGCACAAGTTCGAGCAAGACTTCTTCGTTGCACAGGACCTCCAACCAACGCTATACACCAGATACATCGATGACATTTTCTTCCTTTGGACCCATGGCGAAGAATCACTGAAAAGACTACACAATAACATCAACAAGTTCCATCCCACCATCAAACTCACCATGGACTACTCCTCAGAATCAGTTTCATTCTTGGACACACGAATCTCCATCAAAGATGGACACCTCAGCACTTCACTCTACCGCAAGCCCAAGGACAACCTCACGATGCTCCACTTCTCAAGCTACCACCCTAACCACGTTAAAGAAGCCATCCCCTATGGACAAGCCCTGCGAATACACAGGATCTGCTCAGAAGAGGAGGAACGCGATGGACACCTACAGACGCTGAAAGACGCCCTCGTAAGAATGGGATATGATGCTCGACTCGTCGATCGACAGTTCCGATGGGCCACAGTGAAAAATCGCATAGACCTCCTCAGAAGACAAACACGGGACACAACCAACAGAGTACCCTTCGTCATCCAGTACTTCCCCGGAGCGGAGAAACTACGCCATGTTCTTCGCAGCCTCCAACATGTCATCTATGATGATGAACACCTCGCTAAGGCCATCCCCACGCCTCCACTACTCGCCTTCAAACAGCCGCCTAACCTCAAACAGACCATCGTTCACAGCAAATTACCCAGCTTTCAGGAGAACAGCGACCATGACACCACACAACCCTGCCACAGCAACCTCTGCAAGACATGCCAGATCATCAACACGGATACCATCATCATACATGAGGACACCACCCACCAGGTACATGGTACATACTCATGTGACTCGGCCAACGTTGTCTACCTCATACGTTGCAGGAAAGGATGCCCCGGAGCATGGTACATCGGCGAGACCATGCAGACACTGCGACAATGGATGAACGGACACCGCGCAACAATCGCCAGGCAGGAGTGTTCCCTCCCAGTCGGGGAACACTTCAGCAGTCAAGGACATTCAGCCTCCGATCTTCGGGTAAGCATTCTCCAAGGCGGCCTTCGAGACACACGACAACGCAAAATCGTCGCGCAGAAACTGATAGCCAAGTTCCGCACCCATGAGGACGGCCTCAACCGGTACCTTGGGTTCATGTCACACTACATGTAACCCCCCCTGACGTAGGGTCATCCAGACTTGAGTCGTCATTGGCTTGTTCTCTCCACACAGATGCGGCCGGACCTGCTGTGATTTCCAGCAAAAAAAATGTTTTTTGTCTGTTTTTCATACAGACCCCAGCATCTGCAACATTTGACCCCTAGTGACCCCACCTCATTGTTCTTTGATGTAATGTTTTCCTGACTGACCGGTTTGGACACCATTCACACCTTTGATTGCTGTGATTATCTCTCTGCCGATGTGTGATAAATGGCAGTTAGAAAGATTACCTGTAAACATCTGACATTATTCTCTGACTATATAAGCTGTGTTTTTATGCATCTCGACACTTCACCTGACGAATAGCAGCACTCCGAAAGCTTGTGATTTCAAATAAAGCTGTTGGACTATAACCTGGTGTTGTGTGACTTCTTACATTTGTCCACCCCAGTCCAAATCCGGCATCTCCACACCCTGGTTAGAGGAGCCTTGGGCTGGCTCCCATCGCTTCTTCAGTTTGTTTTTATCTCTTCTCCTTCCAACCGGAGTGGCTGGAATGTTTCTACTCTTGGGGTTTTTATTTATTTTTTGTCTCTTCTCCCAAGTTGGGTCGATGGCCTCTCGTTCCGGCAACGGCCCGGGGATGGTGATGAGCTCCCGATGTGTTTTCCCCGGGGCGGGGCGCCGGCTTCGAGACGGCCTTCTCGATGTTGGCTTTCTTCTTCCTCCTGCGAGTGCCTGCTTCTTCTTCTGGCTGTGATTCAAACTCTCCTTCCCAACTGCCGAAAAGTCTTACTGATATACCTTTCTCCCAGAAACTTCCATCTCCCGCCCAAAATCAGGTTAGTCTTTGTTTTACTTTTGGCGGGCTGGGAGCACAGTGGGGTAGTTATTATATTTTAAACTTTCTTAAACGGCCGGTAAAGGCCCATCTCTGGTCTGGAATTACCTTCATTGTTTTTAATGTCCTGCTGATCTCGTTATCTAGTCCTGGGTGCTGTTCTCATGAATATGAAATTGTCCCCTTTTGTCTGGGTCAACATTTTGATGGCCTCTGTCTCCAGGCCGATCTTGACTGGATCTGCATCTAATCCATATGCATACGTGTGGGTCTGGTTTCGTTCCCTCAGAAACGGCTTCCAGAACTTGCTGTAGGTTGAATCCACAAAGCTGTCTGAGGTTGCGCAGGAACCATTTTAAAGTGTCCCAATAAGCTGGTCACATGGTATGGTGGCCATTTTGTATGCCCCTTTTTCTGGGCTTCTTTTAAAACAGTCTTTAAAATCATGGCCTCTTCTGCCATTTGACCCTTATTAATACAAAGTCCAATTTTGCGAATCCTACAACTGTTCCAGATTCTATTGAATGTTGGAAGATGATCAGCAATGCATCTACTATTTCTAGGGCCACTTCCTTAATTACCCAGGATGTAGATTATCAGGCCCTGGGGATTTATCGGCCTTCAATCCCATCAATTTCCCGAACACCATTTCCCTACAAATACTGATTTCTTTCCGTTCCTCCCTTTCATCAGACCCTATGTTCCCCAACATCTCTGGGAGGTTACTTGTGTCCTCCCTTTGTGAAGACAGAACCAAAGTATGTATTTAATTGGTCTGCCATTTCATTATTCCCCATTATAAATTCCCCTGTTTCTGACTGCAAGGGACCTACGCTCAACTTCACCAATCTTTTTCTCTTCACATATCTATAAAAGCTTTTACAATCAGTTTTTATGTTCCCTGAAAGCTTACTCTCATACTCTATTTTCCCCTTCTTCATTAATCCCTTTGTCCTCCTTTGTCCCTAAGTGCTTTACAGCCAAAGAACTACTTTCTTTTGAAGTGCATTCTCTGTTGTGATGTAGGAAACGCGACAGCCAATTTACACACAGCAAGGCCCCACAAATAGCAATATGATGACTGGATAATTGGTTTTAGTGATGGTGGTGAGGGATAAATATTGGCCAGGACATCGAGGAGAACTGTCCTGCCCTTCTTTGAACTAGTGCCATAGAATCTTTTACATCCAACTGAAAGGATAGACGTGACCTCAATTTAATGTCTTATCCGAAAGACTGATCCAAAAGGTCTCTGAACTAGCCCCCCTCTCCTAATGATTTCATGCCCAAAATTACCCTCTTCTCATAAGAGGTTGAGGTGACTTCCCTCCCCCCTTCCCCCTTTCCCCTCTCCTGCTTACAGGCGCTGGTGCCAGTTATGAGAGAATTTCTCCTGCCCATAACTGGCACAAGTAGATAGAAAAGGGACATCTGTTAGAAGCAGGAATCTGAGAGAAGACATGTACACAGTTTTGGTCTCCTTACCTGAGAAACGACATACATGCCTTAGAGGGGGTGCAACAAAGGTTCACTAGATTAATTCCTGGGATGAGAGGGTTGTCCTATGAGGAGAGATTGAGTAGAATGGGCCTATATTCTCTGGCGTGTAGAAGAATGAGAGGTGATCTCATTGAAACGTATAAGATTTTGAGGGAGATTGACAGGCTAGATGCTGAGAGGTTGTTTCCTCAGACTGGAGAGTCTTGAACTAGGAGGCATAGGGTGTGATTTTCTCAGCCCCAAGGAGGCCGGTATGGAGGCGGGACTGCTGGGGAAATAGCAGAATTTGGGGGCGGGTGGCCAACCCGCTCCCATGCCATCTTCCTAGGAGGCGGGTTGCCGTCCCGCGCTGAGTCCCGTCTCCTTGGAGGCGGGAAGGAATTAAAGCCTATTAACTGCCTGTTAACAGGTAGTTAACAGGCAGAAAGTAGGATTATCCCGTTTTTGCCCTCACAAGTGCGGGTTTCCCGAAGGCTCCAAAACCTGCCAGGGTCACCGAGGCGAGTAGTGGATCTGTGGGGATGCAAAAGTGTGGTGTGAAGGTAAGTGATGGGTGCAAGAGTGTAGAGGAGAGTATCTGAGGTAAGTCCTAAGTTCTTTTAAAAGTGTACTTACCTTTGCTTCTTCATGCAGGCTTCAGTCAGTTTCTATACGGAGAGGCTCGCACCTCCGTGTTGCAGATGAAAGATGTCCGTTGCATTCTCAGATGCAACAAACATCTCATTTCTGTAAAAGAAAGAAGGTTGATGAGGTCTTGTATGCAAAACCTCATCAAACTATACAGAATGTTTACAGAGCTGTCAAACGATGACATTTCTTCTTTCAAAAATTCTTGACGGGTGACACGTCATACGTTGACCTGCTCTGCAATCGGCTTCACCCTAATTGGCCTGCTGAGCCCGCCGGGCGGGCTTAACAAGGTCAATCAGGGGAAAATTCCGCTGGTTGGCCAGAAGCTGATGGAAATGGCACTGAAACCTGACAAGTGGGATTCCCGCCTCCAAAAGCTTGCCATTGAGAAAATCACAACTATAGTCTCAGGATATGTGGTCAGCCGTTTAAGACTGAGATGAGGAGGAATTCCTTCATTCAGAGCATTGTGAATCTTTGGAATTCTCTACCTGAAAGGGCTGTGGATACTGAGTCATTGCGCATATTCAAGGCTGAGATAGATTTTTAGACTCTAGGGGAATCAAGGGATATGGGGATGGGGCGGGAAAGTGGAGTTGAGGTTGAAGATCAGCCATGATCTTATTGAGGGGCCATATGGCCTGCTCCTGCTCCTAATTCTTATGTTTTTATGTGTGGCACTCAAATGCCTAGGCTAGTAGCCACCTTACCTGAAGATGTGAACATGCAGCATGCTTGCTGTTTGTTGCTTAACATTTTTAATGGGATAAGGTAGTAATGCAGATTACCCTTTTAAAAACCCGGGCTGGCCTGTACGCCTGGAAAGTACATGCATATTTACCCACTTTCTATGGGATGCTGCAAGCAAGCTTACAGTGAAATGCTGTTAAGGTGCACTGTAAGGCAACATTATAATGTTCAGCACTAGGTGAGCAGCGACTACCTTGGCAACCTTCCCGAGACCAGCAAGTTTATTCCTCACAACCTCCTAGGTTATGGTTTCACAGTGTGGCAGCATTGATGCTATCAGCCACCTCCATCCAGGTTGCTGTGGGGCTGCCATTCACTTTGTTTTAAAGTCAACACAGTCGATTTGACTGCCCCTTGCCTGGCATTAACAGGGTGATAACGACCTCAAAATGGGGCCGGTAGCCTTACTGACACATTAACACCTGGAACTGCAGTGGGCTCCATTTTGAAAGGGGCCTATAGCCATGTGTCCAAAGCGCCCACCTGTTTCAGGCAACAGGTCCCTTTTTCAATATGGTCCTCATTGCCATTTTTGGTCAGAGCCTGTGCCGTGCACCCTTCGACCAGTACCGTGGGCAATGGCACTGAGGAGGCCTGCCAAGGATAAATGGCAAATTTTTTTTGGTGGGCTCTCGAAGTGGAGGGATGCTTCTCAGGGGCCCACTGCTGCCACACCCACCACCCTCCGTGGTCGTGACCCTTCACCCTCCAGCAACCTACCTTGCTGGCGGCTGCCCTGGCCCGATCCTGATGCCTCAATCTGACGAGCTGCATTGGGAGGCCTGTTTGGTTCCAGGCAGTTTGCCTATCAGATTTAAAGGAAACCAGGTCCTCAAAATCTTGGGGGGGGGGTCTCCTTGCAGGAATGGGTGGCAGGTCAAAAGTCAAAATAGAGTCCAATGTGTGCAAAGTGGTTTTGTATAAACTATGCACTGTGTGAGCAGGTCACATCAATAGAAATGCTTCCCAAAACATTCTCTGCCTCTCCCTCTTCCTTTTAAGTTGCTCCTTAAGGCCTACCTCCGATCAAGCTTTTGGTCACTTGTTCTAGTATCTCCTTATGTGGCTCGGTGTTTGTTCTGAACAGGCTCCTGTGAAGAGCCTTGGGACGTTTTACTATGTTAAAGGCGCTATATAACTTTAAGTTGTTGCTGTGTTTGCAACTCATCCTCTGTGCATATAAGATTGTATTTCATAAATCAATTCACAGAATCACAGAAACCCCACAGTGCAGATAGAGGCCATTTCGGCCCATCGAGCCTGCACCGACACATATCCCACCCGATCCCCGTAACCCCTACATCAACACATATCCCACCCTATCCCCATGTATTTAATCCCCCTAACACTAAGGGTCAATTTATCATAGCCCATCAACCTAACCCGCACATCTTTGGACTGTGGGAGGAAACCGGAGCACCCGGAGGAAACCCACGCAAACACGGGGAGAATGTGCAAACTCCACACAGACAGTCACCCGAGGCAGGATTCGAACCCGGGTCTCTGGCGCTGTGAGGCAACAGTGCTAACCACTATGCCACCGTATTGCTAAAGGGTATTTAATTTATTAAAAGTAAACATAGATATTATTGGTTCTCCACCTTTCTCGGATTCAGAAAGACCCACTCATTATATTAGTTTTTTTTTAAATGAACACAGATCAAAGCAATTTTCAATAATTCTACATCCAATGGAAGGAGGTATTAGGGACTATTTCTGTTGGATCCCTGGTTCAGTGGATACGCTATTATTAAATAATCACACGGATGCTGTACATTAACAAATAACAGGTCTTTACTGGAGGAGGGTAATCTCTAGACTGGGGGTACAGAGGCATGCGCAAAGCTTATATACCGGTGTGGTCACTGCCGGTACTACAGTATACAGGAGCTGTAAAAGTAGTTCTGACTTAAAGGCACATACACTACAATTCCTCCCCTTTTAGATTAGTAATACCACCTAATATTCAAATAACAATTAACATTTCAACATGTACATTAAACAACAAAAGTCCATTTATAGATTCAGTCTTTGGGGCGGCTTCCTGACCCTTTCGGGATAGCGCCTTTCCAAAGGTTCTTGTTCTTGGTGCAGAGGCGATTCTGACCCCTTTTCATCGGGTAGTTCATCGGGTTCCACTGCTACTGGGTCTGAAGTAGATGCTACCTGTATGTCGGGTTCATCCCCAGGTACTCGAGACATGGGGTTGACGCGTTCCTGTGACGCTAAGATCTGATCGACGTGGCGTCTCACAGTGTTCTCCCCGACATCCACTGTGTACATTAATGGGCCCTGCCTTGTACATATCGTTCCGGGTTGCCACTTCTCTGTTCGATAGTCACGGGCCAAGACTGGTTGCCCTACATTGAAGCTCCTTGTTGGCTTCTCATTGATGTGCTGGAATTGTTTGTCCTCAACATTTCTTCGCACATTTGTTCTGAGCAAGTCCAGACGAGATCTCAACCTTCGGTTAAAGAACATCATGGCCGGGGTCTGGTTGGTAACTGCATGTGTCGCGTTTCGGTAGGCTAATAAGAAATTGTCCATCTTATGCTGTAGTGGAATTTCATCATCGCACATAGCCTTTATCGCCTTCTTAAAGGTTTGTACGAACCTCTCAGCCAATCCATTTGTGGCTGGATGATACGGGGTGGATGTGTAATGCCTTACCCCATTCCTTTTCATGAATTTTTGGAACTCGTCGGACACAAACTGTGGTCCATTATCAGAGCAAATCTGCTCTGGCAAACCGTTTCTGCCAAATATGGTCCGTAGGACTGCAATCGTTTTCTCGGTAGTGGTTGAAGACATTTTTATCACCTCAGGCCACTTTGAATGAGCATCCACTGCTATTAAGAACATTGAGTCCATAAAGGGACCAGCGAAATCAATATGCACCCGTTGCCATGGAGAGGGTCCACTGCTGGTGCTTCCTCCACAGTAGGCAGTGGCAGGCGCGCTAGCCCATCAGCGTTCCCATGCTGTTTCGTGCCTTTATATTCTATTTCATATTGATTCGCCCCTAGAAACAGGGACCATCTTTGTAACCGTTGTGCAGTCATCACTGGAATGCCCTTCTTAGGATTAAAGATGGAGACAAGTGGTTGGTGGTCAGTCAGCAAGGTGAACTTCTGCCCATATAGATAGTGGTTGAATTTTTTTACTCCCCATACTAGGCTGAGGGCCTCCCTGTCAATCTGGGTGTAGTTGCGCTCGGCTGAGGTTAGTGACCGAGACACAAAGGCTACTGGCCTCTCCAACCCGTCTGGGAATTTGTGTGACAGCACCGCTCCAATACCGTAGGGTGATGCATCACATGCCACACGAATTGGTGGTGCTGGGTTGAAATGGGCCAACACCTCTTTTGATGTGATCAATTATTTACACTTCTGGAAAGCTCGTCTACGTTCGTCATCCCAATTCCATGGTACCCCTGTTTGCAGTAGAGTGTTCAGCGGGTGTAATACCGTAGACAAATTTGGTAAGAACTTGTGGTAGTAGATTACCAGCCCGAGGAACGACCTCAGTTATGACACATTTTCCGGTGCTGGAGCCTTGACTACTACCTCAATCTTGTTAGGGGACTTATGTAACCCCTCTTCATCGATGACGTGGCCACAATACGAGATCTGTTTCTGGAAAAACTCGCACTTGTGGCGATTAGCTCGTAGCCCATACTCCTTTAATCTGGTGAGCACCTTCTCCAAGTTGGCGAGGTGATCACCGTCATTTTCGCCCGTGACCAAGATGTCGTCCAAATAACACTGGGTCCCTGGAATCCCTTGCCGAACCTGATCCATCGCCCTCTGCTAGATAGCCGGAGCCGAGGCTACTCCAAACACCAGCCGGTTGTATTGATAGAGACCTTTATGAGTGTTGATCGTAAGGTAATGTTTGGAAGCTTCTTCTACCTCCATTTGCAAGTACACCTGGGCTAGATCAATTTTGGTGAAGCGTTTACCTCCAGATAGTGAGGCGAAAATATCCTCAATTCGTGGAAGCGGATATTGCACCATGTGAAAGACTGGGTTCACTGTCACCTTAAAACCCCCACAGATGCGGACCTTCTTTGGTTCCCCAGGCGTATTACTCAACGACCTCTTCATTACAGGAACGATGGGTGTAGCCCACTTGCTTCAGTCCACTTTGGACAGTACTCCTGAACGTTCCAACCCTTCCAGCTCTGCTTCAACAGCTGGTCTGATTGCATAAGGCACTGGTGTGGCCTTCAGAAACTTTGGGCTTGCATTTTCCTCTATTTTAATCGTTGCTGTTATTCCTTTTAGTGTTCCTAGTCCCTCCTGGAACACTTCTTTTGCATCAGTTAGCATTTTTGACAGTCGTCCAGGTGTGACGTCGTCATCCTTTTTGGCCTCAACATTCAGTGCCTGTATGGAATGCCAATCTAATTGTATCTTCCGGATCCACTCACGTCCTAGCAGTGGTGGTCCTCCATTTGGCAATACATATATATCCATTTAAGGTATTTCCTGGCCTTTATATATCACTTTCACCCTTATTTTTCCTTTGGGGTAGACTTTTTGCCCTGGATACGTCTTCAAGACAATCTCTGTAGCTTTCAAGTGTATGTGTGAAAATAGCCACTTGTAGTCTCTTTGATTTATGACTGTTAGAGCTGACCCTGTGTCCAATTCCATTTCCACTTGGACTCCGTCTATCTTGAGTGTAACCCAGATAGTCTGGTGATCCTCCATTTCGGTTACTTTATGTAGTTTCAGACAACCCAGCTCCTTGCTTCCGGAGTCTGTGTCACTTTTCTGTTCACCTGAACCACTGTCCATCACCTGGTGTACCTTTTTATAATTCTCCTGTGGAGATTTCTTACTGTTGGTTTTCTTCCCAGAGCTGCAGACTCTTGCTATGTGTCCTGCTTTCCCACACTGTCTGCACACTTGGTCCTTGAACCAACAATCTTTCTGGTCATGTGTTGTTCTGCCGCAGCGATAGCACTTCCCTGTTCCATAGGACATTTCATTGGTGTCATATTCTTGCGGTCTCCATTGTATCTCTGCAGCGCCCCTTGCGGCTGCTTCGTGTGATACTGCCATACTGAAAGCTTTGTCCAGCGTAAGATCCTTTTCTGATAGAAGCCGTTTCTGGGTTCCTTCACTTTGTAGCCCACACACAAACATATCCCTTAACGTGTCTGCTAGTCCCGCTCCAAGCTTGCAGTGTTTTGATAGCTTGCGCAGTTCCGTTAGGTACTCAGCATTGCTTTTGTCTTTGTGTTGGTTCCTTTTATGGAACTTAAATCGTTCTGCTATCAGCAGCGGTGTGGTGTTTAAGTGATCCTGTAGGATTTCTACTATGCTTTCAAAATTCTTGTTTACCGGCTTCTCTGTGGTTATTAGATTTTGCAGTAACCCATAAGTTTTTGCACCCATGGAATTTAACAGAACCAGTGCTTTATTAGCATCTGGCACTTCATTCGCCCTGCAGTACACCTCAATACGTTTCACATATGTCGCCCAATCTTCGACTTCATTGTCGAATGTAGAGATACTGCCACTCTTCGGCATCCTTGGGTGTGCGTTAACTATCACCAGTGGTGCCTCCCGTGCTTCCCCTTCTTCTCCGCTGGCACAAAATGGTGTCTCCCGCGCTTTCCTTCCTTCCCGCGCTCGCCCTTCTTCTCCGCTGCGGCTTCTAAAAATGGTGTCTCCCGCGCGCTTCCTGCTTCTCCGCGGCTCAATGCCGTCTCCCCTTTCTTCGCCCCGCGGACCCTGTTCAGCCCGTGAGCACTGGCTGTGCTCTGCGCGTTCTTCTTTTGATATTTTTCGACGCCGCTCAGTCTAGAACCCGGCTGTTTCTTACCCTCTCTCTCTCCGGTTTTTTTTTTTTTCCTCGACGCCACTCTGTGTTCAACCCCCGGCTGCACCCTGCGCTCTTCACCCTCTGTCTTACCCCATCGACGCTGCTCGGCTCTCTCTCCGCCATCGGTCGGCTCCAGCCGCCGCTGCTCGGGAAGGGTCTGCGCTGGACCTGTCGTTGGTTTCTTACTGCTCGTTGTGACTGGGGAACCGAGCCCGGCTCTCCACAGCCTCCCCTGCAAAGTTGGATCTCTGCCTGACTGCTGGGCAGTTGCTCGTGGTCGACGCCCGTGTTCCTGGCCTCGACTAATTTTTTTTTCTGTTGCAGGTAGATTTGAATCGCCACTCGTCGCCACTGTTGGATCCGTGTTTCAGTGGATACGCTCTTAATAAATAATCACACGGATGCTGTACATTAACAAATAACAGGTCTTTACTGGAGGAGGCTCATCTCTAGACTGGGGGTACAGAGGCATGTGCAAAGCTTATATACCGGTGTGGTCACTGCCGGTACTACAGTATACAGGAGCTGTAAAAGTAGTTCTGAGTTAAAGGCACATACACTAAAATTTCTGCCGGAAGACTCACCCACTCCGTTCCTGCCCTGATCTGACTGACTCCAATGTTAAATTACTGGTGGGATCCTTCTTTAAATATGCAGGTCAGGCGCCAATGACATAATCGGCCTGAGCGGGGGAGCAGTGCTGGCTTCTCAACCAGGCCAAAGCTGTCGGGATTCGGACTGACGGACGTAAGAGACGCTGATGAGCATAAATAACTTTTTTTACATGTTTCCTTGTGTGCCAGGAGGAGCAGGAGTCCTCCTTGGCCCCACAAGGAAACCTTGGGCCTCTTCTGCCCCAACTGTGATTTCCCTCCCCGAGCCTTTCAACGCAATTACTTTGTGTCGGGGACCAGTCCCCCACGGGTCTCCCAACAGCCTCCTCGCCATCCGCTTTTTAATGGTGGGACAGCCACCTCCCGACCATTTTGGGTAAGAAGTCAGCAAGCGGCATGCTAACAGCCTCCCTGCTACCACTCCCAATGGGCCAGCCACTGGCTAGGCCATGTTCCTGCCCGGGAGTAAAATGGATCCCATTCCATGTAGCGATGTTATAACTAAATCCTAAACCTATTGATCAAGAACACATTTATAATTTCATTACACACAGTGCACTGAGGAAATTCCCTTCCCCCTGTCCCTGATCCGCACCCCGCCCCCGCTCCCCCATTCTAGCACATCCATGTGGTGTGTCAAAAATTGCCCACTTGAATTCTTTCAAACACTCCTGGCTAAATTCGAAGTCCCAAGTGAAAGTCAGTGTCGCAATGCTCTCCCTCTTAACAGATCCAATATGTGACAGCAACGAGACATTTTGGTCTTAACCTTTGCTTGTATGGCAGTCAGTAGGTTGTCTGTATATTGCATTATAAATCATTTGATGCTGTAGAACTCAACTGATTCTTCTATCAAATGGGATTGCAAGCTGCTGATAAATGATTCCAAAACATTTGACTGAACACAAGAACATAAGGAATAGGAGCAGGAGTAGGCCATTCGGCCCCTCGAGCCAGCTCCGCCATTCAATAAGATCATGGCTGATCTTCTACCGCAACTCCACTTTCCTGCACTCTCCCCATATCCCTTGATTCCCTTAATATCCAAAAATCTATCGATCTCTGTCTTGAATATACTCAATGACTGAGCCTCCACAGCCCTCTGGGGTAGAGAATTCCAAAGATTCACAACCCTCTGAGTGAAGAAATTTCTCCTCATCTCAGTCCTAAATGGCCGACCCCTTATTCTGAGACTGTGACCCCTGGTTCTAGACTCCCCAGCCAGGGGAACATCCTCTCTGCATCTACCCTGTAAGAATTTTGTATATTTCAATGAGATCACCTCTCATTCTTCTAAACCCTAGAGAATATAGGCCTAGACTGACTGCACGAATGTTGCTGCATATAACGTGTGGTACGGATTTCTCACCAGGTTGTATAGATAAAACTTTGTACAGATTTTTCAAGTGCTGTAATTTATAATTGGAGTATTTTTTTACTGGAGAAGTTCACTCTAAGTCAACTAGTGACTTTTTTTGGGAATGACTCTATTAGTTAAATATAGCTAGGTATAGCTGAACAATATGCTCTCTAATTGAGGGTGAAACTTGAATAAAAAGAAACAGATTAGAGGGGAATAGAACATGGGTTTCTGTACTTAAACTGTGCACTCAAAAGTGACAGATCAGATCAGTCTTTCTACTTGCATTAATGAAATGCTACCAATGCTGTCAGTCAGTGCGCAGATAGATTGTGAGTGATGCCTTTGGCTCAGATTGATCCAAACATACTAGTTATTATCCCTTTCTTGCTTAGATGAAATGGTGTACGAAGACGTTGGACAATTATTAAGGCCTAAAATTCAGTTGATTTGCAACTCCCGTTAGCGCCCCAGCTGTGATTTCGGTAATGCCCCCTGACTTACCGCCGGATGCTATGTCCGACGGGGTCAGGGGGGGCCTACCTGCGGCCGGGGTGGCACAAATTAAAGGGGCGGTGCCAGGCGGCCATTTTTGTTGCTGGCTGCCTGCCAGCATCTGCCCCCTCTGCCGTCCCCAGCCTCCTCTTCAGCACCCCCGCGGGTGCTAGCTGCGCTCCATGAGCCCGGCACTTCTCTTGAGTGCCGGGCTCTTTTGCCGGCACTCTGATCCCTAGTGGCCCAGCTGGACCCCGGGTCGCGCTGTGCTATGCCCCTCCCCTTTAATAAGGGGAGGAAGGCCTGTAGCACTCGCAGCGCCCTAAGAGCCTTCCTCTTGGGGTGCTGCCGGTGAATTGTGGGGGTGCTAAAAGTAGTGCCCTGGCGAAGTTAGCGCCCCAAAGGTGGCGCAACTCAATCTTTCTCCTTAGACTCTTAAGGATCTATGTTTGATCTTAATAGAAATTACCCTTCATTAGAGAGCTTTTTTTTGCAGTAAGTGGGTATTCAGCACCTCTCGATATTACCGAGAGTAGTATAGAATTGATTTACCATATGGTCACTGAAGTTATAGATAGAAAGAAGCTATTTTAAGTTTGAATAATATGTAATTCAGCTGTGGCAATGAAGACTAAAAGTGTACAACTTGGTGCTTGAAAAATTAATTCTTGTGCACCTTTTTAAGGATTTTAATGTTAATTTTCAGGTTTATCCTGTATTTTTTCTCCCACATCACGGTCCTGCAACTTAGTACACTCTGGCCTAGAAATTCACTATGGCCCCGCCAGCTGGCTAGCGCCCAAAAGTTAGCGCTGCGCGCGGAGCCATTTGCGACCGTCAGATATTCACTTTTTGCGCCCCAAGTCGGAACCGGGCGCTATTCCAGGGTGTGCCCGCCCCCGCTTGGGGCGCTGGAACTGAATTTCAGCGCTCGAGGCGTCGCTGCGCCACCCGCTGCGGAGCGGCAGGCTGCGGTACGGCAGGCCTCCTCCTTCTCTTAAGGTGGAGGTGCCTGCAACGGGGAGATCGCCGCTGGATAGTGCCGGCAAATGAGCCCGGCACCACGGAGAAGTGCCGGGTTCGCGGAAAGCAGCCGGCAATGCCGCGCGGGGGGGGGTGGAGGAGGCCGGGGAAGGAGGTGTGGGCAGGCGGCCGCCGAAAAAGCGGCCGGCCGCACCTCCACCTTAAAGCGCCCCACTAGGGTTACAGTACGGCCCCGTTTTTTGGTCGCTGTTTGCTGCCGCTGCGGAAGAGGCGGCCGCAACTAAATATGGGGATCGGGCCGGTATCGGGGCGGAACCGGGGCACTGCGCACACCGATGATGTCATCGGTGCCGGCGCAGCGCTAACGGCTACTGCCACCATTACCGCTGCGCTGAATATCAGCGCAAACTCCTGTATTGGCGCAGAGGCCCTCTTTAGGCGGTAACTGGGCGCAAAGCTAGCAGCGCCTTACTGAATTTCTAGGCTTTTTCGGCGGCCGCCTGCCCGCACCTCCTTCCCCGGCCTCCTCCACCGCCCCCCCCGCGGCATTGCCGGCTGCTTTCCACGAACCCGGCGCTTCTCCATGATGCCGGACTCATTTGCCGGCACTATCCAGCGGCGATCTCCCCGTTGCAGGCACCTCCACCTTAAGAGAAGGAGGAGGCCTGCAGTACCGCTGCCTGCCGCTCCGCAGCGGGTGGCGCAGCAGCGCCTAGAGCGCTGAAATTCAGTTTCAGCGCCCCAAGCGGGGGCGGGCACACCCTGGAATAGCGCCCGGTTCCGACTTGGGGCGCAAAAAGTGAATATCTGACGGTCGCAAATGGCTCCGCGCCCAGCGCTAACTTTTGGGCGCTAGCCAGCTGGCGGGGCCATAGTGAATTTCTAGCCCCTATTCTTTAAAGAGGGAAAAAGGATGGAAACAAATTGGTTGCTTACTTAAGCTAACGCCTGAGTTATGCCATTTGAAGATTTTGATCTGACAGTTTTAGGCGATATTCTGTTTTCTATTGAAAACTGCAAACCCTAATGAGATGTTGAATCACTTTGTGACGCTATGACTGTGGCACAATGCTACTGACACAATTGTGCCAGATAAATAGGTACATCACTAGTCTAGGCAGCTTTATCTGGGCTTTAAGAGGGCCATGGCCAGAAAAAGATCTACCTCCACCATTGCCAGAGTGTCTGAGGGCAAGGCACTACCCAACAGTACCTAAATTGGCCAGGCAGGAATCTGTAATGTATATACCTTTAAGGGGGGAACTATCGTTTACAGCTCATGTATACTGTAGTACCGGCAGTGACCACACCTGTATATAGCCCTGAGTAGTAATCTGTACAGATCAGTTCCAGTGTGAGCCACGTTGAGTAAACACCTGTTGTACCGTTCTCCTGCAGCCTGTGTCTTATTATACACACACACAACATTGGCGACAAGGCAAGTTCGAACCTACCTGCAACTCTGCATCACCTCCCGGGGATTCGTTCCTGGAGATCAGTGGATTGGAGGTCAAGGCCAGAGACTCGGGCGTCGACCACGGGCAACCGCCCAGTCATCCAGCAGAGACTCAAGAATTGTGGGGGAGGCTGTCGAGAGCCAGGCTTGGCTTTCCAGTCAAGGTGGTCCAGCGAAACGGGCTGGCAACAGGTAGTGCGCAGACCCTTCCCGGACAGCAGCGGGCTAGAGCCCGACCGGGCGGCACATCAAAGGGCCGAGCAGCGTCGACGGGGGAGAGAGAGAGAGGGCAGAGCGCACAGGGCGCAGCTGGTGTTCAGGGGCCGAGCAGCGTCGAAGAGAGGGAGAGAGAGATGCACAGAAACCCGCGAGGCGCCGCCATTGCCACGAGGGCCGCCGAGAGTGGCGTTGGCAGCAGCGCAGGAGAAGCGCGCGAAACCTACAGGGTGCCGCCATTGCCACGAGAACCGCCGGGAGCAGTGTTGGCAGCAGCGGGGGAGGAAGGAAAGCGCGGGAGACACCATTTTAAGCCATTGGGAGACGCCATTTTAAACCACACACAAAATGCCGAAGAGTGGCAGTATCACCGCACTTGACAATGAAGTCGAAGATTGGACTACATATGTCGAATGAATAGAGGTATACTGCAAGGCAAATGAGGTGTCAAATGACAAGAAAGCGTCGGTATTGTTAAATTTAATGGGTGCAAAGACGTATGGTTTATTACAAAATCCAATAACCCCAACGAAGCCAATGGAAAAGAGTTTTGAAGACATAGTAACGATACTACAGGAACATTTAAACCCCACACCGCTGCTGATAGCAGAAAGATTCAAGTTTCACAAACGGAACCAGCATAAGGATGAAAGCAATGCTGATTATTTAACAGAACTGTGCAAACTATTGAAACACTGCCAGTTTGGAGCGGGACTGGCAGATACCTTAAGGGACAAGTTTGTGTGTGGGCTTCAAAGTGAAGGAACCCAGAAATGGCTTTTATCTGAAAAGGGCCTTACGCTGGAAAAGGCTTTCAGCATTGCAGTATCATATGAAGCAGCAGCACGGGGCGCTGCAGAGATACAACAGAGACTGCAAGAATATGGCACAAACGAAATGTCATATAGTACAGAGAAGTGCTATCGCTGCGGCAGAACAACACACGACCAGGATGATTGCTGGTTCAAAGACAAAGTGTGCAGACATTGTGGAAAAGTAGGACACATAGCACGAGTCTGCAGGTCAGGAAAGAAAACCAGCAATAAGAAACCTACCAAAGAAAAGTACAAGAAGGTACATAAGATGACGGAGAATAGTTCAGATGAACAAAAGAGTGATAACGACTCCGAAAGCAGGGAACTGAGTTGTCTGAAACTACATAATGTGATCACAACGGAGGATCACCGAACCATTTGGGTCACTCTCAAGATAGCAGGAGTCCAGGTAAAGATGGAATTGGACACAGGATCAGCCCTAACAGTCATAAACCGACGGGGCTACGAGCGGCTATTCTCACACATGCCCTTGAGAGACACAAAAATTATTTTGAAGACGTACACGGGGCAAAAAGTCTACCCCAAAGGAAAAATAAGGCTGACCGTTATATATAACGGTAAGGAAACACCAAAACTAGACCTGTATATATTGCAAGATGGAGGACCCCCATTACTGGGATGTGAATGGATCCGGAAAATACAACTGGATTGGCATTCCATACAGGCACTGACTGTGGCTGACAAAAAGGATGACGACGTCACACCTGGGCGACTGTCAAAGATCCTAACTGACGCGAAAGAAGTGTTCCAACAAGGACTCGGAACACTAAAAGGCATGACAGCGACGATTAAAATTGAAGAAAACGCAAGCCCAAAATTTTATGCGATCCGCCCAGCCGTCGAAGCAGAGCTGGAGAGTCTGGAACATTCAGGTGTACTGTCCAAGGTAGACTGGAGCGAGTGGGCTACACCCATCGTCCCTGTGATGAAAAAGTCGTTGAGCAGCACGCCTGGGGAACCAAGGAAGGTTCGCATCTGTGGGGACTTTAAGGTAACAGTGAACCCAATCCTTCACACCGTACAATATCCACTTCCGCGGATTGAAGATATTTTCGCCTCGCTATCTGGAGGGAAACACTTCACTAAGATTGATCTGGCCCAGGCGTATCTGCAAATGGAGGTAGAAGAAGCATCAAAAAAAATACTTCACAATCAACACCCATAAAGGTCTCTACCAATACAACCGGCTGGTATTTGGAGTAGCATCAGCTCCGGCTATTTGGCAGAGGGCAATGGAACAAGTCCTGCAAGGGATCCCAGGGACCCAGTGTTATTTGGACGACATCCTGGTCACAGGCGAAAATGACAGTGATCACCTTGCCAACCTGGAGCAGGTGCTCACTAGATTGCAGGAATATGGGCTCCGAGCTAACCGCCTCAAATGCGAGTTTTTTAGAAAACAGATCTCGTATTGTGGCCACGTTATCGATAAAGAGGAGTTACATAAGTCCCCAGAGAAGATTGAGGCAGTAGTCAAGGCTCCAGAACCGGAAAATGTGTCACAACTGAGGTCGTTCCTCGGGCTGGTAAACTACTACCATAAGTTCTTGCCAAATTTGTCTACAATACTACACCCACTGAACACCCTACTGCAAACTGGGGTGCCTTGGAAGTGGAGTGACGAATGTAGACGAGCTTTCCAGAAGAGCAAAACACTAATCACATCGAAAGAGGTGCTGGCCCATTACAACCCGGCATTACCAATTCGGTTGGCATGTGATGCGTCACCCTACGGCATTGGAGCGGTGCTGTCGCACAAATTCTCGGATGGCTCAGAGAGGCCAATAGCCTTTGCGTCACGATCACTAACCTCAGCCGAGCGTAACTACGCCCAGATTGGCAGGGAGGCCCTCAGCCTAGTGTGGGGAGTGAAAAAGTTCAATCACTATCTGCACGGGCAGAAATTCACCTTGCTGACTGATCACCAGCCTCTTGTCTCCATTTTTAATCCGAAGAAGGGCGTTCCGGTGATGACTGCGCAACGACTACAAAGATGGTCACTTTTTCTAGGGGCGCACCACTATGAGATTGAATATAAGGGCACGAAACAGCATGGAAATGCTGATGGGCTATCACACCTGCCACTGCCTACTGCGGAGGAAGCACCAGCAGTGGAGCCTGTCGAAATATTCCATTCGACTATAGTTGAATACCTACCGGTAACTAACGCTTGTATCGAAAAGGAAACCCGAAATGACCCGACACTGTCTCGGGTATATGATTTGACGGTGAAGGGATGGCCAGCACATGGCAACTCACTGTTGCCAGCATTCTCAACAAGGAGAGAACAGCTGTCAGTGTGCCGGGGGACCTTGATGTGTGGATCCCGAGTGGTAATTCCACCCAAGTTAAGGGATAGAGTGCTCAATGAGCTTCATGAGGGTCATCTGGGAGCGGTAAAAATGAAAAGCCTAGCCAGGGCTTATGTGTGGTGGCTGGGGATCGATAAACAAATCGAGGACCTGAACAAGAGTTGCTCAGGATGCCAGAAAGTCCAAAATGCACCACCACAGGCCCCTCTACACTCATGGGCGTGGCCCTCATCTCCATGGCAACGGGTGCATATTGATTTTGCTGGTCCATTCATGGACTCAATGTTTTTAATAGCCGTGGATGCGCACTCAAAATGGCCTGAGGTCATCAAAATGTCCTCCACCACCACGGAGAAAACTATTGCAGTCCTGCGGACCATTTTTGCCAGGAATGGCTTGCCAGAACAGATTTGCTCCGACAACGGACCACAGTTTGTGTCCGAAGAGTTCCGGAGGTTCTTGAAAAAGAATGGGGTAAGGCATTACACATCCGCCCCGTATCATCCAGCCACAAATGGATTGGCTGAGAGGTTCGTACAAACCTTTAAGAAGGCAATAAAGGCTATGTACAATGACAACATTCCGCTGCAGCACAAGGTGGACAATTTCCTGTTCGCCTACCGGAATGCGACACATGCCATCACCAACCAGGCCCCAGCCATGATGTTCTTTAACCGAAGGTTAAGATCTCTCCTGGATTTGCTCAGACCAAACGTACGAAGAGATGTTGAGAGTAAGCAATTCCAGCACATCCATGAGAAGCCAAGAAGGAGCTTCAATGTAGGCCAACCAGTCTTGGCCCGTGACTACCGAATGGAAAAATGGCAGCCAGGAACGATATGTACACGGCAGGGCCCACTAATGTACACAGTGGACATTGGGGAGAGCATCGTGAGATGCCATGCTGACCAGATCCTTGAGTCACAGGAACAAATCAACCCCATGCCTCGCTCATACGTACCTGGTGATGAACCCGATGTACAGGTCGCATCTACCCCAGAAAAAGTAGCATCGGAAGCTGATGAGCCAACCGACGACAGGGGGCCAGAATCGCCTCCACACCAAGAGCAAGACACTCGGGAAAGGCGCTATCCAGAAAGGATCAGGAAGCCTCCCCAAAGACTGAATATATAAATAGACTACTTTCAGCTAATGTTGCATGTTAAAAGTGTTAATTGTAATTAGTTTGATATTTAATTGTTAAATGAGTGTTATGGTACTGTTAATCTAAAAGGGGAGGAATTGCAATGTATATACCTTTAAGGGGGGAACTATCTTTTACAGCTTATGTATACTGCAGTACCGGCAGTGACCACACCTTTTTATAGCCCTGAGTAGTAATCTGTACAGATCAGTTCCAGTGTGAGCCACGTTGAGTAAACACCTGTTGTACCGTTCTCCTGCAGTCTGTGTCTTATTATACACGGACACAACGGAATCCACCTCACAGGTCAAATTAGAAAAAGTTATCAATCATTGTTGGATATCTTGAACTATGTTTGAAGACCATGTGGGTGTTATTAAGTGGAGTTATTAAGGGGTGTTATTAAGGGGTGTATGCGTAAAGCAATTTAGAGTAGAAAAGGACAGTCTAGCAATTTAGAACGTTTTCACTTGTCAACATAAATACCTTCAGTATCTCCCAGGGAGCTTTGGTTTTAGCAGATGGATAAAAGCATTATATTGATGCGGCTTTCAGCTGGCGATAGAGATTTTTTTTTAATCTTAGAAACATTTGATAGCAGTAAAGGTGAGGATTAAGGAGGATTAGAATGATTGACTCTGACAGAGTTTTAATGGATTTAGCCAGTTGAAATCAGACTAAACCTTTTGAAGCCAGACTTGTTAGGTCATCCAACTGCACGAATCTGAGCACAAATGCTGTTGTGTGGCCAGGGGCACAGAATACAGGATGGGAATGACAAAAGTGCCAGCCCACCCCTAACATAGTTTGCCAGCTCCTCAGGCTCAGCATCCATATTTGGAATTGCTGGGTTAATCTGAGCCTGGGCTGATTAGCAGTTTTAATGCGAGTTGATGATGGAACTGAAATCTGCGGTGGTAGGATCTCAAAGTGAGCATTTAAAGGGAAATCAACCCTATTGCTCCACAGTATAGGCACAAGCTTAATCTCTTGCAGGGATAGTAGTTGGTGAGGTCGTGCATCCTATTTGCCTGCTGCCTTCCTTGTGGGCACATTTTCCTGATGAGATTCAATATTAGAAGCACCTGTCTATAACAAATATATTGCAATTGAGAACTCTAGAATACATATAAGAAATAAAGAACTTGCATTTATGTCATGCCTTTCATGACCTGTATAGCCATTTAAGCACTTTTGAAGTGCAGTCACTGTTGAAATGTAGGAAGGTATCTGAGATGGTTATCATTGCCAGTTATATAGTAAATACACACCTTACAATATACTGTAGAATCATTTTAATAAGTGTTAATATGTTAGTGCAGCATTACTGTCAATTTAAAAATGAACCATTTTACCATCTCAGCCAGCCTCCTATGTTTCAGCAAAAGATTTAGATGTTGTAAGTAATAATGACCAGGTTTTATACTGTACTGACTTTTTAACAGGACTCCACAGCTTTTAGGATATTTGTTACAAATATGATTATTGATAATGAAAGTCAATCCCTCCACCATCCCTCATTTCTGTTATCCCACTATCTCTCCATCCCACCATCCAGTTATACATGTTGATTATTTTCATCCTCAATATTCAATTTAATTCCAGTTAGTTACCTTTCTGTAATCCCCCTCACCCCCCCCGCCCCCACAATTTCTATGGCACATCATGCAGAACCTTCAAATATATACATCCTACTGCTGCTGGAACTTGGAGATAATTAACGCTTTGTTTAATGGCCGATAATTCAGTCTTGGAATTGAAAGGATATTTTCTAATTTCAGTTTTCAACAACTGCAGTTTTACTGGAAACCAGGATTAATAAGTTAGCTGCCTCCTCTTCTTACCCCCCCCATGTGATTTCTTTTTCAATTTCTGCTCATAAATCACAGAACTTAACTGTTTAACACCTATAATGTACAAAAGGGGATGGAAAAAGGAAATAAGGTATTCACTGTCATGAGGACATGAGTGGATTTAGATCAATGTTGTAATTCTGCTGATGGCAGGATATATCACCACAAGACCAGATTTAGGGACCACCCAGGGCACTAATCTGGTGGAGATGCCTTTGAATAAGTGGGCAATAGCTGCATTGTCTGTGAAGAACATAAACTTTAGGATCCCAAATCCAGGAGATCTGAATATCTTATTTTGATAAAATGAACTGTTGTCTTCATGGCTATACCACTGCCTCTGTATAAAACCTCTGTTGAAACATCTCAGCAAGGTAGTTACGGCATTGGTAAAGGGGAGCTGTCCTTGTGCTCCAGCCTTGGTACAAAAACAAATGGGAGTTTAATGCCTCTCCCAGGTTTTTCAATGTCAAGGAAATCACGTACTCCACGTAAATGTGGCTTTGAGCATCTTTATAAAGTGAACTGTTTCTCAACAATAAGTGCTAGGAGTTGCTGTTTCCTCTGTGGACAAGTGTTGTCTTCTCTAATCAGTCTTTACTGTATATTGTATATGAGTGAGGGTGTAGGATTCGCAAAATTGAACTTTATATTATAAAGGGTCAAATGGCAGAAGAGGCCATGATTTTAAAGACTGTTTTAAAAGAAGCCTAGGAAAAAGGGGCATTCAAAATGGCCGCCAGACCCCGTGACCAACTTATTGGGACACTTTAAAATGGTTCCTGCAGTCCTCAGACAGCTTTGTGGATTCAGCCCACAGTAAGTTCTGGAAGCCGTTTCTGAGAGAACGAAACCAGACACCCACATTATACATATAGATTGGATGCAGATCCAGTCAAAATTGGCCTGTAGATAAAGGCCATCTAAATGTTTACCCAGACAAAAGGGAACAGTTTCATATTCATGAGAAGAGCATCAAGGACCCATCAAGGACATCACCAGGACATTAAAAACAATGAAGGTCATTCCAGACCAGAGATGGCCCTTTACCGGCCATCCCAAAGTATTTTAAAATATAATAACTACCCCGCTGTGCGATAAGCCCGCCAAAAGTTAAACAAAGACTAACCTGATTTGGGCGGGAGAAAGCGGCTTCTCCTGAGAAGTATATCTGGGGAACCCGGGGGTAGAAACAAAGACAGTCATTGTCGCGCTACCATCGTATCGGTGGCGTCATTGCTAGAAGAAGGAGAAGAAGACGGTTCGAGCCGACGTCCCACCCCGGGGTAAAACATCGAGGGATCATCGACCAACCCCAGGCCGTTGACGAAACGGGAGGCCATCGACCCACTCTGGCTTGGGAGAAGAGACAACAAAAAACTACAGAAGGGAAAAAGGGGGTCAGTCTGAGGCTCCTCTGACCGGGGTCGAGCAGACGATCCTCGACTCTGCCGACATCCAGGCCCACCAGTGTCCAGCCTGTCCGTGACCTTCACCTCGAGAGAGAGAGAGAGAGAGAGATGTGGCGCAGCTCGCTGGGGCTCCACTAACCACGTGGAGACAGGACGCCTGAAAGTATCAAAACACAAGACTTCAAGGCCTAGAAATTCGGTGGGGTTAGCGCCCAATTAGAGGCGTTAGAGGGTCTTGCGCCGGAATTATAGCTGGTAACGAAATTGCGTTGGGCCCTACCATCAGCGTTAGCCGGTAGCGCTGCGCCGGCACCGATGACGTCATCGGTGTGCGCAGCGTCCCGGTTGCCGTGGTAACCCGGCCCCAAGCCCAAATTCAGTTGCGGCCGCCTCGCCCGTGGCAGCCGCAACCAACGATTGTTGAAAGGGATGTTACACACCTTTGCGCTGGCGCATAAAGGCGGCGCGGCGGCCAGCCGCTTTCCCGGCGGCCGCCTGCCCGCACCTCCCTCCCCGGACTCCTCCACCACCCCCCCGCGGCACTGATGTGTGTGGCCCGCGAGCCCGGCTCTTCCCCGAGGTGCCGGGCTCATTTGTCGGGCGAATCGACCGGCCAGCGGTCGGCTGCAGGCAGCTCCTCCTTAACAGAAGGAGGAGGCCTGCAGTACCCCAGCCTGCCGCACCGCCTCGGGTGCCGCAGCGGGGGATTAGCGCCTGAAAACTGCACTGAACGCCCATAGTGAGGCGCAAAAACCCTCCATTAGCGCCCGCCGCCGTCTGGGCCCGGGGCAACCGAATTTTAGTTGGGCGCAGCGGCATTAACGCCGGCGCAAAATTTCGGGCGCTAAAGCCCTGGCGGACCCACAACCGAATTTCTAGGCCCAAAACTCTATACTTTTCCCATTGGACTGGTGAGCATGTTTCTGGCCCTTCATAGTCGGATCTAGATAGGTTTAAGGGGGTGGACATTTAAGGGTATAATTAACATGAGTTGTTGTCCCTCGATGTTCCGTGTGTTTCCCCATTTCATGATGATCTTTGTAGAGTATAACATGCCTGTATCTATTTTAGCTAGTATTGTATTGTTATGATTTGTTTTTCCCTCCCATGTATCCTCTTATTTGCTCGCATTTGATTTGTTTTTCCTTATGGAATAAAATTTCATTTCGTTTCATCAAACTTGGGTCTATAAGAGTTTTCTCTACATTGTAGTTCCTGCTCCAAAGTCCAGAATACAGAATCTAAGGGGCGAGTGGGTCGAACCACTCACGGTTTTACTGTGCAAGAGAGAGAGGCCTGTAGAGAGAGAAACCTCTGTGATCTAAAACCCCTTACAAGGAAGATCCCATAATTTGCATGTGTTTTGAAGGTGGTATAAAGAGTTTCCATGTAAATGCAGTGAGATCTGAATTCCACAGTTTTTAATGAGTATTTGGCTTATCCATACGGATGCCACCAATTTCCCCATTTTGCTGGTCGTACCTTTCCCAAACACAGCATAAATGCATGGCTTTGCATCGAGGGGTTAAGACTGTGCCCTTCTCCTGCACATACAATATTTTTAATGAATATAAAATAGAGTCACATGGATTTTACTTGGACCTTGCAGACATAGCTGAATCTGCATGAGGTGAAAACAAGGTATTCGCCAAAGTTTACGTGGTAATCACTTGGTTGTCTTTTTTCAAACACAGCTGGCCATTCTGTTGAACATTTAGGGTATGACAGCATAACGGTTATGTTACTGGACTAGCAATCCAGAGAACATGAGTTCAAACCCTACCATGGGTGTTTCAGAATTTGAATTCAGTTTAAAAAAAATTCTGTAAATATAATGCTGTTATCATGAAGCTATCGGATTGTCATAAAAAAAAACAACTGTTTCATCCACATTCTTTTTAGGGAAGGAAACCCGGCCATCCTTACCCAGTCTGGCCGACATGTGACTTCAGTCCCACCCCTATGTGGTTGACTCTTAACTGCCCTCTGAAGTGGCCTATCTAGCAAACCACTCAGATGTATCAAACCGTTACCAGCAGATTGAGAAGGCCCACCACCACCTTCTCAGGGCAACTGGGGGTGGGCAATAAATGCTGGCCTTGCCAGTGACACCCACATCTTGAGAATGAATATTTGTTCAGGATAGAATTCTGAAAGTTTCTTTTATTTTTATTTAAGTCTTGCCAGGCAATATTAACTATTTAAGTGTTTGATTTTCTATGGATGAAAACCATAGGCTTGCACTCCAACAGTGACTAGCCCACCCTTCTAGAAATATAGAAACATAGAAAATAGGAGCAGGAGTAGGCCATTCGGTCCTTCGAACCTGCTCCGCCATTCAATATGATCATGGCTGATCCTCTATCTCAATACCATATTCCCGCTCTCTCCCCATACCCCTTGATGCGTTTTGTGTCTAGAAATCTATCTATCTTAAATATATTCAGTGACTTGGCCTCCACAGCCTTCTGTGGGAGAGAATTCCACAGGTTCACCACCCTCTGAGTGAAGAAATTTCTCCTCATCTCAGTCCAAAATGTCCTACCCCATATCCTGAGACTGTGACCCCTCTGTAACCAATCTTTCCTTCCCACTCCCATCCTATAGTAATTCTTGCTCCTTGGCATTGCTGTTAATGGACGGGAACTTATTTTTAAAAAATGCATTGATACAGGGTAAAAATATTTACCTTGGCACACGCCAAAGAAATTTTTAATAAAAAAATGTCAATATTGAATAAATTATGTAAATGTTATCAGTCAGTACACCCACACATATCCATAAGGTAGACTCAAAGTAAGGAGGGGGTGGGAGAGAGGCAAACTGTACTGTGCATTCACAAGTAGGTAATACATCTCAGGCTCCATTTACTTAGAGCTGCTATTGATGAAGATTTTAAATAGAATTTAGTGCAAACTCATTTTGTTGGGAATGTATGAAGTTTCACAGGAATTGGAAAGAGAGCCATATTGCAAGATAAGAGCAAAATAAAGTTAATAATTATTCCAATTAAATCCATTTTGTTTGACAGACACCAGTCTGCTCTTATGTGGAGTAGAGTTTGTGCTTTGAAGGGATATGATGGATAAATAAACAGAAGAACGTCTTGTGTAGAGCAGTGGGCTGGCTGGCCGATAGGTAGAGTGGCAGTGGACATGTTAAGGATGGTAATTTATTCCAGGCCAGAAAGAAGATGTAGGGATGATGGAAAGGCTCCATGTGTTGATTAGGAGAAAGTGTCCTCTATCCAGGTCTGCCAGTTGGCTCTTGCAGTTGCCAAAAGTACTTGTGCAGCTGCAACCTCTGGTTTCCTAGGCTCTTCCTCAATGTCCTCTAAATGCACTTCAGCTGATGGTGTGTATAATAATGGAGGATTGTTTCTCTGCTCCACTGCTATCCATGGGTATGGGCTATGGCAGCAGCAGATATCCCTAATCTTCCAGGATTTCACCTTTGACCTTCTGGGTATCAGCCAATAAGGGCACCATAGCCTAAAATAAAATGAATGCATCATGACTACCCCCCCCGAAGGAAAATGGGCAGTGACCTGCATTATCCTGTGAAAATGGTCACGCACTAATTGACTGACTAAAACCCTTGTAGTTCATGACTGGGACATTCCTGTTTGCAGGAGCACATAGGGCTACACATGTGTCCTAAATGGCATGCTGGACCTTTGGAAATCCTGTCATTTGGAAAAATCATAGGCCTCTTTGCTGCTGTGGGATCATTTACATCCATGGACAGGAAGATGGAGCTTCAGTTAAACGTCTCATCCAAAAGGGCAAGACCTCGGACTCCCTCAGTAGTGCACCGGAGTGCCATTATAGATGTGCTCAACTCCTGGGAGGGGTTTGTACCCACAACCTTCTGCCTCCAGTGGCAAGTGTGCTATCACTGAGCCAAACCAAGGCTTAAATATTATGCGACTTAAATATTATGCAATGAAGGGTATGCCAAAAAAGGTGGAGCAGGAAAAAGATTTGGATACAATTATTTACTAAATGCTAAAAGTGTTATCATGTTATGTGGTGCTGCCCATTTAAAGAAACAGAGGAAATGGAATTAGTCTACACGAGTAGTGCGAAAAGGGCTCAAAGCGAATCATCAGCCCATTTTACACCGCGCTTGAATTTCTTTTCCATTGGCAAAGACCAATTTCACCACGATAATGTGTAAATGATAACCTTTAATATAGTACCGTATCACATTTCTCTCGAGCATCTCAAAGCCTTTCACACAATGAATTACTTGAAGTGCAGTTTGTTTTGCACACTCTAATCCCAGAAACAGCAATGAGCTGAATGACGAGCTCCTTTTAGTTTTTGGTGGTGCTGCTAGAGACAGGAATGTTGACGCAGGACTCTGGGAGAATTGCCTGCTCTTCAAATAGTGCTCTGGATTCTGTACATCCTTATGGAGACCACCAGACAAGTCCTTAGCTTCATATCTCATCTGAAAGACAGCACCTGGTGTTTCTGCCTAGATTATATACTGTAGTCCTGATGTGGGACTCAAACTTGCAACCTGAGACTGAGAAACGAGAGTGCTAACAACTGAGCCAAGCTGATGTATTAGTTTTTTTGATTTGGTCAGGAAGGAACAAGGTTTATTCCAGCCTTAGATCATTGAGCAGCGGAAAGAGGCTTGAGTAACTCGGATTGTTTTCAAAAAAACGATTCCAAGTGTTTAAAAACATGAAAGGTATCAGTGACATGGTTACGCAGAACTTTTTTGCAGAACGAAGAAGCAGAGACCAGGGGCCATGATTAGAAGCTTAGAAAATTGAACTGAGCACAGCTTGTGTTGTAAATATATGGAATGAATTTGCCATAAGTGCAGGAATGCTAACTGATTTAAAGCCTTAGATGGTCTTGGTGGGTTCACAACATGAATCTAAATGATTTGATTGAAGTCGCACAGCATAAAAGGCCTTTTTTTTTTCAAAAACAGTTCTGTTATGGCTTCACTAATTTCATACCTACGTCAAGAAAAAGCCAGGTGGATCTATACCAAAGGGTTCACACTAGATTTAGATTATCCTTTTTCTGTAGAATATCTTTTGTTTAAATAAGTGCAATTTATAAAAGAGAACTGTCTTGGAGAATCTACTGAGCAGGATGAGGAAGGAAAATTAGCCAATAGAGTTGAGATGACCCAATTGGTTAATGAAAGTATCTCTACTGATACGAAGAGCAATTTTACTGGGTCTCACGCCTGAGGTGGGCCAAACACAAATCTCAGGAATTTGAGTGCTGGTTCACAATGCCAGAATTGCAATACAATTGATATTTATTTCCCCCTTGCCTGCCTCCATTTCACATGCAGGTAGGTGCACTTGACAAAATGGCAGCCATTTACATGCCATGTAAATAAGCGTCACGTGCTATCCATCCTGCTTGCAACAAGCTCTCCTGCATTTCTGCTGGCTTTAGGTGAGAAGCAAGGCTCACCCAATGAAACCAACCCAGCAAAATTGCCCCTCATATCAGCAGAGATACTTTCATTAACCAATTGGGTCATCTCAACTCTATCAGCTAATTTCCTCCCTCATATTGCTCAGTAGCTTCTCCAAGACAATTCTCCTTTCTGTAGATAAAGGTTCTGCAGAGCTGTTCTGGGCAATGTGTATGGCAGTTGTCCAAAGAGAACTGGCAAGGTGTTTTGCTGATGTTGCTGCTAAAGATTTTTGTTTCCTGCTTAGAAATGAGCACCTCAGAACCTCAATCCATCCAGTGAGAGCATCTTGTAGTTGGGGTCCCCAATGGGATTACCTTTTGAAACCTCACTATACCTAGCTTATTTGAAGGAGGAGAAGGAGGAAGAACACTGGATGCCAAAGAGTTTAGGAAGCACATGAGTGTTGCCTGTTCTGTATGTACCTTTAAGAGAATAACGGGTCTCAGACTGCAGTACCGGCAGTGACCACCCCTGTATAAAAGGCGCTAGAGAGCCTCTGTTGTTTAGTTTCGTTTATGCCTTTCACCAGTAAAGTTCTGTTTGTTTTCTCTCCTGCTAGTCCATGTCTCAATCATTCACAGACTTAACACTGGCGACGAGTTAGAAACGAACTTACCTGCAACTCAGCAGCAGCTCCGACGACGTTGTTGAAGGTCGGAGCCAGAAGATAAAAAAAAAAAAAAAAAAAATAGGCCATTGAAACGCGAGAAACGGGCGTCGACCGTCAATCATCGAGTTCAAAACTTGCAGGAGAGACTGTCCAGAGCCAGGCTGGGTTCCTCAGTCCGTGGTTTCCCAGCTAATCGGGCTGGTGGCAGGTAGTGCTCTGATCCTTCCTGGGCTGCGGCGGGCTGAAGCTCAATCGGGTGGCCTTTCAACGGGGCCAGGCAGCGAGTCGGGAAGCAAGGAGAGAGAGAGAGGGTGGAGCACACAGGGCGCGGCTGGTGTTTCAAAGCTGGGCAGCGTTCGGACCTCAGAAGAGGAAGGGAAGTGTCCCAGAGGGTCCGCTCCATGACGGGAAGATAATAAAAGAAAACAAATTAATATTTAACGTGCAGGAAACCGTGGAAAGCAGCGCTAACAACAGCGGGGAAGAAGACAAAGTGCGGGAGGCGCCATTTTGTTAAATCGAGGAAGAAGGCAAAGCGCGGGAGACGCCATTTTAGAATTGCAAGATGCCGAAGACTGGCTGTATCACTGCTTTTGATAATACATTAGAGGACTGGACCACGTATGTGGAAAGAGTCGATGTATATGTCGAGGCAAATGAAATAGCGGAGGGGAAAAAGGCATCAATATTGCTAAACGTAATGGGCGCTAGAACGTACGGCCTATTGCGGGATCTGATTACTCCAGCCAAACCGAAGGCGAAGAGTTTTAATGAAATTGTTGCTGTTCTACAGGAGCACTTAAACCCTGCACCGCTGTTGATAGCAGAAAGATTTAAATTCCACAGGAGAACTCAGCACAAAGATGAGAGCAATGCTGAGTATCTTACGGAACTACGCAAGCTATCAAAGCACTGTCAGTTCAGAGCAGGACTGGCAGATACCCTACGGGACAAATTTGTCTGTGGACTCCTGAGTGAAGGAACACAGAAGAAGTTACTCGCAGAAAAAGAGCTGACGCTAGATAAGGCTTTCAGCGTGGCAGTATCGTATGAAGCAGCAGCCAGGGGAGCTGCAGAAATTCAACAAAAACCACAGGAATATGGCACCCACGAAATGACACGGGGATTAGCAAAATGTTATCGCTGCGGCAGAACTAACCATGAACAGAAGGACTGCTGGTCCAAAGACAAAATATGCAGACAATGCGGGAAGATTGGACACATTGCACGAGTTTGTAGGTCTGGGAAGAAGACCAGCGACAACAAAAAGGCTACTAAGGTACCATACAAGAAAGTACAAAAGATGACGGACAGTAGTTCCGAAGACCAGATGAGCGATAGTGAATCCGAGAACAGGAGATTAAGCTGTCTCAAACTTCACAATGTAATCGCAAAAGAGGATCACCGAACCATTTGGGTCACCCTCATGATAGCAGGGTCCCAAGTTAAAATGGAATTGGATACAGGATCAGCGCTAACCGTCATGAAGCGACGAGACTATGAGCGGCTATTTTCACACATACCCTTGAGAGAGACATCCATCGTCTTGACGACGTATACGGGGCAAAAAGTATACCCCAGAGGAAAAATAAGGGTGCCTGTCGAATACAATGGCAAGAAAATACGGAAATTGTATCTCTACATACTGCCAAATGGTGGACCACCGTTATTGGGACGGGAATGGATCAGGAAGATAAACATAGATTGGCATTCCATTCATGCAATGACGGTGGACGGTAAAAAAGATGAAGACGTCACTCCTGGACGATTGTCAACAATCTTAGCTAACGCCAAAGAAGTATTTCAACAAGAACTGGGCACGCTTAAAGGCGTAACCGCCTCGTTAAAAATAGAAGAGAATGCAGTTCCCAAGTTTTTCAAAGCGAGACCGGTACCATATGCAATTCGTCCAGCTGTCGAGGCAGAGCTGGAGAATCTGGAGAAGGTGGGCGTGTTGTCTAAGGTCGACTGGAGCGAGTGGGCGACACCCATTGTTCCTGTCATGAAGAAAACGTTAAGCAATAAGTCCGGAGAGCCAAGGAAGATTCGCATCTGTGGGGATTTCAAGGTGACGGTGAACCCTGTCCTTCACACAGTACAATATCCTCTTCCAAGGATAGAAGACATCTTCGCCTCACTGTCTGGAGGGAAGCGTTTTACAAAAATTGACCTAGCACAAGCATATTTGCAGATGGAGGTTGAAGAGTCCTCTAGGAAGTATCTCACGATAAACACTCACAAAGGCCTTTACCAGTATCATCGATTGGTATTCGGACTAGCATCGGCTCCGGCGATATGGCAAAGAGTGATGGAACAAGACCTGCAAGGGATTCCGGGGACTTAGTGTTACTTGGACGACATCCTTGTAACAGGTGAAGATGACAGTAAACACCTTAACAACCTAGAACAGGTGCTCACTAGACTACGGGAACATGGGCTGCAAGCCAACCGCCCCAAGTGCGAATTTTTTAAGAAACAGATATCGTATTGTGGCCACGTGATTGATGAAGAGGGGTTACATAAGTCCCCTGACAAAATTGAAGCGGTTGTTAAGGCCCCAGCGCCTGAAAATGTGTCGCAACTGAGGTCATTCCTCGGGTTGGTGAATTACTATCATAAGTTTTTGCCGAATTTGTCGACAATTCTGCATCCACTGAATGCCCTGCTACGAACGGGGGTAGCATGGAAATGGAGCGATGATTGTAAACGTGCTTTTCAGAAGAGTAAGGACTTAATCACTTCGAAGGAAGTATTGGCTCACTACAACCCAGCACTGCCAATCAGGCTGGCGTGTGATGCGTCTCCCTACGGCATTGGGGCGGTACTGTCACATAAATTCCTTGATGGTTTGGAGAGGCCGATAGCTTTTGCGTCACGCTCGTTAACTTCTGCCGAGTGTAACTACGCCCAGATTGACAGAGAGGCCCTCAGCCTAGTGTGGGGGGTGAAGAAGTTCCATCACTATCTGCACGGTCAAAAATTTACTCTACTAACCGATCATCAACCTCTTGTCTCCATTTTCAACCCTCAGAAGGGCGTACCGATAATGACAGCACAACGGCTGCAGAGATGGTCCCTTTTCCTAGGGGCACACCAATATGACATCGAGTACAGGGGAACTAAACAGCATGGAAATGCTGATGGATTGTCACGTCTACCGTTGCCGACGGTGGAAGAAGAAGACCTTGCAGTGGATCCAATGGAGTTATTCCACTCGACCATAGTCGAATGTCTCCCTGTGACGAATGCAAACATAGAAAAGGAAACACGGAATGACCCGACACTATCACGGGTCTATGATTTAATGGTGAAGGGATGGCCAGCACATGGCGAACCACTGCTGCCAGCATTTTCGTCAAGAAGAGAACAGCTGTCAGTGTGCAGAGGAACCTTGATGTGTGGATCCAGAGTAGTAATTCCACCTAAGTTGACGGATAGAGTGCTCAATGAGCTTCATGAGGGTCATCTGGGTGGGGTAATAATGAAGAGCTTAGCCAGAGCGTTTGTGTGGTGGCTGGGAATCGATAGAGAAATCGAAGAGATGACCAAGAGCTGTGCAGGATGCCAGAAGGTCCAAAACGCCACACCACAAGCTCCTCTGCATCCATGGGAGTGGCCCTCATCTCCATGGCAAAGGGTGCACATTGATTTTGCTGGTCCCTTCATGGACTCGATGTTTTTAATTGCGGTGGATGCACATTCAAAGTGGCCAGAGGTAATAAAAATGTCCTCAACCACCACGGAAAAACTATCGCAGTTTTACGAACCATATTCGCCAGGAATGGGCTGCCTGAACAGATTTGCTCTGACAATGGACCACAGTTTGTGTCTGAAGAGTTCCGGAGGTTCTTAAAGAACAATGGTGTTAAGCATTACACATCTGCCCCATATCATCCAGCCACTAATGGATTGGCCGAGAGGTTTGTCCAAACATTCAAGAAGGCTATCAAGGCAGTGTGTAATGAAGATATACCCCTACAACACAAGGTGGACAACTTCTTGTTTGCCTACCGGAATGCGACACATGCGGTTACCAACCAAACTCCAGCCATGATGTTCTTCAATCGAAGACTACGATGCCGCTTGGATTTGGTTAAGCCAAACGTCCGAAGAGATGTGGAGAACAGGCAGTTTCAGAATATGAATGAAAGGCTGACCAGGAGTTTTAAGATAGGTCAACCAGTTTTGGCCCGGGACTACCGCACTGAGAAATGGCAGCCAGGAATGATTTGTACACGACAAGGACCTCTCATGTATACCGTGGACGTTGGGGAGAGCATTGTAAGACGCCATGCTGACCAGATTCTAGAGTCACTGGAAAATGTCAACTCCACACCACGATCTGATACACCTGGTAATGAAATCGACGTTCCAATTGCAGCTACCGCAGAACCGGTAATATTGGAAGCAGATGAACCAAACAACGACATTGATTCCGACTCAACATTGCCAGGAGAACCTGATACTCCAAAGAGGCGTTATCCAGACAGAATTAGGAAGCCTCCTCAAAGACTGAACTTATAATTGCTTAAACTTAACCAATGTATCTAGCAACAGTAATTGTGATTGTAATTCGTTAAAATTCGTTGTTAAATGAATGTTATGTACTGTTTATCTAAAAGGGGAGGAATTGTTGTGTATGTACCTTTAAGAGAATAACTGGTCTCAGACTGCAGTACCGGCAGTGACCACCCCTGTATAAAAGGCGCTAGAGAGCCTCTGTTGTTTAGTTTCGTTTATGCCTTTCACCAGTAAAGTTCTGTTTGTTTTCTCTCCTGCTAGTCCGTGTCTCAATCATTCACGGACTTAACATTGCCCGCTTCCAAGGATTTACTGATCACGCAGAACATTCTTAGACTTTGCAGAGGCTTTTACCAAGGAGGTGTTAGAAGAACTTTCTGCCCTGCTGGAGGATGGCCTTATGCACCAATCCACAGCTCGAGCGGCATTGCGGTAGATGTGAATGTTACAGGCACTGGTGTCATGTCCAAAATCAGTGTCATAGCCAGGTCCAGCAAGTGACAGTAGCCCTGTTTGCATGTGCCAACAACTATGGAGGCCAGGGATATCCAGGCCTGCACAGAGTGGGATTAAAACAGAGTGTACTTAAACAGAGTGTTTTATTTGGGAATTTGGAAAGAGGGGGATTTCAGAGAAGAGGGGGGAAGGAGTTGCTGTTTTTTGCCTCCACTACTTGTAGTGCTTTGTGTTACAGGTAGATATATAATTTCATTACCCATAACTCAATGTAGATTAAGTAAGTAGTCAAGAAACTACACTGTAAACTAAGTTGCCTAATTACAAATTTAATTAAATAAAAAAAGGCCATATAGGGATGGCAGTGCAGGCGGTATGCCACAACTGCAACATGTGGGAGTTTGTGGAGAGCACTGTGATCCCGGACAGCCACATTTATAGTAAGTGCCCACATCTTGAGGAACTTCAGCTCAGAGTTTTTGCGGGGCATCAGGGATGGGGAGAGTTACCTGGACACTTTGATCCAGGAGGCAGTCACACCCCTTAGGTTAGGTAGTGGTCAGGGATAGGAGAGTGTGACTGCAACTCAGGCAGGTAAGGGGACCCCAGGTGTGGTGCTGGAGGAGCCTCCGCCTTTGCCCTTGTCCAACAGGTATGAAGTTGTTGCTGCCTGTGTGGATGAGGGAAAAGCCTGCAGGATGGCTGAGCAAACTGACCATGGCACCATGGTGCAGGAGGCCATTCAAGTGGGGGGAGTGAAAGGGAATGTAGTTGTGGTAGGGGACAGTATAGTCAGAGGGATAGACACTGTTCTCTGCAGCCGTGACCAAGAGTTCTGAAGGTTTTGTTGCCTGCCCGTTGCCAGGGTTAAAGACGACATCTCGCAATTGGAGGAGAACTTGGAGGGGGAGGGGGAGGATCCAGTTGTCATGGTCCACGTAGGAACTAACGACATGGGTAGAACTAGGAATGAGGTTCTGCTGAGGGAGTTTGAGGAGCTAGGATCCAAATTAAAAAGCAGAACCTCAAAGGTAATAATCTCTGGATTGTTACCTGAGCCACGTGCAAATTGGCATAGAGACAAAAGACTAAGGGGAAAAATTAGGTTGCTTTGCGCCTCCTGTTAGCGCCGTAAGAGAAAAGCAACTAGTGCCCAGGTGCAGCCAATGCCTCCTGCGATATTCAGCGGGAGGTTAGTGGCGGCGCTAACCATTAGCGCCCCATGGCGCTGCACCACCGGCGATGATGTCATTGCCGTGCACAGCGCCCCGCTCGCGCCCCGGCCATGATCTTCAGTTGCGTCATCTGAATTACCGCTGGATGCTATGTCCGATGGGGTCAGGGGGGCCTACTTGCGGCCGGGCAACGCTATTTAAAGGCGAGGTGCCGGGCGGCCATTTTTGTTGCTGGCCACCGGCCTCCACTCCCATCCCCGGCCTCCTTACCTATTCCCCATGGAGTGCTGGCTGTGCTACATGAGCCCGGCACTTCTCTTGAGTGCCGGGCTCTCTTGCTGGCACTCCGATCCCCGGGGGCCTAGCTGGGCCCTGTGTCGCGCTGTGCAAGGCCCCTCCCCTTTAAGAAGGGGAGGAAGGCCTGCAATACCGTGGCGCGACGTGCCGCAGCGCATGGCGCTGTGGTACATAGCACTGCGATATTCCCTTGCAGTGCCCCAAGAGGGAGGTGGGGCGCTTCCAGTAGTGCCCCGCTTCCCTCTTGGGGTGCTACCACTCAATTTCCATTGCGGGGGCACTAATTTTGCCGGGGCGCTAAAAGTAGCAGGGTGAAGTTAGCGCCCCAAAGGGGCCGCGACTCAATTTTTCACCCTAGAGGTTTAAATGCGTGGTTCAAAGAATGGTGTGAGAGGAAGGAGTTTCAGTTCATGGGGCACTGGCACCAGTACTAGGGAAAGAGGACTCCACAGGCTGGGACCCAGTGTCCTGGTGAACTGAATAACTAGGGCAGTAGACAGGGCTTTAAACTAATGAAGGGGGGCAGTGGGAGGATTCAGGAAAGAGTAAATTTAAAAGCAGCGAGAGAAATGTCAAGGCTCTGTAGCAGAGTAGAGTTTTGGGTTAAAAAAGCAGAGTGAGTTAGGAAGGGACAGAGAGAGTAATAAAGGTAATACGGTGACTAAGGTGACATCAGGCAAAAATAGAAAAAAGTCAAAGCTAAAGGCACTATATCTGAATGTGTGAAGCATTCGCAACAAAATAGATGAATTAATAGTGCAGATAGAAATGAATAGGTTTGATCTAATAGCCATTATGGAGACATGGTTGCAATGTGGCCAAGGTTGGGAACTAAATATTCCAGGATACTTAACTTTTAGAAGAGGTAAGTAAAATGGAAAAGGAGGAGGGGTAGCCCTGATACTAAAGGATGGGATATAGACAGTAGAGAGAAAGGATCTTAGCTCTGAAAATCAAGAAGTAGTTTGGGTGGAGCTAAGAAACAGCAAAGGGCATAAAACATTGGAGGGAGTTGTTTATAGGCCCCCAAACAATAGTTGTAATGTAGGGCAGAGTATAAATCAGGACATTAGAGGCATATGTAACAAGGGTAATACAGTAATCATGGGGGACTTTAATCTACATATAGACTGGGCAAACCAAATTTGCAGTAATAGTGTGGAGGACAAATTCATGGAATGTATGCAAGATAGTTTTCTAGATCAGTATATTGAGGCACCAACTAGGGAACAGGCTATTTTAGATCTAGTGTTGCGCAATGAGAAAGGGTTAATTAATAACTATGTAGTAAAGGGGCCTTTAGGGAAGAGTGATCATAATATGATAGAATTTTATATTGCGTTTGAAAGTGATTTAGTTAAATCCGAAACTAGGGTCTTAAATCTAAACAAAGCAAACTATGTAGGTATGAGGGCTGAGTTGGATAAGGTAGATTGAGAAACTACATTAAAAGGTATGATGGTGGAGAAGCAATGGCTAGCTTTTAAAGAATGAATACATAATTTACAACAAATATACATTCCTTTAAGGCACAAAAACCCCACAGGAAAAATGGTCCAACCATGGCTAACAAAAGAAGTTAAAGATAGTATTAGGTCAAAGTAAGAGCTTATAATGTTGCCAAAAGGAATAGTAAGTCTGAGGATTGGGAGGATTTTAGAATTCAGCAAAGGAGGACCAAGAAATTGATAAAGAAAGGGAAAATAGAATATGAGAGTAAACTAATGAGAAACATAAAAACAGACTGTCAAAAGGATAAGATTAATGAAAGTAAATGTGGGTCCCTTACAGGCTGAGACAGGAAAAATTATAATGGGGAATAAGGAAATGGCAGAGAAATTAAACAAATACTCTGGCCACAATTTTGCCAGCGCTCAGAGGGTGGGTTCGGAGGCAGGTCAGGTGTTAAATTCAAAATGATTGACTGCGGGTTGGGAACCCACCGCAAACCTGCCTCCACACCAATTTCCAAAGTGTCAGGTCTGCGCCTTCACAGTAGACCCAACACCAAGTGGTGGGAGAGACACTTAAGGTTGCTAACAGCTAATTAATTACTTGTTAAATGCTATTTTGCCAGGCCTATTCCAATTTTACAGATTTTCAACGTGTTTCACGTCGTTCGGCAAACAAGCCAGCTGAATGTGTCGGGTCTTCCAACGAGCTGAATAGTTCACAGCTGCAAGTGCTTGTAAGATTCGCAAAATTCCCACATTCCCTCAAGGTTATTAATAAAAGGGACCCTGCATGGACAAATTAAAAAGGGTACCCAAAAGATGGCATCTGCACCTCATGACCAAAAGCCTGTAAGATTTTTTAAAAGCTTGGACTTTGTAGCACAGAACAGGCAGTTTGGGAAATCGAAACTTAAAATGCATCTCTGTGAAAAGGACTTTGTGCTTGAAAAACCAGACAGCTAGGCAAACACTGAATATGCATTTCATCAGATTGGAACAAATCAACCCAGTTAGGCCTAAGCGTAAAGCCATTAGTTTGTCCGCATAAATAATCAGAAACAACTTAAGGAAGCCACCAAGGCTGGACAGGCCGATTAAAATGCATTAATGACAATACAGCCCGGACATCAGGCCATCAGGTGCAATAAACGGCCATCTAAAGCCAGTTAGTTTAGATTGGTATAATCATTTAAAACAGCCCGCCAAAAGTTAAACAATGGACTGACCTGATTTGGCGCGCAGATTAAGGGCCATCGAAAGGAGTATAGCTGTAGGCCCTCAGTGGCAATCGCTCTCTTCTCTTGACGCTGACCTCTTGTCTGGTCTTGGGCTGCTGCCGCATGTGCTTGTGCCCTGGCCTCGTGACGGGTTTTCTTCTCGCACTCCACTTTGTTTCAACAACCAAGGACATCCATACCAAGCACGGAGAGGGGAACGAGACCCGAGTCCAAAGTCACCCAGGACACACGGGCCATGAAAAAGGGCAGACGAAATGAGGCGAAACGAAATGAGACGAAGAACAAGGTAGAGACCCGACAAGAGCAGAGAAGGGCAGCATTGATAAAGACCGAGCGCCTAGTTATAAGCTGGTGCTTGGGGAAGAATTTAGACGAATATGCCGGCGTTCTAAGAATGGGTAGGAGAATCTAAGCAGTGAAAACTGCCAACCGTCCCATAACCGCGACGTTACCGCCAACGACCGCCTGAGGGAGAAGAAGAAAAGAACCCATCGCGACGAGACGATGACGGTAGCTGAGGAGAGGAAAGGTGTGCCGCAGCAACAGCTCCAGCACCGCGCCCTGAGACCACGTGGCAACGGAGTACCACAAAGGACAGGAGGCCAAACCTCAAAACTCGCAACTGTTAAAGCAACAGGCTTTGGATTAGTGAGCATGAATTCCTGGCCCCTCATAGCTTAATCTAGTTAGGTATAGGGGGTGGGATAAGGATAAGGGGATTGTTAAAATAGTCGTTTTTCCCTCGATGTGCCGTGTGTTTCCCATTCCCTGTATAAGTATAGTTATTTTGTTTATGCCTGTAATTGTTTGCCAGTAACTTCTCATAAGACTGTGTTTTATTTTAGAGTTTAATAAAGTCTTGGTTTATGACTCGTGGTTTGGGTGCAAAACAGACCAGTATTTATTGAAACAAAAGAAAGAAATAACTTAAAATAAATTGATACAACACACCTATGTCTAGTACGGCACTTTTGCTTAACACGGTTCACTTATCGTTTACTGCAGCACTCTTTTGCTTAATGGCTTTACTTAAATACAGCACCTTTAACTAGTGCAACACACCTTTAATACAGTACACTTTGCTCACTACAGCACCTCTGCGTAGTGGCTTTTACTTAAATACAGCACTTTAATGCAGCTGCTTAGTGTCCCTGAAGCACCTTTCTGCTTAGCGCAACACTGTTACTCAAATACAGCACTTTAACTTCTTACAGGTCACTTAATGTTCATTACAGCACTTCCCTGCTTAGTGCAACATTTTATTCAAATACAGCAATTTTAATACAGAACTCAGTGTCCACTACAACACTTCTCTGCTAGTGCAACACTGTTACTTAAATACAGCACTTTACTTCTTACAAACCACTTAATGTTCAATACAGCACTTCCCTGCTTAGTGCAACACTTTTATTTAAATACAGCACTTTTAATACAGAACTCAGTGTTCACTACAGCACTTCTCTGCTAGTGCAACACTGTTACTTAAATAGGGGAGGAGAGAACAGACACAATGAGGGAAAATTGACTAAAATTACAGTTCTAGCAAAATTCCCCTTAAGACCCACCCCTATACTATTCTAAGTTGCCTTGTAATGGGCCAGAAAAGGTATGCTCACCAATGAAAATGCCTGCTCCGTGCCCTTGCGGTTTTAGATTCTTCACTGCTCCGAAGTAAAGAATACCCCAGTATTTAAAAGTAAACTGCTGGTATTCCACTCCTTTAGGCAGGCTTCTGAGTTGTAGAGGGCACGGAGGCGAGGCTGCAGAGAGAGAGAGAGATGGCTTCTTGAGAAGCTATCTTATACCCCAATTGGGGCCAAAACCTTCCCGCCCAAATCCAGGTGCATCTGGGCTGAACAAAAGGGATCCAAACTGTCCCCATTGTCTGTGATGGGTTTGGATGAATTACCCATTTATCGTGATGGGTTTGTGAATGTATTCCCATTCATCGTACTGAGTTTGAATGGAGCTGTCTTGGCTTGAAAAAAAGCATGTCTTTCTATAATTGCTGAGTAAACAGCTTTGAAAGTTAGTGTAAACAAAAGTCATTGTCCTGTGGTCAAACTGAAACCGCAGTCTCAAGTGGTTAATCCTTTGTGTAAACATAGTAGCAGTTTCTGTCAATTGTCTCTGCAGGGAGTGGAACTCCATGAACTGCCTTTGATTGGCAGTTTAGTCAGCCATCTTTGATCTTCCCTTTTAATATGTCCACAGTCTGTGTCCTGACACGAGGTTGGGCAGCCATCTTTGATTACCCCTTTTTCACAGACACACACAAGCTGCCATTTCAATGTCTTTTGTCTTCTGCCATGAGGTCTGATGGCCATTTTGATCCCTGGATTATTAAAGGTATATTACTCAGGTATTCTTTTAATCAAAAATCAATCTTCGGAACTGTAGGAAATTTCGAAATTATTGCAAAATCCTTACACCGGAGGGCCTGCCCGGGGGTGCCGAACCGGGTGTTCTTGAATGGGGATCCCCTGACCCATTGGCTGCGTTGCCTGGTGACGAACAGCTTGCCACAGGTCCGGGCCAAGGCAGAAGTCTGGTTCGACCCCAAGAACCCCCAGACCACCGAACTTACGGCGATCAGACAGTTGACTCTGGCCTATAAAAACGGTAGGGGAGCAGATGCACACCCCATAAGGGGAAGGTGCATGAGGTAAAACCCGCACCGGGTAGGAAAGAGTGGCACCAGGAAGGGAATAATCCCCCCAACACAAAGACGAATTGTTATGGGTGCGGGAAGGATGGTCACTGGCAGAAGGAGTGCAAAAACCCTTGGAAAGATAACAAGGGAAAGAATTCCACAGCCCCAGCCCAAAAGGCGGAGGCACGAATCACTCCCGCAGCAGTCGAGTCACTTTTGGACACCATGAGGTCCTTATTGACTGGCCAGGGGAGAGTAGCAGCCGCTACCGGTGCTCTGACCCCATCAGCCCCATCCAACCCGCAGCCATGACTAGAGCCAGCGCAGCCTGTTTACCTGTGTTCTCTCCGGTACGATGAATGGAAAAGACCCCTCTTGGAGATGGAGGTAGAAAAGTTTACAGGGACCTATCTGTTGGACACGGGGGCTACTCAGCTAACCCCACCACCTCGCCTCTATCTAATGGGGTCCCATACAGTCTGTCGGGGTTCACAGGCAAAGAACAGGCCAGCTCATTTTCTATCCTGCTCGCCATTCGTTTAGGACCGCTCCGCTCTAAGTGGACCTCTGTCCTGATGAAATGTGAAGTGGAGGGTGGAAGAGGGGTCCTGGGAGCCGATTTTATTGTAGGCCACGGGATCCTAGTAGATTTGAGAAATCATTGCCTATGGGGGGCAGTTAAAGGAAAGAATGGTGAGGTAGTCGTGATCTCAGGAAAGGAAGGGAAGGGGACCCTGTGCACCATGAAGCCCAAAGAGGGTTATAACCTTGAGCTTATGGTCAGTAACACCCCACAGGAGTTCCAGGCATTTGTGCAGGCCCACCTGGCCACATTTGCCACACACAAACACGACTGCACGAGGGTCAAAGGGTTTGAGGTCAGCATAGACGGGAACCCCATGGCCCGACCACAGAAACAGTATAACTTCCCCAGGGAAGCTGAGCCAGACATGGAAGCAGCCATGTCCTCGTTAGTACAGCAGGGAGTTCTGAGACCGATAGCTATCCACGTGAATTGTCCATTGTGGCCGGTTAGAAAGCCGGACAATTCCTGGAGGGCCACGGTGGACTATCAGGTGCTCAATAGTAATATCCCAGCCTGTGCACCCACGGTAGCAGCAGTTGCCGACCTGATAGGAAGTATTCCAGCATCCGCGGTGCTGGATATTTCCAACGGGTTTTGGTCCATCCCTTTAAGGAGGGAGGATCAGTACAAGTTCGCCTTTACGTTTAAAGGGCAACAATACATGTGGAACTGCTTGCCTCAGGGCTTCCACAACAGCCCCAGCATTTTCCATCAGTGCATGGCAAACAGTTTAAAGGATTTCAGTCAGCCCTGACAGTTGGTCCAATATGTGGATGACCTGCTTCTCTTCACCGATTCGAGAGAGGAGCACGGCCCACTACTGGCCAAACTGCTGGAGCTGCTTGGGCAAAAGGGTTTTAAGGTAAACCCCAAAAAAGCGCAGATCGGCCAGCAGGAGGTGAAATTCCTGGGCCTGCCCGTGTGCGCTGGAGAAAGGGCCATAGATAAGGCTAGGAGAGAAGCGGTACAAGAGTTACTGGTCCCCAACACAGTGACTGGTGTGAGCTTGTTTCTAGGGCTAACCGGGTACTGCAGGGAATTTTGTTGAGGACTATGCAGCCACAGCGGCCCCTCTGCTCCGACTCCTACACAAGGGAGTGGAGTGGCTTTGGGATGCGGGTTGCCAGGCAGCATTTGTCAGGCTCAAAAATGACTTGCCGACCACACCAGCTCTAGGGGCTATAGATGGGGGGAAAGAGTTTTTCCTGGAGGTAGCAGCCAGCGGGGACAGCCTGAGTGCTGTGCTGCTCCAAGAGCGGCACGGCAGGCTGAGGCCAGTGGTCTACTCCTCAAGGATACTCACGGAGGTGGAGAGGAGCAACTCCAACTTTGAGTGGCACCTCTTGGCCACACATTGGGCTGTGAAAAGATCGCTGATCTTCACAGGCACCTCTCCCATCACCCTCCTCACCCATCACACACCCACCCAGATGCTTCTGGACAGGAGTATCTAGGATGGAACCGTGAGCAGTGCCCGCATTGCCCACTGGACCTTGCTCCTCTCACAGATGGATCTTAGGGTGAAGGGTCTCTGTGAGCCAAAGCTAGCAGCCAACCTGGTATACCCTGGAACAGCCCACCGGTGTTCCATAGAAGGGGTTTCAGGAGTGAACATAGGTTTACGGATCGGGATACATCCCACAGACCGCGAGATCTATGTAGACGGTTCCAGCACAGTATCTGCTGGCGAGCGTCTCACGGGGTGTGGAGTTTACAACCCAGCGGCAAACATTGCCCTGGCGATTAAGCTCCCCAGCACCATGAGCGCCCAGCAGGCTGAACTGTCCGCGGTAGTGTATGTTGTTACACACCCCAAAATCTTCCCCACCCCCTATACGATTTGCTCGGAGAGCATGTTCACGTGCAATTCATGTACGGAGTACCTGGCCAACTGGTCCCGCCGCGGATACGCCTCCGCCGACGGGAGACCCCTCACAGTAAAACCCCTGCTGGAAAAGGTCCTGGCAGCAGTGGGGGAGGAAGGGGAGGTTTTCATCCACAAGGTGAAGGCCCATTCCTCCACAGAACCCCGCGGCCAAGACAACCAGCAGGCTGACTTGCTCGCCAAGGAGGGTGCCCGCGCACGCACTTTCTGGGACCCATTTGGGTCCACACCCATGGCGGCAGTCAGACGTAGGGACAGGACCCAAGGGAGTGCAGGGGTAGCATTAGCCCCGGACCTTAAGACGGTCCAACCCCGTCCTCAAGGCAGTCCTCAGTGCAGTGACTGAGGGAAAAAGGGAAGAGGGTCCGTACGGCACAGCAACCCTCTCCGTAAAAGAGTGCATGCTGTTCCGGGGGGAACAGTGGGTTGTGCCGCAGCAACACTGGAGGGAATTCCTTCAACTGGCCCATGAGCGTCCAGGAGCGGGACACCCCGGGCCTGAGACCACCTGGCAGCGGGTGGAACAGGTGGGATGGTGGCCGGGACTCAGGGAAGATGTCCGCGAGTTCTGTGCAGGCTGTCTTGTGTGCGCTGCTAATAACCCCGACCCCCACAAAAGGAAGGTACCCATGGGACACGTCAGGAGGGTAGAGGGACCATGGCAGTCGATACAAGTCGACTACATCGGGCCCCTGCCCACCGCCCAGGGAGGCTATAAGTACTGCCTAGTCCTGGTGGATGTGTTCACAAAATGGGTAGAGGCCTTCCCCTGCAGAACAGCCACAGCTCCGGGTACTGCCAGGATCCTGGTCCGGGAAGTGTTCTCGCGGTGGGGACTACCACAGTATGTGGAGTCAGACCAAGGGAGTCACTTCACCGGACAGGTGATGCAGAACACCCTTATGCTGCTAGGCATTGAGGGGAAATGGCACATGGCCCACAACCCACAGTCATCAGGGATTGTGGAAAGAATGAATAGGACCCTAAAGGAAAGATTGAGGAAGGAGACGGTGGACTTGCCCCGCAAATGGGCCGAGGTCCTACCATTGGTTCTGATGGGGATCCGGGCCAGCCAGTCTAAGAGCATGGGGTACTCCCCGTATGAGCTGATGACTGGCAGGGTTATGCGGACCCCCACCCATGTCCTAGCTCCGGTGCTCATGGAGGGTCAGCTCAGGGAGGTAAACCGGGACAGGTTCGCCCGAAACCTCTTTGAGCACCTGAAGCAGGTCCACGAGCAGGCGGCTGGGAACATGGGAAAGCAGCATCGGAGTAACCGATTGCTGCTCGAACCCCGAAAGCACCATGAGTGGGAGGTAGGAGACCAGGTCATGGTGAGGAGCTATGCCCAAGTAGGAAGTTTGGAACCATTATACATGGGGCCCTACCGCTTTGTAGATAAAGCTAGCCCCATGGTATACGCCGTTAAGATGCCTCGGAGCACAAAATGGTTTCATATTAACCAGTGCAAACTGTTTAAACCTGAAAGGAGAAAACAGCCAGTTGGGGTAAGGTCTGAGGATAGATATCCTCAGCCTGCAGCAGGAGCGAGTTCACAGACTGCACAGGCAGGCACTGTGGCTTGCTTGATGGGAGGGTCCATCCCGCCCACCAATTGGGACACTCCCCCACTCTTCTGGGCTCCAGATGAGGAGGGCCCTGAGGACGAAAACCCCGCCCCTAACCCAGATGTAGAGGAGGAGGGACCTGAGTTCGAAAACCCCGCCCCAGACCCAGCCATGGGACCTGGGGGTGGAGACTCTCAGCTTGCAGCAACAGGCTGCAAAAAGTTACCTGCTCCTAGCCCGGTTCGGGAGAGGTCAAGCCTGAGGGAGCAGCGGTTCGGGTTAAAGGCCCATCAGCCAAGAAAACCCCACCCGCCAAAGCCCCTAGAAGATCCCCACGGACACCCCAGCCAAGAAAGCCATGGTCACCAGCTCCCCAGTTATGAAGGGCCGCCCCTCGAGTCAGGGGGAGGTCTGGGGACAGAGGTCCCCAGCCAATAGCCACGGGCGGCGAGAGACCAACAGTGCAGAATGGTGCGGCCACGCCGGAGGAAGCGGTGTGCCGCAGTCCAACTAGGAATTAGCCTGGCTGCCCGGAGACAGGCGACGGATGTATATAGTTTAGGTAATGTAAGTTTATATTTTAAGTTAGGTTTTAGCTTAAGTTAAGTAAGGTGATGGGTAGTTTTAATTAAGTAGTAATCTGCTAAGAGTGCGCGTATTTGAGTCGAGCTTGCGGGACCCGACTATGCTTCACCCGAGCCAGAGAATCTCTTGGGGAACTGGCTGCATGCTTTTGTATCTGTTGCAGAAAGACTTTCAGGATGAAGGGGATCGTAATCCTACTCGCCCTGATGGGACTGAGCCTGGGAAAGAGGGGCGACGTGGAAGACTACCACATCTATGGGTGCTCCGGAGATAGAGCACCGATAGCAACCGATGGAAGCGGTGAACGGGATGCGGAGGAGACCGCCGTCTACATCCACGAGGGAAGGTGGCCAGGGTGGCTGGGGTCCAATTCGTCTCAGTACTCCAGCCAGACCGGGTTCACTTACGGGGAGGCCTCCCTCCTGTGCCCCAGGGTACGGGTTGTTACCACAAGGGTCATCGTCACCGTAGGGAAGCGTGTATGTTTAACGTGCAAGGGACATATTCCTCTGGATAGGTGGTGGTGGCTCAGAAAGCTGAGCAAAGATATGAGAAACCCCGCAGCCGAGTGGGAACGGTTGGGGAACAATACCCACTGGACGATTACAGGGACTCACTGGGGATTAAGCGTGTGTTGAGACAAGTGGTGGGAGCCGGATCAAGGGATTTACATCTGTATGTGTGGGTCAGAGACGGTCTGCCCCACAGGCATATCCATTGTTTTCCACCGACAGTGGCGAGACACCGGGAAGGGAATGAAGTGGGATACCAGCCGGATGGTGTGCGCGGTCCCATACTCCCGACCCCTGTCAATGCCACTGAGCTTGTAACCCGCCCCCGAAAGCCACTGCCCATGGCGCAGGTGGTGAGGTTACCCAGGGAAGGGTGCCCCACCACCACCAAGGGACCAGGGAATGGGATGGTACTAGTGCCTACTGACCAGATGCTGTACCGGGGGTACACTACGCGGTAGCCTCCGTGATTCTAAATCTCACCGAGGTACACTTACCAGAGTGGTGTCCCAAAGAAACAGAGCAGCTATACCAGGCCCTATTAAAGGACATGTTCAAGAAGTTTTATGAGTTTGATTTCGCCAATGTTGACAAAACCGAACTGTACACCACACACCGCGAGTTTTTGGGTAATGCACGGAGACAAAGAAGGGGAGTATGGAAATATGTTTTTACTACGTTTAATACTGGGTCCTCTGTCATCAATAGTCTGGATGACATAGAGCTGGAGACCCAGATAAACAGTTTAAAAACACAGTTAAGGAAGATATTAATGGACGAGAACAAGGTAGTGGGCTCGGCATTGAATGAGGATCAGGCCATAACGGTCCATTTAAAGGAGATTATAGCGGAGTTGGAGAAGCACGCAAAGACAGTAAATGCCCTCATAAGGAGGACAGAAATGCTTCTGACCAGGCTGCGCAGAATGAGGTGTGCATGCTGTATGGGGCGTGGTTGCTGGGCGAGGGCCGCAGTGATCTGGAGGATTTAAAACAGAGTTTAGCCCCCTCCTGGATCAGAAACAAGCACCTCACAGCCCTCCATCCATTTGAGAATGCATTAAGCCCATGCCAACACCGGCTAGCTTCCAAAGCCTACCCAGTCCCAGTGGATTGTGAACGGTCCAACCACACCATCATGGGAGTAGTAGTTAGGGTGCCGGTGATGGGTAGAACAGCCTGACCCGCACCGATATACAGGGTGGGGAATATTGGAGTCATTCAAAGGGGTGCACACATTCGTTTCACAGCGGTCCCACCTTACGTCATAAAGTGGGAGCACGCTATGACAGGTACTGACCTCTCAGGGTGCCGGAGCCGGGGAGCTCACATAATCCTGTGTCCCCAGCACTTGAATGCCTATTCAAAACCGCAGTGCGGGTTCAGAGCTGCTGGCGCGAAACCTATAAATTGTACCATGGAGGCAATGGCACAAGGGCATGTTCCCCCGCAGGTAGCATATATAGGAGGTAGGACATATTGTGTCACCACCGGTGCGTCCCACTACCAGCATTGACAGCATAGCTGGTGTCCGGTAAGTGACAGCAGTTTCTGCTTTAAACCCGAGGCAGAAGTTCAAGTGGCCCAGGAGCGAATTGTCCCCATTCCTGAACCCTCCACTGTTCACCTCACTGTGAAGGATAATTTTACCAATTTACAGAAGTACGTAGTGCATTTCAGCTACGAAATTCCCCCTCTCCCAGAACACCTTACCAAAATACTCAAAGCCGTAATAGTTTCACAGAAACATTTTTACACTCTAGAGCAGAAAACAGTAGAGATAGGGGCTAAGAAATTGGATATTGTGATTCCACACTGGTGGGACATTTTCAATAACATAGAGGTCCCTTCGTGGATCAGACTGGCTTCCTACATTCTCGTGGTTTTCCAGTTAGTGATAGTGTTGTATCTAGTCTGCATCCAGTGCAAGGGGATAGGTCAGATGCTAGAATTCCGACACCAGAGGATCTGGAAGGAACATTATGTTAAGGTGGAGGGAGATACACCTGTTTGAGTTTTTTTGTATTTTTGATTGAAGATTGTTGTTTTTTTGTGTTTGTTGTTTTTAATAAAGATTTTGTGACGCGTTGTTAATAAAGATGTATGTCTACCAAATGGTGCAGGGGTGTTGGACCCCCTCCATGCTTGGATGTGTGTAAAAGACTGTAGTTATTCTATGTATGCTTATGTACACTACATTTTCGCGGAATGGGAAGTGCGTGTGTCATGGGTATATTAGATAGGTAATTGCGGGGGAAGGTTGACTATGGAGGGTCAGAAATTTTGCTCACTTTGTAAGGATGATACTTCAAGCAAGCTTTAGTATCACAGGTGGAGTGTAAGATTTGCAAAATTCCCACATTCCCCCAAGGTTATTAATAAAAGGGACCCTGCATGGACAATTTAAAGAGGGTACCCAAAAAGATGGCGTCCGCACCTCGTGACCAAAAGCCTGTAAGATTTTTAAAAGCTTGGAATCTGCAGCACTGAACAGGCAGTTTTGGGAAATCGAAACTTAAAATGCATTTCTGTGAAAAGGACTTTGTGTTTGAAAAGCCAGACAGCTAGGCAAACACTGAATATGCATTTCATCAGATTGGAACAGATCAACTCAGTTAGGCCTAAGCATGAGGCCATTAGTTTGTCCGCATAAATAATTGGAAACAGCTTAAGGAAGCCACCAAGGCTGGACAGGCCGATTAAAATGCGTTAATGACAATACAACTCGGACATCAGGCCATCAGGTGCGATAAACGACCATCTAAAGCCAGTTAGTTTAGATTGGTATAATCATTTAAAACAGCCTGCCAAAAGTTAAACAATGGACTGACCTGATTTGGCACGCAGATTAAGGGCCATCCGAAGGAGTATAATTGTAGGCCCTCAGTGGCAATCGTTCTCTTGACCCTCTTGCTCTGCTCTCTCGACTCTGACCTCTTGGGCTGCTGCCGCCTGTACTCGCACCCTGGCCTCGTGGTGGGTTCTCTTCTCGCTCCCCACTTTGGTTAACAACCAAGGACATCCATACCAATCGCGGAGAGGGGAATGAGGCCTGAATCCAAAGTCACCCAGGACACACGGGCCACGAAACGAAGTGAGATGAAGAACAAGGTAGAGACCCGACAAGAGCAGAGAAGGGCAGCAAAAGACGCATTGATAAAAGCCAAATGCCTAGTTATAAGCTGGTTTTTGGGGAAGAATTTAGGCGAATAATACCGGTGTTCCAAGAATGGGTAGAAAAATCTAAGCAGTGAAGACTGCCAACCGTCCCACAAACGCAACGTTACCGCCGACGACCACCCGAGGGAGAAGAAGAAGAGAACCCATCACGACGTGACGACGACGGTAGCTGAGGAGAGGAAAGGTGTGCCGCAGCAGCAGCTCCAGCACCGTGCCCTGAGTACCCCAAAGGACAGGAGACTAAACCTCAAAACTCGCAATTGTTAAAGCAACAGGCCTTGGATTGGTAAGCATGAATTTCTGGCCCCTCATAGCTTAATCTAGTTAGGTATAGGGGGTGGGATAAAGATAAGGGGATTGTTAATGTAGTTGTTTTTCCCTCGATGTGCCGTGTGTTCCCCATTCCCTGTATAAGTATAATTATTTGTTTATGCCTGTAATTGTTTACCAATAATTTCTCATAAGACTGTGTTTTATTTTCGAGTTTAATAAAGTCTTGGTTTTCTTACACCAAACCACTTGTCTGCTCGATTTTTCTGTATCGCCGCCTGCATCTAAGTCCAGTGTCTAGAACCCAGGGGCGTGGAAACGATTCGAACCGCTCACAAGCAGTCAAGGGCATAACTGACTGGACGCACACGCCACCCGCCACCCCCTACATGCTGCATTAAACCTTAAGCTATCATCAGTTCATTTTCAAATCACCGAAGTTGCTGAATTCATGATTTGGAGGAGACCTTTGAGCTGTATTGAGGTTGTGAGTGTGTGTTGTGAACTCTATATGCACTGTCACCTCCTTGGAATTAGTTCTCTCCCCATTGATTTCCTCCTGATGACATCTCATCCTCAACTGCCAGATATAACAGCAGATTGGGAACCATTTATACTCTCTCATCCTGGTCCACAGATTTGGAAGAGGATTATCCACGGCAGCAGCATCAGCACCAACAAGAGCGCCAACCTTCTCCTCAGCCGCCAGATGCTGCACAGGGCAGAGGCTGTCGGGGCTTGGCTGGCCCACACCACAGGAGACACCCCCACACAGGGTTTACAGGCAGAGGATGAGCTTCCTCAACATGAGTGAGCAGCACGACCAAAGGAGGCTGAGAATTTTGTGATAGGTAGTCGCAGACATCTGCACAATGCTGGACCAAGACTTGCAGCCCAGAGGGGTGGGTGGACGAGCCTTACCAGTGGCTGTCAAAGTCACCACTGCCCTCAAATTCTTTGCGTCAGTGTCCTTCCAGGGATCAGCAGCAGACATTAGCGGCATCTCCCAGTCGGCCGTCCACAGATGCATCATGCAGGTTACCGATGCCCTCTTTGCAAAGTCCGAAAATTACATCCACTTTCCAACTGATGAAGCCAGTGTTACCGAGCGGGCGCTTGGCTTTGTCAATCTGGCTGGCTTTCCACGGGTGCAGGGCATCATCAACTGCCCCCATGTGGCCATCAGGGCACCCCATAATAACCCAACAGTATTTGTGAACCGCAAGGGCTTCCACTCCCTTAACGTGCAGCTGGTGTGCAACCAAAGGAAGAGCATCATGAATGTTTGCGCAAAGTACCCTGGCAGCTGCCATGACTCTTACATTCTGCACCAGTCCACTGTCCCTCAGCTCTTCACCCCACCAAACAAGCTTTCTGGATGGCTCCTTGGAGACAAGGGCTATCCCCTGAAGACGTGGCTAATGACGCCGATGAGGAGGCCATCAAACGAAGCTGAGGAGCGTTACAATGAGAGCCACATTTCCACCAGAAGTGTCATTGAGCAAACAATAGGGTTGCTCAAAATGCGTTTCAAATGCCTGGACCGTTCTGGTAGAGCCCGACAGCACGCACCAGCCTGGGTCTCGAGAATCATTGTGGTCTGCTGTGCCCTGCACAACATCGCACTGCAACGGGGATTAGCGCTGCCTGAGGAACAGGTCAGAGAGCGCACAGCCTCTTCAGGGGAGGAGGAGCAGGAGGAGGAAGAGCCGAATGAGTTTGCAGATGAGGAACACCTGGAGGAGGTGGTTGACCCAGTGCGACCAGTACGTGAGCACATTGCTGCCCGTCAGGCAAGCAATGGCCTAATCCATGCCAGATTCAACTAACTTTAGGCAGCCCTACAATGAACTGTGCATTCCAAGCACTTTCACCAACATTGCTTCAGATGAAAGGCCGTGCCACTTCCAATTGTGAACACACATAGGGCAACGCATTGAAACATTCACATGACATAAGTTTAATACAATAACATATAAGAACACAAACGTTACATTGATTTATATGAAAGCACCCAAGTGACTATCCTTGTGACTATTTCTGTGTTGGCTTTCTCTTGCACGTGCTTCTACGTGGTGCTACCCTTGTGGCTTCAGCAGATGCAGAGGCAGCTTGCTCACTTCCCTGCTGAGCCTGCTTAGATGCCTTTGGCAGTCATCCTCTGGGTCGTGGAGCCTGTGAGGACCCCGCCAAAATCTGCTCTTCCTGAGGCTGTGCAGGGGCAGACTCGGCCATCTCTGTTGGGGGAGGCTTCTGGGGCTCTGACCGAGGGGTTGGCAATGGAATGGCAGTGTGAGAGGAACCCGCACTTCCATTTCCGCTTCCACCACCATCCCTCACATGGGCCACCCGCACATCTCTGCCAGCAAGTTGCTGGAGAGCACCTTGCTGCACATCAGTGGGGCCATGAGGACCCGTGTCTGTGCTGACATTCCTCATAACAAGGACATCCATGAATCTCTGGTTTCTCTCCTCAATAGATGCCCATCTATCCTCCATAGCTGACCATCTATTTAGAAGTGTTACCATGTTCTCCTGTGTCTGGCGATTTATGTCCTCCATGGAGGTTGCCATCCATGGCAGAACCTACAATTGCCAGTGTGTGTGCCGTGGCGTTGCTCATATTTGAGATGGACTCCTCCATTCTCTGCATATTTGCAGTGACCATGGTTGCTAATCCAGTCAGAGCCTCCTGCACTTGTTCCTGAAGCTCCAGCACCACTCTCTTTCTGGATGGCCCCCAAGGCAGCTCAGCAAAGCTAGGAGTGTCCTGCGTCCTCCGACAAGGACTCTCCAATGCTGTTCCTGTCTCCACCATCTGCTCTTGCTCACTTGTGAGTTAGCAGGTGGCAACACTATTCTATCTCGTATTGAACCCACTGAGGTGTGCGTCTCTGTGCTGGTGCTGGTTTAGCATAATTTCTGCTGATGCTGCTCTCTCAGAGGCTGGAGGTTCCTCTGAGGAGTCCTCCTGCTCTTCCTCCTGGACAGTAGGGAGGCAGGCTCTTGATGGTCCTGTGGGAGAGTAAAGATATGGGCCCAGAAATTAGTGTCCCAACGCGCGAGTAAGCACCGTGTACTCACGCGTGGGACTGATGGAATTGCCGGTTTTCTGCATGCATAGTGCATGCACGGGAAACCGGCATTTCCGATCCTCTGAATCGAGGGGTTCAGAGGTCGAACGCGTGCGCGCAGGAGTCTGCGTGTGCCCGTTGAACTTCCTTTTTTTTTCCAGGTTTGCCCGTGCGTGAAGGCCTCCACTTTTTACACTTTAAAAAAGCAGACGTAAGGACTTAATTTTAAAAGGTAAGTGGTCTAATAATATTTTTTTTTCCACAGGTTTATTATTTTTAAAGACTTTACAGTAAGGTAAGTGTATTTTTAGCCCCGATTTTTTATAAAATTATTTTTTTCAAAAATTTAAATTATTGTTTAAAATAGTTATTTAAAGTTATTTATAGTTCATTTAAATAGTGTGATGTTTTTTAAAATTTTATTTCAAGTTTAAGTACTGTTTTGGGCGCCCGGAGTTTTCATGAGTTTGACAGTTCTTACTGTCAAACTCATGAATGAACTTTTGCATCCTCCGATTGGTTGCCCAGTGCTCACGTGATCCCAGCCGACGCATCGCACTAAGTACGCCACTGGGTCACGCAAGCACAGCGCGCCGGGAGCTGAACCGGGCCACAGACAGGAAATCCACGCAGGCCCAGACTTCAACTGCCGGCGCGCTAGGTAAGTGTAGGTCGGGGGCTTGCACCCGCGGGAAGCCCCCGACATGAATTTCTGGGCCATAATTTAGACATGTGATATGTAGTTTGCACACACACCCCATTGTGCAAATAATTAGCATTCAATTTCTAGGAATCAGATCCGTATGAGTCACTCCTGAATGCCAAATCAGATGGTTGGAAAATAATTCTGTCACCAGGTTGCTCTACTGAGCAGTCTCTCTGTCCCCCACTTCAAGCTCCTCAGCACCTCCAACAATGTCCAGAGCTGCCTCCTCAGTGTGGGTGAGCTGCACCACGGATGGTGGTCATCCTGTTTTCTCTCTCTCTCTCCCTTTCTCTTTTTCTCTTTCTCTTTCTCTCTTTTTCTCTTTCTCTCTCTCTTTCTCTTTCTTTCTCTCTCATTATGGGATCTCTTTTCCTGCAATGAGAGACAGAAGTTCAGTTTTAGTGAGAATGATGGAATGAGTGTAAAGAATGGATTGCATAGATGTTTGGAGGGAGACTATGATGGAGTGAGGTGCCAATACCAATTTCCCTCCTTGTGAGTTGTTAGTTGTCATTGCATAACATTGAGAGTGAGTGTGAGGGGTGCATAGTAAGATGGGGATGTGATTCTGTACATAGGGAGAGAGGGATGGGTGACAGTGCAAGGGATGTTGGGGTGAGTTACATCCTCGGGTTTTGAAAGAGGTGGCTATATAGATAGTTGTCATTTTCCAAAATTCCATAGATTCTAGAACGATTCCCGCGGATTGGAAGGTAGAAAATGTAACCTCACTATTTACGAAAGGAGGGAAGAACGAAAATGGGGAACTACAGGCCAGTTAGCGTGACATCAGTAGTAGGGAAAATGCCAGAAACTATTATTATGGATGTGGTAACAGGGCACTTAGAAAATAATAATAAGAATTGGCAAAGTCAACATGGATTTATGAAAGGGAAATAGTGTTTGATGAATCTTAGGGGGAAAAATTCAGTTGCTTGCGCCTCCCGTTAGTGCCTTAAGAGGGTGCCAAGTGGGGCGCAAAGCAACTAGCGCCCGGGCGCGGCGATATCTGCGCCTCTCACGAAATTAACTAGACATTTTGCGGCGGTGCTAAATACTGCCACCACAATCTCCTGCGCCGGCAGATCGTGACGTCAGTCGAGTGCGCAACGCCCCGGTAGTGCCCCGGACCAGATATTGAGTGGCGCCCCCTGCCTTACCACCTGCCGCTAGCAATGACAGGTTGAGGGGTGCATTCTGCAGTCAGAAAGGGACTGGTGGAGCGCTATTTAAAGGTGACCACTTCCTGCCTTTTTTTGTTGGTGACATTTTTGCACCACGCATTCTGAGAGAGAGACTTCTGGAGAGATTCAACGCTGTGTAAAGGAGTTTAGGGTACTGAGCAGCACTTGCAGGTTCATTTTGATTTGCCCTTCCTTGTATCGATTTAGAAGAGACTATGGGGCTGCACTGTGAGCTCTTTCCCTGGGCCTCTCCATTATTCTTTCCAGCAGATTTGATGTACAGGTCTCTCCAGGCCGAGATTCAAGGCTGCAATGAGCAGGATGTGGATGGAGAGCAAGATCAACCCATCCCTTTACGAACTGGCCGTGCCATTATGTCTGTGTTCCATTGCTGACTGACATCACATGAGCCTCGCCCGCCCTCTGAGGTAACGCCTCGCTCCTCGGCCTTAACGCCTTAAGAGAGGTGTGCAGCGCCTGATTTAGCGCTCCAATCACCTCCAAGGGCGATAAATGCCAAGTTTGCTGTTGGAGACGATAATTAGCACCAGGCGCTAAACTTTGTGCACCGCCAATAATGGCGCCCCGAATGGGGCAATACCGAATTTTTCCCCCTTAGAGTTTCTTGAGCTTCTAACTAGCAGATTAGATAAGGGGGAACCAGTGGATGTGGTATATTTGGATTTTCAGAAGGCATTCGATAAGGTGCCACAGAAGAGGTTATTAAACAAAATTAGGGCTCATGGGATTAGGGGTAATATACTAGAATGGATTGAAGATTGGTTAATGGATAGAAAACAGAGAGTAGGAATAAACGGGTAATTTTCGGGTTGGCAGGCTGTAACTAGTGGGGTACCGCAAGGATCAGTGCTTGGGCCTCAGCTATTCACAATCTATATCAATGATTTGGATGAGGGGACCAAAAGTAATATATCCAAGTTTGCAGATGATACATAGCTAGTTGGGAATGTAAGTTGTAAGGAGGATACAAAGAGGCTTCAAGGGGATATAGACCAGCTAAGTGAGTGGGCAAGAACATGGCAAATGGAATATAATGTGGAGAAATGTGAAATTATCCACTTTGGTTGGAAAAATCGAAAAGCAGCGTATTTTTTAAATGGTGAGAGATTGGGAAATGTTGGTATTCAGAGGGACCTGGGTATCCTTGTACATGAATCACTGAAAGTTAACATGCAGGTACAGCAAGCAATTAGGAAAGCAAATGGTACGTTGGCCTTTATTGCAAGGGGATTTAAGTATAAGAGTAAAGTCATCTTGCTGCAATCATATAGGGCCCTGGTGAGACCACACCTGGAGTAGTGTGTACTGTTTTGGTCTCCTTACCTAAGGAAGGATATACTTGCCATAGAGGGAGTGTAATGAAGGTTCACCAGGCTGGTTTCTGGGATGGGGGGATTGTCCAATGAGGAGAGATTGAGTAGACTAGACCTATATTCTCTAGAGTTTAGAAGAATGAGAGGTGAATTCATTGAAATATCCAAAATTCTTACAGGGCTTGACAGGGTAGATGCTGGGAGGATGTTTCCCCTGGCTGGGGAATCTAGAACCAGGGGTCACAGTCTCCGAATAAGGGGTCGGCCATTTAGGGCTGAGATGAGGTGAAATTTCTTCACTCAGAGGTTGGTGAATCTTTGGAATTCGCTTTTCCAGAGGGATGTGGAGGCTTAGTCATTGAGTATATTCAAGACAGAGATCGATAGATTTTTGAATATTAAGGGAATCAAGGGATATGGGGATAGTGCAGGAAAGTAGAGTGAGGTAGAAGATCAGCCATGATCTTACTGAATGGCGGAGCAGGCTCGAGGGGCCAAATGGCCTATCCTGCTCTTTTTTCTGATGTTCTTATGTCTAGACTAAAGCAATCACATAGCGGGGTTTCCCAGAGTGCGTTGTGCCTCACATAGCCTTTGAGCGCCTCCTGGAAGAAGTACACTCCATATAAACAGGAAGGGTATTATTCCATCAAGTGACTACACTTCAAAACGACTTCATTGGCTGTAAAGCACTTTGGGACATCCTTGTGAAAAGTGCTATAGAAATGCAAATTCTTTCTTATAATGACTTTTCTAATCATTTTATTTTAAATGTTGAGTGTTTTCTTCTACAAATGAAATATTCCTGTATTGTGAGGGCTAGATTAAATAAAATGCAATTGGCCTCATTTGAAAGATACATTTCACAGCATCATAGAATGGTTACAGCACAGAAGGAGGCCAGTCGGCCTGTTGAGCCCGTGCCGGCTCTCTGCAAGAGCACTTCAGCTAGTCCCACTCCCCCGCCCTCTCCCCGTAGCCTGCAAGTTTTTTTCCTTCAGGTACTTATCCAATACCCTTTTGAAAGCCATGATTGAGTCTGCCTCCACCACACTTCCAGGCATTGCATTCCAGATCCTAACCACTCACTGAGTAGAAAAGTTTTTCCTTATGTCGCTTTTGGTTCTTTTGACAATCACCTTGAATCTGTGTCCTCTGGTTCTCGACCCTTCCGCCAATGGGAAAAGTTTCTATATACGCTGTTCGGACCCCTCATGATTTTGAACACCTCTATCAAATCTCCTCTCATCCTCTGCTGTAAGGAGAACAACCCCAGCATCTCTAATCTATCCATGTAACTGCAATCCCTCATCCCCGGAATCATCCTCGTAAATCTTTTCTGCACCATCTCTAAGGCTTTCTGGATTGGATTTCAACAGCAACTTATCGGATTGCATCCTGTCACTGAGTTTTCTTTCAGTTTTATGTGGGTGATGTTGCAGTATTGAATACTGGAGGGAAGTGACAGGTAACTCTGGGGACTGTCTCTCAGCATATTCCTTCAGTTTATACATTCAAACAAGTTACAAGCCTATATGAGTTCCCGACTCTCCACGCCAATGTGCTGTTCATAGTTGAAATGTTTCTTATTGCAGTGTTCTGGCACAGACACAAGGGGCTGAATGGCCCACTTTTGTGCTGTAAATGCTTATGGTTCAATTCATGTTGTTTGTGTTTGTGTAATTTTGCTTCCAATGGAGATAAAAATATAAGGTCCCAATCATGGTGCAAAAAGATTTTTTTTTCATTCGTTTATGGGATCTGGGCGTCGCTGGCAAGGCCAGTATTTATTGCCCATCCCTAGTTGCCCTTTGAGAAGGTGGTGGTGAGCCGCCTTCTTGAACCACTGCAGTCCGTGTGGTGAAGGTACTCCCACAGTGCTGTTAGGTAGGGAGTTCCAGGATTTTGACCCAACGACGATGAAAGATCGGCGATATACTTCTAAGTCAGGATGGTGTGTGACTTGGAGGGGAACTTGGAGGTGGTGGTGTTCCCATGCGCCTGCTGCCCTTGTCATTCTAGGTGAAAGAGATCGTGGGATTGGGAGGTGCTGCTGAAGAAGCCTTGGCGAGTTGCTACAGTGCATTTTGTAGATGGTACACACTGCAGCCACTTTACACTGGTGGTGGAAGGAGTGAATTTTTAAGGTGGTGGATGGGGTGCCAATGAAGTGGGCTATTTTGTCCTGGATGGTGTCGAGCTTCTTGAGTGTTGTTGGAGCTGCACTCATCCAGGCAATTGGAGAGTATTCCCTCACACTCCTTACTTGTGCCTTGTAGATGGTGGAAAGGCTTTGGGGAGTCAGGAAGTGAGACACTCAGTGCAGAATACCTAGCCTCTGACCTCTTGTTGCCACAGTATTTATGTATTAACCAGACCATCATTTTAAATGGTTTTGATCCCTCCGGCTCATTCACGTACCATCCTGTTACCAAAAGCTGAATTATAAAATCACATTTTTCTTTTAGCAACGGCATCAAAAAAAATTGTTTTAGATTTGAGTCAAATGCAAATTAGCTCTGCCATCAGAATACAAATCAGAGCTATTGTGTTTTGTGTAGACATTCTGTTAAATTGTCCCTATGCGTTTAAGACTTGAAATAGGTTGCGCTCCCTGCTCATTAAATATAATTACCAGTGAACTCTGTATAATGTAAAAGTAGGGCTCTCAGTACACACTGAGAACTGCAATAAAATAAAGTTAAGCAGCTCCTCACAATCTTTTACCAAAACCTTTCACAACATATGTGCGCTCATTAAAATGGAAGCCATACAACATAGGAACAAGAGTAGGCCATTCAGCCCCTCAAGCCTGTTCCACCATTCAATTAGATCATAGCTGGTCTGTATCGCAACTCCATCTACCCACCTTGGTTCCTTATCACTTAATACCCTTGCCTAACAAAAATCCGTCAATCACAGTATTGAAATTTCAGTTGACCTAGACTCAACAGATTTTGGGGGAGAGAGTTCCAGATTTCCACTACCCTTTGTGTGCAGAAGTGCTGCTGACATCACCCCTGAATGGCCTAGCTCTAATTTTAAGGCCCTGCCCCCTTGTTCTGGACTCTCCCACCAGAGGAAATAGTTTTTCTCTATCTACCCTATCAAATCCTTTAATCAGCTTAAACACCTAGGTCATCCCTTAATCGTCTATAATCAAGGGAATATATAAAATGGTCTATCACACTTGATTCAGAAAAATGGTAGTTTGTTGGTGAAGCATGGTGTAGAGTGATGGACAACACGTTCTTGTCCACAGCCTCCTAGCCAGCAAGTTGCCCATTTCAGCAGAGCCATTGGGAAAGGGATTGATTGAAGACCGTGGGAACTACAAAGAGGAAGGGAGGAGCAGTGAGAGTTTGAGCTGTTCAAAGTGGATCTTGTGCTCCTCCTTGCAGCTAATTGCAGACCAGCATTGATGGACAGTAGTGGGGAGGCTACCTACCCAACCCACAGGAGAAAAAATTGCAAAGTAAAGATAGGTTTGCCATTTGGAGTTGTTTCTTAGACGATGGCAGGTGATACATCGACAGGCGCCTTGCTAATAGAGCGTGAAGAACAGCCTCAGCGCAGGATGAGTAAGGAGTACACATCCAGCCTCATTGCAGCTGTCAAATCTTTTACATGGATTATAATTAATCTAAAGCTTACTCTGGGACTTGCACATTAGAAAGGTAGCACCCACTATACGCTTCACTGAGGTGAATAGGAAAGTGTGAACAATGACTGTAATACTGTTGAGGGCAGTCTGCTGAGTTTTAAATGAAGGAATAATAACAGGCATACAGACAGCACACATTAGACATTTTTCCCAGAGATGTCAGGATATAGATAATTTAAAACAGCAAGGGGAATTTTTTTTAGTGCTGTAAAAATCTTTAGAAGAAAGAATACTCGCACTGAAGCCAATCATGTCAAGTCAACCATATCGAGTTGATGTTGGAGTGAAGCATCCCAGAATCGACCTATGATTGAGTAAAGTAATTTCCCCCACTCTCATATTTCAGTGTGACACAGTATGAAGCTCACTCCTCCCTTGTGAACTCCATGTCAGGATTGAATGCAGTACGAGTTGGTTGCCGAACACCACACTGGAGTGCGTGTTCAATTTATGGTATTTTTGCATCTACTGACGGTGGTGAAAGCTGTAATTCTGCGTGTCATGGTACAAAAATTCAATTTTCTTTTCTGGCATTATTCTATAATAATTACTTCATTTAAATTTACTAGCCACAACCACAACTTGCATTTATATCACACCTTTAACATAATAAAATGTCCCAAGGCGCTTCACAGGAATGTTATCAAACATAACTTGACACCGAGTCACGTGAGATATTAGGACAGGTGTCTAAAAGCTTGGTCAAAGAGGTAGGTTTTTAAGGAGGGGAGAAAGGTGGAGAAGTTTAGGGAGGGAATTTCAGAGTTTAGGGCAGTGCATTTTCAAATCAGTGCTACAGAATTCTGGTTGCGTTTCTGCGAGGTAATCATTTCCTTCGGTGTCAATACATAACGGGGCCATTTTGTCCAATGAGCTCTGGAATACCAAACCAAAAAGACAAAGCAGCGACGTGATGCTAAGGTAGTCTTTAAGTTTGGGTCAGAGATATGGAACATGTTTGTTTTGAGAATGGTGATGTAATGCCTCTGAGAATGTGTTAGCTATGGTGTCAGGCCAAGGTTACTATGTCACATTAAAACCACTAAGATTATTGTCGTAGCGCATTAACACTATCCCAGCCTCTTGGTAGGCACAAGTTGTAAGAACTCTGCACTTACGTTGACAGAGAAGGGTTGGACTCAAATTCAGTGCACGGTTCGCTCATTGATGAATTATGTTAGCACCACATAACGCAATAAGTTTAAAAAAAGCACAGTGATATGTTCTTCAGGTAACGAGGAGCTGAAATTCACCCACAGTGGTATGTCCCTTCACCTCATGTCTACATGTTGGTATATGGTTGTTGTATGTTTGTTCACACAGCACATCTGGGAATATACACTGATACGCAGAATGTGTTGAAACTGCTGTATATGCCTGCATAGTGCAGGAGCAAACAATGCTTTTGGACAGCAGTTTAAAGAAAGTATTGAATGTGAGGGGGAAAAAAAAGCTCTCCAATTCAAAAACAAAATGACAAGCAGGAGTCACAGTGCTCACACAATCTCTCCAAAAGACAGTGGCCCAGAAATTCGGGTCTCCACGGGTGAGTACGCACGGGGTACTCACCCGTAGGCCCAATGGAAGTGCCGGTTTCCTGCATGCACTGTGCATGCGCAGGAAACCGGCACTTCCGTTCCTCTAAACGAAGGGGTTCAGAGGTCGAACGCGTGCGCGGGGGAGGCTGCGTGTGCGCATCAAACTTCGATCTTTTTTACAGGTTTTCCCGGGAACGTAAGCCTGCAGAATTTAGAAATGTAAAAAGCAGGCGTAAGGCCTGCTTTTTACAAGGTAAGTAGTGAATTAATTAAAATTAAAACATTTTTTCCACAGGTTTATTATTTTTAAATACTTTAAAGCAAGGTAAGTTTATTTTTAGCCCTGTTAGAAAATAAAATTATTTTTTTCAAAAATTTAAATTATTGTTTAAAATAGTTATTTCATGTAATTTATAGTTTATTTAAAAAATGTGGTTTAAAAATTTTTTTATTTGAAGATTTAGTGCTATTTTTGGGCCGTAGTATTTATAAGTGTTGACAGCACTTCCTGTCAGACTTATGAATGGAGCATTCCCTGCTCCGATTGGCTCCCCATGGCCCACGTGATCCCAGGGGATGCATCGAACTAACTGCGCCCCTGGGATTTGCAAGCACAGCGCGCCGGCAGCTGGACCAGGCCCCGGATCGGAATTCCACGGGGGCCCACAGCTCAAAGGCCGGCGCGCTAGGTAAGTGCAGGTCAGGGGCTTGCACCCGCGGGAAGCCCCCCGACCCGAATTTCTGGGCCAATGGCTTTTTCTTCTTCAATGGAAGTATAATTTTACTTCTGAGTTTTCCATCCAATCTGCGGCAGCGGGTGTGATGAGGACCCACATGATGCGATCTCAATTCCAGTATTTAAAGGGCCAATCCAAAGATGCAGTTTGGAGCAATTAGACTTGGGGGGAGGGGGGGTGGTGAAAGAGAAGAGGAAGTTCCAGAATGGATTTGAGATGTTCAAAGGATATGCCCTGGTTCACTGATGCCTCCCTTGGTGTGCTGCTGGGCGCTGTGAGAACCCGGAGGGAGATATTATTCTCCAGCGGTGGGAGGAGAAAACCTTTGACAGAAATGAAGAAGGTGTGGTTGGAGGTTGCACAGGTGAACAACAGGTGAACAGCAGTACCATGCTCCTGGATGCAATGCAGAATGCAGGAAGAAATTTAATGATCTATCCAGGTTTGGAAAGGTGAGAACAGGTGCACATTCACCTACATCCTGCTGTTTGCATCACCCCCCAACCCACTGTACCTTGTCAAGCCTACTCCATCACATCACTCCTCACACCCACTTACCTTGCATCTTTCTCTGTCCACATCCACACCCCCCCATCTATCCATCCACCACTGCCACTCACCCTCATCCTTATGTAATTTCATGCCTCTCCTTCACCCTCACCAAATGCTCTCCATCCATCAGCTGAACTCATGCCATTACTGTCACTCATAGGTCTGTTCTTTCCCTTGCAGCAGAAGATGAGAGCACAGAAGACCAGGGAGAGGGAGAGAACTGGAGTTGGTCCTCCAAACATCTCATCACTGGCAAGCGCAGAGCAGGAGGTGCTGGAAATCAGTGGAGTTTCAGCATCCCTGGCCGTTGGAGCTGGAGAGATGGGGAGCTCCCAGCTGCCTGGTGGCACAATTAAATATCAACGACCCACATGTCATTAAGCACTCAGTAACGTTGACTTGATTTCAACAGTGAGTGAAATATTATCATTGTCATAATGATAACTTGGAACATTTTCTTACCTTGCCAGGATTAATTCATGTCCTTTATCTCTGACAGGGCCTTCACGCATGAAGCAGAAGTCGGTGGTGATTCCTCAGGGGAGCGGAGTCCTTCTGAGGATGCCCCGTTACAGGACTCAAGCACCAGCTCAGATACTCGCACTTTGGTGGGACCACGTAGGCAGATAGTTGGGTTTTTACCTGGTAAGTCACACTTCACAAGTGAGGACGAGCAGGTGGTGGTGGCAGGGACAGCCGTGGAGTGTTTGCGTCGGAGGACGCAGCCCTCTCCAAGCTCTGCTCAGCTGGACACTGACGCTGTACCTCGGGGGCAGTCGATGAAAAGGAGAGTTGTTGAGGAGCAGCAGTCAATGTGCGATGCATTGACAGAGCTTCCAAGCACATTTTCCACGATTACAGAGAGAATGGAGGGCATGAGTTGATTGATGTCACAGGACATTGCGAGGATGCCTTCGTGCATGGATAGAGTGGCCAACTCCGTGGAACATCAAACGTGGCAATCAACTGAGTCCATGCAGGCCTTGACCATGGCCATGCACACGCTGGATGCCAACATTTCTGCTGCCTTAAATAGGATGAGAGACGTGACCTTACAATGCCGCCCTGATCTTTTACCAAAGTGCTCATCACCACAATTGTAGCAGTGAGAGGGATGTTGGCAAAAGGGGACATGGAAATTGGAACTCCACTCAAACTGCTTCCATTTCTCACCCTTTTCCCCCTCTGTCAATAGTCCACATACTGCCTCATCGGCAGGGGGCAGAGGGGGTGGTGGCAGGAAGAGTGGCCATTGCATGTGCTACTGACATGGGTGCACTGGTGCAACCTAAGTAAACCTTGCATGAATAAAGGGCATCCCTGGCATCCCAGGCAGCCATGTGAGCAGCTGGGGTGCATTGCCCCCATCATCTTCCTCCTCCTTGTCTTCCTCCTCCTCCTCGTCCCCCTCTGAATCATCCGAGGAAGATCTGAGCTCTTCGCCTTGCAGCACCCCTCTCTGCTGCTCCCCTCTCTGCTGTCTAATTACAGGTCTCCGAACAGCAGACTGGTGCTGGTGCTGGTGGATGTCATATTGGTCCTTGTCCGAGATCCAATGTAAGGCAGCCGTAGCGCCACCCATCCTGATGTGATTGAGAAAACCTCAAAACATGTAGAAAGTAACCTCTCGGCAAAATACTGTGAACAAACCCTTTCCCACGAGCAGGTAAGAAAGCAGCTGTGAATCTGAAGGAATAATTACTGGTCCTAGCCCTTTTCGGGCTACACCAGATTAAGTGTATTCCCCAGGCGTTCACCTTCAACTAAAGTTAGAGATAGCCAAATTCTATAAGATGCTTAATTGGTTCGAAAGGTCCAGGCTATCGCTCTCTAAAGGAAAGGAATGACTTGAAGATGTTACCGTCTTCCAGATAGCACTTTTAATAAGTTTAACTGGACTGTAACCTTCCGGGTATTATGAGGGTCTGGAAAACCCCCCCAGAATTCTGCAACTCCTCACAAAAAGAGTGTACAGAAATTGAGTTGCTCAATAACAGAATAGTAATCTCAGGATTGCTACCAGTGCCACGTGCTAATTAGAGTAGAAATAGAAGGATATTTCAGATGATTACGTGGCTTTTTGCAAATCCAATTCCTGATGCGTTGCCAAGCAACATGTGGAAGAGTCGGCGACACCGTCTGGCTGACCGTCGTCAGTAATTCAATCGCATCCATTTCCTGTGTCGTGCTCCAAGCTGGGTCTTGAAAGACAGTGTATGACTACACCTTGTATTGTTCCTCCTTTTCGGTATCCCACAGGACATCTCTTGATATTGTCTATGGAGACAGTTTTATGAATTTGCTTGCCATTGGGCTGGTTAATATGTATTTGAACTGTTCTTTCGTTAATAACAAAATGTATTTGAACAGGTTTCTTCCACTTCGGTCTTAAACCAGGTTTCTGCTTGAACTTAATTTCCTGTACCCATTCTCCTACTATGGGTCGCCATGCATTATTTGTCAATTTTTTCTGCCTATTTGCTTCCCTTATCCTCTGATCAATTCGATGAATCTCCTCTGTTACTTTTTATTTTAAATCTAACTGTTGCTGTCGGGTCAAGGACTCAGAGTGTGTAGAGGCAATAAAAGAACTATGGGTAAGCAGTGTATGCATCTCAACCCCATACATCAGATAATATGGAGTTTTAGGGGACACTGTCCCTGATGCAGATGTGGGCACATTATTGAGTGAAAGCTGCACCTCCGGAATGATGGTGGTCCACTTATGCCCCCTGATTCTCAACAGTTTGACCAATAGCTTTTATACTTCCTGGTTTTTACGCTCCACCAGCCCCGCTGATTGCGGATGACATGGTGTGTACTGGTCTCGCTAGATGTACTCCTAGGCAATTATCCAGTCAGCTAAACACTCATTCAAATAACTCCTCGAGAAACAGGGTGCGGTTTTGAAGCTTTACTTGAATAAAATTGTGAAACTGTAAACAAAGACAAAGTATGTTTTGTACACAGAGCTGAGTACTATACATTAGATGTTACATAAGATACAAACATGTTTATGAAAACAGAATAGGCTAACTGTATAAGTAAATAGCACTGAAGCTAAACCTCGGTAGCTAACAGCTAATAAACTTCTTATGGACAAAGTATTGTCAAAATACTACACTGACAAGGTTGTTATCATGTTACTAAACAAGGATACTCACAGACATTATGTCTTGCCTAGTGTATAAGGAAGGATGGAGGAGGATTCAGAATGGCTGCTTCATGTGGGCTTTGTTCACAACTCAGCAAAACACTCCCTGGAATACTACTTCCAGGGCAGACAGGAAGAAGGTTAAATAACACACTGCTATACAATAACTACCACTAAAGGGTGCTATCTGCATGTAATAAGTCCAGAACACTCCCCGTCTGGGGTCGTTAACGACCCCACATAATCCTAACTCTACTTGTCACTGGAGTCCTCTGGTGACAAAAGAATGACCACCTCAGAGACAGGCCGAGAGAAGACCTTTGCTGTTCCTTATTTGACGACTGCGATATGCGTCCCCCAACTCTGAGAAGTCCGTCGGTGTCGACGATAGGATGCAGCTTCCGTAGACAACTGTGAGGGGGTAGGTTGTGTTCTGCTGCTATGCACTTCAACTCTTCTGAGTAACACTCGTGTTGGACGCTCTTCATCACAAGGAATTTGGCTCTCTTGAGCTCCTCTTCAGAGGGACTCTTACGACAGATGTGCCACCTATGGCAGCTACTCTCTTGCATAGGCTGGGAGAAGGTATGAGCTCTGTGGGTTAGGCGTGCTGCTGTCTTTATGAGAGTGTTCCATTTGGAGAAACGCTCGAAGCATTTGGTGCTCATCAGGTCCTTAGAGATTTGAGTAACGTTTGCTGTGACTTGTGGGCGTATCTCAGAGTCAGAAACAGGGTTGAGGAGGTCGAATGACTCATTGAGTTCAGAGGAGTGCAGGGACGGATCCTGAAGAAAAGCAGGTCCTGACAGCCATGCCGTGCTGCTGAGAAGGGATGCTGTTACAGATCTAGACCCATGGTCAGCTGGGTTCAGGTCTGTGGGGAAGTACCTCCACTGGTCGGGGGGATGTGGACTGTCGGATACGTTGGACCCTGTTGTTCATGTATACGTAGAACCATCTACTTTGGTTATTGATGTATCCTAGCACCACTTTGCTGTCTGTATAATACTTGATGCTGTCGAACTTCAGATCCATCTCCTCCACTATGAACTCTGCAATCTCAACTGCTAATATTGCTGCGCACAGTTCCAATCTGGGTATGGTGAGGTCTGGCTGGGGTGCCAACTTGGCCTTCCCAAAGACGAAGCCAACTTTGCTTTGTCCATCTTTTGTGGTGACCTTCAGATAAGCCACACCTGCAATGGCCTTAGCGGACGATTCTGCAAAGACACAAAGCTCCTTGAATTGGACATTTGAGGGAGAGAAGGACGTATAGGAGTGAAGTATTTGGATCTCCTGTAAGTCTTGAAGAGAGTCTCTCCATCTGTTCTACTCTGCTTCCATCTCTTCAGGGGGGGGTGAATCCCACTCTTCAGCGCATGTGGAGAGTTCCCTGAGGAGCAGCCTGCCTTGTATGGTGACAGGGGCTAAGAAGCCGAGAGGGTCGTACAGGCTGTTGACTGTAGAGAGTGCTCCTCGTGTGAAGGGTTTCTTGTCATCTAAGGCTTGGAACATGAACGTGTCTATTGCTACGTTCCAAGACACTCCTAGGCTACCCTGTAGGGGGAGGTCATCAGTGAAGAGGTCTAGATCCTTGACATCCTTAGCACGATCTTCAGGGGGGAATGCCTCCATCACTGCTGGTCTGTTAGAGGCTATCTTGTGTAGCCTGAGGTTGGATAGTGCAAGTAGTTTCTGAGCTCGTCCGAGGGTACTGATGGCCTCTGCTTCGGTCGGGAATGACTTCAGTGCGTCGTCGACGTAGAACTCTCGTTCGATGAACCCTCTCACATCACTGCCAAAGTCATCTTCTTCTTCCTTGGCAGCCCTCCTTAGTCCGTATATGGTGACAGCAGGGGACGGGCTATTGCCGAAGACATGGACACGCATTCTGTAGTCCACAATGTCTCTGCTGGGGTCGTTGTTGCGATACCACAGGAAGCGGAGGAAGTCTCTGTGGTCTTCTCTCACCACAAAGCAGTGAAACATGTGCTGGATATTGGCAGTGATGGCGACGGGCGCTTTCCTGAATCTCATGAGTACCCCCAAGAGGCTATTGTTGAGATCGGGCCCTGTGAGGAGTACATCATTGAGTGAGTCTCCCTGATATGGTGCACGGAAGTCAAACACCACGCGGATATGTTCCCCAACTTTTTGGGGTGATAGACTCCGAAGGAGGGGAGGTACCAACACTCTTGGCCTTCCTGGAGTGGAGGAGCAAGCTCTGCATGATCGTTGACAAGCATTTTCTTGACAAACTCTAGGAAGTGTGCTTTCATCTTTGGCTTCTTCTCTAGTGTGCAATGGAGTGAGTTAAGACGATTATAGGCATACTCCCTGTTGTTCGGCAGCCGTCGTCTGGGGTTCTGGAAGGGTAAGGGTGCAACCCAGCTGTTAGAGCTGTCATGAGAGACCTCATTGTCCATAATCTGGAGGAATCTCATGTCGTCAATCGATGGAGCAAGTTTGTGGTCATTGGCGATGCGACAGAAGACTGACTGACCCGGGTTCTCTCCAGTGAGCATCATCTGTGTGCTGTCTGCGGAGATCAGCGCTGGGGGGTTCTGAGGCTGGGCTGTATGACTGAACTTCTCTGTCACTCGGATCTGATTACTGCATGGGGTAAGGTAGCTTGGACGACCATTCTCCAAGATGGAAGTCTTGAGTGTGCTCACCTGAGATGGCTTGTGAGCACCCCTGAGGCACACGTCTCCAACAACGACCCAGCCGAGGTCTAGCCTTTGGGCGAAAGGGGCGTCATGTGGACCGTTGATCTGTTTCCTTATCTTATGTACCCTCAGGATGTCCCTGCCCAACAACAGGAGTATGTCTGCATCTGGATCAAGAGGTGGGATCTCGTCTGCAATGCGTCTCAGATGACTGTGGTGATGAGCTGCATTCGGAGTGGGAATTTCAGAACGGTTGTCGGGGACTTGATTACATTCGATGAGTGTAGGAAGGGGGAGGCTAATCTTCCCGCCAGCTGACTCAACAACATAACCACAGGCCCTCCTGCCGGCTGTCTCTGAAATTCCAGCACACGTCTTCAGCGTGTAAGGCGACGGACTTCCTTTGACCTTGAAGATGTTGAAGAACTCGGATCTTGCTAGAGAACGGTTGCTTTGTTAATCTAGTATGGCATACATCTTTTCAGATTCCTGGCGACGTCCTACGGGGTACACATTAACGAGGCATATCTTGGAGCATGCTCTTGCGCTCACTCCTTCTCCACACACCTCAGTGGACCTGGATGTAATCTCCGGATAGGTGGCTCCCTCTCTCTCCCTGCCGTGCTCTGAGGCGGGAGGAGACAACTCTGACTTCCAAGGAGCTGGGCCTGGGTGGAGTGCTGAAATGTGCCGATCGCTTTCACATTCTGTGCATTTTGCATCTACCTTGCAGTTCTTGGTGAGATAGTTCGTGGAGGAGCAGCACTTGAAACATATAGGGCTAGATTTTCAGTTGCTTGCGCCAGCAGTTAGCGCCTTAAGAGAAGTGATTTTCGGGCGCTATGCGTGTAGCGCCCGGGCGCAGCGCAGTTTGCGCCCCGCCCCAAATTAAGTTGTCCGTTAGCGCCGGCGCAAAGTTTAGCGGCCGCCCGGATGCGCGCGCAGAAAATGACGTCACATCCTCGTGCAACGCCCTTTGGCCGCCCCGAATCCAAACTTCAGTCGGACCGCCCCATTGTGCGGCTGGCGTCCAGAGCGTTTGTAAAATGGAACGCAACACACCCTGGGGAGCGCAAATTAAAGGGCACTCCTCCTGCACTATAAAAGACAGTCTGCATGTGTTGTGTGGCAGGATCCAGTGTGTTGTTGTGAACGGTGTATTTATGTTTCCGGCCACCACCACCACCACCACCTCCTCCTCCACCTCCTCCTCCTCCTCCTCCTCCTCTTTTCCCCCCAGACTCTGCCTTTGAAAAAAACACATGCACCCTTCCCCTTTAAGAGCTCACTGGCACCAGAGTGTCTGCCGTGCGCTGCGCCCGAGCTCGGGTGTTGCGCTCTGCACCGCCGGCTTAGCGCCTAAAGATAGTAGTGGAACGCCTCTTTTAGCGCTCCACCAACCTCTTAGGGCGAAGCCACTGAATTTCCGGCAACGGGGCGCTACTTTGGGGCGGGCGCTAACTTCGGGCGGGCGCTAAGGTTAGCGCCCCAAAACTGTCTATACTGAAAATCTAGCCCAAAGAGTTCTCTTTGAGGTACTGTTTACAGTCTTCCAGGGACTTCTCTCTGAAGCCTCTGCATCTCTTTAATGGATGGGGCTTGTTGTGGATGGGGCATTGTTTGCACATATCCTCAGATTTCTTCTGATCCCTGTGTTCTCGATTGAAGACACTTGTGTTTTGTGGACAGATATTGGTGTCTTTCCATGTCTGTCAAACTTGTCTCTTCTGGCAAGTGCTGTGTGGGAGGAGAAGAAGTTGAAGCTGGGGTCTGTCCTGGCTTTGGATTCTTTACGGATGAAGTTGGCAAACACAGAGAATGGAGGGAAGGTAACGTTGTGCTCTAGCTTGAACCTTGACCCGAATGATGTCCACTTCTCCTGCAGATGGAATGGAAACTTCTCAATGATGGGACTTACCCCTCTGGAAGTGTCTAAGTACGATAGGCCAGGTAGGTAGCCGTCCTGCTTTGCAGCTTCGAGTTCCGACAGCAGATTTCCAAGGTCGCGGAGCTTCTGGGGTTCCTTATTTGTCAGCTTCGGAAAGTTCGCCAACCTGGCAAAGAGAGCCCTTTCAATGGCTTCAGGCGAGCCATAGCTTTCTTCCAGCCTTGCCCAAGCCATCATCAACCCAGCTGGCGGATGTCTCACATTGACTGCTTTTATCCTGCGTGCCTGTCCGGCGGACTCTGGGCCGAGCCATTTGATAAGGAGGTCGAGCTCTTCTCCTGCCGACAGGTCTAGGCCCGATATGGCACCATGGAAGGAGGACTTCCAGGCCCAATAGTTCTCTGGTTTATCATCAAACGTGGTTAGCCCTGTAGTCACCAGCTGGCTGCGTGCATGGTATTTGACAAGGTCGTAGGTGGTGGGGCCTATGTCATGGTCGCCTTGAGTAGGGGCTCTGCTGGGGGGTCTCAAGGAAACAAGAGGGGGTTTGCTGCTGACTTTCTCTCCTCAGCGCTCCATTCCTCTGCACGGTGTCCTCTGTTTTGCGGGGGAGGATCCTGTGACTTTGGGCACGCAGTCCATTTTGAACTTGGTTGGTGACATGGGGCATGTTATATGGTGTGCTTTAGTCTGTAGAGATGTGTGGGTCTTCATCTCTCTCTCTCGTAAACTGTGTGTCAGTTTGGTCGCTCACATAGTCTGTGGTGCGCTGTAGTCGACTCTGACGCGGAATGGGAATTGGAAATTTGCTAGCTGACTCAAGATCAGCTTCCATTAAAAGTGCCTCCAATATTTGTGCCTCAGCTAATGCAACATCTCTCTATTTTTCTTCCTGCAGAGCGTCTAGTGTGGCTTGGAGACGGGCCCGTTCAACTTTTATCTCCCTTTCTTCCTGCAGGGCGTCTAATGTGGCTTGGAGACAGGCCCGTTCAACTTTTATTTCCATTTCTTTCTTGTCATACGCTGCTTCTGCCTTGACCCATGCTCTGGCAATAGCCATACTAACACTAGAACCAGCTGATGACCGTGAACCGGCTGATGACCTAGAACCAGCTGATGACCTGTAGTAACGAGAGCTTATAGACAGATTTTCACATTCTTCAGTTTCCTCTAATTGTTTAAGGTCTTCTACTTGCTGAGTAGCATTTTCGGAATTACCTCCTGCCATGATGATGTGAGGTAAGTGTGGTGTACAAGGTGAAGACTTAAGCTGGCTGTGTCGTGATGGCTTACTCTGTGCCTAGATGATGGCCACTTAACTCTTGAGTCCTTGCTGCTCCACGTGGAGGATCTCCTCTCTTCACAGCTAGCCGTATTGCTGTCTTTTCACTGTACTGGTCTCACTAGATGTACTCCTATCCAGTTATCCAGTCAGCTAAACACTCATTCAAATAACTCTTCGAGAAACAGGGTGCGGTTTTGAAGCTTTACTTGAATAAAATTGTGAAACTGTAAACAAAGACAAAGTATGTTTTGTACACAGAGCTGAGTACTATACATTAGATGTTACATAAGATACAAACATGTTTATGAAAACAGAATAGCCTAACTATATAAGTAAATAGCACTGAAGCTAAACCTCAGTAGCTAACAGCTAATAAACTTCTTATGGACAAAGTATTGTCAAAATACTACACTGACAAGGTTGTTATCACGTTACTAAACAAGGATACTCACAGACATTGTGTCTTGCCTAGCGTATAAGGAAGGATGGAGGAGGATTCAGAATGGCTGCTTCATGTGGGCTTTGTTGAAGAAGGGTTCGACCCGAAACGTCAACTCAAATTTCTCTCCACGGATGTTGCCTGACCTGCTGAGTTTTTCCAGCATTTTCTGTTGTTATTTCAGCAAAACACTCCCTGGAATACTACTTCCGGGGCAGACAGGAAGAAGGTCAAATAACACACTGCTATACAATAACTACCACTAGAGGGTGCTATCTGCATGTAATAAGTCCAGAACATGGCGTGCTGTGCTCTAAGCCAATCTCCCTTTGTTCACACTATTCTTTGAAGACCTTCGATACAAAGACTTTGCCTTTATCGGAGGGTAAGATTTTGGGTGCACCAGCTACAGTAATTATATCAGAAATAGCCCTGGCAAGTGTGTTTTCCGAAACGGTTTTCGTGGGGACCAGCCAGTAGAAGGAAGTGCATCCATCTAAACAAACGAGAACATGTCTATATCTCAAAGACGGGGGAAGTGGTCCAATAAAGTTAATAAAGAATTTTCCCGTTGGCTTATCAGCTTTCACAGGAGCCAATGGTGGTGGCTTAATTATTGATGACTTATTGGTTAAATTGCATGGCTCTCAATTTGCCACGTATGTTTTACAGGCTTTAAGCATGCCTGGCCACCAATATAAGAGGGTCAATTTGCAGAATGTTATTCTGGCACTACAATATGATTGACTTATGCCCTCATGAGCTTCTTTTACAAGCTGTTCTCATTTGTGTCTCGGGGGTACCTCTCGGTTTCCTTTGGGCAACTTAACTAGTACAATACCCGTAGGGGTTTCCGAGTCAAAGTACTTTGGTGGATATCCTGGTGGATTCTCTTTTGTTGGGTCTAATAGCTGAATTAGTTCCTCATCCTGATTAGCTGCCCGTTCTGCCCCAGTGATTACACTAACATTGGCAGGCCCCTCTCGAGGGGGTTTCATGCAGACCGAACATTTCGCTTCGTCTGCAAGGCTGTTTCCTTTTGAGTGTACTGTCCCAGTGGTATGCCTGTTTATATGAATTACCTGACAATTCTTTTTCTCCATTCTCGAATGGAGAATATCGTCCCATAGTGTGGGTTTAATAAGGCCTGCTTTCTCTAAAGAATACCATAATGCTGCGGCTTCAGCATATTACGCTGTCTTATGGCCAAGGGGTATAGACAGTAATTCTTCTGGATAAAAAGAATAGGAATCTTAAAGTCCCTACTACTATCCCCATCCCAGCTGAGGATTGTTGGGATGTCTCTTTTTTAACCATCATTGACGATCCATCACAGTAAATAACTTGATGGTATTCTGTAAGCAGTCTCATAGGTATTTGTCTGATTCCCTCCTCCGTATCACCATCCTCCATGATGGGGAGATGCTCTATCTTTGCACATTGATTTGGATGGCATTGTAGATAAGGATAGTATTTATTACTGAGTTGCTCGAGGAGGTCTTTGCCAGCCCCCTCTAGGCAAGTTTGATCAAGCTGTGTTCGAACATGTTTTTCCCTGTCATCCTGGTCTGTGGATGCTTCTACAGGTCTGGTTGAAATTTTAAGGTAATGTTTCATGTCTGGTTGTCCTATAATGAGGGAACAGGCTAATTGTGGCACCAGTCCTATATCTAGGGTCACCGTGATTCCAAATATAGTAATAGATATCTTGTAAAAATTAATTATTTTGATTTTTATCTTGCGTGAATCCCCCTAATGATTTTTTACAAATTGGGCTTCCCAAACCTGTCCACTTAGTTTTTATAATTGCAGGACCTATTACAGTGTAATCAGCTCCCATATCAAACAGGGCTTTCACTTGTGTGTTTGTGGGCAAGGTTTCCAAGGCATAGGGGAATTCAAGAGGCCCTGGCTGGGTGCCAGGCCTTCAATCCTGGGATTGTTCATCCTCAGGATCCTGAGCTTCATTTGCTGCTTTATCTTTAATTATCTTAACTGATTTTTGTTCCACCCTCTTGGGGGGGTTTCATGTTTTCCAGATCCCTGAGGGGGTTTGTCAGACCATTTTCTTTCTTGACGATCCTCCTGTTGAGTTGGACGTTGGTTCTGCCGGGAATCTTTTTGATCCCAATTTTGGCTTTCTCGGTACCCTCCCATGGCTCTTTGATAGTTTTGGCCAGTGTAAAAGCTGTCCCCATAGGGAGTCCACTATCCTTTGCTTTCCTTTCGAGGTCTAGCCCCATGTCTATCCCATCTTTCTGGGGAGAAATCTGTCTCATATTGTGGGCGAGTTGGGGGTGTAAACCTTCTGGAATACTCTCTTGGGGGTCCCGAGCCATGGGTTTGTGTCTGGGCGTGGTGGACTTGAGACTTGGGTCTATACAGTCCTTCTTTCTGAGTACCAAAGGTGCCTTCTCTGGTTTTTTTATCCCTAGTTTCTGATCTCATTATAGGTTTAGTTTGGGGTAGATCTAAGAGGTCATGATTTAATTGGATAATGCGATTGACATTATCCCATCTTTGTTGGCTATCTCGATATTCATTTAGAGCACCCTCACAGGCAAGTTTGAGGGCTGTATTTTGGTTGGCCAGGCAACCATGGACAATGTCCCAATTATCCAGTGTAAGTACTTTGCCTGATCTGTAGGCAGCTACCAGCCCTTTAGTTGTGGCTGTATTAGTGAGTATTTTCTTGATGGAACCTATTACATGCCCTCCCTGAGTTGCCATGAGATCATAAGCGTATATTTGAACTCAGTTGTTGCACTGGTTTAATGGGAGAATTAAGTCTGAACTTAGTATCATTTGCAGTAGTTGCCTCAGGTTTTGGGCATTCCAATCTTGGCAACAGGTTTCCAATTTATCAAGGTTAGTTAGAATCCAGCAGGCTTTTTCCTGGCTGGTGTTTCCCGGCCTACCACACATTGTGTAGATAGAGCTCAGGTTTACTTGAACTAGGGGTGCAATTTGTGGTTGCTGGGTTTGGTTTACTGGGCCATTAATCATTGCGCCTCCAGCATTTAGATAAGAGTGAGCTAGCGCCTGTCGGCATTGTTTATAATGGATGCTAAACTGTCTATAGTTTTCTCAAAAATTGTTGTCATTTATTTCATTATGAGTTTGCCACCTTAACCGTAATCCATGGCCCCAGGAGCATAGGCTGCTCTGGGTCCTGCTATTTGTCCATGGTTGCCACCACATTGTTGGGCACCGTTCATTAGGCATCCCAATTGTGCAGGTGTGCGCCTTATCATTAAGGAATTTATTGGATTTGGAGTACTTGTTTGATTATCCCACAGGATATTCTGTATCCCCTGGTTCTGGTGATCAACATTAATCGTGCCATGAGTTCCAATGGCTCCTTCAGCATCAAAGCCTTCTATTTCAAAAATTATCACTTAGTTATGTGGAGGTACAGGGATAGGATTATTTCCCCTAATAAAACAATCGTTTGAATTTTCTAATAAAAAGACTTGGCCAATTCCGACTGAGTTTGCCATTTCGTCAGGACCTAACCTCGGTTACATAAGAATATAAGAACATAAGAAATAGGAGCAGGAGTAGGCCAATCGGCCCCTCGAGCCTGTTCCGCCATTCAATAAGATCATGGCTGATCTGATCCTAACCGCCAATCCACTATCACAGAACCATCTCCTGAATCTAACAGAATTAGACACACGAAATAGGAGCAGGATCAGGCCACACGGCCCCTGGGCCCGCTCCGCTACCCACAGGGCCATGACCAATCTGAACCTAGACTCATATCCAAATTCCTGCCCGCTCCCCATAACCCTTAACTCCCTTTACTTCTAGGAAACTGTCTATTTCTGTTTTAAATTTATGTAATGATGTAGCTTCTACAGCTTTTTGGGGCAGCATATTCCATGGACCTACCACCCTCTGAGTGAAGTAGTTCCTCCTCATCTCAGTCTTGAAAGAGCAGCCCCTTATTCTAAGACTATGCCCCCTAGTTCTAGTTTCACCCATCATCGGGAACATCCTCCCCGCATCCACCCGATCCAACCCCTTCACAATCTTATATGTTTCAATAAGATCGCCTCTCATTCTTCTGAACTCCAATGAGTAGAGTCCCAATCTACTCAACCTCTCCTCATATGTCCATCCCCTCATCCCCGGGATTAACCGAGTGAGCCTTCTTTGTACTGACTCGAGAGCAAGTATGTCCTTTCTTAAGTATGGACACCAAAACTGTGCGCAGTATTCCAGGTGCGGTCTCACCAATACCTTGTACAACTGAAGCAATACCTCCCTATTTTTATATTCTATCCCCCTAGCAATGAAAGCCAACATTCCATTGGCCTTCTTAATCACTTGCTGCACCTGCATAGTAACCTTTTGAGTTTCGTGCACCAGGACCCCCAGATCCCTTTGTACTTCAGTACTTTCCAGTTTCTTGCCATTAAGATAATAACTTGCTCTACGATTTTTCCCGCCAAAGTGCATAACCTCACACTTTCCAGTATTGTATTCCATCTGCCAAATCTCTGCCCACTTACTTAGCCTGTCTATGTCCCCTTGCAGGTTTTTTATTTCCTCCTCACTCACTACTTTCCCTCCCATCTTAGTATCATCTGCAAACTTTGATATGTTACACTCGGTCCCCTCCTCCAAATCGTTAATATAGATTGTAAAGAGTTGGGGACCCAGCACTGACCCCTGCGGAACACCACTAGTTACTGATTGCCAGTCTGAGAATGAACCATTTATCCCAACTCTCTGCCTTCTGTTAGATAGCCAATCCTCTATCCAAGCCAGAATATTACCCCCAATCCTGTGATTTTTTATCTTAAGCAATAATCTTCTGTGTGGCACCTTGTCAAATGCCTTTTGGAAGTCTAAATACGCTACGTCCACTGGTTCCCCTTTATCCACCCTATATGTTACTTCCTCAAAGAACTCCAGCAAATTTGTCAAACATGACTTCCCCTTCATAAAACCATGCTGACTTTGTCCTATTAAATTATGATTATCCAAATGTCCTGTTACTGTCTCCTTAATAATGGACTCCAATATTTTACCTACCACAGATTTTAGGCTAACCGGTCTATAGTTTCCAGCCTTCTGTCTACTGCCCTTTTTAAATAAGGGTGTTACATTAGCAGTTTTCCAGTCTGCCGGGACCTTTGCTGAGTCCAGGGAGTTTTGGAAAATTATTACCAATGCATCCACAATCCCTACCGCCACTTCCCTCAAGACCCTAGGATGGAAGCCATCAGGTCCAGGTGATTTATCCGCCTTGAGTCCCATTATTTTACTGAGTACCACTTCCTTAGTGATTTTGATCATGTTTAGCTCCTCCCCCCCTATAGCCCCCTGTTTGTCCAGTGTTGGGATATTCTTAGTGTCTTCTACTGTAAAGACTGATACAAAATATTCATTCAGTGTTTTTGCCATCTCCATATTTCCCACCATTAATTTCCCGGTCTCATCCTCTGAGGGACCAACATTTACTTTAGCCACCCCTTTTCTTTTTATGTAACTATAAAAACTCTTACTATCTGTTTTTATATTTTTTGCTAATTTACTTTCATAATCTATCTTCCCTTTCTTAATCAATCTTTTTGTTATTTTTTGCTGTCTTTTAAAGTTTTCCCAATCCTCTATCCTCCCACTAGATTTGGCTACCTTATATGCCCTTGTTTTTAGTCGAATACTATCCTTAATTTCTTCACTTAGCCACGGATGGCTGTCTTTTCTTTTACACCCTTTTCTTCTCAGTGGAATATATATTTTTTGGAAGTTGTAAAATAACTCCTTAAATGTACACCACTGATCATGTATCGTCTTACCCTTTAATCTATTTTCCCAATCCACTCTACTCAATTCCGCTCTCATACCTTCATAGTCTCCTTTATTCAAGCTTAGCACGCTTGTTTGAGATCCAACCTTCTCACCCTCTAATTGAATATGGAATTCAACCATGTTATGGTCACTCATTCCAAGGGGATACTTTGCTAGGACATTTTTAATTAATCCTGTTTCGTTACACAGGACCAGATCTAAGGTTGCTTGCCCCCTGGTCGGTTCAGTTACATACTGCTCAAGAAACCCATCCCTAATACACTCAATGAACTCATCCTCAAGGCAGCCCTGCCCAATTTGATTTGTCCAATTAATATGATAGTTAAATTCCCCCATAATTATAGATGTTCCCTTATTACAAGCCTCAACTATTTCCTGATTGATAATCCGTCCAACAGAGTTGCCACTGTTCGGAGACCTATAGATTACGCCCACTAGTGTTTTTTTCCCCTTATTATTCCTTACCTCCACCCAAACTGTTTCATTATCCTGATCTTTTGACCCAATATCATTTCTCTATTACAGTGATTCCTTCCTTTATTAACATAGCCACCCCACCTCCCGTTCCTTCCTGCCTGTCCTTCCTGATCGATAAATAACCTGGTATGTTTAATTCCCAGGCATTGTCACCCTGCAGCGATGTTTCTGTAATGGCCACAAGATCATACCCATATGTAGTTATTTGTGCCATTAACTCATCTATTTTGATACGAATGCTACGTGCATTCAGATAGAGAACTTTCAAAGATGTTTTGTGACACTTAGGCCTAGAAATTCAGTAAGGCGCTGCCAGCTTTGCGCCCAGTTACCGCCTAAAGAGGGCTTCTGCGCCAATACAGGAGTTTGCGCTGATATTCAGCGCAGCAGTAATGGCGGCGGTAGTCGTTAGCGCTGCGCCGGCACCGATGATGTCATCGGTGTGCGCAGTGTCCCGGTTCCGCCCCGATACCGGCCCGATCCCCATATTTAGTTGCGGCCGCCTCTTCCGCAGCGGCTGCAAACAGCGACCAGAAAACAGGGCCGTACTGTAGCCTTAGTGGGGCGCTTTAAGGTGGAGGTGCGGCCGGCCGCTTTTTCGGCGGCCACCTGCCCGCACCTCCTTCCCCGGATTCCTCCACCCCCCCCGCGGCATTGCCGGCTGCTTTCCGCGAACCCGGCACTTCTCCGTGGTGCCGGGCTCATTTGCCGGCACTATCCAGCGGTGATCTCCCCGTTGCAGGCACCTCCACCTTAAGAGAAGGAGGAGGCCTGCAGTACCGCAGCCTGCCGCTCCGCAGCGGGTGGCGCAGCGGTGCCTAGAGCGCTGAAATTCAGTTTCAGCGCCCCAAGCGGGGGCGGGCACACCCTGGAATAGCGCCCGGTTCCGACTTGGGGCGCAAAAAGTGAATATCTGACGGTCGCAAATGGCTCCGCGCCCAGCGCTAACTTTTGGGCGCTAGCCAGCTGGCGGGGCCATAGTGAATTTCAAGGCCTTAGTTCCTGCTTTTGCCCTTTTTATTACTTCACCTTTTACTCCATACCTTCTGCCCCTTCCTGACACGCTCTGGTTTTCAATTTCCCCACTGCTACCTAAGTCTATGACTTTCTCTGTTGTCATTTTTATTATTTGCTCTCTAGGAACCTCCCCCCCACTAGTTAGTTTAAAACCCTCTCTACAGCCCTAGTTATATGATCCGCCAGGACTCTAGTCCCAGCACTGGCCAAGTGAAGCCGTCCCAACGGAACAGCTCCCTCCTGCCCCAGTACTGGTGCCAGTGTCCCAGGAAGCAAAACCCATTTCTCCCACACCAGTCTTTGAGCCACGCATTTAACTCTCTAATTTTATTTGTCCTAGCCAAATTCGCTCGTGGCTCAGGTAATAATCCAGAGATTATTACCCTTGCAGTTCTGCTTTTTAATTTGGCCCCTAGCTGCTCAAACTCCCTCAGCAGATCCTCCTTCCTTGTCCTATCTATGTCGTTGGTACCAACATGGACCACGACAACTGGATCCTCCCCCTCCCACTCCAAGTTTCTCTCCAGTCCAGAGGAGATGTCCTTAACCCTGGCACCGGGCAGGTAACACAGCCTTTGGGACTCTCGCTCTCGGCTGCAAAGAACTCTATCTATCCCCCTAACGATACTATCCCCTACCACTACAACATTTCTTTTAACTCCCCCCACTTGAATGGCCCCCTGCTCCACGGTGCTGTGGCCAGGTTGCTCATCCTCCCCGCAGTCCCTGTTCCCAACCTCACAGGGAGTAAGAGCCTCGAACCTGTTGGACAAGTGCAAGGGCTGCGGCTCCTCCAACACTACCTCCTGGATCCCCATACCTGCCTCACTTCTAGTCACACCATCCTGACCCTGGCCACGGACTACATCTGAATTAATTAATCTAATTGGTGTGAATACCTCGTGATACACAGAGTCCAGGTAACTCTCCCCCTCCCTGATGTGTCTCAGTGTTTGAAGCTCGGACTCCAGCTCTTCAACACGGAGCCGGAATTCCCGAGCAGCCAACACTTACTGCAAATGTGATCACAGTGAGCATCAATGGCGTCCACCAGCTCCCACATATTGCAGCAGCAACACATCACCTGATCTCCCATTCTATGTAAGTAATTAAATTTATTAATATTATTCTTAAATACCCTCTGCCCCGATTCTAGATGGTGAATATCACACCTTAGAAACTATAAACCAAAGAGATTAAGCTTCAAAAGGGAGAAATACTCACCAACCAATCACTTACCCGCTTTCTGGTGACGTCACACTTGGATTACTTTTTACCTCTCTCCTTCCCTCCGAGACTGGAGACTGGTACACCTTACCTGGTCTCTGGGGCTTTTATAGCCCCGCTCTGCCGCTCAGGATTCCCGCCGACGCTGTGAGGCCTTACCTGGTCTCTGGGGCTTTTATAGCCCCGCTCTGCCGCTCAGGATTCCCGCCGACGCTGTGAGGCCTTACCTGGTCTCTGGGGCTTTTATAGCCCCGCTCTGCCGCTCTGGATTCCCGCCGATGCTGTGAGGCCTTACCTGGTCTCTGGGACTTTTATAGCCCCGCTCTGCCGCTCGAGATTCCCGCCGACGCTGTGAGGCCTTACCTGGTCTCTGGGACTTTTATAGCCCCGCTCTGCCGCTCGAGATTCCCGCCGACGCTGTGAGGCCTTACCTGGTTAGGGTTTAATATTTCATCAGGACCTAACCTTGGTTAGGGTTTAATATTTTGTCAGGACCTAACCTCGGTTAGGGTTTAATATTTCGTCAGGACCTAACCTCGGTTAGGGTTTAATATGAACTTCATAAGAAATTTCTAGACCTCAATGGTATATTGAGGGAGTTCTGATTTAAGTTCTACAAGGCCTGATCAGGGTCTTGTCATCTCGAGAGACTTAAATCTGTCAGTAAAACATTCCTTCTATACTTAACAATCTACAAGATGGATATAGATATAGATATAAATATAAGTATAGGTTCTGTATCAACTCATTAACACACACGTTGGGCACCAACTGAAGGGATAATTACTTTTCGGGCTACCCAAGATCAGGCGTATTCTCCAGACATTCACCTTCAACTAAAGTTAGAGATAGCCGAATTATATAAGATGCTTAATTGGTTCTAAAGGTCCAGGCTATTTCTCTCTAAAGGAAAGGAATGACTTGAAGATGTTACCGTCTTCCAGATAGCACTTTTAATAAGTTTAACTAGACTGTAACCTTCCGGATATTATGAGGGTCCAGAAAACCCCCCCAGAATTCTGCAACTCCTCACAAAAAGAGTGTACAGAAATTGAGTTCGTGAGTTTGATACAGAAATACTATTTGAGACAATTCTAAAAATATATAGATTTATTTAAGAGCCAACATACAGTTAACAGCTGGTGAGTCAATCGCGACTTTAACAGTTCAAAATACAAATAGCTTACATTTCTTATTCTCAGAGATCCTTATTCTCAAATCTTAACTTTGTACATTTTTACATTTCTTATTATTTCTAATCCAGAATATCCACCAAAATCAAATAAGAGTACCTCTTGATCCCCGAGACTCAGAGTTAAAAACTTACAGAGCCTGCCTTTGAAGTTGAGAATTGCTTGCCCCTTCCAGTGACTTCTGACTTTCTATTTGAAAGCTCTATTTTTATACTCTTTTTTAGTGGTTTATTCTTTGAAGTTTTCTGCTGATGTAAGCTAATTATCTCTAGTCATCTTCTGTTGAATTCTTTCTAATCTTACTGCAATTTCAGCTGTTAACTTTCAGAATCCTGTCTGCTGTGTAGGTGTTTCAAAAACTTATCATAAAAAATGGTTATTACAGATTTATCTCTTTGATCCCATTCTTACGAAGACTTCAGTTCAATTCTTAATATTGGCTTAACTGGTTATAATCAGACATTGTGTCTCCTAACTGTTTCATTTCCAATACAAAAACCATGTGATTGCTTGGTGTCATCTATTGAAGTCATATTTTCAAAGTCTTCTGTTTTGTACCTTTTACAATATGTAAATCAAAAACACTTCAACTAGGGTGTTTGTTGCACTTCTTAGCTACTTCAATTGGTTGTACATATAATCGTGTTTCCTGTTTCTCATTTGTTGTTACTTTTATCAAAGGCACATGGTTTTTTAATGTTCTGTGTTTCTGTTCGAAGTGTCAGTTTTTAACACTTTACTTGGGCATTGCTATTGTGTTGGTTCCAAACTGCAGACTCCTTGAAAGCAAGCCTTTGCTTCTTCAATAGTGCCTTTGTCTCAGTATTAACAATAATTCCCATTTCAAAAGCTTGTGTGGTGTTTATAACTTTTGTGTTAACACTTCATCTTATCTCAGAAGCCTGTATTGACAGCTTGTGCCGTTGAGGCTTTTTGAATTTTTAAAACCAGTATGTCATGTTTTAATAATCTCAGAAATCTGTTCTTAGGATGGTGTATTTTTCTGAAATATGGCTTTTCCTTTACAAATCCTGCGTATTTAATGCAGTATTTCCTTGTGTTTCATTCAACGAGGCAATTGCAGTCGTACTCTTTTACCTTGCATTCACTGGCGACTTTCAGCTAGCCTGGGAAATCTGTGGAGGTGCCATTAAATGTGAAAGTGAGTTAAAATATCACTGTAATTTTCCTCAGATTTAACCCCCAACACCCGCCCACACCCAAACCCACGCGCTCCACCATGCTAAACTTCACCTCAATATTTTAAAACCTTCTATCTGGATAATCCAATATGGCGTCAGAAAGTACTTCAAATACATCCACCTGACAACCAATCTTGTTGGAAATACAACAACAACTTGTATTTATATAGGGCCTTTAACGCAGTAAAACATCCGACAGCGCTTCACAGGAGTGTTATAGGACAAAAAATTGACAAATATTTGAAAATATCACAAAGAATGTACTCTGACTCTTCTGGTTTGTGCTGCAGACTGCAATACAATTAAAGGGCAGAGCAGAATAATCTCTGCTTTTGCCAAACCAAGCAGGGATCCCACTGCATTACTTGCATAACATATTGGCCCAGAAATTCGGGTCCCAACGTGTGAGTATGCGCTGGGTACTCACGCGTAGGCCCAACGAAAGTGCCAGTTTCATGCATGCACTGTGCATGCACGGGAAACCGGCACTTCTGTTCCCCTGAAAGAAGGGGTTCAGAGGTGGAACACGTGCGCGGGAGAGGCAGCGCGTGCGCATTGAACCTACGTTTTTTTTCCAGGTTTCTCTGGGAAGGTAAGTCTCCAGAAGTTAGACATGTAAAAAGCAGTTGCAAGGCCTGCTTTTAACAAGGTAAGTGTTGAATTAATTAAAATTAAAACATTTTTTCCACAGGTTTATTATTTTTAAATACTTTAAAGAAAGGTAAGTTTATTTTTAGCCCCGTTAGAAAATGTAATTTTTTTTCAAAAATTTAAATTATTGTTTAAAATAGTTATTTCATGTAATTTATAGTTTATTTTAAAAAATGTGATTTAAAAAAAAAGTTATTTGAGGTTTTAGTGATGTTTTGGGGCTTATAGTATTTATAGGTTTGACAGATCTTCCTGTCAAAATTATGAATGGGCATTCCCTGCTACCATTGGCTCTCCATGGTCCATGTGATCCCAGGGGACGCATCAAACTAACTGCGCTCCTGGGATACGCAAGCACTGCATGCCGGCAGTTGGAGGAGGCCTAGGATCACAATTCCACAGGGGCCCACAGCTCAACGGCTGGCGCGCAAGGTAAGTGCAGGTCGGAGGCTTGCACCTGCGGGAAGCCTCCGACCCGAATTTCTGGGCCAATGACACCGAGACTACAGGACGTGGATACTGAAAAGTGCAATAGTTAGAATGTTTTCAAAAAATGACTTAAGACCGTGTGGTAAGTGAATAAGATCCAAGATATTGCCAGTGCAAGCAAGACGTTTTAGATGTTACATTTTACTGAAAAATGAAGGTAATGGGTCAAGATCGTTAGCAGAACACTGCTCGGTTTTTGAAGAGAGCACAAGAAAAGGTGAATTAGATGGTGCCAAACTTGAAATTTTAAAGCCTTCAGATTCTGGGAAGAAGGCAACATTGAGGGAGATGAGACGTCTAGGTAGTGTGTCGCATGGCCAATGTGATCTCCTGGACTGGTTTCGATCGCCTAAGGGGGTCGGAGAGGAATTTTCCAGATGTTTTTCCCTTTTTGGCTCAAGGTTTCTTTTACTTTTTTTTTTCTCCCCCTCTCCCAGGCTGTTGCAGGCAGAGGGTGAGGGGTGGTGGGTAGGAAGTGTCTGGTCATGATGCTCTGGCCACCGTGGTGTGAGGCATGCTAGGTGGACCAGCTGGTCTTTTCCTGTCCGTCATTTTCGTATGTTCGTATGAAGAAGGAAAGGCTGAGAGAGATGAGGCAATTCCACAAGTTTGAGTCCTGGGAAGGAATACAGGTGAGGGAAGTCTGATTGCCCTGTGCAGGAAACATTATAGTGAGCTTTGATTTCCACATGGTAGATATGTTAGGAGGAGGAGCAGCATAAATGAAGGAGATATTTCCAGCTTAGAAAGAACGAGAGCTAAAATTCTGAGAATCGCTAGCTATAGTATTGATCAGATAGGGGGATGTTCAGAAGATCACCAACAGATTGACCATGCCAAAAAAAAACCTACTAATGATCATATTATGTGGGTGTAACAACAGCCAGTATTTAGAGCAGGAGTCTGCAGGTTCATCTTCATTCCAATTTATGGTAACTCGAGTGAATTGGGGAGATTAAAATATTTCAAGACTTAATAAGGCTATAGTTAACTAAAACATTCCGTAAGAGAAACGACGAGCCAATTGTACAAAATCAGCAATTAATATTTCCCTACAACTACAATAAACAATAACACACACAGTTCAATTCGACCTCTGCAAGTGGCCTGAGGCAATCCTGCACAATCGATGCACTTCATATGGGCCCGTATTTTCCGATTGGAGGCTTCCTACGTGTGGAGGCCTCCGATCTGGAAAAAATATGGAGTATGAATGGAGATCACTCCAAAAACATTAAATACATTTTCTTTAAATCACGTTTTTAAAATTAGTTAAAATTACATAAATATTTTAAACAAATTAAATTTTTTGAAAAAAAATTAACTTTTTTTTATGGGGCTAATAATAAACTTACCTTTTTTAAAAGTATTTTGAAATTATAAATGAGTGAAATTTTTAAAAAACTTTTTAAAACTCTTATGCTGGTAAAAGCAGGCCTTACACCTGCTTTTACCAGGCGTAAGATTTTTAAGGAATTTCAGCGGGCGGAGGTTCTGCAGAAAGCGGAACTCACTGCCCGCGGAGGCCCTTCTCCAGGGCGAGCGTACGATCTGTCAAGAGGATTCTTGACAGATCAGAAGTGCCGGTTTTCAGCGCATGCCCTTCGCTTGCCTGAAACTGGCATGTGCGAGGTCCTTACAGGTGTGTACACAGCTCATACCCACCCGTAGGGATCAGAAAACACGGGCCCATATTTATTTGGTTTGCCACCTTATTATGTAATTGCACTGCAAGGTTCCTGGGAAAACATGCCACTTAAATTAAAACAGGGGCTGCCCCAATGGCTTTTTTACCATCTGGGAGGCTGTAACCCTGACTTGGGAGCACAGTAATTTTAATAATGTTAACCTGTCCAAGCCATGAAACTAAATTGCGGAATCATTGGGGTAATGTTAACTTTTGCCAATAGTGTGAATGGGAAAGTTTCGATTCTTCTTTCCATTTAAATGAAAATCGGGAGAGGTGTATAACAGGCGGCTGATCTGATATCACCCGTTTTACACTATCTCTGTATAAACGCTAAAATGTTGGGGCAATATTTTGCCACCTCATTTAAAGGAGGCTGGAGTGAATCTGGTCAGGTGGAGTCAGATGAGTAGATATCACCAAAGGATAAGCCCCCTGGGGTTGATGGATAAGCTGCCAGGGCAGACTGGCTACCCTCACCTGTACTTTGCAACCTTGCATTTTTTTGTATGTGGATCTCATTTCCTTGAAGCTCCTCAGATTAGTTGGGTTCACCAATGGGCCTGCACATATATAAGAAGGTATTCTCAGCATACTAAGAGATTTCATCCCACTTCCCACAGCCATCTTCTTGCTCTATATCCAGATTAATGTAATCTTCCAAAAGCAGTGGCTGTATCACCACAAAGGGAGAAAATGATCTGAATCAATTGCTAGGCATTTATCCATCAGTTAGCAGCCTTTTTTAAGCCCCTGTTCATGCAGGGCACATTTAGAGAGTTAAATAACAGTCCTGCCAATCAAAGAGTAACACACCATAATGATTTCTTCCTCCTCCTCCTGTGCCAAAGCCTCAGGCTGCCCCTTTTGATCCTGCTGCTGCCTGTTTTCCCATCTCTGAATGGTGAGATCATGTAATATTACAGCAAACACCGGTAGTTCTGGACACCTCATCAGATCTCACTAATGAAGAACGAAACACAGAAAGCCAGCATGCAGGTACAGCAAGCAATAAGGAAGGCAAATGGCATGTTGGCCTTTATTGCAAGAGGGTTGGAGTATAAGAGTAAGGAAGTCTTGCTACAGTTGTACAGGGCCTTGGTGAGAACACATCCTGGAGAACTGAGCACATTTTTGGTCTCCTTATCTAAGGAAGGATATACTTGCCTTGGAGGCGGTGCACTGAAGGTTCACTAGATTGATTCCTGGGATGAGAGGGCTGTCCTATGATGAGAGATTGTGTAGAATGGGCCTATACTCTCTGGAGTTTAGAAGAATGAGAGGTGATCTCATTGAAACATACAAGATTCTGAAGGGGATTGACAGGGTAGATGCTGAGAGATTGTTTCCCCTGGCTGGAGTGTCAAGAACTGTAATGATCAGTAACGTCATTCTAGAATGGTACACTAGGTGGAGCTGTAGAGCAGTATGTATATAAGAGTAGGCTACCCACAAGGCAGTAGTCAAGATGGATACTGTAGAAGTCCACATGGCATGAATAAAGTGACTAGCTAGAAGCTAGCTATTCATAATGAAAATGACTAGTTATTAATGAACATAACATAGTACCAGGATTGGTAAAATCTGCTGAATATTGTGAAACGTGACATGGAGACTTTGAAGCCACCGGCGGGTTTGAAACTCACGGGGAATGCCGACTGCAATTGGCGGACTTTCAAACAACAATTCGAACTCTACATTGCTGCCATCAGGTTCGGTACGAAGCCAGACACAAGAAAAATAGCATTGCTGCTTACAGCTGCAGGCCCACAGGCGATAGAGGTATTTAATACATTTATATTTGATCAAGAGGAGAACAGAGAAAAATTGGAAGATGTGCTAAAGAAATTTGATACACATTGTTCTCCCAAAAAGAACGAAACCTATGAGAGGTACGTGTTCCGTTCAAGGACACAGCAGCAAAATGAGACTTTTGATAGCTTTGTGACCGATCTGAAACTGAAAGCAAAGACATGAAATTTCTCTGAGCTGAAATCATCCATGATTCGTGACCAGATTGTGTTTGGTAATCATGATAAAAAGATCAGGGAACGTTTGTTGAGAGAAACCGAACTAACATTGGAGAATGCTGTGAAAATATGCCAAGCCAGTAAGCTAGCTCGGCAGCACGCAAAGACTTTCAGTGAAATTAATAATGATGCAACTGTAATAAGTAACTGTACTGCTGTCGGTGCTGTGTCCTACAAGGGGAAGAAACGTGGGCAGAACAGAAATGAAAAGCAATCGGAGGAATGAATTTTTAATTGTAAACGCTGTGGTTACAAACACCAGTCACGACAATGCCCAGCATTTGGAAAAATGTGCACAAAATGTCATGGAAAGAATCACTTTGCCAAACAATGCTTTTCAAAAGTAAAAACTAAGAAAGGGCAACGAGTCAATGTGATTGAGGACACTGATTTAAGTGAGACATTTTCTGTAGGAATGGTGTCATGTGACAATATCAAAACGGATATAGAAAATGTGCAGCCCTCAGGTATGGACAATGCTGAACATAGAGTTAATGCAGTAAAAGAGGACAAATGTGCAAGGGGTTTTAGATCGCAGAGGTTTCTCTCTCTGGAGGCCTCTCTCTCTTGCACAGTAAAACCTTGAGTGGTTCGACCCACTCGCCCCTTAGATTCTATACTCTGGACTTTGGGGCAGGAACTACAATGTAGAGAAAACTCTTGTAGACCAAGTTTGATGAAACGAAATGAAATTTTATTGCATAAGGAAAAATAAATCAAATGCAAGCAGATAAGAGAGTACATGGGAGGGAAAAACACAAACAAATCATAACGACACAATACTGACTAAAGCAAATACAGGCATCTTATACTCTACAAAAATCATCATGAAATAAGGAAACACACGGAATATCGAGGGACAACAACTCATGTTAATTGTACCCTTAAATCCACCCCGTTAAACCTATCTAGATCTGATTGTGAAGGGCCAGAAACATGCTCACCAATCCAACTAGGAAGTGCCAGGTTTTGAAAACAAGTCTGGGTTTTGATCCCTTAAGGCGTCCCGTCTCCTCGTGGATCGTGGAACCCCAGCGAGCTGCGTCACACCTCTCTCCTGAGGTGGGGGTCGGGGCGGCTGGACACCGGCTGGCCTGGATGTCGACGGGGTCGAGAATCGTCGGCTCGACCCTGGTCAGAGGAGCCTTGGGCTGGCCTTCATATAGGTTTCTTCAGTTTAGTTTTATCTCTTCTCCTGAGCCGGGAGAGGGCCTCTCGTTTTCGTCAACGGCCCGGGGTTGGTCGACGATCTCCCGATGTTTGACCCTGGGGCGGGACGCCGGCTCGAATGGTCTTCTTGATGGTGGCTTAGTCTTCTTCTTCTTCCTCCGATGGTGGAGAGGAGTTTGCTGATCTTCTCCCAAACCAGCTCCTCTTTACCCAGCTCAAAAGCTGGACAGGCTGCCAATGCTCCAGGGCTGAGCTCGAAAAGCTGAGGCTCACCCCACCGCTCCGAAGAAGCTCCGACTCCACTCCAACTCAACTCAACAACCGCCGAATTCAACTCTCCAATTCAACTCCTCAACCACTTCAAACTCCTCCAATTATACTTTTCCTTCAGAAGCTTCCACCCAAAATCAGGTTAGTCTTTGTTTAACTTTTGGCGGGCTGGGAGCACAGCGGGGTAGTTATTATATTTTAAAATATTTTAGATGGCCGGAAAAGGCCCATCTCTGGTGTGGAATGACCTTCATTGTTTTTAATGTCCTGCTGATCTCGTTTACTAGTCCTTGGTGCTGTTCTCATGAATATGAAATTGTCCCCTTTTGTCTGGGTCAACATTTAGATGGCCTCTGTCTCCAGGCCGATCTAGACTGGATCTGCATCTAATCCGTATGTATATGTGGGGGTCTGGTTTCGTTCTCTCAGAAACGGCTCCCAGAACTTACTGTGGGTTGAATCCACAAAGCTGTCTGAGGATTCGCAGGAACCATTTTAAAATGTCCCAATAAGCCGGTCACGTGGAATGGCAGCCATTTTGTATGCCCCTTTTTCTGGGCTTCTTTTAAAACAGTCTTTAAAATCATGGCCTCTTCTGCCATTCGACCCTTTATAATATAAAGTTCAATTTGGCGAATCCTACAAATGGATGATCCCACTGCAGGTAAATGGAGCATTAGTTACATTGAAACTAGACACTGGGGCAAAAGCAAACTTAATCAGTATGAGTGACATAAAAAACATGAAAGAAAAGCCCAAAATACAGAAAAAGTCAGAACTACTGAAGGACTATTATGGACAGAAAATAGATAGCTTAGGTGTATGCAGACTTAAAGTGACAGTCAAAGAAAAAGTGCATCATCTCATGTTTTCTGTTGTGCTGAAGGACTTGATTCACTACTAGGTGACAAAGCTTGTGAGGACTTAGAACTGGTCAAGAGAGTCTACCGTATAAACTGTGCCATAAGCAGACCAGATGAATCGATGGATTCTGTAGTGAGTAATTTCCAGGATGTGTTCAAAGGATTTGGAGTTCTCCCATTCACTTACAAGATCCAGCTAAAGGAGGATGCTCAGCCAGTTGTACATGCTCCATGGGGAGATCCAGCACCCCTGCGTGACCGGCTCAAGAATGAACTGGACAGAATGACCACACTAGGAGTCATCAGGAAAGTCGAAGAGCCAACAGACTGGGTTAACTCCATGGTATGTGTAAAGAAAAGGAACAATGATCTAAGAATATGCATGGATCCAAAGGACTTAAATGCAAACATAAAACGTGAACACTACCAGATTCCCAAGCAAGAAGAAATCACCAGTGAAATGTCAGGTGCCAGGTACTTCACAAAACTCGATGCCTCACAAGGATTTTGGCAACTAAAACTGGATGAAGAGAGCACCAAATATCGTAACTTCAACACACCATTTGGCAGGTATTGTTTCCTCAGAATGCCTTTCGGGATAATATCTGCATCTGAAATCTTTCATAGAGTGATGGAACACATAATTGAAGGTCTGGAAAGAGTTCGGGTCTATGTTGATGACATCATCATCTGGGGCTCCACACTGAAAGAACACAATGAGAGACTGACTAAAGTGCTATAGAGCATACGCCGGAATGGACTGAAGCTCAATAAAGCCAAGTGTCAGTTTGGCGTCCAGGAAGTCACTTTCCTAGGAGATAATCTATCTGGTAAAGGAATAGAGCCAGACATGGAAAAAGTAAACGCCATACTCAACATGCCCCGACCCACTGACAAAAAAGGAGTGCTACGCATCATGGGGATGGTAAACGTCATTGGAAAGTTCATTCCTAACTTGTCAGCCAAGACAGCCTGCCTGCGAGGCCTGCTACATAAAACAAATGAGTTCGCATGGACAGAAAGACATGAACAAGAGTGGATGAACCTCAAAACAGTGCTGACAACCACACCTGTACTCACCTTCTTTGACCCAACAAAGAGAATCAAAGTGTCAACGGATGCATCAAAAGATGGCCTAGGCGCGGTCTTGCTACAAGCAGAGGGTGAAGATTGGAAGCCTGTTGCCTATGCCTCCAGGTCTATGACTGATTTTGAGTGTCGATACGCCCAGATTGAAAAGGAATGTCTAGGCTTGGTAGTTGCACTAGAAAAGTTCAATGGCTACATATATGGACTTCCCGCCTTCACAGTTGAGACAGACCACTGCCCACTGGTTGCCGTCATAAAAAAAAATGTGAATGAGATGTCTCCAAGGATTCAACGACTCATGATGAAGCTGCAAAGATGTTACTTTGAACTGGTCTACACACCAGGCAAACACATAGGGCTAAAAATTCAGTTTGGGGCGCCCAGCTCGCCTGGGCGCCGGAATTACCGCTGCGCGCGGAGCCACTTGCGCCAGTGGGATATTCAGTTTCAGCGCCCCAAGTGGAAGCCGGCTGCTAAACAAGGGTTTCAGCGCCCCGCTTGGGGCGCTGAAACTGAATATCGGCGCGCAAAGTGCCGCAGCGCCACCCGCTGCGGCACGGCAGCCTGCGGTACTGCAGGCCTTCCTCCCACTCTTAAGGGGGAGGTGCCTGCAACAGCGCGATCCCCGCTCGCGAGTGCCGGCAAATGAGCCCGGCACCAAGGAGAAGTGCCGGGCTCTCGGGAAACAGCCGGCAATGCCGCGGGGGGGGGGTGTAGGAGGCCGGGGACGGAGGTGCGGGCAGGCGGCCGCCGAAAAAGCGGCCGGCCGCACCTCCACCTTAACTCGCCCCACTACCGCCACAGGTAGGCCCCTGTGTACCGGTCGCTGTTTGCGGCTGGCGCGGAGGAGGCGGAATCGACCAAATATGGCCAGCGGGGCGATAGCGGGGCGCTGCGCACACCGATGACGTCATCGGTGGCGGCGCAGCGCTACAGGCTAACGCTGCCATTAGCGCCCGTTAAATATCGCAGTGGTTGTGGCCAGAGGCGCAAAAGCCCTCTTTGGGCGCAAACTGGTGGCGCAGGCCACTGAATTTCGAGGCCATAGTGTTAGCAGATGCACTATCCCGAACACCCACAATGAGTCATGTGAGCTCTACTGAGGAAGACTTGGATGTTCATGTGAGTATGGTCACTGCTGTGCTGCTCGTGTCAGACACAAAATCAAAGCAAATGGTAGAAGAAACAGTAAAAGATACAGGCCTAGAAATTCGGTTGGTAGCGCCAGCGATTAGCGCCTAAAGAGCCCGAGAATTAGGGCATTACCCAATTTTCGGGCAGGCGCAGTGAATATAGCGCCACCTCCCATATTGAGTATCCTTTTAGCGCCGGCGCTAACTCTTTTTGCTCGCCCACGGGCGCAGGCAGATCATGACGTCATTTCAGTGTGCAACGCCTTTTTGGCGCCCCGGACCGGATATTCGGTGGCGCCCGCAACCTTTTCGCCTGGCGCTATTAGTGACAGTTGGATGGAGCATTCCCAGGCCCTTCTTGGACTTGTGGGGCGCTATTTAAAGGGGACAGCACTAGTATAAAAGCTGCAGCCATTTGGGCTGGCCATTCTGTTCGTTGCTGGAGAGAGTTGCTGACCTTCTGTTGGACAGTAATTTTCTCATTGAGCCTTCAGAGACACTGGCATTGGCAGCTTGAGGGCCCGGCTCCCGAGCTGGTGATGCAGCATTTGAAAGCAGGGAGGTGGAAGAGTGGCTTTAGCAAAAGGACAGCTTGGCAGCAAGGGATGCCAGATTGCGGCAAGGCTATGACATGGGTCCACATTGAGAAAGCATGCTGGCGGGGGGAACAAGTGGAAGGAGACAGTTGTAAAAGGTGAGAACCTTACCATCGCTGTCGACAATGGGGTCAGCAGCTGCAGTGGTTACAGGACCACTCAGACGTCCTCCAAGAATCTGGTGGACTCTCTCCTCGAGATCCGTGAGAGTGACCACTTGTGGAGGTCCTCCACCAGTGCGAAGCTGGTCTTTGCCAATCCTCGCCAGCTTGGACTGCAGGGGAAAGGAGGGGAAGTTAAGTTACATGATGCCCTGAGTGATCATCTCATGCCCCCCATGGTGCAAGAGCCCTTACATGACGCCTTGAGTCAAATGTGCATGTGTGTGTCCAGAAAGGGCCATGGGTGCTTGCTGGCAGATGGCCAATGGGGCACAGCCCACCCTGTAGACATAAAGTCAGGTGCAAATGAAGGGATGCAGAAGTTTGCAGAAACCACACTCACCCTCACGGCCCGAGTGAGGTCGTTGAATTTCTTTCTGCATTGGACAGGGCTCCTGGTCACCATGCTGCTGGAGTTGACCCTCTGGCATACATCCCTCCAAGCTTGTCGGTAGTCCTTATGATTCGGCCTCGTGCCATTGTCTGGGTAGAGAACATCTCGCCGGCGCTCCACTGCGGCCACCAATTGCTCCAGAGCCTCATTGGTGAAGCGCTCTGCTCTCTGTCTCACCTTCTCCATCTGGTCCAAGTTTTTAGCGCCAGAGAAGGGCCTGCGCCGATTCTGAGGCCTGCAAGGCGAAGAGTGTGGATGCTGAAGCTGACTGACCCACCCCTTTAAGAGCTGGCCGTCGCCTGGAAGTCTCGTGGTCATCAGTAATAGAGAGCACCTGCGCTGCGCCCGTCTGCTCCGATATTGGGTTGCGCCGGAAGATTAGTGCCTTAGGAGTCCCGTGTAATGCCTGAATTCGCGCCTCACTCCCCTTTAGGGGCGATGCAACCCAATATCGCGCCAGGCGGTGATAAGTTTTGTCTGGCTATAAACTTTGCGCAGCGCCAGTTCTAACGCCTCAAGCGGGGCTATACCCAATTTCTAGGCCACAGAGTTACAAACAGTAATAGAGTACATTCATCATGGTTGGCCAAAAGGTTCCTGTCCAAAATACTTTCACATCAGGTCAGAGTTGAGTGTCGCAAGTGGACTATTACTAAAACAGAACAGAATAGTCATTCCACAGGCTCTACGTCAAGACATGCTCAAAAGGATTCATGAGGGACATCTCAGAATTGAAAAAATGCAAAAGGAGAGCAAGAGACACTGGCCTAGAAATTCACTAGCCTTAGCGCCGCTTTTGAGGCGCTAGAGGGACTAGCGCCAGAGTTATGGCCAGTTGAAAAGTTCCCTGGGGCCCTAAATCGGCGTTGCACCGGTAGCGCTGCGCCGGCACCGATGACGTCATCGGTGTGCGCAGCGTCCCGGTTGCCGTGGTAACCCGCCCGAACTCCGAAATTGAGTTGCGGCCGCCTCGCCCGTGGCAGCCGCAAGCAACGTTCTGGCAGAGGTGCCTTACTCCAGTTTGCGCCGGCGCATTAAAGGCCCCGCGGCGGCCGGCCACTTTCCCGCCGGCCGCCTGCCCGCAGCTCCCTCCCCGGACTTCTCCCTCCGCCCCCCCCCCCGGAACAGATGCAAGCCCGGCACTTGTCCGAGGTGCCGGGCTCATTTTTAAGCTGATTTGCGCGGGCCGCGGCCGGGTGCAGGCAGCTCCTCCTTAACGGGAGGAGGAGGCCTGCACGTCCCCAGCCTGCCGCACCGCATCGGGTGCCGCAGCGCCGGAATTGCGGCGCGAAACGGCAGTTAGCGCCGATGTACCGCCGCAAAGACCCTTCAATAGCGCCGGCAGCCGTTTGGGCGCGGCGCCACTGAATTTTTGGCGCGCGCAGGGGACTTAGCGCCGGCACTAACTTCCGGCGCTAAAGCCCTGGCTAAGCCAAAACCCAATTTCTAGGCCACTGTTTATTGGCCTGGCATAAATAAGAACATTGAGAACATGATAGGCATATGTGAGACATGTCAGAAACACCAAAACAAACAAGCAAAGGAACCAATGAGAGTAGCTGACTTACCAACAGCACCATGGCAAAAGGTTGGTATGGACCTCTTTCATTTGAATGGTAAAGACTATCTAATAGTGATTGACTACTATTCTAACTATCCTGAGATGGCGCTACTCTCAAGCACCACAGCAAGCAGTGTCATAATACATGTTAAATCCATTTTCGCCAGACATGGAATTCCCAGGATTGCCGTTAGCGACAATGGTCCGTGCTTCAACTGTAAGGAGTGGCAACAGTTTGCAGCACAGTATGACTTTCAACACATCACACCCAGTCCTTTGTATGCTCAGTTGAATGGTAAGGCAGAGAAAGGTGTTCAAGTTCTCAAACAGCTACTGAAGAAAGCGACAGAAAGCAAGTCTGATCCTTATCTCGCCCTGCTGAGCTACCGAGCCTCACCTTTAGACTTTGGTTCTTCACCTGCTGAACTTCTAATGGGTCGCAAGTTGCGTACCACGCTACCCTGCTGTACAAAAGAAAAGCAGAGTAAGGAACTAAGACAGAGACTTCAACTGTTAAAGCTGAAACAGAAATCATACTATGACAAGTCATCCAAAACTCTAAAACCATTGACAAGGGATGATGAATCCAAATGTACCTCTCAGGAGCCGCAAGCCTACATTTCGTTGTACTGCACTTGTGCACTAACAATGACAATAAAAGTTGATTTGATTGATTTGATTTGATTTGATTTGATGTTGTCAGAATTGAAGATCCAGATGCATGGAACAGGAAAGCTACAGTTCTTGAGGAAGTAGGACCAAGGTCATACACTGTTAGAACTGAGGAAGGACAGATTCTCAGGAGGAACCGCTGTTCCCTCCTGAAAACACAAGAAACTATCCAAGAGCAAATCGATGACAATGCCGCAACTGAATCTTGTCACTCACCACCAGAACAATCTAACACAAACACACATACAGGCTCTCATGAAAACACATCAGACTTACCTGCGCTGAGAAGATCCACACGTGAAGTAAAAAAGCCTGATAGACTTAATCTTTGAGTATAAAGTAAAGCTTTGAAAATGTGTTGACTGTTGTGAAAATGTTTATGTTTATAGAGCACTAACAAAAGTGTTACTGATATCATCTTTATCGTTTTTCTTGAAAGTTGATTGATATTGATTTTGTTTAACCTCAAAGAAAAGGGGATGTAATGATCAGTAACATGTCATTCTAGAATGGTACACTAGGTGGAGCTGTAGAGCTGTATGGATATAAGAGTAGGCTACCCACAAGGCAGTAGTCAAGATGGATACTGTAGAAGTCCACATGGCATGAATAAAGTGACTAGCTAGAAGCTAGCTGTTCATAATGAAAACGACTAGTTATTAATGAACATAACATAGAACTAGGGTGCATAGTCTCAGGATAAGGGGTAGGCCATTTAAGACTGAGATGAGGAAGAATTTCTTCACTGAGGGTTGTGAATCTTTGGAATTCTCTGCCCCAAAGGGCTGTGAATGCTGAGTCTTTGACTATATTCAAGGCTGAGATCGATAGATTTTTGGACTCTCGGGGAATCAAGGGATATGGAGATCGGGCGGGAAAGTGGAGTTGAGGTCGATGATCAGCCATGATCTTATTGAATGGCAGAGCAGGCTTGAGGGGTATATGGCCTACTCCTGCTCTTACTACTTATGTTCTTATGTTAATGCAAATCAAGTTACTACCTTCCCTGTCTGCTGCATACAGCACGTGTAACCAGTGGACTAGTTTATGACACTTATCTCACTAATGACTGCAGCCATAATAACCTATAAAAAAAGTTTCCAAATAGCAGCACTGAATTGCGACGTCAAGGAAATTAGTTTTGCTTTAGAAAACGGTGAACTCAGCAACACATTGCTTCACTCGTGACATCTGATAGAGCTGGAAAATTAGGTCAAATTAAACTCCGGTAAAGGGATTGAATTTGTTTTATTTGGCACAGAGAGGGCTCCATCTTGGTTCAGCCTGAGTCCACAGTTTCAGGTTTTGTCATAATCAGTTTGGAGCTGGGTTATTGCAGTGAACTGAGGCATTGATCTACACTTTAAACTTGAGGCAGGGGAAGGGCAGCTATTTCTCTGGCTATTAAGAACTCATTGAATGAAATTAATGCTGGAACACAGTTTAGACAGTGCCATAAATAAGGTTTTGGGTTAACAGTCAAAGCATTCAGTTTGGGCAGTTAGTTGCTCGCTCAACTTCACTGCATTCTAACGTGAGTACCCGTACCTCAAAATCAGATGTTTTACTGCTTCATAATTCTGTATGTGTGACTTTCCTCTGCCCAAGAGATCTTACGTTCTCCTGACTGACGGTGTGAAGAATGGAATTAGCATGTTACCCAGTAAAAGGTGCTCTTCTGTTTGATTCTCCTTATAGAACAATGCAACCCAGAATTACCACTACAGGAGAAATTCTAAAACCCCGAAAAAAGCCTCTTACCTTGCCAGTATTAATTTGCATCTTTTCTCTCTGCCTGGGCCTTCGCATGTGCAGTAGCAGTCGGTGGACCTCCTGGATGACGAATCCTCAGAGGAGCTGAGTCCTTCTGAGGGTGCACCATCACAGGACTCATGCTTACCATACACCAGCTCAGATACTCACACTTTGGTGGGTCCAGTTAGACAGATAGTTGGGTTTTCACAGCCATCCAGTGAGCAAGAGCAGGCGGTGGTGGCAGGGACGGTCCACGTGGGAGGGCACAGCCCTCTCCAAACTGTGCTCACCTAGACACAGGTGCTGCACCCCGAAGACCATCGATGGAAAGGAGAATCATTGAGAGCAGCAGAAAATCTGTGACTTATCAGCAGGCCTTCCACACACACTGTTCATGATTGCAGAGAGAATGGAGGAGCCCGCCTCCAGAATGATGTCGCCGGGCATTGCGAGGATGTCTTCTTGCATGGATAACGTGGCCAATTCCATGGAACAGCAAATGCTGCAATCATATGAGTACCTGCAGGCCTTGACCATAGGTGTGCCCACTCTGGATGCCAACATGCCTGGCACTTTAAATAGGATGACAGATACCTTAGCCATGGCCTTACAGCATGTCACTGACTGCACCAAGCTGCTCTCCAGCAGAGTGGTGGGAGTAAAGTATGGCTGGCCCATGAAAGGGATGATGGTGAAAGGGGACATGGAAGTGGAAAATTCACTCAAAGGCCTCCCACTTCTCACCCACAGCCCACCTCTCAGTCAGCACCTGACATGTTGCCTTGTCGCCCGATGGTGAGTCTGCCCCTGCACAGGTGCAGGTGGAGCAGTCTTTGGCGGGGCCTCCACGGGCTCTGAAAATCAAGTCATCGGCCAAGGGCAATTCAGCAGTCACAGCAGGGATCTGAGCAGCCTGCCTCTAACACTACTCAAGCCATAGGGGTTACACCACGTAGGAGCGTAGGAATAGGAAGAGTAAAGCTTTGTAGTTGACCAAGGATATGCACATGGGTGTAAGAGAAAATGTTATCTTGTTAAGTTTCCGTTGTTTAGTAGAATCACATGAACTTTATTACTTTTCACCACGTTGCTGGATGGCAACTCGCCTTTTCAGTTTCTTGTTGATGAATGGGAAGAGCTGAATTGACAGGGACCAAAGGAGGGGGTGTGCAATGGGTGGATGGTTGGTTATAGGACTGCTTTGTGTCAGTGGTATTGGGGGGGTTTGGGGGTGGGGGAGGTTGACCATTGGATGTGATTGTTGCATGAGTCCAATGGTGGGAACTAACTAATAAGGGAATCCCTGGCAGCAATTTGAGTGGCTGGTGCTGCATTGGCGTCATCATCCTCCGCTTCCTCCTCTTCATATTCGTCCACAGACGATGTGTGCTCAGTGCCTTGTTCCTCCTGAAGCTCCAGTCCTCACTGCTGTGCAATGTTGTGCGGAGCGCAACACACCACGATCATTCTGGAGACCCTGGCTGGTGAGTACTGAAGGGCGCCTCCAGCTCTGTCCAGGCACCTGAAGCGCATCTTGAGTATGCCGATTGCTTGCTCAATGACACATCTGATGGTCATATGGCTTTCATTTTACTGCTCTTGGGCTTCATTGGTCGGGTTTCCGACGGGTGTCATCAGCCAAGTTTGAAGGGGGTATCCTTTGTCTCCTTGCAATGACCCCTTAAGTCTGCTTGCAGGTCCAAAGATGTCAGGGATTTGGACTGTCACGGAATGAAAGCATCATGGCAGCTGCCCGGGAATCTGGCTCAGACTTGCCTAAACCTTTTCTTGTGGTTGCACATCAGCTGCACATTGATGGAATGCTTTGCGGTTTACATATACTCCTGGTGGATTGCCACGTGTGTGTAGTCGATGACACCCTGCACCTGTGGGAATCCAGCCACAGATGCAAACCCGAGCGCCCGTTCATTCTGACTGGTGCCATCATGTGAAGTTGACATAATTGCCGGCCCTGACAAACATCCCATCAGTAACCTGCCTTATGCATTTGTGGGCCACTGACTGGGAAATCCTGGATATGTCTCCGGCAGAGCCCTGGAAGGATCCGAAGTTAAAAATGTTGAGGGTGGTGGTCATTTTGACAGCCACTGGTAATGTGTGGCCACCAGGTCCACTAGGGAGCAGGTGGTCTTCTAGGAGGCTGCAGATGTCTGCCACCACCTGGCGTGAGGACCTCAGCCTCCTGAAGCACTGCTGTTCCTACATGTCAAGGGAGCTCAGCCTCTGCCTGTACACCCTGTGTCGCGGGTAGTGCCTCCTGCGAGCTGCACCCCTCTGCTGCTTCCCTTTCTGCTGTGCAGCTGCAGGTCTCTGAACAGCAGGCTGTTGCTGTTGCTGCTGCTCTTGCTGCTGGTGGTCATATTGCTCCTTGTCCAAGGTCCATTCTAAGGCAGCCAAGGTGCTGCCTAACTTGATCTGTTTGTGAAAGCCTCTGAAGTGTAGAAAGTAAACTCTCAGCAAAAGTACTGGGTGATAAGAAAGCAGCTGTGATCACTGAATGTTTTTTGCAGTATTTTCATGAGTTTTAATCAGCCCCCTCAATTGCCATTGTGTTCTCGCCTTGCTTTCACTGGCGATTTTCAGGAAATGCGTTAAATTTAAAAGTGTGTTGAAATATCGCGCCAAGTGAGCGATTAGCATATGATGTTGGGAACCCGCCTATCCCGAGGGGGTTCCACACAACCAGCCTAACACGTCTGAGTTAATCGTGGAAGCCGGCGGCTCGCAGTCAGCTTCCCGACATGCTCACATATTTGCCGGTTTTACCCCCGCCACCCGCACCCAAATCTACGTGCTCCTCCAGGTTAAAGCTCCCCTCTCCCCACCCCCCTTTCTCTGTACTTTCTGAAAGTCTGCCCTTCCTTCTGCCTCCTCTCTGTCTCACATATAGTAAAGGTCCCCTTCCCTCAGTGCAGTGCTGAGGGAGTGCTGCAGTGTCGGAGGTGCCGTCTTTTGGATGAGACGTTAAACTGAGGCCCCGTCTGCTCTCTCAGGTAGACATAGAAGATCCCATGGCACTATTTCGAAGAAGAGCAGCAGAGTTATCCCTGGGGTCCTGGCCAATATTTATCTCTCAATCAACATAACAAAAACAGTTTATCTGGTCATTATCACATTGCTGTTTGTGGGAGCTTGCTGTGTGCAAATTGGCTGCCGCGTTTCCCACATTACAACAGTGACTGCACTTCAAAAGTACTTCATTGGCTGTAAAGCACTTTGCGATGTCCAGTGATCGTGAAAGGTGCTATATAAATGCAAGTCTTTCTTTCTTTCTTTCCCTATCTCTCTTATGCACACCGCCACATGTGCCTAGTGACTAATGAAGACCCCAGCCTACAATTATTCCAAATTGTGAAGAACTGCATTCTAAGTTTAAGGATTCCTCCCGATCACTCAAGTAAAGATGGGGGGTGGGCAAGATGTGCACATTCAGACTGTGTGGCATCAGTTTTCAGACAGACATTGCCACAATCTAAGCCCTCATCGACTAGTTTCAAGAAGTTCAAGTAAAACATTGCAGAATTGGTTTTCTGTACAAAATGGCATGTTTTTCCTGAAGTATCAAATAAATATAATATTGATTTTACACTGAAGTCGCTGTATGGGTTGAAGTAATGTTGTAGGTTAAAAGAAAATGGCCAAGCATTCTATTACGGTCTTAAAGGAATTACAGGATGAGAATTACTGTAAGCACACTTATGGAGAGTTAATGTTGATTTTTATGATTGCCTCTGCTAAAAAAAAGAGAATTTTTATGTCAGGCTTTCAGTCATGTTAACTTCAGTTTTTCTGAAGTTTCTTTTCTTAAGCTGCCCCTTTAGAGAGATAGTTATAAAGAGCTTTGTAGTACACTGTATGTCAGCAAGGAGATTTGAAGGCATTAGTATGTGCTACTTTAAAATGGAGTGGTGCTTCGATGCTTACTCAAGCTCAGAAATTCAACTCCTGGTCGCTCAATCTTCTGGGGGAAAATTTGTGTTGGACCTCCGAATTTCATATTTGATGCGCCATCAATTACTCAAAAGACTGAGGTTAAGCGAGTAACAACCAGGCTTTTATTAACTAAAGAATGAAGGTCTTGTCTCGAGTGGTCGACCCGTCCAGAATACTAAGGGACTGGGAGGTAGTCACTTATATACCTGGAATAGTGGGAGGAGTCAGCCGAGGCATGTCCAGACCTGTACCTAGTGGAATACACATACACATACAGACAGGTATGACAGTGGTTTACCACATTCACCCCTTGTTTAAAAATGAGTCCGGCGGGGTGACGTGTATTTAAAAGTTTGTGTATTGGAGTCTCTCCGGAGGTCTTGTCTGCCGCTGTGATCGACGTGGCGACAGCAGGGGTGGTGGAGCTTCCGGCGTCGCGTCCCGTGTAGGCTGGGGCCCTGGAGTATAGTCCCCGTGTGTGACGGTCCAAGGCGAGCCGGCTGCTGGGGTTGGATATCGGGTCGTGGGGGGGGGTGGTAATGGGTAGTGGGTTACAGCGGTCCCCGAGGGTGTGAGGTCTCGTATGGAGACTGTGTCCTCCCGTCCTACAGCGGTCCCCGAGGGTGCGAGGTCTCGTATGGAGACTGTGTCCTCCCGCCCGTCCGGGTGCGCAATGTAAGCGTACTGGGGGGTGGCGTGGAGGAGGTCGACCCTCTCGACCAGGGGGTCCATTTTATTGGCCCTCACGTGTCTTCTCAGTAGTACCGGCCCTGGGGACGTCAGCCATGGCGGTAACGATGTCCCCGATGTGGACTTCCTTGGGAAGACAAACATTTTCTCATGAGGGGTGGCATTGGCAGTGCAGAGCAGTGACCGAATCGAGTGGAGCGCATCGGGGAGCACCTCCTGCCAGCGGGAGGTCGGAAGGCCCCTAGACTTTAAGGCTAGTAGGGCGGCCTTCCAAACTGGTGTGAGGATCTTCTCCATTATAAAAAATTTAGTTAATAAAATTGATGCGCCATCAATTACTCAAAAGACTGAGGTTAAGCGAGCAACAACCAGGCTTTTATTAACTAAAGAATGAAGGTCTTGTCTCGAGTGGTCGACCCGTCCAGAATACTAAGGGACTGGGAGGTAGTCACTTATATACCTGGAATAGTGGGAGGAGTCAGCCGAGGCATGTCCAAACCTGTACCTAGTGGAATACACATACACATACAGACAGGTATGACAGTGGTTTACCACAATATTGTAATCTGCTGGGCTAGTAATGTTATGATCTAGAATGTATTGCCTGAAAGTAAGGTGGAAGCAGATTCATTGTAACATTCCAAAGGGAATTGGATATACCCTTGAAAAGGAATAATTTGCAGGGCTATGGGGAAAGAGCAGGGGAGTGGGACTAATTGGATAGCTCTTTCAAAGAACCAACACAGGCACAGTGGGCCGAATGGCCTCCTTCTGTGCTGTATGATTCAAACTATGCTGGAATAGAGCCATATTGGCTCAGGTCACTTTTTATCATCGGTGAGTCCTTCTTTAAACTGGTGTTATGCTCCTTAAATATGTAAATTGGAATCCCTACTCTAGTTGTTGGAGCCCATGCGAATTTCAGGTACAAATGGGCAGAGCTTGCACCAGGCAATGAGTGACCAAACCAACGATCCTTCAGGGGTCCACTGGAGGCTGCTCATAAAACTGTTCCTCCTGGCTCATGTAAAATCTCCAGCCCGCTGCTGGCATGTTGAAATGCCTTGGGTTGTCATTTATGTTAATGGCCTGATAAAAGTGCAAGTTGATGTTGTTGATCTACCAATAAACACTTGAGTTTGAGATGTTTTTAATCCTGTGCTAAATTTGATTCTTGCAATGTTGAAATCCTGAGTTAAATGTCAGGCATTTGTAATCCAATGCTAAAACTGATTCTGGCATTGCTGTGTGAAGTTTGATATGTTTACAATCCCATACTAAATTTGACATATTTGATTTTTAAAAACCTGTGCTCAATTTGGGGTTAATTTGAGATGTTTGAAATCCTGAATTAAATTGGTATGTTTAAAACTCTTGAACTAATTTGAGATGTTTATACACGGAGTGCAGCTTGGGTCACGGAGTGCAGCTTGGTGCAGAGTGAACAACTTGGGAGTTTGGCAAGTGTGGGAGTTCGGTGAATTGGGGGAAGGAGATGCTGCTTTGCCTTGTTTTTCCTAACTTCTCCTGTGGAGTGGCAGTGGACCTGAGTGGGAGCAGACTGAGGCCTGAGAACGGGGTAAAGGCAGCAGCAGACCTGCAACAACAAGAGAATATAACAGTGTGATGTCACAGGTAAGGCAGGTAAGTGATTGGTAGTGACTGTGGGCTAAGTTTTAAGTTAACATATAACTAAATTAAAAAAAATAAACTTAATTTAATTAATTTAATAAACTAAATGAGGTAAATAATTTGATTAAAACTAAACTAATTAATTAAATAAATAAAATAATTAATGGGAGAACAGGAGATGTGTTGCTGCTGCAATATGTGGGAGCTTGTGGACATTTTTGTCCAGGGTGACTACATCTGTGGTAAGTGTCTGCGGCTTGAGGAACTTTGGCTCTGAGTTGAGGACCTGGAGTCCGAGCTGCAGACATTGCGAGACATCAGGGAAGGAGAAAGTTACCTGGACCTTTTGCTCCAGGAGGCAGCCACACCCCTTAGATTAAATACTTTGGAATTAACACATGGTCAGGGACAGGAGGGTGTGACTGAGAGTGAGGCAGGTATGGGGAACCAGGAGGTAGTATTGCAGGAGCCTCAGTCTCTGCTGTAGGATTTGCAAAATTCCCACATTTCCCCGAGGTTATTAATAAAAGGGACCCTGTATGGACAATTTAAAAAGGGTACCCAAAAGATGGCATCCGCAACTCGTGGCCAAAAGCCTGTAAGATTTTACAAGCTTGGACTCTGCAGCACAAACAGGCAGCTTTGGGAAATCAAAACTTAAAATGCATTTCTGTGAAAAGGACTTTGTGTTTGAAAAGCCAGACAGCTGGGCAAACACTGAATATGCATTGCGTCAGGTCGAAACAGATCAAGCCCAGTTAGGCCTAAACATGAGGCCATTAGTTTGTCCGCATAAATAATCGGGAACAGCTCAAGGGAGCCACCAAGGCTGGACAGGCCGATTAAAATGCATTAATGACAATACAGCCCAGACATTGGGGACATCGGGGGCGATAAACGGTCATCTAAAGCCAGTTAACTTAGATTGGTATAATTATATTAAACAAGCCCGCCTAAATTGAACAATAGACTGACCTGATTTGGCGCACAGATAAGGGCCTTCAGAAGGAGTATAATTGTAGGCCCATCGGTAACCAACGTTCTCTTGCTCTCTTCCTCCCGCGCTTGCTGCCTGGCCACTGCCGTGTCTTCCCCAAATCCATCAGGGAGGCCCGGTATCGCACCAGGCAAACACGGGCAAACCAGGTCAGACGAGACGGGACGAGATGAGACGAGATGAGATGAGATGAGACGAGAGGAATTGGAAGAAGATTGACGAATGCTTTGAATAATCGGGCCTTCAATCCAGCTAGCCTGCGAACATCTTCATGCAAAATTCGACTGCTGCCACCCGAAGAAGAGGAACCATCATCCCTGCGAGGTAAAGTACTCAAGCAAAGATTTTAATCTCGGGGTACTTTACCTGGACGATGCCCTTGCAGCGCCCTGAGACCACGTGACGACGGCAGGCACCAGAGAGCACAAAGAGCGAACCCCAAACCCCACAACCGTTTTAACTCAGCAGATTTTGACTCGGTGAGCATGAATTCCTGGCCCCTCTTAGCTTAATCTGGTTAGGTATAGGGGTGGGATAAGGATAAGGGGATTGCTAATGTAGTTTGTTTTCCCTCGATGTGCCGTGTGTTCCCCATTCCCATTTAAGTATGTTTTCTTTTTGATAAGCCTGTAACTACATAGTGATTTTCTCAGTATTTGTAATTTTTATTATCGTTTTAAGAAAGTTCACGGTTTTACATAAGAACATAAGAAGTAGGAGCAGGAGTAGGCCATACGGCCCCTCGGGCCTGCTCCGCCATTCAATAGGATCATGGCTGATCCGAACCTAGACTCACGTCCACTTCCCTGCCCTCTCCCCGGAACCCCGAATTCCCTTATCAGCTAGGAAACTGTCTATCTCCGTTTTAAATTTATTTCATGTCGCAGCTTCCACAGCCCTCTAAGGTAGCAAATTCCATAGATTTACTACCCTCTGAGTGAAGAAGTTTCTCCTCATCTCAGTTTTGAAACGGCAGCCCCTTATTCTAAGATTATGCCCCCTAGTTCTCGTCTCTTTTCTTGTACCAAACCAATTGTCTACCCGTTTTTCTGTATCGCTGCCTGCACCTAAGTCCGGTTTCGAGAACCCAGGGCTGTGGGAGTGATTCGAACTGCTCACAGGCAGTCAGGGGCAAAACTGACGGGCCACACACCACCCCCTACAGAAAATGCCGACCGCGGCAGGACACCAGCAGCAGGGTTGCGATACAGTAGACAATGGTTCGGATAAGCAAACCATGATGGAGGAAAGGATTTCTGATCATGTGTTTAGCAGAATGAATATCACAAAGAAGTGGATCACCACTCTGTTAAGGGCTGGGCGTCCGGTAGATGCAGCAGCTAAGTGGACCGAGGGAAAGGAACACAAGAAGTCCTTAGAGAAGGCAGTCTGGCTGATGTGTTTCAAGAAGCAGGTCCAGCTTTTGGACAGGCTCGTTGCAGCACAGGCAGCCGAGTTAAAGGAGTCAGCCCTGGAGATCCAGGATAAGGCTCTAGCAGGGGAGAAGTTATTGGTAGCATTGCAGGCCTTGAATCAGGAGAGAGTGTATTTAATGGGAGAACACAAGGCCCAGTTGGAATACCTACAGTGCCAAGTAACCGAAGCCAAGGGAAATGAGTTAAGGTTGCGGGAAAAGAACGCCCGTTTGGCAAGGCAAGTTAGGGAACAAGAAGAGAAAGTACAGGAGGTAAAGGCAGCTTACAAGTTAGCGAGCGAACGGGGGTTTGAGGAGGCAGACCACGGCCCCTGCAAAGAGCGGATAGAAAATCGGAGCCTGGCCCTCAGGAAGGCAAAAGGCATGGTGTGCCTCATAAGCCCAAAGGCAGGTCAGGCGGATTTTATGGGGAACGAGGGGAGGGCAGTTCCAACGTCACCAGTGGTGCCCAGGGACGACCCGGTTGAGGGACAGCAGGTCACACGACCACCACCCATAGCGCCAAGTTTCAGCGAGGTCTGGCAGCAAGGCGGGGTGGAGCCAGAGGTAGGAGTGGAGGTAGAGCAACCCCAGCCAGACAGGTCGGAGCCAGGACCGATGTGCCCAGCACGGCATCGGAGGTTCGGCCCACCCGTCAATGGCGACGATGAGGGACCCCTCGAAAACAAGTTCGTATTACCCTATAGCACCCAACAGCTTAGGGCTATGGTGAACCATATCCCAAAGCTCTCCGAAAAGGGAGACCCCTCGATCCACTTCAGAGAAATAGAGCAGGCAGCCAGCGTCAACGACTGCGATGGCGCTGAGCAGGCCAAGATGCTGCTATTCTCCCTGGAGAGTAGTCTCCTCCAATCCCTCTCTGACAAGTGTAAGAGGGGGCAGAGCGGGTATGAGGCGCTCAGAGATGAAGTTCTAGAGGCCATGGGGATGAATGAGCCAAGTACTTTCATGTGGAGAAGACGGTACAGCTCGCAGGGGAAACCCCGCAGGTTTTCGCGGACCAGTTGTGGCCAGTGTACCAGAGGGTCTGTCCGGGAACGCCGAACTGGGTGTTCCTGAACGGGGATCCCCTGGCCCATTGGCTCCGTTGCCTGGTGACGAACAGCATGCCACAGGTCTGGACCAAGGCAGAAGTCTGGTTCGACCACAAGAACCCCCAGACCACCGAACTTACGGTGATCAGACACTTGACTCTAGCCTATAAAAATGGTAGGGGAACTGATGCACACCCACCTAAGGGGCAGGTGCATGAGGTAAAACCCGGACCGGGTAGGGAAGAGTAGCACCAGGAAGGGACTAACCCCCCCAACACAAAGACGAATTGTTACGGGTGCGGGAAGGATGGTCACTGACGGAAGGAGTGCAAAAACCCTTGGAAAGATAACAAGGTGTAAGATTCGAAATTTTCAGCAATAATCACGCAAGAAAATAGGGTTAATAAGACAGTTTTATTGACCAAAAGAAGCTTGTACAGCAAAACCTTGATAAAAGGGGCATACAAAATGGCCGCCGGACCTCGTGATCAGTTTCTGGGACCATTTGATTTCTGTTACTGCAAGCCAGACAGGTTTGTGGATTGAGGACAGTAAGCCTGCGAAAGCCAGTATCGGGAAAACGAAACTCAGGGAACTGAGCATACATATTAATTGGATTCTAAGTACAGGACAGTCTTGGGTTACAGGATTAGGCCCATCAAGAAATGGGCGGACAATTGAATGAACACTTAAACCCATTTACTGTACAAAGGAAAACCGTTTGACAGCCATCAAGGGCAATCTCCAGACCGATCAATACACGAACCGAGTTACGGTGACAAAGTAAAAGACATTATCGGCCCAGGAAGGCCAGTTAAGCTATCACCGGCTCCCGTTACAAGACAAAGCGCCCCTGCAGAGATTTCTGCCCACCAAAAATATTACAAAGACAGGACTATGATTTGGCGGGAGATAAGACTGTCCCAAAAGGGTATAACTATGGATTTGAAAAGTCCATCAGTACGATTAACGACTCCGATTACGCTTCGCTTCACCTCGACCGCTACGATTCACAATTCATTTTCTTCAGTACGATTCGTAACTTCGGTGCGGAACGGAAGACGACGAGAAGACTTCGGCTCGGACGCCAGCTCGGCCAGGCAAGGCCCGGCCGCGACGGGAAGACGACGAGGGTGGCCCGGGTACTTTTGTCGGGAGATCATCGACGACCCAGGCCGAAGGAGAAGACACCCTCGGGAAAACGACGATCCAGGCCGGAGAAAAGGACACTCCGGGCCTAGCACTCCAGTGCCTCAACATCCCATTCGACCACGAACCTCCCATGTGTCAGCCTTCCAGTAAAGGTAACACAGGTTTAACGGATTCATCCATGACGAGCGCTCATCAAGACTGTATCTGCTGCTCCATCGCGTAAGAAAAACAAACTGCGCCAGAAGTTTCCAAATCCACGTGATGACGGAAAGCTGTGCCAAAAGGCTGCGAACCCCTTTTTGCGAATCTGAAAGTGGTGAGCATGATCCCGAGTTCCTCAAGTCGAAACTTAGTTTAGGTCTAGGGGAGAGGGTTAAGGGTAATCGTAATGTGTTTCCCCTTTTACGATGTGCCGTGTGTTCCCCATTTCCATAGAGTTAAGTTTATAGATATGTGCATGCTTGTAGTTACTTTGATCTGTGCTTATGACATGTATTTTATAATGCTGCAAACTGTTTTATAATAAAAGCCTCCATTTCGTGCTATTCAACCTGGTCTATTAAGTTTTTCTCTGCAGTACAGTTCCCTGCACCTAAGTCCAAGGTCTAGAACCGTAGGGAAGAGTGGGTCGAACCACTCAAGGGTAATTATTGCACGAAGCCTGGTAGGAGACCAGAACGAGCAAGAGAAACCCCCTACAGAGGGAAAGAATTCCACAGCCCCAGCCCAAAAGGCGGAGGCAGGAATCTCTCTCGCAGTGGTCGAGTCACTTTTGGACACCATGAGGTAATTATTGACTGGCCAGGGGAGAGTAGCAGCCGCTACCGGTGCTCTGACCCCGTCAGCCCCATCCAACAAACAGCCCTGACTAGAGCCAGCACAGCCTGTTTACCTGTGTTCTCTCCAGTACGATGAATGGAAAAGACCTCTCTTGGAGATGGAGGTAGAAAAGGTGACGGGGACCTATCTGTTAGACACGGGGGCGTCATGCACCGTGGTTTACTCAGCTAACCCCACCACCTCGCCTCTATCTAATGGGGTCCCATACAGTCTGTCGGGGTTCACAGGCAAAGAACAGGCCGGCTCGTTTTCCATCCCACTCGCCTTTCATTTAGGACTGCTCCGCTCTAAGTGGTCCTGTGTCCTGATGAAGTGGGAAGTGGAGGGTGGAAGAGGGGTCCTGGGAGCCAACTTTACTGCAGGCCATGGGATGCTAGTAGATTTGAGAAATCATTGCCTATGGGGGGCAGGTAAAGGAAAGAACGGTGAGGTAGTAGTGATCCCAGGAAAGGAAGGGAAGGGGACCCTATGCACCATGAAGCCCAAAGAGGGTTATAACCTCGAGCTTATGGTCAGTAACACCCCACAGGAGTTCCAGGCATTTGTGCAGGCCCACCTGGCCACATTTGCCACACAGAAACACGACTGTGGGAGGGTCAACGGGTTTGAGGTCAGCGTAGACGGCTCCCCATGGCCCGACCACAGAAACAGTATAACTTCCCCAGGGAAGCAGAGCCAGACATGGAAGCAGCCATGTCCTCTTTAGTACAGCAGGGAGTTCTGAGACCGATAGCCACCCACGTGAACTCTCCATTGTGGCCGGTTAGAAAGCCGGACAATTCCTGGAGGGCCACGGTGGACTATCAGGTGCTCAATAGTAACATCCCAGCCTGTGCACCCACGGTAGCAGCAGTTGCCGACCTGATAGGAAGTATCTCAGCATCCGTGACCACTTTCACGGTGCTGGATATTTCCAACGGGTTTTGGTCCATCCCTTTAAGAAGGGAGGATCAGTACAAGTTTGCCTTTACGTTTAAAGGGTAACAGTACACGTGGAACTGCTTGCCTCAGGGCTTCCACAACAGCCCCAGCATTTTCCATCAGTGCATGTGATGGGCCTTCAATAACCACAAAACTGGAAGTTATAGACTTAAACAAGTTGGCTTTTAATCACTAAGATCAGAGCTAACATCTCAACACGCCAACTGGTTCACAGGAATGAGTCATACAGATCCTGGGATCTTTATGTAAGAGAAGTCAGGGGCGGAGCCAAGAGCCAAGACCTGGAACCTCCCAGGTTAGTCGGGAAAGAGGAAGTGAAACTATACACAGTGGGGGAGGGTAATATACATGAGTGCAAAACGAATACAGGATCAAGACAAACAGATTTCATTACATTCATCCCTTCTATAGATTTAGTCCATCGGGGTGATGTTTCTTAAAAGTTGGTATAAGTGAGTCTGTCAGGAGGTTTTGCAGTTCTCAGTGATTGGCGCAAAGCCGGTTGGGGTGCCTCTAGGGGAGTGGATTCTGGTTCCTCCGCTGTCCGGGCCTCCGCAGTGTCTTCCAGGTTATCTGCAGTGTCCTCCAGGTTAAAGTTGGGTATTGATACCTCTGGGCGTCCTGTCTCTTTGCAGTGTAGGTCTTCATCGGGTAGTCTCCCATTGTTCTCTCCGCTCCCCGAGGGAGCGAGGTCTTTTATGGAAACAGTGTCCTCTCGCCCGTCAGAGTATTCGATATAGGCGTACTGAGGGTTTGCATGGAGGAGCTGTACCTTTTCCACAAGGGGGTCCGTTTTATGGACTCTCACGTGATTCCGCAATAGTATTGTCCCCGGAGACGTCAGCCACGCGGGTAGAGATATGCCCGAGGTGGATTTCCGGGGGAAAACGAACATCTTTTCATGAGGGGTAGCGTTAGTGGCAGTACATAACAGAGACCTTATGGAGTGGAGCACGTCTGGGAGGACTTCCTGCCAGCGGGAGGTCGGAAGGCCTTTTGACTTTAAGGCTAATGTGACAGCCTTCCAAACAGTAGCATTCTCCCTTTCCACTTGCCCATTACCCCGGGGGTTGTAGCTAGTGGTTCTGCTAGTGGCTATCCCCTTCGAGAGCAAGAACTGGCGCAGCTCGTCACTCATGAATGACGTCCCCCTATCGCTGTGTATGTAGTTCGGCATGCCAAACATGCAGAATAGATTACAGAGACACTTGATGACCATGGCACTGGTCATGTCTGGGCAGGGAATGGCGAAGGGGAAGCGGGAATATTCATCAATGATATTGAGGAAGTATACGTTACAGTCGGCAGAGGGAAGGGGTCCCTTGAAGTCCAGACTTAGGCGCTCGAATGGCCGTGTGGCTTTGATAAGGTGTGCACGGTCAGGCCTGTAGAAACTGTAAGGATATCAGCAAATAGTGATGATATTTGTCTGTGTTTGATTACTTATGCCTTACAGCATATTTGTCTGTGTTTTTGATTACTTGTGCCTGACCAGCAGAGGTCATGTGAGAGACAAGCAGTCCAGAGGAGTTTTACTTTCAGTTTCATTCTAGATGCATCACAGCATAGTGTGGTCTGTAAAAAGCTGTAGAAAGTCTTGAACAAGACTTTAGATTAAACAACATTCTCTTTCAGAAATGAGTCTTTATTGAACCCAAAAAGAAATCAAAACAGAAACGAGGCTTGCATTCCGCACAGATGCGGCAGGCTCTGGTCATTGCCCTGACCTCCTCGATGGAGTGGGGCAGATTGCGGGACTTTATAAAATGGTATAATCGGGTGACCCTGGGTGACAGAGGTCGTTGTGGAGACCCTGTAATTTGTCCGTATGAATGCTGGCACACATTCCCCGCGATAGGGCGTCTGGGGGTTCATTAAGGGCTCCCGGCCTGTACATAATATCATAGTCGAACGTGGATAGTTCGATCCTCCACCTGAGTATTTTGTCATTCTTGATTTTCCCCCTTTGTTTGTTATTAAACATGAAAGCCACCGACCGCTGGTCGGTGAGCAGGGTGAAACATTTGCCGGCTAGGTAGTGTCTCCAGTGCTGCACTGCCTCCACTATAGCCTGTGCCTCCTTCTCGACAGAAGAGTGCCTGATTTCAGGTCCCTGAAGGGTTCGGGAGAAGAAGGCCACAGGTCTCCCAGCCTGATTGAGGGTCGCAGCTAAAGCAAAGTCTGACGCATCGCTTTCGACTTGAAAGGGAATGCATTCGTCCACTGCACACACTGCAGCCCTTTCAATGTCCTGATTAATACTGGTGAAAGCCTCCCGAGCTTCAGCTGATAGTGGGAAGGACGTCAATTTGATGAGGGGTCGGGCCTTATCAGAGTAATTGGGCACCCATTGGGCATAATATGAAAAAAATCCCAGGCACCTTTTTAAAGCTTTGGGATTGTGTGGCAGGGGCAGTTCCTTTAGGGGGCGTAATTGGTCAGGGTCCGGTCCAATTACCCCATCTTCCACCACACAGCCGAGGATACAGAGACGGGTTGTGTTGAAGACACATTTGTCTTCGTTGTAGGTTAGATTCAGCTTTAGGGCAGTTTTTAAAAATCTCGCAAGATTTAGATCGTGGTCTTGCTGGTTGTGCCCGCAGATAGTGACATTGTCCAGATAGGGGTAGGTAGCTTGTAGCTTATTCTCGTCAACCATGCGGTCCATCTCACGTTGGAAGACCGAGACCCCATTTGTTATCCCGAAGGGCACTCTGAGAAAATGGTAGAGGCGCCCGTTTGCCTCGAAGGCGGTGTATGGGCGGTCCTCCATTCTAATGGGGAGCTGGTGATACGCGGATTTGAGGTCGATAGTCGAGAAGACTCGGTATTGCGCAATCTGGTTGACCATTTCTGATATGCAGGGTAAAGGGTAGGCGTCCAGTTGGGTATAAATATTAACAGTCTGGCTGTAGTCAATTACCATCCGTTTCTTTTCGCTATTTTTAACTATGACTACTTGGGCACGCCACGGGCTGGTACTGCATTCAATAATGCCTTCCCGCAGGAGTCTGTCCACTTCCGCCTTGATAAAGTGTCTGTCTTCCAGACTGTACCGTCTACTTTTGGTCGCTATGGGCCTACAGTTCGGAGCGAGATTAGCGAATAAAGAGGGCGGGCTGATTTTTAAGGTTGATAGGCCACAGACTGTGAGTGGCGGCTGGGACCCGCCATATGCTAGCGTGACACTTTCGTGGTGGCACTGGAAGTCCAGGCCCAAGATTACATTAACACAGAGTTCTGGCATCACGAGGAGTTCAAAATCCTTGTAGTCCGTGCCTTTTACAGTCAGTGTTACCACACAGTAGCCCAAAATGTCCGAAGTGTGGGGCTTAGCAGCCATAGCAATTCTGCTCCATGTAGGGGTTACCGTTAATGAGTGCCGCCGTACCAGGCTAGGGTGGATAAAACTCTCGGTACTCCCACAGTCAATTAAACATTTCGTTAAATTCCCGTTTACCTGTATGTCCATCATGGATTTTGTCAACGGGTGTGGCCTGGATTGATCCACCATGATCGAAGCCACTGTTGGGCCCTGGGCGGCCGTTGAATCGGGAAAAGATGGCGGATCCCAAGATGGCGGCCCGCACGGCATGCACGAGGCGGTGACGGAGTTGGAAATCGGATTCCCCCTGCAGACTTTGCTAAAATGCCCCTTTTTCTTACATTTGAAGCATGTAGCGTCCTTCGCTGGGCATCGTTGTCTGGGGTGCTTGGCCTGGCCGCAGAAGTAGCATTTCGGGCCTTGAGACATTGCCGCTGTAGTAGGACTCCTGGGTGAACTTCTGCGTGGGGACTCCGGCGGCGTAGAGCTGGTCTGAGACCTGGATGGGGAAGATGGCTGATTCCAAGATGGCGGCCCCCTCAGCGCGCACAAGGTGGTGAGGGCCGCATGGCTGGAAGAATAAGAGTCAGAGTTTTTCTGGGCCACGTCCAGCGATCGCGCAGTGGCCACTGCCTTTTTTAAGTCCAGGACCTCCTTCTCCAGCAGCCTCTGCCGGATATAATTCGATTTGAGGCCCGTGATGAAGGAATCGCGGACCAATTCGTCAGAGTACGCGTTGGCCGTCATGGCCTTGCAGTTACAGTCCCGGACCAGGTCCTTTAGGCCCTGTAAGAAATCGTCCATTGATTCCTCTAGTCGCTGCCTGCATGTAGCCAGCAGATGTCTGGCGTACACTACGTTTACCGGCCTCTGGTATTGGGCCTTCAGGATAGTGATGGCCTCCGTGTAAGAGGTGGCGTCCCGGATGAACGAATAAACCCGATGACTTACGCGAGTAGTCAGTAGACTCAGTTTATCTACCTCGCTAGCGGATGAGGCCCCCGCGAAGAGTTCGAAGCATTTGAGCCAGTGTCCAAATTGATTTGATGCTTCAGCAGAATGTGGATCCAAGTCCAGACGCTCTGGTTTTAGGAGTTGATCCATCCTAGTATTCTTTAGTGATTAAAATTGATGGGCCTTCAATAACTACAAAACTAGAAGTTATAGACTTGAACAAGTTGGCTTTTAATCACTAAGATCAGAGCTAACATCTCAACACGCCGACTGGTTCACAGGAATGAGTCATACAGATCCTGGGATCTTTATGTAAGAGAAGTCAGGGGCGGAGCCAAGAGCCAAGACCTGGAACCTCCCAGGTTAGTCGGGAAAGAGGAAGTGAAACTACACACAGTGGGGGAGGGTAATATACATGAGTGCAAAACGAATACAGGATCAAGACAAACAGATTTCATTACAGCATGGCAAACAGTTTAAAGGATGCCAGCCAGCCCAGACAGTTGGTACAATATGTGGATGAACTGCTCCCCTTCACCGATTTGAGAGAGGAGCATGGCCCACTATTGGCCGAACTGCTGGAGCTGCTTGGGCAAAAGGGTTTTAAGGTAAACCCCAAGAAAGTGCAGATCGGCCAGCAGGAGGTGAAATTCCTAGGCCTGACCGTACACGCTGGAGAAAGGGCCATAGATAAGGCTAGGAGAGAAGCGGTACAAGAGCTACCGGTCCCCAACACAGTGACGGGTGTGAGATCGTTTCTAGGGCTAACCGGGTACTGTAGAGACTTTATTGAGGACTATGCAGCCACAGTGGCCCCTCTGCTCTGGCTCATACACAAGGGAGTGGAGTGGCTTTGGGATGAGGGCTGCCAGGCAGCATTTGTCAGGCTCAAGAAGGGCTTGCAGACTGCACCAGCTCTTGGGGCTATAGATGGGGGGAAAGAGTTTTTCCTGGAGGTAGCAGCCAGCGGGGACAGCCTGAGTGCTGTGCTGCTCCAAGAGTGGCACAGCAGGCTAAGGCCGGTGGTCTACTCCTCCCGGATACTCACAGATGTGGAGAGGAGCTACTCCACTGTGAGCGGCACCTCTTGGCCACACATTGGGCTGTGAAAAGATCGCTGATTATCACAGGCACCTCTCCCATCACCCTCCTCACCCATCACACACCCACCCAGATGCTTCTGGATGGGAGGATCAAGAATGGACAGTGAGCAGTGCCCGCATTGCCCGCTGGACCTTGCTCCTCTCACAGATGGATCTTAAGATGAAGGGTCTCTGTGAGCCAAAGCTCGCAGCCAACCTGGTATGTCCTGGAACAGTCCATAGAAGGGGTTTGGGAAGTGAACATAGGTTTACGGTTCGGGATACATCCCACAGGCTGCGAGATCTATGTAGACGGTTCCAGCACAGTATCTGCTGGCGAGCGTCTCACGGGGTGTGGAGTTTATGACCCAGCGGCAAACATTGCCCTGGCGATTAAGGTACCCAGCACCATGAGCGCCCAGCAGGCTGAACTGTCCGCGGTGATGTACGTCGTTACACACCCTGAAATCTTCCCCACCCCCTACATGATTTGCTCGGACATCATGTTCACGTGCAATTCGTGTACGGAGTACATGGCCATCTGGTCCCGCCGCGGATACACCTCCGCCGATGGGAGACCCCTCACAGTAAAACCCCTGCTGTAAAAGATCCTAGCAGCAGTGGGGGAGGAAGGGGAGGTTTTCATCCACAAGGTGAAGGCTTGTTCCTCCACACAACCCCGCGGCCAAGGCAACCAGCAGGCTGACTTGCTCGCCAAGGAGGGTGCCCGCACAGGCACTTTCTGGGACCCATTTAGGTCCAGACCCATGGCAGCGGTCAGAGGTAGTGACGGGACCCAAGGGAGTGTAGGGGTAGCGTTAGCCCCGGACCTTAAGATGGTCCAAGCCCAAGACCCTGTCCTCAAAGCAGTCCTCAGTGCAGTGACTGAGGGAAAAGGGGTAGAGGGTCCGTACGGCACAGCAACCCTCTCCGTAAAAGAGGGCATGCTGTTCCGGGGGGAACAGTGGGTTGTGCCGCCGCAACACCGGAGGGAATTCCTTCAACTGGCCCATGAGGGTCAAGACGCGGGATACCCCGGACCTGAGACCACCTGGCAGCGGGTGGAACAGGCGGGATGGTGGCCGGGACTGAGGGAAGATGTCCGCGAATTCTGTGCCGGCTGTCTTGTGTGCGCTGCTAATAACCCTGACCCCCACAAAAGGAAGGCACCTATGGGGCACGTCAGGAGGGTAGAGGGACCATGGCAGTCGATACAAGTCAACTACATCGGGCCCCTGCCCACTGCCCAGGGAGGCTATAAGTACTGGCTAGTCCTGGTGGATGTGTTCACCAAATGGGTAGAGGCCTTCCCCTGCAGAACAGCCACAGCTCTGGGTATTGCCAGGATCCTGGTCCGGGAAGTGTTCTCGTGGTGGGGACTACCACAGTATGTGGAGTCCGACCAAGGGAGTCACTTCACCAGACAGGTGATGCAGAACACCCTTATGCTGCTAGGCATTGAGGCGAAATGGCACGTGTCCCACAACCCACAGTCATCAGGGATTGTGGAAAGAATGAATAGGACCCTAAAGGAAAGATTGAGGAAGGAAATGGTGTACTTGCCCCGCAAATTGGCCATGGTCCTACCGTTGGTTCTGATGGGGATCCGGGCCAGCTAGTCTAAAAGCACAGGGTACTCCCCGTATGAGCTGATGACTGGCAGGGTTATGCGGACCCCCACCCATGCACTAGCCCCGGTGCTCATGGAGGGTCGGCTCAGGGAGGTAAACCGGGACTGGTTCGCCCGAAACCTCTTTGAGCACCTGAAGCAGGTCTACGAGCAGGCGGCTGGGAACATGGGAAAGCAGCATTGGAGTAACCGATTGCTGCTCGAACCCCGAAAGCACCACGAGTGGGAGGTAGGAGAGCAGGTCATGGTGAGGAACTATGCCCGAGTAGGGAGTTTGGAACCATTATACATGGGGCCCTACAGCATTGTAGATAAAGCCAGCCCCATGGTATGCGCTGTTAAGATGCCTCAGCGCACAAAATGCTTTCATATTAACCAGTGCAAACTGTTTAAACCTGAAAGGAGAAAACAGGCAGTTGGGTTAGGGTCTGAGGATAAAGACCCTCAGCCTGCAGCAGGAGTGAGTTCACAGGCTGCACAGGCAGGCGCTGTGGCTTGTTTAAGGGGAGGGGCCATCCCGCCCACCGATTGGGACACTCCCCCACTCTTCTGGGCTCCAGATGAGGAGGGACCTGAGGGTGAAAACCCCGCCCCGGACCCAGCCATGGGACCTGGGGGCGGAGACTCTCAGCTTGCAGCAACAGGCTGCGAAGAGTTACCTGCCCCTAACCCAAGTTCGGGAGAGGTCAAGCCTGAGGGAGCAGCGGTTCGGGTTAAAGGCCCACCAGCCAAGAAAACCCCACCCGCCAGAGCCCCTAGAAGGTCCCCACGGATGCCCCAGCCAAGGAAACCATGGTCACCAGCTCCCCAGCTTAAAGGGACAGCCTCCCGAGTCAGGGGGAAGTCCAAGGACAGAGGTCCCCAGCCAGCAGCCACGGGCGGCGAGGGACCAACAGTGCAGGACGGTGTGGCCACGCCGGTGGGAGCGGTGTGCCGCAGCCCAACCAGAAATTAGCCTGGCCGCCCGGAGACGGGCGGCAGATGTATATAGTTTAGGTAATTTAAGTTTTGGTTATTTTTAAGTTTAGCTATTTATATTAAGTTCGGCTGTTTTAGCTTAGTAAGGTGATGGGTAGTTTTAATTAAGTAGTAATCTGCTAAGTGTGTGTGTATTTGAGTCGAGGCCGGAAGGCTTGACTATGCTTCACCCAAGCCAGAGAATCTCTTGGGGACCAGGCTGCATGTTTTTATATCTGCTGCAGAAAGACGTTCAGGATGAAGGGGATCATAATCCATTCGCCCTGATGGGACTGAGCCTGGGAAAGAGGGGCGACGTGGAGGACTCTCACATCTACGGGTGCTCAGGGGATAGAGCGCCGATAGCAACCGACGGAAGCGGCGAACGGGATGCAGAGGAGACCGCCGTCTATGTCCACGAGGGAAGGTGGCCAGGGTGGCTGGGGTCCAATTCGTCTCAGTACTCCAGCCAGACCGGGTTCACGTACGGGGAGGCCTCCCTCCTCTGCCCCAGGGTACGGGTTGTTACCACAAGGGTCAGCGTCACCGTAGGGAAGCGTGTATGTCTAACATGCAAGGGACACATTCCTCCGGATAGGTGGTGGTGGCTCAGAAAGCTGAGCAAAGATATGAGGAACCCCGCAGTTGAGTGGGAACGGTTGGGGAACAATACCCACCAGACGATTACAGGGACTCACGGGGGATTAAGCGTGTGTTGGGATAAGTGGTGGGAACCGGATCAAGGGATTTACATCTGTATGTGGGGGTCAGAGAGGGTCTGCCCCTCAGGCATATCCATTATTTTCCACCGACAGTGGCAAAACACCGGGGAGGGGATGAAGTGGGATACCAGCCTGAAGGCGTGCGCAGTCCCATCCTCCCCGATCCCAGTCAATGCCACTGAGCTTGTTACCCGCCCCTGAAAGCCCCTGCCCACGGCGTAGGCAGTGAGGTTACCCAGGGAAGGGTGCCCCACCACCACCAAGGGACCAGGGAATGGACTGGTACTAGTGCCTACCAATCAGATGCTGTACCAGGGGGTACACTACGCGGTAGCCTCCGTGATTTTAAATCTCACTGAGGTACATTTGCCGGAGTGGTGAACCAAAGAAACAGAGCAGCTATACCAGGCCCTATTAAAGGACATGTTCAAGAAGTTTTATGAGTTCGATTTCACCAATATTGACAAAACCGAACTGTACACCACACACCGCGAGTTTTTGGGTAACACAGGGAGACAAAGAAGGGGAGTATGGAAAGATGTTTTTACTGTGTTTAATACTGGGTCCTCTGCCATCAACAGTCTGGATGACATAGAGCTGCAGACCCAGATAAACGGTATAAAAACACAGTTAAGGAAGATATTGATGGACGAGAACAAGGTAGTGGGCTCGGAGTTACATGAGGACCAGGCCATGATGGTCCATTTAAAGGAGATTATAGCGGAGTTGGAGAAACACGCAAAGACGGTAAATGCCCTCATAAGGGAGGACAGAAATGCTTCTGACCAGGCGGCGCAGAACGAGGTGTACGTGCTGTATGGGGCGTGGTTCCTGGGTGAAGGCCGCAGTAATCTGGAGGATTTAAAACAGGGTTTAGTCCTCTCCTGGATCAGCAACAAACACCTCGCAGCCCTCCATCCATTTGAGAATGCATTAAGCCCGTGCCAACTCCGGCTAGCTTCCGAAGCCTACCCAGTCCCAGTGGATTGTGGGTGGTCCAACCACACGATCATGGGAATAGTAGTTAGGATGCCAGTGATGGGTAGGACAGCCCGACCCGCGCTGGTATACAGGGTTGAGAACATTGGAATCATTCAAGGGGGTGCACACATTCGTTTCACAGCGGCCCCACCTTACGTCATAAAGTGGGAGCACACTATGACTGGTACTGACCTCTCAGGGTGCCGGAGCCGGGGAGCACACATAATCCTATGTCCCCAGCACTTGAATGCCTATTCAAAACCGCAGTGCGGGTTCAGAGCTGCTGGCGCAGAACCTATAAATTGTACCATGGAGGCAATGGCACAAGGCCATGTTACCCTGCAGGTAGCATATATAGGAGGTGGGATGTCACCACAGATATGTCCCACTACCAACATGGAAAGCACGGCTGGTGTCCGGTGAGTGACAGCAGTTTCTGCATAAAACCCGAGGCAGAAGTTCAAGTGGCCCAAGAACGAATTGTCCCCATTCCTGAGCCCTCCACTGTTCACCTCACTGTGAAGGAGAATTTTACCAAATTGCAAAAGTATGTAGCGCATTTCGGCTACGAAACTCCCCCTCTCCCAGAACACCTTACCAAAATACTCAAAGCCGTTATAGTTTCACAGAAACATTTTTACACTCTAGAGCATAAAACAGTAGAGATAGGGGCTAAGATATTGGATATTGTGATTCCACCCTGGTGGGACATTTTCTATAATATAGAGGTCCCTTCGTGGATCAGGCTGGCTTCCCACATTCTCGTGGTTTGCCAGTTGGGGATAGTATTGTACCTAGTCTGCATTCAGTGCAAGGGAAAAGGTCAGATGCTAGAATTCCAAAACCAGAGGATCTAGAAGGAACATTATGTGAAGGTAGAGGGAGATACACCTGTGTGAGTTTTTTGTATTTCTGATTAAAGATTCTTTTTTTTGGGTTTGTTGTTTTTAATAAAGATTTTGCGACACGTTGTTAATAAAGATGTATGTGTGCCAAGTGGTGCAAGGGTGTTGGTTCCCTCCATGCTTGGATGTGTGTAAAAGACTGTAATTATTCTATGTATGCTTATGTACACTACATTTTTGCGGAATGGGAAGTGCATGTGTCGTTGGTATATTAGATAGGTAATTACAGGGGAAGATTGAGTGTGGAGGGTCTGAAATTTTGCTCACCTTGTAAGGATGATGCTTCAAGCCAGTTTTAGTATCACAGGGGGAAGTGTAGGATTTGCAAAATCCCCACATTTCCCCAAGGTTATTAATAAAAGGGACCCTGTATGGACAATTTAAAAAGGGTACCCAAAAGATGGCTTCCGCACCTCGTGGCCAAAAGCCTGTAAGATTTTACAAGCTTGGACTCTGCAGCACAAAGAGGCAGCTTTGGGAAATCAAAACTTAAAATGCATTTCTGTTGAAAGGACTTTGTGTTTGAAAAGCCAGACAGCTAGGCAAACACTGAATATGCATTGCGTCAGATCGAAACAGATCAAGCCCAGTTAGGCCTGAACATGAGGCCATTAGTTTGTCCGCATAAATAATTGGAAACAGCTCAAGGGAGCCACCAAGGCTGGACAGGCCGATTAAAATGGATTAATGACAATACAACCCGGACATTGGGGCCATCGGGTGCGATAAATGGTCATCTAAAGCCAGTTAACTTAGATTGGTATAACTATATTAAACAAGCCCGCCTAATTTGAACAATAGACTGACCTGATTTGGTGCACAGATAAGGGTCTTCAGAAGGAGTATAATTGTAGGCCCATCAGTAACCAACACTCTCTTGCTCTCTTCCTCCCGCACTTGCTGCCTGGCCACTGCCCGTGTCTTCTCCAAATCCATCAGGGAAGCCTGGTATCGCACCAGGCAAACACGGGCAAACCAGGCCAGACGAGACGGGATGAGATGAGATGAGATGAGATGAGACGAGACGAGTTGGAAGAAGATTGATGAACGTTTCGAATAATTGGGCCTTCAATCCAGCTAACCTGTGAACATCTTCATGCAAAATTCGACTGCTGCCACCCAAAGAAGAGGAACCATCATCCCTGTGAGGTAAAATACCCAAGCAAAGACTTTAATCTCAGGGCACTTTACCTGGACGATGCCCTTGCAGCGCCCTGAGACCACGTGACGACGGCAGGCCCCAGAGAGCACAAAGAGCGAACCCCAAACCCCACAACCGTTTTAACTCAGCAGATCTTGACTTGGTGAGCATGAATTCTTGGCCCCTCTTAGCTTAATCTATTTAGGTATAGGGGTGGGATAGGGATAAGGAGATTGTTAATGTAGTTTGTTTTCCCTCGATGTGCCATGTGTTCCCCATTCCCATTTAAGTGTATTTTCTTTTTGATAAGCCTGTAACTACATAGTAATTTTCTCAGCATTTGTAATTTTTTATTATCGTTTTAATAAAGTTCATGGTTCTCTTGTACCAAACCAATTGTCTACCCGTTTTTCTGTATCGCCACCTGCACCTAAGTCCAGTGTTGAGAACCGAGGGGTGTGGGAGCGATTCAAACCACTCACAGGCAGTCAGGGGCATAACTGACTGGCCACACGCCACCCCCTACACTCCGCTAGACTAATAGATTTGAGGTTCTTGCAATGCTTGTGGACAAGTGCGGGGCTGCAGGGAGGACGAGCAAACTGACTATGGCACCATGGTACAGGAAGCCGTTCAAGTGGGGGGACTAAAAAGGAAGGTGGTTGTAGTAGGTGACAGTATAGTCAGGGGGATAGACACTGTTCTCTGCAGCCAGGAGCGTGAGTCCCGATGGCTAGGTTGACTACCTGGTGCCAGAGTAAAGGACATCTCGCCCAGGTTGGAGAAGAACTTGGAGTGGGAGGATCCACTTGTCGTGGTCCACGTAGGTACCAACGACATAGGTAGGACAAAGAAAGAGGTTCTGCTGAGAGAGTTTGAGCAGCTAGGGACTAAATTAAAAAGTAGAACCACAAAGGTAATAATCTCTGGATTATTACCTGAGCCACAAGCAAATTGGCATAGTGTCAATAGGATCAGGGAAATGAATGCATGGCTCAAAGATTGGTGTGGGAGAAGTGGGTTTCAATTTTGTGGGGCACTGGCACCAGTACTGGGGAAAGAGAGAGCTGTTCTGTTGGGATGGACTACACCTGAACCATGCTGGGACCAGAGTTCTAGTGAATCGAATAACTAGGGAGGTAGATAGGGCTTTAAACTAAATAAGTGGGGGGGGTGTCCCGGTGGAGAGAAATCTAGAATGCTAAAGAGAAAAGACAAGGAAGCAGTGCAGGAAAGTGATTGGGTAAGGATAACCAGATTGTGTCAGGAAGGGACAGAGCGTACAAACAAAGGAGTGCACTAACAAATAGGGTCCGGGTAAGAAAAAATGATATTAAGACAAATAGGGCCATAGTACAAAAAAATGTTAAGATGTCTAAAAATGTTAAAAAGACAAATCTAAAGGCACTGCATCTGAATGCATGAAGCATTTGTAATAAGGTAGACAAATTAACAGCACAAATAGATGAAAACGGATACGATATAATTGTGATTACAGAGACATGGTTGCAGAGTGACCAAGGCTGGGAGCTGAATATCCAAGGATATTCGATATTTAGAAAGGACAGGCAAAAAGGAAAAGGAGGTTGGGTGGCATTGTTAGTAAAGGATGAAATCAGACCAATAGTGAGAAAGGATATTGGCTCAGAAAATAAAGATGTAGAATCAGTCTGGGTGGAGCTAAGAAGCACCAAGGGACAGAAAACATTGGTGGGAGTTGTCTATAGACCCCCAAACAGTAGTTGTAATGTAGGGGATGGCATCAAACAGGAAATTAGAGATGCATGTTACAAGGCTACTATAGTAATCATGGGTGACTTTAATCTACATATTGTGGCAAAGTCACCAAAGAGACTCTCACAGTAACTTGTACAATTGTCTTTAATCATTATTGTTACCTTTTAATGATTGCCCTGTTTAAACAGCGCGGGATCGATAAAATCAGACACGCGATGACGTCAGACACGTGACGTTCCCAACGGCGGGAAACGTGATGACGTCATGACGTCAGGGTTGGAGGGCATTTCCAGTTAGTCCTCATGGAGTGAGCTAGTGTACAGACCTGTTTGGAGTTTCTCCTGCGTTTCTTGTTTTGTAATACTTTCAGTGCATTAAACTAAGTTTGTTAACTACCAGTTTAGTTCACAGTGTTTTTGTTAGGAGTGCATAGACTCCTACATTGGTGACCCTGAATCCTCGCGGTCGTTTTTCGCGGTGGACACAGAATGCAGGCCAGTGATGGATGCCAACGCTGTGGCCTTGAAGCTCCCCCAATTCTGGGAACAACAGGCGGCCTCCTGGTTTGTGCAGGCCGAGGCGCAGTTTGAACTCCGCAACATTGTGCAGGACCAGACCCGATATTTGTACGTGGTCTCCGCCCTCAATAGCTCGACGACGTCGAGGATCATCAGCTTTCTGGAGAACCCCCCGAATGCTAACAAGTATGTAGCCATCAAGACTCGGCTGCTGCAGGTATTTGGCCTTACCAAGGCGGAGCGCGCTCGCCGCTTACTGACACTACCAGGGTTAGGTGACTCCAAACCCTCGGAACTAATGAGCCACATGCTGATGCTCCTGGGGTCTGAACCCCCATGTTTCCTGTTCCGCGAGCTGTTCCTTACGCAGCTGCCCGAACACGTCCAGGCAGCCCTTGCCAGATTGGACACCGGGGACTGCATTGCGCTCGCCGAAGAGGCGGATAAAATTTACGTGGTCTGGCAACAATACTGTGCCATCACGTAACGCCCCACCCCGAGGGGCCCGGCCCCGGCCCCGGCACCTCCAACGGCCGGTTACTGTTACTACCACACTTGTTTCGGCCCGAAGGCCCGCTGCTGCCGACCACTGTGTAGTTTTGTGCCCAGACCGTCGAACAGACCGCCGCGAGTCAAGAACACCGGATCCGGTGCGTCCCCCGCGGCCACGATGGCGATCGGCGTCTCCGGGAATTTAGGAGTCGGTCAAACAGGCTTGTCCGACCTCCTTGGCGATTGACTTTCCTCATTAAAGACAATTCGGGGGGGCGTATGTGGCAAAGCCGCCAAAGAGACTCTCACAGTAACTTGTACAATTGTCTTTAATCATTATTGTTACTTTTTAATGTTTGCCCTGTTTAAACAGCGTGGGATCGATAAAATCGCGATCTGACGCGATGACGTCATCACGTGGGACATGTGACGTTCCCAACGGCGGGAAATGTGATGACGTCATGACGTCAGGGTTGGAGGGCGTTTCCAGTTAGTCCTCGTGGAGTGAGCTAGTGTACAGACCAGTTTGGAGTTTCTCCTGCATTTCTCGTTTTGTAATACTTTCAGTGCATTAAACTAAGTTTGTTAACTACCAGTTTAGTTCACACTGTTTTTGTTAGGAGTGCATAGACTCCTACAATATAGACTGGCCAAACCAAATTAGCAATAATACTGTGGGGGATGAATTCCTGGAATGTGTACGAGATGGTTTTTTAGACCAGTACGTTGAGGAGCCAACTAGGGAACAGGCTATCCTAGATTGGGTATTGTGCAATGAGAAGGGGTTAATTAATAATCTTGTTGTGTGGGGTCCTTTAGGGAAGAGTAACCATAACATGATGGAATTCTTCATTAAGATGGAAAGTGAAGAAGTCCAATCCGAAACTAGGGGCCTAAATCTAAACAAAGAAAACTACGAAGGTATGAGGAGGGAGTTGGCTATGATAGATTGGGGAGCTTCATTAAAAGGCATGACCGTGGATAGGCAATGGCTAACATTTAAGGAACAAATGCATGATTTACAACAGTTATACATTCCTTTCTGGCACAAAAACACAAAAGGAAAAGCGGCCCAACCATGGCTAACAAAAGAAATTAAGGATAGTATTAGATCCAAAGAGGAGTCATATAAAGTTGCCAGAAAAAGTAGCAAGCCTGAGGATTGGGAACAGTTTAGAATTCAGCAAAAAAGGACCAAGAGATTGATTAAGAGGGAAAAAATAGAGTCTGAGAGTAAACTTGCAAGGAACATAAAAGCGGACTGTAAAAGCTTCTACAAGTATTTAAAAAGAAAAAGATTAGTGAAGACAAATGTAGGTCCCTTACTGTCAGAAACGGGAGAATTTATAATGGGGAACAAGGAAATAGCTGAGCAATTAAACAAATACTTTGGTTCTGTCTTCATGGTAGAGGTCAGAAATAACTTTCCAGGAATGCTAAGGAGGGTCTAGTGAAAAGGTAGTATTAGTAAAAAAAATAGTGCTGGAAAAATTAATGGGACTGAAGCTGATAAATCCCCAGGGCCTGATGATCTGCATCCCAGAGTACTAAAAGAGGTAGCCATGGAAATACTGGATGCATTGGTTGTCATCTTCCAAAATTGTACAGATTATGGAACAGTTCCTGCAGATTGGAGGGTGGCAAATGTAACCCCACTATTTCAAAAAGGAGGGAGGGAGAAAACGGGGAACTACAGACCGGTAGTAGAAGAATGAGGGGGGATCTCATTGAATCGTATAAAATTCTGACAGGGCTAGACAGACTGGATGCAGGGAGGAAGTTTCCCCTGACTGGAGGGGTCTAGAACAAGGTGTCACAGTGTAAGGATACTTAGGACTGAGGTGAGGAGAAATTTCTTCACTCAGGGGGTGCTGAACCTATGGAATTCTCTACCACAGAAGGCTGTGGAGGACAAGTCACTGAATATATTTAACAAGGAGATAGATAGATATCTAGACGCAAAAGGCGTCAAGGGGTAGGGGGAGAGAGCGGGTATATGGTATTGTGATAGAGGATCAGCCATGATCATATTGAATGGTGGAGCAGGCTGGAAGGGTTGAATGGCCTACTCCTGCTCCTATTTTTTTTCTATAATCCTGTGCTAAATCTGATTCCTCCAATCCAGTGTTAAATCTGATTCTTGCAATCCTGTGCTAAATCCATTTCTTCCAATCCTGTGCTAAATCTGATTTGAGTTCTGTGACCACCACCTTGGTGATGAGGAGCCATCTAATACATCGCTCCTCGCTTAATTGGAGGTAGGAGAAGTGATGTCGGAACACCCTTGGAGCGTAAGGCCTCCTGGTGAGAGACCTGATGTCCCTCCTCCTCCCTCAGTGCACATGTTCCCGTATTTCTCACTGCTTACGCTCCCTCCGCCGTAGATCACAGAATCACAGAATCACAGAAACCCCACAGTGCAGATAGAGGCCATTTCGGCCCATCGAGCCTGCACCGACACATATCCCACCCGATCCCCGTAACCCCGACACCAACACATATCCCACCCTATCCCCATAACCCCACGTATTTAATCCCCCTAACACTAAGGGTCAATTTATCATAGCCAATCAACCTAACCCACACATCTTTGGACTGTGGGAGGAAACCGGAGCACCCGGAGGAAACCCACGCAAACACGGGGAGAATGTGCAAACTCCACACAGACAGTCACCCGAGGCCGGATTCGAACCCGGGTCCCTGGCGCTGTGAGGCAACAGTGCTAACCACTATGCCACCGTGCTGCCCTGGAGATCCTGGAGGGCAAGATGGTATGCCAGTACAGCCCCCATTAACGTTGCCAAGTGTCGCAATTTGAATCTTTGAAGAATAAATGTAGCTACTTTGTAGTTGTCAGAAGACTGCTGATACAAAAGAAGCTTGAAATTACTCATAGGAACTGTTCTAGTGGTGAAACTGACAAGAAACCATTGAAACTAACCTGGCCTGACAGCTGGGAGTGATTAATGCTAATACCGTTAAATAACATCGCTGGAGCCGGCTTCATGGAGCTGCACGCTAGCTCTCCCTGTCGCTGTCTGGCCGAGGCACTAAGGTAAGTGGCGACAATGAATTTTCCAGATCGGACGCTCAGTGAGCATTGCACATTGAAGTCCCCGGCGGTACCTCATACTGGCGGCGCAACAGAGGGGCCTGATTTACCATGTGGCACTGGGTTCACCTCGCCCCAGTGCTATTGCATCAGCGCCCAGTTACCGCCATCTGCTGGCGCTAACAGGAGGCGCTAAGGTACTGAATTTTTCCCCCTCAGTCTTTATTTCTTTTTGAGCTAAGTTTGAGATGTTTGCAATCTAGTGCTGCCTTGGATATATTTGGCATCCTGTGCTGTATGGAAGTGATATTCTCATTTGTTTGAATTGGAAGTGTGGAAAAAATCTTAAATTTGTTGGCCTCTGTACATAATTGTTACTTTAGATCTATTGGGCTGGAAATATTTATTAATAAAAATGTAGCTTTTTAATAAAGGCTGATCTCAGGATACATGTTGGGAAACTTTGAGATCAAAAGCCTGAGTCAGTCAATTATTCAAACGGATACATGCAAAGAAGGTCTACAGGGGTTCCAGATTTGGAAAGGGTCATTAGCTCAAATAGCATTTTTGCTTGGAAGAGGAGTTAAATTTTAATGCATTCAGTATTTAATTCCTTTCATCCTTGGTTTATGATGTCCAGAGAATTGCTCATTCGAATTACTGTCCTGTAACTCACTACTATTCTTTTAATTTTATATTAAATGTTACAATTGCATTTTAAGAGCTCATGATCTTTTAACTACATTTACAGATCATATGCCATTATGCAAGATGTAGCTTATGAGATAGCAAAGTATGGTGGTTTTATTGCTTCAGACATTGGCCCAATGCAGGTTAGCAAAAGAGGCACTGCCAACTGTAATACTTGTTGTATACAGTTCTCGATCTATGTTGTCTTATTGTAGGAAGTGGTTTGCAGAGCTGATAGTCACTGCAATGCATCCTAAGGTGAAGCCCCTGATGATTTTTTTCCTCCCATCTCTTCCATTAACTAGACAACCCATTCCTGAACAGTGTAGTACCTGAAGATCTCAAACTAGGAGAAGCCCAATGGATTACTCCTTCAATATAATTGTCAGATATTATTTTTATCCTGTGGCACTGGACCACTATATTAAATATTGGCAGAAGTTAGAGTGCAAAATCAAATGCATTATTAATGATCAAATATTGGCAAGCATTATCTTTTTAATTCAGTCTGTATAGGTAGCATGTTATTGGTAGTCTAGGAACCAGCGCTATCCTTCACCAGCACCCATACTGCTGTGCTAGGTGTAAGGCACTATTGGGCAGCATTGCACCTGTATTAGGGTGTAAAATGGGCGCAACGCATACCAATTTAGCAGTGGGATGGCCTTTGCCTTAACTGCGCAGGTGTTGGCCCGCTGCTAAATATGTGGGGCCCTTTTTTTAGGCGTCCAGGGCAGATGGCTCAAACAGGCATTGGGCCCTGAAGTGTTGTAAATTAGGGGCCCATTGAGGGACCCCACCTAGAAAGGTCTTGAAAAGTGCACTTGGGTCTATAGATTCTACTGGATGGTTAGTACTGGGATGGTCTGGCTGTCCTCTGGTGCTGTCTGATTAAGGTGGTTTCCCTTACAGCTTCCTCTTCCTCCAGCATATAGGTCATGTAGAAGTGGGATTCCCATTGAGAAGTCCATTGAGCAGCCCTCAGGTCCTTGCTTGGTAATTGTGTTGAAAGAAAATGCTTTCCAAGGCTGATGCAGAATGTAAGGGAGGGCTTTGGGAGAATAACAGTGAACCAAGTTATGAAAATTGACTACAATTGAGCAGTATCCTGTTAACTAAGTATTGCCGACTTGAAGACTGGGTCTTGGCAAATGGCACCTTTTCAAACAGTCGCATGAATTCTTGAAAGCGGATGGGAACATAGAAATCATGGAGTTTAGGACGGGTGCCATCTTGCTGTCTTAACTCTGTCATTTGCATGTGGCTTCTACAGGGAGGGTGGGCCCTTCTTCTAGCACACCCTCTGGAACCAAATGGAATTTCCACTGAGGCACTTCTCCAGCGGACCCCCAGCATCAATCAGTCCTGTCAGAAATCCCGGGCCTGTAAAGGCGTAATTGCTGACCAATGCCCTCATCCAACCCAGTAGTTTCGGGGTCAAGCTCTTGACTGAGACAGTCAGTGTAATGATCAGTAACCTGTCATTCTGGAATGGTACACTAGGTGGTGCTGTATATATATAAGAGTGAACTACCCATGATGCATTAGGCTACCCACAAGGCAGCAGTCAAGATGGAGGCCTCTAGAGATACTGTACCTAGTCCACATGTGCTCAATAAAGTGTCTAGCAGAAGCTAGCTGTTCTTAATAAAAATGACTAGTTATTAATGAACATAACATGGTACCAGGAGTGGTAAGATCTGCTGAATATTGTGCAATGCGACATGGAGAATTTGAAGCCACCAGAGCATTTGAAACTCACAGGAAATATCGACTACAATTGGCAGATTTTAAACAACAATTCGAACTCTACATTGCTGTCATCGGGTACGGTACGAAGCCAGACGCAAGGAAAATAGCATTGCTACTCACGGTTGCAGGCCCACAGGCAATAGAGGTATTTAATACATTTGTATTTAATCCAGAGGAGAACAGAGAAAAATTAGACGATGTGCTAAAGAAGCTTGATACACATTGTTCTCCCAAAAAGAATGAAACCTATGAGAGGTACATCTTCTGTTCTCAGACACAGCAGCAAAATGAGACTTTTGATAGCTTTATGACTGATCTGAAACTGAAAGCACAGACATGTAATTTCTCTGAGCTGAAAGCATCCATGATTCGTGACCAGATTGTGTTTGGTATTCATGATAAAAAAGTCAGGGAACGTCTGTTGAGAGAAACCGAACTAACATTGGAAATTGCTGAGAAAATATGCCAAGCCAGTGAGCTAGCTCGAAAGCACGCGAAGACTTTCAGTGAAATCAATAATGATGCAATTGTAATGAGTGATAATGCTGCTGTCGGTGCTGTGTCCTACAAGGGGAAGAAACGTGGGCAGAACAGAAATGTAAAGCAGTCGGAGGATGAAATTTTTAATTGTAAACGCTGTGGCTACAAACACCAGTTAAAACAATACCCAGCGTTTGGAAAAATGTGCACAAAATGTCATGGAAAGAATCACTTTGCCGAACAATGCTTTTCAAAAGTAAAAACAAAGAAAGGGCAACAAGTCCAAGTCAATGTGATTGAGGACACTGATATAAGTGAGACATTTTTTGTACGAATGGTGTCATGTGAAAATGTCAAAAATGATACAGAAAATGTGCAGCCCTCAGGAATTAACAATGCTGAACATAAAGTTAATGCAGTAAAAGAGGACAAATGGATGGTCCCACTGCAGGTAAATGGAGCATTAGTTACATTGAAACTAGACACTGGGGCAAAAGCAAACTTAATCAGTATGAGTGACATTAACAATATGAAAGAAAAGCCCAAAATACAGAAAAAGTCAGTACTACTGAAGGACTATAATGGACAGAAAATAGATAGCTTAGGTGTATGCAGACTTAAAGTGACAGTCAAAGACAAAGTGCATCATCTCATGTTTTCTGTTGTGGCTGAAGGACTTGATTCACTACTGGGTGACAAAGCTTGTGAGGACTTAGAACTGGTCAAGAGAGTCTACCGTATAAACTGTGCCATAAGCAGACCAGATGACTCGGTGGATTCTGTAGTGAATAATTTCCAGGATGTGTTCAAAGGATTTGGAGTTCTACCATTCACTTACAAGATCCAGCTAAAGGAGGATGCTCAGCCAGTGGTACATGCTCCACGAAGAGTTCCAGCACCCCTGCGTGACTGGCTCAAGAATGAACTGGATAGAATGACCACACTAGGAGTCATCAGGAAAGTCAAAGAGCCAACAGACTCCATGGTATGTGTAAAGAAAAAGAACAATGATCTAAGAATATGCATGGATCCAAAGGACTTAAATGCAAACATAAAACGTGAACACTACCAGATTCCCAAGCGAGAAGAAATCACCAGTGAAATGTCAGGTGCCAAATACTTTACAAAGCTCGATGCCTCACAAGGATTTTGGCAACTAAAACTGGATGAAGAGAACACCAAATACTGTACCTTCAACACACCATTTGGCAGGTATTATTTCCTCAGAATGCCTTTCGGGATAATATCTGCATCTGAAATCTTTCATACAGCGATGGAACACATAATTGAAGGTCTGGAAGGAGTTCGGGTCAATGTTGATGACATCATCATCTGGGGCTCCACACTGAAAGAACACAATGAGAGACTGACTAAAGTGCTACAGAGCATACGCCAGAATGGACTGAAGCTCAACAAAGTCAAGTGTCAGTTTGGCGTCCAGGAAGTCACTTTCCTAGAAGATAATCTATCTGGTAAAGGAATAGAGCCAGATATGGAAAAAGTAAATGCCATACTCAAAATGCCCCAACCCACTGACAAAAAAGGAGTGCTACGCATCATGGGGATGATAAACTTCATTGGAAAGTTAATTCCTAACTTGTCAGCCAAGACAGCCTGTCTGCGAGACCTGCTACGTAAAACAAATGAGTTCGCATGGACAGAAAGACATGAACAAGAGTGGATAAACCTCAAAACAGTGCTGACAACCACACCTGTACTCACCTTCTTTGACCCAACAAAAAGAATCAAAGTGTCAATGGATGCATCAAAAGATGGCCTAGGTGCGGTCTTGTTACAAGCAGAGGGTGAAGATTGGAAGCCTGTTGCCTATGCCTCCAGGTCTCTGACTGATACGGAGTGTCGATACGCCCAGATGGAAAAGGAATGTCTAGGCTTGGTAGTTGGACTAGAAAAGTTTCATGGCTACATATATGGACTTCCCACCTTCACAGTTGAGACAGCCCACAGCCCACTGGTTGCCATCATAAAAAAGAACCTGAATGAGATGTCTCCAAGGATTCAAAGACTCATGATGAAGCTGCAAAGATATGACTTTGAACTGATCTACACACCAGGCAAATACATAGTGTTAGCAGATGCACTATCCCGAGCACCCACAATGAGTCATGTGAGCTCTACTGAAGAAGACGTGGATGTTCATGTGAGTATGGTCACTGCTGCGCTGCCCGTGTCAGACACAAAATCAAAGCAAATAGCAGAAGAAACAGTAAAAGATACAGTATTACAAACAGTAATAGAGAACATTCATCATGGTTGGCCAAAAGGTTCCTGTCCAAAATATTTTTACATAAGGTCAGAATTGAGTGTCGCAAGTGGACTATTACTAAAACAGAACAGAATAGTCATTCCACAGGCTGTACGTCAAGACATGCTCAAAAGGATTCATGAGGGACACCTCGGAATTGAAAAATGCAAAAGGAGAGCAAGAGACACTGTTTATTGGCCTGGCATAAATAAGGACATTGAGAACATGATAGGCAAATGTGAGACATATCAGAAACACCAAAAGAAACAAGCAAAGGAACCAATGATAGTAGCTGACATACCAACAGCACCATAGCAAAAGGTTGGTATGGACCTTTTTCATTTGAATGGTAAAGACTATCTAATAGTGATTGACTACTATTCTAACTACCCTGAGATGGCGCTGCTCTCAAGCACCACAGCAAGCAATGTCATAATGCATGTGAAATCCATCTTCACCAGACATGGAATTCCCAGGATTGCCGTTAGCGACAATGGTCCGTGCTTCAACTGTAAGGAGTGGCAACAGTTTGCAGCACATTGTGACTTTCAACACATCACATCCAGTCCTTTGTATGCTCAGTTGAATGGTAAGGCAGAGAAAGGTGTTCAAGTTCTCAAGCAGCTACTGAAGAAAGTGACAGAAAGCAAGTCTGATCCTTATCTCGCCCTGCTGAGCTACCAAGCCTCACCTTTAGACTCTGGTTTTTCACCTGCTGAACTCCTAATGGGTCACAAGTTACGTACCATGCTACCCTGCTGTGCAAAAGAAAAGCAGAGTAAGGAACTGAGACAGAGACTTCAACTGTTAAAGCTGAAACAGAAATCATACTATGACAAGTCATCCAAAACTCTAAAACCATTGACAAGGGATGATGTTGTCAGGATTGAGGATCCAGATGCATGGAACAGGAAAGCTACAGTTCTTGAGGAAGTAGGACCAAGGTCATACACTGTTAGAACTGAGGAAGGACAGATTCTCAGGAGGAACTGCCGTTCCCTCCTAAAAACACAAGAGACTATCGAAGGGCAAATCGATGACAATGCCGCAACTGAATCTTGTCACTCACCACCAGAACAATCTAACACAAATACACATACAGGCTCTCATGAAAACACATCAGACTTACCTGTACTGAAAAGATCCACACGTGAAGTAAAAAAGCCTGATAGACTTAATCTTTGAGAACAAAGAAAACTACATTGAAAATGTATTGACTGTTGAAGATGTTTATGTTGTTATTGATTGATATTGATTGATACTGATTTTGTTTAACCTCAAAGAAAGGGGGATGTAATGATCAGTAACCTGTCATTCTGGAATGGTATACTAGGTGGTGCTGTATTTATATAAGAGTGGGCTACCCATGATCCAATTCCCCCGCTCTATCCCCGTAGCCCTGCAAGTTTATTTCCTTCAAGTGCCTAATAGTCTCCTCTTGAAAAGATTGAGTGTCTCTGCTTCCACCACTTCCATCGGCAGCGAGTTCCAGGTCCTCACCACTCGCTGCGTAAAAAAGTTTTTCCTCACATCCCCCCTGTATCTCTTGCCCAAAACCTTAAATCTGTGTCCCCTAGTCCTTGTAACATCAACTAGTGGGAACAGCCTTTCCCCGTCTAGCCTATCCAAACCCATCATAATCTTGTACACATCTATCAAATCACCCCTCAACCTCCTTTGTTCTAATGAAAACAAATCCAGCTTCTCCAACTTGTCCTTGTAACTAAGATACCCCATCCCCAGAACCATTCTGGTAAATCTCCTCTGCACCCTTTCAAGGGACTTCACGTCCTTCCTAAAGTGTGGTGACCAGAACTGGATGCAATATTCCAGTTGTGGCCTAACCAGCGCTTTATAAAGGTTCAGCATAACCTCTCTACCTTTGTACTCAACACCTCTATTTATGAAGCCCACGATCCCATATGCTTTGCTAACCATTCTCTTAATATGTCCTGCCACCTTTAGGGACCTATGCACATTAACTCCCAGGTCCCTCTGTCCCTGTACACGCTTTAAAACTGTGCCATTAAGTATATATCGCCTCTCCCTGTTCCTTCTGCCAAAGTGCATAACCTCACACTTCTCTGTATTAAATTCCATCTGCCAATTGTCTACCCATTCTGCTAGCCGCTCTATCTCCTGTTGCAGTCGATTGGTATCATCCTCACTGTTTGCCACACCCCCAAATTTGGTGTCATCGGCAAATTTAGAAATTCTACTCTGTATTCCAATATCCAGGTTATTTGTATCAAAAAAGGCAGTGGCCCCAGCACTGACCCTTGGGGAACATCATTGTCTACCATCCTCCAGTCTGAAAAACAGCCATTTACCACAACTCGCTGTTTTCTGTCCTTAAGCCAATTCCTTATCCAAGCTGCCACTGACCCACCTATTCCGTGAGCCTCAATTTTGTTAACCAGCCTTCTATGTGGTACTTTGTCAAACACCTTCCTAAAATCTATGTAGACAACATCCATTGCATTCCCTTCATCAATCCTCCCTGTTACTTCATCAAAAAATTCAATTAGATTAGTCAAATACGATCTGCCTTTTACAAATCCATGTTGGCTCTCCTTAATTAGCTTAAACCTCTCCAAGTGCCTGTTAATTTTTTCCTTGATTATTGTTTCTAAAACTTTACCCACAACTGATGTTAAACTGACCGGCCCATAGTTTTTGGATTGTCCTTGCACTGTTTCTTGAACAATGGTGTCACATTTGTCATTTTCCAATCCTCAGGCACCTCCCCCACACCTAGGGAAGATTGGAAAATTATGCAAAGCCCTTCTGCTATCTCCTCCCCCAATTCCCTTAGAAACCTGGGATGCAAGCCATCTGGATCAGGCGACTTATCTACTCTAAGCATACCCAGCCTTTGTAGTACATCCTGTCTATCAATTTTCAACCGTTCCATTGCTTCTACCTTTTCCACTTCTACTGATATTTTGTCAGCATCCACCTCCTTTTAAACACCGATACAAAGTACTCATTGAGTATTCTAGCCTTGCCCTGCACCTCTAAGCATATATCACCTTCTTTGTCCTGAATAGGCCCCACCCCGCCTCTTACTACCCGCTTAATGTTTACATACCGGTAGAAGATTTTTGGGTTCCCTTTTATGTTAACTGCCATTCTACTCTCATATTCTCTCTTTGCCAATCTTATTTTTATCTTCACTTCCCCTCTCAACTTATTGTATTTGGTCTGGCTCTCCCTTGAAGAATTTACCTGACATGCATCATACATCCTCTTTTTTTGTTTCATCATCTTCTCTATCTCCCTTGTCATCCATGGAGCCCTTGCTTTGGTTCCCTTACCCTTCTCTCTTGTTAGAATGCACCTAGCCTGTACTTGGAACATCTCCTCCTTAAAGATCACCCATTGTTCCATTACAGTTTTTCCTGTCAGTCTTTGGTTCCATTTTACCCTGGCTAGATCCTTTCGCATCCCATTGAAGTTAACCCTATTCCAGTTTAGAAGTTCTACTCTAGATTGTTCTTTGCTCCTCTCCATTGCTAATCTAAATCTTACAATACGATGATCACTCATACCCAAGTGTTCTCCCACAGACACCTGGTCGACCTGGCCCACCTCATTCCCCAGCACCAGGTCCAGCAATGCCTCCTTCCCAGTTGGGCCAAGAACATACTGGTCAAGGCAATTCTCCTGAATACATTTCAGAAATTCTTCCCCCTCTTTTCCCTTTACCCTAGCATTAATCCCAATCAATATTTGGGTAATTAAAGTCCCCCAATAACACCACTCTAGCTTTTGCATTTCTCTGCAATTTCCCCGCTGATTTGCTCCTCTACCTCCCTCTCACTATTTGGAGGCCTATAGAATACCCCCAATAGCGTGATCATACCCTTTTTGCTCCTCCACTCTAACCAAATAGATTCTGTCCTTGTCCCCTCAAGAACATCCTCCCTTTCCAACACCACAGTGTCTTCCTTAATCAGCACTGCCACCCCACCTCCCTTTTTTCCTTCCCTATCTTTTCTGAACCCCTTGTATCCTTGAATATTAAGTGTCCAGTCCTCAACGATTTTAAGCCATGTTTCTGTTATTGAAACAACATCATATTGCCACACCACTAATTGTGCTTGTAGCTCACCAACCTTATTCACTTTGTGCATTTATGTACATGCATTCTGAACCCATTTTTGAATTTTTCGTAGTCTTCCTTAATTTGGTCCTATCTAATATGGTACTACTTCCGCCTCTACTACTATTTCTCTAGTACTATCCAACACAATCACTCTTTTCTGCACCTTATTCCTCTTTTCTGCTCCTATATGCTGGTGCCCACCCCCCTGCCAAGTTAGTTTAAACCCTCCCCAACAGCACTAGCAAACCTCCCTGCGAGAATATTGGTCTCAGCGTGCTGTGATCATAGAAAGAAAGAAATTACATTTTTATAGCGCCTTCCATGACCTCAGGATGTCCCAAAGTGCTTTACAGCCAATGAAGTACTTTTGAAGTGTAGTCACTGTTGTAATGTAGGAAATGAGTCAGCCAATTTGTGCACAGCAAGGTCCCACAAATGCAATGTGATAAATGATCAGATAATCTGTTCTTTTAATGCTGTTGGCTGAGGAATAAACATTGGCTGGGACACTGGGGAGAATTCCACTGCTCTTCAAATAGTGCCATGGAATCTTTAGCGTCCACCCGAGAGGGCAGACAGGGCCTCGGTTTAACGTCTCATCTGAAAGACGGCACCTCCGACAGTGCAGCACTCCCTCAGTACGGCACTGACGTCATCGCCCATTTTGCATGACCGCCCAAGATAAGTTTGTACCCCTAGAAGTCTAAAACATGTGTTACATCTGTCAGGTCTTGGCCTGTTTGAGTTTAGGTAATCTATCACAGATCACAGGACACATTCACATGTTACCTGATGGAGAAAATTTTGGTTAAGGTATTTGAACAAAAATAAAAAACTGTCAAATACGCATCTTTTACAAATTGACGCAAAGTTTAATATTTGCGATCAAACAAGTTTAATGCACCATGTGATTTTTGCCTGAACAGTAATTCAAAAGGGTGTTAAGCCTATTTCTATACCTTGTACTATAACCCTTTTATCTATTTTTCATACAATCTACACAGAGCTAGAACTCAGTGTTTACCTGAAACATAGCCAAGCTTCAGATTTGTACTCTTCATGGTTCTTACCTTATTTTAAAACTGTCAAACTGTTCTACAAACTGACAAAGTAGCTGTTATCAGGAGGTTGTCTGAAATATCGGTAAATGGGACTCTGGGACTGGGTGACTCAGTAATCTGAGCAGAGATGATCAGTGTATTCTTTAATAACCATTCTTTGCAAATGTCACCCTTATGGCAAACGAAAAGGTGTAACAGAAACTAATTAATGAGCACAGACCTGCACATTAACAAAAAACAACCGGCAACATCTTATTTATTTTTCTATCTTGGCAAAGTATCTCCTCCCCCGTACTGGCATTGACTTCTTGTTGCAACTCAATTCCATGCCTGATGTTCACCCACCCACGTGTTAGTCAAATGGCGGCTATTCATGTGTGAGCCTTGACAGTGGATGTCAACAGGCTATTTGGACTGGAAGGGCATCGCAGCTGAGCCTGGTCCTGCCGTCACCCAGTGCCCATGCACATATGCCTGCAGAAGGTGCGGCTAATAGTGATCAGTGTGGGAAGGCTGGCCAATTTGCCATGCACTAGTTCAGGGGTGGGTGGGGGATGATGCTCAGTCTAATTGTAGCAATCAATTCATTTCCCTGGCTGAGATCAATGAACCTATGCACAGCTAAGGGATCAATCCTCTGACCATACCGGCCTTCTCTGAATCAAACTTTGAACCATGGGGAAATATCAGGAGAAGGTGGGAGTTACCATGAGGGTTCTCCCAATTGGCTGCTGTAACTTCATCAGAAGATCAGCGGAAATCCCTATTAGGTTTTATCCCCTGATAGGTTAAATATACATTGGGCTGCATTTTGATACTGGAGGTGTGTAGGAGGCGGGACTACAACTTTTGGGGTTGTAGTCCCGCCTCCATCGAGTTGTGGCCAACCCATGCGATTTTCACTTGATTGACCTTGTTGAGCCTGCCCAGCGGGCTCAGCAGGCCAATTAAGGGCCACCCGGCAACAGGTGACGTCACAGCTTGACATTTCTTCTGTCAAGAGCTTTTGACAAATGAAATATCAGTGTTTGACAGCTCTTTCAAGCTGTCAAACACTGACAATCTGTATTCTTAAGTTAATTCCTTCCTCTCAGGCTAATTTAGAGATCTCTCCAGAACAGAAAGCTGAATGCTGCAACTTTTGACAGCTCGCAGCCATTCTGCTTTCTGTGCTGGTGAGATGAAGGACTCCTGAGACCTGAAGGAAGGCTGTAAAAGTAAGTAAAGGTAAGTAAAACTTCCTTAAACACTATACACACACCAACCGCACCTACCTCTGCACTCATGCACACATCACTCACCTGCACACCGGACATCTTGAACCCTCCAAGCCCTTCAGCCCGACGGTCCACCTTGCTAACTTGGCGTGGTTTGGAGCCGTCAGGAATCCCACACTTTAGCAATAAAAATAGGGTTTAGGCTAAAAACTGCCTGTTAACTACCTGTTAACAGGCAGTTAATTGGCACTAATCCCTTCCCGCCTCGGGGAGGCGGGTCCCAGCACAGGTCGGGTATCCACCTCCTTTGAAACTGGCATAGAGGTGGGTTGGGGGGCGGGATGGGTTAGTGCCTCCGATTTTGAGATTTTAACCCCCCACACGCCTCCAATCCCACCTCCATGGCCCAATGAAAATCCTGCCCATTGGGTTTTTATAGGAGAATCTGTATCCAGATTCCATTAAATAAGCTTGAAAATGAGAAACAGTGAGACATCAGTTTAATGCTTTCTAATCATAAGAACATAAGAAATAGGAGCAGGAGTAGGCTATTCGGTCCCTCGAGCCTGCTCCACCATTCAATAAGATCATGACTGATCTGATCTTGGCTTCAACTCCACTTTCCTGCCTGTACCCCATAACCTTTGACTCCGCTGTAGCTCAAATATCTGTCTCTCTCAGCCTTTAATATATTCACGGACTCAGCCTCCACAGCTCTCTGGGGTAGAGAATTCCAAAGATTCACGACCCTCTGAGAGAAGAAATTCCTCCTCATTTCCATCTTAAACGGGTGACCCCTTATCTTGAAACTATGCCCCCTAGTTCCAGCTTCCCCTACGAGGGGAAACATTCTCTCAGCGTCTATCCTGTCAAGCCCCCTCAGAATCTTGCATGTTTCAATAAGATCAGCTCTCATTCTTCTAAACTTAATTACACAACCAACTTCATACAGTGACCATGTGATTACTGATACAGACAGATCATACAGTGACCATGAGATTACTGATACAGACAGATCATACAGTGACCATGAGATTACTGATACAGACAGATCATACAGTGGCCACGTGATTAGTGATAGACAGATCATACAGTGACCATTTGATTACTGATACAGACAGATCATACAGTGAGCGTGTGATTACTGATACAGACAGATCATACAGTGAGCGTGTGATTACTGATGCAGACAGATCATAGAGTGACCATGTGATTAGTGATAGACAGAACATACAGTGACCATTTGATGACTGATACAGACAGATCATACACTGAGCATGTGATTACTGATACAGACAGATCATACAGTGACCATGTGATTACTGATACAGACAGATCATACAGTGACCATGTGATTACTGATACAGGCAGATCATACAGTGACCATGTGATTACTGATACAGGCAGATCATACAGTGACCATGTGATTACTGATACAGGCAGATCATACACTGGCCCTGAGATTACTGATACAGACATATGATAGTGACTATGTGATTAGTGACACAGAGAGATCATACAGTGACCATGTGATTACTGATACAGACAGATCATACAGTGACCATGTGATTACTGATACAGACAGAGCATACAGTGATCGTGTGTTTAGTGATACAGACAGATCATACAGTGACCATGAGATTACTGATACAGACAGATCATAGTGACCATGAGATTACTGATACAGACATATCATACAGTGACCATGTGATTAGTAATAAGGAGGATCATACATTGACCATGTGATTACTGGTACAGACAAATCTTAGTGACCGCATGATTACTGATGCAGACAGATCATGGCGATCGTGTGATTACTGGTACAGACAGACCTTACAGTGATCGTGATTACCGATACTGACAGATCATACAGTGACCATTTGATTACTGATACAGACAGATCAAACAGTGACCATGGGATTACTGATACAGACAGAGGATACAGTGACCATGTGATTCTGATACAGACAGATCATACAGTGACCATGACATTACTGGTACAGACTGATCATACAATGACCGTGAGATTACTGGTACAGACAGATCATACAGTGATCGTGTGATTACCGGTGCACACAGATCATAGTGACCATTTGATTACTGATACAGACAGATCATACAGTGACCATGTGATTACTGATACAGGCAGATCACACAGTGACCGTATGATTACTGATACAGACAGATCATAGTGATCGTGAAATTACTGATACAGACAGATCATAGAGTGACCATGAGATTACTGATACAGACAGATCTTACAGTGACCGTATGATTACTGATACAGACAGATCTTAGTGATTGTGTGATTACTGGTACAGACAGATCATACAGTGATCATGTGATTACCGGTACACATTGATCCTAAAGTGACCATTTGATTACTAATACAGATAGATCATACAGTGACTGTGTGATTGCTGACGCAGACAGATCATACAGTGACCATGTGATTACTGATACAGACAGATCATACAGTGACCATGTGATTACTGATACAGACAGATCATACAGTGACCCTGAGATTACTGATACAGACAGATCATACAGTGGCCATGTGATTAGTGATAGACAGATCATACAGTGACCATTTGATTACTGATACAGCCTGAACATACAGTGGGCATGTGATTACTGATACAGACAGATCATACAGTGACCATGTGATTACTGATACAGGCAGATCACACAGTGACCGTATGATTACTGATACAGACAGATCATAGTGATCACGAGATTACTGATACAGACAGATCATTCAGTGACCGTGAGATTTCTGATAAAGACAGATCATACAGTGACCATGAGATTACTGATACAGACAGATCTTACAGTGACCGTATGATTACTGATACAGACAGATCTTAGTGATTGTGTGATTACTGGTACAGACAGATCATACAGTGATCATGTGATTACCGGTACACACAGATCCTACAGTGACCATTTGATTACTGATACAGATAGATCATACAGTGACTGTGTGATTGCTGACACAGACTGATCATACAGTGACCCTGAGATTACTGATACAGACAGATCATACAGTGACCATGTGATTAGTGATAGACAGATCATACAGTGACCATTTGATTACTGATACAGCCTGAACATACAGTGAGCGTGTGATTACTGATACAGACAGATCATACAGTGACCATGTGATTACTGATACAGACAGATCATACAGTGACCATGTGATTACTGATACAGACAGATCATACAGTGACCATGTGATTACTGATACAGACAGATCATACTGTGAGCATGAATAGCCATGATTCAGAGAAATACACGATACTATGAACAGAATTCTGATATTAATAAAAGACATATTGGTTTTAAAAGTCTGGAAAGCTTAAAAGACACAAGTCTCAGCAGAGAAGGCTCTAAACAGAGAAGAGGCTTCTGAGATAACATCAGTTGATAACAAAGTTGTAAACAAGCTTTGAAATCGGAATTAGTTAAATATTCTAAAACAATGAAAGTTTGAAGCAAACCATTGGTGGTCCCGAAAGGTCTACGGTTTGCAACGAACAAAATGGGAAGACCCAATTTAGGTGTTACAAACTAACACGATAAAACCAAAATACAAACATTAAAAGAGCAATATACCTTTGAAACCTGACATCAAGATAAGAAACATCTGCTGGTCAAATAGTTTTATGTTAAACTTGGAAAGAAGGAACCATAAGATTAAATATGCAACCAATTGAGATAGCTGGAAATGCATGAAACATTCAGTTGAAGTGTCTTTAATTTAGATATAGTAAAAACCATACCAACAAGAAGGCTTTGAAGATATAACTTCAATAGAAACACCAAGCAATTGCATTGTGTTTGTATTGAACATGGAGAATAAGGAAAGACACAATGTCTGCAAAAAAGCAGTTAAACCAATATTAAGAATCTTCGATAAGAAAGGCATCAAACAGAAACCATAGCTGTCATTGTTTTTATGATGGTTTTTGGAACACCTAAAAGTAGAGAAATAATTATGCATGCAATAGTTGAATTGATAGTAACATAGAAAGCATTCAAACAGAGGGATCAATAAAGACAATTAGCTGACATCAGCAGAGAACATCAAAGAAGAAACCAAAGCCAAAATGGTATAAAAATAAGACCTTTTTAACAGAACGTCAGAACACGCTGAACGGGCAGGGCGTTTCTCAACTTTCCAGAGGCATCTCTAAGTTTTTAACTGAGTCTCAGGAAGTTATGTATTGATTTTTGGTGGATGTTCTGGATTTAGAAATAAGAAATAAGAAATATTCTGGATTTAGAAATAAGAAATATTCTGGATTTAGAAATAAGAAATAAGAAATATAATGAAGTAAAGATTTGAGAATAAGGATCTCTGAGAAATAAGAAATGTAAGCTAATTGTACTTTGAATTGTTAATGTTGCGACTGATTCAACAGATGTTAACTGAATGTCGGCTCTTAAATAAAACGATATATTTCAAGAATTGTCTCAAAGAGTGAATCTGTATAGTCTCGCAAACCCACAAATTCTCTGTACACTCTTTTGTAAGGAGTTGCAGAAATCTGGGGGGTATTCCGGACCCTCATAATATCCGGAAGGTTACAGTCTAGTTCAACTTATTAAAAGTACTATCCAGAGGACGGTAACATCTTTAGTCGTTCCTTTCCTTTAGGGAGAGATAGCCTGAACCTTTAGACCCATTTAAGCGACTTATGGAATTCGGCTATCTCTAACTTAAGTTGAAGGTGAACGTCTGGGGAATACGCCTGATCTGGAATTGCCCAAAATGGCTAGGATTGTAATTAACCCTTCACATATGTAAGGGGTGGTGTGTGGGTCAGCTTCACCTCTGACTTATGAGTGGTTTGAATCGCTCCCACTCCCTTGGTTCTAGACCTGGACTTATTTGGGGGTTGTAATGAAATTGCAACAGACAACTGAATTTGATACAAGAACTTTGGTTTTTATTTGAGAAGGAAATTATAATACAATAATCTTAACACTCTAATAAAATGGGGAAACACTTCAACATATATGAGGGAAAAATTACAGTAGACAAATACCTCACCCCGCCCAATCCCACCTTACTAGCTAAGTTGGACTCTAAAGGACCAGGGATAATGCTCACCAAACGCAGGAATATTTTGTAGAGTGGAAAAACTTGCAGTTCTTCGGTTTCTTCTGAGTTGGTTTCTTGTTGGTCGCGGTGGCCCAGTATTACCTGGTTGGCTTCTGGTAATGTTTGGTTGTTGGTTTCGTGGGACCCTTGGTGCCATGAGGTGTCCGATGATGTGTTACTACTTCGAGAGAGAGAACTGTTTCCAGATGCTTGCTTCTGAAACCGCCGAGTTTCGATGGTGTTTTAAACTTGAACGATGGGTCTCTCCTTTCTACTCGAACTGGTTGAACTGTTTCTATTGAACTCCTTCTGTTGAACTGTACTTACCGAACTGTTCGAACCCATCGAACTCATCGAACTGATTTCTTGTGGGGATAGGTCTTTAGTTTATACTAATTGAGGCCTGCTTATCTGCCCGCCAAGTCAGTCTCGGTTTATTGTTAAATTTTGGGCGGGCTCGTTAACATTGATTGGTCCCATTTATTTAACTGGTTTCGGGATTGCTTTGAAGCCTAAATTGGCTTTAAATGACTGTTTAATCTTTGGTCTGATTAGTAAGTTTTGTCTTCTCCTGCTGGGGTCAGGGTCCCTTTTGTTGATCAGTGGCATGTACTACATTATGCATACTCTTTATGGTGCTGTAATTTTGGCGGGAACTGCTATTCTGTAGGCCTAATGTCATTATGTAAACATGACTGAGACAGTTCAGAACATTCCCAGTCAGTTTGGCCTATGCCAATACACAAACTGCTTGTTTTTGCAGAGGCCCATCCCAACCCCTTTGTCGCAGCCTTCCACAGGGCTGGACATGCCTTTTAAAATAACCAAAATCCTGGCGTTTTAACTTTAAGCCGCTTTTTGGCCCAACATTCTTTTAAACAGTCCAAAATATCTTCTTTTCTTGGTTTGAGGGAATCTGCAGAATTTTGCGAACATTACACGTGTGATTACTGATACAGACAGATCATACAGTGACCATGTGATTAGTGATACAGACAGATCATACAGTGAGCATGTGATTACTGATACAGAGAAATCATACAGTGACCATGAGATTACTGATACAGTCAGATCATACAGTGAGCATGTGATTGCTGATACAGACAGATCATATAGTGACCATGTGATTACTGCTACAGACAGATCATACAGTGAACATGAAATTACTGATACAGACAGATCTTACAGTGACAATGTGATTACTGATAAAGACAGATCGTACAGTGATCGTGTGATTACTGATAAAGACAGATCGTACAGTGACCATGTGATTACTGATACACAGAACTCTTAATTTGACCGTGTGAGTACTGGTGCAGACAGATCATACAGTAACCGTGAGTTTACTGATACAGACAGAGCATACAGTGACCGTGAGCATACTGATACAGACAGATCATACTGTGACCATGTGATTACTGATGCAGACAGATCATACAGTGACCATGTGATTACTGATACAGACAGATCATACAGTGACCATGTGATTACTGATACAGACAGATCAAACAGTGACCATGTGAGTACTGGTACAGACAGATCATCCAGTGACCAAGTGATTACTGACACAGACAGATCTTAGTGACCATGGGATTACTGGTGCAGTCAGATCATACAGTGACCATGTGAATACTGATACAGATAGATCATATAGTGACCGTGTGATTACTGATACAGACAGATCATGCAGTGATCGTGTGATTACTGGTACAGCCAGATCATAGTGTGATCATGAGATTACTGGTACAGGCTGATCATACAGTGACGTGTGATTACTGGTACAAACAGATCATAGTGACCGTGTGGTTACTGATACAGGCAGATCATACAGTGACAATGTGATTACTGGTACAGACAGATCATACAATGACCATGTGATTACTGACACAGACAGATCTTAGTGACCATGTGATTGCTGGTGCAGACAGATCATACATTGACCATGTGAATACTGATGCAGACAGATCATACAGTGACCGTGTGATTGCTGATACAGACAGATCATATTGTGACCATTTGATTACTGGTACAGACAGGTCATACAGTGACCATGTGATTACTGTTACAGACAGATCATACAGTGACCATGTGATTACTGGTACAGACAGATCATACAGTGATCGTGTGATACTGGTACAGACAGTTCATAGTGTGACCATGAGATTACTGGTACAGACTGATCACACAGTGACCGTGAGATTACCATTAAAGACAGAAAATAGTGACCATGTGATTGCTGATTCAGACAGATCATACTGTGGCCATGTGATTTCCGGTACAGACATGTTATGCAGTGACCATGTGATCACTAATACAGACAGATCATACAGTGCCCATGTGATTACTGATACAGACAGATCATACAGTGACCCTGAGATTACTGATACAGACAGATCATACAGTGACCATGAGATTACTGATACAGACAGATCATACAGTGGCCACGTGATTAGTGATAGACAGATCATACAGTGACCATTTGATTACTGATACAGACAGATCATACAGTGACTGTGTGTTTAGTGATACAGACAGATGATGCAGTGACCATGTGATTACTGATACAGGCAGATCATACAGTGACCATGTGATTACTGATACAGACAGATCTTACAGTGAGCATGTGATTACTGATACAGACAGATCATACAGTGACCATGAGATTACTGATACAGACAGATCATACAGTGACCATGAGATTACTGATACAGACAGATCATACAGTGGCCACGTGATTAGTGATAGACAGATCATACAGTGACCATTTGATTACTGATACAGACAGATCATACAGTGAGCGTGTGATTACTGATACAGACAGATCATACAGTGAGCGTGTGATTACTGATGCAGACAGATCATAGAGTGACCATGTGATTAGTGATAGACAGAACATACAGTGACCATTTGATGACTGATACAGACAGATCATACACTGAGCATGTGATTACTGATACAGACAGATCATACAGTGACCATGTGATTACTGATACAGACAGATCATACAGTGACCATGTGATTACTGATACAGGCAGATCATACAGTGACCATGTGATTACTGATACAGGCAGATCATACAGTGACCATGTGATTACTGATACAGGCAGATCATACACTGGCCCTGAGATTACTGATACAGACATATGATAGTGACTATGTGATTAGTGACACAGAGAGATCATACAGTGACCATGTGATTACTGATACAGACAGATCATACAGTGACCATGTGATTACTGATACAGACAGAGCATACAGTGATCGTGTGTTTAGTGATACAGACAGATCATACAGTGACCATGAGATTACTGATACAGACAGATCATAGTGACCATGAGATTACTGATACAGACATATCATACAGTGACCATGTGATTAGTAATAAGGAGGATCATACATTGACCATGTGATTACTGGTACAGACAAATCTTAGTGACCGCATGATTACTGATGCAGACAGATCATGGCGATCGTGTGATTACTGGTACAGACAGACCTTACAGTGATCGTGATTACCGATACTGACAGATCATACAGTGACCATTTGATTACTGATACAGACAGATCAAACAGTGACCATGGGATTACTGATACAGACAGAGGATACAGTGACCATGTGATTCTGATACAGACAGATCATACAGTGACCATGACATTACTGGTACAGACTGATCATACAGTGACCGTGAGATTACTGGTACAGACAGATCATACAGTGATCGTGTGATTACCGGTGCACACAGATCATAGTGACCATTTGATTACTGATACAGACAGATCATACAGTGACCATGTGATTACTGATACAGGCAGATCACACAGTGACCGTATGATTACTGATACAGACAGATCATAGTGATCGTGAAATTACTGATACAGACAGATCATAGAGTGACCATGAGATTACTGATACAGACAGATCTTACAGTGACCGTATGATTACTGATACAGACAGATCTTAGTGATTGTGTGATTACTGGTACAGACAGATCATACAGTGATCATGTGATTACCGGTACACATTGATCCTAAAGTGACCATTTGATTACTAATACAGATAGATCATACAGTGACTGTGTGATTGCTGACGCAGACAGATCATACAGTGACCATGTGATTACTGATACAGACAGATCATACAGTGACCATGTGATTACTGATACAGACAGATCATACAGTGACCCTGAGATTACTGATACAGACAGATCATACAGTGGCCATGTGATTAGTGATAGACAGATCATACAGTGACCATTTGATTACTGATACAGCCTGAACATACAGTGGGCATGTGATTACTGATACAGACAGATCATACAGTGACCATGTGATTACTGATACAGGCAGATCACACAGTGACCGTATGATTACTGATACAGACAGATCATAGTGATCACGAGATTACTGATACAGACAGATCATTCAGTGACCGTGAGATTTCTGATAAAGACAGATCATACAGTGACCATGAGATTACTGATACAGACAGATCTTACAGTGACCGTATGATTACTGATACAGACAGATCTTAGTGATTGTGTGATTACTGGTACAGACAGATCATACAGTGATCATGTGATTACCGGTACACACAGATCCTACAGTGACCATTTGATTACTGATACAGGTAGATCATACAGTGACTGTGTGATTGCTGACACAGACTGATCATACAGTGACCCTGAGATTACTGATACAGACAGATCATACAGTGACCATGTGATTAGTGATAGACAGATCATACAGTGACCATTTGATTACTGATACAGCCTGAACATACAGTGAGCGTGTGATTACTGATACAGACAGATCATACAGTGACCATGTGATTACTGATACAGACAGATCATACAGTGACCATGTGATTACTGATACAGACAGATCATACAGTGACCATGTGATTACTGATACAGACAGATCATACTGTGAGCGTGTGTGAATGAATAGCCATGATTCAGAGAAATACACGATACTATGAACAGAATTCTGATATTAATAAAAGACATATTGGTTTTAAAAGTCTGGAAAGCTTAAAAGACACAAGTCTCAGCAGAGAAGGCTCTAAACAGAGAAGAGGCTTCTGAGATAACATCAGTTGATAACAAAGTTGTAAACAAGCTTTGAAATCGGAATTAGTTAAATATTCTAAAACAATGAAAGTTTGAAGCAAACCATTGGTGGTCCCGAAAGGTCTACGGTTTGCAACGAACAAAATGGGAAGACCCAATTTAGGTGTTACAAACTAACACGATAAAACCAAAATACAAACATTAAAAGAGCAATATACCTTTGAAACCTGACATCAAGATAAGAAACATCTGCTGGTCAAATAGTTTTATGTTAAACTTGGAAAGAAGGAACCATAAGATTAAATATGCAACCAATTGAGATAGCTGGAAATGCATGAAACATTCAGTTGAAGTGTCTTTAATTTAGATATAGTAAAAACCATACCAACAAGAAGGCTTTGAAGATATAACTTCAATAGAAACACCAAGCAATTGCATTGTGTTTGTATTGAACATGGAGAATAAGGAAAGACACAATGTCTGCAAAAAAGCAGTTAAACCAATATTAAGAATCTTCGATAAGAAAGGCATCAAACAGAAACCATAGCTGTCATTGTTTTTATGATGGTTTTTGGAACACCTAAAAGTAGAGAAATAATTATGCATGCAATAGTTGAATTGATAGTAACATAGAAAGCATTCAAACAGAGGGATCAATAAAGACAATTAGCTGACATCAGCAGAGAACATCAAAGAAGAAACCAAAGCCAAAATGGTATAAAAATAAGACCTTTTTAACAGAACGTCAGAACACGCTGAACGGGCAGGGCGTTTCTCAACTTTCCAGAGGCATCTCTAAGTTTTTAACTGAGTCTCAGGAAGTTATGTATTGATTTTTGGTGGATGTTCTGGATTTAGAAATAAGAAATAAGAAATATTCTGGATTTAGAAATAAGAAATATTCTGGATTTAGAAATAAGAAATAAGAAATATAATGAAGTAAAGATTTGAGAATAAGGATCTCTGAGAAATAAGAAATGTAAGCTAATTGTACTTTGAATTGTTAATGTTGCGACTGATTCAACAGATGTTAACTGAATGTCGGCTCTTAAATAAAACGATATATTTCAAGAATTGTCTCAAAGAGTGAATCTGTATAGTCTCGCAAACCCACAAATTCTCTGTACACTCTTTTGTAAGGAGTTGCAGAAATCTGGGGGGTATTCCGGACCCTCATAATATCCGGAAGGTTACAGTCTAGTTCAACTTATTAAAAGTACTATCCAGAGGACGGTAACATCTTTAGTCGTTCCTTTCCTTTAGGGAGAGATAGCCTGAACCTTTAGACCCATTTAAGCGACTTATGGAATTCGGCTATCTCTAACTTAAGTTGAAGGTGAACGTCTGGGGAATACGCCTGATCTGGAATTGCCCAAAATGGCTAGGATTGTAATTAACCCTTCACATATGTAAGGGGTGGTGTGTGGGTCAGCTTCACCTCTGACTTATGAGTGGTTTGAATCGCTCCCACTCCCTTGGTTCTAGACCTGGACTTATTTGGGGGTTGTAATGAAATTGCAACAGACAACTGAATTTGATACAAGAACTTTGGTTTTTATTTGAGAAGGAAATTATAATACAATAATCTTAACACTCTAATAAAATGGGGAAACACTTCAACATATATGAGGGAAAAATTACAGTAGACAAATACCTCACCCCGCCCAATCCCACCTTACTAGCTAAGTTGGACTCTAAAGGACCAGGGATAATGCTCACCAAACGCAGGAATATTTTGTAGAGTGGAAAAACTTGCAGTTCTTCGGTTTCTTCTGAGTTGGTTTCTTGTTGGTCGCGGTGGCCCAGTATTACCTGGTTGGCTTCTGGTAATGTTTGGTTGTTGGTTTCGTGGGACCCTTGGTGCCATGAGGTGTCCGATGATGTGTTACTACTTCGAGAGAGAGAACTGTTTCCAGATGCTTGCTTCTGAAACCGCCGAGTTTCGATGGTGTTTTAAACTTGAACGATGGGTCTCTCCTTTCTACTCGAACTGGTTGAACTGTTTCTATTGAACTCCTTCTGTTGAACTGTACTTACCGAACTGTTCGAACCCATCGAACTCATCGAACTGATTTCTTGTGGGGATAGGTCTTTAGTTTATACTAATTGAGGCCTGCTTATCTGCCCGCCAAGTCAGTCTCGGTTTATTGTTAAATTTTGGGCGGGCTCGTTAACATTGATTGGTCCCATTTATTTAACTGGTTTCGGGATTGCTTTGAAGCCTAAATTGGCTTTAAATGACTGTTTAATCTTTGGTCTGATTAGTAAGTTTTGTCTTCTCCTGCTGGGGTCAGGGTCCCTTTTGTTGATCAGTGGCATGTACTACATTATGCATACTCTTTATGGTGCTGTAATTTTGGCGGGAACTGCTATTCTGTAGGCCTAATGTCATTATGTAAACATGACTGAGACAGTTCAGAACATTCCCAGTCAGTTTGGCCTATGCCAATACACAAACTGCTTGTTTTTGCAGAGGCCCATCCCAACCCCTTTGTCGCAGCCTTCCACAGGGCTGGACATGCCTTTTAAAATAACCAAAATCCTGGCGTTTTAACTTTAAGCCGCTTTTTGGCCCAACATTCTTTTAAACAGTCCAAAATATCTTCTTTTCTTGGTTTGAGGGAATCTGCAGAATTTTGCGAACATTACACGTGTGATTACTGATACAGACAGATCATACAGTGACCATGTGATTAGTGATACAGACAGATCATACAGTGAGCATGTGATTACTGATACAGAGAAATCATACAGTGACCATGAGATTACTGATACAGTCAGATCATACAGTGAGCATGTGATTGCTGATACAGACAGATCATATAGTGACCATGTGATTACTGCTACAGACAGATCATACAGTGAACATGAAATTACTGATACAGACAGATCTTACAGTGACAATGTGATTACTGATAAAGACAGATCGTACAGTGATCGTGTGATTACTGATAAAGACAGATCGTACAGTGACCATGTGATTACTGATACACAGAACTCTTAATTTGACCGTGTGAGTACTGGTGCAGACAGATCATACAGTAACCGTGAGTTTACTGATACAGACAGAGCATACAGTGACCGTGAGCATACTGATACAGACAGATCATACTGTGACCATGTGATTACTGATGCAGACAGATCATACAGTGACCATGTGATTACTGATACAGACAGATCATACAGTGACCATGTGATTACTGATACAGACAGATCAAACAGTGACCATGTGAGTACTGGTACAGACAGATCATCCAGTGACCAAGTGATTACTGACACAGACAGATCTTAGTGACCATGGGATTACTGGTGCAGTCAGATCATACAGTGACCATGTGAATACTGATACAGATAGATCATATAGTGACCGTGTGATTACTGATACAGACAGATCATGCAGTGATCGTGTGATTACTGGTACAGCCAGATCATAGTGTGATCATGAGATTACTGGTACAGGCTGATCATACAGTGACGTGTGATTACTGGTACAAACAGATCATAGTGACCGTGTGGTTACTGATACAGGCAGATCATACAGTGACAATGTGATTACTGGTACAGACAGATCATACAATGACCATGTGATTACTGACACAGACAGATCTTAGTGACCATGTGATTGCTGGTGCAGACAGATCATACATTGACCATGTGAATACTGATGCAGACAGATCATACAGTGACCGTGTGATTGCTGATACAGACAGATCATATTGTGACCATTTGATTACTGGTACAGACAGGTCATACAGTGACCATGTGATTACTGTTACAGACAGATCATACAGTGACCATGTGATTACTGGTACAGACAGATCATACAGTGATCGTGTGATACTGGTACAGACAGTTCATAGTGTGACCATGAGATTACTGGTACAGACTGATCACACAGTGACCGTGAGATTACCATTAAAGACAGAAAATAGTGACCATGTGATTGCTGATTCAGACAGATCATACTGTGGCCATGTGATTTCCGGTACAGACATGTTATGCAGTGACCATGTGATCACTAATACAGACAGATCATACAGTGCCCATGTGATTACTGATACAGACAGATCATACAGTGACCCTGAGATTACTGATACAGACAGATCATACAGTGACCATGAGATTACTGATACAGACAGATCATACAGTGGCCACGTGATTAGTGATAGACAGATCATACAGTGACCATTTGATTACTGATACAGACAGATCATACAGTGACTGTGTGTTTAGTGATACAGACAGATGATGCAGTGACCATGTGATTACTGATACAGGCAGATCATACAGTGACCATGTGATTACTGATACAGACAGATCTTACAGTGAGCATGTGATTACTGATACAGACAGATCATACAGTGACCATGAGATTACTGATACAGACAGATCATACAGTGACCATGAGATTACTGATACAGACAGATCATACAGTGGCCACGTGATTAGTGATAGACAGATCATACAGTGACCATTTGATTACTGATACAGACAGATCATACAGTGAGCGTGTGATTACTGATACAGACAGATCATACAGTGAGCGTGTGATTACTGATGCAGACAGATCATAGAGTGACCATGTGATTAGTGATAGACAGAACATACAGTGACCATTTGATGACTGATACAGACAGATCATACACTGAGCATGTGATTACTGATACAGACAGATCATACAGTGACCATGTGATTACTGATACAGACAGATCATACAGTGACCATGTGATTACTGATACAGGCAGATCATACAGTGACCATGTGATTACTGATACAGGCAGATCATACAGTGACCATGTGATTACTGATACAGGCAGATCATACACTGGCCCTGAGATTACTGATACAGACATATGATAGTGACTATGTGATTAGTGACACAGAGAGATCATACAGTGACCATGTGATTACTGATACAGACAGATCATACAGTGACCATGTGATTACTGATACAGACAGAGCATACAGTGATCATGTGTTTAGTGATACAGACAGATCATACAGTGACCATGAGATTACTGATACAGACAGATCATAGTGACCATGAGATTACTGATACAGACATATCATACAGTGACCATGTGATTAGTAATAAGGAGGATCATACATTGACCATGTGATTACTGGTACAGACAAATCTTAGTGACCGCATGATTACTGATGCAGACAGATCATAGCGATCGTGTGATTACTGGTACAGACAGACCTTACAGTGATCGTGATTACCGATACTGACAGATCATACAGTGACCATTTGATTACTGATACAGACAGATCAAACAGTGACCATGGGATTACTGATACAGACAGAGGATACAGTGACCATGTGATTCTGATACAGACAGATCATACAGTGACCATGAGATTACTGGTACAGACTGATCATACAGTGACCGTGAGATTACTGGTACAGACAGATCATACAGTGATCGTGTGATTACCGGTGCACACAGATCATAGTGACCATTTGATTACTGATACAGACAGATCATACAGTGACCATGTGATTACTGATACAGGCAGATCACACAGTGACCGTATGATTACTGATACAGACAGATCATAGTGATCGTGAAATTACTGATACAGACAGATCATAGAGTGACCATGAGATTACTGATACAGACAGATCTTACAGTGACCGTATGATTACTGATACAGACAGATCTTAGTGATTGTCTGATTACTGGTACAGACAGATCATACAGTGATCATGTGATTACCGGTACACATTGATCCTAAAGTGACCATTTGATTACTAATACAGATAGATCATACAGTGACTGTGTGATTGCTGACGCAGACAGATCATACAGTGACCATGTGATTACTGATACAGACAGATCATACAGTGACCATGTGATTACTGATACAGACAGATCATACAGTGACCCTGAGATTACTGATACAGACAGATCATACAGTGGCCATGTGATTAGTGATAGACAGATCATACAGTGACCATTTGATTACTGATACAGCCTGAACATACAGTGGGCATGTGATTACTGATACAGACAGATCATACAGTGACCATGTGATTACTGATACAGGCAGATCACACAGTGACCGTATGATTACTGATACAGACAGATCATAGTGATCACGAGATTACTGATACAGACAGATCATTCAGTGACCGTGAGATTTCTGATAAAGACAGATCATACAGTGACCATGAGATTACTGATACAGACAGATCTTACAGTGACCGTATGATTACTGATACAGACAGATCTTAGTGATTGTGTGATTACTGGTACAGACAGATCATACAGTGATCATGTGATTACCGGTACACACAGATCCTACAGTGACCATTTGATTACTGATACAGATAGATCATACAGTGACTGTGTGATTGCTGACACAGACAGATCATACAGTGACCCTGAGATTACTGATACAGACAGATCATACAGTGACCATGTGATTAGTGATAGACAGATCATACAGTGACCATTTGATTACTGATACAGCCTGAACATACAGTGAGCGTGTGATTACTGATACAGACAGATCATACAGTGACCATGTGATTACTGATACAGACAGATCATACAGTGACCATGTGATTACTGATACAGACAGATCATACAGTGACCATGTGATTACTGATACAGACAGATCATACTGTGAGCGTGTGTGAATGAATAGCCATGATTCAGAGAAATACACGATACTATGAACAGAATTCTGATATTAATAAAAGACATATTGGTTTTAAAAGTCTGGAAAGCTTAAAAGACACAAGTCTCAGCAGAGAAGGCTCTAAACAGAGAAGAGGCTTCTGAGATAACATCAGTTGATAACAAAGTTGTAAACAAGCTTTGAAATCGGAATTAGTTAAATATTCTAAAACAATGAAAGTTTGAAGCAAACCATTGGTGGTCCCGAAAGGTCTACGGTTTGCAACGAACAAAATGGGAAGACCCAATTTAGGTGTTACAAACTAACACGATAAAACCAAAATACAAACATTAAAAGAGCAATATACCTTTGAAACCTGACATCAAGATAAGAAACATCTGCTGGTCAAATAGTTTTATGTTAAACTTGGAAAGAAGGAACCATAAGATTAAATATGCAACCAATTGAGATAGCTGGAAATGCATGAAACATTCAGTTGAAGTGTCTTTAATTTAGATATAGTAAAAACCATACCAACAAGAAGGCTTTGAAGATATAACTTCAATAGAAACACCAAGCAATTGCATTGTGTTTGTATTGAACATGGAGAATAAGGAAAGACACAATGTCTGCAAAAAAGCAGTTAAACCAATATTAAGAATCTTCGATAAGAAAGGCATCAAACAGAAACCATAGCTGTCATTGTTTTTATGATGGTTTTTGGAACACCTAAAAGTAGAGAAATAATTATGCATGCAATAGTTGAATTGATAGTAACATAGAAAGCATTCAAACAGAGGGATCAATAAAGACAATTAGCTGACATCAGCAGAGAACATCAAAGAAGAAACCAAAGCCAAAATGGTATAAAAATAAGACCTTTTTAACAGAACGTCAGAACACGCTGAACGGGCAGGGCGTTTCTCAACTTTCCAGAGGCATCTCTAAGTTTTTAACTGAGTCTCAGGAAGTTATGTATTGATTTTTGGTGGATGTTCTGGATTTAGAAATAAGAAATAAGAAATATTCTGGATTTAGAAATAAGAAATATTCTGGATTTAGAAATAAGAAATAAGAAATATAATGAAGTAAAGATTTGAGAATAAGGATCTCTGAGAAATAAGAAATGTAAGCTAATTGTACTTTGAATTGTTAATGTTGCGACTGATTCAACAGATGTTAACTGAATGTCGGCTCTTAAATAAAACGATATATTTCAAGAATTGTCTCAAAGAGTGAATCTGTATAGTCTCGCAAACCCACAAATTCTCTGTACACTCTTTTGTAAGGAGTTGCAGAAATCTGGGGGGTATTCCGGACCCTCATAATATCCGGAAGGTTACAGTCTAGTTCAACTTATTAAAAGTACTATCCAGAGGACGGTAACATCTTTAGTCGTTCCTTTCCTTTAGGGAGAGATAGCCTGAACCTTTAGACCCATTTAAGCGACTTATGGAATTCGGCTATCTCTAACTTAAGTTGAAGGTGAACGTCTGGGGAATACGCCTGATCTGGAATTGCCCAAAATGGCTAGGATTGTAATTAACCCTTCACATATGTAAGGGGTGGTGTGTGGGTCAGCTTCACCTCTGACTTATGAGTGGTTTGAATCGCTCCCACTCCCTTGGTTCTAGACCTGGACTTATTTGGGGGTTGTAATGAAATTGCAACAGACAACTGAATTTGATACAAGAACTTTGGTTTTTATTTGAGAAGGAAATTATAATACAATAATCTTAACACTCTAATAAAATGGGGAAACACTTCAACATATATGAGGGAAAAATTACAGTAGACAAATACCTCACCCCGCCCAATCCCACCTTACTAGCTAAGTTGGACTCTAAAGGACCAGGGATAATGCTCACCAAACGCAGGAATATTTTGTAGAGTGGAAAAACTTGCAGTTCTTCGGTTTCTTCTGAGTTGGTTTCTTGTTGGTCGCGGTGGCCCAGTATTACCTGGTTGGCTTCTGGTAATGTTTGGTTGTTGGTTTCGTGGGACCCTTGGTGCCATGAGGTGTCCGATGATGTGTTACTACTTCGAGAGAGAGAACTGTTTCCAGATGCTTGCTTCTGAAACCGCCGAGTTTCGATGGTGTTTTAAACTTGAACGATGGGTCTCTCCTTTCTACTCGAACTGGTTGAACTGTTTCTATTGAACTCCTTCTGTTGAACTGTACTTACCGAACTGTTCGAACCCATCGAACTCATCGAACTGATTTCTTGTGGGGATAGGTCTTTAGTTTATACTAATTGAGGCCTGCTTATCTGCCCGCCAAGTCAGTCTCGGTTTATTGTTAAATTTTGGGCGGGCTCGTTAACATTGATTGGTCCCATTTATTTAACTGGTTTCGGGATTGCTTTGAAGCCTAAATTGGCTTTAAATGACTGTTTAATCTTTGGTCTGATTAGTAAGTTTTGTCTTCTCCTGCTGGGGTCAGGGTCCCTTTTGTTGATCAGTGGCATGTACTACATTATGCATACTCTTTATGGTGCTGTAATTTTGGCGGGAACTGCTATTCTGTAGGCCTAATGTCATTATGTAAACATGACTGAGACAGTTCAGAACATTCCCAGTCAGTTTGGCCTATGCCAATACACAAACTGCTTGTTTTTGCAGAGGCCCATCCCAACCCCTTTGTCGCAGCCTTCCACAGGGCTGGACATGCCTTTTAAAATAACCAAAATCCTGGCGTTTTAACTTTAAGCCGCTTTTTGGCCCAACATTCTTTTAAACAGTCCAAAATATCTTCTTTTCTTGGTTTGAGGGAATCTGCAGAATTTTGCGAACATTACACGTGTGATTACTGATACAGACAGATCATACAGTGACCATGTGATTAGTGATACAGACAGATCATACAGTGAGCATGTGATTACTGATACAGAGAAATCATACAGTGACCATGAGATTACTGATACAGTCAGATCATACAGTGAGCATGTGATTGCTGATACAGACAGATCATATAGTGACCATGTGATTACTGCTACAGACAGATCATACAGTGAACATGAAATTACTGATACAGACAGATCTTACAGTGACAATGTGATTACTGATAAAGACAGATCGTACAGTGATCGTGTGATTACTGATAAAGACAGATCGTACAGTGACCATGTGATTACTGATACACAGAACTCTTAATTTGACCGTGTGAGTACTGGTGCAGACAGATCATACAGTGACCGTGAGTTTACTGATACAGACAGAGCATACAGTGACCGTGAGCATACTGATACAGACAGATCATACTGTGACCATGTGATTACTGATACAGACAGATCATACAGTGACCATGTGATTACTGATACAGACAGATCATACAGTGACCATGTGATTACTGATACAGACAGATCAAACAGTGACCATGTGAGTACTGGTACAGACAGATCATCCAGTGACCAAGTGATTACTGACACAGACAGATCTTAGTGACCATGGGATTACTGGTGCAGTCAGATCATACAGTGACCATGTGAATACTGATACAGATAGATCATATAGTGACCGTGTGATTACTGATACAGACAGATCATACAGTGATCGTGTGATTACTGGTACAGTCAGATCATAGTGTGATCATGAGATTACTGGTACAGGCTGATCATACAGTGACGTGTGATTACTGGTACAAACAGATCATAGTGACCGTGTGGTTACTGATACAGGCAGATCATACAGTGACAATGTGATTACTGGTACAGACAGATCATACAATGACCATGTGATTACTGACACAGACAGATCTTAGTGACCATGTGATTGCTGGTGCAGACAGATCATACATTGACCATGTGAATACTGATACAGACAGATCATACAGTGACCGTGTGATTGCTGATACAGACAGATCATATTGTGACCATTTGATTACTGGTACAGACAGGTCATACAGTGACCATGTGATTACTGTTACAGACAGATCATACAGTGACCATGTGATTACTGGTACAGACAGATCATACAATGACCATGTGATTACTGACACAGACAGATCTTAGTGACCATGTGATTGCTGGTGCAGACAGATCATACAGTGACCATGTGAATACTGATACAGACAGATCATACAGTGACCGTGTGATTGCTGATACAGACAGATCATACAGTGATCGTGTGATACTGGTACAGACAGTTCATAGTGTGACCATGAGATTACTGGTACAGACTGATCACACAGTGACCGTGAGATTACTATTAAAGACAGAAAATAGTGACCATGTGATTGCTGATTCAGACAGATCATACTGTGGCCATGTGATTTCCGGTACAGACATGTTATGCAGTGACCATGTGATCACTAATACAGACAGATCATACGGTGCCCATGTGATTACTGATACAGACAGATCATACAGTGACCCTGAGATTACTGATGCAGACAGACCTTAGAGTGACCATGTGATTACTGATACAGACAGATCATACAGTGACTGTGTGTTTAGTGATACAGACAGATGATGCAGTGACCATGTGATTACTGATACAGGCAGATCATACAGTGACCATGTGATTACTGATACAGACAGATCTTACAGTGAGCATGTGATTACTGATAACGACAGGTCATACAGTGACCATGTAATTACTGATACAGACAGATCATACAGTGACCATGTGATTACTGATACAGACAGATCATACAGCGACCATATGATTACTGTTACAGACAGATGATACAGTGACCATGTGATTACTGATACATACAGATCATACAGTGTCTGTATGATTACTGATGCAGACAGATCTTACAGTGGCCATGTGATTACTGACACAGACAGATCATACAGTTACCATGATATTACTGGTACAGACAGATCATACAGTGACCATGAGATTACTGGTACAGACAGATCATACAGTGACCATGAGATTACTGGTACAGACTGATCATACAGTGACCATGTGATCAGTGGCACAGACAGATCATACAGTGACTATGAGATTACTGGTACAGACGGATCTTACAGTGACCAAGTGATTACTGACACAGACATATCATACAGTGACCATGTGATTGGTGGTACAGACAGATCATACTGTGAACCGTGTGATTACTGATACAGACAGTTCATAGTGTGAGCTTGGGATTACTGGTACAGACTGATCATACAGTGACCGTGAGATTACTGATACAGACATGTGATACAGTGACCATGTGATTAGTGACACAGACAGAACATACAGTGACATTGTGATTACTGATATAGACAGATCATACAGTGACCATGTGATTACTGATACAGACAGATCATACAGTGACCGTCAGTTTACTGATACATACAATGACCACGAGATTACTGATATAGACAGTTCATACAGTTACTGTGCGGTTACTGGTACAGACAGATCATACAGTGACCATGTAAGTACTGATACAGACAGATCATACAGTGACAATGTGATTACTGATAAGGACAGATCATACAGTGACCATGTGATTACTGGTACAGACTAATCTTAGTGACCGTGTGATTGCTGATACAGACAGATCATACTGTGACCATGTGATTACTGATACAGCCAGATCATACAGTGACCATGAGATTACTGGTACACGCAGATCATACATGTTAAGTATGTGTATTGTATTGAACAATTAACACAAAGACTTAAACGTATAACTCAAACAGGTCTTTACTGGTTGGAGGTAGGGACTATGCATAGGTCTTTACTTCATGCCCACAGGCGGGAACTGAGGGGAGATCAGTACCCACAGTACTATTTATACCCCTATGGCCAGGAGTGGTACTGCGTATCACTACGCCCAACAAGTAGTGCAGTCCTGTCCATAGGTTCAAAGTAGCACACATATTACATACACAACATTCCTCCCTTCCTAGCTTTACAGTCATCTCCCCATTTAACATAACGTAATAACATATATACATATATAACTTCAGGTTTACATAACAGAATAACATAGATACATAGATAACTTCATGTCAAAACAGATCACAGATTCAGTCTCTGCGGAAAACAGTTCACAGATTCAATCTCTGTGGTGGAGTCGGTTCACGTTGCTGGAGTGACTCATTCAATAGTCCTTCCATGGATTTAACAGTTTGAACTTCCGAACTGAATTGGCTCCGTTCGGAGGGACCACGTGTGTGATCTGGTAGAGGTAATAATGGTTCAGATGGGTCATCTTCTGTTTCGACTTTTCCTTTTCTGCTTCTTGGAGACTCTCTGGGCTCCACTGTCAGCTGCCAGCTGCATGCGCAGTTCCTCCTTCTCTCCCTCCTTTTTCCGTAGTAGAGCCACCTTCTCCCGATGTTCCGTAGACTTTCGGTGCTCCTCCATGATTTCTGTATGGTGGGAGTCGAAGTTACAAGTTGGGCAGGACAGGACATAGTAATATTCGGTGTCGTCCTGATCTAGGCCAGCGAGAGGGTCTTCTATTTCCTCCATACCCAGCTGGGCGTTAGCCAGCTTTTGTTCCAAGTCCAGACATCTTTCCTGAAGAGACTTCTTCATGCGTACCTCTTCATCCAGCTTTTTCTGGGCTTTCAGCAAGTCGTTTACTAATGACCTCATTTGAGATTTTACTACTTCAACTTCTTTTGGAGATTGATTGATCGGACTATTCAATCCCTCTACCGGAGCAGCTGTTTCAGCGGTCTGTTGTTCTACGTTGACGTGAGTCAGCGTACTTTTGGCATCCAAGGGCTGCTCTGTTGCAGTCATCTCAGTCTGTGTTGCCACCTCAGCTCTTCCAATAACCTTTGAGAGCTCCGAACCCCTTTCGTTTGAATATTGAAGTTCGTGTTCAAGTTTTTCCCATTTCAGAGTCCTGTCCTTCAGCATATGCAGGAGTTGGCTGACCGTTAACTCCTCTGACATCAGACGTTTTGTGTGCTCCTGCTCCATTTTCTCCATCAGCTGCTTCTGTTGTCTTTCCAGATTCTCCAACTCTATATCAAAGAACTCTTTCGTTGCATTCAACTCTTGCTCACAACGGCGAAGCATTTGTTCTAATTGCTGTTGTAGTTTGAAATGGAGTTGAGTTCGAGCCCGGTGTCCCTCAGAAATGGGCACATCAGTAGACTTGCCAGACTCAGAATCCACAGTTAAATTATGTTGTTGTTGCTCAGTGGAATTCTGTGCTGAAACTTTGTCTTTTGCACCTGAGTTGGGCTTACCATCATCCGTTCCAGAGTCTGGGCTGACTATCTTCACCGAGTTCTCACTCGTTATTGTTTGTAGGAAATGCCAGTCCATATTCATTTTCCGAATCCACTCCTGTCCTAGTAGTGGAGAACCTCCTTCAGATATCACATATAAGTCCATTATTTGACTGTCTTCGCCCTTGTGGACCACTGCAACCTCTATTTTCCCGATGGGGTACACTCTTTGCCCCGTGTATGTTTTCAATATAATCCCCGTATCCTGTAGGGGAATATGTTGGAATAACTTCCCGTAATCTTTCTTATTTATGACCGTCAATGCCGATCCAGTGTCCAATTCCAGTTTTACTTGGACTCCTTCTATCTGAAGAGTGACCCAAATTGTCTGGAGGTCTGCACCCTTACCAGCATTGAGTACTCTTAAGCTAGCCAGTTCATTACAGCTTAAGCTAGCCAGTTCATTACTGCTAGCGTCTGAATCGGACTCCTGTTCGGTCACCTTGTGTACCTTTGCGTATTTTCCTTGCGGTGACTTCTTGTTGCTGGTCTTCTTCCCTGACCTGCATACTCTAGCTATATGTCCAAGCCTACCACAAGTTCTACATTCTTGGTTTTTAAACCAACAGTGGTTCTGATCATGCGTTGTCTTTCCACAACGATAACATTTGCCAGAACTCACACCCAATTTGTGTGCACTGAGCTCCGGTGACCGTAGCTGCATTACTGCCGTGCCTCTCGCTGCGGCTTCATGTGCTGCTGCCATAGTGACCGCCTTCTCAAGCGTCAGCTCATTCTCCTCGAGCAGTCGCTTTTGTGTATCCTGTTTAAATAAACCACACACAAATTTGTCTCGAAGTGCCTCTGTCAGTCCCGTTCCAAACTGGCAATATTTCGCTAATTTACGCAATTCCAGCAAATAATCAGCATTGCTTTCATGCTGTAGCTGCCTTCTGTCGTAAAATTTAAATCGTTCCGCTAGCATCAGCGGCGTGGGGTTTAGATGATCTTTCAGGACAGTAACAATCTCATCGAACGTCTTATCCGCTGGTTCATCTGGTGATAACAGGTGTTTCAATTGCCCGTATGTCTTCGCACCCATTAAATTTAATAATGTTAGAGCTTTATCTTGGTCATGAATTTTATTGGCCTTACAATAATTTTTTACTCTTTCAACATATATGGCCCAATCTTCGAGGTCACTATCAAAGGTGCTAATATTCCCGTGTTTAGGCATTGTAGATTTGCAATTTCTCAGATTTTATTTTGTTTACTTGTTATCAAAGATGGCGGCTTCCCGCTCTTGCCGTCGTCCTCCGCCCACAAAATGGCGGTTTTCCCGCGCTTGGCGGTCTTCACCCGTCCCCCGACGCCGTCTCCCTTCAGCCCCCGAGTGCGGCCCTTATCTTTGGTTCCGATCGCTGGCCCGCGCTGTGCACCGCGGCTCTCGCACCTTGAGCTTCTGCAGCCGCCGCGCCTTTCAGTCCGAGTGCGGCCCTTATCTTTGGTCCTGATCGCTGGCCCGCGCTGCGCCTCGCACTTGAAGCGGCTCCCGGCCTCTGGCTCACCCGCTCGCGCGTTTCACCGCGGCTCTTATCAGGGATTGCGATCGCCCTTATCTTCTCCAACTTCCCCAGCCCTGTCTTTGCAGCCAACACTGCACGGCTTACCCCACCACCTAGGTTGAACAAGGAAACTGCAGAAAGACTTCTGTCAGTCGCTGGAAGCTGTCAGGATGTTTGCTGCACTCCAGTGCTCAGTCGCTGATGGAGGCTTCAGAGTCCTAAAGCCTGTCGCTTCTAGTGGGGTGGTGATGTTTGAAACCTCTCTTCAACTGCCGCAGGGTAAGAACCTGACTCGTCGCCAGTGTTAAGTATGTGTATTGTATTGAACAATTAACACAAAGACTTAAACGTATAACTCAAACAGGTCTTTACTGGTTGGAGGTAGGGACTATACATAGGTCTTTACTTCATGCCCACAGGCGGGAACTGAGGGGAGATCAGTACCCACAGTACTATTTATACCCCTATGGCCAGGAGTGGTACTGTGTATCACTACGCCCAACAAGTAGTGCAGTCCTGTCCATAGGTTCAAAGTAGCACACATATTACATACACAACAATACAGTGACCCTGAGATTACTGGTGCAGACAGACCATACAGTGACCATGTGATTATCAGTACAGACTGATCATACAGTGACTGTGTGACTACTGATACAGACAGATCATACATTGACCACGAGATTATTGATAAGGACAGATCATACAGTGACCATGAGATTACTGATACAAACAGTTTATACAGTGACCACGTGATTAGTGATAGACAGATCATACACTGACCATTTGGTTACTGATACAGACAGATCATACAGTGAGCGTGTGATTACTGATGCAGACAGATCATACAGTGACCACGAGATTACTGATAAGGACAGATCATACAGTGACCATGAGATTACTGATACAAACAGATCATACAGTGACAACGTGATTAGTGATAGGCAGATCATACACTGACCATTTGATTACTGATACAGACAGATCATACAGTGAGCGTGTGATTACTGATACAGACAGATCATACAGTGACCATGTGATTACTGATACAGACAGATCATACAGTGACCGTGTGTTTAGTGATACAGACAGATCATACAGTGACCATGTGATTACTGATACAGGCAGATCATACAGTGACCATGTGATTACTGACACAGACAGATCTTACAGTGAGCATGTGGTTACTGATAAAGACAGATCATACAGTGACCGCGAGATTACTGGTACAGACAAATCTTAATGACCGCATGATTACTGATGCAGACAGATCATACAGTGATTACTGATACAGACATATGATAGGGACCATGTGATTAGTGATACAGAGTGATCATACAGTGACTACGTGATTACTGATAAAAACAGATCACACAGTGACCATGTGATTACTGATACAGACAGATCATACAGTGACCATGTGAACAGTGATAAGGACGGATCATACAGTGTCCATGTGATTACTGATACAGACAGATCATACAGTGACCATGTGATTACTGGTACAGACAAATCTTAATGACCGCATGATTACTGATGCAGACAGATCATACAGTGACCGTGTGATTACTGGTACAGCCAGATCATAGTGTGACCATGAGATTACTGGTACAGACTGATCATACAGTGTCCGTGAGACTACTGAAACAGAGATATGATACACTGAACATGTGATTAGTGACACAGAGAGATCTTGCAGTGACCAGGTGATTACTGATATAGACAGATCATACAGTGACTGTGAGATTACTGGTACAGACAGATCATACAGTGAACATGTGATTACTGATACAGACAGATCATAGTGTGACCATGAGATTACTGGTACAGACTGATCATACAGTGACCGTGAGATTACTGACACATACAGATGATACAATGACCACGAGATTACTGATATAGACAGATCATATAGTGACTGTGAGATTACTGGTACAGACAGATCATAGAGTGACCATGTGAGTACTGGTACAGACAGATCAAAGTGTGATCATGAGATTACTGGTACAGACTGATCATACAGTGACGTGTGATTACTGGTACAAACAGATCATAGTGACCGTGTGATTACTGATACAGGCAGATCATACAGTGACAATATGATTACTGATAAGGACAGATCATACAGTGACCATGTGATTTCTGGTACAGACAAATCTTAGTGACCGTGTGATTGCTGATACAGACAGATCATATTGTGACCATTTGATTACTGGTACAGACAGATCATACAGTGACCATGTGGTTACTGACACAGACAGATCTTAGTGACCATGTGATTGCTGATGCAGACAGATCATACTGTGACCATGTGATTACTGGTACAGACAGGTCATACAGTGACCATGTGATTCTGATACAGACAGATGATAAAGTGACCATGAGATTGCTGGTACAGACTGATCATACAGTGACCGTGAGATTACTGGTACAGACAGATCATACAGTGATCGTGTGATTACCGATACACACAGATCATAGTGACCATTTGATTACTGATACAGACAGATCATACAGTGACCATGTGATTACTGATACAGGCAGATCACACAGTGACCGTATGATTACTGATACAGACAGATCATAGTGATCGTGAGATTACTGATACAGACAGATCATAGAGTGACCATGAGATTACTGATAAGGACAGATCATACAGTGACCATGAGGTTACTGATACAGACAGATCTTACAGTGACCGTATGATTACTGATACAGACAGATCTTAGTGATTGTGTGATTACTGGTACAGACAGATCATACAGTGATCATGTGATTACCGGTACACACAGATCCTACAGTGACCATTTGATTACTGATACAGATACATCATACAGTGACTGTGTGATTGCTGACGCAGACAGATCATACAGTGACCATGTGATTACTGATACAGACAGATCATACAGTGACCATGTGATTACTGATACAGACAGATCATACAGTGACCCTGAGATTACTGATACAGACAGATCATACAATGGCCATGTGATTAGTGATAGACAGATCATACAGTGACCATTTGATTACTGATACAGCCTGAACATACAGTGAGCGTGTGATTACTGATACAGACCGATCATATAGTGACCATGTGATTACTGATACAGGCAGATCACACAGTGACCGTATGATTACTGATACAGACTGATCATACTGTAAGCATGTGTGAATGAATAGCCATGATTCAGAGAAATACACGATACTATGAACAGAATTCTGATATTAATAAAAGACATATTGGTTTTAAATGTCTGGAAAGCTTAAAAGACACAAGTCTCAGCAGAGAAGGCTCTAAACAGAGAAGAGGCTTCTGAGATAACATCAGTTGATAACAAAGTTGTAAACAAGCTTTGAAATCGGAAGTAGTTAAATATTCTAAAACAATGAAAGTTTGAAGCAAACCATTGGTGGTCCCGAAATGTCTACGGTTTGCAACGAACACAATGGGAAGACCCAATTTAGGTGTTACAAACTAACACGATAAAACCGAAATACAAACATTAAAAGAGCAATGTACCTTTGAAACCTGACATCAAGATAAGAAACATCTGCTGGTCAAATAGTTTTATGTTAAACTTGGAAAGAAGGAACCATAAGATTAAATATGCAACCAATTGAGATAGCTAGAAATGCGTGAAACATTCAGTTGAAGTGTCTTTAATTTAGATATAGTAAAAACCATACCAACAAGAAGGCTTTGAAGATATAACTTCAATAGAAACACCAAGCAATTGCATTGTGTTTGTATTGAACATGGAGAATAAGGAAAGACACAATGTCTGCAAAAAAGCAGTTAAACCAATATTAAGAATCTTCGATAAGAAAGGCATCAAACAGAAACCATAGCTGTCATTGTTTTTATGATGGTTTTTGGAACACCTAAAAGTAGAGAAATAATTATGCATGCAATAGTTGAATTGATAGTAACATAGAAAGCATTCAAACAGCGGGATCAATAAAGACAATTAGCTGACATCAGCAGAGAACATCAAAGAAGAAACCAAAGCCAAAATGGTATAAAAATAAGACCTTTTTAACAGAACGTCAGAACATGCTGAACGGGCAGGGCGTTTCTCAACTTTCCAGAGGCATCTCTAAGTTTTTAACTGAGTCTCAGGAAGTTATGTATTGATTTTTGGTGGATGTTCTGGATTTAGAAATAAGAAATAAGAAATATTCTGGATTTAGAAATAAGAAATATTCTGGATTTAGAAATAAGAAATAAGAAATATAATGAAGTAAAGTTTTGAGAATAAGGATCTCTGAGAAATAAGAAATGTAAGCTAATTGTACTTTGAATTGTTAATGTTGCGACTGATTCAACAGATGTTAACTGAATGTCGGCTCTTAAATAAAACGATATATTTCAAGAATTGTCTCAAAGAGTGAATCTGTATAGTCTCGCAAACCCACAAATTCTCTGTACACTCTTTTGTAAGGAGTTGCAGAAATCTGGGGGGTATTCCGGACCCTCATAATATCCGGAAGGTTACAGTCTAGTTCAACTTATTAAAAGTACTATCCAGAGGACGGTAACATCTTTAGTCGTTCCTTTCCTTTAGGGAGAGATAGCCTGAACCTTTAGACCCATTTAAGCGACTTATGGAATTCGGCTATCTCTAACTTAAGTTGAAGGTGAACGTCTGGGGAATACGCCTGATCTGGAATAGCCCAAAAGGGCTTGGATTGTAATTAACCCTTCACATATGTAAGGGGTGGTGTGTGGGTCAGCTTCACCTCTGACTTATGAGCGGTTCGAATCGCTCCCACTCCCTTGGTTCTAGACCTGGACTTATTTGGGGGTTGTAATGAAATTGCAGCAGACAACTGAATTTGATACAAGAACTTTGGTTTTTATTTGAGAAGGAAAATATAATACAATAATCTTAACACTCTAATAAAATGGGGAAACACTTCAACGTATATGAGGGAAAAATTACAGTAGACAAATACCTCACCCCTCCCAATCCCACCTTACTAGCTAAGTTGGACTCTCAAGGACCAGGGATAATGCTCACCAAACGCAGGAATATTTTGTAGAGTGGAAAAACTTGCAGATCTTCGGTTTCTTCTGAGTTGGTTTCTTGTTGGTCGCGGTGGCCCAGTATTACCTGGTTGGCTTCTGCTAATATTTGGTTGTTGGTTTCGTGGGACCCTTGGTGCCATGAGGTGTCCGATGATGTGTTACTACTTCGAGAGAGAGAACTGCTTCCACATGCTTGCTTCTGAAACCGCCGAGTTTCGATGGTGTTTTAAACTTGAACGATGGGTCTCTCCTTTCTTCTCGAACTGGTTGAACTGTTTCTATTGAACTCCTTCTGTTGAACTGTACTTACCGAACTGTTCGAACCCATCGAACTCATCGAACTGATTTCTTGTGGGGATAGGTCTTTAGTTTATACTAATTGAGGCCTGCTTATCTGCCCGCCAAGTCAGTCTCGGTTCATTGTTAAATTTTGGGCGGGCTCGTTAACATTGATTGGTCCCATTTATTTAACTGGTTTCGGGATTGCTTTGAAGCCTAAATTGGCTTTAAATGACTGTTTAATCTTTGGTCCGATTAGTAAGTTTTGTCTTCTCCTGCTGGGGTCAGGGTCCCTTTTGTTGATCAGTGGCATGTACTACATTATGCATACTCTTTATGGTGCTGTAATTTTGGCGGGAACTGCTATTCTGTAGGCCTATTGTCATTATGTAAACATGACTGAGACAGTCCAGAACATTCCCAGACAGTTTGGCCTATGCCAATACACAAACTGCTTGTTTTTACAGAGGCCCATCCCAACCCCTTTGTCGCAGCCTTCCACAGGGCTGGACATGCCTTTTAAAATAACCAAAATCCTGGCATTTTAACTTTAAGCCCCTTTTTGGCCCAACATTCTTTTAAAAAGTCCAAAATATCTTCTTTTCTTGGTTTGAGGGAATCAGCAGAATTTTGCGAACATTACACGTGTGATTACTGATACAGACAGATCATACAGTGACCATGTGATTAGTGATACAGACAGATCATACAGTGAGCATGTGATTACTGATACAGAGAAATCATACAGTGAGCATGTGATTAGTGATACAGTCAGATCATACAGTGAGCATGTGATTAGTGATACAGACAGATCATACAGTGAGCATGTGATTACTGATACAGAGAAATCATACAGTGAGCATGTGATTACTGATACAGACAGATCATACAGTGACCATGTGATTACTGATACAGACAGATCATACAGTGACCATGTGATTAGTGATACAGACAGATCATACAGTGACCATGAGATTACTGATACAGACAGATCATGCAGTGAGCATGTGATTAGTGATACAGAGAAATCATACAGTGACCATGAGATTACTGATACAGACAGATCATACAGTGACCATGTGATTAGTGATACAGACAGATCATGCAGTGAGCATGTGATTACTGATACAGAGAAATCATACAGTGACCATGAGATTACTGATACAGTCAGATCATACAGTGAGCATGTGATTGCTGATACAGACAGATCATACAGTGACCATGAAATTACTGATACAGACAGATCTTACAGTGACAATGTGATTACTGATAAAGACAGATCGTACAGTGATCATGTGATTACTGATAAAGACAGATCGTACAGTGACCATGTGATTACTGATACACAGAAATCTTAATTTGACCGTGTGAGTACTGGTACAGACAGATCATACAGTGACCGTGAGTTTACTGATACAGACAGAGCATACAGTGACTGTGAGTATACTGATACAGACAGATCATACTGTGACCATGTGATTACTGATACAGACAGATCATACAGTGACCATGTGATTACTGATACAGACAGATCATACAGTGACCATGTGATTACTGATACAGACAGATCATGCAGTGACCATGTGAGTACTGGTACAGACAGAGCATACAGTGACCATGAGATTACTGGTACAGACTGATCATACAGTGACCATGTGATTACTGATTAGGACAGATCAGACAGTGACCATGTGATTACTGGTAGAGACAAATTTTGGTGACCGTGTGATTGCTGATACGGACAGATCATACTGTGACCATGTAATTACAGGTACAGACAGGTCATACATTGACCATGAGATTACTGATAAGGACAGATCATACAGTGACCATGAGATTACTGACACAAACAGATCATACAGTGACGACGTGATTAGTGATAGACAGATCATACAGTACCACGAGATTACTGATATGGACAGATCATACAGTGACCATGAGATTACTGATACAAACAGATCATACAGTGACAACGTGATTAGTGATAGGCAGATCATACACTGACCATTTGAATACTGATACAGACAGATCATACAGTGACCATGTGATTACTGATACAGACAGATCATACAGTGACCGTGTGTTTAGCGATACAGTCAGATCATACAGTGACCATGTGATTACTGATACAGACAGATCTTACAGTGAGCATGTGATTACTGATAAAGACAGATCATACAGTGACCGTGAGATTACTGGTGCAGACAAATCTTAATGACCGCATGATTACTGATGCAGACAGATCATACAGTGATTACTGATACAGACATATGATAGTGACCATGCGATTAGTGATACAGAGAGATCATACAGTGACTACATGATTACTGATAAAAACAGATCACACAGTGACCATGTGATTACTGATACAGACAGATCATACAGTGACCATGTGAATAGTGATAAGGACGGATCATACAGTGTCCATGCGATTACTGATACAGACAGATAATACAGTGACCATGTGATTACTGGTACAGACAAATCTTATTGACCACATGATTACTGATGCAGACAGATCATACAGTGACCGTGTGATTACTGGTATAGCCAGATCATAGTGTGACCATGAGATTACTGGTACAGACTGATCATACAGTGACCGTGAGATTACTGGTACAGACAGTTCATACAGTGACCATGAGATTACTGGTACAGACAGATCATACAGTGACCATGAGATTACTGGTACAGACTGATCTTACAGTGACCAAATGATTACTGACACAGACAGATCATACAGTGACCATGTGATTTCTGGTACAGACGGATCATACAGTGACCAAGTGATTACTGACACAGACATATCGTACAGTGACCATGTGATCAGTGATACAGACAGATCATACAGTGAACATGAGATTACTGGTACAGACGGATCATACAGTGACCAAGTGATTACTGACACAGACATATCATACAGTGACCATGTGATTGGTGGTACAGACAGATCATACTGTGAACCGTGTGATTACTGATACTGACAGATCATAGTGTGACCATGGGATTACTGGTACAGACTGATCATACAGTGACCGTGAGATTACTGATACAGACATGTGATACAGTGACCATGTGATTAGTGACACAGAGAGAACATACAGTGACATTGTGATTACTGATATAGACAGATCATACAGTGACCATGTGATTACTGATACAGACAGATCATACAGTGACCGTCAGTTTACTGATACATACGGATCATACAATGACCACGAGATTACTGATATAGACAGATCATACAGTGACTGTGGCCTAGAAATTGAGTTTGCGCTGCGCCCGGGCTTTAGCGCCGGAAGTTAGCGCCGGCGCTAAGTCCCTTTGCGCGCGCCAAAAATTCAGTAGCGCCGCGCCCAAACGGCTGCCGGCGCTACTGAAGGGTTTTAGCGCCTGAAAACTGGCGCAACGCGCCGCATTGCGGCGCTATTCCGGCGCTGCGGCGCCCGCTGCGGTGCGGCAGGCTCGGGAAGTGCAGGCCTCCTCCTTCCGTTAAGGAGGAGCTGCCTGCACCCGGCCGCGGCCCGCGCAAATCTCTTCAAAAATGAGCCCGGCACCTCGGACAAGTGCCGGGCTTGCATCTGTTCCGGGGGGGTGGGGGGAGAAGTCTGGGGAGGGAGCTGCGGGCAGGCGGCCGGCGGGAAAGCGGCCGGCCGCCGCGCCTCCTTAAAGCGCCGGCGCAGACTCCGGCAACACTCGTTTGCCGGAGTCTTAGCTGCGGCTGCCACTGGCGAGGCGGTCGCAACTGAATTTCGGCTTGGGGCCGGGTTACCACGGCAACCGGGACGCTGCGCACACCGATGACGTCATCGGTGCCGGCGCAGCGCTACCGGTCTACCGCCGCGGAAGGGCCCCAGGCAAATTAGGAACCGGCGCCAATTGCAGCGCTAGGCCCTCTAGCGCCGCAAAATCGGTGCTAAGGGCACTGAATTTCTAGGCCTGTGAGTTTACTGGTACAGACAGATCATATAGTGACCATGTGAGTACTGATACAGACAGATCATACAGTGACCATGGGATTACTGATAGAGACAGATCATACAGTGACCATGAGATTACTGGTACCGACAAATCATAGTGTGACCATGAGATTACTGGTACAGACAGATCATACAGTGACCAATTGATTACTGATAAAAACAGATCATACAGTGACCGCATGATTACTGATGCAGACAGATCATACAGTGATTACTGATATAGACATATGATAGTGACCATGCGATTAGTGATACAGAGAGATCATACAGTGACTACATGATTACTGATAAAAACAGATCACACAGTGACCATGTGATTACTGATACAGAGAGAACATACAGTGACCATGTGAATAGTGATAAGGACGGATCATACAGTGTCCATGTGATTACTGATACAGACAGATCATACAGTGACCATGTGATTACTGTTACAGACAAATCTTAATGACCGCATGATTACTGATGCAGACAGATCATACAGTGACCGTGTGATTACTGGTACAGCCAGACCATAGTGTGACCATGAGATTACTGGTACAGACTGATCATACAGTGTCCGTGAGATTACTGAAACAGACATATGATACACTGAACATGTGATTAGTGACACAGAGAGATCATGCAGTGACCAGGTGATTACTGATATAGACAGATCATACAGTGACTGTGAGATTACTGGTACAGACAGATCATACAGTGAACATGTGATTACTGATACAGACAGATCATAGTGTGACCATGAGATTACTGATACATACAGATGACACAATGACCATGAGATTACTGATACAGACAAATCATATAGTGACTGTGAGATTACTGGTACAGACAGATCATAGAGTGACCATGTGAGTACTGGTACAGACAGATCATACAGTGACCATGGGATTACTGGTACAGACAGATCGTCCAGTGACCAAGTGATTACTGACACAGACACATCTTAGTGACCATGGGATTACTGGTGCAGACAGATCATACAGTGACCGTGTGATTACTGATACAGACAGATCATACAGTGATCGTGTGATTACTGGTACAGACAGATCATAGTGTGATCATGAGATTACTGGTACAGACTGATCATACAGTGACGTGTGATTACTGGTACAAACAGATCATAGTGACCATGTGATTACTGATACAGGCAGATCATACAGTGACAATGTGATTACTGATAAGGACAGATCATACAGTGACCATGTGATTTCTGGTACAGACAAATCTTAGTGACCGTGTGATTGATGATACAGACAGATCATATTGTGACCATTTGATTACTGGTACAGACAGGTCATACAGTGACCATGTGATTACTGTTACAGACAGATCATACAGAGGCCATGTGATTACTGGTACAGACAGATCATACAGTGACCATGTGATTACTGACACAGACAGATCTTAGTGACCATGTGATTGCTGGTGCAGACAGATCATACAATGACCATGTGAATACTGATACAGACAGATCATACAGTGACCGTGTGATTACTGATAAAGACAGATCATATAGTGATCGTGTGATACTGGTACAGGCAGTTCATAATGTGACCATGAGATTACTGGTATAGACTGATCATACAGTGACCTTGAGATTACTGTTACAGACAGAAAATAGTGACCATGTGATTGCTGATACAGACAGATCATACTGCGGCCATGTGATTACCGGTACAGACATGTTATACAGTGACCATGTGATCACTAATACAGACAGATCATACAGTGCCCATGTAATTACTGATACAGACAGATCATACAGTGACCCTGAGAGCACTGATGCAGACAGATGATGCAGTGACCATGTGATTACTGATACAGGCAGATCATACAGTGGCCATGTGATTACTGATACAGACAGATCTTACAGTGAGCATGTGATTACTGATAACGACAGATCATACAGTGACCACGTAATTACTGATACAGACAGATCATACAGTGACCATGTGATTACTGATACAGACAGGTCATACAGCGACCATGTGATTACTGTTACAGACAGATCATACAGTGACCATGTGATTACTGATACATACAGATCATACAGTGTCCGTATGATTACTGATGCAGACAGATCTTACAGTGGCCAAGTGATTACTGACACAGACAGATCATAGAGTTACCATGAGCTTACTGGTACAGACTGATCATACAGTGACCATGATATTACTGGTACAGACAGATCATACAGTGACAATGAGATTATAGGTACAGACAGATCATACAGTGTCCATGTGATTACTGATACATACAGATCATACAGTGTCCGTATGATTACTGATGTAGACAGATCATACAGTTACCATGAGATTACTGGTACAGACTGATCATACAGTGACCATGATATTACTGGTACAGAAAGATCATACAGTGACCATGAGATTACTGGTACAGACAGATCATACAGTGACCATGAGATTACTGGTACAGACTGATCTTACAGTGACCAAATGATTACTGACACAGACAGATCATACAGTGACCATGTGATTTCTGGTACAGACGGATCATACAGTGACCAAGTGATTACTGACACAGACATATCGTACAGTGACATTGTGATCAGTGATACAGACAGATCATACAGTGACCATGAGATTACTGGTACAGACGGATCATACAGTGACCAAGTGATTACTGACACAGACATATCGTACAGTGACATTGTGATCAGTGATACAGACAGATCATACAGTGACCATGAGATTACTGGTACAGACGGATCATACAGTGACCATGTGATTACTGATACAGACAGATCATACAGTGACCGTCAGTTTACTGATACATACGGATCATACAGTGACCATGTGATTACTGATACAGACAGATCATACAGTGACTGTGAGTTTACTGGTACAGACAGATCATATAGTGACCATGGGATTACTGATAGAGACAGATCATACAGTGACCATGTGATTACTGGTACCGACAAATCATAGTGTGACCATGAGATTACTGGTACAGACAGATCATACAGTGACCAATTGATTACTGACGCAGACAGATCATACAGTGATTGTGTGATTACTGGTACAGACAGTTCATAGTGCGACCATGAGATTACTGGTACAGACTGATCATACAGTGACCGTGAGATTACTGTTACAGACATTGTGACCATGTGAGTGCTGATAAAGACAGATCATACTGTGGCCATGTGATTACTGGTACAGACAGGTCATACAGTGACAATGTGATTACTGATACAGACTAATCTTAGTGACCGTGTGATTGCTGATACAGACAGATCATACTGTGACCATGAGATTACTGGTACAGGCAGATCATACAGTGACCCTGAGATTACTGATGCAGACAGACCATACTGTGACCATGTGATTATCAATACAGACAGATCATACAGTGACCGTGTGACTACTGATACAGACAGATCATACATTGACCACGAGATTACTGATAAGGACAGATCATACAGTGACCATGAGATTACTGATACAAACAGATCATACAGTAACCATGTGATTAGTGATAGACAGATCATATATTGACCATTTGGTTACTGATACAGACAGATTATACAGTGAGCGTGTGATTACTGATGCAGACCGATCATACAGTGACCACGAGATTACTGATAAGGACAGATCATACAGTGACCATGAGATTACTAATACAAACAGATCATACAGTGACAACGTGATTAGTGATAGGGAGATCATACACTGACAATTTGATTACTGATACAGACAGATCATACAGTGAGCATGTGATTACTGATACAGACAGATCATACAGTGACCATCTGATTACTGATACAGACAGATCATACAGTGACCGTGTGTTTAGTGATACAGACAGATCATACAGTGACCATGTGATTACTGATACAGGCAGATCATACAGTGACCGTGTGATTACTGATACAGACAGATTTTACAGTGAGCATGTGATTACTGATAAAGACAGATCATACAGTGACTGTGAGATTACTGGTACAGACAATTCTTAATGACCGCATGATTACTGATGCAGACAGATCATACAGTGATTACTGATACAGACATATGATAGTGACCATGTGATTAGTGATACAGAGAGATCATACAGTGACTACGTGATTACTGATAAAAACAGATCACACAGTGACCATGTGATTACTGATACAGACAGATCATACAGTGACCATGTGAACAGTGATAAGGAGGGATCATACAGTGTCCATGTGATTACTGATACAGACAGATCATACAGTGACCATGTGATTGCTGGTACAGACAAATCTTAATGACCGCATGATTACTGATGCAGACAGATCATACAGTGACCGTGTGATTACTGGTACAGCCAGATCATAGTGTGACCATGAGATTACTGGTACAGACTGATCATACAGTGTCCGTGAGATTACTGAAACAGACATATTATACACTGAACATGTGATTAGTGACACAGAGAGATCTTGCAGTGACCAGGTGATTACTGATACAGACAGATTATACAGTGACTGTGAGATTACTGGTACAGACAGATCATACAGTGAACATGTGATTACTGATACAGACAGATCATAGTGTGACCATGAGATTACTGGTACAGACTGATCATACAGTGACCGTGAGATTACTGATACATACAGATGATACAATGACCACGAGATTACTGATATAGACAGATCATACAGTGACTGTGAGATTACTGGTACAGACAGATCATAGAGTGACCATGTGAGTACTGGTACGGACAGATCATACAGTGACCACGGGATTACTGGTACAGACAGATCATACAGTGACCAAGTGATTATTGACACAAACAGATCTTAGTGACCATGGGATTACTGGTGCAGACAGATCATACAGTGACCATGTGAATACTGATACAGACAGATCATACAGTGACCGTGTGATTACTGATACAGACAGATCATACAGTGATCGTGTGATTACTGGTACAGACAGATCATAGTGTGATCATGAGATTACTGGTACAGACTGATCATACAGTGACGTGTGATTACTGGTACAAACAGATAATAGTGACTGTGTGATTACTGATACAGGCAGATTATACAGTGACAATGTGATTACTGATAAGGACAGATCATACAGTGACCATGTGATTTCTGGTGCAGACCAATCTTACTGACCGCGTGATTGCTGATACAGATAGATCATATTGTGACCATTTGATTACTCGTACAGGCAGGTCATACAGTGACCACGTGATTACTGTTACAGACAGATCATACAGTGGCCATGTGATTACTGGTACAGACAGATCATACAGTGACCATGTGATTACTGACATAGACAGATCTTAGTGACCATGTGATTGCTGGTGCAGACAGATCATACAGTGACCATGTGAATACTGATACAGACAGATCATACAGTGACCGTGTGTTCACTGATACAGACAGATCATACAGTGATCGTCTGTTACTGGTACAGACAGATCATTGTGTGACCATGAGATTACCGGTACAGAACTGATCATACAGTGACTGTGAGATTACTGTTACAGACAGAAAATAGTGACCATGTGATTGCTGATACAGACAGATCATACTGTGGCCATGTGATTACCGGTACCGACATGTTGTACAGTGACCATGTGATCACTAATAGAGACAGAGCATACAGTGCCCATGTGATTACTGATACAGACAGATCATACAGTGACCGTGTGTTTAGTGATATAGACAGATGATGCAGTGACCATGTGATTGCTGATACAGGAAGATCATACAGTGACCATGTGATTACTGATACAGACAGATCTTACAGTGAGCATGTGATTACTCATAACGACAGATCATACAGTGACCATGTAATTACTGATACAGACAGATCATACAGTGACTACATAAGAACATGAGAACATAAGAAATAGGAGCAGGAGTAGGCCAATCGGCCCCTCGAGCCTGCTCCACCATTCAATAAGATCATGGCTGATCTGATCCTAACCTCAAATCTTCTATCACTCTGCATCCACCCGAACCCATGTGATCTCCCGGGAGAGGCGAAAAACCAGATAAAGACCCAATGGCCAATTTGGGAGAAAAAAATCTGGGAAATTCCTCTCCGACCCATCTAGGCGATCGAAATTCTTCCAGGAGATCACTCTGTCCCTATATTTTCTACAGTACTTACCTTCTGTAAAGGCGATCTCCACCCCAGCCAGGAACAGGAATAAAACCATCTCCTGAAATCTAACAGAATTAGAACACCGTAGGAGCAGAACAAGGCTACACGGCCCCTGGGCCCGCTCCACTACCCACAGGGCCATGACCATTCCGAACCCAGACTCATGTCCAATTTCCTGCCCGCTCCCCGTAACCCTTTATTCCCTTTACTTCTAGGAAACTATCTATTTCTGTTTTAAATTTATTTAATGATGTAGCTTCCACAGCTTTCTGGGGCAGCAAATTCCACAAACCTACCACCCTCTGAGTGAAGAAGTTTCTCCTCATCTCAGTTTTGAATGAGCAGCCCCGTATTTTAAGATTATGCCCCCTAGTTCTAGTTTCACCCATCATTGGGAACATCCTCACCGCATCCACCCGATCAAGCCCCTTCACAATCTTATATGTTTCAATAAGATCGCCTCTCATTCTTCTGAACTCGAATGAGTAGAGTCCCAATCTACTCAACCTCTCCTCATATGACCACCCCCTCATCCCCGGGATTAACCGAGTGAACCTTCTTTGTACTGACTCGAGAGCAAGTATGTCTTTTCTTAAGTATGGACACCAAAACTGTATGCAGTATTCCAGGTGCGGCCTCACCAATACCTTGTACAACTGCAGCAATACCTCCCTGTTTTTATATTCCAACCCCCTAGCAATAAAAGCCAACATTCCATTGGCCTTCTTGATCACTTGCTGCACCTGCATACTAACGTTTTGAGTTTCGTGCACCAGGACCCCCAGATCCCTTTGTACTACAGTACTTTCCAGTTTCTTGCCATTAAGATAATAACTTGCTCTATGATTTTTCCTGCCAAAGTGCATAACTTCACACTTTCCAGTATTGTATTCCATCTGCCAAATCTCTGCCCACTTACTTAGCCTGTCTATGTCCCTTTGCAGGTTTTTTATGTCCTCCTCACTCACTACTTTCCGTCCCATCTTTGTATCATCTGCAAACTTTGATATGTTACACTCGGTCCCCTCCTCCAAATCGTTAATATAGATTGTAAAGAGTTGTGGACCCAGCACTGACCCCTGCGGAACACCACTAGTTACTGGTTGCCAATCTGAGAACGAACCATTTATCCCAACTCTCTGCTTTCTGTTAGAGAGCCAATCCTCCACCCATGCCAGAATATTACCCCCAATCCCGTGATTTTTTATCTTGAGCAATAATCTTTTGTGTGGCACCTTGTCAAATGCCTTTTGGAAGTCTAAATACACTACGTCCACTGGTTCCCCTTTATCCACCCTGTATGTTACTTCCTCAAAAAACTCAAGCAAATTTGTTAAACATGACTTCCCCTTCATGAAACCATGCTGAGTTTGCCCTATTAAATTGTGTTTATCCAAATGTCCCGTTACTGTCTCCTTAATAATGGACTCTAACATTTTACCAACCACAGATGTTAGGCTAACAGGTCTATAGTTTCCAGCCTTCTGCCTACTACCCTTTTTAAATAATGGTGTTACATTAGCAGTTTTCCAATCTGCCGGGACCTTTGCTGAGTCCAGTGAGTTTTGGAAAATTATTACCAATGCATCCACAATCCCTACCGCTACTTCCCTCAAGACCCTGGGATGCAAGCCATCAGGTCCAGGGGATTTATCCGCCTTGAGTCCCATTATTTTACCAAGTACCACTTCCTTAGTGATTTTAATTGTATTGAGTTCCTCCCCCCCTAGAGCCCCCTGTTTGTCCAGTGTTGGGATATTCTTAGTGTCCTCTACTGTAAAGACTGATACAAAATAATTGTTCAGTGTTTTTGCCATCTCCATGTTTCCCACCATTAATTTCCCGGTCTCATCCTCTAAGGGACCAACATTTACTTTAGCCACCCTTTTTCTTTTTATATAACTATAGAAACTTTTACTGTCTGTTTTTATATTTTTTGCTAATTTACTTTCATAATCTATCTTCCCTTTCTTAATCAATCTTTTTGTTATTTTTTGCTGTCTTTTAAAGACTTCCCAATCTTCCATCCTCCCACTAGATTTGGCTACCTTATATGCCCTTGTTTTTAGTCGGATACTATCCTTAATTACTTTACTTAGCCACGGATGGCTATCTTTTCTTTTACACCTTTTTTTCCTCAGTGGAATATATTTTTTTTGGAAGTTGTAAAATAACTCCTTAAATGTACACCACTGGTCATGTACCGTCTTACCCTTTAATCTATTTCCCAGTCCACTCTCATTAATTCCGCTCTCATACCTTCATAGTCTCCTTTATTCAAGCTCAGCACGCTTGTTTGAGATCCAACCTTCTCACCCTCTAATTGAATATGGAACTCAACCATGTTATGGTCACTCATTCCAAGGGGATCCTTTACTAGGACATTTTTAATTAATCCTGTCTCATTACACAGGACCAAATCTAAGGTTGCTTGCACCCTGGTCGGTTCATACAGTGACTGTGAGTTTACTGGTACAGGCAAATCATACAGTGACCATGTGAGTACTGGTACAGACAGATCATACAGTGTCCATGAGATTACTGAAACAGACATATGATACACTGACCATGTGATTAGTGACACAGAGAGATCATACAGTGACCATGTGATTACTGATCCAGACAGATCATACAGTGACCATGTGATTACTGATACAGACAGATCATTGTGTGACCATGAGATTACTGGTACAGACTGATCATACAGTGACCGTGAGATTACTGATACAGACATATGAAACAGTCACCATGTGATTAGTGACACAGAGAGATCATAGTGACCATGTGATTACTGATACAGGCAGATCTTACAGTGAGCATGTGATTACTGATAACAACAGATCATACAGTGACCATGTAATTACTGATACAGACAGATCATACAGTGACCATGTGATTACTGATACAGACAGGTCATACAGCGACCATGTGATTACTGTTACAGACAGATCATACAGTGACCATGATATTACTGGTACAGAAAGATCATACAGTGACCATGAGGTTACTGGTACAGACAGATCATACAGTGACCATGAGATTACTGGTACAGACTGATCTTACAGTGACCAAATGATTACTGACACAGACAGATCATACAGTGACCATGTGATTTCTGGTACAGACGGATCATACAGTGACCAAGTGATTACTGACACAGACATATCGTACAGTGACATTGTGATCAGTGATACAGACAGATCATACAGTGACCATGAGATTACTGGTACAGACGGATCATACAGTGACCAAGTGATTACTGACACAGACATATCGTACAGTGACATTGTGATCAGTGATACAGACAGATCATACAGTGACCATGAGATTACTGGTACAGACAGATCATACAGTGACCATGTGATTACTGATGCAGACAGATCATACAGTGACCGTCAGTTTACTGATACATACGGATCATACAATGACCACGAGATTACTGATATAGACAGATCATACAGTGACTGTGAGTTTACTGGTACAGACAGATCATATAGTGACCATGTGAGTACTGATACAGACAGATCATACAGTGACCATGGGATTACTGATAGAGACAGATCATACAGTGACCATGTGATTACTGGTACCGACAAATCATAGTGTGACCATGAGATTACTAGTACAGACAGATCATACAGTGACCAATTGATTACTGACGCAGACAGATCATTCAGTGATTGTGTGATTACTGGTACAGACAGTTCATAGTGTGACCATGAGATTACTGGTACAGACTGATCATACAGTGACCGTGAGATTACTGTTACAGACATTGTGACCATGTGAGTGCTGATAAAGACAGATCATACTGTGGCCATGTGATTACTGGTACAGACAGGTCATACAGTGACAATGTGATTACTGATACAGACTAATCTTAGAGACCGTGTGATTGCTGATACAGACAGATCATACTGTGACCATGAGATTACTGGTACAGGCAGATCATACAGTGACCCTGAGATTACTGATGCAGACAGACCATACAGTGACCATGTGATTATCAATACAGACAGATCATACAGTGACCGTGTGACTACTGATACAGACAGATCATACATTGACCACGAGACTACTGATAAGGACAGGTCATACAGTGACCATGAGATTACTGATACAAACAGATCATACAGTAACCATGTGATTAGTGATAGACAGATCATATATTGACCATTTGGTTACTGATACAGACAGATCATACAGTGAGCGTGTGATTACTGATGCAGACAGATCATACAGTGACCACGAGATTACTGATAAGGACAGATCATACAGTGACCATGAGATTACTAATACAAACAGATCATACAGTGACAACGTGATTAGTGATAGGGAGATCATACACTGACAATTTGATTACTGATACAGACAGATCATACAGTGAGCGTGTGATTACTGATACAGACAGGTCATACAGTGACCATCTGATTACTGATACAGACAGATCATACAGTGACCGTGTGTTTAGTGATACAGACAGATCATACAGTGACCATGTGATTACTGATACAGGCAGATCATACAGTGACCGTGTGATTACTGATACAGACAGATTTTACAGTGAGCATGTGATTACTGATAAAGACAGATCATACAGTGACTGTGAGATTACTGGTACAGACAATTCTTAATGACCGCATGATTACTGATGCAGACAGATCATACAGTGATTACTGATACAGACATATGATAGTGACCATGTGATTAGTGATACAGAGAGATCATACAGTGACTACGTGATTACTGATAAAAACAGATCACACAGTGACCATGTGATTACTGATACAGACAGATCATACAGTGACCATGTGAACAGTGATAAGGAGGGATCATACAGTGTCCATGTGATTACTGATACAGACAGATCATACAGTGACCATGTGATTGCTGGTACAGACAAATCTTAATGACCGCATGATTACTGATGCAGACAGATCATACAGTGACCGTGTGATTACTGGTACAGACAGATCATACAGTGACCATGTGATTGCTGGTACAGACAAATCTTAATGACCGCATGATTACTGATGCAGACAGATCATACAGTGACCGTGTGATTACTGGTACAGCCAGATCATAGTGTGACCATGAGATTACTGGTACAGACTGATCATACAGTGTCCGTGAGATTACTGAAACAGACATATTATACACTGAACATGTGATTAGTGACACAGAGAGATCTTGCAGTGACCAGGTGATTACTGATATAGACAGATTATACAGTGACTGTGAGATTACTGGTACAGACAGATCATACAGTGAACATGTGATTACTGATACAGACAGATCATAGTGTGACCATGAGATTACTGGTACAGACTGATCATACAGTGACCGTGAGATTACTGATACATACAGATGATACAATGACCACGAGATTACTGATATAGACAGATCATACAGTGACTGTGGGATTACTGGTACAGACAGATCATAGAGTGACCATGTGAGTACTGGTACAGACAGATCATACAGTGACCACGGGATTACTGGTACAGACAGATCATACAGTGACCAAGTGATTATTGACACAAACAGATCTTAGTGACCATGGGATTACTGGTGCAGACAGATCATACAGTGACCATGTGAATACTGATACAGACAGATCATACAGTGACCGTGTGATTACTGATACAGACAGATCATACAGTGATCGTGTGATTACTGGTACAGACAGATCATAGTGTGATCATGAGATTACTGGTACAGACTGATCATACAGTGACGTGTGATTACTGGTACAAACAGATCATAGTGACTGTGTGATTACTGATACAGGCAGATTATACAGTGACAATGTGATTACTGATAAGGACAGATCATACAGTGACCATGTGATTTCTGGTGCAGACCAATCTTACTGACCGTGTGATTGCTGATACAGATAGATCATATTGTGACCATTTGATTACTCGTACAGGCAGGTCATACAGTGACCACGTGATTACTGTTACAGACAGATCATACAGTGGCCATGTGATTACTGGTACAGACAGATCATACAGTGACCATGTGATTACTGACACAGACAGATCTTAGTGACCATGTGAATACTGATACAGACAGATCATACAGTGACCGTGTGTTCACTGATACAGACAGATCATACAGTGATCGTCTGTTACTGGTACAGACAGATCATTGTGTGACCATGAGATTACCGGTACAGAACTGATCATACAGTGACCGTGAGATTACTGTTACAGACAGAAAATAGTGACCATGTGATTGCTGATACAGACAGATCATACTGTGGCCATGTGATTACCGGTACCGACATGTTGTACAGTGACCATGTGATCACTAATAGAGACAGAGCATACAGTGCCCATGTGATTACTGATACAGACAGATCATACAGTGACCGTGTGTTTAGTGATATAGAGAGATGATGCAGTGACCATGTGATTTCTGATACAGGAAGATCATACAGTGACCATGTGATTACTGATACAGACAGATCATACAGTGACTGTGAGATTACTGGTACAGACAGATCATAAAGTGACCATGTGTGTGCTGGTACAGACAAATCATACAGTGACCATGTGAGTACTGGTACAGACAGATCATACAGTGTCCATGAGATTACTGAAACAGACATATGATACACTGACCATGTGATTAGTGACACAGAGAGATCATACGGTGACCATGTGATTACTGATCCAGACAGATCATACAGTGACCATGTGATTACTGATACAGACAGATCATTGTGTGACCATGAGATTACTGGTACAGACTGATCATACAGTGACCGTGAGATTACTGGCACAGATAGTTCATAGAGTGACAATGAGAATACTGGTACAGACTGATCATACAATGACCATGAGATTACTGGTACAGACAGATCATACAGTGACCATGAGATTACTGATACATACAGATGATACAATGACCACGAGATTACTGATATAGACAGATCATATAGTGACTGTGAGATTACTGGTACAGACAGATCATACAGTGACCATGTCAGTACTGGTACAGACAGATCATACAGTGACCATGGGATTACTGATACAGACAGATCATACAGAGACCATGTGATTACTGGTACAGACAGATCATACAGTGACCAAGTGATTACTGACACAGACAGATCTTAGTGACCATGGGATTACTGGTGCAGACAGATCATACAGTGACCATGTGAATACTGATACAGACAGATCATACAGTGACCATGTGATTACTGATACAGACAGATCATAGTGTGACCATGAGATTACTGGTACAGACTGATCATACAGTGATGTGTGATTACTGGTACAAACAGATAATAGTGACCGTGTGATTACTGATACAGACAGATCATACAGTGATCGTGTGATTACTGGTACAGACAGATCATAGTGTGACCATCAGATTACTGGTACAGACTGATCATACAGTACAAACAGATCTTAGTGACCGTGAGATTGCTGATACAGACAGATCATATTGTGACCATGTGATTACTGACACAGACAGATCTTAGTAGCCATTTGATTGCTGGTGCAGACAGATCATACCGTGACCATGCGAATACTGATGCAGACAAATAATACAGTGACCGTGTGATTACTGATACAGACAGATCTTACAGTGAGCATGTGATTACTGTTACAGACACATCATACAGTGACCATGTGATTACTGGTACAGACAGATCATACAGTGACCAAGTGATTACTGACACAGACAGATCTTAGTGACCATTTGATTGCTGGTGCAGACAGATCATACAGTGACCATGTGAATACTGATACAGACAAATAATACAGTGACCGTGTGATTACTGATACAGACAGATCTTACAGTGAGCATGTGATTACTGATAAGGACAGATCATACAGTGAACATGTGATTACTAATACAGACAGATCATAAAGTGCCCATGTGATTACTGATACAGACAGATCATACAGTGACCCTGAGAGTACTGATGCAGACAGATCATACAGTGAACATGTGATTATTAATACAGACAGATCATGCAGTGACGGTGTGATTACTGATAGGCAGATCATACAGTGACCATGTGATTACTGATAAAGACATGTCATGGAGTGACCATGTGATTTCTGATACAGGCATATCATACAGTGACAATGTGATTACTGATAAGGACAGATCATACAGTGACCATGTGATTTCTGGTACAGAAAAAACTTAGTGACCGTGTGATTTCTGATACAGACAGATCATATTGTGACCATGTGATTACTGGTAAAGACAGGTCATACAGTGACCAAGTGATTACTGTTACAGACAGATCATACAGTGACCATGTAATTACTGGTACAGACAAATCTTAGTGACCGTGTGTTTGCTGATACAGACAGATTATACTGTGACCATGTGATTACTGATTCAGACAGACCATACAGTGACCAAGAGATTAATGGTACAGGCAGATCATACAGTGACCCTGAGATTACAGATGCAGACAGATCATACAGTGACCATGTGATTATTAATACAGACAGATCATACAGTGACCACGTGATTACTGATTCAGACAGATCATACAGTGACCGTGTGATTGCTGATGCAGACAGATCATACAGTGACCACGAGATTACTGATCAGGGCAAATCATACAGTGACCATGAGAATACTGATACAGACAGATTATACAGTGACCACTTGATTAGTGATAGGCAGATCATACAGTTACCATATGTTTACTGATACAGACAGATCATACAGTGAGCATGTGATTACTGATGCAGACAGATCAATCAGTGACCATGAGATTACTGATACAGACAGATCATACAGTGACCCTGAGAATACTGATACAGACAGATCATACAGTGACCATGTGATTAGTGATAGACAGATCATACAGTGACCATTTGATTATTGATACAGACAGTTCATACAGTGAGCGTGTGATTACTGATACAGACAGATCATACAGTGACAAAGTGATTACTGATACAGACAGATCATACTGTTAACGTGTGATTACTGATACAGACAGATCACACAGTGACCACAAGATTACTGATAAGGACAAATCATACAGTTACCATGAGATTACTGATACAGACAGATCATACAGTGACCACGTGATTAGTGATAGACAGATCATACAGTGACCATTTGATTACTGATACAGACAGATCATACAGTGAGCATTTGATTACTGATACAGACAGATCATACAGTGACCATGTGATTACTGATACAGACAGATCATACAGAGACCATGTGATTAATGATACAGACAGATCATATAGTGGCCATGTGTTTACTGATAATGTAGTGTCCGAGCATAAATAATACACGGACTGCAGGAGAACAATAATAACAGGTATTTACTGAACAGAGGGTAATTTAAGACTGAAATACAGAAGCCTGCTATGGCTTTATATACATGGGTGGTCACTGCCGGTACTGCAGTATAGAATCAGTTCTTCTCTTAAAGGTACATACACAACAATTCCTCCCCTTTTAGATTAACAGTACATAACATTCATTTAACAACTAAATAATAACTAATTACAATTACAATTTTCTCTGTACTATATACATCAACTGAAATAATCATTTATAAGTTCAGTCTTTGAGGAGGCTTCCTGATCCTGACTGGATAGCGCCTTTCTCGAGTATCCTGTTCTTGCGGCGGAGTTGATTCTGGCTCATTGTCATTGGTTGGTTCGTCAGCTTCCAATACCACTGCTTCTGAGGTAGACGCAATCTGTACTTCGGGTTGATTACCAGGTGCACCTGCTCATGGTATGGGGTTGGCTTGTTCCTGTGACTCTAGAATCTGGTCAGCATGGCGTCTCACGATGCTCTCTCCAACGTCCACTGTGTACATTAATGGTCCCTGCTGTGTGCATATCATTCCTGGCTGCCATTTTACTGTTCGGTAGTTGCGGGCCAAGACTGGTTGCCCTATTTGAAGCTCGTGGTTGGCTTCTCATTTGTGTGCTTGAATTGCTTATCCTCAACATCTCGTCTTATGTTTGGTTTGAGCAAATCCCGGCGACATCTTAGCCTTCGGTTGAAGAACATTATGGCTGGAGCTTGGTTGGTGACTGCATGTGTCGCATTCCAGTAAGCAAACAAGAAATCATCCACCTTGTGTTGTAGTGGTATGTCGTCATTATGCATTGCCTTTATTGCCTTTTTAAAGGTCTGAACAAACGTCTCAGCCAATCCATTAGTGGCTGGATGATATGGGGCAGATGTGTAATGCTTCACCCCATTTTTCCTCAGAAACCTCCGGAAATCCTCTGACACAAACTGTGGGCCATTGTCGCAGCAAATCTGTTCTGGCAAGCCATTCCTGGCGAACATGGTCCGTAGGACTGCAATAGTTTTCTCCGTGGTGGTGGAGGACATTTTGATGACCTCTGGCCATTTCGAATGGGCGTCCACAGCGATTAGGAACATTGAGTCCATAAATGGACCAGCAAAATCAATGTGTACCCGTTGCCATGAAGATGAGGGCCACTCCCATGGATGTAGCGTGGCCTGTGGTGGAGCGTTTTGGACCTTCTGGCATCCTGTGCATCTCTTGGTCATATCCTCGATTTCTTTATCGATTCCCGGCCACCGCACAAACACCCTGGCTAGGCTCTTCATTTTTACCCCTCTCAGATGACCCTCATGAAGCTCATTGAGCACTCTATCTCTCAACTTGGGTGGAATTACCACTCGGGATCCACACATCAAGGTCCCCCAGCACACTGACAGCTGTTCTCTCCTTGGCGAGAATGCTGGCAACAGTGAGTCGCCATGTGCTGGCCATCCCTTCACCGTCAAATCATAGACCCGAGAGAGTGTCGGGTCATTTCGAGTTTCCTTCTCTATACTTGAGTTTGTAACAGGTAGACATTCGACTATGGTCGCATGGAATATGTCAACAGGGTCCACTGCAGGTGCTTCCTCTACCGTAGGCAACGGTAGGCGCGACAGCCCATCAGCATTTCCATGCTGTTTCGTACCCTTGTACTCTATGTCGTACTGATGTGCCCCGAGAAAAAGTGACAATTTTTGCAGCCGTTGCGCCGTCATCACCGGAACGCCCTTCTTTGAGTTAAAAATGGAGACCAGGGGCTGATGATCAGTCAGTAGGGTGAATTTCTGCCCGTGCAGATAGTGATTGAACTTCTTCACCCCCCACACCAGGCTGAGGGCCTCCCTGTCAATCTGGGCATAGTTACGCTCGGCTGCGGTTAACGAGCGCGACGCAAAGGCTATTGGCCTCTCTGAACCGTCAAGGAATTTGTGTGACAGCACCGCTCCGATGCCATAGGGAGACGCATCACATGCTAACCGAATCGGTAGTGTTGGATTGTAGTGGGCCAATACGTCTTTTGAAGTGATTAGGCATTTACATTTCTGAAAGGCACGCTTACACTCATCACTCCATTTCCATGTTACTCCAGTTTGCAGCAGGGCGTTCAGTGGGTGCAGAATTGTAGATAAATTCGGCAAGAACTTATGGTAGTAGTTCACCAACCCGAGGAACGACCTCAGTTGCGACACATTTTCCGGTGCTGGAGCCTTGACTACAGCCTCAATCTTGTCCGGCGACTTATGCAACCCTTCCTCATCAATCATGTGGCCACAATATGAGATTTGTCTCCTGAAGAACTCGCATTTGGGGCGGTTGGCTCGTAGCCCATATTCCTGTAATCTCGTGAGCACCTTATCCAGGCTGGCAAGGTGTTCACTGTCATTTTTGCCCGTAACCAGGATGTCGTCCAAATAACACTGGGTCCCCGGGATCCCTTGCAGGACTTGTTCCATCGCCCTCTGCCAAATAGCTGGGGCTGATGCAACCCCGAATACCAGTCAATTGTACTGGTAAAGGCCTTTGTGAGTGTTTATCGTGAGGTATTTCCTAGATGCTTCTTCCACCTCCATTTGTAGAAACGCTTGGGCCAGATCAATCTTTGTAAAGCGTTTCCCTCCAGATAGTGAGGCAAAAATATCTTCTATCCGTGGAAGTGGATATTGTACTGTGTGCAGGACTGGGTTCACAGTTACCTTGAAGTCCCCACAGATGCGAACCTTCTTCAGTTCCCCAGGCGTGCTGCTCAATGATTTCTTCATTACAGGAACGATGGGTGTAGCCCACTCGCTCCAGTCCACCTTGGACAGCACACCCGAATGCTCCAGACTCTCCAGCTCTGCTTCAACGGCTGGGCGGATCGCGTAAGGTACCGGTCTGGCCTTAAAAAATTTTGGGTTTGCGTTATCTTCGATTTTTATCGTTGCCTTTACTCCTTTTCGAGTCCCAAGTCCTTGTTGGAACACCTCTTTCGCGTCAGTTAGAATTTTTGACAGTTGCCCAGGTGTGATGTCATCATCCTTTTTATCAGTCCCAGTTAGCGCCTGAATGGAATGCCAATCCAATTGTATTTTTCGGTTCCGTTCACATCCCAATAATGGTGGTCCTCCATCTGGTAGTACATATAGATACAGTTTCTGTGTTTCCTTGCCGTTGTATTCAACTGGCACCCTTATTTTTCCTCTGGGGTAGACTTTTTGCCCCATGTATGTCTTCAATACAATGGACGTGTCCTTCAAGGGTATGTGTGAGAATAGCCGCTCATAGTCTCGTCGATTCATGACAGTTAGGGCTGATCCTGTGTCCAATTCCATCTTTACTGGGGACCCTGCTATCATGAGGGTGACCCAAATGGTTCGGTGATCCTCCTTTGCGATCACGTTGTGTAACTTTAGACAACTTAGTCTCCTGCTCCCGGAGTCCTTATCACTCTCCTGATCTTCCGAACTACTATCTGTCAATTTCTTTACTTTCTTGTACTTTTCCTTAGTAGTTCTTGTAGTGTTGGTTTTCTTTCCCGACCTGCAGACTCTTGCTATATGTCCCATTTTCCCACATTGCCTGCATACTTTGTCCTTAACCCAGCAGTCCTTCTGATCATGGGTTGTTCAGCCGCAGCGATAGCACTTTTCTGCTCCATGCGCCATTTTGTTAGCGCTGTATTCCTGTGGTTTCTGTTGTATTTCCGCAGCTCCCTGTGCTGCTGCTTCGTAGGATACTGCCACGCTGAAAGCATGTTCTAGCGTCAGGTCCTTTTCCGAATGTAGTCGTTTCTGGGTTCCTTCACTCTGGAGCCTGCAGACAAACTTATCCCGCAAGGTGTCTGCCAGTCCTGTTCCGAACTGGCAGTGCTTCGATAACTTGCGTAGCTCCGTAAGATTGTCAGCATTGTTCTCATCTTTGTGCTGGTTTCTTTTATGGAACTTGAATCTTTCTGCTATCAGCAGCGGTGTAGGGTTTAGGTGTTCCTGTAAGATATTAACAATCTCTTCAAAACTTTTCTCCATTGGTTTAGCTGGGGTAATTAAATTCCGCAATAGGCTGTACGTTCTCGCGCCCATCAAATTTAATAATACCGACACCTTCTTTCCATTGGCCACCTCATTGGCATTGCAGTACACTTCTATTCTTTCCACATATGTGGTCCAGTCTTCTACCTCGTTGTCGAAAGCAGTGATACTGCCACTCTTCGGCATCTTGGGTGATTTAAAATGGCGCCTCCCGCACTTTTTCTTCTTTCCCAATGTAATAAAATGGCGCCTCCCGCACTTTTCCTTCTTCCCCAATGGAATAAAATGGCGCCTCCCGCACTTTTCCTTCTTCCCCTTGCTGCCACGCTGCTCCTAGCGTTCTACAGGGTAATGGCAGCGACCCACGGCTTCGGCGCGTCTCACTTTTCCTTCCCCGCATTCTATCCTCTCCACGCTGCCCGGTTCTTGAGCACCGACCGCGCCCTGTGCGCTCCACCCTCTCTCACTCTTCCTCCCGACGACGCTGCACGTCCCCTTTGCAGAGCCGCTCAATCGAGCCCGAGCCCGCCGCAGTCCGGAAGGGTCAGCGCACTACTTGCTACCAGCACGACTTGCTGGAACACCTCGACTGGGGAGCCAGGCCCAGCTCTCCACAGCCTCCCCTGCAACTCTCCGATGGATCCCTGGGCGGTTGCCCGCGGTCGACGCCCGCCGTTCTGACTTCGACCTCCAAGAAGCTTCTCTTCAGGGAAAAGATCCCCGTGAGGTGATGTAGTACTGCAGGTGAGTTCAAACCTGCCCGTCGCCAGTGTAGTGTCCGAGGATCAATAATACTCAGACTGCAGGAGAACAATAAAACAGGTATTTACTGAACAGAGAGTAATTCAAGACTGAAATACAGAAGCCTGCTATGGCTTTATATACAGGGGTGGTCACTGCCGGTACTGCAGTATAGAATCAGTTCTTCTCTTAAAGGCACATACACAACAGTTAGCGCTGTATTCTTGTGGTTTCTGTTGTATTTCTGCAGCTCCCCGTGCTGCTGCTTCGTAGGATACTGCCACGCTGAAAGCCTGTTCTAGCGTCAGGTCCTTTTCCGAAAGTAGTCGTTTCTTGGTTCCTTCACTCTGGAGCCCGCAGACAAACTTATCCCGCAAGGTGTCTGCCAGTCCTGCTCCGAACTGGCAGTGCTTCGATAACTTGCGTAGTTCCGTAAGATAGTCAGCATTGCTCTCATCTTTGTGCTGGTTTCTTTTATGGAACTTGAATCTTTCTGCTATCAGCAGCGGTGCAGGGTTTAGGTGTTCCTGTAAGGTATTAACAATCTCTTCAAAACTTTTCTCCATTGGTTTAGCTGGGGTAATTAAATTCCGCAATAGTCCGTACGTTCTCGCGCCCATCAAATTTAATAATACCGACGCCTTCTTTCCATCGGCCACCTCATTTGCCTTGCAGTACACTTCAATTATTTCCACATACGTGGTCCAGTCTTCTACCTCGTTGTCGAAAGCAGTGATACTGCCACTTTTCGGCATCTTGGGTGATTTAAAATGGCGCCTCCCGCGCTTTTTCTTCTTCACCAATGGATTAAAATGGCGCCTCCCGCGCTTTTCCTTTTTCCCCAATGCAATAAAATGGTGCCTCCCGCACTTTTCCTTCTTCCCCTTGCTGCCACGCTGCTCCTAGCGTTCTGCAGGGTAATGGCGGCGACCCGCGGCTTTGGCGCGTCTCACTTTTCCTTCCCCTTTTTTTATTTTCGCTACGCTGCCTGGTTCTTGAGCACCGACCGTGCCCTGTGCGCTCCACCCTCTCTCTCTCTCTCCTCCTCCTGACGACGCTGCACGGCCCCTTTGCAGTGCCGATCGATCGAGCTCGAGCCCGCCGCAGTCCGGAAGGGTCAGCACACTACCTGCTACCAGCACAATTTGCTGGAACACCTTGACTGGGGGGCCAAGCCCAGCTCTCCACAGCCTCTCCTGCAACTCTCCGAACTCCGATGGATCCTTGGTGGTTGCCCGCGGTCGACGCCTGTTGTTCTGACTTCGACCTATAAAAGCTTCTTCTCAGGGAAAGATCCCCGTGAGGTGATGCAGTACTGCAGGTGAGTTCGAACCTGTTCGTCGCCAATGTAGTGTCCGAGTATAAATAATACACGGACTGCAGGAGAACAATAATAACAGGTATTTACTGAACAGAGGGTAACTGAAGACTGAAATACAGAAGCTTGCTATGGCTTTATATACAGGGGTGGTCACTGCCGGTACTGCAGTATAGAATCAGTTCTTCTCTTAAAGGTACATACACAACAGATACAGACAGATCATACAGTGAGCGTGTGATTACTGATGCAGACAGATCATACAGTGACCGTGAGATTACTGATACAGACAGATCATACAGTGACCCTGAGAATACTGATACAGACAGATCATACAGTGACCATGTGATTACTGATACAGACAGTTCATACAGTGAGCGTGTGATTACTGATACAGACAGATCATACAGTGACCATGTGATTACTGATACAGACAGATCATACAGTGACCGTGTGATTACTGATACGGGCAGAACATACAGTGACCATGTGAGTACTGGTACAGACAAATCATACAGTGACCATGTGATTACTGATACAGACAGAACATACAGTGACCATGTAAGTACTGGTACAGACAAATCATACAGTGACCATATGAGTACTGATACAGACATATGAGAGTGACCATGTGATTAGTGACACAGAGAGATCAAACAGTGACCATGTGATTACTGATACAGACAGATCATAGAGTGACCATGTGATTAGTGATGAGGACGGATCATACAGTGACCATGTGATTACTGATAAAGACAGATCATACAGTGACCATGTGATTACTGGTACAGACAAATCTTAGTGACCGCATGATTACTGATGCAGACAGATCTTATTGATTGTGTGATTACTGGTACAGACAGGTCATACAGTGATCAAGTGATTACAGGTACACACAGATCATACAGTGACCATTTGATTACTGATACAGACAGATCATACAGTGAGCATGTGATTAGTGATAAGGATGGATCATACAGTGACCATGTGATTACTGATACAGACAGATCATACAGTGACCATGTGATTACTGGTACAGACAAATCTTAGTGACCGCATGATTACTGATGCAGACAGATCTTATTGATTGTGTGATTACTGGTACAGACAGATCATACAGTGATCAAGTGATTACCGGTACACACAGATCATACAGTGACCACTTGATTACTGATACAGACAGATCATACAGCGACTGTGTGATTGCTGATGCAGAAAGATCATAGAGTGACCATGTGATTACTGATACAGACAGATCATACAGTGACCCTGAGATTACTGATACAGACAGATCCTACAGAGACCATGTGATTAGTGATAGACAGATCATACAGTGACCATTTGATTATTGATACAGACAGATCATACAGTGACCATGTGATTACTGATACAGACAGATCATACATTGACCATGTGATTACTGATACAGACAGATCATACAGTGACCATGTGATTACTGATACAGACAGATCATACAGTTACCGTGTGATTACTGATACAGACAGATCATACATTGACCATGTGATTACTGATACAGACAGATCATACAGTGACCATGTGATTACTGATACAGACAGATCATTCAGTGAGCGTGTGATTACTGATGCAGACAGAACATATATTGACCGTGAGATTACTGATACACACAGATAGTATAGAGACTGTGTGATTGCTGATGCAGAAAGATCATACAGTGACCCTGAGATTACTGATACAGACAGATCATACAGAGATGATGTGATTAGTGATAGACAGATCATACAGTGACCATTTGATTACTGATATAGACAGATCATACAGTGACCATGTGATTACTGATACAGACAGATCATACAGTTACCGTGTGATTACTGATACAGACAGATCATACATTGACTATGTGATTACTGATACAGACAGATCATACAGTGAGCGTGTGATTACTGATGCAGACAGATCATACAGTGACAGTGAGATTACTGATACAGACAGATATTACAGCGACCATGTGATTACTGATAAAGACAGATCATACAGTGACCATGTGATTACTGATACAGACAGATCATACAGTGACTGTGAGATTACTGGTACAGACAGACCATACAGTGACCATGTGAGTACTGGTACAGACAGAACACACAGTGACCATGGGATTAATGATACAGACAGATCATACAGTGACCATGGGAATACTGATACAGACAGATCATACAGTGACCATGTGATTATTGGTACAAACTGATCATACAGTTACCGTCAGATTACTGGTTCAGGCAGATCATACAGTGACCATGTGATTACTGACACTGACAGATTATGGTGACCATGTGATTGCTGGGACAGACAGATCATACAGTGAACATGGGATTACTGACACTGACAGATTATAGTGACCATGTGATTGCTGGGACAGACAGATCATACAGTGAACATGGGATTACTGGTACAGACAGATCATAGTGACCGTGTGATTGATGATACAGACAGATCATACAGTGACCAAGTGATTACTGACACAGACAGATCATATAGTGACCATGTGATTACTGGTTCAGACAGATCATAGTGACCGTGTGATTGATGATACAGACAGATCATACAGTGACCGCGTGATTACTGGTACAGACAGATCATATAGTGACCATGTGATTACTGGTACAGACAGATCATAGTGACCGTGTGATTGATGATACAGACAGATCATACAGTGACCAAGTGATTACTGACACAGACAGATCATACAGTGACCATGTAATTGCTGGTACAGGCAGATCATACAGTGACCCTGAGATTACTGATACAGACATATGATACAGTGACAATGTGATTAGTGACACACAGAGATCATACAGTGAACATGTGATTACTGACAGCGACAGATCATACAGTGACCATGTGATTACTGATACAGACAGATCATACAGTGACCGTTTTTTCACTGATACAGACAGATCATACAGTGTCCATGAGATTACTGGTAAAGATAGATCATAGAGTGACCATGAGATTACTGGTACAGACAGGTCATACAGTGACCATGTGATTACTGATATAGACAGATCATTCAGTGAGCGTGTGATTACTGATGCAGACAGAACATATATTGACTGTGAGATTACTGATACACACAGATATTATAGAGGCTGCATGATTGCTGATGCAGAAAGATCATACAGTGACCCTGAGATTACTGATACAGACAGATCATACAGAGACCATATGATTAGTGATAGACAGATCATACAGTGACCATGTGATTACTGATACAGACAGATCATACAGTGAGCGTGGGATTACTGATGCAGACAGATCATACAGTGACCGTGAGATTACTGATACAGACAGATATTACAGCGACCATGTGATTACTGATACAGACAGATCATACAGTGACCATGGGATTACTGATACAGACAGATCATACAGTGGCTGTGAGATTACTGGTACAGACAGATCACACAGTGACCATGTGAGTACTGGTACAGACAAATCTTACAGTGACCATGTGAGTACTGGTACAGACAGATCATAGAGTGACCATGCGATTACTGATACAGAGAGATCATAGTGACGATGTGATTTCTGGTACAGACAGATCATAGTGTGCCCATGAGATTACTGGTACAGATTGATCATACAGTGACCAAGTGATTACTGACATAGACAGATCATACAGTGACCATGAGATTACTGATACAGACAGATCATACAGTGACCATGAGATTACTGGTACAGACAGATCATAGTGTGACCATGAGATTACTGGTACAGACTGATCATACAGTGACCATGTGATTACTGATGAAGACAGATCATACAGTGACCATGTGATCAGTGTTACAGGCAGATCATACAGTGAATGAGATTACTGATACAGACAGATCTTACAGTGACCATCTGATTACTGATACAGGCAGATCCTACTGTGACCATGAGATTACTGATAAGGACAGATCATACAGTGACCATGAGATTACTGATACAGACAGATTTTACAGTGACCGTAAGATTACTAATACAGACAGATCTTAGAGATCGTGTGGTTACTGGTACAGACAGATCATACAGTGATCATGTGATTACCGGTACACACAGATCATACAGTGCCCATTTGATTCCAGATACAGACAGATCATAGTGACTGTGTGATTGCTGATGCAAACAGATCATACAGTGACCATGTGATTACTGATACAGACAGATCATACAGTGACCCTGAGATTACTGATACAGACACATCATACAGCGACCATGTGATTAATGATACAGACAGATCATACAGTGACCATGTGATTACTGATACAGACAGATCATACAGTGACCGTGTGATTAGTGATACAGACAGATCATACAGTGACCATGTGATTACTGATACAGACAGATCATACAGTGACCATCTGATTACTGATACAGAGAGATGATGCAGTGAGCGGGTGATTACTGGTAGAGACAGATCATAGTGTGACCATGAGATTACTGGTACAGACTGATCGTACAGTGAGCGTGTGATTACTGATGCCGACAGATCGTACAGTGACCGTGAGATTACTGATACAGACAGGTCTTACAGTGACCATGTGATTACTGATGAAGACAGATCATACAGTGACCATGTGATAACTGATACAGACAGATCAAAAGGTGACTGTGAGATTACTGGTACAGACAGATCATACAGTGACCATGAGATTACTGGTAAAGACAGATCATACAGTGACCATGAGATTACTGGAACAGACAAATCATACAGTGACCAAGTGATTACTGACACACACAGATCATACAGTGACCATGTAATTGCTGGTACAGACATATCATAGTGTGACCATGAGATTACCGGTACAGACAGATCATACAGTGACCCTGAGTTTACTGGTACAGACATATGATAAAGTGACCATGTGATTAGTGACACAGAGTGATCATAGTGACCATGTGATTACTGATATTGACAGTTCATACAGTGACCATGTGATTACTGATTCAGACAGATTATAAAGTGACCGTGATTTCACTGATACAGACAAATCATACAGTGTCCATGAGATTGCTGGTACAGACAGATTATACAGTGACCATGAGATTGCTGGTACAGACAGATTATACAGTGACCATGAGTTTACTGATACATACAGATCATACAATGACCATGAGATTACTGATATTGACAGATCATACAGTGACTGTGAGATTACTGGTACAGACACATCATGCAGTGACCATGTGAGTTCTCGTACAGGCAGATCATACAGTGACCATGGGATTACTGATACAGACAGATCATACAGAGACCATGGGATTACTGATATAGACAGATCATACAGTGAACCTGTGATTACTGGTACAGACAGATCATACAGTGAACATGGGATTACTGATAGAGAATGATCATAAAGTGACCATCAGATTACTGGTACAGACTGATCATACAGCGACTGTGGGATTACTGATACCGACAGATCATACAGTTACCATGTGATTAATGGTACAGACAGATCATACAGTGATCATGTGATTACTGACACAGACAGATCATACAGTGACCATCGGATTACTGATACAGACAGATCATACAGTGACCGGGTGATTACTGGTACAGACAGGACATAGTGTGACCATGAGATTACTGGTGCAGACTGATCATACAGTGACCATGAGATTAATGGTACAGACAGATCATATAGTGACCATGTGATTACTGGTACAGATGGATCATAGTGACCGTGTGATTGATGATACAGACAGATCATACAGTGACCATGAGATTACTGGTACAGACATACCATAGTGTGACCATGAGATTACAGGTACAGACAGATCATACAGTGACCCTGAGGTTACTGATACAGACATATGATAGAGTGACAATGTGATTAGTGACACAGAGAGATCATACAGTGACCATGTGATTACTGATAGAGACATATCATACAGTGACCATGCGATTGCTGGTACAGACAGATCATACAGTGACCATGTGATTACTGATAAGACAGATCATAGTGACCATGTGATTATTGGTACAGACAGATCATACAGTGACCATGAGATTACTGGTACAGACAGATCATAATGTGATCATGAGATTAGTGGTACAAACTGATCATACAGTGACCATGTGATTACTGATAAAAACAGATCAAACAGTGACCATGTGATCAGTGATACAGACAGATCATACAGTGACCATGAGATTACTGGTACAGACAGATCATACAGTGACGAAGTGATTGCTGGTACAGACATATCATAGTGTGACCATGAGATTACCGGTACAGACAGATCATACAGTGACCCTGAGTTTACTGATACAGACATATGATAAAGTGACCATGTGATTAGTGACACAGAGTGATCGTGGTGACCATGTGATTACTGACACTGACAGATTATGGTGACCATGTGATTGCTGGGACAGACAGATCATACAGTGAACATGGGATTACTGACACTGACGGATTATAGTGACCATGTGATTGCTGGGACAGACAGATCATACAGTGAACATGGGATTACTGGTACAGACAGATCATATAGTGACCATGTGATTACTGGTACAGACAGATCATAGTGACCGTGTGATTGATGATACAGACAGATCATACAGTGACCAAGTGATTACTGACACAGACAGATCATATAGTGACCATGTGATTACTGGTACAGACAGATCATAGTGACCGTGTGATTGATGATACAGACAGATCATACAGTGACCGCGTGATTACTGGTACAGACAGATCATATAGTGACCATGTGATTACTGGTACAGACAGATCATAGTGACCGTGTGATTGATGATACAGACAGATCATACAGTGACCAAGTGATTACTGACACAGACAGATCATACAGTGACCATGTAATTGCTGGTACAGGCAGATCATACAGTGACCCTGAGATTACTGATACAGACATATGATACAGTGACAATGTGATTAGTGACACACAGAGATCATACAGTGAACATGTGATTACTGACAGCGACAGATCATACAGTGACCATGTGATTACTGATACAGACAGATCATACAGTGACCGTTTTTTCACTGATACAGACAGATCATACAGTGTCCATGAGATTACTGGTAAAGATAGATCATAGAGTGACCATGAGATTACTGGTACAGACAGATCATACAGTGACCATGTGATTACTGATATAGACAGATCATTCAGTGAGCGTGTGATTACAGATGCAGACAGAACATATATTGACTGTGAGATTACTGATACACACAGATATTATAGAGGCTGCATGATTGCTGATGCAGAAAGATCATACAGTGACCCTGAGATTACTGATACAGACAGATCATACAGAGACCATATGATTAGTGATAGACAGATCATACAGTGACCATGTGATTACTGATACAGACAGATCATACAGTGAGCGTGGGATTACTGATGCAGACAGATCATACAGTGACCGTGAGATTACTGATACAGACAGATATTACAGCGACCATGTGATTACTGATACAGACAGATCATACAGTGACCATGGGATTACTGATACAGACAGATCATACAGTGGCTGTGAGATTACTGGTACAGACAGATCACACAGTGACCATGTGAGTACTGGTACAGACAAATCATACAGTGACCATGTGAGTACTGGTACAGACAGATCATAGAGTGACCATGCGATTACTGATACAGAGAGATCATAGTGACGATGTGATTTCTGGTACAGACAGATCATAGTGTGCCCATGAGATTACTGGTACAGACTGATCATACAGTGACCAAGTGATTACTGACATAGACAGATCATACAGTGACCATGAGATTACTGATACAGACAGATCATACAGTGACCATGAGATTACTGGTACAGACAGATCATAGTGTGACCATGAGATTACTGATGAAGACAGATCATACAGTGACCATGTGATCAGTGTTACAGGCAGATCATACAGTGAATGAGATTACTGATACAGACAGATCTTACAGTGACCATCTGATTACTGATACAGGCAGATCCTACTGTGACCATGAGATTACTGATAAGGACAGATCATACAGTGACCATGAGATTACTGATACAGACAGATTTTACAGTGACCGTAAGATTACTAATACAGACAGATCTTAGTGATCGTGTGGTTACTGGTACAGACAGATCATACAGTGATCATGTGATTACCGGTACACACAGATCATACAGTGCCCATTTGATTCCAGATACAGACAGATCATAGTGACTGTGTGATTGCTGATGCAAACAGATCATACAGTGACCATGTGATTACTGATACAGACAGATCATACAGTGACCCTGAGATTACTGATACAGACACATCATACAGCGACCATGTGATTAATGATACAGACAGATCATACAGTGACCATGTGATTACTGATACAGACAGATCATACAGTGACCGTGTGATTAGTGATACAGACAGATCATACAGTGACCATGTGATTACTGATACAGACAGATCATACAGTGACCATCTGATTACTGATACAGAGAGATGATGCAGTGAGCGGGTGATTACTGGTAGAGACAGATCATAGTGTGACCATGAGATTACTGGTACAGACTGATCGTACAGTGAGCGTGTGATTACTGATGCCGACAGATCGTACAGTGACCGTGAGATTACTGATACAGACAGGTCTTACAGTGACCATGTGATTACTGATGAAGACAGATCATACAGTGACCATGTGATAACTGATACAGACAGATCAAAAGGTGACTGTGAGATTACTGGTACAGACAGATCATACAGTGACCATGAGATTACTGGTAAAGACAGATCATACAGTGACCATGAGATTACTGGAACAGACAAATCATACAGTGACCAAGTGATTACTGACACAGACAGATCATACAGTGACCATGTAATTGCTGGTACAGACATATCATAGTGTGACCATGAGATTACCGGTACAGACAGATCATACAGTGACCCTGAGTTTACTGATACAGACATATGATAAAGTGACCATGTGATTAGTGACACAGAGTGATCATAGTGACCATGTGATTACTGATATTGACAGTTCATACAGTGACCATGTGATTACTGATTCAGACAGATTATAAAGTGACCGTGATTTCACTGATACAGACAAATCATACAGTGTCCATGAGATTGCTGGTACAGACAGATTATACAGTGACCATGAGATTGCTGGTACAGACAGATTATACAGTGACCATGAGTTTACTGATACATACAGATCATACAATGACCATGAGATTACTGATATTGACAGATCATACAGTGACTGTGAGATTACTGGTACAGACACATCATGCAGTGACCATGTGAGTTCTGGTACAGGCAGATCATACAGTGACCATGGGATTACTGATACAGACAGATCATACAGAGACCATGGGATTACTGATATAGACAGATCATACAGTGAACCTGTGATTACTGGTACAGACAGATCATACAGTGAACATGGGATTACTGATAGAGAATGATCATAAAGTGACCATCAGATTACTGGTACAGACTGATCATACAGCGACTGTGGGATTACTGATACCGACAGATCATACAGTTACCATGTGATTAATGGTACAGACAGATCATACAGTGATCATGTGATTACTGACACAGACAGATCATACAGTGACCATCGGATTACTGATACAGACAGATCATACAGTGACCATCGGATTACTGATACAGACAGATCATACAGTGACCGGGTGATTACTGGTACAGACAGGACATAGTGTGACCATGAGATTACTGGTGCAGACTGATCATACAGTGACCATGAGATTAATGGTACAGACAGATCATATAGTGACCATGTGATTACTGGTACAGATGGATCATAGTGACCGTGTGATTGATGATACAGACAGATCATACAGTGACCATGAGATTACTGGTACAGACATACCATAGTGTGACCATGAGATTACAGGTACAGACAGATCATACAGTGACCCTGAGGTTACTGATACAGACATATGATAGAGTGACAATGTGATTAGTGACACAGAGAGATCATACAGTGACCATGTGATTACTGATAGAGACATATCATACAGTGACCATGCGATTGCTGGTACAGACAGATCATACAGTGACCATGTGATTACTGATAAGACAGATCATAGTGACCATGTGATTATTGGTACAGACAGATCATACAGTGACCATGAGATTACTGGTACAGACAGATCATAATGTGATCATGAGATTAGTGGTACAAACTGATCATACAGTGACCATGTGATTACTGATAAAAACAGATCAAACAGTGACCATGTGATCAGTGATACAGACAGATCATACAGTGACCATGAGATTACTGGTACAGACAGATCATACAGTGACGAAGTGATTGCTGGTACAGACATATCATAGTGTGACCATGAGATTACCGGTACAGACAGATCATACAGTGACCCTGAGTTTACTGATACAGACATATGATAAAGTGACCATGTGATTAGTGACACAGAGTGATCGTGGTGACCATGTGATTACTGATAGAGACAGATCATTCAGTGACCATGTGATTACTGATACAGACAGATCATACAGTGACCATGTGATTACTGATGCAGACAGATCATACAGTGACCATGATTTCACTGATACAGACATATCATACAGTGTCCATGAGATTACTGGTATAGATAGATCGTAGTGTGACCATGAGAATACTGGTACAGACTGATCATACAGTGACCATGCGATTGCTGGTACAGACAGATCATACAGTGACCATGAGTTTACTGATACATACAGATCATACAATGACCATGAGATTACTGATATAGACAGATCATACAGTGACTGTGAGATTACTGGTACAGACAGATCATGAAGTGACCATATGAGTACTGGTACAGACAGAACACACAGTGACCATGGGATTAATGATACAGACAGATCATACAGTGACCATGTGATTATTGGTACAAACTGATCATACAGTTACCGTCAGATTACTGGTTCAGGCAGATCATACAGTGACCATGTGATTACTGACACTGACAGATTATAGTGACCATGTGATTGCTGGGACAGACAGATCATACAGTGAACATGGGATTACTGATACAGACAGATCATACAGTGACCGCGTGATTACTGGTACAGACAGATCATATAGTGACCATGTGATTACTGGTACAGACAGATCATAGTGACCGTGTGATTGATGATACAGACAGATCATACAGTGACCAAGTGATTACTGACACAGACAGATCATACAGTGACCATGTAATTGCTGGTACAGGCAGATCATACAGTGACCCTGAGATTACTGATACAGACATATGATACAGTGACAATGTGATTAGTGACACACAGAGATCATACAGTGAACATGTGATTACTGACAGCGACAGATCATACAGTGACCATGTGATTACTGATACAGACAGATCATACAGTGACTGTTTTTTCACTGATACAGACAGATCATACAGTGTCCATGAGATTACTGGTAAAGATAGATCATAGAGTGACCATGAGATTACTGGTACAGACAGATCATACAGTGACCATGTGATTACTGATATAGACAGATCATTCAGTGAGCGTGTGATTACTGATGCAGACAGAACATATATTGACTGTGAGATTACTGATACACACAGATATTATAGAGACTGCATGATTGCTGATGCAGAAAGATCATACAGTGACCCTGAGATTACTGATACAGACAGATCATACAGAGACCATATGATTAGTGATAGACAGATCATACAGTGACCATGTGATTACTGATACAGACAGATCATACAGTGAGCGTGTGATTACTGATGCAGACAGATCATACAGTGACCGTGAGATTACTGATACAGACAGATATTACAGCGACCATGTGATTACTGATAAAGACAGATCATACAGTGACCATGGGATTACTGATACAGACAGATCATACAGTGGCTGTGAGATTACTGGTACAGACAGATCACACAGTGACCATGTGAGTACTGGTACAGACAAATCATACAGTGACCATGTGAGTACTGGTACAGACAGATCATAGAGTGACCATGCGATTACTGATACAGAGAGATCATAGTGACGATGTGATTTCTGGTACAGACAGATCATAGTGTGCCCATGAGATTACTGGTACAGACTGATCATACAGTGACCAAGTGATTACTGACATAGACAGATCACACAGTGACCATGAGATTACTGATACAGACAGATCATACAGTGACCATGAGATTACTGGTACAGACAGATCATAGTGTGACCATGAGATTACTGGTACAGACTGATCATACAGTGACCATGTGATTACTGATGAAGACAGATCATACAGTGACCATGTGATCAGTGTTACAGGCAGATCATACAGTGAATGAGATTACTGATACTGACAGATCTTACAGTGACCATCTGATTACTGATACAGGCAGATCCTACTGTGACCATGAGATTACTGATAAGGACAGATCATACAGTGACCATGAGATTACTGATACAGACAGATTTTACAGTGACCGTAAGATTACTAATACAGACAGATCTTAGTGATCGTGTGGTTACTGGTACAGACAGATCATACAGTGATCATGTGATTACCGGTACACACAGATCATACAGTGCCCATTTGATTCCAGATACAGACAGATCATAGTGACTGTGTGATTGCTGATGCAAACAGATCATACAGTGACCATGTGATTACTGATACAGACAGATCATACAGTGACCCTGAGATTACTGATACAGACACATCATACAGCGACCATGTGATTAATGATACAGACAGATCATACAGTGACCATGTGATTACTGATACAGACAGATCATACAGTGACCGTGTGATTAGTGATACAGACAGATCATACAGTGACCATGTGATTACTGATACAGACAGATCATACAGTGACCATCTGATTACTGATACAGAGAGATGATGCAGTGAGCGGGTGATTACTGGTAGAGACAGATCATAGTGTGACCATGAGATTACTGGTACAGACTGATCGTACAGTGAGCGTGTGATTACTGATGCCGACAGATCGTACAGTGACCGTGAGATTACTGATACAGACAGGTCTTACAGTGACCATGTGATTACTGATGAAGACAGATCATACAGTGACCATGTGATAACTGATACAGACAGATCAAAAGGTGACTGTGAGATTACTGGTACAGATCATACAGTGGCCATGAGATTACTGGTAAAGACAGATCATACAGTGACCATGAGATTACTGGAACAGACAAATCATACAGTGACCAAGTGATTACTGACACAGACAGATCATACAGTGACCATGTAATTGCTGGTACAGACATATCATAGTGTGACCATGAGATTACCGGTACAGACAGATCATACAGTGACCCTGAGTTTACTGATACAGACATATGATAAAGTGACCATGTGATTAGTGACACAGAGTGATCATAGTGACCATGTGATTACTGATATTGACAGTTCATACAGTGACCATGTGATTACTGATTCAGACAGATTATAAAGTGACCGTGATTTCACTGATACAGACAAATCATACAGTGTCCATGAGATTGCTGGTACAGACAGATTATACAGTGACCATGAGATTGCTGGTACAGACAGATTATACAGTGACCATGAGTTTACTGATACATACAGATCATACAATGACCATGAGATTACTGATATTGACAGATCATACAGTGACTGTGAGATTACTGGTACAGACACATCATGCAGTGACCATATGAGTACTGGTACAGACAGAACACACAGTGACCATGGGATTAATGATACAGACAGATCATACAGTGACCATGTGATTATTGGTACAAACTGATCATACAGTGACCGTGAGATTACTGGTTCAGACAGATCATACAGTGACCATGTGATTACTGACACTGACAGATTATAGTGACCATGTGATTGCTGGGACAGACTGATCATACAGTGAACATGGGATTACTGATAAGACAGATCATAGTGACCATGTGATTATTGGTACAGACAGATCATACAGTGACCATGAGTTTACTGGTACAGACAGATCATAGTGTGATCATGAGATTACTGGTACAGACTGATCATACAGTGACCATGTGATTACTGATAAAAACAGATCAAACAGTGACCATGTGATCAGTGATACAGACAGATTATACAGTGACCATGAGATTACTGGTACAGACAGATCATACAGTGACGAAGTGATTGCTGGCACAGACATATCATAGTGTGACCATGAGATTACCGGTACAGACAGATGATACAGTGCCCCTGAGTTTACTGATACAGACATATGATAAAGTGACCATGTGATTAGTGACACAGAGTGATCGTGGTGACCATGTGATTACTGATATAGACAGATCATTCAGTGACCATGTGATTACTGATACAGACAGGTCATACAGTGACCATGTGATTACTGATACAGACAGATCATACAGTGACCGTGATTTCACTGATACAGACATATCATACAGTGTCCATGAGATTACTGGTATAGATCGATCGTAGTGTGACCATGAGAATACTGGTACAGACTGATCATACAGTGACCATGCGATTGCTGGTACAGACAGATCATACAGTGACCATGAGTTTACTGATACATACAGATCATACAATGACCATGAGATTACTGATATAGACAGATCATACAGTGACTGTGAGATTACTGATACAGACAGATCATGAAGTGACCATATGAGTACTGGTACAGACAGAACACACAGTGACCATGGGATTAATGATACAGACAGATCATACAGTGACCATGTGATTATTGGTACAAACTGATCATACAGTGACCGCGTGATTACTGGTACAGACAGATCATATAGTGACCATGTGATTACTGGTACAGACAGATCATAGTGACCGTGTGATTGATGATACAGACAGATCATACAGTGACCAAGTGATTACTGACACAGACAGATCATACAGTGACCATGTAATTGCTGGTACAGGCAGATCATACAGTGACCTTGAGATTACTGATACAGACAGTGACAATGTGATTAGTGACACACAGAGTTCATACAGTGACCATGTGATTACTGATACAGACAGATCATACAGTGACCGTTTTTTCACTGATACAGACAGATCATACAGTGTCCATGAGATTACTGGTAAAGATAGATCATAGAGTGACCATGAGAATATTGGCACAGACTGGTCATAGAGTGACCATGAGATTACTGGTACAGACAGATCATACAGTGACCATGTGATTACTGACACAGACAGATCATAGTGACCGTGTGATTACTGATACAGACAGATCATACAGTGACCATGGGATTACTGATTACAGACAGATCATACAGTGACTGTGTGATTACTGGTATAGACAGAATATAGTGTGACCATGAGATTCCTGGTGCAGACTGATCATACAGTGACCGTGAGTGTATTGGTACAGACAGATCATACAGTGACCATGTGATTACTGGTACAGACAGATCATACAGTGACCATGTGATTACTGACACAGACAGATCATAGTGACCATGTGATTGCTGGTACAGACAGATCATACAGTGACCGTGTGATTACTGATACAGACAGATCATACAGTGATGATGGGATTACTGATACAGACATATCATACAGTGACCGTGTGATTACTGGTACAGACAGAACATAGTGTGTCCATGAGATTACTGGTGCAGACTGTTCATACAGTGACCCTGAGATTACTGGTACAGACAGGGCATACAGTGACCATGTGATTACTGGTACAGACAGATCATTGTGACCGTGTGATTGCTGATACAGACAGATCATACTGTGACCATATGATTACTGGTACAGACAGGTCATACAGTGACTAAGATTACTGGTACAGACAGATCATGCAGTAACCATGTGATTACTGGCACAGACAGATCATAGTGTGACCATGAGATTACTGGTACAGACTGATCATACAGTGACCATGTGAATACTGATAAAAACAAATCAAACAGTGACCATGTGATCATTGATACAGGCAGATCATACAGTGACCATGAGATTACTGGTAAAGACAGATCATACAGTGACCATGAGATTACTGGTACAGGCAGATCATACAGTGACCAAGTGATTACTGACACAGACAGATCATACATTGACCATGTAATTGCTGGTACAGACCGATCATAGTGTGACCATGAGATTACTGGTACAGACTGATCATACAGTCACCCTGAGATTACTGATACAGACATATGATACAGTGACCATGTGATTAGTGACACAGAGAGATCATAGTGACCATGTGATTGCTGATATAGACAGATCACACAGTGACCGTGAGATCACTGATACAGACAGATCATACAGTGGCTGTGAGATTACTCGTACAGATAGATCATAGAGTGACCATGAGATTACAGGTATAGACAGATCATACAGTGACCATGAGATTACTAGTAAAGACAGATCATACAGTGACCATGAGATTACAGGTATAGACAGATGATACAGTGACCATGGAATTACTGATGCAGACAGATCATAGTGTGACCATGAGATTACAGGTACAGTCTGATCATACAGTGACCATGTGATTACAGATAAAGACAGATCATACAGTGACCATGAGATTACTGGTACAGACTGATCATACAGTGACCATGTGATCAGTGATACAGACAAATCATACAGTGACCATGAGATTACTGGTACATGTAGTATATGTGCTTTAAGTCAGAACTACTTTTTACAGCTCCTGTATACTGTAGTACCGGCAGTGACCACACCGGTATATAAGCTGTGGGCATGCCTCTGTACCCCAGTCTAGAGATGACCCTCCTCCAGTAAAGACCTGTTATTTGTTTATGTACAGCATCCGTGTAATTATTTATCCACTGAACCACGGATCTAACAGTGGCGACGAGTGTTGATGCGAATCTACCTGCAACATTAAACATAAAAAACAAAAAAAAATAGTCGAGTCCAGGAACACGGGCGTCGACCGCAAGCAACCGCCCAGCAGTCAGGCAGAGATCCAACTTCACTGGGGAGGCTGTGGAGAGCCGGGCTTGGTTCCCCAGCCACAACGAGCAGTAAGAGACCGACGACAGGTCCAGAGCAGACCCTTCCCGAGCAGCGGCGGCTGGAGCCGACCGACGGCAGAGAGAGAGAGCCAGGAGGCATCGACGGGGTAAGAAAAAGGGTGAAGAGAGCAGGGCGCAGCCGGGGGTTGATCACCGAGCGGCGTCGGGGGAAAAATACTGCAAACCGGAGAGGGAGAGGGTAAGAAACAGCCGGGTTCTGGACGGAGCGGCGTCGACAAATATCAAGAGAAGAACGCGCAGAGCACAGCCAGGGATCACGGGCTGATCAGGGTCCGCGGGGCGAAGCAAGGGGATCCGCCATTGAGCCGCGGAGAAGCAGGGAGAGCGCGGGAGACGCCATTGAGCCATGGAGAAGAAGGAAGAGCGCGGGAGACGCCATTTTGCGAAGCCGCAGCGGAGAAGACGGGCGAGCGCGGGAAGGAAGGAAAGTGCGGGAGACGCCATTTTGTGCCAGCGGAGATGAAGGGGAAACGCGGGAGGCACCATTGGTGATAGTTAACGCACAACCAAGGATGCCGAAGAGTGGCAGTATCTCTACGTTCGACAATGAAGTCGAAGATTGGGTGACATATGTGGAACGTATTGAGGTGTACTGCAGGGCGAATGAAGTGCCAGATGCTAATAAGGCACTGGTTCTGTTAAATTCCATGGGTGCAAAAACTTATGGGTTACTGCGAAATCTAATATCCCCAGAGAAGCCGGTAAACAAGAATTTTGAAAGCATAGTAGAAATCCTACAGGACCACTTAAACCCCACACCGCTGCTGATAGCAGAACAATTTAAGTTCCATAAAAGGAACCAACACAAAGACGAAAGCAATGCTGAGTACCTAACGGAACTGCACAAGCTATCGAAATACTGCCAGTTTGGAGCGGGACTAGCAGACACGTTAAGGGACAAGTTTGTGTGTGGGCTACAAAGTGAAGGAACCCAGAAATGGCTTCTATCATAAAAGGACCTTAAGCTGGACAAAGCTTTCAGTATGGCAGTATCACACGAAGCATCCGCAAGGGGCGCTGCAGAGATACAACGGAGACCGCAAGAATATGACACCAACGAAATGACCTATGGAACAGGGAAGTGCTATCACTTCGGCAGAACAACACATGACCAGAAAGATTGTTGGTTCAAGGACCAAGTGTGCAGACAGTGTGGGAAAGCAGGACACATAGCCAGAGTCTGCAGGTCTGGGAAGAAAACCAACAGTAAGAAATCTCCACAGGAGAAGTACAAAAAGGTACACCAGGTGATGGACAGTGGTTCAGACAAACAGAAAAGTGACACAGACTCCGGAAGCAAGTAGCTGGGTTGTCTGAAACTACATAATGTAACCAAAATGGAGGATCACCAGACTATCTGGGTTACACTCAAGATAGACGGAGTCCAAGTGGAAATGGAATTGGACACAGGGTCAGCTCTAACAGTCATAAATCAAAGAGACTACAAGCGGCTATTTTCACACATACCCTTGAAAGCTACAGAGATTGTCTTGAAGACGTATACGGGGCAAAAAGGCTACCCCAAAGGAAAAATAAGGGTGAAAGTGACATATAAAGGTCAGGAAATACCAAAAATGGATATATGTGTATTGCCAAATGGAGGACCACCACTGCTAGGACGTGAATGGATCCGGAAGATACATTTAGATTGGCATTCCATACAGGCACTGAAGGTGGAGGCCAAAAAAGATGACGACGTCACACCTGGAAGACTGTCAAAAATGCTAACTGACACAAAAGAAGTGTTCCAGGAGGGACTAGGAACAATAAAAGGAATAACAGCAACAATTAAAATAGAGGATAATGCAAGCCCAAAGTTTCTGAAGGCCAGACCAGTGCCTTATGCGATCAGACCAGCAGTTGAAGCAGAGCTGGAAGGGTTGGAAAGTTCAGGAGCACTGTCCAAAGTGGACTGGAGCGAGTGGGCTACACCCATCGTTCCTGTAATGAGGAGGTCATTGAGTAATACGCCTGGGGAACCAAAGAAGGTCCGCATCTGTGGGGATTTTAAGGTGACAGTGAACCCAGTCCTTCACACGGTGCAATACCCGCTTCCACGAATTGAGGATATTTTCGCCTCGCTATCTGGTGGTAAACGCTTCACAAAAATTGATCTAGCCCAGGCGTACCTGCAAATGGAGGTAGAAGAAGCTTCGAAACATTACCTTACGATCAACACCCATAAAGGTCTCTATCAATACAACCGGCTGGTGTTTGGAGTAGCCTCGGCTCTGGCTATCTGGCAAAGGGTGATGGATCAGGTCCTGCAAGGGATTCCAGGGACCCAGTGTTATTTGGACGACATCTTGGTCACGGGTGAAAATGACGGTGATCACCTCGCTAACTTGGAGAAGGTGCTCGCCAGATTAAAGGAATATGGGCTACTAGCTAATCGCCACAAGTGCGAGTTTTTCCAGAAACAGATCTCGTATTGCGGCCACGTCATCGATGAAGAGGGGTTACATAAGTCAAGGCTCCAGCCCCGGAATATTTGTCACAACTGAGGTCGTTCCTTGGGCTGGTAAAATATTACCACAAGTTCTTACCAAATTTCTCTACGGTATTACACCCGCTGAACAGGGGTACCATGGAAGTGGGATGACGAACGTAGACGAGCTTTCCAGAAGTGTAAAGAATTGATCACATCAAAAGAGGTGTTGGCCCATTTCAACCCAGCACTACCAATTCGTTTGGCATGTGATGCATCACCCTACGGCATTGGAGCGGTGCTGTCGCACAAATTCCCGGATGGTTTGGAGAGGCCAGTAGCCTTTGCGTCTCGGTCACTAACCTCAGCCGAGCGCAACTACGCCCAGATTGACAGGGAGGCCCTCAGCCTAGTATGGGGCGTAAAAAAATTCAACCACTATCTGCATGGACAGAAGTTCACCTTGCTGACTGACCACCAACCACTTGTCTCCATCTTTAATCCTAAGAAGGGCGTGCCAGTAATGACGGCACAGCGGTTACAAAGATGGTCCCTGTTTTTAGGGTCGAATCAATATGAAATAGAATATAAAGGCACGAGACAGCATGGGAACGCTGATGGGCTATCGCGCCTGCCACTCCCTACTGTGGAGGAAGCACCAGCAGTGGACCCTATCGAGATATTTTATTCGTCGATAATTGAACGATTGCCAGTAACAAACGCGGATATAGAGAAGGAGACCCGCAATGATCCGACGCTGTCACGGGTATATGAATTGACGGTGAGGGGATGGCCAACACATGGTGACTCACTGTTGCCAGCATTCTCATCCAGAAGAGAACAGCTGTCAGTATGCCAGGGGACAGTGATGTGTGGATCCAGAGTGGTGATTCCACCCAAGTTAAGGAGAGAGTGCTAAATGAGCTACATGAAGGTCATCTGGGGGGAGTGAAAATGAAAAGCCTTGCTAGGGCTTATGTGTGGTGGCTGGGAATCAATCAACAAATCGAAGGCCTAACTAAGAGCTGCTTAGGATGCCAGAAGGTCCAAAATGCACCACCACATGCCCCTCTACATCCATGGGAGTGGCCCTCCTCTCCATGGCAACGGGTGCACATTGATTTCGCTGGTCCATTCATGGACTCAATGTTCTTAATAGCAGTGGATGCTCATTCAAAGTGGCCTGAGGTGATAAAGATGTCTTCAACCACTACAGAGAAAACAATTGCAGTCATACGGACCATATTTGCCAGAAACAGGTTGCCAGAGCAGATCTGCTCTGATAATGGACCACAGTTTGTGTACGATGAGTCCCAAAAATTCATGAAAAGGAATGGGGTAAGGCATTACACATCCGTCCCGTATCATCCAGCCACCAATGGATTGGCTGAGAGGTTCGTACAAACCTTTAAGAAGGCGATAAAGGCCATGTGCGACAAGGAAATTCCACTACAGCATAAGATGGACAATTACTTATTAGCCTACCGAAACGCGACACATGCAGTTACCAACCAGACCCCGGCCATGATGTTCTTTAACCGAAGGTTGAGATCTCGTCTGGACTTGCTCAGACCAAATGTGCGAAGAAATGTTGAGGACAAACAATTCCAGCACATCAACGAGAAGCCGACAAGGAGCTTCAATGTAGGGCAACCAGTCTTGGCCTGGGACTATCGAACAGAGAAGTGGCAACCCAGGACCATATGTACAAGGCAGGGGCCATTAATGTACACAGTGGATGTCGGTGGGAACATTGTGAGACGCCACGTCGATCTGATGTTAGCATCACAGGAATGCGTCAACCCCATGTCTCGAGTACCTGGGGATGAACCCGACATATCGGTAGTATCTACTTCAGACCCAGTAGCAGTGGAACCCGATGAACTACCCGATGAAAGGGGGTCAGAATCGCCTCTGCACCAAGAACAAGAACCTCCGGAAAGGCGCTATCCCGAAAGGGTCAGGAAGCCGCCCCAAAGACTGAATCTATAAATGGACTTTTGTTATTGAATGTACATGTAAAAATGTAATTCTTATTTGAATATTAAGGGGGTATTATTAATCTAAAAAGGGAGGAATTGTAGTGTATGTGCTTTAAGTCAGAACTACTTTTTACAGCTCCTGTATACTGTAGTACCGGCAGTAACCACGCCGGTATATAAGCTGTGCGCATGCCTCTGTACTCCAGTCTAGAGATTGCCCTCCTCCAGTAAAGACCTGTTATTTGTTTATGTACAGCATCCGTGTAATTATTTATCCACTGAACCACGGATCTAACAATACAGTGACTGTGAGCTTACTGGTACAGACAGATCATAGAGTGACCATGTGAGTACTGGTACAGACAGATCATACAGTGACCATGGGATTACTGATACAGACAGATCACACAGTGACCATGTGATTACTGGTACCGAATGATCATAGTGTGACCATGAGATTACTGGTACAGACAGATCATACAGTGACCAAGTGATTCCTCATGCAGACAGATCATAGAGTGATCACGTGATTTCTGATACAGACAGATCATACAGTGACAATGTGATTACTGATATGGACAGATCATACAGTGACCATGTGATTACTGGTACAGGCAAATCTTATTGACCGTGTGATTGCTGATACAGACAGATCATACTGTGACCATGTCATTACTGGTACAGACAGGTCATACAGTGACCATGTGATTACTGTTACAGACAGATCATACAGTGACCTTGTGATTACTGGTACAGACACATCTTAGTGACCGTGTGATTGCTGATACAGACAGATCATACTGTGACCATGTGATTACTGATACAGGCCGATCATACAGTGACCATGAGATTACTGGTAAAGGCAGATCATACAGTGACCTGAGATTACTGATGCAAACAGATCATACTGCGACCATGTGATTACTGATGCAGACAGATCATACTGTGACCATGTGATTACTGATACAGGCAGACCATACAGTGACCCTGAGATTACTGATGCAGACAGATCATACAGTGACCATGTGATTATTAATACAGACAGATCATACAGTGACTGTATGATTACTGTTGCAGACAGATCATACAGTGACCACGAGATTACTGATAAGGACAGATCATGAAGTGACCATGTGATTACTGATACAGACAGATAATACAGTTACCGTGTGATTACTGATACAGACAGATCATACAGTGACCATGTGTTTACTGATACAGACAAATCAAACAGTGCGCGTATGATTACTGATGCAGACAGGTCATACAGTGACCGTGCGATTACTGATACAGACAGATCATACAGTGACCCTGAGATTACTGATACAGACAGATCATACAGTGACCATGTGATTAGTGATAGACAGATCACACAGTGACCGTTTGATTACTGATACAGACAGATCATACAGTGAGCGTGTGATTACTGATACAGACAGATCATACAGTGACCATGTGATTACTGATACAGACAGATCATACAGTGACTATGTGATTACTGATACAGGTAGATCATACAGTGACTGTGTGTTTAGTGATACAGACATACTCCAGTTACTACCAATAGTCTTACATGCCCACACTGTAGTAGAGTCTGTGCATCTCAGATTGGCCTCCACAGCCACCTGAAGACCCACAAGTAGATGACTGATGAAGGACATACCATACTCGAATTCCAGTGGTCGCCGATGATGATGACTGATACAGACAGATCTTACAGTGACCGAATGATTACTAATACAGACATATCTTAGTGATCGTGTGATTACTGGTACAGACAGATCTTACAGTGATCATGTGATTACCGGTACACACAGATCATACAGTGACAATTTGATTACTGATACAGACAGATCATATAGTGACCATGTGATTAGTGATAGACAGATCAGACAGTGACCATGTGATTACTGATACAGACAGATCATACAGTGAGCATGTGATTACTGATACAGACAGATCATACAGTGACCGTGTGATTACTGGTACAGACAGATCATACAGTGACCGTGTGATTAGTGATACAGACAGATCATACAGTGAACATGTGATTACTGATACAGACAGATCATACAGTGACCATGTGATTACTGATGCAGACAAATCATACAGTGAGCGTGTGATTACTGGTACAGACAGATCATAGTGTGACCATGAGATTACTGGTACAGACTGATCGTACAGTGAGCGTGTGATTACTGATGCAGACAGATCATACAGTGACCGTGAGATTACTGATACAGACAGATCTTACTGTGACCATCTGATTACTGATAAAGACAGATCATACAGTGACCATGAGATAACTGATACAGACAGATCATACAGTGACTGTCAGATTACTGGTACAGACAAATCATACAGTGACCATGTGAGTACTGGTACAGACAAATCATACAGTGACCATGTGATTACTGATAAAGACAGATCATAGTGACCATGTGATTACTGGTACAGACAGATCATAGTGTGACCATGAGATTACTGGTACAGAATGATCATACAGTGACCATGAGATTAGTGGTACAGACAGATCATACAGTGACCATGAGATTACTGGTAGAGACAGATCATACAGTGTCCAAGTGATTACTGACACAGACAGATCATACAGTGACCAAGAGATTACTGGTACAGACTGATCATACAGTGACCATGAGATTACTGGTAGAGACAGATCATACAGTGTCCAAGTGATTACTGACACAGACAGATCATACAGTGACCATGAGATTACTGGTACAGACTGATCATACAGTGACCATGTGATTACTGATAAAAACAGATCAAACAGTGACCATGTGATCAGAGTTACAGACAGATCATACAGTGACCATGAGATTCCTGGTACAGAGAGATCATACAGTGACCAAGTGATTACTGACACAGACAGATCATACAGTGACCATGAGATTCCTGGTACAGAGAGATCATACAGTGACCATGAGATTACTGGTACAGACTGATCATACAGTGACCCTGAGTTTACTGATACAGACATATGATACAGTGACCATGTGATTAGTGACACAGAGAGATCATATTGACCATGTGATTGCTGATATAGACAGATCATACAGTGACAAAGTGATTACTGATACAGACAGATCATAGTGACCATGTGATTACTGACACAGGTAGATCATACAGTGACCATGTGATTACTGATGCAGACAGATCATACAGTGAGCGTGTGATTACTGGTACAGACAGATCAGTGACCGTATGATTAGTGATACAGACAGATCATACAGTGACCATGTGATTGCTGATACAGAGAGATCATACAGTGACCATGTGAATACTGATACAGACAGATCATACAGTGACCGTGTGATTAGTGATACAGACAGATCATACAGTGACCATGTGGTTACTGATAAAGACAGATCATACAGTGACCATGTGATTACTGATGCAGACAGATCATACAGTGAGCGTGTGATTACTGGTACAGACAGACCATAGTGTGACCATGAGATTACTGGTACAGACTGATCATACAGTGAGCGTGTGATTACTGATGCAGACAGATCATACAGTGACCATGTGATTACTGATAGAGACAGATCATACAGTGAGCGTGTGATTACTGATGCAGAGAGATCATACAGTGATCGTGAGATTACTGATACAGACAGATCTTACTGTGACCATGTCATTACTGATAAAGGCAGATCATACAGTGACCATGTGATAACTGATACAGACAGATCATACAGTGACTGTGAGATTACTGGTACAGACACATCATATTGTGACCATGAGATTACTGGTACAGACATGTCATACAGTGACCATGTGATTACTGATAAAGACAGATCATAGTGACCAGGTGATTACTGCTACAGACAGATCATATTGTGACCATGAGATTACTGGTACAGAATGATCATACAGTGACCCTGAGAGTACTGGTACAGACATGTCATACAGTAACCATGAGAATACTGGTAGAGACAGATCATTCAGTGTCCAAGTGATTACTGACACAGACAGATCATACAGTAACCAAGAGGTTACTGGTACAGACTGGTCATACAGTGACCATGAGATTACTGGTAGAGACAGATCATACAGTGTCCAAGTGATTACTGACACAGACAGATCATACAGTGACCATGAGATTACTGGTACGGACTGATCATACAGTGACCATGTGATTACTGATAAAAACAGATCAAAGAGTGACCATGTGATCAGAGTTATAGACAGATCATACAGTGACCATGAGATTCCTGCTACAGCAGATCATACAGTGACCAAGTGATTACTGACACAGACAGATCATACAGTGACCATGTAATTGCTGGTACAGACATATCATATTGTGACCATGAGATTACTGGCACAGACTGATCATACAGTGACCCTGAGTTTACTGATACAGACATATGATACAGTGACCATGTGATTAGTGACACAGAGAGATCATAGTGACCATGTGATTACTGATATAGACAGATCATACAGTGACCGTGATTTTACTGATACAGACAGGTCATACAGTGTCCATGAGATTACTGGTACAGATAGATCATAGAGTGACCATGAGAATACTGGTACAGACTGATCATATAGTGACCATGAGTTTACTGATACATGCAGATCATACAATTACCATGAGATTACTGATATAGACAGATCATGCAGTGACCATGAGAGTACTGGTACAGACAGATCATAAAGTGGCCATGTGAGTACTGGCACAGACAGATCATACAGTGACCATGGGATTACTGATACAGGCAGATCATATAGTGACCGTGAGATTACTGGTACAGACAGATTATACAGTGACCATGGGATTACTGATACAGACAGATCATACAGTGACCGTGTGATTACTGGTCAGACAGATCATAGTGTGTGATACGCTTATCAATTACTTCATAAAAGGTGATGAGTCGAAGAAGAGATGACGAGTCGAAAGAAGAGATGAATAAGGCTTTTATTAGCTAAGAAGAGACCATGCTTCTTCGTGAGTGACTGAACAAGTCTGAACGAAACCCACACAGTGGTGGGTGGAGTCAGCTGAGGCATGCCTCCATACACAGCGCCACCCAGAGGTGGCAATATACAATACAGTGGTTTACCACATTCACCCCTTGTTTAATGTGAAGTCCGGCGGGGTGAAGGGTACTACAAGTTAAGTCTATCAGGAGGCCTTGTCTGACGTCCTGATCGTCGTGGTGGCGGCGGTGGTGTTGCAGCATCCGACGTCGGGTCTGGTGTCTGGGTGGTTGGCGAAGATTCCTGGGGCTTTGGCATGCCGTCTGCAGGGGTTGGGTTGGGAGGGGTGGTGGGGGATAACAGTGGTAAGGGGGATAACGGTGGTAAGGGGGATAACGGTGGTAATTCAGGGGTACCCGAGGGTGCGAGATCTCGTATGGAGACCGTGTCCTCCCGCCCGTCTGGGTATGTCACCCAGGCATACTGGGGGTTGGCGTGTAGGAGGTGCACCCGCTCGACCAGGGGGTCCGTTTTATGCGTCCTCACGTGCCTCCGCAGTAGGACGGGCCCAGGAGAAGTCAACCATGCCGGTAGCGAGGTTCCCGATGTAGACTTCCGGGGGAAAACGAACATTTTCTCATGAGGGGTCGCATTAGTGGCAGTACAAAGCAGTGACCGAATGGAGTGGAGCGCTGCAGGGAGGACCTCCTGCCAGCGGGAGGTCGGAAGGCCCTTAGATTTTAGTGCTAAGAGGACTGCCTTCCAAACCGTCGCGTTCTCCCTTTCCACCTGGCCGTTCCCCCGGGGGTTGTAACTGGTGGTCCTGCTCGTGGCGATACCTCTTGTTAGCAGGTACTGCCGAAGTTCGTCGCTCATGAACGATGAGCCCCTGTCGCTATGTATATAGCTGGGGAACCCGAACAGAGCGAAGATGTCATTCAGACACTTGATGACCGTGGTACTGGTCATGTCTGGGCAAGGGATGGCAAAGGGGAAACGGGAGTACTCATCAACTATGTTGAGGAAGTACACATTGCGGTCAGCGGAGGGGAGGGGCCCTTTAAAATCGACGCTCAGGCGTTCGAAGGGGCGGGTGGCCTTGATCAGGCTTGCTCTGTCCGGCCTATAGAAGTGCGATTTGCACTCGGCGCAGATTTGGCAGCTCTTGGTCATGGTCCTGACCTCCTCGATGGAGTAGGGCAGGTTACGGGATTTGATAAAATGGAAAAACCTGGTGACCCCCGGGTGGCAGAGGTCATTGTGGAGGGACTGCAGCCTATCACTCTGCGCGTTGGCGCATGTACCACGTGATAGGGCATCTGGGGGCTCATTGAGTTTCCCTGGCCGATACAAGATATCATAATTGTAGGTGGAGAGTTCGATTCTCCACCTCAAGATCTTGTCGTTCTTGATTTTACCCCTCTGCTTATTATTAAACATAAAAGCTACTGAACGCTGGTCAGTGAGCAGGGTAAATCGTTTCCCGGCCAGGTAATGCCTCCAGTGACGCACCGCTTCTACAATAGCCTGGGCCTCCTTTTCGACGGAGGAGTGTCTCGTCTCGGGGCCCTGGAGGGTCCTTGAGAAAAAGGCCACGGGTCTGCCCGCCTGGTTAAGGGTCGCGGCTAGGGCGAAGTCGGAGGCATCGCTCTCCACTTGGAAGGGGATGGACTCATCCACCGCATGCATTGCGGCCTTCGCGATATCGTTCTTGATAAGAGTGAAGGCTGCACACGCCTCTGGTGTCAGGGGGAAGGAGGTGGCTTTGATGAGGGGCCTGGCTTTGTCTGCATAGAGGGGCACCCACTGGGCGTAGTAGGAGAAAAACCCCAGGCATCTCTTCAGTGCTTTTTGGCAGTGGGGAAGGGGTAGCTCCATTAGGGGGCGCATTCTGTCGGGGTCGGGCCCGATGACTCCGTTCTCCACCACGCAGCCGAGGATGGCCAGGCGCTTGGTGTGAAACATACATTTTTCCTTATTGTACGTTAGGTTCAGCCGTTGGGCCGTACGGAGGAAATTTGCTAGATTAACGTCGTGGTCCTGCTGGTCGTGGCCGCAGATGGTGACGTTATCCAAATAGGGGAAGGTTGCCCGCAGCGCGTTCTGGTCAACCATTCGGTCCATCTCCCTTTGGAAGACCGAAACCCCGTTGGTGACGCCGAAGGGGACCCTAAGGAAGTGGTAGAGGCGGCCGTTTGCCTCGAAGGCAGTATACTGGCGGTCCTCATGGCGGATGGGCAGCTGGTGGTATGCTGACTTAAGGTCGATGGTGGAGAATACTTTGTATTGCGCAATCTGATTGACCATATCAGATATGCGAGGGAGGGGGTACGCGTCCAGCTGGGTGTACCGGTTTATGGTTTGGCTGTAGTCGATTACCATGCGGCGTTTTGCAGTGGTTTTAACGACTACAACCTGGGCTCGCCAGGGGCTAGTGCTACCTTCGATAATGCCCTCCTTCAATAGCCGCTCCACCTCAGAGCTGATAAAAGCTCTGTCCCCGGCACTGTACCGCCTGCTTTTGGTAGCGATGGGTTTACAGTCGCGGGTGAGGTTAGCGAACAGGGGAGGGGGGGGGACTTTTAATGTGGAAAGGCTGCAGGTGGTTTGCAGCGGGCGATTTAAAAGTTGTTGGTTGCAGACTGTGAGTGGGGGGAGGGGTCCACCGTATGCTAGTGTGACACTCTTAAGGTGGCACTGAAAATCAAACCCTAGCAGGACGGCAGCGCAAAGACGGGGCAGGACTAGCAGTTTAAATTTTTTTATATTCAGTGCCCCCTACTGACAGGGTCACCACGCAGTAGCCGCTGATGTCCATTGACTGGGACTTGGACGCCATAGAAATGCGATGGTGCGTTGGCAGAATCGTGAGGGAGTGGCTACGTACCGTGTCGGGGTGGACGAAACTCTCTGTGCTCCCGCTGTCGATCAGGCAACTGGTGGCGCGGCCGTTTACCGCGATATCCATCATGGAGCTGGATAGATGGTGAGGGAGGGCTTGATCCAGCGTCACGGAGGCCAGTATGCGGCTTAGTGAGTCACTATAGTCATCCGCCGAGACGGTGGTCGGTTCCGGTGACGAAATGGCGGTTGAGTGCGTTGGATACGATGGCGGCAGATGCCATGCGGCCGGGGGTACACAAAATGGCGGATAAGATGGCTGCTCCCACGGCCCGCACGCTGCGCTGCTGGCTGGCTTCCCCTTGCAGGCGTTAGCGTAATGGCCTTTCTTCCCGCAGCCCGAGCAGGTAGCTGTCTTAGCTGGGCAGTGCGCTCTGGGATGTTTTAACTGGCCACAGAAATAGCATTTTTGGGCCTGGTTACTGGGCATCGAAGCAGTTCTTACCGGAGGCTGCTGTCTCGGTTGGGTCGCTGCAGCGGTTGGTGCCGGGGGCGGCGGTCCCGTGTCCCACGGTTTCGATTGCCATGTCTCGGCGCCGTTACGGGGGTATGCCTCGAGGTTTCGGTGGGCCTCCTCTAACGAGAGCGCAAGGGCAATGGCCGTCTTCAGGTCGGGTTCCTTGCTTTCTAGCAGTCTCTGCCGGGTGTGGTCTGACTGGAGGCCCCTGACGAAGGCATCACAGGCGAGTCCCTGCGCGTGCTCCACAGCCGTTACCGCTTTACAATCGCAGTCTCTGCAGAGTGCCAGTAGCGCCCGTGCAAATGCCCCTACCGATTCTCCCGGTTGCTGCCTGCGGGATCCCAAGAGGTGTCGGGCGTAAATTGTGTTCACTGGGCGCGTATATTGCCCTTTTAGTAGCTCGAGGGCCGCCACGTACGTATTAGAGTCCCGGATTAGCATATATACTTGATGGCTCACCTGGGCGGTCAAAATTTTCAGTTTGTGATCCTCCTCTGTAACCTGTGAGATTGCGAGGAAGGATTCAAAGCAGCTCAGCCAGTGTTCAAACTTGGCTGATGCACCCACCTCTTGAGGGTCGAGGTCCAGGCGTGGTGGTCTGAGGGCTCTCAGCAATGTCTGCTGTATCCGTTGCTGTTGTTGCTCCTCAGGTGTCGCCATTTAACTTTTAGCTAATAAAATTGATACGCTTATCAATTACTTCATAAAAGGTGATGAGTCGAAGAAGAGATGACGAGTCGAAAGAAGAGATGAATAAGGCTTTTATTAGCTAAGAAGAGACCATGCTTCTTCGTGAGTGACTGAACAAGTCTGAACGAAACCCACACAGTGGTGGGTGGAGTCAGCTGAGGCATGCCTCCATACACAGCGCCACCCAGAGGTGGCAATATACAATACAGTGGTTTACCACAGTGTGACAATAATATTACTGGTACAGACTGATCATACAGTGACCATGAGATTACTGGTACAGACAGCTCCTACAGTGACCATGAGTTTACTGATACATACAGATCATACAATTACCATGAGATTACTGATATAGACAGATCATACAGTGACTGTGAGATTACTGGTACAGACAGATTATGCAGTGACCATATGAGTACTGGTACAGACAAATCATACAGTGACCATGGGTTACTGGTACAGGCAGATCATACAGTGACCATGGGATTACTGATACAGACAGATCATACAGTGACCGTGTGGTTACTGGTACAGACAGATCATACAGTGAACATGGGATTACTGATAGAGAAAGATCATACAATGACTGTGAGATTACTGGTTCAGACAGATCATACAGTGACCATGTGATTACTGACACAGACAGATCATAGTGACCATGTGATTGCTGGGACAGACAGATCATACCGTGAACATGCGATTACTGATACAGACAGATCATACAGTGACTGTGTGAATACTGGTACAGACAGATCATAGTGTGAGCATGAGATTACTGGTACAGACTGATCATACAGTGACCGTGAGATTACTGGTACAGACAGATCATATAGTGAACATGTGATAACTAGTACAGACAGATCATAGTGACCGTGTGATTGATGATACAAACAGATCATACTGTGCCCATGTGATTACTGGTACAGACGGGTCATACAGTGACCCTGAGATTACTGATGCAGACATATGATACAGTGACAATGTGATTAGTGACAAAGAGAGATCATACGGTGACCATGTGATTACTGATATAGACAGATCACACAGTGACCATGTGATTACTGATACAGAGAGATCATAGTGTGACCATGAGATTACTGGTACAGACAGATCATACAGTGACCATGTGATTACTGACACAGACAGATCATAGTGACCATGTTATTGCTGGTACAGACAGATCATACAGTGACCATGTGATTACTGATACAGAGAGATCATAGTGTGACCATGAGATTACTGGTACAGACTGATCATACAGTGACCACGTGATTACTGACACAGACAGATCATAGTGACCATGTTATTGCTGGTACAGACAGATCATACAGTGACCGTGTGATTACTGATACAGCGAGATCATAGTGTGACCATGAGATTACTGGTACAGACTGATCATACAGTGACCATGTGATTACTGACACAGACAGATCATAGTGACCATGTTATTGCTGGTACAGACAGATGATACAGTGACCGTGTGATTACTGATACAGAGAGATCATAGTGTGACCGTGAGATTACTGGTACAGACTGATCATACAGTGACCATGAGATTACTGGTACAGATAATCATACAGTGACCATGTGATTACTGGTACAGACAGGTCATAGTGACCGTGTGAGTGCTGATACAGACAGATCATACTGTGACCATGTGATTACTGTTACAGACAGGTCATACAATGACTGAGATTACTGATACAGACAGATCATACAGTGATCATGTGATTAGTGATTCAGACAAATCATAATGTGAGCATGAGATTACTGGTACAGACAGGTCATACAGTGACTGAGATTACTGATACAGACAGATCATACAGTGACCATCTGATTAGTGATACAGACAGATCATAGTGTGACCATGAGATTACTGGTACAGACTGATCATACAGTGACCATGTGTTTAATGATAAAAACAGATCAAACAGTGACCATGTGATCAGTGATACAGACAGATCATACAGTGACCATGAGATTACTGGTACAGACAGTTCATACAGTGACCAAGTAATTACTGACACAGACAGATCATACAGTGACCATGTAATTGCTGGTACAGGCAGATCATTGTGTGACCTTGAGATTACGGGTACAGACTGATTATACAGTGACCCTGAGATTACTGATACAGACATATGAAACAGTCACCATGTGATTAGTGACACAGAGAGATCATAGTGACCATGTGATTACTGATATAGACAGATCATAAAGTGACCATGTGATTACTGATACAGACAGATCATACAGTGACCGTGAGATCACTGATACAGACAGATGATACAGTGTCCATGAGATTACTCATACAGATAGATCATAGAGTGACCATGAGAATACTGGTAAAGACTGATCATACAGTGACCATGAGTTTACTGATACATACAGATCATAAAGTGACCATGTGATAACTGATATAGAAAGATCATACAGTGACTGTGAGATTACTGGTACAGACAGATCATAAAGTGACCATGTGAGTACTGGTACAGACAGATCATACAGTGACCATGGGATTACTGATACAGACAGATCATACAGTGACCGTGTGCTTACTGGTCAGACAGATCATAGTGTGACAATGAAATTACTGGTACAGACTGATCATACAGTGACCGTGAGATTACTGGTACAGACAGGTCATACAATTACCATGAGATTACTGATATAGACAGATCATACAGTGACTGTGAGATTACTGGTACAGACAGATCATGCAGTGACCATGTGAGTACTGGTACAGACAGATCATACAGTGACCATGGATTACTGATACAGACAAATCATACAGTGACCATGGGATTACTGATACAGACAGATCATACAGTGACCGTGTGATTACTGGTACAGACAGATCATACCGTGAACATGGGATTACTGATAAAGAACATACAGTGACCGTGTGATTACTGGTACAGACTGATCATATAGTCACCGTGAGATTACTGGTTCAGACAGATCATACAGTGACCATGTGATTACTAACTCAGGCAGATCACACTGACCATGTGATTGCTGGGACAGACAGATCATACAGTGAACATGGGATAATTGATACAGACAGATCATACAGTGACCGTGTGATTACTGGTACAGACTGATCATACAGTGACTGTGAGATTACTGGTACAGACAGATCATATAGTTACCATGGATTACTGGTACAGACAGATCATAGTGACCGTGTGATTGATGATACAGGCAGATCATACTGTGACCATGTGATTACTGGTACAGACAGGTCATACAGTGACTGAGGTTACTGATACAGACAGATCATAGTGCAACCATGAGATTACTGTTACAGACAGATCATAGTGTGACCATGAGATTACTGGTACAGACAATCATACAGTGTCCATGAGATTACTGGTAGAGATAGATCATAGATTGACCATGTGATTACTGACACAGACAGATCATAGTGACCGTGTGATTGCTGATACAGACAGATCATAGTGTGACCATGAGATTACTGGTACAGACTGACCATACAGTGACCGTGAGATTACTGGTACAGACAATCATACAGTGACCATGTGATTACTGGTACAGACAGATCATAGTGACCGTGTGATTGCTGATACAGACAGATCATACTGTGACCATGTGATTACTGTTACAGACAGGTCATACAGTGACAGAGATTACTGATACAGACAGATCATGCAGTGACCATGAGATTACTGGTACAGACAGATCATACAGTGACCATGTGATTACTCGTACAGATAGATCATAGAGTGACCATGAGAATACCGGGACAGACTGATCATACAGTGACCATGTGATTACTGATCACAGGGAGACATTCGACTATGGTCGAGTGGAATAACTCCATTGGATCCACTGCAAGGTCTTCTTCTTCCACCGTCGGCAACGGTAGGCGTGACAATCCATCAGCATTTCCATGCTGTTTAGTTCCTTTGTACTCGATGTCGTATTGGTGTGCCCGTAGGAAAAGGGTCCACCTCTGCAGCCGTTGTGCTGTCATTATCGGTACGCCCTTCTGAGGGTTGAAAATGGAGACAAGAGGTTGATGATCGGTTAGTAGAGTAAATTTTTGACCGTGCAGGTAATGATTGAACTTCTTCACCCCCGACACTAGGCTGAGGGCCTCTCTGTCAATCTGGGCGTAGTTACGCTCGGCAGAAGTTAACGAGCGTGACGCAAAAGCTATCGGCCTCTCCAAACCATCAAGGAATTTATGTGACAGTACCGCCCCAATGCCGTAGGGAGACGCATCACACGCCAGTCTGATCGGCAGTGCTGGGTTGTAGTGAGCCAATACTTCCCTTGAAATGATTAAGTCCTTACTCTTCTGAAAGGCCCGCTTACAATCATCGCTCCATTTCCATGCTACCCCCATTCGTAGCAGGGCGTTCAGTGGGTGCAGAATTGTCGACAAATTCGGCAAAAACTTATGGTAGTAATTCACCAATCCGAGGAATGACCTCAGTTGCGACACATTTTCAGGTGCTGGGGCCTTAACAACTGCTTCAATTTTGTCAGGGGACTTATGTAACCCCTCTTCATCAATCACGTGGCCACAATACGATATCTGTTTCTTAAAAAATTCGCACTTGGGGCGGTTGGCTCGCAGCCCATGTTCCCGTAGTCTAGTGAGCACCTGTTCTAGGTTGTTAAGGTGTTCACTGTCATCTTCACCTGTCACAAGGATGTCATCCAAGTAACACTGAGCCCCCGGAATCCCTTGCAGGACTTGTTCCATCGCTCTTTGCCATATCGCCGGAGCCGATGCTACTCCGAATACCAATCGATGATACTGGTAAAGACCTTTGTGAGTGTTTATCGTGAGATACTTCCTAGAGGACTCTTCAACCTCCATCTGCAAATATGCTTGTGTTAGGTCAATTTTTGTAAAACGCTTCCCTCCAGACAGTGAAGCGAAGATGTCTTCTATCCTTGGAAGAGGATATTGTACTGTGTGAAGGACTGGGTTCACCGTCACCTTGAAATCTCCACAGATGCGAATCTTCCTTGGCTCCCCGAACTTATTGCTTAACGTTTTCTTCATGACAGGAACGATGGGTGTCACCCACTCGCTCCAGTCGACCTTAAACAACACGCCTGCCTTCTCCAGATTCTCCAGCTCTGCCTCGACGGCTGGGCGAATTGCATATGGTACCGGTCTTGCTTTGAAAAACTTGGGAACTGCATTCCCTTCTATTTTTATCGAAGCGGTTACGCCTTTAAGCGTGCCCAGTTCTTGTTGAAATACCTCCTTGGCGTTAGCTAAGATTGTTGACAATCGTCCAGGAGTGATGTCTTCATATTTTTTACCGTCCACCATCATTGCATGAATGGAGTGCCAATCTAAGTTTATCTTCCTGATCTATTCCTGTCCCAATAACGGTGGTCCACCATTTGGCAGTATGTAGAGATACAATTTCCGTATTTTCTTGCCGTTGTATTCGTCAGGCACCCTTATTTTTCCTCTGGGGTATACCTTTTGCCCCGTATACGTCGTCTAGACGATGGATGTCTCTCTCAAGGGTATGTGTGAAAATAGCCGCTCGTAGTCTCGTTGATTCATGACGGTTAGCGCTGATCTTGTATCCAATTCCATTTTAACTTGGGACCCTGCTATCGTGAGGGTGATCCAAATGGTTTGGTGATCCTCTTTTGCGATTACATTGTGAAGTTTGAGACAGCTTAGTCTCCTGTTCCCGGATTCACTATCGCTCATCTGGTCTTCGGAACTACTGTCCGTCATCTTTTGTACTTTCTTGTACGGTTCCTTAGTAGCCTTTTTGTTGTCGCTGGTCTTCTTTCCAGACCTGCAAACTCGTGCAATGTGTCCCATCTTCCCGCTTTGCCTGCATATTTTGCCTTTGGACCAGCAGTCCTTCTGGTCATGGTTAGTTCTGCCGCAGCAATAACATTTTGCAAATCCCCGTGTCATTTCGTGGGTGCCGTATTCCTGTGGTTTTTGTTGAATTTCTGCAGCTCCCCTGGCTGCTGCTTCATACGATACTGCCACGCTGAAAGCCTTATCTAGCGTCAGCTCTTTCTCTGAGAGTAACTTCTTCTGTGTTCCTTCACTCAGGAGTCCACAGACAAATTTGTCTCGTAGGGTATCTGCCAGTCTTGCTCCGAACTGGCAGTGCTTTGATAGCTTGCGTAGTTCCGTAAGGTATTCAGCATTGCTCTCACCTTTATGCTGAGTTCTCCTGTGGTATTTAAATCTTTCTGCTATCAACAGCGGTGCAGGGTTTAGGTGTTCCTGTAGGACAGCAACAATTTCGTTAAAACTCTTCGCCTTCGGTTTGGCTGGAGTAATCAGGTCCCGCAATATGCCGTACGTTCTGGTGCCCATTAAGTTTAGCAATATCGATGCCATTTTCTCCTCCGCTATTTCGTTTGCCTCGAAATATACCTCGACTCTTTCCACATACGTGGTCCAGTCCTCTATTGTATTATCAAAAGCAGTCATACAGCCAGTCTTCAGCATCTTGCAAATCTAAAATGGCGCCTCCCACGCTTTGCCTTCTTCCCTGATTTAACAAAATGGCGCCTCCTGCGCTTTGCCTTTTTCCCCGCTGATTAAGATGGTGCCTCCCGCGCTTTGCCTTCTTCCCCGCTGTTGTTAGCGCTGTTTCCCACAGTTCCCGTTGCAACCTGCAGCTCCTCGCAGTTTCTTGCGCGTTTAATATTTCTTTTTTTTAAATTATCTTCCCGTCGTGGAACAACCCTGTGGGGCTCTTGCCTCCCTCTTCGTGGGTCTATACGCAGCCCGGCTTCGTAGCACCGGCCGTGCCCTGTGTGCTCCACCCTCTCCCTCTCTTCTTCCCGACAACGCTGCTTGGCCCCGTTGCAAACCACCCGCTCGAGTTCGCGACCGCCGCAGCCCAGGAAGGATCAGTGCACTACCTGCCACCAGCCCGATTAGCTGAAGCACCATCGACAGGAACCAGGCCCCGCTTCCGACAACTTCTCCAGCAATCTTCAACTCCGCAACACAGGGCGGATGCCCACGGTCGACGCCCGTTTCTACTGCCTCTTAATTTCTTTTCTTTCTGGCCTCGACCTCTGCTCACTTCGCTGTAGGAATGGATCCCAGGAGGTGGTGCAGACTGTAGGTAGGTTCGTATCTGCTCGTCGCCAATATTACGTCTGTGAATGATTGAGACACGAACAGCAGGAGTTGAACAAAACAAGTCTTTACTGATGGAAGTCAATAGTGAAACTGAAAACAACAGAGGCTCACTAGTGCCTTTTATGCAGGGGTGGTCACTGCCGGTACTGCAGTCTGAGACCAGTTATTCTCTTAAAGGTACATACACAACAATAGTGTGACCATGAGATTACTGGTACAGACATATGAAACAGTCACCATGTGATTAGTGACACAGAGATCATAGTGACCATGTGATTACAGATACATACAGATCATACAATGACCATGAGATTACTGATATAGACAGATCATATATTGACCATGTGAGTACTGATACAGACAAATCATACAGTGACCATGTGAGTACTGGTACAGACAGATCATACAGTGACCATGAGATTACTGATACAGACAGATCATACAGTGCAGAGCGAGGGGAGTAGCAGAGAGAGGGGAGCAGCAGGGAGAGGGGAGCAGCAGGGAGAGGGGAGCAGCAGGGAGAGGGGAGCAGCAGAGCGAGGGGAGCAGCAGGGAGAGGGCAGCAGCAGGGAGAGGGCAGCAGCAGGGAGAGGGGAGCAGCAGAGCGAGGGGAGCAGCAGGGAGAGGGGAGCAGCAGGGAGAGGGCAGCAGCAGGGAGAGGGGAGCAGCAGAGCGAGGGGAGCAGCAGGGAGAGGGGAGCAGCAGAGCGAGGGGAGCAGCAGGGCGAGGGGAGCAGCAGGGAGAGGGGAGCAGCAGAGCGAGGGGAGCAGCAGAGCGAGGGGAGCAGCAGAGCGAGGGGAGCAGCAGAGCGAGGGGAGCAGCAGGGCGAGGGGGGCAGCAGGGAGAGGGGAGCAGCAGAGCGAGGGGAGCAGCAGGGAGAGGGGAGCAGCAGAGCGAGGGGAGCAGCAGAGCGAGGGGAGCAGCAGGGCGAGGGGAGCAGCAGGGAGAGGGGAGCAGCAGAGCGAGGGGAGCAGCAGGGAGAGGGGAGCAGCAGGGCGAGGGGAGCAGCAGAGCGAGGGGAGCAGCAGAGCGAGGGGAGCAGCAGGGCGAGGGGAGCAGCAGGGAGAGGGGAGCAGCAGGGCGAGGGGAGCAGCAGGGAGAGGGGAGCAGCAGGGCGAGGGGAGCAGCAGAGCGAGGGGAGCAGCAGAGCGAGGGGAGCAGCAGGGCGAGGGGAGCAGCAGAGCGAGGGGAGCAGCAGGGCGAGGGGAGCAGCAGGGAGAGGGGAGCAGCAGAGCGAGGGGAGCAGCAGAGCGAGGGGAGCAGCAGGGCGAGGGGAGCAGCAGAGCAGTGCAGAGCGAGGGGAGCAGCAGAGCGGTGCAGAGCGAGGGGAGCAGCAGAGCGAGGGGAGCAGCAGGGCGAGGGGAGCAGCAGAGCAGTGCAGAGCGAGGGGAGCAGCAGGGCGAGGGGAGCAGCAGAGCGGTGCAGCTCGCAAGAGGCCATACTTGCCACACAGGGTCTACAGGCAGAGGAGCAGCTCCCTCGACATGTCGGAACACCAGTGTATCAGGAGGCTCATTGTCTCACATCAGGTGGTGGCAGACATTTGCAGCTGCTGGAACAAGACCTGCTGCCTGCTCGGCCTGGTGGCCATGCTTTACCAAGGGCTGTCAAAGTGGCCACCGCCCTCAACCTTTTTGCCTCTGCATCCTTCCAGGGCTCTGCCGCAGACATCGTAGAATCATAGATATATCCAAGACCTCTCAGTCAGCAGCACACAAATGCACAAGGTAGGTCACTGATGGCTTGTTCTCCAGGGCGGCCAATTATGTCAACTTTTCCAGCGATGATGCCAGTCAAAATGAGTGGGAGCTCAGGTTTGCGGCTCTGACTGGCTTCCCACAGGTGCAGGGTATCATCGACTGCACAAATGTGACAATTAAGGCACCCATAGATCACCTAGGAATATTCGTCAACCACAAGGTCTTCCACTCCATCAATGTGCAGCTGGTGTGCAACCACAAAAAGATCTTTATGCAAGTGTGTGCAAGGTTCCCGGGCAGCTGCCATGGTGCTTTTGTCCTGCGGCAGTCCACCCTCCCAGGTGTCTTCGCACCTGGAAGCAGAGTTAAAAGGTGGCTGCTCGGAGACGAGGGATGCCCACTTAAAACGTAGCTGATAACACCTCTCAGAACCCTGAGGAATGACACCCAACTGCGCTACAGTCAATGCCATATCAGATCTGGAGACGCTCTTCAGTACACACCAGCCAGGGTGTCCAGAATGGTCGTGGTGTGCTGCGCTCTGCACAATGTCGTGTAGCAGCGAGGTTTGGACCTGCAGGTGGACCAAGGCGCAGAGTGCAGATCCTCTTTGGAGGAACATGAGGAGGAGGAGGAGGAGGAAGATGATGAGAACAATGCACCACCAGTTGCGTACATTGCTGCCCGCTTTGCCCGGGATACCCTGATTATTGTGAGGTTCACTTAGGTTCCACCAGTGGGCCCATCTAACAACCACCTGCAAAATCCACTTTTCGCACCCCCCCCACACCCAATGCCACTAACACAAAGCAGTTCTGCAAACAACCAAGTGACCCTTTCACAGCTCCCCATTGGTCACCGTCAATTCATGTTTCCCCATTCATCATCAAACAACTTAAAAGGCCACTTGCCAGCCAGCAACCAAGAATGGGTAAGATGGGAAACTGGTGCAAAATAATAATATTTGTGTGCTTCAAGTACAGAACAGAAACTTAACAATATAACGGGCCAGAAATTCCAGGCCAGAAGCGTGAGTACGGTCGGGTTACTCACGCATCTGGCCGTTGGAAATGCCGGCGTTCAGCAGGAACAGCGCATGCGGGGAACGCCGGCATTTCCAGACCCGAGGTCTATTCACAGCGCGTGCGACTGCACAGGCAGCGCTTGCGCAGTGAACTTTGTAGATTTCACTGATGGATTCAGTGAGGGTAAGTCCCTAGAACTTACACTTAAAAAAAGCAAGTGTAAAGTTGTTCATTGGCTGGGGAAGGAGATATATTTTATGGAGGAGCTTATGAAATGCAATATTTAGGTTTGGGAAAGGGAGGGAAGTTATTTTAAGAAATTTTAACTAAGTTTTAAACTTTAATTTTTTTTTTTTAAACGGGTTTTCAGAACGGTAGGTAGAAGGAGCAATTGTGGCTGTGTGAATGGAATGTGAGAATGAGTTATGTATGTATGTCCACATATATTCCTTTACGTATATGTATGTATGTTTTATATTCCTTTACTAATGTGTATGAATGTATATTTTTAATTATGATTTTCCAATAAGTTACTTTCTCTGAAAGTCATAATTAAATAATACATTCATACACGTAAGTAAAGGAATATATACATAACACGCAAAGGAATATATACAGACATACATACTTTCAGAAGCTCCACGATAAGAAATATCTTCCTCCGCAGCCTCTGGAGCAACTGTACCCATGCTTTTTTCATGTGTAAGTTGTAATGACTGGACCTCACTGAAAGCATTAATGAAAGCGGCGAATTATACTGCGCACGCGCTGCCTGTGCTGTCGCACGCGTTCTGCCTCTGAACCCCTTCGTTCAGAGGACAGGAAATGCCGGTTTTCCCCACATGCACTGTGCATGCTGAAAACCGGCATTTCATCCGGCCAGATGCGTAAGTACCCCGACCGCACTAGCGCATTTGGAAGGGAATTATTGGGCCAACATTTTACATGTCAATAAAATAAAAAAATTTACAATTGCACAACTTGCCCCCTCGCATCTGCGACTGAGGGTCCAAGGAGGTGCATTGCGCAAGAGGTCATCATCGTACGTATCCTCACACTGTTCCCTTTGGGGAACTGTATGAAGTGGTGGAAGGATTTATGGTCGTGATTAACGCTCATTCCGTGACCGTAACCATCTTTGAACCAGCCATTAGGGTGGTTAGTCCTATGGCGGGTGGGTTTTACGGGCTCCCACAACCCATTTGAGGGGGGGGGGGCACCTACACCCACGGACGCAAGCATCCCGCTGGATGTCCACCCAGAATTTAAAGTTGGAGCTCCGACTCCACTTGCCGGGACTGTCTGGAGTGGGGTTCAAAACCCTACTCCTTCTGGCCCAGCGGCGGGGATGCTTACTGCTATGCAAAAGGCCCACTCCGCACAAAAGGTGACACCCATACGTTTCCTGCGCCTTTTCCCTCCCCGTGACTGGAGCCCTATGTTGCCATTTCACGTTGCTAATTGGATTGGGCCTTTGTCATAGCGGTAGGATCCCCGCCGCTGGGCCAGATCAGGGTAGGGTTTCGAACCCCGCTCCAGACAGTCCCGGCAAGTGGAGTCGGAGCTCCGGCTCTAAATTCTGGGTTGACATCCAGTGGGATATTTGCGTCCGTGGGTGTGGGTGGCACCCCCTCCTTGTATAGCTTGTGGGAGCCCGTAAAACCCTCCCGCCATAGGACTAACCGCCCTAATGGCTGGTTCAAAGATGGTTACGGTCACGGAATGAGCGTTAATCATGGCCATAAATCCTTCCACCACTTCATACAGTTCCCCAAAGGGAACAGTGTGAAGACACGTATGACGACGACATTGCTAAATAAATAAATGGAATTAAAAAAATTCTTTTAGGGCTTTTAAAAGTCTTTAAATTGCTTTAATTCTCTTTAAAACTACTTCAGATTACTCAAAATAATGTAAACATTTTAAAAAGTTTATGAAAGTTACCAAAATCTTCAAAAAACTTCCAAAAACCTATTTAAACTGCTGCTTTGCATGTAAAAATGGTTAGCAGCTTGACAGAAACATTGGGGGCGTGTCCAGTGAAACTGAGACCTCAAGGGGCGTGTCTCACTTGCACTGCACGCTCCTGACTTCGTGCTGGCTGCACTCCTGGGCGGCGTGACGTCATACACTGCCCGGGATTCTTCTTCTGGAAACACCAATTCCAGGCGTCCCTGGAGCTGATCGGCAGTAGCGCGGGGTAAGTGTAAATACGGGGCTTGCACGCGCTGCAAGCCCCGTTCTGGAATTTCTGGGCCAACATTGTCTAAGACACCCTTGTGCATACCCTTGTGCAACTAAAAATCTTTCATCTTCCTTTTCCTACCACTCCCACGAGGTAGAGGCAGGCTGCTCAGATCCCTGCTCTGACTGTTGAGATGCTCTTGGCTGTCGTCCTCTGGGGTTTGGAGCCTGTGAGGGTTCTGCCAAAGACTGCTCCACCTGCGTCTGTGGAGGGGCAGACTCGGCCATCAGGACATGAGGCAGCATGTTGGGTACTGACATGAACCAGAGGGGAGATGAGGAGAAATATTTTGATGCAGCGAGTTGTTATGATCTGGAATGCACTGCCTGAAAGGGTGGTGGAAGCAGATTCAATAGTAACTTTCAAAAGCGAATTTGATCAATTCTTAAGCAGGAGAGTGGGATTAATTGGATATCTCTTTCAAAAATCTGGCACAGACACAATGGATTGAATGGCTTCCTTCTGTGTTGCTTGATTCTATGATCGGGAGAATCCTCAAGGATATTCCCAGTGAATGTATTTAGAATGTTTTATGATGAAAACAGCAATAAAAGCAATGATTTGCATGTTACTGAGGCAGACCTGCTGATTAATAGAGCACCCTCTATTTCAGTTGGTGTTAATGGGGAGTGGAGGTGGGTGGGGTGGAGTGGGGGGAGGGGGGGTGGGTGTCGCTGGTTAAAGAAAAATGGCACACCAATGCGCTATAGTCCATGAATTCAGTGCACATGAAGTAGATGCACATTTACGGGAATTTAAGAGCAATTATTAAATAATCACCCATCAGTATTGGGAAAATGTAACGTTATAATAAGCAGAACCCTGTGCTGCACAAGGTGCTCTTGATTGTTGCAACAACCCAGTCAGGACAAACGGCTGTAATTAAACATCGACACCATATTCAAATGTGCTTGACCTGCTAGTATAAAGCAATGAATGCAATACGTCTCAGAAGGAAGAGTCTCTGAGTGGGGTTGGTATTGCAGGGCAGTTTTGAAATGATGCATAAATGATATTTTTGGAAGTGCATTACAAAGCAGAAGCACATTAAGAGCTTCGGATAACTTTGTCAGCTTCAAGAACAAAAGGGCAATTGGGAACATCACTTGAACCTGGTAGTTTGAAACATGTTCCATTCCAACACTGTTCATAAATGCAAGTCTTTCTTTTCTTTTTATTAATGTTTCAGATCAATGGCCTTCCATCAGAACTGGAATATGTTAAGAGATGGGCAGCATGCCCCTCTATGCGCTTTGCCAAGACTGAATGATGGTGGATTGAGAAGTACTTTAATGCAATGAAGCTTGATGCGAATCAATAAGCAGCTTTATTTTACAGACGTCAAGTTAAAATACAAATCCTGTTTCCTTCACTTAATCACAAAATGCTCCTTGGAAAAAGTGAGAAAAAATTATACCACACATGCTCTGTCTTTTTCATGGGCTGACTTACTTGTTTTTGGCATTACTTTACTTTATAAACAACAACTAACTGCAAAAAATGCTCACCTGTATTTTAGCTTTTAGCTATAGACCCAGGCCTGTACCTCGCTGTCTCCCTGGTTTACAAGCTGACTGGTTGCAGAAGCATCTCCTTTTTTCTATACTCTGAATGTACACAGAAAGAAGAAGGGTGAGTCCTCTAATTCCTTCCCCTTTCAGGGGTTTGGCAGTAGATCTGTCAACCAAACCTACTGCCGTCATTCCCCAGGATATATTCTCAGCAGACCCCCCACGCTGGGTCACCATGAATTGTCTAAACATCTTCATCTGGATCCTGACCTATAATTCCCAGCTCTGCTGTTCCATTAATTAATATAAATAATTGAGAGCTGCACTTAATAAAAGCAGTATTTTTTTAACACTAATTATGACTAGATCCTCTCCAGGTGCAATAGTCAGCAATCCTGAAATGTGACCGGGAACATCTAAAAATACTCAGCACTGCACTGTCTTTTAATACATTTATGATAATGAGGCTATTTAGTACAAAGTTTGTGGGTTCAAGTCCCACTCTGGAGACGAGCCCATAATCTAGGGTTGACACTCCAGCGCAGCACTGAGGGAGTGCTGCACTGTCGGAGGTGCCCTCTTTCTGATGAGTCATTAAACCGAGGCCCTATCTGCCCTCTCAGGTCAAAAACCAGGGGGCACAGGTTTAAAGTATTTGGGGGAAGGTTTAGAGGAGATTTGAGAGGAAATTTCTTCACCCAGAGGGTTGTGGGGGTCCAGAAGTCACTGCCTGAAAGGGTGGTAGATGTAGGAACACTAACCACATTTAAAAAGTACTTGGATGTGCACTTGGGATGCTCTAACCTGCAGGGCTACAGACCAAGAGCTGGGAAGTGGGATTAGGCTGGATAGCTCTTTGTTGGCTGGCGTGGACACGATGGGCCGAAATGGCCTCCTTCTGTGCTGTAACTTTCTATGATTCTATGATTCTAGGTGGACATTAATGATCTGATGGCATTATTTTGAAGAATAGCAGGGGAGTTCTCCCAGTGTCCTGGCAACCAACATCACTGAAACAGATTATCTGGTCATTATCACATTGCTGTTTGTGGGACTTTGCTGTGTGCAAATTGGCTGCCACTTTTCCTAATTACAACAATGACTACACTTCAAAAAAGTACTTAATTGGCTGTAAAGCGCTTTGGGACATCCGGAGCTCATGAAAAGTGCTATATAAATGCAAGTCTTTCAAGGCACTGGACCTTTTTAAAAAAAAATGAGGCAGAAATTCCGATCCCTACGGGTGAGTACGGGCTGTGTACCCACCCATAAGGACATTGGGAATGCTGGTTTCAGGCATGCACTGCGCATGCACTGGAAACCGACATTTCCGATCTGTCAAGAAAGCTCTTGCACTTAGCTTGCTTTTACCAGGCTAAGAGTTGAAGAAAGTAAAAAAATATATTTTTTTTCCCACTGATTTATCATTTTAAAATACTTTAAAGAAAGGTAAGTTTATTTTTAGCCCCATTAAAAACTTTAATTATTTTTTCAAAAATTAAAATTTTTGTTTAAAATAGTTAATTTATGTAATTTATAGTCATTTTAAAAATGTGATTAAAAAAAAAATGATTTGAAGTTTTACTTATGTTTTGGGGTGATCTCTATTCATAGATTTGACAGGTCTTCCTGTCAAATCTATGAATGGAGATTCCCTGCTCTGATTGGCTCCCCATGGCCCACGTGATCCCAGGGACGCTGCGAACTACCTGCGCCCCTGGGATACGCGTGCCCTGCACACCGGCAGTTTGACGAGGCACAGCAATGGAATTCTGCGCCTCCTGGGAGCCCTCAGGTCCAGGCGGAGATTTTTCCAAATCGCAGCCCTCCGCCCGCGGGAGGGCTGCGAACAGAATTTCTGGGCCAATATTTCAAGTAGAACCAGTTTAGAACAAAGTTAGGCCATCAATGGGAATTTGTGTCTCTTTAAAATTCAACTGCTGTTGGGATGTTCTGATTTTGGCAATGAGCCTTTTATCTAGTCTGCTTTTAATTAAACATTAGCATAAGAGCTTACAAAATAAAATGATCAGAACATTATTCAACTTAAACAAAAGAGAAATGTACCAGCAGTGTTTTTATTTAAGAGGGGAGACATTTATAGCAAACTAGGTTTAATCTCCAGATGCTTGAATCATGAGTTGGTTTGTCACAGGGTTAAGAAGGCTCATTGATATTTTGTAGCCTTTCAGTGTCTCTGAAACAATTCGCCATCTAAAACTTGACATCCAAATACTGTCCAGCATGTCACTATGGAAAGAAATTGTTTATTGCACACACTAAGGGGGAATTTTAACAGGAAAGAGTGAATGTGTTTGGGAATGGGTGGCTGGTTTAAGGCGCTGAACTTGACCGCATCGGGAAGCCAGCTCCAACCTGTTGACTTCCGCATTTAACTGGAGCGCGTTGGGCTGTGTGGGAGAAACCCTCTCAGGAGAGGCGGGTTGCCAGTTTAAATATGTTAAGAGCTGAACGATAACTTTTTTAACAGGGGTTTTCAACTTTAATTGTGGGTGCACGGGTTTCCCAGGCTTTCTGGACCTCGCCAGTGAAAACAAGGCGAGAGCACAGCGGCAATTGAGGGAGCTGAACAAATGACAGGCAAAAAAGTATTGCGACCTCACACCTGCCTCTTTACCTAAGTGAAAGGCTTTTTTATTGACAGCACTTGTTCTGAGAGTTTGCTTTCAATACTTTGCAGCTGATTTTTGCAAAATTGACGGTGGTTTCTACTACTTTGGAGGTGACTTTCACTACATTGGAGGTTTGTGCGTCTGATCTCCACTTTACATCTGTCATGTATCAGATCAGCATGGGTGACTCGTATATCTCAGATGAGGACCAAGATGGGCAGCAGAAGCAGCAACAACACCAGCAGCAGCCTTCTCCTCACAGACCTGCCACTCCACAGGAGAGAGGGGATGAGCACAGGGGTGCAGTTCGCAGGAGGAGATACCCCCAACACTGGGTATATAGGCAGAGGATCAGCTTCCTGTACATGACTGATCACCAGTGCCTCAGGAGGCTCAGGCTATCATGTCAGTGCGTGGCAGACATTTGCAGCCTGCTAGAAGAAGACCTGCTGCCAAGTGGACCCGCATTACCAGTGGCTGTCAAAGTGACCACCGTCCTCAACTTCTTTGCCTCAGTCTCCTTCCAGGGATCTGCAGGAGATATTTGCAGTATTTCGCAGTCGGCCACCCACAAATGCATCACACAGGTGACCGATGCCATGTTTGCCAGGGCAGACAGTTATGTACACTTTGCCATCAATGAAGCCAGTCAGAATGAGTGGGCGTCGGCTTTGCGGCTCTGGCTGGCTTCCCACCGATGCAGGGCGTCATCGACTGCACACATGTAGCCATAAAGGCACCCCAGATCACCCAGGAGTGTTTGTGAACCATAAGGGCTTCCACACACTCAATGTGCAGCTTGTCTGCAACCACAAAACGATCATCATGCAGGTGTGTGCAAGATTCCCAGGGAGCTGCCATGATGCATTCATCCTGCGCCAGTCTACCTGCCCTGAACTCTTCGCACATCTGAACAGACTTACCGGCTGGCTGCTTGGAGACAAGGGCTATCCACTTAAAACGTGGCTGATGACACACATGAGGAGTCTAAGCAATGAGACCCAAGAGCGCTACAATCAAAGCCATATGACAACGAGATGTGTCATTCAGCAAGCAATTGGGATGCTGAAGGTGCGCTTCAAGGAAAATTGACAGATCTGGAGGAACCCTTCAATACGCACCAACCAGGTTCTCCAGAATGATCGTGGTGTGCTGCACTCTGCACAACAGAGCGCAGCAACAAGGATTGGAACTGCAGGAGCAGCAAGGCTCAGAGCGCACAGCCTCTTCAGAGGAGGAAGGAGGGGAGGAGGAATGTCATGTGGCCATGGAACCAGCAGTGGCGCACACTGCTGCCCAGGATGCCCTCATAATGACAAGATTTAGTTAGGTTGCATCAGTGCACCCATCTGGGAGCCACATGTTAAATCCACTTGCCCCCCGGCCCCAGCACAAAGCAGTCCTGCAATCAACAGAGCACCCCTTTCACAGACACCCATTGCTCGGATTTAAGTCTTGTCTTACCATTCATCACATGTGTGAAGGCCACTTGTCAGGCAGCAGGCAAGATGGGAAAGTGGTGCAATGTATTCATATTTATGTGGCTCATAATTAAAAAAACAAACTTAACAATGTAACATTGTGTAACACACCCATGTGCATACCCTTGTGCAACTACAAATTTTTGATCTTCCTTAAGTCATGCAACCCCTGTGGCTTCAGCAGAGGTAGAGGAAGGCTGCTCACATCCCTGCTCTGACTGCTGATATCTTCTTGGCCGGCGTTCTCTGGGTTTTGGAGCTTGTGAGGGCTCCGCCAAAGACTGCTCCACCTGCACCTGTGACAGGGCAGACTCGGCCATTGGGACAAGAGGCAGCATGTGGGGCACTGACTGAAGTGGGCGGCAATTGGTGAGAAGTGGAAGCACTTTGAGCAGAGTCCCCACTTCCATGTCCCCTTTCTCCATCTTCCCTCTCATGGCCCACCCACACTTCCCTGCTAGCATGGAGCTAAGAGAGAACTTTGCTGCACATTAGTGGGGCGTTGAACGGCCAAGGCTAGGGTTTCATCAATCCTATTTAAGGTGACATTCAGAGTGTGCAAGCCATTGGTGAGGGCCAGCATGCACTCGTTTGACTGCTGCGTTTGATGCTCCATGCAGGTGACCACTCTTTCCATGGACAAAGACATCATCGCAAAGGTCTGTGATATCATGCTACTCATGCTTGAGATGGACTCCACCAATCTCTCTGCAAGTCTGCACAGTGCCGCTGGATAGCCTGCCCGTACCTCACACACTTTTTGCTGCTGCTCCAGAATTATCCACTTCATCGACGGCACCCGAGGTTCAGCATCTGCGTCCAGCTGAGCAGAGCTGGGAGCATCCTGCGCCCTCCAACGTGGACTCTCCACTGCTGCCCCTGTCTCCACCATCTGCTCTTGCTCACTTGTGATTTGTGACGCACCAGGTGAAAACCCAACAATCTGTCTTACCAGACACACTGAAGTGTGACTATCTGAGCTGGTGCTTGCTCTGCGTGAGTCCTGTGACGGTGCACCCTCAGAGTCTGTGACCTTCTCTGAGGACTCATCGTCATCCTCCTGGACCACCTCCTCTGGGACGCTTGATGGCCCTGTGGGAGATTAAAGACATGAATTAGAACTGTCATGGTAAGAATGTTTTCAGTGAACATTATGCACATGATCATATTTCACTGGCTGCTGACATCAAGTCAATATGAGTGAGTGTTGTAAGCCATGTGGCTGTGTAATATTTAGTTCTGTCACCAGGTAGCTGGGAGGCCCCCATCACTCTATCTGTGTTTGCCAGGCATGCCGATACTCTGCTAATCTCCAGTGCATCCTCCCCTGCAGTTGTGAGTATTCAGATTGCTGGAGGGCCACCTCTGGTTTTCTGCCTCTCCATGGTGTTCTGTGCTCTCTTCTGCAAAGAAGAGACCTATGAGCGAGAGTAAGGAATGTGTTGAACGGATGGCTAGGCAACATTTGTTGAGGGTGACTATGAGGGAGAGGCACATTGCACTAAGATGAGTGTGAGTGTCAGTGGTGGGTGGTCAGGTGGGAGTGTGAGTACGTGCATAGACAGAGAGGGATGGGGGCACCTGGTAAGGTAAGTTGGTGTGAGGAGTGATGTGTAGGAGTAGGCTTCGGAAGGCAGAGTGTTGGTGTGATGTACACAACAGGGTGTAGTTGAATGTGCCATTGTACTCACCATTCCTGCCCTCATTAAGTCATTAAAGCACTTCCGGCACTGTAGCAAGGAGCGTGGCACCATACTCCTGCTGCTCACCTCCTGAGCTAGTTCCAGTCACGCCTTCTTGGTCTCACTAGCAGGCTTCTTCCTCCTGTCAGCGGGGAACAATGTGTCCCTGTGGGCCCACACATACTACAGCATCAGCTCCAGGCAGGCATCCGAAAAGCACGGTGCAGCCTTGGAATGTTGTGCCTCCATCACTCCAGATCATTGCTCTGTTTCCCACAATCCTTCAACTGTCATCTTTGCAGTGTCCCTTTAAGTTGTGCAGTTGAAATCGACTTGTGTGAGTCGTCATCACGCCAGCTCATGGTAATTGGTGGAGAAACCCGGAAGTCAGGTGCAAATGCAGTGGCTGGGTTATAAAGCCACTGTGCTGCACTGACTTCTGGGTTTCCTGCACGCTCCCCCCCCCCACCCTGCCCCCTCCACCCTCCTGGTGGGTCAAAATGTTAACATTCTGGCATAATGGTCTGGTCACAGCTTTGTCTGACAGTCTGCTTGACATTTTTATAGACCACTCTTAAAAAAAATTCTATTCAGCTCATTTAGCCTTGGGTCATGCAACGTGCAGATAAAACACGGTTAATTTTCGCTTACCAACTCTCTTGAAAGTGGTGGATAGTTTTTGGGGGTGGGTGGGGGGGTCGGGGGGGGGGCGCGTAAAGTATCTATTTTAATGTTCATCAGCTCCTGATACTCCTGTGTTTCAAAGCTTCAGTCGATGCCTGTAAGAATTCTGGGAAGAGGTTAAAAATGTGCAGATGCAAATTTTTCTTGGAGCCCCTCTAGTTAGGAAGATAAGCATGTTTATCGTGAGCCCCTCTAGTTAGCAAGATAACCATGTTTGTTGTGGTGAGAAATGTCTCTGCTCTGCCCACTGAGGATAAGGATAGTGGTTGCCATGGGGAAAGTTGCATAGACTGAATCTCATTTATAACTTAGCTCTGCTTTTCAGTATTCAACTGAATGCTGTTTCTCAGGAATTTCTACATAGTATAAGTTGCTTAATACAAATATCCTAAGGGCAACACATATTCAATTTATTTGATTTGTTCTCTCCTAAGCAAACGCTGTTGCTGAGCCTGATTGACAACGATGCATCTTGTCAATCCAGAGGAACTAAAATCATACTTTTATACCAAATTTATGCCTTAAGCGATGGGAAAGCATCAAACTGACCTTTTAAGCTCAACTGCGTTTCTTCAATATTGGGTCTATCTGATCTCAGTAAAACAAAACTATATTCAATCATCCCAGATATACATCATCTGTCTATTGGGAAGAGAATGAGTCAGTTCATTAATCTCCATAATAAACTTCCAAAATTAGTTTAAATGGGGCTCAGGAATGGTCCCTGTACTTAATAACCATTTGACACAACCATCCCTCCATTGTGCTTAATTAAAGGTGGCAGTGACAGAATGAGCCCATTAGCATTTCATTGTCCTGCAGATTTATTCCTACTCTGTACAAGGCCAGAGACTCCTTTATATTTTATATATATAATATATATATATAAATATAACTAAAAATAATAAATTGGTATCATGGCTCAGGTCAAATCCTTTAGTGCCAATGCCCAAAGCAATCATCAGCCCAATGTCTTCAGTGATGACCTTGACCGCCTGGAAAGATGCATTAAATGGATATTTGGGAATTTGCTCTCGAGATGCGGACAAAGCTGCATTTCTTGCCCAACCAGTTGTCCTGAGATGATGATGGTGGGCCTTCTCCTTGCACCGCTGTAATCCTAGGGAATGCCAAGATTTTGACTGAACAACGATGAAGGAATGGTGATACATGCCCAACTCAGGATGGTGTGTGACTTGGAGGGGAACTATTGTTGCCCTTGTCCTTCACCTAATGCAATTATTTCTGTTTGAAGAGATAGCAAACCACATGCTGTTGAGTCTTCACAGTAAGATAGTATACACCTCATACTCTTGTTAAACAAAGGTGGTAGCTTCTGTATATGCTGTGATCCTTTTTGACCACAGACCTTTTGTGGTAGCACGCTTTCACTTTCATCCATTGAGTAAAGTTGCACCTTCTTGCAATCATCAACCCAAGCACTCCACCCACCCGCCCCTTCAACGACCGTCTGCCCCACCTGTGACGGAGTCTGCATTGGACTCAGTCACCTGAGAACTCATTTTTAGTGTGGAAGCAAGTCATCCTCGGTTCCAAGGGACTGCCTAAGAAGAGAAGAACCTTCTTACAGTGAAGCAGCAATAACTAGTATGGCTTAAAAAAACATTGTTTTCTGCTCAGGGCTCTATCTCTGAGAATAGTGGATTTATGATCTACTTTGGGATGCGAAGACTCTTTTAGACTATCTACTCTACACTGACAGCTCATCTTGTTTCCTCTGACACTTGACAGATACGCATTAGTACCTGTGTGGTTTGAAGCATTAGCTGCATAAGACCCCGCAGGATTTTATGGTCTTTCTTATCCCACACTTCTGATAACTTCACTATCCTTCATCTAGCCAGGGGGACAGAGACAGTACTGAAAAGCCATTTTGTATCCTGTTATGGCTACAGTCTGACTGTGGAAGATAGTCGGATCTCCACGGTAACCCACATTCTCCCGTACATCCTGGCCGTATCAGTGGTGTTCATTTCTGGTTTGTGCTTGAGTGTAAAGCAGTTGCCAATGCATTTTTCATGTAAAAAAATATAGTCCTAAATATTAATATATTAAACGCAAATCTCTTTTCAGATCATACTATGACAGCTTACTTTTTATATATTCAATCTTAAGAAATATTGAGATAATTGGGTGCTTTTATTTTAAGATGTAACCTCCGCACTACCACCTCACACCCCCCGCAATGCATTAGACCAGTGAGCTTTCTTGTTTATAAACCCTTCCCCTCGTTGAAGGACTAATGCCAAAACAAGTCTCCTCTTTGATCTTGCAAATTATGCATGCAAATCTTTATAGACTGTTGCAAGATGGTAATAAAAAGCTGGGAGAGTTCTGCAATCCTATTAAGCCAAAACACATTAAAAAAAATGTTTGCAACTATTATTTGCTCAGCAAATGATCAAAAATTGCAGAATGAAATGCCAGGAGGCAGAACTCTGCTCTTTTATTAAATCCCAAAGAACGTAGGGACCGATAAAGACAGAAACGAATTAAACCCGACCTTTTCAACTTGCAAAAACACAACAGTATCGCATTTGAGCAACATGAGAAATCAGTGAATGCAGTCGGCCTCACCGACACTACACAAGTGCCTCATTAGTACACTGGCATTCTAGTGGCATATCATTAATTATTATGCAAATAATTCCACCAGCCAACTGTCGGTCGCAGTCCTATTTACCTTGCACAAATGTAGATGCTTCTCGGTTCTATGAACCACTGTATTTTCCTTAAACTTTTAGATCTGTTCAAATAACTAATTTCTTCTTCTGTCACATGACAGATGTTAAACCTCGAAACGTGCTTTGAAGAATTTCTTGCAGACCTTGAGAGCTAGGGGTTGCTTGTCAGACCTAAGTACTGAACTTGGACTGACTCATATTCGGTGGGCAGAATTTCAGATCTGCTCTTTGTGTTGTTGCTTAGCACAGTTCTGAGCGTCATGGAACTAAATGTTTATTTTATTCTGCAATACAGAGCTGAGGCTAATACTGCCTGGAATGAAATCTTTAAAACATGGTCAGTGTGGGCTTATAACATTTTTGAAGGTGTCAATGTTTTAATAACGATGATTGATTTTGCCAATGTGGTATCACACTGATTTTTTTTAGGCAGATCATCAGGGGATCTCTGACACAGCACAGGCCAGTTGGGCCAAATGGCCTGTTTCTCTGCTGTAAATTCTATGTAATAAGAAAGAAAGAACAAACTAACTAATTTGCATTTCTATAGAGTTTTCACAGCCTCACAACGTCCCACAGCGCTTTACAGCCAATGAGTACTTTTGAAGTGTGGCCACTGTTGTAATGTCGGAAATGTGGCAGCCAATTTGTGCATAAAGGACAATATAGACGGGTTGGTCAGATGGGCAGAACAGTGGCAAATGGAATTTAACCCTGAAAAGTGTGAGGTGATGCACTTTGGGAGGGCTAACAAGGCAAGGGAATACACAATGAATGGTAAGACCCTAGGAAGGACAGAGAATCAGAGGGACCTTGGTGTGCATGTACACAGATTCCTGACGGCAGCAGGACAGGTAGATAAGGTGGTTAAAAAGCCATATGGGATACTTGCCTTCATTAGCCGAGGCATAGAATATAAGAGCAGGGAGGTTATGATGGAGCTGTACAAAAGGCTAGTTAAGCCACAGCTGGAATACTGTGTGCAGTTCTGGTTGCCACACTATAGGAAGGATGTGATTGCATTGGAGAGGGTGCAGAGGAGATTCACCAGGGGTTTTCGACCTCAGGTCCCATGGCTGGGTCCGGGGCGGGGTTTTCGACCTCAGGTCTGTAGTGTATGTAACCGTTCCACCTTTAAGAGAACTATTTTAAGGGTTGCACTACTTTATCTTGGCTGCTGTATACTGTAATACCGGCGGTGACCACACCGGTATATAAGTGCTGTGTAATGATTTATTGGGCAGTTCCGCCCTGACCTTCGACTAGTAAAGACCTGTTAAATTTTACTCTTGTGGTCTGTGTAGTAATTCTCAATATAACACACAGACTTAACAGTGGCGACGAGGATGGGATCTTACCCTGCGGCAGAGATACATCCAAGGCAGTTTAACAGGTCTTTACTAGTCGAAGGTCAGGGCGGAACTGCCCAATAAATCATTACACAGCACTTATATACCGGTGTGGTCACCGCCGGTATTACAGTATACAGCAGCCAAGATAAAGTAGTGCAACCCTTAAAATAGTTCTCTTAAAGGTGGAACGGTTACATACACTACAAGGTCCCTCCCTCTCTACACCTGGGCTAGGGGCGGGGTTTTTGCCCTCAGGTCCCTCCTCCTCGTCTGGATCCCAGAAGAGTGGGGGAGTGTCCCAATCGATGGGCGGGATGGCCCCTCCCTTCAAGCAAGCCACAGCGCCTGCCTGTGCAGACTGTGAACTTGCTCCTGCTGCAGGCTGAGGATCTTTATCCTCAGACCTTTCTCCAACTGGCTGTTTTCCCCTTTCAGGTGTAAACAGCTTAAACTGGTTGATATGGAACCATTTTGTACGCCGGGGCATCTTCACAGCGTACACCATGGGGCTGGCTTTATCTACAATACTGTAGGGCCCCATGTACAATGGCTCCAAACACCCCACTCGGGCATAGTTTCTCACCATGACCTGATCTCCTACCTCCCACTCATGGTGCTTTCTCGGTTCGAGCAGCAATCGGTTACTCCGATGCTGCCTTCCCATGTTCCCAGCCGCCTGCTCATGGACCTCCTTCAGGTGTTCAAAGAGGTCTCTGGCGAACCTGTCCCGGTTTACCTCCCTGAGCTGACCCTCCGTGAGCACCGGGGCTAGTACATGGGTGGGGGTCCGCATAACCCTGCCAGTCATAAGCTCGTACGGGGAATACCCCGTGCTTTTAAACTGGCTGGCCTGGATCCCCATCAAAACCAACGGTAGAACTTCGGCACATTTACGGGGCAAATCTACCGTCTCCTTCATTAAACTTTCCTTTAGGGTCCGGTTCATACGTTCCACAATCCCGGATGACTGTGGGTTGTGGGCCACGTGCCATTTCCCCTAACAGCATGAGGGTGTTCTGCATCACCTGTCCGGTGAAGTGATTCCCTTGGTCAGACTCCACATACTGTGGTAGTCCCCACCGTGAGAACACTTCCTGGACCAGAACCCTGGCAGTACCCAGAGCTGTGGCTGTTCTGCAGGGAAATGCCTCTACCCATTTGGTAAACACGTCCACCAGGACTAGGCAGTACTTATAGCCTCCCTGGGCGGTGGGCAGGGGCCCGATGTAGTCGACTTGTATCGACTGCCATGGTCCCTCTACCCTCCTGACATGTCCCATAGGTACCTTCCTTTTGTGGGGATCAGGGTTATTTGCAGCGCACACAAGACAGCCTGCACAGAACTCGCGGACATCTTCCCTGAGTCCCGGCCACCAACCCGCCTGTTCCACCCGCTGCCAGGTGGTCTCAGGCCCGGGATGCCCCGCTCCTGGGCCCTCATGGGCCAGTTGAAGGAATTCCCTCCAGTGCTGCTGCGGCACAACCGACTGTTCCCCCCGGAACAGCATACCCTCTTTAACGGAGAGGGTCGCTGTGCTGTATGGACCCTCTACTCCCTTTCCCTCAACTACAGCGCTGAGGACTGCTTTGAGGATGGGATCTTGGGCTTGGGCCGTCTTAAGGTCCAGGGCTAACGCTACCCCTACAGTCCCTTGGGTCCCGTCCCTACCTCTCACCGCCGCCATGGGTCTGGACCCAAATGGGTCCCAGAAAGTACCTGTGCGGGCAACCTCCTTGGCGAGCAAGTCAGCCTGCTGGTTGCCTTGGCCGCGGGGTTCTGTGGAGGAATGGGCTTTCACCTTGTGGATGAAAACCTCCCCTTCCTCCCCCACTGCTGCCAGGATCTTTTCCAGCAGGGGCTTTACTGTGAGGGGTCTCCCGTCGGCGGAGGTGTATCCACGGCGGGACCAGATGGCCAGGTACTCCGTACACGAATTGCACGTGAACATGCTGTCCGAGCAAATCGTGTAGGGGTGGGGAAGATTTCAGGGTGTGTAACAACGTACACCACCGTGGACAGTTCAGCCTGCTGGGCGCGCATGGTGCTGGGGAGCTTAATCGCCAGGGCAATGTTTGCCGCTGGGTCGTAAACTCCACACCCCGTGAGACGCTCGCCAGCAGATAATGTGCTGGAACCGTCTACATAGATCTCGAGGCCTGTGGGATGTATCCCGGCCTGTAAGCCTATGTTTACTTCCCAAACCCCTTCAATGGAACACTGGTGGGCTGTTCCAGGATATACCAGGTTGGCTGCGAGCTATGGCTCACAGAGACCCTTCACCTTCTGATCCATCTGCGAGAGGAGCAAGGTCCAGCGGGCAATGCGGGCGCTGCTCACTGTTGCATCCTTGATCCTCCCATCCAGAAGCATCTGGGTGGGCGTGTGATGGGTGAGGAGGGTGATGGGAGAGGCGCCTGTGAAGATCAGCGATCTTTTCACAGCCCAATGTGTGGCCAAGAGGTGCCGCTCACAGTTGGAGTAGCTCCTCTCCACATCCGTGAGTATCCGGGAGGAGTAGACCACCGGCCTCAGCTGGCCATGCTGCTCTTGGAGCAGCACGGCACTCAGGATGTCCCTGCTGGCTGCTACCTCCAGGAAAAACTCTTTCCCCCGTCTATGGCCCCTAGAGCTGGTGCGGTCTGCAAGTCTTTCTTGAGCCTGACAAATGCTGCCTGGCAGCCCTCATCCCAAAGCCACTCCACTCCCTTGTGTAGGAGTTGGAGCAGAGGGGCTGCGGTGCTGCAAAGTCCTCAATAAAGTCTCTACAGTACCTGGTTAGCCCTAGAAACAACCTCACACCCATTACTGTGTTGGGGACCGGTAGTTCTTGTACCACCTCCCTCCTAGCCTTATCTATGGCCCTTTCTCCAGCGCGCACGGTCAGGCCGAGAAATTTCACCTCCTGCTGGCCGATCTGCGCTTTCTTGTGGTTTACTTTGAAACCCTTCTGCCCTAGCAGCTCCAGCAGTTCGGCCAATAGTGGGCCATGTTCATCTCTTGAATCAGTGAACAGGAGCAGGTCATCCACCTATTGGACCAGCTGTCTGGGCTGGCTAAAATCCTTCAAACTGTTTGCCATGCACTGATGGAAAATGCTGGGGCTGTTGTGGAAGCCCTGCGGCAAGCAGTTCCACGTGTACTGTTGCCATTTAAATGTAAAGGCAAACTTGTACTGATCCTCCCTCCTTAAAGAGATGGACCAAAACCCATTGGAAATATCCAGCACCGTGAAAGTGGTCGCAGATGCTGGAATACTCCCTATAAGGTCGGCAACTGCTGCTACTGTGGGTGCACAGGCTGGGATGTTACTATTAAGCACCCGATAGTCCACCGTGGCCCTCCAGGAATTGTCCGGCTTTCTGACCGGCCATAATTGAGAATTCACATGGGTAGCTATCGGTCTCAGAACTCCCTGCTGTACTAACGAGGACATGGCTGCTTCCATGTCTGGCTCTGCTTCCCTGGGGAAGTTATACTGTTTCTGTGGTCGGGCCATGGGGTCCCCGTCTACGCTGACCTCAAACCCTGTGACCCTCCCGCAGTTGTGTTTGTGAGTGGCAAATGTGGCCAGGTGGGCCTGCACAAATGCCTGGAACTCCTGTGGGTTGTTGCTGACCATGAGCCCGAGGTTATAATCCTCTTTGGGCTTCATGGTGCAGAGGGTCCCCTTCCCTTCCTTTCCTAGGATTACTACGATCTCATCGTTCTTTACTTTCCCTGCCCCCCAAAAGCAATGATTCCTCAAATCCACTAGGATCCCGTGGCCTACAATAAAGTCGGCCCCCAGGATCCCTCTTCCACCCTCCACTTCCCATTTCATCAGGACAGAGGTCCACTTGGAGCGGAGCGGTCCTAACCGAATGGCGAGCGGGATGGAAAACGAGCCAGCCTGTTCTTTACCCGTGAACCCCGATAGACTGTATGGGACCCCGTTAGAGAGAGGCGAGGTGGTGGGGTTAGCTGAGTAGACCACGGTGCATGATGCCCCCGTGTCCAACAGATAGGTCCCCGTCACCTTTTCTACCTCCATCTCCAAGAGGGGTCTTTTCCACTCATCATACCGGAGAGAACACAGGTAAACAGGCTGAGCTGGCTCTAGTCATGGCTGTGGGTTGGATGGGACGGATGGGGTGAGAGCACCGGTGGCGGCTGCTACTCTTCCCTGGCCAGTCAATAAGGACCTCATGGTGTCCAAAAGTGACTCGGCATCTGCGGAAGGGATCCCTGCCCCCGCCTTTTGGGCTGGGGCTGTGGGATGCTTTCCCTTGTTATCTTTCCAAGGGTTTTTGCACGCCTTCCGCCAGTGACCATCCTTCCCACACCCGTAACAATTGGTCTTTGTGTTGGGGGGGTTACTCCCTTCCTGGTGCCACTCTTTCCTACCCGGTCCGGGTTTTACCTCATGCACCTTGGGTGGGTGTGCATCGGCTCCCCGACCGTTTTTATAGGCCAGAGTGAGCAGCCTGATTACCATAAGTTCGGTGGTCTGGGGATTTTTGGGGTCGAACCAGGTTTCCGCCTTGGCCCGGACCTGTGGCAAACCCTTTGCCACGAGGCAACGGAGCCAATGGGTCAGGAGGTCCCCGTTCAGGAACACTCGGTCCGGCGTCCCCGGACAGGCCCTCCGGTACACCGGCCACAGCCTGTCCACAAAAGCCTGCAGGGTTTCCCCTGGGAGCTGGATCGTCTTCTCCACACGGGAGAAAGGACTTCCCTCATTCATCCCCATGGCCTCCAGAACCGCATCTCTAAGCTCCTCGTACCCGCTCAGCTCCTTTTTACACTCGTCAGAGAGGGATTGGAGGAGACTACTCTCCAGGGAGAATAGCAGCATCTTGGCCTTCTCAGCGTCATCGCAGTCATTGACGCTGGCTGCCTGCCCTACTTCCCTGAAGTGGATCGAGGGGTCTCCGTTTTCGGAGAGCCTCGTGCTATAGTTGACCATAGCCCTGAGCTATTGGGTGTTAAAGGGTAATACAAACTGGTTTTGGAGGGGTCCCACATTGTCGCCATTGGCGGGCGGGCCGAACCTCCGATGCCGTGCTGGTCACATCGGTCCTGGCTCCGACCTCTCTGGCGGGGGTTGCTCCACCTCCGCCTCCACCTCTGGCTGCACTCCTGGTTCCACCCACCCTTGCTGTCAAACCTCGCTGAAACTTGGCGCTACAGGTGGTGGTCGTCAGGTCTCTTCTCTCTCAACCGGGTTGTCCCTAGGCACTACCGATGACGTTGGAACTGTCCTCCCCTCGTTCCCCATAAAATCTGCATTGCCTGCCTTTGGGCTTATGAGGCATACCATGCCTTTTGCCTTCCGGAGGGCCCGACTCAGATTTTCTATCCTCTCTTTACAGGGGCCGTGGTCTGCCTCCTCAAACCCCTGTTCGCTCGTGAGCTTGTACGCTGCCTTTACCTCCTGTACTTTCTCTTCCTGTTCCCTAATCTGCCTTGCCAAGCGGGCGTTTTTCTCCTGCAACCTTAACTCATTTCCCTTGGCCTCGGTGACTTGGCACTGTAGGTATTCCAACTGGGCCTTGTGTTCTCCCATTAAATGCACTCTCTCCTGATTCAGGGCCTGCGAAGCTACTAACAACTTCTCCCCTGCCAGAGCCTTATCCTGGATCTCCAGGGCTGACTCCTTTAACTCGACTGCCTGTGCTGCAATGAGCCTGTCCAAAAGCTGGACCTGCTTTTTAAAACACATCAGCCACACTGCCTTCTCTAAGGACTTCTTGTGTTCCTTTCCCTCTGTCCACTTAGCTGCTGCATCTACCGGACGCCCAGCCTTTAACAGAGTGGTGATCCACTTCTTAGTGATATTCACCTTGCTAAACACATAATCAGAAACCCTTTCCTCCATCATGGTTTGCTCATCCGAACCATTGTCTACTGTATCGCAACCCTGTTGCCGGTGTCCTGCTGTGGTCACCATTTCTGTAGGGGTGGTGGGGTTGGCGCGTGCGCCCAGTATGTTATGCCCCTGACTGTTTGTGAGCGGTTGGAATCGCTCCCATGCCCCTGGGTTCTAGACACTGGACTTAGGTACAGGCGACGATACAAAAAAGACTCGAGTAGACAGGTGGTTTGGATGTAAGAAAACCAAGATTTTATTGAAATAGAAATTAACACAAACTTGTGAGAAGTTACTAGTATAAATTTACAGGCAAATACAAAATAATTATACTTATACAGGGAATGGGGAACACACGGCACATCGAGGGAATACAAACTATCTTAACAATCCCCTTATCCTAATCCCACCCCTTATACCTAACTAGATTAAGCTATGAGGGGCCAGAATTCATGCTCACCAATCCAAAGTAAAGCCAACCATTAACGAGTGCGAGTTTTGAAGTCTGGTTTCTGGTCCTTCTAGGTACCCCGTCGCCACGTGGTCTTCAGGGGCGCAGTGCTGGGTCTGCTACTGCGGCACACCTTCTCCCCTCCGCTGCCGCCGTCGTCTCGTCGCGATGGGTTCTCCTCTTCTTCTCCCTCGGGTGGTCGATGGCGGCACCGTTGTGCCTACAGGGCAGTTGGCAGTTTTAACTGCCTAGATTTTCCTACCCAAGCTTAAGAATGCCAGTTTATTCGTCATGGCGTGGCCACCTGCATTTTCGCAGTGTTCAACGAGGAATGTTCGTCTTCCCAAGCGCCAGCTTTTAACTAAGCGCTTGGTTTTCTTATTGATACATTTTTTGCTGCCCTGCTCTGCCCTTATTGAGTTGTTATCGTCTTCTTCGTCTCTACTCGTCTCGTCTCGTCGGACTACTGTACAAGTCCTGGGCTACCTGCTCAACTTCGCCTCACCCCTTTCTGCGCCCTGGGCGTCCTGGATGGCTATGGACTTGGGTCTCGTTCCCCCTCCCTGCAGTTGGTGTGGTGTAACTGGCTGCTGAAAATCTGCTACGGGGAGAGAACCCGCCACGAGGCCAGGGCACGAGTACGAGTGGCAGCCCAAGAGGCCGGAGCCACGATAGCAGAGAGCAGAGAGCAGAGTCAAGCATAAGAGACTGATTGCTACCTGGGGCCTTCAGTTATACTCCTCATGAAAACCCTTATCTGCGCGCCAAATCAGGTTAGTTCATTGTCCCAATCTTGGCGGTTTAGTTTAAATAATTGTAGCAATCTAAACTAACTGTTTTTTAGATGGCCGGTGATCGCACCTACTGGCCTGATGTCTGAGCTGTATTGTTATTAATGCATTTTAATCAGCCTGTCCAGCCTTGCTGGCTTCCTTAAGCTGTTCCCGATTATTTATGCAAACAACTTGATGGCTTCAAGTATAGGCCTAACTGGTTTTGGTCTGTCTACGATTTGGCTTAATGCATAATTCAGAGTCCTGCTGTCTGCTTTTCAAAATACAAAAGTCCTTCTTCACAGAAACTGCAGCTTAGGTTTCGATTCCCCCAAAACCTGCTTGTGCCACAGAGTCCAAGCTTTTAAAATCTTGCAGGCTTTTGGCCACGAGGTGCGGACGCCATCTTTGGGTACCCTTTTTAAAATGTCCATGCAGGGTCCCTTTTATTACTAATAACCTTGGGGAAATGTGGAAATTTTGCGAATCTTACAGGTTGTTTTCCTTAGAGCAGAGAAGGCTGAGGGGGGACCTGATTGAGGTGTACAAAATTATGAGGGGCATAGATAGGGTAGATAGAAAGGAACTTTTCCCCTTAGTAGAGGGGTCAATAACCAGGGGGCATAGTTTCAAGGTAAGGGGCAGGAGATTTAGAGGGGATTTGAGGAAAAACTTTTTCACCCAGAGGGTTGTTGGAATCTGGAACTCACTGCCTGAAAGGGTGGTAGAGGCAGGAACCCTCAACATTCAAGAAGCATTTAGATGAGCACTTGAAACGCCATAGCATACAAGGCTACGGACCAAGTGCTGGAAAATGGGATTAGAACAGATAGGGCTTGATGGCCGGCGCGGACACGATGGGCCGAAATGGGCAGATAATGACCAGATAATCATTTTTTGTGATGCTGGTTGGGGGATAAATATTGGCCAGAATACTGGGGAGAACTCCCCTGCTCTTCTTTGAATAGTGCCATGGGACCTTTAATGCCCACCTCATTCAAAAGGTGGCACCCCCGACAGTGCAACACTCCATCAGTTCTGCACTCGAGTGGGACTTAAACCCACAACATTCTAAAGAAAGACTTGCAGTTATATAGCACCTTTCACGACCACAGGACGTCCCAAAGCACTTTACAGCCAATAAAGTACGTTTTGAAGTGCAGTCACTGTTGTAATGTAAAAAATGTGGCAGCCAATTTGTGCACAGCAAGCCCCCACAAACAGCAATGTATTAATGACCAGATAATCTGTTTTAGTGATGTTGATTGAGGGATAACTATTGGCCAGGCCACTGGGGATAAGTCCTCTGCTCTTCTTCGAAATAGTACCATGGGATCTTTTACGTCCACCTGAGAGAGCAGACGGGGCCTTGGTTTAACATTTCATCTGAAAGATGGCACCTCCGCCAGTGCAGCATTCTCTCAGCACTGCACTGGAGTGTCAGCCTAGATTTTTGTACTCACGCCTCTGGAGTGAGACTTGAACCCACAACCTTCTGACTCAGGCGAGAGTGCTACCAGTGAACCAAGACTGACACATCATGTTTTCTTTATGATGTGCCAATGTTTTGTTGAGGTGAATGCGAACTGAAGTCTCCTGTTATGTGGATTTTTTTTGATTATGTCCTGAACTGCAATATTTGCTTGTCCAAAGTATGATCTTAATTCACATGATGCATGGTTATACCCTAGTTCAACGCATCAAACAAATGTAATATGGAGCAATTGTAGGGTTCTCAAAATTCCCGCATTCCCCAAGGTTATGAATAAAGGGACCCTGTATGGACAAATTATTAAAAACAGGGTACCCAAAATGGCTTCTGTAACCTCGTGACCAAAACCGACAGGATTTTAAAAGCAAGGCCCTGCAAACAGGCAGGCCCTGAAATGAAACTTAAAATGCAGGAATCTGTGAAGAGACTTTGTGGAGCCAGACAGCTAAAGCAAACACAGAATATGCATTCATTCGCCTTGAAACAGATCAAGTTAGGATGGGCCTAAATCGAGGCCATTAGGTTTCTGCATAGTTAATCAGTAACAGCTCACAGTAGCCATCAAGTCAGGATGGGGACAATTAAGTTTTATAAATGACAAACAACCAGGACATTGAGGCCATTAGACCCAGAGACAACCACTCCAGAAGTCGTTAAAGTAAATGGCTGTAATCATTTTAAACGAGCTCGCTAAAAGTTAGACAAAGGACTGACCTGATTTGGCACGCAGATAAGGAATGAAGAACGGGTATAATTGTAGGCCCATCAGTGGTGATCGCTCTCTTATCTCTTGGCTCTTGACTCTTATCTCTTGCTTGTGGCCTTGGCCTGCTGCCTCTCGTTCTCGTGCCCTGGCCTCGTGGCGGGCCCTCTTCTCGATCCCCACGCCGCTCAACACCAAGGACGCCCATTACACCGGGGCCAAACGCGGGAGGCGAACGGACCCAATTCGAAAGCACACAAGACACACAGGCCACAAACGGGCAGATGAGATGAGACGAGACGAAGACGGTAAACTGATAAGAGCAGAGAAGGGCAGCGGAAAGACGCGTTGGGGGACAAACGTCTAGTTATAAGCTGGCGTTTGAAGAATAGGTTGGCATTACATGCATGGACAGTAAGACCCCAGAGTCATAGCCCAGTTTAAGAATAAACTGGCGTTCAAAGGATGGGTAGCAAAATCAATGGATAATAATAGCCCAGTTTAAGAATAAACTGGCGTTCGAAGCTTGGATAGCAAAATCATTTAGACGGTAAAGACCACCAACCGACCCCCAACCGCAGCAGTACCGTCGATGACCGTCCGAGGAGGAAGAAGAAGAAGACCCATCGTGACTTGACGACGACATTAGCTGAGGAAAAGGAGGGTGCTTCGCACAAACAACTTCAGCGATGCGCCCTGTGACCACGTGGCGACGGGATACCCCAAAGGACAGAAAGAGTGGACCTCAAAACCAACCCAGTTAAAGCAACAGGCTTCGAATTGGTGAGCATGAATTCCTGGCCCCTCATAGCTTAATCTAGTTAGGTATAGCGGGTGGGATAAGGATAAGGGGATTGTTAATGTAGTTCTTTTCCCTCGATGTGCCGTGTGTTCCCCATTCCCATATAAGTGTAATTGTTTATGCCTGTATTCATATCAGTAATTCTCATAAGATTGTTGTATTTTGCTTTTTAATAAAATTTTGGTTTTCTTGCACCAAACCACTTGTCTACTCGATTTTCTGTATCGCCACCTGTACCTAAGTCCAGTGTCTAGAACCCAGGGGTGTGGGAGCGATTTGAACCGCTCAAAGACAGTCAGAGGTGAAGCTGACTGGGTGCACGCCACCCCCTACACAATGAAAATCATAACCAAACATAACCAAAAAGATTTTAACATTTTACTTTGGGAAAATGATTGGGCTCAATTTCCATCTCAATTCTGGGGATTTAAACACTTTTCATCCAACCAAGATCAAACACAGTCAGGCCAGGTGTGGCATTGATTAGATGGAAGCCCTGAAGTTTCAATGTTGATGGTTTTGGGGCCATGCCTCCCTGTGGTACTGGCGCACTGGTGCTGCCAGTGGGTAGGGTTGGCCTTGCCTAAAATTGCAAGGCTACCATCTGGCATTATTTTTAAGTGGCATCCAATTCCTGGAAAACTGGAGACGCGATTGGTTGGTGGGGGGGTGGGAGGAAAGTGAGTTTTCTGGCATGCTGGTTGGATAGACTTTCGTCTTCGCTGCCTGGGTGGTCATCTGGTGGAGAGGATCCCCGGTCCTTCGTGAAACCCACCCACCTCCTGAGACAGCTTGGAATAATCCACTAGCAGAAGAGCTTAACGCTGGGGTAACCATCCATCCCTGTTCTTGAGGTTGTCTGCTGGTCAGAGGTCAAATGCCTCTCTCATGAAGTGAAGGTGGCATATCTTCTTTGACATGCTCGGTTATGGCTTGTAGGGGATCTTGTTTGCCTGGGGTGCCTGGGGTGTGTTGCACATGCATTTGATGTCACCTTACGAATGTGCCTCCTTCATCTAAGTCATGGAGACAAACAAAATCTGCAGGGAATTCCGATCCTCAGCACGACATTTGCTACAAGTTCTTCTGTAGCAGTAATACTGCACACAAATGTGGGCAACAAACAATGGTGCGCTACTCTGCCCTCCACAGCAAAATAAACTAATACAGGGAACTAAAAGCAACTATATATAAATATATCTACAAAAAAAAACACACTTTTACTTTAATGTTGAGGATTGTTAATCTAATTTGAAGAATCAAACTTCAGCACACCAGTCCAGTGGACTTGATGGGCAGGATTTTCATTGGGCCATGGAGGCGTGTTTGGAAGTGTGTGGGGGGTTAAAATCATGAAATCGGAGAGCACGAACCCATCCCACCCCCAACCCGCCTCCATGCCAGTTTCAAAGGAGACGGATACCTGACCTGTGTTGGGAGCCGCCTTCCCGAGGCGGGAAGGGGATTAGTGCCAATTAATTGCCTGTTAATAGGTAGTTAAGAGGCAGTTTTTGGCCTAATCCCTATTTTTATTCCTGAAGTGTGGGATTCCCGACGGCTCCAAACCACACCAAGTTAGCGAGGCGGACCGTTGGGCTGAAGGGCTTGGAGGGGTCGAGATGTCCGGTGTTCAGGTGAGTGATGGGTGCATGAGTACAGAAGTAAGTGTGTTTGGTGTGTGTAAAGTGTTTAAAGAAGTTTTACTTACCTTTACTTACCTTTACAGCCTTCCTTCCTTCAGATCTCAGGAGTCCCTCATCTCACCGGCACAGAAAGCAGAATGGCTGCAAGCTGTCAGAAGTTGCAACGTTCAGCTTTCTGTTCTGGAGAGATCTCTAAATCAGCCTGAGAGGAAGGAATTAACTTAGAGTACAGAGTGTCAGTGTTTGACAGCTTCAAAGAGCTGTCAAACGCTGATATTTCATCTGTCAAAAGCTCTTGACAGATGAAATGCCAATCTGTGACGTCACCTGTTGCCAGGTGGCCCTTAATTGGCCTGCTGAGCCCGCTGAGCGGGCTCAACAAGGTCAATCAAGTGAAAATCGAGTGGGTTGACCACAACTCGATGGAGGCAGGACTGCAACCCCAAAGGTTGTAGTCCTGCCTCCTGCATGCCTCCAGTATCCAAATCCAGCCCGATTAGTCAGGCATCCATTTTATACAGGGGAGATTAGCACTGGCTATTTGAGCATGGGACCTCCTTATCATAGGAACATAGGAACAGGAGCAGGCTCTTCAGCTCCCCGAGCCTGTTCCGCCATTCAATTAGATCATGGCTGATCTGTATCTTAAATCCATCTACCCACTTTGGTTCCATAACCCTTAAAACCTTTGTTACCAAAAATCTATCATTCTCAGTATTGAAATTTTCAATTGATCCCTCGCCTCAATGGCTTTTTGCGGGAAAGAGTGCCAAATTACACAGCCTGCTTTTGGTCTCTTTCTTTGTCAGCATTGCTCAGTTGTCCGTTTATATGTACCAGAACTCCCGACCCACGCTCCCCCATGGCAAAGCCTCTCTTTGCCAGTCGAGCCTTGACATTTTAGGCTTTAAGGTACAGTTCACTATGCTCTGTATCAAACATTTGTGTTAGTCCTAACTTTACAACACAACCTCTTACTGCACTGGAGTGACATTTCCATGGGCCATGCATCTGTTGTTATGTTGGTCCCTCTGTGTGAGGCTCAAATTTTTACCAATTAGTGTCAAGTTGTTAGCAGTGTTGTGCTGTGGATGTATACCCTGAAATGCTTCTTTTATATAACATTCAGCTTTTCCAACATTATCTGCTCTTATGACTTGTGTGCCAAGATTGCCCATTTAGTGCTAATTCTCTGCAGAATCCACAGATTGTAAACAGATTTTGCCTGACGAATATACCTTTCATATCCTTGTATTTTTTCCTTGGTAGCTTTTAACATCTGTTTCTACTCTTCAATAGAAGCACAGAACCAGTTAAACTGCTTGACATACTTTCAAGGCCACTAGATTGCATTTTTCATGGAAAAGTGTACAGAATGGTGGACGCAATTCCAAAACACCGGGGAAATCCTGGAAAATCCCATAATTCTGTTTAATAAAAACAGAATTTGATTTACTCTGTTACCAATGGCCCTTCCTGTGCTGATCCAAGAGACATTCACACACGGAAACAACCTCGGAAACAGAAGCAGAAAAGGTTATCGATCACCTCCTCATTTTACTTTTCTTTCTCTTTAAGTTGTCTTTTTTCATCCTGATGTTTGATTTTTCTCTCTGCTCGAATCTCTTTTCTGCCTCTTCATTGTCTTCTCTCCTTTCCCTCAATGTCCTTTCTCACTGTCTTTTTGCCCCTGTTTTCTCTCTGCTTTCAGTTTGTCTCTTTCTGCTGGCTCAGGCTGTTGTATCAGAGGAGCAATGACTATTGTATTAAAATGGCTGCTCATTTTCTATGAGTAAACACACAACTCTATTTGCTCTGAGAATCACGATGAATACTTAGAAGCAGGCTGGAAAAACACCATTAAACTGCCAACTGGTTTTCTATTTTTCAGCTTGTTTATTTATCTATGACAGGATTTCTCATTGATAGATGTGCAGATTGCTTGTGTGTCTTTGTAAATGGGGCACTTCTGTAGAAGTGGTGATGCTGCTCACAAAAAGGATTTTATAAAGTCTTTCTGCCTTTTTTGTTACCGCACTCTGCAGTATAAAATGAATGTAACATATTTCACAATGATATGTGCTTAAGGCATGCTACAGTTTGAGGCAAAATATAATCCTTCAGGATTTACTATTATAGACTGATCAGATGCCAAATATTTTTGGAAACTTGCATCCAGTAGGCAGATGTACGCTCTGTGCAATGAGGCAAAAGAAGACTTGGAACATCAAGTTCACATCAATGATGCCCAGCTTGTGCCGGGACAGTGACTGCAATGCTCTCCGTCTGGGCCCTCAAAGCAGCCATTGGCATGAGTTAGCTAGCAACACCAAAACTAATTTCCCAAGTTACCGATGCCAAGCTGCACATTGTTACAGATTTTGCTGTATCCCCACAGCAACAGTGAAGAAACAAAGCAGATTTATTTTGGCTAATGGTTACCCTTTCCAAGATTCTGGAATCTGTCTATTGTACCCTATTCAAAAAAGGTGGTAGAGAGAAAACAGGGAATTACAGACCGGTAAGCCTGACATCGGTAGTGGGGAAAATGCTAGAGTCCATTATAAAAGATGTCATAGCAGAGCACTTGGAAAACAGTGACAGGATCGGACAAAGTCAACATGGATTTACAAAAGGTAAATCGTGCTTGACTAATCTACTGGAATTTTTTGAGGATGTAACTAGTAAAATAGATAAGGGAGATCCAGTGGGTGTGGTGTATTTGGAATTTCAGAAGGCTTTTGATAAGGTCCCACATAAGAGATTAGCGTGTAAAGTTAAGGCACATGGGATTGGGGGCAAGGTATTGACTTGGATAGAGAACTGGTTGGCAGATAGAAAGCAAAGAGTTGGAATAAATGGGTCTTTTTCCGAGTGGCAGGCAGTGACTAGTGGGGTACCGCAAGGATCGGTCCTTGGACCCCAGCTATTCATAATATATATTAATGATCTAGACAAGGGAGCTAGATGTAATATCTCCAAATTTGCAGATGACACAAAGCTGGGTGGGCGTGTGTGCTTTGAGGAGGATGCCGTGAAACTACAGGATGATTTGGACAGGTTGGGTGATTGGGCAGAAGCATGGCAGATGCAATATAACGTGGATAAATGTGAGGTTATCCACTTTGGTGTCAAAAACAGGAAGGCAGATTATTATCTGAATGGCAATAGATTGGGAGAAGGGGAAGTGCAACGAGACCTGGGTGTCCTTGTGCACCAGTCGCTGAAGGTAAGCATGCAGGTGCAGCAGGCGGTTAAGAAGGCAAATGGTATGTTGGCCTTCGTAGCGAGAGGGTTTGAGTACAGGAACAAGGACGTCTTGCTACAGTTGTACAGGGCCTTGGTGAGACCACATCTTGAGTATTGTGTGCAGTTTTGGTCACCTTATCTGAGGAAGGATATTCTTGCCATGGAAGGAGTTCAGCGAAGATTCACCAGGCTGATACCTGGGATGGCAGGAATGACGTATGAGGAGAGATTGGGTCGATTGGGCTTGTACTCGCTGGAGTTTAGAAGAATGAGAGGGGATCTCATTGAAACTTATAAAATTCTGGCAGGACTGGACAGACTAGATGCAGGGAGGATGTTCCCGATGGTCGGGGAATCCAGAACCAGGGGTCACAGTCTAAGGATAAGGGGTAGGCCTTTTAGGACAGAAATGAGGAGGAATTTCTTCACACAGAGAGTGGTGAACCTGTGGAATTCTCTACCACAGAAGGCAGTAGAGGCCAATTCATTAAATATATTCAAGAAGGAGTTGGATATATTTCTTAAGGCTAAAGGGATCAAGGTGTATGGGGAGAAAGCAGGGACAGGGTACTGAACTTGGATGATCAGCCATGATCGCATTGAATGGCGGAGCAGGCTCAAGGGGCCGAATGGCCTACTCCTGCTCCAATCTTCCATATTTCTATGTTTCTATGTTTATCCTATTCCGTGCATTTGTGGAGGAAGTGCCTGTGCGTTTTGACGGAAAGGGTTTCTATGCTGTGAATATACAAGCTCATTCATCTTATTTATAAAAGGCAGTGTGTGGTGTATGTACCCGTCTACCTTTAAGGGAACTATTGAATGTAACCGTTCACCTTTAAGAGGACTACTTTCGGGTGGCACTATTTGTTTGGCTTCTGTATACTGTAATACCGATAGTGACCACACCAGTATATAAGTGTTGTGGCATGATTGCTGGGGCAGATTCGCCCGGACCTTCGAATAGTAAAGACCTGTTTGTTTGTTACTTCTGAAGTCTGTGTATTTATTAACTGCACAACCCACAGACTTTACAGTGGCGACGAGTCCGATCGTACCCTGCGGCAAGACTACCAAAAGCAACGAAGAGCGTCGAAGAGAGACAACCGCCCTCGTCGTGCTACCAAAAGAAAACACGAGGCTGCAACAACAGAAAGCAGGAAGACTAACAACAAAAGCTGTATCAGCAACAGGCACTGACTACCCTTCTGCCACGGTGCGGAGTGAGCCGACCAGCAAGAAACAAGGCGGCCGACGAAACTGTGAGTAGGGAAAGGTGTAGAAGTATCCGGAGGATAAGGGCAGAGCACTCGACCTCGGTCGAGGGGGAGCTGTGCCGGCCAAAAGTCGGGTCCAACGGCGTCGGGTGACAGCCGGACCGCGATCGGCGGGAAAACTCCGGGCAGCGACCGCAGCCACGAAGCGCTGAGCCTGCGAGTAGGCGCGGGAAGAGAAACCCAGCCGCAGCCGGGGAGGGAAACACCGGTCTGCGAGAGGGCTGGGGAGGCGAACGGGAACCGTGCGGGTGAGAGCTGGGTGCGGAGAGAGAGACTGCGAGGAGCCAGTCCAGCGGCTGAGCTGTTCTCCACCAACGGGGTACTCAGAGCCGGCAAAACCGAACGTGCGGGAGTGGGAGAGAGACACAGCCGAAAACGGGGTGAGAGACTGCGCGAGAGCCAGTCCAGCGGCTGAACTGTCCTCCGTTAACGGGGTGTACCCAGCGCCGGTAGAGCCATGCGGGCGGGAGGAAAAGACAGAGCCGAGTAAGGGGAGCTGTGCGGAAGCCAGCCCAGCGGCTGAACCTGTCCGCTGTGGGGAAAGCGTACCCCTTCCACCAGGGAAGAAACGCGGGGAGCCGCCATTAGGCGGGGAAGACGATTGAAGTGGGCGGGGCGAGAAGGAAAGAGCGGGAAACCGCCATTTTCACGGGAAAACCGCCATCTTAGAAATAAACAAACAAATAAGAATACTTGAAGAAATACTTGTGTTGTACCCAAGGAAAGAAAGATGCCTAAGCGGGCGGACATCAACGAGTTCAATTCGGAGATAGAAGACTGGGCCACGTACGTAGAACGTATTGAGATACATTGTAAGGCTAACAAAATAGCTAAGGAGGAAAAAGCTTTAACCTTACTTAACATGATGGGTGCGAAAACATTCGGGGTGTTGAAGAATCTTCTCTCACCAGCTAAACCGGCAGATCAGACTTTCGATGATATTGTAGCAGCGCTGAAGGATCACTTGAACCCCACACCATTGATGCTGGCTGAACGATTCAAATTCTACGCAAGAACGCAGAGGAAAGACGAAAGCAATGCGGAATACTTGGTCGAACTGCGTAGGATAGCGAAATACTGCCAGTTTGGAGGGAATCTGACAGAGGCACTGCGTGACAAATTCGTATGCGGATTGTCCAAAGAAGGAACGCAGAAGCGACTACTGGAAGAAAATGACCTCACACTGGACAGGGCTGTCCTCATAGCTGCATCGCATGAAGCCGCAGCGAAAGGAACGGCGGAAATGCAGCTAAAGGCGGCAGCACTAGGGGTGGACCAAATTACTTCGAGCACAACAAAATGCTACCGTTGTGGGAAGACAACACATGACCAGAATCAATGCTGGGGTAAAAACCAAGAATGCAGGAAATGTGGCAAGATCGGGCACATAGCTAAGGTATGCCGGTCAGGAGCAACGTACAACAATAAGAAGTCACCACAAAAATGGTACGGAAAGGTACAAGAGGTGACTAAGAAGAGTCTGAGGGAACAGAAGTCGGTCTCACACTCCAAATGCAAAGGACTGGACAGTCTGAGAATTCACAACGTGAGCAATGAAGCTGACCGACAAACTATCTGGATAACGCTACAGATTGCAAAGGTCCAAGTAAAAATGGAAGTGGACACCGGATCGGCGTTGACGGTCATGAATAAGCATGACTATAAGAAATTTTTCAAGCATATTCCACTACGGGATACGGAACTAGTACTACAGACATACACGGGGCACAAAGTATTCCCCATCGGAATGATAGAAGTCAAGGTGAGATACAAGGATAAAGATCATCACCGGTTGGACCTGTATGTATTGCCTGAGGGAGGACCACCACTTCTGGGACAGGAGTGGATCCGAAAAATAAAATTGGACTGGCAGTCCCTAAACACCATGACGGTGGATTCCGAAAAAGAGGATGTCAAACCTGAACGGTTGTCCAGAATATTGGACGAAGCTAAGGAGGTATTCCAGCAAGGACTGGGAACGCTGCGAGGTATTAAAGCAAAGGTTAAGATTGCAGAAAATGCAAGCCCAAAGTTTTTTAAGGCCAGATCAGTTCCTTACGCAATACGACCAGCTGTGGAGGCAGAACTGGAAGAACTTGAATGATCAGGGGTTCTGTCAAAAGTGGACTGGAGTGAGTGGGCCACGCCCATTGTTCCCGTCATGAAGTCCTCACCGAGTAATAAGCCTGGGGGACCGGGGAAGGTCCGTATCTGCGGAGATTTCAAGATTACTGTGAATCCGGTGCTTCACACGGTACAATACCCGCTTCCGCGGATTGAAGATATCTTTGCTTCGTTGGCTGGAGGGAAACATTTCACGAAAATAGATCTGGCTCAAGCATATCTACAGATGGAGGTCGAGGAAGAGTCACGCCAGTACCTCACCATCAACACTCACAGAGGCTTGTATCGCTACAATAGACTGGTCTTTGGGGTAGCTTCGGCGCCAGCAATTTGGCAGAGGGCCATGGAACAGGTGTTACAAGGAATTCCAAGCACGTAGTGCTACTTAGATGACATTTTAATCACGGGAAAAGATGAGGAAGAACACCTCACGAATTTGAAACTGGTACTCACCAGGTTGAAGGAGTATGGCCTTCGGGTTAATCGCAACAAGTGTGAGTTCTTCCAAAAACGGATCTCATACTGCGGTCATGTCATTGACCGAGAGGGACTGCATAAGTCACCCGAAAAGATAGAAGCGGTTGTGAAGGCCCCCGCCCCAGGAAACGTATCACAGTTAAGATCATTCTTGGGGTTGATTAATTACTATCACAAGTTTCTGCCAAATTTATCCATGGTACTGCATCCGCTGAATGACCTGTTGCGGAAAGAAACACCATGGAAGTGGAGTGAGGAATGCAAACAGGCTTTTCGCAGAAGCAAGGAGTTGATTACCTCTGAAGAAGTGTTGGCTCATTTCAACCCAGCATTACCCCTTCGTCTAGCTTGCGATGCTTCCCCGTACGGAATTGGGGCAGTACTCTCGCATAGGCTGCCAAATGGCTCGGAAAGGCCAGTGGCTTTCGCGTCCCGATCATTGACACCCGCGGAGCGAAATTACGCCCAAATAGATAGGGAGGCCCTCAGTCTTGTGTGGGGCGTGAAGAAATTCAACCATTACCTACAATGTAAAAAGTTCACATTGCTGACAGACCACCAGCCGTTGGTGTCCATGTTCAACCCAAATAAGGCCGTTTCCACCATGACAGCACAAAGGTTACAAAGGTGGTCCGTGTTACTTGGGGCACACCAATACGAAATTGAGTACAAAAGGTCTAAACAGCATGGAAATGCTGATGGGTTGTCACGCTTGCCATTGCCGATGGTAGCAGAAGCGAGTATAGTGGACCCAGTAGAGTTGTTCCACTCATCCATAGTGGAGTGTCTACCGATAACAAACTCAATGATTGAGAATGAGACAAGGAATGACCCGACTCTTTCACGAGTCTATGATGTAACGGTGGAGGGATGGCCAGCACAGAGCGAACCAACACTGCAAGCATTTGCACAGAGGAAAGAACAACTGTCAGTGTGTCGAGGAACCCTGATGTGGTGATTCCGCCCAAACTCCAAAAGAAGGTGCTAAAGGAGCTGCACGAAGGACATCTGGGGGGAGTAAAGATGAAAAATCTAGCAAGAGCGTTTGTGTGGTGGCCAGGCATTGATAGAGACATAGAGGAGATCACGAAGAACTGCCTAGGATGTCAGAGGGTTCAGAACGCGCCACCCCAGGCTCCTCTGCATCCATGGGAGTGACCCTCATCGCCTTGGCAAAGAGTACACATCGACTTTGCTGGTCCATTTATGGACTCGATGTTTCTAATAGCGGTGGATGCCCACTCCAAGTGGCCGGAAGTAATTAAGATGACCACCACCACGACGGAAAAAACCATCGCAGTGTTAAGGACTATGTTTGCTCGGAATGGCCTGCCGGAACAGATCTGTTCTGATAATGGACCACAATTTGTGTCCGAAGAATTCAAGAAATTCTTAAAGAGCAATGGGGTTAAACATTACACGTCAGCCCCATACCATCCCGCCTCAAATGGATTGGCTGAAAGGTTTGTCCAGACCTTCAAGAAGGCCGTAAAGGCCATGAGTAATGAAAATATAAGTCTGCAACATAAGGTGGATAGCTTTTTGTTGGCATACCGAAATGCGACACATGCGGTCACAAATCAAACTCCCGCAATGATGTTCTGTAATAGACGCCTAAGATGCCGGCTGGATTTACTAAAACCAAACGTCAGAAGAGACGTAGAGAACCGGCAATTCCAGGGCATGAACGACAGGGTCACTAGATCTTTCCAGATCGGTCAACGAGTTTTGGCCCGGGACTACCGTACTGAGAAATGGCAGCCTGGAACTATTGGGAAAAGGCTGGGGCCATTGATGTACACCGTGGACATTGGAGACAATATAATAAGGCGCCATGTTGACCAAATCATAGGGTCCGCCACAAATAGGCCACCGACTTCACCACCTTATCCGGGTGATGTTGAAACTGAGATACCCAGAACACCTACTTCCGATCTAGTGATACTGGAGTCTGCTGAACCTGACACGGCTTTTCAAGCCGAATCGACCTTGCCAGAAGCACCTCCTAGCCCGCCTGAAATGACAACACCACTGCGGCGTTATCCTGACAGAATCCGGAAACCCCCGGAAAGACTGAATCTATGAACTGTCTTACATAAACCTGTATATATGTTAGAATGTATGTTCACTATGGACTTAGTAAGTAATAAGCTAAAAAGGGAGGATTGTAGTGTATGTACCCGTCTACCTTTAAGGGAACTATTGAATGTAACCGCTCACCTTTAAGAGGACTACTTTCGGGTGGCACTATTTGTTTGGCTTCTGTATACTGTAATACCGATAGTGACCACACCAGTATATAAGTGTTGTGGCATGATTGCTGGGGCAGATTCGCCCGGACCTTCGAATAGTAAAGACCTGTTTGTTTGTTACTTCTGAAGTCTGTGTATTTATTAACTGCACAACCCACAGACTTTACACAGTGGATCCAGAACAGGATCCTACATGAGTCAGTGTCACTGTCCCTGATAGAGTCTTCTTTACCTAACGTCACTACCTGCTTTCTATTGCTAAACTGATTTCCAGTTTCTTTGGCTAATTTGCCAAATAATACCATATTGTTTAATCTTCTTGGGCACAGAACCTTATTAAATGTTTCTTGAAATGTAACTACAGTATATTAAATATGCATTGGACATGCCTTGCAAGCTAATTTATTATAAATGAAGTATTACAAGGTATGTAGTTTTCAAGCACTTGAAGGTAGGGTGGCTTACTTGGGGACAGTGGTGGTAATAATGGAGATGTTGCTTATGCTCGTGGTGGCAGGATTTTCAACAGCTGGTGGCTTCATTGCTCCCTCATTGTCTAATTTAGTCATGTTTAGGTTATTGGTCGGGGTGAGGTGGCAATGGTGGTAGTCCCATAGTTTGTGGGTCTGCTGGAGTCCCAGTCCTCCTTCCACTTTTAACCAACTAAGGGTCAAGTGGGGAGCCTGTATACCCCTCTTCTTTTGCAACTTATCTGGGGGAATATATTTCCCCCTCTATCAGTCATGTTCACCCTTCCACTTTGGTTCATTCTCCTGTGTATGTCCATTCCTTTCCTCTTTACTTTGCTGACATTTCTGACTACAGTAACAGAGAGTTTTGATGATCCACTAGTTTGTTCTTGTTGAGTGGCTGTGCCAAAACATTTGACTTTTGTCCCTTATACTTCCTCAACAAGAACGTGCAATCCATTTCTGTTGAACTGTGTCTTCCTTGTGCTAACCGCTCAGTTCTGCACAATCTGCTGCTGTCATCTTCTTGAAGCTTTTTAAGAGAAAGTTCTGTAGGCCCCACCGATAAAGGTGTCTTTTTGTCACTGAACGTGGATCTTTTCAACCTATTAAACAGTAATTTGTGCCACATTCAAACCTCACCTGCAAATTGACAGGTGGAAAAAATGGCTTAAAGCAGAGTTTGCTGAACCAGGGAACAGATTACCAGAAATCTATCAGGAGACTTCACTGAATGGAAGAAAGAATAAACTTATACAGTGATTGTCATGACCTCAGGATGTCCCAAGGCACTTAAAAGCTAATTAAGTACTCTTGAAGTGTAGGCACTGCTGTAACGTAAGACACTGGTTGATAAGTGTACCCTAGGCCTTTCAGACATCAACAAACTAAGCAAATAAATATTATTGAGACCTGTGCCTTTTATTGCCTCAGTTTCCAACTTCAACATGCAGACTAAGAAATATTGCATCTCTTTTGCTTGATTAATATTGTCTTTTGACTGCCGTTTTGTGAAGGTCCTGAATTTGTTTATTTTTTAATGTTCCACTTCAGGCTCTCCTCATGTCTCCGAGCATCTCCTTTTCCTCTCCTTTCACTTCATTCATACCGTTAGCAATGCCAGCGGATCATTTTGATGACACTCTCAGAGCACCTGCGCCAAAATGATTGCTTTTTTTCCCCTTTGTATGCCCTTAAAAAGAAATGACATTGTTTTTTACGTAAATTAATGATGCCTAATTTGGTCATTGGTCGCTCATTCATTACCTGTTGATCAGACATGACTAACTCTTCAATATTTCTACAATTCGATCATCAACTTGGCCTGTTAACATTTTCAACCAGCTTACCAAGTTACCTTACATTTGCATGCATGGGAGTTTGTTTGCAGTCATTTATTTGTGTAAGTTTTAATATTTAAGGCATAGGTTATTACAGACAAATACCTGAATCTCACTAACAGCTGACAAATGTTTTGAGATTAGTAGATGGCGAGTTGCTGCCTGGTGCTGGAATTGATGGATATTTCTCTCATTTCTGCTTTAAATCAACATCTCTGCAATTTGTTTGAGATGAAATGGTATTTTTCTTGGACATTATGACATCTCATTATTAAAATCGGCTCCACAGAACACCTTTCTTTGGCTCATCTTGTATGATTCTCCCCAAGAACCTTTTGAAAGTAGGTGATATGTACTAATAGTTCTAGATCTCAATAGTCAAGGAAGCAATATGCTCAACATTATGAATAGTAGCCCAGATTTTGCGCAGATAATAATTGGGAGGCTCTCGGCACTCACCGTTATAACCGAGTGAATCAGATGGCAACTTCTGGTGTCCGCACATGCGTAGCTAGATGTGGAAAGCAAGTTGCTGTCACCCCGCTCCTCCACAGGGTGCGCTGTTGCAGTCCTTTGCCGACAGGCTTGGCATTGAAATCAATGCAATACCATGAAGTTGGGGTACTTGCCCACTAGTTCCCCACTAAAGAAGCCAGAAAAGGTTCAGGCTGATGCATTCAGAAGTAAGTGAAATTTTAATGGCATGATAAGTGATAATTACTGCCAAATAACCTCTCTGGCCCTGAAAATTTAATTTTATAAGTGTGGAGTCTCATTCCTTCAGAAGTTAATTGGTGTTGGAGATTGAACAAAATCTAAATTTTTTTTTTAACTTTTTCTGTCTGTCTCTTTTAACTCTCTCTTAACCCCATCTGTATTTCCCAAACGTTATTTCACTTTCTGTACATGATCTAAATCTGATTTATATTTCCTGCTTCATAATTCCTAGTTTAGACTCTGCGGGCTCAAATTTCCCTGGGCCGTGGAGGCGGGAATGGAGGCATGTGGGGTGTTAAAATTGCAGAATCGGGGGGCACAAACCCTTCCCGCCCCCAACCCGCCTCCATGCCCATTTCCCAGGAGGCGGGTGCCCGACCTGTGCTGGGAGCCGCCTCCCCGAGGTGGGAAGAGGATTAGTACCAATTAACTGCCTGTTAACAGATAGATAACAGGCAGTTTTTTGCCTAATCTCTATTTTTAGCCCTGAAGTGTGGGCTTCCCAACGGCTCCAAACCACGCCAAGTTAGCGAGGTGGACCGTTGGGCTGAAGGGCTTGGAGGGTTCAAGATGTCTGGTGTTCAGGTGAGTGATGGGTGCATGAGTGCAGAGGTAAGTGTGTTTGGTGTGTGTAAAGTGTTTAAATAAGTTTTACTTACCTTTACTTACTAACGCAGGCTTCCTCCCTTCAGGTCTCGGGAGACCCTCATATCACCGGCACAGAAAGCAGAATGGCCGCGAGCTGTCAAAAGTTGCAGCATTCAGCTTTCTGTTCTGGAGAGATTTCTAACTGAGTCTGTGGAGAAGGACTCAAGTTAGAAGTCAGATTGTCAGTGTTTGACTGCTTCACAGAGCTGTCAAACGCTGATATTTCATCTGTCAAAAGCTCTTGACAGATGAAATGTCAATCCCTGACATCACCTGTAACTGGGTGGCCCTTAATTGACCTGCTGAGCCCGCTGGGCGGGCTGAACAAGGTCAATCAAGGGAAAATCGCGTGGGTTGGCCACAAATCGATGGAGGCGGGACTACAACCCAAAAAGTGGGAGTCCCGCCTCCATCACGTCCCCATTGACAAAATCCAGCCCTGCGTGTCGCAGTGAGGATCTTCAATCTGATTGGTTGATGTAATGATATCAGCAAATAGAGATGGTATTTGCCTGTTCGATTATGATGCCTTACCAGCATGATTGCATGTATTGATTGCTTGTGCCTGACCAGCAGAGGGCATGTGACAGAGACAAGCAAGGCAGTTCAGTTTAGTTTCAGTTTCGTTCTAGATGCATCACTAGCATGATGTCTCCTGTAAATGCTTTATAAAGAGTTGAACAGACTTTAGATTAAAACTCATTCTCTTTCATGAATGTGTCGTCATTGAACCCACAAAGAAAGCAATACATGGTGTCAGAAGTGATTGAAAGAGATGAAGAGGAAAAATCTGAAGTTAAATCAGCTCTCCACAGATTAGCAAGCCAAAAGAGAACATCGTTACTTACCATTAGAGAATAGCTAACGAAGTGAAAAATGGAAGGTTTACACCCACCAGCGACGCTTCAGTTGACAGGTAATGTGGCTGAAAATTGGAGGAGGTTCAAACAACGTGTGGGGTTGTATTTAGCGGCAATCGGAGCTGACGAGAAAACTAATAAAAGGAAATCGTCACTGTTCTTACATGTCGTGGGTGATGAAGCGCTGGAGGTGTATAATAACTTCACATTCGCTGCTAATGGAGACAAAATGAAGCTAGATAAAATAATGGAACAGTTTGAGGCCTACTGCATACCTAAACGTAACGTGACGTTTGAGAGGCACAGATTTTTCACATGTGTACAGAAAACGGGAGAGACTATTGATCAGTATGTGACTGAACTGAGAAACAGAAGCAAAACGTGTGAATTTGGGGGACTGACAGACTCGCTGATAAAAGACAGACTGGTGTGTAGTATTCCAGATAATGGTCTAAGGGAAAGACTGCTAAGAGAGCAAGATCTAGACCTGGGAAAAGCCATAGCACTGTGTAGGGCTACAGAGACTGTGAAGTTGCAGGCAAAGGAGCTGTTCAGTGACAGTAGCTGCAACGTGGATGCAGTGAGAAAGAACGGACACAAACCGTTTAACAAAAAGAGCGCCCATGTGAAAAAAGAGGCGTGGCCAGCAAATGAAAATGAAAGGGACAATCGAAAGTCATGTAGTCGATGCGGTACACAGCATCCACCAAAAGAGTGTCCAGCATATGGTAAAACATGCAATAGTTGCAACAAAAACAACCATTATGCCCGTTGCTGTAAGAACCAAGTGCAACAAAGCAAGGTCCATGCAGTAGATGAAAGCGGGGTAGAGGAGTTCAATGTGGATGTTGTGTCTGAAAACAAAAAAGAAGAAAGAGACTGGATGTTGACACTAAAAGTGAATGACATACACATTCCATTTAAATTGGATACTGGAGCTCGAGTTAATGTGATATCAGAGACTGATTTTAAGAAAATTAGACCCAGACCAAAGATACATGGAATCAAAGTGAAAGTGACAGGATACTCAGGTACTGATATACCAATGAAAGGAAGATGCATTCTCAAAGTAACACACAAGGACAGAGAGCACACACTAGCATTAATCGTGGTGCCAAAGGATGTGCAAGCCATACTAGGTTTAAAAGCCTGTGAGAGACTGAACCTGGTAAAGAGAGTCCTCGTTGTGGAAAGCAAAGGAGAGACAGTCTATGATGAACTGAATGTTGCGTACACACCGGGTAAGCTGATGTATACAGCAGGCACGTTGTCCAGAGCTGTTGACCCAGGAGAGCCCGCAAACACAGTGAAAAGACTGATGTACAAGGCAAAAGACAGTGGAACTGACTTCTACCGGAGCATGCTTGTATACCGCACAACACCGCTCGAGTGTGGTAAGTCACCAGCCCAACTCCTTATGGGACGTCGGCTAAGGTCAAACCTACCCATACCGGAGAACCTCCTGAAAACAAAAGAGGGGGAGAAAGTGAGGAAGTTCAAAGAGCAACAGAAAGAAAAGCAAAAGTACTACTATGACAGAGGAACACAAAACCTACCTGAACTCCACACTGGTGACCAAGTAAGGTTGAAAGACAAAACAAACACATGGACTCAGAAGGGAACTGTCCTGAGTGAAGTTCAACCAAGATCATACACCATTCAGACAGATGAGGGTGCTGTTCTGAGAAGAAATCGTCGAGATCTTCTCATGGGACCAGCCACAGCAGGTCAAGAGACTGATACTGTTGAACAACCTGATCACACAGCTGAGAACCAATCATCTGAGGCAACAACTCAGATTCAAGGACAATCAATCAGAAAATCCTCAAGACACGTGAAGCCTCCTGAGAGACTCATTGAGCAAATTTAAGGACTATTGTTATAGAAGGAAGTAATGTTATCTTATTCTTTCTTCAAGTTCTAGTGTATTGACATATTTCATGTGAACACACAAAGCAAGGTTAAAAAACCTTGATCATGATAATGATAATGTAAGTTCATTAAGTGTTACAGTTAAAATGCAGATTAATACAAAGAAAACATGTTGTTAGTTAAAAGTAAAATACTTTTGTTTTAAGAAAAGGAGATGTAATGATATCAGCAAATAGAGATGGTATTTGCCTGTTCGATTATGATGCCTTACCAGCATGATTGCATGTATTGATTGCTTGTGCCTGACCAGCAGAGGGCATGTGACAGAGACAAGCAAGGCAGTTCAGTTTAGTTTCAGTTTCATTCTAGATGCATCACTAGCATGATGTCTCCTGTAAATGCTGTATAAAGAGTTGAACAGACTTTAGATTACAACTCATTCTCCTTCATGAATGTGTCGTCATTGAACCCACAAAGAAAGCAATAGAGTTGAAGAGTCGCGCTGGTTCTTGGCTTGTTCACACATGCCACAGATGCACTGTAAAGGGTGCTGTGCTGGATCAGACGCTGGATTAGAGCAAGTCTCTACTCGAAAGCCCAGGTGAACTGTGAGCACCATTACTTCACCACTGATTGCAAAACCTGATCCATTGTCTTAAAATTGGCTAGCAAAGAATTCAAATGGGAGTCTAACCTGGGGGAGAGCCATATCTCTGAATAAAATTGAAGACCCTGTTAAGTCTTGAAGGCTAGATGACTTTACACTTTCTCTTTACCTTGTCTGTACTAAAAAGGTTTTATTTCTTTATAATGTTCTTTCTACTGTGCAGTACTGAGGGAGTGCTGCACTGTCGGAGGTTCCGACTTTTAGATGAGATGTTAAACCGAGGGCTCGTTTTTCTTCTCCAGTGGACGTAAAAGATCCCACAGCACTATTCGAAGAAAAGCAGTGGAGGTCTCCCTGGCGTCCTGGCCAATATTTATCACTAAACCAATAACTAAAACAGATGATCTGGTCATTTATTTCATTGCTGTTTGTGGGAGCTTGCTATGCACAAATTGGCTGCCGCATTTTCTACATTGCAACAGTGACTACCCTTCAAAAGTATTTCAGTGGCTGTAAAAAGCTTTGGGATGTTCTAAGGACATGAACGATGCTATATAATTGCAAGTCTTTCTTTATTTTCTTTCTGTTACTCATTTTTCATTGAACTTCCTCCACTTTCCTCTTACCCTGCAATATTGCTCAATGAAAACATAGGCAGGCAATCTTCTCCCAACCATCCTTCATTCCTTCTTTAGTCAGCTGTTGGGAAGTGCATGATAATAAGCTAGGGATGATATGTCCATTGAACTTTCCCTCCATTCCAATGACGAGGCAGCTAGCCAGACTTTCCATGACAGCCTGACTGAGATTGGGAACTTAGAAACAATCAGTACTAATAAATGTCCTACCACTATGTGAGCAGTAGTTTGGTGTACCACTAACCCACCCTATTGAAAAGGCATTTACCATGAGCTGCTTCTATCAGCAATTTCCTTCACTGCCTACCTTCTCCATTACAATCACGAGGAAAAAAGTCAGTTGGTTTTATACAGAAAACAAGGGGCACTGTATTTTGTGAAATAATGGGCCGTATTTTACGACCCTTATGGGTGTGTACGAGGTGCACACTCACCCGTAAGGACCATGCAAGTTCCGGGTTTAGGCATGCGAAGCGCGTGCGTGAAAACCCAGAACTTGCGATCTGTCAAGAATTCTCTTGCCAGATGATCCACATCCCCTGGAGATGGGCCTCTGCGGGTGGAGAGTTGCGCTATTTGCCCAACTTCCGCTGGCTGAATGCCCGTGAAATTCTTATGCCTGGTAAAAGCGAGCGTAAGGCCTGCTTTTACCAGCATAAGAGTTTTAAAAATAGAAAAATAAAATGTTATCACTCATTTATACATTAAAAACCCTGTCCAATAAGGTAAGTTTATTTTTAGTAACGTTAAAACATAATTTTTTTTAAAATTACATTTTCGTTTAAAATATTTAATTAAATGGCATTTTAATTAATTTTAAATATGTAATTAAAAAGAAATATTTCATGTGTTTGTGTATTTTTTAAGTGATCCCCATTCATACTTATGGGCATTCCGAACATATAGGGATTCCCTTCTTTTATTGGTTGGACCGGCCCACTTATCCCACGAACTGCCTGCGCCCCTGGGATAAGTGGGCCTCTGCCCACGGGTACCTGGAGAGGCCCAGGAGTGAGAGTTTTCGTACCTCCCGGATCACCTGGTAAATTAGTAGATTTTTTGTTGGTCGGAAGCACCCGCCCGCAAATTTTGGGCCGATATTTTATTGTTCCACTGTGATTCTCATTATTTCTTGAGGAGACAAAGTATTTTAAACAAATCCAATACAAGAAAATAACAATTGGACTGCAGAAACTGAAATAGATTCTTTAAAGAAAGAATATTGATCCATTGAGAAGGCTGGGACATTTTTCATACCTATTGCAGTAACCTAGATTTTTGATGGTCTTTAATTACAGCGTGGCTAACAAAAAGAAGTAGTATCACTAATTAAAGTTGGATGGACATGCTACATTTATAAATTAAATGGGAAAAGGGGATTACTTAAGTCTGTGGAAAAGAACCTGAAGGAATACAAAAAAGCCTATATAGAAGAGAAAAGGTAAAGTAACAAAAGTTCTCTTGTTTGGAGCTGTATATTTACTTGAGCATTCTTGGTGACTCCTGCTCTAATTTTCTCTCCCTTTCGCTGAAAAAAGTGTCTCACTTCTGTCAGTGTGGGTAATCTTCACTTATTGGCCCAGAAATTTGGGTCGGGGGCTTTCTGCGGGTGCAAGCCCCCGACCTGCACTTACCTTGCGCACCGGCTGTTGATCTGTGGGCCCCTGTGATCTGTACGAGGGAATTGGATGTAGTATCTCCAAATTTGCAGACGACACAAAGCTGGGTGGGAGGGTATGCTGTGAGGAGGATGTTGTGAAACTCCAGTACGATTTGGACAGGTTGGGTGATTGGGCAGAAACATGGCAAATGCACTATAATGTGGATAAATGTGAGGTTATCCACTTTGGTGGCAAAAACTGGAAGGCAGATTATTATTTGAATGGCAATAGATTGGGAGAAGGGGAAGTGCAAAGAGACCTGGTGTTCTTGTGCACCAGTCGCTGAAGGTAAGCATGCAGGTGCAGCAGGCGGTTAAGAAGGCAAATGGTATGTTGGCCTTCGTAGCAAGAGGGTTTGAGTACAGGAACAAGGATGTCTTGCTGCAGTTGTACAGGGCCTTGGTGAGACCACACCTTGAGTATTGTGTGCAGTTTTGGTCACCTTATCTGAGGAAGGACGCTCTTGCCATGGAAGGAGTGCAGCGAAGATTCACCAGGCTAATACCTGGGATGGCAGGAATGACGTACGAGGAGAGATTGGGTCGATTGGGCTTGTACTCACTGGAATTTAGAAGATTGAGAGGGGATCTCATCGAAACCTATAAAATTCTGTCAGGCCTGGACAGACTAGATGCAGGAAGGATGTTCCTGATGGCCGGGGTGTCCAGAACTAGGGGTCATAGCCTAATGATAAGGGGTAAGCCATTTAGGATTGAGATGAGGAGGAATTCCTTCACCCAGATAGTGGTTAACCTATGGAATTCTCCACCACAGAAGGCAGTGGAGGCCAATTCATTAAATATATTCAAGAAGGAGTTGGATATATTTCTTAAGGCGAAAGGGATCAAGGGATATGGGGAGAAGGCAGGAACGGGGTAGTGAATTTGGATGATCAGCCATGATCTCATTGAATGGCGGAGCAGGTTCGCGGGGCTGAATGGCCTACTCCTGCTCCTATCTTCTATGTTTTTATGTTTCTATGAATTCCGATCCGGGGCCTTGTCCAACTGCCAGCGCACAGTGCTTGTGTATCCTAGGGGCGCAGTTAGTTCGATGCGTCCCCAGGGATCACGTGGGCCATGGAGAGCCAATCGGAGCATGGAATGTTCCATTCATAATTCTGACAGGAAGTGATGTCAAGTCTTATAAATACTACGGCCCCAAAATAGCACTAAATCTTCAAAGAAATTTTAAAAAAACATCACATTTTTAAAATAAACTATAAATTACATGAAATAACTATTTCAAACAATAATTTAAATTTTTGAAAACAATAATTTTATTTTCTAACGGGGCTAAAAATAAACTTACCTTGCTTTAAAGTATTTAAAAATAATAAATCTGTGGGAAAAATGTTTTAATTTTAATTAATTCACCACTTACCTTGTAAAAAGCAGGCCTTACGCCTGCTTTTTACATTTTTAAATTCTGCAGGCTTATGTTCACGGGAAAACCTGTAAAAAAGACCGAAGTTCGATGCGCACGCGCAGCCCCTCCTGCGCACGCGTTCCACCTCTGAACCCCTTCGTTCAGAGGAACGGAAGTGCCGGTTTCCCGCGCATGCGCAGTGCATGCAGGAAACCGGCACTTCTATTGGACCTACGGGTGAGTACCCCGTGTGTACTTACCCGTGGAGACCCGAATTTCTGGGCCATTATTAACACTTTGTGGGTAATCTTCACTCAATATTAACACTTTGTGGGTAATCTTCACTTAATATTAGCATTAGTCTCTAGAAATACAACGTATGGCTTATACTGGGGACTCCAGAGGCTTCTTCAGTGCCACCAAGGCAGTTTTCGGACCAAGCTACCGTGGCTTAAACCCCTTACGCTCTAAGGACAGTTTAACTCTGCTCAAGGACAAGGAGGCAATTGACACAAGATGGAGGGAGCATTTTCAAGAACTGCTCAACCGACACAGTAGCGCAGATCTGGAGTCCATCAATCAATTACCGCAGAGACCAGAAAGGGAGGAAATGGGGGCACCCCCAAGCATTGTAGAAGTGCAGAATGCCATCAGGTCCATGAAAAACAACAAAGCTGCCGGCTCAGATGGGATTCCAGCAGAAATCCTTAAAAAAGGTGGTCCTGAGCTCCTGACGCACATACATGCCTTCCTCCTAAAAATATGGCAGCAGGAAGAAATTCCACAAGATCTCAGAGATGCTTTGATTGTTACTATCTTTAAAAAGGGGGAAAAGTCGGTGTGTGGTAACTACCGAGGTATCTCCCTTCTTTCTTCCACAGGAAAAGTGCTTGCCTGTGTCCTTGCTAACAGACATTTGCCGTTATCTGAGGAGGTGCTTCCAGAGTCGCAGTGTGGTTTCCGACCATCCAGAGGAACAGCTGATATGATCTTCACAGCACGTCAATTACAGGAGAAATGCCGTGAACAAAAGCAACCACTGTTCATAGCTTTCATAGACTTAACTAAAGCTTTTGACACCGTCCACTGCCAGACTTTATGGCATATCTTGTCTAAGCTTGGTTGCCCCGATAAATTCATATTAGTTCTGAGGCTGCTACATGACAACATGTCCGCAGCAGTTCTCAGCAGCAGCGGTTCTATTTCAGAGCCCTTTACAGTTGAGACAGGAGTAAAACAGGGCTGCATCATTGCTCCAACCCTTTTTGCAGTGTTCATCTCAGTTATCCTCCATCTCATCGGCAATGATCTGCCCACCGGAATTCAAATCCTTTACTGTACTGATGGCCGACTTTTCAATCTCAACAGGCTTAAGGCCAAGAGCAAAGTCTCCATCACTACCATTATGGAGTTACAGTATGCAGATGATAATGCCATCACAGCTCTTTCCGAGCATGATCTACAAAGCACCTTGAATGCTTTTTCCAGAGCCTACAAACTTCTGGGCCTCACCATGAATATAAAGAAAACCCAGGTGCTCCACCAGCCATCACCTAATCAGCTTGTAACTCCTCCCTCTATAAAGATTGATAATAACACCCTTGAAAATGTCAACACCTTTCCATATCTTGGTAGCCATTTATCCTCCAAAGCTGACATTGATTCTGAAATCCATCACCGCCTGAGTTGTGCAAGTGCAGCCTTTTCTAAACTGAGGAGGAGAGTCTTTGAAAATCATGACCTCCAAGTCCAAACTAAAATTCTTGTATACAAAGCCATCATCCTTCCCACCCTTTTATATGGAGTTGAAACCTGGACTACGTACAGTAGACATCGCGAAGCCTTACAGCAATACCACCAACGCTCTCTACGCAAAATCTTGAGGGTCAGCTGGGAGGACAAGCGTACCAACTGGAGTATACTTGAAGAGGCCAATATCTACAGCATCACTACGCTCATCATGCAGCATCAACTCCGATGGATTGGACATGTCATTCGCATGTCAGACTCACGTCTCCCCAAACAAGTTCTGTACTCCCAGGTAAAGGAAGGGCAGAGGTCTCCTGGTGGTCAAAAGAAGCGTTACAAAGATACCATCAAAGTAATCCTTAAAAAGTTCCATATCGATATTAATAACTGGGAGGAAATCGCACTGGAGAGAGACAATTGGAGAAAATGCATTCACAATGGTGCCGCACTACATGGAAAGAATCTCCAGCGTGCCGCTGAGGAAAAACGCCAGCGCCGTAAGGAGAGACAACAACTTAAGAAGACCCATACTCCAGTCACTACCAATAATTTTACATGCCCACACTGTAGTAGAGTCTGTGGATCTCGGTTTGGCCTCCACAGCCACCTGAAGACCCACAAGTAGATGACTGATGAAGGACATACCATACTCGAATTCGAGTGGTCGCCGATGATGATGATGAATCTTCACTTAATATTAACACTTTGTGGGTAATCTTCACCTCAATATTAACATTTTGTGGGTAATCTTCACCTCAATATTAACATTTTGTGGGTAATCTTCACTCAATATTAACACTTTGTGGGGAATCTTCACTCAATATTAACATTTTGTGGGTAATCTTCACTTAATATTAACATTTTGTGGGTAATCTTCACTTAATATTAACATTTTGTGGGTAATCTTCACTCAATATTAGCATTTTGTGGGTAATCTTCACTCAATATTAACACTTTGTGGGGAATCTTCACTCAATATTAACATTTTGTGGGTAATCTTCACTTAATATTAACATTTTGTGGGTAATCTTCACTTAATATTAACATTTTGTGGGTAATCTTCACTCAATATTAGCATTTTGTGGGTAATCTTCACTTAATATTAACACTTTGTGGGTAATCTTCACTTAATATTAACATTTTGTGGGTAATCTTCACTTAATATTAACATTTTGTGGGTAATCTTCACTCAATATTAGCATTTTGTGGGTAATCTTCACTTAATATTAACACTTTGTGGGTAATCTTCACTTAATATTAGCATTTTGTGGGTAATCTTCACTTAATATTAACATTTTGTGGGTAATCTTCACTTAATATTAACACTTTGTGGGTAATCTTCACTCAATATTAACTCTTTGTGGGTAATCTTCACTCAATATTAACTCTTTGTGGGTAATCTTCACTCAATATTAGCACTTTGTGGGTAATCTTCACTCAATATTACTATTTTGTGAGTAATCTTCACCTCAATATTAGCCGTTTGTGGGTAATCTTCACTCAATATTAACACTTTGTGGGTAATCTTCACCTCAATATTAGCACTTTGTGGGTAATCTTCACCTCAATATTAGCACTTTGTGGGTAACCTTCACTCAATATTAACACTTTGTGGGTAATCTTCACCTCAATATTAGCACTTTGTGGGTAATCTTCACCTCAATATTAACACTTTGTGGGTAATCTTCACTTAATATTAGCACTTTGTGGGTAATCTTCACCTCAATATTAACACTTTGTGGGTAATCTTCACTCAATATTAGCACTTTGTGGGTAATCTTCACTCAATATTAGCACTTTGTGGGTAATCTTCACTCAATATTAGCACTTTCTGGGTAACCTTCACTCAATATTAGCACTTTGTGGGTAATCGTCACTCAATATTAACACTTTGTGTGTAATCTTCACTCAATATTAACACTTTGTGGGTAATCTTCACTCAATATTACTATTTTGTGGGTAATCTTCACTTAATATTAACACTTTGTGGGTAATCTTCACTTAATATTAGCACTTTGTGGGGAATCTTCATTCAATATTAACACTTTGTGAGTAATCTTCACTTAATACTAGCACTTTGTGGGGAATCTTCATTCAATATTAGCACTTTGTGAGTAATCTTCACTTAATACTAGCACTTTGTGGGGAATCTTCACTCAATATTAACACTTTGTGGGTAATCTTCACTCAATATTAACACTTTGTGGGTAATCTTCACTTAATATTAGCACTTTGTGGGGAATCTTCACTCAATATTAACACTTTGTGGGTAATCTGCACCTTAATATTAGCACTTTGTGGGTAATCTTCACTCAATATTAGCACTTTCTGGGTAACCTTCACTCAATATTAACTCTTTGTGGGTAATCTTCACTCAATATTAGCACTTTGTGGGTAATCTTCACTCAATATTACTATTTTGTGAGTAATCTTCACCTCAATATTAGCACTTTGTGGGTAATCTTCACTCAATATTAACACTTTGTGGGTAATCTTCACCTCAATATTAGCACTTTGTGGGTAATCTTCACCTCAATATTAGCACTTTGTGGGTAACCTTCACTCAATATTAACACTTTGTGGGTAATCTTCACCTCAATATTAGCACTTTGTGGGTAATCTTCACCTCAATATTAACACTTTGTGGGTAATCTTCACTTAATATTAGCACTTTGTGGGTAATCTTCACCTCAATATTAACACTTTGTGGGGAATCTTCACTCAATATTAGCACTTTGTGGGTAATCTTCACTCAATATTAGCACTTTGTGGGTAATCTTCACTCAATATTAGCACTTTCTGGGTAACCTTCACTCAATATTAGCACTTTGTGGGTAATCGTCACTCAATATTAACACTTTGTGTGTAATCTTCACTCAATATTAACACTTTGTGGGTAATCTTCACTCAATATTACTATTTTGTGGGTAATCTTCACTTAATATTAACACTTTGTGGGTAATCTTCACTTAATATTAGCACTTTGTGGGGAATCTTCATTCAATATTAACACTTTGTGAGTAATCTTCACTTAATACTAGCACTTTGTGGGGAATCTTCATTCAATATTAACACTTTGTGAGTAATCTTCACTTAATACTAGCACTTTGTGGGGAATCTTCACTCAATATTAACACTTTGTGGGTAATCTTCACTCAATATTAACACTTTGTGGGTAATCTTCACTTAATATTAGCACTTTGTGGGGAATCTTCACTCAATATTAACACTTTGTGGGTAATCTGCACCTTAATATTAGCACTTTGTGGGTAATCTTCACTCAATATTAACACAATGGGGCAGAAATTCCTCCCCAAACGCGTGAGTACGGAAGGGGTACTCACGGGTCTGGCCGGAGGAAATGCCGGTTTTCAGCATGCACAGCGCATGCGCTGAAAACCGGCATTTCCTCTCCTCTCACCCAAGAGGTGAAGAGGCTAGCGCATGTGCTGTAGGGGGCAGCGCGTGCGCCTTGGATTTCCTCTGTTTTGGGGGATTTGCGCATGTGTAAAGGCCTCCGGTCTTTATGCTTGTAAAAAGCACACGTAAGTATTTATTTTTACAGGTAAGTAGTGTTTTAGAGCAATTTAGAATTTTTTTTCCACAGGTTTATTATTTTAAAGAATCTACAATAAGGTAAGTTTAGTTTTAGACCCTTTATATTAAAAAATTATTTTTTTCAAAAAAAAAAATTGTTGTTTAAATTATTTTTTTCAAGTTATTTATATTTAATTTAATGATTGGGATGTTTTTTAAAATTTTATTTAAAGTTTAAGTAGTGTTTTGGGGTGCAGTACTTCTCATGAGTTTGACAGTTCTTACTCTCAAACTTATGAATGAAGTTTCCCCTCCCCTGATTGGCTGTACAGTGCTCACCTGATCCCAGCCGGCACATCACACTAACTACGCCGTTGGGTCAGGTTAGCACAGCGCGCCGACATCAGAACCGGGCCACTGACAGGAAATCCACTGCGGGCCAGGTTTCAGATGTCGGCGCGCAGGGTGAGCGCATATCGGGGGCTTCCACGCGCGGCAAGCCCCCGACACCAAGTTCTGGGCCATTGTGGGTAATCTTCACTCAATATTACTATTTTGTGGGTAATCTTCACTCAATATTAACATTTTGTGGGTAATCTTCACTTAATATTAACAATTTGTGGGTAATCTTCACTTAATATTAACACTATGTAGGTAATCTTCACTTAATATTAACACTTTGTGGGTAATCTTCACTCAATATTAACACTTTGTGGGTAATCTTCACTTAATATTAACACTTTGTGGGTAATCTTCACTTAATATTAACACTTTGTGGGTAATCTTCACTCAATATTAACAATTTGTGGCTAATCTTCACTCAATATTAACACTTTGTGGGTAATCTTCACTCAATATTAACATTTTGTGGGTGATCTTCACTTAATATTAACACTATGTAGGTAATCTTCACTTAATTTTAACACTTTGTGGGTAATCTTCACTCAATATTAACAATTTGTGGGGAATCTTCACTTAATATTAACACTTTGTGGGTAATCTTCACTTAATATTAACACTTTGTGGGCAATCTTCAATATTAACACTTTGTGGGTAATCTTCACTTAATATTTACATTTCGTGGGTAATCTTCACCTCAATATTAACACTTTGTGGGTAATCTTCACTCAATATTAACATTTTGTGGGTAATCTTCACCTCAATATTAACACTTTGTGGGTAATCTTCACCTCAATATTAGCACTTTGTGGGTAATCTTCACCTCAATATTAGCACTTTGTGGGTAATCTTCACCTCAATATTAGCATGTTGTGGGTAATTTTCACTCAATATTAACATTTTGTGCGTAATCTTCACTTAATATTAACACTTTGTGGGTAATCTTCACTTAATATTAACACTTTGTGGGTAATCTTCACTTAATATTAGCACTTTGTGGGTAATCTTCACCTCAATATTAACACTTTGTGGGTAATCTTCACTCAATATTAACACTTTGTGGGTAATCTTCACTCAATATTAACACTTTGTGGGTAATCTTCACTCAATATTAACACTTTGTGGGTAATCCTCACCTCATTATTAACACTTTGCGGGTAATCTTCACCTCAATATTAGCATTTTGTGGGTAATCTTCACCTCAATATTAGCATATTGTGGCTAATCTTCACCTCAATATTAGCACTTTGTGGGTAAGCCTCACTCAATATTAACATTTTGTTGGTAATCTTCACCTCAATATTAGCATTTTGTGTCTAATCACCTCAATATTAGCACTTTGTGGGTAAGCCTCACTCAATATTAACACTTTGTGGGTAATCCTCACTTAATATTAGCATTTTGTGGGTAATCTTCACCTCAATATTAGCACTTTGTGGATAATCTTCACTCAATACAACACTTTGTGGGTAATCTTCACTCAATATTAACACTTTGTGGGTAATCTTCACCTCAATATTAACACTTTGTGGGTAATCTTCACTCAATATTAGCACTTTGTGGGGAATCTTCACTCAATATTAACACTTTGTGGGTAATCTTCACCTCAATATTAACACTTTGTGGGTAATCTTCATTTAATATTAGCACTTTGTGGGGAATCTTCACTCAATATTAACACTTTGTGAGTAATCTTCACTTAATATTAGCACTTTGTGGGGAATCTTCACTCAATATTAACACTTTGTGGGTAATCTTCACTCAATATTAACACTTTGTGGGTAATCTTCACTTAATATTAGCACTTTGTGGGGAATCTTCACTCAATATTAACACTTTGTGGGTAATCTTCACTCAATATTAACACTTTGTGGGTAATCTTCACCTCAATATTAGCACTTTGTGGGTAATCTTCACTCAATATTAACACTTTGTGGGGAATCTTCACTCAATATTAACACTTTGTGGGTAATCTTCACCTCAATATTAACACTTTGTGGGTAATCTTCATTTAATATTAGCACTTTGTGGGGAATCTTCACTCAATATTAACACTTTGTGAGTAATCTTCACTTAATATTAGCACTTTGTGGGGAATCTTCACTCAATATTAACACTTTGTGGGTAATCTTCACTCAATATTAACACTTTGTGGGTAATCTTCACCTCAATATTAACACTTTGTGGGTAATCTTCATTTAATATTAGCACTTTGTGGGGAATCTTCACTCAATATTAACACTTTGTGAGTAATCTTCACTTAATATTAGCACTTTGTGGGGAATCTTCACTCAATATTAACACTTTGTGGGTAATCTTCACTCAATATTAACACTTTGTGGGTAATCTTCACTTAATATTAGCACTTTGTGGGGAATCTTCACTCAATATTAACACTTTGTGGGTAATGTGCACCTTAATATTTGCACTTTGTGGGGAATCTTCACTCAATATTAACACTCTGTGGGTAATCTTCACTCAATATTAGCACTTTGTGGGTAATCTTCACTCAATATTAACACTTTGTGGGTAATCTTCACTTAATAATAGCACTTTGTGGTAAACTTCACCTCAATACCAGCACTTTGTGGGTAATCTTCACCTCAATATTAGCACTTCGTGGGTAATGTTCACCTCAATATTAACACTTTATGGGTAATCTTCACCTCAATATTAACACTTTGTGGGTAATCTTCACCTCAATATTAACACTTTGTGGGTAATCTTCACCTCAATATTAGCACTTTGTGGGTAATCTTCACTCAATATTAACACTTTGTGGGTAATCTTCACCTCAATATTAGAATTTTGTGGCTAATCTTCACCTCAATATTAGCACTTTGTGGGTAATCCTCACTCAATATTAACACTTTGTGGGTAATCTTCACCTCAATATTAGCATTTTGTGGGTAATCTTCACCTCAATATTAGCATTTTGTGGCTAATCTTCACCTCAATATTAGCATTTTGTGGGTAATCTTCACTCAATATTAACATTTTGTAGGTAATCTTCACCTCAATATTAACACTTTGTGGGTAATCCTCACTCAATATTAACACTTTGTGGGTAATCTTCACTCAATATTAACATTTTGTAGGTATTCTTCACCTCAATATCAGCATTTTGTGCGTAATCTTCACCTCAATATTAACACTTTGTGGGTAATCTTCACTCTATATTAATACATTGTGGGTAATCTTCACCTCAGTTTTAGCACTTTGTGGTTAATCTTCACCTCAATATTAGCACTTTGTGGGTAATCTTCACTCAATATTAACACTTTGTGGGTAATCTTCACTCAATATTAACACTTTGTGGGTAATCTTCACTCAATATTAACACTTTGTGGGTAATCTTCGCTCAATTTTAACATTTGTACATAATCTTCACCTCAATATTATCATTTTGTGGTTATTCTTCACCTCAATATTAACATTTGTGGGTAATCTTCAATCAATATTAACATTTGTGCATAATCTTCACCTCAATATTAGCATTTTGTGAGTATTCTTCACTTCAATATTAACACTTTGTGGGTAATCTTCACTTAATATCAGCGGTCAGCGTTTTGTGTGAGAGTTTATAACGGCTAAAATATCACAGGCTATCCAAGGGGCTGATTTTTTCTGTGCCAACGGCTTTCTGGTCGACGTCCAACACTGCCGACTCATTAATGCGTCCACTTTCCACGCGGTGCCTTGCCACCGCAGCACCGCCGTCTCCTGGTCGGTCGCCTGTGCAGTTCCATCGCAGGACGGGTTTACGCGCCTACTCGGCAAGTTCCCGGAGCTCACCAGGCCTCCATTTTCAGCAGCAGTCGCAAGGCACGGTGTGGCACATCACATCACCACGACGGGATCACCTGTTTACGCTCAGGCACGAAGATTGGTACCCGGAAAGCTTGCAGTTGCAAAGGCGGAGTTTCAGACCATGGAGCGCCTTGGGATTGTCCGACGTTCCGACAGTCCTTGGTCCTCCCCACTACACATTGTCCCTAAACCAGGCGGTGGATGGAGGCCTTGCGGGGATTACAGATGCCTTAATGAAGCCACTACGCCGGATAGGTATCCAATACCGCATATACAAGATTTTTCGGCTCATCTGGCTGGCAACTCAGTATTTTCCAAAGTAGATCTCGTCCGCGGATATCACCAAGTTCCTGTGTATCCTCAGGATTTCCCCAAAACGGCGGTCATCACACCGTTTGGCCTTTTTGAGTTCCTCCGAATGCCGTTCAGATTGAAAAATGTGGCTCAGGCCTTTCAGCAACTCATGGACTCTGTGTTACGGGATCTTCCCTTCATTTTCGTTTACTTGGATGACATTATCATTGCTAGTAAGGATACGAATGAGCACATGGTCCATTTACGTACACTCTTTGCCCGTCTCAGCCAACATGGCCTCATCATAAACCTAGCCAAATGCCAGTTTGGGTTAACCAGCATTGACTTTCTGGGGCATAGGATTACCTCAGAAGGCGCCGTCCCACTGGCCACCAAGGTAGAGGCTGTTACGGCATTCCCGCGGCCCCACACAATCAAATCTCTTCAGGAGTTCCTGGGGATGGTAAATTTTTATCATCGTTTTGTCCCCAAGGCAGCCCAGTTGATGCAGCCGCTGTACGAAGTACTCAAAGGGAAGTTGGGCAAGGACGTTATCACTTGGACACCGCAGATGGACCAGGCATTGCTTGACACCAAGGCGGCATTGGCAGATGCAACCATGCTTGCACACCCACTCCCGGGTGCGACCGTCGCCCTCACTACCGATGCCTCCGACTACGCCATCGTGGCGGTTCAGGAACAATGGGTCGACGGGACTTGGCAGCCGTTGGCCTTTTTCAGCCGCCAACTGCGCAAGAACGAGCGAAAATATAGCACTTTTGACAGGGAGTTACTGGCCCTGTTTTTGGCCATCCGGCATTTTCATTTTCTCCTAGAAGGGCGCCCGTTCACTGCGTTCGTGGACCATAAGCCACTCACGTTCACAATGGCCAAAACGGCAGCACCGTGGTCAGCTCGGCAACAGCGCCACCTTACATTTATATCCGAATTTACGACGGATTTACGACATGTATCCGGCAAAGATAATCTCGTGGCCGATTGCCTTTCACGTGCCCCAGTCCAGGCAGTTCACCTGGGAATCGATTTCGTCGGGTTGGTGGAAGAACAACTGGCAGATCCCGAAGTACAGGCGTATCGGACCACGCCTTCTAGTTTGCAGGTAGCCGATGTTATGTTACAAGCAGCAGGAACCACGCTCTTGTGCAACACATCCATGGGAGTGCCCCGGCCCATTGTGCCGGTCGAATGGCGTAAGAAGATTTTTCAGGCTATACACGGTTTATCACACCCGGGGATGCGAGCTTCACAACGGCTCATGTCCCGCAAATTTGTTTGGAAAGGGATGCATTCGGACGTTTGGGACTGGACAAACAATTGCGTGGACTGTCAAAAATCAAAGGTCCATCATCATGTTAAGGCTCCAGTGGCCATCTTCCCGGTGCCGGAACGCTGGTTCGCTCACGTACACGTGGACTTAGTGGGTCCTCTCCCCGCTTTGCGGGGTTTCACGCATCTCCTGACGGTAGTGGACCGCACCACCAGGTGGCCAGAGGTGATTCCCTTGGTCGTTACCGCTGCAGTGGACATCTCCAGGGTGTTCATTTCGTCGTGGGTGGCTCGGTTTGGGGTGCCATCTGACATCTCCTCCGACCGAGGTCCACAATTCACGTCAGAGTTGTGGAACGCAGTTGCACAGGGCTTGGGTACCAAGCTGCACGGTACCATCGCTTACCATCCGCAGGCGAATGGTCTGTGTGAGAGGTTTCATCGGTCTCTCAAGGCGTCCCTCCGTGCCAGCTTGTGTGGTCCCAATTGGGTGGACAGGCTCCCCTGGGTGATGCTAGGCCTCCGCACAGTCCCCAAAGATGACCTCCAGTCTTCATCGGCTGAGTTAGTCTACGGTCAAGCACTTCGAGTACCAGGGGATTTCCTCCCTCCACATACAGAACCATGGTCGCCGGCTCAGCATCTCCTTCAGCATCATGAGGCAGCAAAGAATTTCCTGCCTATTCCAACCTCGCATCACAGCCTACAGAGGCCTCATGTTCCGGCAGAACTCATGAGCTCCGATTACGTTTTTATTTGGCAGGACGCTCACAGAGATCCGCTCAGACCATCTTATGCTGGACTGTTTCGGGTCATCTCATCGGGAGAAAAAATTTTCACGGTCAAAGTGGGAGGCAAGTCCGATACCATCTCTATCGACCGACTTAAACCAGCCCATCTAGATTGGTGTGAACCAGTTGTTGTCGCCCAGCCACCTCGCCGTGGACGACCACCTTTGACTTCCAGACCAGTTATGCAACAGCCCGCCATTGAACCGCCTGCTTCTGCCTCATCCTCGCCCACACCTCCTGCTACTGTTTCCTCCACCCCTGATGCACCGCTTCAGACACAGCCAAGCACCAGCTCGTCTTCCAACGTTCCACTGCTGCTGCCTGAGTTTTGTAGTTGTTCGGGCAGAATCATCAAACCTCCTGTTCGTTTGACACTGTCTGTTAAAGAGAATTCTGGGGGGGCACCTGTGGCAGAGCCACCAAGAGACTCGGGGCAATTAGCAATAATCCCTTTAACTACAGTGTAGTGCAGCTGCGGACTGCACCTTTAAACTGTCTGTTAACTATACTGTATGTACTTTCTTGCACTCTGCATGATGACGTCATGACGCCGATCACGTGACCACCAGTGGCACGGAGAACGTGATGATGTCATGACGTCAGCTTCCATAAACCTTGCAGCAGTTGTTGAGGGGCTGGCCAGCTGAACAGACCTGTGTACATCTTCTCCTGTAGTTTTACCAGTTAACTTGTTTGTTTATTAAACTTTGTTATTTTGTTTCACTGAGTTGAGCTCCAGTATTCGGATAGGAACCTCCGTTCCTATAACTTCATGTTGGAGATTGTCTTAAAAGATCCTGTTAGATGCTTAAGGACATTGTATTGATGCTCTATAGAAGCCAATGTATTTTCCCCCAGAAACTTTGGTAGGCCCGTGGAGATTCCTATATATGGAGTATATCACAACAGTAATAATGAGTTGTGGCAGTTTATTTCCGATTATGAAAGTGTCATTGGGTACAAATAATGGGATATATTCATAGCTATCTGGAATGAGTAAAATTGGAACTCAATGTTACTGGTTAAATATTTAGTTCATTCACTGGAGATTATGGTTTCTGGCTTTATTTCTGGAATTTAATATTGGCCCAGAACTTCGGGTCGCCATGGGTGAGTATGCACGGGGTACTCACCCATAAGCCCAATGGAAGTGCCAGTTTCCTGCATGCACTGTGCATGCGCGGGAAACCGGCACTTCCATTCCCCTGAAAGCAGGGGTTAAGAGGTCGAACGTGTGCACGGGAGAGGCTGTGCGTGCGAGTCGAACTTACGTTTTTTTCCCAGGTTTTCCCAGGAGGGTAAGTCTCCAGAAGTTAGACATTTAAAAAGCAGGCGTAAGGTCTGCTTTTTACAAGGTAAGTGGTGAATTAATTAAAGTTAAAACATTTTTTCCACAGGTTTATTATTTTTAAATACTTTAAAGCAAGGTATGTTTATTTTTAGCCCTGTTAGAAAACAAAATTATTTTTTTCAAAAATTTAAATTATTGTTTGAAATAGTTATTTCATGTAATTTATAGTTTATTTAAAAAATGTGATTTTTTTTTTTACATTTATTTGAAGATTTAGTGATGTTTTGGGGCCCGTAGTATTTATAAGGTTTGACAGGTCTTCCTGTAATGTGTAACACTGGTGGTGGGGGGGGCACAGTTGTGGCAGAATTGTGATTCTGAATGTCAAAGGCCTAAAAATTTTGTTCCACAGCACCCGTTGTTTGGGCACTATGGGTGCTGAACTGGGTCCAAAATGGCATCCAAGCAGTGCGGGTGCACTTCTGGTGAGGACCACATCAAACGCCATCTTGTTGAACGTGCGCTGGAAGTATGGTAAGTAGGCAGGTTGTGATGTCAATCAACGTGCAACGCTCATTTGATGCCAGCGCTGCTATTTTCGTCATCATCGCTGGAGCTAACACCTTGTCTTAACCTCACGCAGCTCAACATGCATTCATCAGCAGAAAGGACCCCCCACCAGCGCGACTTTAAGGGATCATCACCAACTTTGAGGTAACTTGCTTTTTGATCACTACTGGCTCTGTGTAAGTTTGTAGAAGTCTTTTGTATTTTCCACAGTTTGAAGCGAATGAGGTGACAGGGAGTGGTGCTGTAAGTGGAGAATGACTTGTTCTGGTCAGACCACTTGCTCCCAGTCATGGGTGCTCTGGTTGTCATCCTCCTTGGCCTGCAACATGATAGGGAGATGGAACAGAGGCAGCAAAGAAGAGGACAAGCTGCTCGCAGAGGGAGGAGGAGGAGGGGGAGCAGGGCTCTCAGTTGGAGACCTTACCCACCTAGGGTCTTTCGAGAGCAATTCTCTTACCTAAGCCTGAGCCAGTTGCAGTGTGTGAAGCATCGGCACTTTACGAAGGAGGTGCTCACAGAACTCAGCCATCTCTTGCAACCAGACCTGCAGCCTAACTCAAGGGTTGACAGAGAACAACAGGTTCGGCCTCCTAGATCCATTGCCGCTCCCCCGGGCAGAGCATCAGCAATTCTAGTAATCTGCTAGCGTACAGACAGCTGTGACACCCTGCAAACCCCTTTAAAGACTGGTAAACACGGCAATGATGGCAGCAGTCTGTGCTTATGTGGCAGCAAGCTGAGCTTGCATGACTTCAGTCTGAGCTTCCATTTCAGCACTCAGATGTTGGTTGGCTTCTGCTTGTGCTGCAATGGAAGCTGAGACTTCGGCCATCAGACGTGGCATGATGGTTGGGTCCACAAGTGTGTTAATGGATCTGCCCAGCCCTTCCACGCTGGAAAAGATGGGCTTCAAGCTCTGCCCAAAGCCCCGTGCAAGACTGGAGGTGGACTCCTCCATGTTCCATGACATTGCATTCAGGCTTTCTGGTAGGCCTGCCAATGCACCAAGCATTTAATTGTGCAAACCCATCAGCGTTCTTCTGTAGGCCACCCCATCAAAGTCCTCATCAGAGACCTTTGTAGCAGAACTTGTGTGCTATCTTGCCCTCCGGGGAGCTGGCACCTGCGCTACCCTTATCCCCTGCCCTGGCTGCAGGTCAGTCATGCCTGGTGCCTCACCACTGATCCCGCATCTAACTTACACGGAGTTAGTGACTGGGAGCATGAAATCGAGTGATGGTGTTTCTTCATCCTGTTGAAGCACTGGCTGGGCAGGCTGGATTTCTTTGGTGTCTGAAATGAGAAATGCACAATGGTAGGTGTTGTGTATGTACCTTTAAGAGAAGAACTGATTCTATACTGCAGTAGCGGCAGTGACCACCCCTGTATGTAAAGCCATAGCAGGCTTCTGTACTTCAGTCTTGAATTACTCTCTGTTCAGTAAATACCTGTTTTATTGTTCTCCTGCAGTCTGAGTATTATTGATCCTCGGACACTACACTGGCGACGGGCAGGTTTGAACTCTCCTGCAGTACTGCATCACCTCACGGGGATCTTTTCCCTGAAGAGAAGCTTCTTGGAGGTCGAAGTCAGAACGGCGGGCGTCGACCGCGGGCAACCGCCCAGGGATTCATCGGAGAGTTGCAGGGGAGGCTGTGGAGAGCTGGGCCTGGCTCCCCAGTCGAGGTGTTCCAGCAAGTCGTGCTGGTAGCAGGTAGTGCGCTGACCCTTCCAGACTGCGGCGGGCTCGGGCTTGATCGAGCGGCTCTGCAAAGGGGCCGTGCAGCGTTGTCGGGAGGAAGAGAGAGAGAGAGGGTGGAGCGCACAGGGCGCGGTCGGTGCTCAAGAACAGGGCAGCGTGGAGAAGATAGAACGTGGGGAAGGAAAAGTGAGATGCGCCGAAGCCGCGGGTCGCCGCCATTACCCTGTAGAACGCTAGGAGCAGCGTGGCAGCAAGGGGAAGAAGGAAAAGCGTGGGAGGTGCCATTTTATTCCATTGGGGAAGAAGGAAAAGCGCGGGAAGCGCCATTTTAAATCACCCAAGATGCCGAAGAGTGGCAGTATCACTGCTTTTGACAACGAGGTCGAAGACTGGACCACGTATGTGGAAAGAATTGAAGTGTACTGCAATGCCAATGAGGTGGCCAATGGAAAGAAGGCGTCGGTATTATTAAATTTGATGGGCGCGAGAGCGTACGGCCTATTGCGGAATTTAATTACCCCAGCTAAACCAATGGAGAAAAGTTTTGAAGAGATTGTTAATATCTTACAGGAACACCTAGGCCTAGAAATTCATTGTAGCCACTTTTGGGGCGTTAAAGTCGGGCGGCCGCTAAAGTTTGCGCCCGCCGCCAAATCGAGGCCACTTCTGCGATATTCATGAACTTCGCCCTAAGAGTTTGCTCGAGCGCTAAAACTGGTGCTGGACGCCTCTCTTTAGGTGCTAAGCCGGAGGTGCTGAGCGAGAGCGCCCAGGCCGGGCGCAGCACAGGTGCAGCCATCTCGTGATTGACAGCAGACACCCTGGCGCCGGCCAGCTCTTAAGGGGGAAGGGTCGACTTTGTCTGCTGCCACGCCCTGGATATTGGAGCCCTCCAGCTAGGCCTGAACACTGCTGCTGGACCCAAATAGCGCCTGAAGCCATGCAGAGGGCCCGTGAACGAGCGCAGCGCTTCTCAGAGCGTGATCTGAGTGTGCTGGTTGGTGGTGTGGAGAAGAGGCGCCATATTTTGTACCTGGATAATGGCAGGAGGGCGCCGCTCCGCGTCTACCGGAGAGCCTGGAGGCATGTCGCCAGCAAGGTGTCAGCCAACAGCGAGGTCCCCAGGACCGGTGTCCAATGCCGCAAAAAGTTTAATGACCTCACGCGGATTGTCAGGGTGAGTACCCTTTCCAGTGACCTCCTCATCCTTGCATGTGCACCTCACATTATGGGCAAAGGGACCTGAAAGCCCTAATGGTCAGCCCTCATCCAGCAGCTATGGGACAGGCATGAACATCAATTGCACATTCTGCACTTAACACACTGGCCAAGCTATTCCACCATGGGAGGCAGTGCACACAAGATCAGGGCGACACACTGGCCAGGCTATTCCACCATGGGAGGCAGTGCACACAAGATCAGGGCGACACACTGGCCAGGCTATTCCACCATGGGAGGCAGTGCACACAAGATCAGGGCGACACACTGGCCAGGCTATTCCACCATGGGAGGCAGTGCACACAAGATCAGGGCGACACACTGTACTTAGAGGCCATCCTTTCTCTTGCAGGCCAAGCTGGCTAATAATCGGAAGAGCCGGACTGCGACCGGGGGAGGCCGACCCCAGATCCAGCCGCTCACCGAGCTTCAACATCGCATGGAGCGCATCATGGGTGCCCGGGTGATTGGCCCTGTTGCATGTGGAGATGCCAACCCTGTTCTGGGCACCAATGGTAAGGACATCCACGTTTGGACCTCTCTCGTCCCACTTGCGCATCAGATCTACATCCTTTGCCACTGTCCGACCAATGCGCTGAATGCCACCACTCATGCATCCCTCGCTGATGGCCTCTCCTCACTCTAAAGCTACTCTTGTGCCTTCCTGGTTTCAGATGGTGAGGAGGAGGTCCTTGAACTTGCCAGTGACAGCCCCTCAGAGGAGGAGGAGGAGGAGGAGCAAGAGGAAGGCGGCCCATCAGGGGAACCCTCAGCCGTGGCAACCCATGCCAATGTAGGGGACACGTCTTCCCTGGAGGGGAGCGTCACGGAAGTGTCGGAGGGGAGGGGAGCTCATGGGACCTGCGGCCTGCAGAAACGCGGGAGGGGGGTGCCAGGTCGGCGGCCTCCTACCCAGAGGGAGAGTCCGGCCTCCAGTCCGGAGATGATCTTCGCCGAGGAGATGGAACGCCTCGAGGACTTGTCCGCGGAGTCGGAGCGCCGGCACACGGAGCTCATGGGGGTAGTGGCACGGTTGCCTGAGGCCATCGAGTCCCTCTCTCGGAGTGTCACCGACGTCGGGGCCTCACAGGCCACCAGTCGGGCGGAATTCGGGGCAGCTCAGGCAGCGAGTGGCCAGGTGATCAGTGGTGCCGTGCAGTCACTGGGTGCTCTGATGCGGTCACTGAACAGGTCAACACGGGCACTCACTGCTGCCACACTCGCTGTGTCAGCCAGGCATCGCCAGGGCACCCGGCGCGCTGCAGCAGCACAGCGGTCTGTCCCTCGGCAGATTGGTGCGCATGCTGCAGTGCTGGCCCGGGCGAGTGCCAGTGTCTCAGGCGACCAGCGAGCACCTGCCATCCACCAGCTTGCCCCCATTCCTCCAGCCGCCACTGCCACTCCCCCAGTGGAGCTGCCAGGAGCTGCTGCAGTGACTGGTGCTGGCCAGCCACAGCTGCAGCATTCAACAGCCGCCCGCTCGACGGCCAGACCACGACTAGGCCGACCCCCAAGGGCATCTGCCGTCACGACATGTGCCCCTCTGGAGCCTGCCCCCAGCCTTGCAGCAGCCAATGGCCTTACTTTGAGGAGGAGCAGCAGGGTGGGCAGGGGCCACACAAAGATGGCCAAAGCATCGACCTAGCGGGCCAAAAAGTCGAATGTGTGGCCAGTTGTGTTTGTTTTCTGAGGCCGAGAATTGGATGTTTGTTTTTTGAAGGCCGAGGATGTGATGTTTGTTTTTTACGAAGGCCGAGGATGACGGCCATTTTAATTGCACTGTTTTGTTAATCCTCTCCAGGTTGTGGGAGCGAGTAATGTGTTTGAGTGTTTTTTGGGGGTTTCGTCTGTTTTTGGTTTTCATGTGGGAGGGGCCCTGAGTTTGTACAATAAAGCATTTTATTTATTAACATTGTCCATGTTTGATCTTTGAAGTGTTTGTTGCCTTAACCGGCTGAGGGCTTGCGGAGCGGCTGCAATCATGTTCTTTCATTGGCACAAGACATTCCCTGACAGGGGGCCTAGAAGTGACGTTCAATAAGCCGCCGACGGGCGGCCCTTGGACCTTGTGCCTCCCTCCTGGGCTGGTACTCCTCGTCCTCCTCCTCCTCATGCTCCTCCTGCTCCTCCTCCTGAGGTGGGGGTCCAACGTGAGGTGGCAGTGCCTGAGTCCTGCGGATAGCCAGGTTGTGCAGCATGCAGCAAACAACGACGAATTGGGAGACTCGGTCCTGCGAATACTGGAGGGCTCCCCCGGAGCGATCGAGACAGCGGAACCGTTGCTTGAGGACGCCGATTGTTTGTTCTATGATGTTCCTAGTCGCTTGATGGCTCTCATTGTATGCCTCTTCAGCAGGGGTCGTGGGCGCGCGGAGCGGGGTCATGAGCCAGGTACACAAAGGATAGCCTTTGTCCCCGATAAGCCATCCTCTTGGGGGAGGCTGTGCCTGGACCATGTGTAAGATTCGCAATTTTCAGCAAAAATCACGCAAGAAAACTGGATAAAATTAAGACTGTTTATTGACCAAAGTAAGCTTGCACAGAAAAACCTTTGATAAAAGGGCATACAAAATGGCCGCCAGGCCCCGTGATCAGTTTATGAACCATTTTACTTCTGTTACTGCAAGCCAGACAGGCTTGTGGATTGAAGACAGTGAGCCCACGAAAGCCAATCTCTGGGAACCGAAACTCAGAGCAACAGCATACATATTCAATGGATTATAAGTACAGGATGGGGCCCATCAAGATATGGGCGGACAATGTAAAAACACTTATACCCATTTATCGTACAAAGGAAAAACCGATTAGCAGCCATCAAGGAAAATGTCCGGACCGATCAATATGCGAACCGAGCCACGGTGACAATGCAAAAGACATTGAAAGACATTATCGGCCAGGAAGGCCAGTTTAAGTTATCACCGGCTCCGTTACAAGACAAAGCGCCCCTGCAGAGATTTCTGCCCGCCAAAATTAATACAAAGACAGGACTATGATTTGGCGGGAGATAAGACTGTCCCAAAAGAGTATAACTATGGATTGAAAGTCCATCTAAAAAACTTCGGACTCCGGGTTACTTGAACAACTTCTTCTTCACTGCCACGGCTTTCTTGTTGGGCGACTTCAGGCTTCCATTTTCTTCAAGAACTTTCTTCTACGAGGAACGAACGAAGGGCGGACGGTGCCCGGATCGGCGCCTCTTCCACTTCGGCAGATCGATGAAAACGTTTTCGTCTTTTTAAAGACGGACGGTTTCGGTAAAAGGACAACGTGGTCGGTGTTCAGCCAAACAAGGCTCGGCCACGACGAGAAGACGACGAGGGTGGCCCGGGTACTGGGGTCGGGAGATCATCGACGACCCAGGCCGACGGAGAAGAAACCCTCTGGAGAACCGGCGATCGATGCCACAAGATTCTCCCAAGTGCATAGCCTGCATCTGGGTCTGCTCCATGAACCCAAATTGACTTGGTGGATCTCAACCTTAACGAGCGCTCATCGAGGCTGGGTCTACCCCACCGCCTCGAGGGAGGAGAGAATATCGACTGCGCCAGAAGTTTCCAAATCCACGTGACGACGGAAAGCGGTGCCAAAAAGGCTGCGAACCCCCCTTTCTCGCGATTTCGAGAGTGGTGAGCATGATCCCAAGTTCCCCAGGTCGAAACTTAGTTTAGGTATAGGGGAGGGAGTTAAGGGAAATCGTAATGTGTTTCCCCTTTTTCGATGTGCCGTGTGTTCCCCATTTCCATAGAGTCAAGTTCATAAATTTGTGCATGATTGTAGTAACTTTAATCTGTGCCTATGATATGTATTTTGTAATGCTTCAAACTGTTTAAAAATAAAAGCATCCATTTCGTGCTATTCAACCTGGTCTATTGAGTTCTTTCTCTGCACTACTGTTCTCTGCACCTAAGTCCAAGGTCTAGAACCGTAGGGGGGAGTGGGTCGAACCACTCAAGGGTAATTATTGCACGAAGCCTGGCAGGAGACCAGAAAGAGCAAGAGAAACCCCCTACAGAAATGGCGACCACGACAGGACCTTGGCAGCAGGAAAGTAGTGTGTTAGATCAAGATCTGAATAGACGAAATGTGATGGATGAAAGAATAGCAGATTATGTTTTCGGAAAAGTCAACCTCACAAAACAATGGATATCTGATCTACTAAGGGATAGGCGCCCGCTAGACGCAGCCATCAAGTGGACAGCGGGTAGAGAGCATAAGAAATCTGTAGAAAAGGCGGTCTGGCTGATGTGCTACAAGAAGCAAGTCCAGCTTTTGGACCAGGTAGTTGCAGCACAGACAGTCCAGATCAACGGCTTGCTTAAAGGCGTGGAGGAAAAGGTTGCGGGAGGTCAAAAACTGATTGAATCGCTTGACGCGCTGAACCAGGAACGCCGCTCTGTAATTCGCTGCCACGAAACCCGGGTAGAATATTTAAAATGTCAGGTCGTGGAGGCCAAGGCCAGTGAAGGTAGAATGAGAGAGAGGTGTTCCCGTCTAGCCAAACAAGTAGATGCCCAAGAGGAAAAGCTCCTGGGAGCCAGGGCAGCATATAAAATGGCCATGGAGGATAGATCTGAGAACACCGACCACAGCACTTGCCGCCGGGAGCTAGAGGACCTGAGAAAGGCCCTAGCGAAGGCAAACGGGTTGGTGTGTCTCATAAATCCACCAGCGAGTCAGCTGTTGCTAGCCAAGGAATCCAAAAGACCGATTCCACAAGAGGCAGTTGGGGTACCAACCCCCGAACCTTCTGCGCCTCCTGCCTATGAGGAGTCTTGGACTCCGGGACAGGAGACGGAGACGGTAGAGGAAAAGAGCCCTGAGGTAGAGCAACCCCAGACAGTAGAGTCGGGGTCGGCGCCAATGTGTCCAACGAGACACCGGAGGATCGGTCCAAATGAAGAAAATGGCGATGACGGACCCCTTGAGAGTCAGATCATAATGCCTCATAGCGCACGACAGCTAAGAGAGATGATAAGTCACATCCCAAAACTCTCCGAGTCAGGAGATCCCTCCGTGCATTTCAGGGACGTGGAGCAGACCGCAGCAGTCAATGACTGCGACGGGGTTGAACAGTCTAAAATGCTGCTGTTCTCCCTGGACAGTTCGCTCCTCCAGTGTCTCCCTGACGAGAGCAAGAGAGGGCACAGGGACTATGAGTTGCTACGGGATGAGATTCTGGAGATCATGGGAGAGGGGGACGGAACTCCGTTCCTCCGTTTAGAAAAGACAGTGCAGCTAGAGGGAGAACCCCCACGGGTTTTCGCCGACAGGTTGTGGCCAGTGTATCGGCGCAGCTGCCCGGGCGGGCCGGCCCGGGCCGGGCTGGATGGCGAACAAAGGGCTCACTGGCTTCGGTGCCTGGTAGCAGGTTGCCTGCCAGTAGTGAAGGAACAGGCCAAAGCATGGTTTGACCCCACTAACGCCCGCTCCACGGAGGAAGTAGTACTAGATCAGCTCACGATCAGTTATAGAAACAACAAGGGCAAGAAAACGCCTGTTGTGAAAGGAAAGGTGCATGAGGTGAGACCCGCAGCCTCTGCTAAAAAGGAATGGCGTCAGGAGGGAAATCGCCATCCCCAAGCAAATAGCAGTTGTTACGGGTGTGGGAAGGAGGGTCATTGGCGCAAGGACTGTAGGAATCCTTGGAAGGATAAGAGGGAGAGAGAGTTCGCCGCAGCCCAAGATCGAGCCCAAGCCCGAGTCGCCAATGGCCCGAGAGTTTCCCCAACACCAGCACAACCACAAGTGCAGGCCGCTGCCCCAACACCAGTCCAGAACCCAACCGTAGCTTTTGCCCCGAATGAAGGGGGTGGTGCGGTTGTGGACCCCGCTGCGATCGAGTCAGTCTTGGAGACTATGCGGTCTCTGATGACCTGGCAGGGGAAGGTAGCGGTTGCTAACAGCCCTATCGCCCCCGAGACCCCAGCCGAAACACCTAAATGACTGACGCCCGCGCAGCCCATCTACTTGTGTCCGCTCCGCTATGACGCTTGGAGAAGACCTGTGGTGGAGATGGAGGTGGAGAAACAAAGGGGTAGTTACCTGTTGGATACGGGAGCTTCGTGTACCTTGATCCACACGGACAAACCTTTTGCCTCACCTCTGTCCGCCCAGGCTCCATATTTAGTAGCGGGTTTCACGGGTAGAGCACAGGCTGGCGCGCACTCCCTCCCGCTCTCCATTCAGTTGGGAGCGCTCCACACCACATGGACGTGCATCCTATTGAAGTGGAAAGAGGGGGGGGGGAAAGGCATCCTCGGGGCTGATTTCTTGGTGGAACACGGGATCCTCGTGAACCTGAGAAATCACTGTCTCTGGGGAGCCGAGGGCGGTTTAGGTAAGGTAGTCGTAATCCCGGGGAAGGAAGAAAAGGGGGCCCTGTGCACTATGAAGCCATCAGGAGGTTACGATCTCGAGCTCATGATAACAAACGTCCCAACGGACTTGCAGGCGCGTGTGTCAGAAAATCTGACCGCGTTCGCCACCCACAAGCACGACTGCGGGAGAGTCACTGGGTTCGAAGTCAGCGTAGACGGGGACCCCATGATCCGACCCCAAAAGCAGTATAATTTCCCCAAGGAGGCAGAACCCGACATGGAGACAGCAATATCTTCATTGGTACAGCAGGGCGTATTGAGGACGATAGCCACCCACGTGAACTCCCCATTATGGCCGGTAAAGAAACCGGACAATTCGTGGAGAGCCACGGTGGACTATAGAGTCCTCAATAGTAATATCCCAGCCTGCGCGCCCACGGTAGCAGCAGTTGCAGACTTAATAGGGAGTATTCCAGCATCGGCGACCACATTCACGGTGCTGGACATCTCGAACGGTTTTTGGTCCATTCCGCTGCGGCGGGAGGACCAGTACAAGTTTGCCTTTACTTTCAAAGGGCAACAGTACACCTGGAACTGCTTACCACAGGGTTTTCACAACAGCCCCAGCATTTTCCATCAGTGTATGGCGGGGAGTTTGAAAGAGTTCAGCCAGCCCAACCAGATAGTGCAGTATGTGGACGACTTACTCCTGTTCACAGATACAAGGGAGCAGCACGGCCCACTGTTAGCCGAATTGTTGGAACTGTTAGAAAGGAAGGGTTTCAAAGTAAACCCAAAGAAAGCGCAGATCGGCCAGCAGGAAGTTAAATTCCTGGGTCTGGCCATCCGCGCTGGGGAAAGAGCCATAGATAAGGCCAGACGGGAATCTATACAAGATCTGCCGATTCCCAACACAGTAACGGGTGTAAGGTCCTTTTTGGGATTGACCGGGTACTGCAGAGATTTCATCGAGGACTATGCTGCCACAGCGGCCCCGCTACTTCGACTCTTACACAAGGGAGTCGAGTGGTCTTGGGACGAGGGGTGCCAGGCAGCATTCGAGAAGTTGAAAAGAGATCTGCAGACCGCGCCAGCCCTAGGGGCCATAGATGGGGGAGAGGAGTTCTTTCTGGAGGTAGCCGCTAGTGGGGACAGCCTGAGCGCAGTACTGCTCCAAGAGCGGCACGGCAAGCTAAGACCAGTAGTTTATTCCTCCAGGGTGCTCACGGATGTGGAGAGGAGTTTCTCCAATTGCGAATGGCATCTCCTGGCCACGCATTGGGCTGTGAACAGATCAGTGATCTTCACAGGGACCTCTCCCATTACGCTCCTCACCCATCACACCCCCACGAAGATGCTTCTGGACGGGAGGATTAAGGATGGGACCGTAAGCAGCACTCGGATTGCGCGCTGGACCCTCCTCCTTTCCCAGATGGATCTCAAAGTTAAAGGCCTCTGCGCGCCAAGGCTCGCAGCCAATATGGCATATCCCGGGACAGCCCATCAATGTTCCGTAGAAGGGGTATGGGAAGTTAACATAGGTTTACGGGCCGGGATACATCCCACGGGCCGCGAGATCTACGTAGACGGTTCTAGCACTGTAGCTGACGGCAAGCGACTCACAGGGTGTGGAGTTTATGACCCTGCGGCAAACATTGCCCTGGCAATTAAGCTCCCCAGCACTATGAGCGCGCAGCAGGCTGAACTGTCCGCGGTGGCGTACGTGGTTACCCACCCCGAGATTTTCCCAACCCCATACACGATTTGCTCAGACAGCATGTTCACGTGCAATTCGTGTACGGAGTACCTCGCCATCTGGTCCCGACGCGGGTACACCTCCGCGGACGGGCGGCCTTTAACAGTTAAGCCCTTGCTGGAGAAGATCCTAGCAGCTGTGGGGGAGAAAGGAGAGGTGTTCATCCATAAGGTGAAGGCTCACTCCATTACAGAACCCCGCAGTCAGGGCAACCAGCAGGCGGATGCGCTAGCCAGGGAGGGTGCCCGCAGCGGCATTCTCTGGGACCCATACGAACCCGGACCCGTGGCGGCGATCCAAGGCAGGGAGGGAATTCCCGGGAACACAGGGGTGACACCGCCCCCAGACCTAAAGACCGTCCAAACCCTGGATCCCGCCCTAAAAGCAGTCCTAAAAGCCATCACAGAGGGCAAACAGGTAGAAGGTCCGTACAGTACGGCAGCCCTCACAGTCAAGGAAGGTATGCTGTTCCGAAAGGAGCAGTGGGTTGTGCCGCAGCAGCACCGAAGGGAATTCCTGCAATTGGCCCACGAGGGTCCAGGAGCGGGACACCCCGGACCTGAGGTCACCTGGCAACGGGTGGAACAGGCGGGATGGTGGCCGGGACTTCGGGACGATGTCCGCGAGTTCTGCGCAAGCTGTCTTGTGTGTGCTGCTAACAACCCAGACCCCCACAAAAGGAAGGTGCCCATGGGGCACATCAGGAGGGTAGAGGGACCATGGCAGTCGATTCAGGTCGACTACATAGGGCCCCTGCCCGCCGCCCAGGGAGGCTATAAGTACTGCCTTGTCCTGGTAGATGTGTTCACCAAATGGGTAGAAGCCTTCCCGTGCAGAACAGCTACGGCACTGGGTACTGCTAAGATCTTGATTCGGGAAGTGTTCTCACGGTGGGGACTCCCCCGTTTTGTAGAGTCCGACCAAGGGAGTCAGTTCACCGGTCAAGTAATGCAGAACGCCCTCAGGCTCTTGGGCATTGAGGGAAAGTGGCACGTAGCATACAATCCCCAGTCATCCGGGATTGTTGAGCGTATGAATCGGACCCTCAAGGAAAAGCTGAGGAAAGAGACAATGGGCTCGCCCCAGAAATGGGCGGAGGTCCTGCCTTTAGTCCTCATGGGGATCCGAGCCAGCCAGTCCAAAAGCACGGGGTATTCCCCGCACGAGTTAATGACTGGAAGGATCATGCGAACACCCACCCATGTGCTAGCCCCGGTGCTCACTGAGGGCCAGCTCCGAGAGGTGAAACGGGACAAATTCGCCCAAACCCTCTTGGAGCGCCTGAGACAGATTTATGGGCAGGCGGCTGGGAACATGGGAAGACAGCACCAGGGAAATAAACTGTTGTTGGAACCTCGGAAACAACAAGAGTGGGTAGTCGGGGACCAGGTCATGGTCCGAAACTACGCCAGGGTAGGGAGTTTTGAACCACTGTACATGGGGCCATACAGCATTGTAGACAAAGCCAGCCCCATGGTTTATGCAGTGAAGACGCCCCGACATACCAAATGGTTTCACATCAACCAGTGTAAACTGTTTAAACCGGGTACACCAGGGCCACCAAAGGGGACCAGGTCTGAGAACAAAGATCCTCAGCCTGTAACAGAGTCACAGACCACACAGGCTGGAGCAGTAGCCTGCGTGAAGGGAGAGGCCATCCCATTGGAGTGGGAGGTCTCATCTTTTGAATGGGATTTAGGCAGGGGAGAGCCCGAACAGCTCAACCTCGCTTTAGACCCAATCACGGAGGAGGAAGAGTCAGAGGACGGCAGTCCCGCCCTCGACTCAAGCTTGGGGGAGGTAGGGAGTGGGGGTGAAGACTCGTTACCTGTAGGGACAGGTGAGGTGGAGTCGGAAGCCACAGATCCCGACCCCGGGGGGGCGGAGCCTGAGGAAGGGGAGCTGGAGCCGGCAGCTGTGGAGGAACCACAGGCTGTGACGGTAACAGTCACGACCCCAGGTCCATCGGCCCCGGGAGCCCAACCCAAAGCAGCCCCTCGTAGGTCAGCTCGAGCGCCCCAGCCCAGAAAATTTTGGCCAGATTCTCCCCATCCTCCCCAACCACGGTTTAAAGCAGCCCCAGGAAGACATGATCCCCGTTCAGCAGCGACAGGCTGCGGGGGATCAAGGCCAAAGATCAATGCAGCCCCACCGCAGGGTGTGGCACACGACAGACCTCACAGGGATTCGGAAAGCCGCCCCACGGAGGGCGGCGCTGTACATAAGTTAAGATAGGTAATTATGGTCATAGTTTAAGGAATGTAAAGTATATGGTGTTAAGAGTACAATTTTGAAGTCTGCCCGGTATGTGTGTTTGTTAGGGAGCGGGGTCCAGGAACCCGCGCGTCCAATTAATTTAGGCCAGCACCTATCGGGAGCCCGGCTACATCATTTTGTTGGTTACAGAAACCTGGGATACGATGGAAAGGATTGTCGTCGCGTTCATGGCGATCGGGTGCGGGTGGGCCTACCGAGGCCGCACCAAGGACGTCATCATTTTCGGGTGCTCCGGGGACACGGCCCCCATCGCAACGGATGGGACGGGGGAGCGAGAGGTAGAGGAAACCGCCACCTACTTCCACCAAGGGAGATGGCCAGGTTGGCTGGGAACGAATTCTACGGAATATTCCAGCAATTTCGGTTTTGCCTACCAAGAGACTTCATTAACGTGCCCTCGAGTGAGGATCCTAGCGCCCAGAGTCAGCGTCACCGTGGGAAAGAGGATTTGTCTGGTGTGCAATGGGAACGTACCACCAAGGCGATGGTGGTGGCTACGAAAGCTGGGAAAGGACATGAGAAACTCTACGGTCGAGTGGGAGCGACTGGGTAATAATACCCATCGGACTATTACGGGAACTCACGGACAATTACGTGTGTGTTGGGACAAATGGTGGGAACCGGATGAGGGAATATATGTCTGTATGTGGGGTTCGAGACGCGTCTGCCCCAAGGGCGTGTCCATCTTCTTCCAGAGGCAGTGGCAGGATGAAGGGAAGGGGATGAGATGGGATGTTAGCACTCGAGCGTGCGGAGCCCCATACTCCCCTATTCCGGTGAACGCCACTGAACTCATCACCCGCCCACGCAAGCCCCTGCCCACGCTTCCGGTAGCACTAGCCCAGAAAGGAGGGTGCCCAACCACCACCAGGGGACCCGGGAACGGTTTAGTATTGGTACCCACCGGTCAGGTGCTGTACCAAGGGGTACACTACGCGGTGGCCTCAGTGATTTTAAATCTCACTGAGGTAAGATTGCCGGAGTGGTGTCCCAAAGAAACGGAACAATTATACCAGGTCCTGTTAACCAGTATGTTTAGACAATTTTACGAATTTGATTTTGCCGACATCGACAGAGACAAATTATACACCACACCGCCAGAAGTTTTGGATCGAGTCGGGAGGCAAAGAAGGGGTACTGTAAATGACATATTCACTGCTTTTAATACCGGGACATCTGTTGTCAACGCTCTAGATAACGTGGAACTGCAGACACAGATCAACGGTTTAAAAGCCCAGTTAAGGAACATATTGACAGACGAAAACAAGGTCGTGGGTTCTGAGTTGCATGAGGACCAGGCCATGACACTACACTTTAAGGACATGATTGCTGAGCTGGAGAAACACGCGAGAACGGTAAATGCACTCATTAAGGAGGATCGGAATGCGTCCGATCAAGCTGCGCAAAACGAGGCCTGTGTGCTGTACGGGGCGTGGTTATTGGGCGAGGGCCGCAGTAATCTTGAGGATTTAAAACAGGGTTTGGTCCCGTCCTGGATCAGCAACAAGCACTTGCAAGCGCTCCACCCTTTTGAGAATGCATTAAGCCCGTGCCAGCTCAGACTAGCCGCAGAAGCATACCCAGTTCCAGTGGACTGCGGACATTCGAATCACACTATTATGGGAATAGTAGTAAGAATGCCGGTGTTGGGTCCCGCAGCAAAGCCCGCCCCGGTATACAGAGTAGAGAACATTGGAGTCATTCAGGGGGGCGCACACATTCGTTACGCAGTGGTCCCGCCTTACGTCATCAGATGGGAGCGTACGATGACAGGCACCGACCTCTCGGGATGTCGGAGCCGGGGAGCACACATCATCCTGTGTCCCCAGCACTTGAATGCCTTTTTGAAACCACAGTGCGGGTTCAGAACCGCTAGCGCGAAGCCGGTGAATTGCACCATGGAGGCAATGGCAGAGGACCATGTGCCCCCACAGGTAGCATATATCGGGGGTGGGACATACTGCGTCACCACTGCAGCGCCTCAGTACCGATATGGACAACACGAGTGGTGTTCGGTCGGTGATAGCAGTTTCTGTTTCAAACCCAGGGCCGAGGTTCAAGTGGCACAACAACGAATTGTTCCCATTCCTGCGCCCTCCACTGTACACATCACTATCAAAGAGAATTTCACAGACTTACAACGATTTGTCGCGCATTTTGGTTATGTCATTCCCCCTCTTCCCGAACACCTCACCAAGGTTTTAAAAGCCGTTATAGTTTCGCAGAAACATTTCTATACACTGGAGCAGAAGACTTTAGAGATAGGAAAAGACATATTGGATATAACCATCCCACCATGGTGGGACTTGTTCACCAACATAGAGGTCCCCGCCTGGATTAGAATAGCATCCCATATCCTAGTAGTATGTCAGGTTTTGATTGTGATATTTTTGCTCTTCGTGCATTGCAAAAGAGGCAAACGCCTCCAGAGGCACGAGAACACAGGAGAATGGAGAGAACGCTATGTGCAGATGGGGGAAGCAGATACCCCACTCTAAGCTGCTAGTATAAGATTAAGCGTCCCTCCATTTAAAAAAAATTTTTTTTTTTTTTGATTGTTTTGGGTTATAAGGAAATAAGTATTGTCATGTTATTAGTTGTTCTTAAGTTTTTTTGGATTAATAAAAGATGCATGCAGATGGCGCAAAAGGGTATCAACCCCTGCCCATCTGACAGGTGAAGGTGTTATAGTTTAAGATTTGCTGTCTATGATTCCAAATGTGCATGAGGTAATTTTCATTTTTCTCCGGAAATGGGAACTGCATGTGTCGTGAGGGGCATAGATAGTTAAGTGCCAGGAATGTTTGGATGTGGGGAATCAGGGAAAATTTGCTCATCAAGGATTATTGATACTTTAAGCAAGCTATCAGTATCACAGGGGGGCCTGTAAGATTCGCAATTTTCAGCAAAAATCACGCAAGAAAACTGGATAAAATTAAGACTGTTTATTGACCAAAGTAAGCTTGCACAGAAAAACCTTTGATAAAAGGGCATACAAAATGGCCGCCAGGCCCCGTGATCAGTTTATGAACCATTTTATTTCTGTTACTGCAAGCCAGACAGGCTTGTGGATTGAAGACAGTGAGCCCACGAAAGCCAATCTCTGGGAACCGAAACTCAGAGCAACAGCATACATATTCAATGGATTATAAGTACAGGATGGGGCCCATCAAGATATGGGCGGACAATGTAAAAACACTTATACCCATTTATCGTACAAAGGAAAAACCGATTAGCAGCCATCAAGGAAAATGTCCGGACCGATCAATATGCGAACCGAGCCACGGTGACAATGCAAAAGACATTGAAAGACATTATCGGCCAGGAAGGCCAGTTTAAGTTATCACCGGCTCCGTTACAAGACAAAGCGCCCCTGCAGAGATTTCTGCCCGCCAAAATTAATACAAAGACAGGACTATGATTTGGCGGGAGATAAGACTGTCCCAAAAGAGTATAACTATGGATTGAAAGTCCATCTAAAAAACTTCGGACTCCGGGTTACTTGAACAACTTCTTCTTCACTGCCACGGCTTTCTTGTTGGGCGACTTCAGGCTTCCATTTTCTTCAAGAACTTTCTTCTACGAGGAACGAACGAAGGGCGGACGGTGCCCGGATCGGCGCCTCTTCCACTTCGGCAGATCGATGAAAACGTTTTCGTCTTTTTAAAGACGGACGGTTTCGGTAAAAGGACAACGTGGTCGGTGTTCAGCCAAACAAGGCTCGGCCACGACGAGAAGACGACGAGGGTGGCCCGGGTACTGGGGTCGGGAGATCATCGACGACCCAGGCCGACGGAGAAGAAACCCTCTGGAGAACCGGCGATCGATGCCACAAGATTCTCCCAAGTGCATAGCCTGCATCTGGGTCTGCTCCATGAACCCAAATTGACTTGGTGGATCTCAACCTTAACGAGCGCTCATCGAGGCTGGGTCTACCCCACCGCCTCGAGGGAGGAGAGAATATCGACTGCGCCAGAAGTTTCCAAATCCACGTGACGACGGAAAGCGGTGCCAAAAAGGCTGCGAACCCCCCTTTCTCGCGATTTCGAGAGTGGTGAGCATGATCCCAAGTTCCCCAGGTCGAAACTTAGTTTAGGTATAGGGGAGGGAGTTAAGGGAAATCGTAATGTGTTTCCCCTTTTTCGATGTGCCGTGTGTTCCCCATTTCCATAGAGTCAAGTTCATAAATTTGTGCATGATTGTAGTAACTTTAATCTGTGCCTATGATATGTATTTTGTAATGCTTCAAACTGTTTAAAAATAAAAGCATCCATTTCGTGCTATTCAACCTGGTCTATTGAGTTCTTTCTCTGCACTACTGTTCTCTGCACCTAAGTCCAAGGTCTAGAACCGTAGGGGGGAGTGGGTCGAACCACTCAAGGGTAATTATTGCACGAAGCCTGGCAGGAGACCAGAAAGAGCAAGAGAAACCCCCTACACATGTCAGCCACAGTTGTCTGTCGCAGGATAAAGGCATCGTGGCTGCTGCCTGGAAAGTGGGCATTGACAGCTAGGATGCGCTGCCTGTGGTCAACACAGCAGCTGTACGTTGAGGGAATGGTAGCCCTTCCGGTTGCGGTAATCCTCGGCATGCTCCAGAGGTGCCCGCAAAGCCACATGCGTGCAGTCAATGGCGCCCTGCACCATGGGGAAGCCCGCTATTCTTGCAAATCCCACTGCACGCTGCTGCTGCTTGTCCAGGGTCATGGGGAAGGAGATGAATTGATGTCTCCTTGTGAAAAGGGCTTCGGTCACCTGGCGGATGCAGCAATGCACGGCGAACTGGGAGATGTTAGCGATGTCCCCAGCAGCGGATTGGAAGGAGCCGGTGGCATAGAAGTTGAGAGCCACCGTCACCTTCACTGCCACCGACAGAGACGTCCTGCGCATCAGCTGTGGCTGCAGATCTCTCTGAAGCAGCTGGCAGATGTCTGCAACCACCTCCCTTCTGAATCGCAGCCTCCTTACACACATCGCGGCAGACATGGTCAGATAGGAGGACTGCTGGTGGTATACCCTGGGTGGGTAAGGCCTCAGTTGGCGACGCCTGTTGCCCCCTCTGCGTCTAGCCAGGGCTGCCACTCTCTCACGGCGTCTGTAAGCCCTTCTGGCATAAGGCTGAAAGTCAGCGTTGGCACCCAATGCAGCCCCCATTATATGCTGGGAAACAATGAGCTCTCAATGAAGGCAAAGATAATTGCTAAGCTCTGGCCTGAGCCAAAAATACCTGTCCTAGGGTTGGTCCAAACCAGTAAGCTCTCCTCCTTGGTCTCTCTCCAAAAAACCGTTGCACAAGAGTGAATGCTGCAAAATGGCTGGCCTTTATAGTGCAGGGTAAGTGCCCTTTAATTTGCGCTCCCCGCGGCCTGCCTCGGCTGTGTACCGTTCCACTTCACAGTCGTTTGGGCCGCCCGGCGCACAATGGGGCAGCGCGAGTGAAGTTCCGGTTCGGGGCGCACAAAGGGCGTTGCACTAGTAAATGACGTCATGATCTGCGCGCGCAGCAGGGCGCGCGCTTAGACTTTGCGCCGGCGCTAAATGTGTACTGAAGTTGGGGCGAGGTGCAGATCGCGCTGTGCCCGGGCAAGCGCCCAGCGCTCGAGATCTACTCCTCCTAAGGCGCTAACGGCTGGCGCGCCCAACTGAATTTCTAGGCCCTAAACCCTACACCGCTGCTGATAGCAGAAAGATTCAAGTTCCATAAAAGAAACCAGCACAAAGATGAGAACAATGCTGACTATCTTACGGAACTACGCAAGTTATCGAAGCACTGCCAGTTCGGAGCAGGACTGGCAGACACCTTACGGGATAAGTTTGTCTGCGGGCTCCAGAGTGAAGGAACCCAGAAACGACTACTTTCAGAAAAGGACCTGAAGCTAGAACAGGCTTTCAGCATGGCAGTATCCTACGAAGCAGCAGCACGGGGAGCTGCGGAAATACAACAGAAACCACGAGAATACAGCGCTAACGAAATGGCGTATGGAGCAGAAAAGTGCTATCGCTGTGCCAGAACAACCCATGATCAGAAGGACTGCTGGTTTAAGGACAAAGTATGCAGGCAATGCGGGAAAATGGGACATATAGCAAGAGTCTGCAGGTCGGGAAAGAAAACCAACACTACAAGAACTACTAAGGAAAAGTACAAGAAAGTAAAAAAAGTGACAGACAGTAGTTTGGAAGATCAGGAGAGTGATAATGACTCCGGGAGCAGGAGACTAAGTTGCCTAAAGTTACACAACGTGATCGCAAAGGAGGATCACCGAACCATTTGGGTCACCCTCATGATAGCAGGGTCCCAAGTAAAGATGGAATTGGATACAGGATCAGCCCTAACTCTCATGAATCGACGAGACTATGAGCGGCTATTCTCACACATACCCTTGAAGGACACGTCCATTGTATTGAAGACATACACGGGGCAAAAAGTCTACCCCAGAGGAAAAATAAGGGTGCCAGTTGAATACAACGGCAAGGAAACACAGAAACTGCATCTATATATACTACCGGATGGAGGACCACCACTATTGGGACATGTATGGATCTGAAAAATATAATTGGATTGGCATTCCATTCAGGTGCTAACTGTGACTGATAAAAAGGATGATGACGTCACACCTGGATGACTGTCAAAAATTCTAACTGACGCGAAAGAGGTGTTCCAACAAGGACTTGGGACTCTAAAAGGAGTAACGGCAATGATAAAATTGGAAGATAACGCAAACCCAAAATTTTTTAAGGCCAGACTGGTACCTTACACGATCCGCCCAGCCGTTGAAGCAGAGCTGCAGAGTCTGGAGCATTTGGGTGTGCTGTCCAAGGTGGACTGGAGCAAGTGGGCCACAACCATCATTCCTGTAATGAAGAAATCATTGAGCAGCACGCCTGGGGAACCGAAAAAGGTTCGCATCTGTGGGGACTTCAAGGTAACTGTGAACCCAGTCCTGCACACAGTACAATATCCACTTCCACGGATAGAAGATATTTTCACCTCACTATCTGGAGGGAAACGCTTTACAAAGATTGATCTGGCCCAAGCGTTTCTACAAATGGAGGTGGAAGAAGCATCTAGGAAATACCTCACGATAAACACTCACAAAGGCCTTTACCAGTACAATCGACTGGTATTCGGGGTAGCATCAGCCCTGGCTATTTGGCAGAGGGCGATGGAACAAGTCCTGCAAGGGATTCCGGGGACCCAGTGTTATTTGGGCGACATCCTGGTTACGGGCGAAAATGACAGTGAACACCTTGCCAACCTGGAGCAGGTGCTCACGAGATTACAGGAATATGGGCTACGAGCCAAACGCCCCAAATGCGAGTTCTTCAGGAGACAAATCTCATATTGTGGCCACATGATTGATGAGGAAGGGTTGCATAAGTCGCCGGACAAGATTGAGGCTGTAGTCAAGGCTCCAGCACCGGAAAATGTGTCGCAACTGAGGTCGTTCCTCGGGTTGGTGAACTACTACCATAAGTTCTTGCCGAATTTATCTACAATTCTGCACCCACTGAATGCCCTACTGCAAACTGGAGTGACATGGAAATGGAGTGATGAGTGTAAGCGTGCCTTTCAGAAATGTAAATGCCTAATCACTTCAAAAGAAGTATTGGCCCACTACAATCCAACACTACCGATTCGGTTAGCATGTGATGCGTCTCCCTATGGCATCGGAGCGGTGCTGTCACACAAATTCCTTGACGGTTCAGAGAGGCCAATAGCCTTTGCGTCGCGCTCGTTAACCTCAGCCGAGCGTAACTACGCCCAGATTGACAGGGAGGCCCTCAGCCTGGTCTGGGGGGTGAAGAAGTTCAATCACTATCTGCACAGGCAGAAATTCACCCTACTGACTGATCATCAGCCCCTGGTCTCCATTTTTAACCCAAAGAAGGGCGTTCCGGTGATGACGGCGCAACGGCTGCAAAGATGGTCACTTTTTCTAGGGGCACATCAGTACGACATAGAGTAAAAGGGTACGAAACTGCATGGAAACGCTGATGGGCTGTCGCGCTTACCGTTGCCTACGGTAGAGGAAGCACCTGCAGTGGACCCTGTTCAGATATTCCATGCGACCATAGTCGAATGTCTACCTGTTACAAACTCAAGTATAGAGAAGGAAACCCGAAATGACCCGACACTCTCTCAGGTCTATGATTTGACGGTGAAGGGATGGCCAGCACATGGCGACTCACTGTTGCCAGCATTCTCGCCAAGGAGAGAACAGCTGTCAGTGTGCCGGGGGACCTTGATGTGTGGATCCCGAGTGGTAATTCCACCCAAGTTGAGAGATAGAGTGCTCAATGAGCTTCATGAGGGTCATCTGGGAGGGGTAAAGATGAAGAGCCTAGCCAGGGCGTTTGTGTGGTGGCTGGGAATCGATAAAGAAATCGAGGATATGACCAAGAGATGCACAGGATGCCAGAAGGTCCAAAACGCTCCACCACAGGCCCCGCTACATCCATGGGAGTGGCCCTCATCTCCATGGCAATGGGTACACATTGATTTTGCTGGTCTATTTATGGACTCAATGTTCCTAATCGCTGTGGACGCCCATTCAAAATGGCCAGAGGTCATCAAAATGTCCTCCACCACCACGGAGAAATCTATTGCCGTCCTACGGACCATCTTCACCAGGAATGGCTTGCCAGAACAGATTTGCTCCGACAATGGGCCACAGTTTGTGTCTGAGGATTTCCGGAGGTTTCTGAGGAACAATGGGGTGAAATATTACACATCTGCCCCATATCATCCAGCCACAAATGGATTGGCTGAGAGGTTTGTTCAGAACTTTAAAATGGCAATAAAGGCAATGCATAATGACGACATACCACTACAACACGAGGTGGATAATTTCTTGTTTGCTTACCGGAATGCGATACATGCAGTCACCAACCAAACTCCAGCCATGATGTTCTTCAACCAAAGGCTAAATTGTCGCCTGGATTTGCTCAAACCAAACATAAGACGAGATGTTGAGGATAAGCAATTCCAGCACATAAATGAGAAGCCAACCAGAAGCTTCAAGATAGGGCAACCAGTCTTGGTCCGCGACTACCGAACAGAAAAATGGCAGCCAGGAACGATATGCACACAGCAGGGACCACTAATGTACACAGTGGACGTTGGAGAGAGCATCGTGAGACACCATGCTGACCAGATTCTAGAGTCACAGGAACAAGCCAACCCCATACCACGAGCAGGTGCACCTGGTAATCAACCCAAAGTACAGATTGTGTCTACCTCAGAAGCAGTGGTATTGGAAGCTGACGAACCAACCAATGACAATGAGCCAGAATCAACTCTGCCGCAAGAACAGGATACTCGAGAAAGCCATTATCCAGTCAGGATCAGGAAGCCTCCTCAAAGACTGAACTTATAAATGATTATTTCAGTTGATGTATATAGTACAGAGAAAATTGTAATTGTAATTAGTTATTATTTAGTTGTTAAATGAATGTTATGTACTGTTTATCTAAAAGGGGAGGAATTGTTGTGTATGTGCCTTTAAGAGAAGAACTGATTCTATACTGCAGTAGCGGCAGTGACCACCCCTGTATGTAACGCCATAGCAGGCTTCTGTACTTCAGTCTTGAATTACTCTCTGTTCAGTAAATACCTGTTTTATTGTTCTCCTGCAGTCTGAGTATTATTGATCCTCGGACACTACAGTAGGGTTGTGATGAGGGATGAAGGGTAAAGCAAGAGATGAAAGCTAACACCATGTGCTGTTTGTAAATCAGAAGAGATTGTGGGAGGAAGGAGCAGTGGGATGTGAGAAGGAGGATTACGTATGAGGATACTGGCATCTTCTATTCTTTCAGCCCTGTCTCTGACCACAGGCTCAGCCATGCCCCTGCCAAGAATGGCCAGCACCATCTCCCCCATGGGGGTGAGTTTATGCAGGTGAGCTTGTGCCCCGCCAGTTAAGTTCTGCTGGCACGGGTTATGCACTCCTTTTTCCTGCAAGAGAAAGGGGAGTGTGTTGGTGCGTGTGGTGTAATGTGTTTGGGTGATGTGGCTGTCCTGGTTGAACAGTGTGTGCAAGCTGTGAGATGTTGGTGTGAGGCTTGCAGCAATGGTAAGTGTTGCAAGTGAGGTGAAGCTATGAATGTAAGGTATGAGTGGTGTTTGGTAGAGATTGTTGGTAGGTTAGTGATGGGGGTGTGGTGCATTGCGTAGTGTGTGAGGCTAGTTGTGCAGATGGTGGGATATTACATTTGAAGATGAATTCACTGACCTTGACCACTTGTGTGAGGTCATTAAATTTCTTTCTGCACTGCAGCTACATCCTCGGGGCTACACTGCTGGCATTTACCACAGTGGCTCTCTGCTCCCACTGCACTCTGGTCTGTTGCCTGGAGGGCCTCCTGGCCCCCTATGGAAAGAGGACCTCTCTCCTGTTGTTTACCTCCTGGACCAAGGCCTCCAGTGTTGCATCGTAGAACCTAGGCGCATGCTCCCTCCCCTGGTGTGCCATCATTATAACTTCCTTGTCCACTGTCTTCGCAGCCACATCAATCACCTGTTGCAGGCTAAATGCACCTCCCCTTTAAGAGGTGCAGACTGCCTTTAAGTAGTGCAGGCTAGCTTTAATTGGTGCTAACATTGCATGAACTTGGGCCCCTTGCTGAACATTCAGCCACACAGCAGCACGTTCAGTGCTGGGCAGAACACTACAATCATGTAAATGAGCAGGCAGCACAAAGGTCGTGTGCTGCCTGCTGTCCTGCAAACAGGCGCGGGTTGCTATCGCATCGCGATCCCCGTGCCTGTTTTCAGGGGCTACCGAATTTCTCGGCTTCAAAGTCTGAAAGTTGCTCAGCAATTCTCTATTTGGAATGTGCAAGAAAGTAATTTATTCCTACACACAATGTTTAAATAGAGAGAGGTAGAAGGGGAGAGGCAGGGGTTTGAGGGGGCTCAGTGTATAATGTACATTATTTTGTTACAGGTGCCAAGTGGAACCTGTGTAAGAAGACTACTGTGGAGCACCGTGATCTCATTGAAGTAGCGAGGGGAATATTTCATATTCATGGCATTACCAGTGTGACAGAACTGAAGCACCTGAACTATTGAAGCATAAAATAAACTTGTGGAGCACGTGACTAGTATCATAACTGAAATGAAGCGGAAAGCGAAACCATGGTTAAGAAATGCAGTCATTAATCCTTTCACTGGCATCACCAACACGGACAGAATCCTAACAGCTTTAGCCAGCTTGCTTTTCTGCAAGCCCAATTTTGAGATTGTAGAATAATAACATGTAGTACCTCAACTAGTAGAGAGGAAACATTTTGAACATTAAAAAAAGAACTTAAAAAGCTGTTTTGATAGCTTGATTAAATATGTACATCGTGGAATAGAATGGTATAGCTTATTCTGGGCACTGTTTTCTTTAGTTGTCCCCTACCCTTTTAGTTGTGATTCCTCTGAGAAGGTGGCTGGACTACAGCTTCTGGCTCTTTGCCAATTCCAATCTCAACTCAAGGTGAGCTGAGGTGTCTCATCCTTTGATTTGCCCTCCCCTGCAGGCAGGCCTTCTTCTTGATGAACTGGCCAAACTAGGATGTCATGACAGTAAGGTGCAGACAAAAGCGTTAAGGGGAGAAGTGTCGTAAGTTGACGTTGGTATTTGCTGAGACCTGTGAAATATGTACTGTGCCAGCAGAACTTCATAACTATTATATTGAGAAAATATTGTGAAGTAAAACTGCAGCAAATATTTAATAATGAGAACATGGCTTAAAATGGCAACCAGCCATTTTATAATCCTTGCGATCGACCAAGTTCAAAAGCTCCAACAATCCAAGTGGATGCTGCAATCTCTCTGAGCCTGCCCACTCCCTGCCAATAAGTGTTTGACCCCCAGTATTAAATAAAATCAGTTTTGGCAATTTTGTTTTGATTTGCTCACTGTAATTTGTTATTGAGATTTAAATTCTCATCCTTGTGTTCAAATCTCTCCATGGCCTCACCCCTCCCTACCACTATAACCTCCTCCAGCCCTACAACCCTCCGAGATCTCTGCGCTCTTCCAATTCTGGCCTCTTGTGCATCCGCCGCTTCTTTCACCCCACCATTGGCGGCCGTACCTTTCTTGGCAATATTTTTAAGTTGGTCTTAGTTGTAATGTATCTAGACTTGAGGATCATTCTCAGTTAATTAAGAATGTGATTAGTAGATTGGAGAATATCATCAGCATGTAATGATTGTCTGTGCTCTTAGTCCTCAATAGCTACTTTTTTCCTATTACTATTGTCTCTGATTGATGCCACATGAGGTTTAATCATTAAAGAGAGAACTTGCATTTATAACGAACAAAGAAACTGGGGCAAGGGAAGGCAAAGGGCTTCCTGTTTGATGTTTCCTTGTTTGTTGCTCTTGTGTAGAGTAAATGATGAGAAATCAATAGTATTTCATCTCAGTTACAACATTCGGATGCATATAAGGAGTTTTAATCACTTTTAAGTACGTCTCTTCAAACTCCAGTCAATGGACAATGCCAAAACTCTGTCTGTCATCCAGCCAGAGGCCTTTTCAGCATTCATGGCGTCCGTCCGTGCGTCATAGTCTCGACCTTTTGCACGGTTACAGAACACTGAGGTCTGGTTCGAACACCTGCAGCCTTTGTGTTGTTGCTGTGCTTGGCAACTTGTAGAAAAACCAGAGAGCCCAACTGCATTTACTGCTTGTTATAATCTGCATACATTATCCCACCTCGTATGCACCTTTCAGATTAACGATATCAGTTGCATATTGAAATGGCAAAGCAGCAAAGAAATTCTGGCCGTAATTCATGGTCAGTAACTTCTTTCAGCCATTAAACCAATGTTTTGAAGGTTTTCTGCTATAAAAAGGTTTGCACTGCTTATGGTTTATAAGACCAGACTTTCAGAACAGTAAAATATATTGAGAAATAAATGTAGTGAAGTGAATCTGCCGCAGATATTTAGCGGTGAATACATAGTTTGGGCATTCATAATCTTTGCGACCAACCAAGTGCAGTTAGTAATTGCACTTTCTGTACAGCAACCAGGGAGTTGGACCCCTTTTTAAACACTTTTGTGAAGATTTACAGAAATTACTTTTGTAGGGGTCGCAAAATCCCCTCAGCCCCTGAAGATCGGGAAATATTAATCCACATCGTGGATGAAGACCTGTGTGATTTAAATTGTCTCTGGGTTGGACAATGTTTTAAAACATACCAGAACCGCAAAAGGCTGCATTAAAAAGCTCATAAGTTAGGCAGCACTTGGACACTGGAATCAAAGAACTTTGTGAAAATCACACACTTTAAGATTGTACATTTTATTAAAAGATGTACTTTTGAGTTTTGGACTGTTTAAATTGTCCAGGGCATAAAAATGGCTGAACAGACCTCATGGAAACTGAATTTTAAGTTTGAATGGAGCCCGAACTGTCAGTCACCCTGTGGTATTGGGCGGGTCCGGTAACCTACAAGCTGCTTGTTTACACTGGGGAGTAGCCCATTTGAATCAGCCAATCATTGGACAGCAAGCACACTGGGTTGTTTACACACATCCATTCACTGAAATTGACTCTAAGATCAAGTGCTTGAAACTGCCAGCATGAGCAAAGGGACTTTGTTTGCAAAGCACTCAAGACTGTCAATCAATTGCATTTCCAGATGACCACAGGACAATGCTTTGTTTACAAAGCAATTGAATGCTATTAGCATTTGTTTGTATATCAAGTGGACACATCCAAACTGAGGAGGAACCGTTTAAATGAATGGGAGAACACATTCAAACCACTGCAGCTTTATTCAAAAGCCATCACAGACAATGGACACATTTAAACTGCAACTTTATCCAAACTCATCCCAGACAAGTGGACAGTTTGGATCTCTTTTGTTTTAGCCCAGAAACATCAGATCTGGGCGGGCCCCCAAAAAGGGGTATAAAAGATAGCTTCCCAGTAGCATCTCTCTCTTCTATTTTACTCTTTGGACTGCAGGTGAGCAAGGCTTCTGACCCACTAGCAAGACAATCTAGTGAGAAGTAAAGGGGTGGTAATTTAAGGGAAATGTTGCTAAGATTGTAAGATTAACATTGTCGCCATTTATCCCTAATTTTGCCATCTGCCTTCCCCTGTTAAGCAATTTTACCGTGATTACTTTGATCGTGTGTTGTAGTTTCTTTAGTTTTAATAAAATTTGACTTTCTTGCATCCAGACCATTTGTCCGTTTTTAATATATCATTAATTATGAGTTCCTCCAGTCAGAACTGGAAGGGGTGGTTTAGCGATTCGAAACCGCTGATTGGAATTGGTCGCAGTGCAGTGGCAAAAGGCTGCCTGACCAGGTAAATTACCGTAAACCAGGTAAAGGATGCCCCCTACAAATTGACGACCGCGGCAGGACTGGAGGCAGTTTTTGATATGATAAGTGGGCTGGATCTAGAGAAAGCATCAGCACTTGCTTTTCTTGCTTTCAGTCTGTGGGTAGCCCTGCAGAAGCTAGCGGCGGCGTTTAAGCTGACCTATTGTAGTATAGGTGTCTGGGTTAAGAAGGGTGAGATGAGGGAGCGGGAGGATGTTACAGAGGCCAAGAATTGGGAGTCAGAGTTTGAAAAATGCCAGACGGAGGTAGAACGCCTCATAAGAGAGGTGAATGAGGCCAGAGATAGTGGGATGAGGGTGTGGGAAGAAAATGCACGCCTCACACTAGAGGTCACGAAATGCCAGGCAGAGATAGAGCGCCTTGTGCAGGACATCACAGAGGCTAGGGACAGTGAGATGATGCTACAGGAGGAAAACGCACACCTCACCCAAGAAGCTAGCGAGGGCAAAAGCCATGCGAGGCACAAGATAGAGTTCCTAAAGTGCCAAATTACAGAAGCAAAGAGTAACGAGATGAGGCTGCGGGAAGAGAATGCCCGCCTCACCTCAGAAGTAACAGAGCAGGAGGAAATGGTTAGGGAGGTAAAGGCAGCTTATAAGCAGGCCTGCAACCAAAGGTTTAGTGGAGCAGATCATACCTCATGTAACAGAAAGATAGAGAGCTTGGGTGTGGAGTTATTAAGGACTAAAGGGATGGTATGTCTCATAAGTCCGAAGGGAAGTCTGTCGGACAGTACCAGCAGCCCAAATCAAACCGCCCCACAGGCTGGCTAGGGAGTTAGAGATCCCAAGACCGCAGCCCACAGCTCCGAGTTTTGAGGAGCTCTGGCAGCAAGAAGGGGTGGACAATGGGGTGGCAGGAAAACGCCAGCAGGTCCCGCTAGGCAGGCGGGGACCAGGACCAGTGTACCCCCTCCGACAACGGACGTACGGTCTGCCCGTGAATGATAATGACCCAGGGCTGTTCAGCATACCTATCTGGTACCCAATGATACCCAACAGCTCAGAGGCCTGGTGAAACATATTCCCCTGCTCTCCGAAAAGGGAGACCCCTCAATGCACTTCCAAGAGATAGAACAGGCAGCCTGTGTTAATGGCTGTGATGATGAAGAGAAAGCCAAAATATTGCTTTTCTCTGTAGATAGTAAGCTCTATCAGACCCTTTCGGATGAGGCTAAGAGAGGGCAAAAGGGTTTTGAGGACCTAAAGGAGGAAATACTGGAAGCCATGGGTGCGAACGGTGGCAGTCCGTTCGATCGCATAGGGAAAACACTACAGAAGGAAGGGGAGACCCCACAGGCATTTGCAGACAGGCTGTGGCCAGTCTACAACAGCGCGTGTACAGGGGGACTAGATAGGGCACACCTGAACCAGCGGCAGCGGACCCAATGGCTTCATTGCCTGGTGTCCAATTGCCTGCCTCAGATAAAAGCAAAGGCTGCTCTTGGTTTGACCACCGAGACCCCCTAGCAACCGAGTAATCCGGCAGCTCACGGTAGCATATAGGAATGGTAGGAATAGTGGGACCCCCCAGCAAAAGGGTAAGGTCCACGAGGTTAAACCTGGGGCTCAATACAAGAAAGAGTGGTGCCAGGAGGGGAGCCATCCCTCCCAGAACAAGGTCACTTGTTACAGGTGCGGGGAGGATGGCCACTGGCGCAGGGATTGTAAAAAGCCTGGGAGAGGCGATAAAGCCAGGACCCCCGCAGCCCCAACTCAGAAGGCAGAGACAGAAACTCCTCCCGATACAGTCGAGTCTGTCATGGAGTCGATAAAATCTTTCCTCAGGGCCAATCAGGGAAAGGTAGCAGCCATCAGTCATGCTGCAGACCCCTCGCCCACCTCTGCCTCCCCACAATGAATGGAGCCCGCGCAGCCTGTCTATCTGTGTAACCTCCGGTACGATGAATGGAAGAGACCGCTCGTACAGATGGAGGTAGAGAAGGTTACAGGGACTTATCTATTGGATACGGGGGCATCATGCACCGTGATCCATATGGATAATCCCACCACCTCACCTCTGTCTAACGGGGTTCCATACATACTATCGGAATTCACCGGTCAGGAGCAGGCGGGGGTATACTGCAGACCCCTCTCAGTCCATCTGGGCACGCTCCAAACTAAGTGGACGTGCATCCTGGCAAAGTGGAATAAGGAGGAAGGAAAGGGGATCCTAGGGGCCGACTTCATGGTGAGCCATGGGATCCTCGTGGATCTCCGCAACCATTGCCTTTGGGGGGCTAGCACAGACAGGGAAGAAGGTGTAGTGGTCATCCCGAGCAAGGAGGGTAAAGGGACCTTGTGTACTGTGAAGCCCAAAGAAGGCTACGACCTCGGGCTCATGGTAAATGGTGTCCTGGAGGCACTGCAGGCAGTTGTGCAGGCAAACTTCACAGCGTTTGCCACACATAAACACGACTGCGGGAGGATCACAGGGTTTGAGGTTAAAATAGACGGGGACCCCATGGCCCGACCACAGAAGCAGTACAATTTCCCCAAGGAGGCAGAACCCGACATGGAGGCAGCCATCACCTCCTTAGTTAAACAGGGAGTGTTGAGGCCCATAGCCACACATGTTAATTCTCCACTTTGGCCGGTTAGGAAACCGGGCAATTCATGGAGAGCCACGGTGGACTATCGGGTGCTTAACAGCAATATCCCCACGTGTGCCCCCACTGTAGAAGCAGTGGCTAATCCTATTAGCAGTATTCCAGCATCCGCGAACACATTCACGGTGCTGGACATTTCGAATGGATTCTGGTCTATCCGTTTAAAACGGGAGGACCAATATAAGTTTGCCTTCACCTTTAAGGGACAGCAGTATACCTAGAATTGCTTCGACAACAGCCCCAACATCTTCCACCAATGCATGAAGGATAGTTTAAAAGAGTTCAGTCAGCCTACTCAGTTACTGCAGTATGTGGATGACCTGCTCTTATTTACCAACTCGGTCGGGGAACATGGCCCACTATTTGCTGAGCTGCTGGAGTTGCTGCAGAGAAAGGGGTTTAAAGTCAACCCCAAGAAGGCGCAGATCGGTCAGCAAGAGGTTAAATTCCTGGGTCTGACTGTCCGCACAGGAGAGAGGGCCATAGATAAGGCAAGGAGGGAAGCGGTCCAGGAGTTACCGATTCCCAATTCAGTAAGAGGGGTGAGGTCGTTCCTGGGATTAACGGGGTACTGCAGGGATTTTATAGAGGACTATGCAGCCACAGCGGCCCCTCTGCTCCATCTCCTACACAAGGGAGTGGAGTGGTCCTGGGATGAGGGATGCCAGGCGGCATTTGTTAAGTTAAAGGGAGACCTGCAGACCGCACCAGCCCTAGGAGCGATAGGTGGAAAAAGGGAGTATTTTCTGGAGGTAGCAGCCAGTGGGGATAGCCTGAGTGCTGTGCTGCTCCAAGAGCGGCACGGTAGGCTGAGACCCATGGTCTATTCCTCCAGAATACTCACCGATGTAGAGAGGAGCTACTCAATATGTGAAAGGCACCTTTTAGCCACATATTGGGCTGTGAAGAAATCCCGGATCTTCGCAGGCACCTCTCCCATCACCCTCCTTACACACCACACACCCACTCAGATGCTTTTGGATGGGAGGATTAAAGATGGGGCAGTCAGCAGCATCCGCATTGCACGCTGGACCCTTCTCCTCTCAGAGATGGATCTGAATGTAAAGGGCCTTTGCGAGCCAAAGCTTGCGGCCAATATGGTATACCCTGGAACAGCCCATCGATGTTCCATCGATGGGGTATGGGAAGTGAACATAGGTTTACGGGCCGGGATGCATCCCACGGGCCGCGAGATCTATGTAGACGGATCCAGCATGGTATCCGCTGGAGTACGACTCACGGGTTGCGGGATCTTTGACCCAACGTCAGGCATTGCCTTGGCAATCAAGCTCCCTAACACCATGAGTGCCCAGCAGGCGGAACTGTCTGCGGTGATGTACGTGGTTACACACCCCGACATCTTCCCTACCCCGTATATGATTTGCTCTGACAGTATGTTCACTTGCAACTCGTGTACGGAGTACCTGGCCATCTGGTCCCATCGTGGGTATACCTCCGCCGACGGGAAGCCCTTGACAGTAAAGCCCCTGCTGGAGAAAATCCTGGCAGCTGTTGGGGAGGATCGTGCAGTTTTCATCCATAAGGTGAAAGCCCATTCCTCCACAGAACCCCGCAGCCAGGGCAACCAGCAAGCCGATATGCTGGCCAAGGAGGGTGCACATGCAGGCACTTTCTGGGACCCATATGAGTCCGGGCCAGTGGCAGCGATTACAGGCAGGGATGGGACACAGGGGAAATCAGGAATAGTGTTGGCCCCGGACCTTAAACCAGACCAGGCACAGGACCCCGTCCTAAAGGCAGTAATTAGCGCAGTGATGGAGGGCAAAAAGATAGAGGGCCCCTACAGCACAGCCCCTCTCACCGTAAGGGAGGGCATGCTGTTCAAGGCAGAACAGTGGGTAGTACCCCAGCAACACCAGAGGGAGTTCCTTCAGCTGGCGCATGAGGGGCCGGGAGCGGGACACCCCGGGCCTGAGACCACCTGGCAACGGGTGGAACAGGCGGGATGGTGGCAGGACTCCGGGATGATGTCCGCGAGTTCTGTGCTAGCTGTCTTGTGTGTGTAGCAAATAATCCCGAGCCCCACAAAAGGAAGGTACCCTTGGGACACATTAGGAGGGTGGTGGGACCATGGCAGTCAATCCAGATCGACTATATAGGGCCCTTGCCCACCACCCAGGGAGGCTACAAATACTACCGCGTCCTGGTGGATGTGTTTTCCAAGTGGGTGGAAGCCTTCCCCTGCAGGACGGCCACAGCAATGGGGACTGCAAAGATCTTGGTGAAGGAGGTGTTCTTGCGGTGGGGACTGCCCCAGTTCGTGGAGTCCGACCGGGGAAGCCACTTCACTGGCCAAGTCATGAAGAACACCCTCATGCTGCTCGGTATCAAAGGGAAGTGGCACGTAGCCTACAACCCGCGGTCCTCAGGGATTGTGGAGCGTATGAACCGTACCCTTAAAGAAAGATTGAGGAAAGAGGCCGTGGGGTCACCCCAAAAATGGGCAGAGACCCTACCTCTGATCCTCATGGGGATCCGGGCCAGCCAGTCCAAGAGTACAGGGCATTCATCACATGAGCTCATGACCGGCAGAGTTATGAGGACCCCCACTCATGCCCTTGCCCCAGTCCTCACTGAAGGACAACTGCAGGAAATAAACCAGGATAAATTTGCCCGAACCCTCCTAGAACACCTCAAATGAATTTATGGGCAGGCAGCAGACAGCATGGGGAAGCAGCATTGGAATAACCGACTGCTGCTCAAGCCTAGCAAGAGCCACCAGTGGGAGATAGGAGACCTAGTGATGGTAAGAAACTATGCCTGGGTGGGAAGTTTAGAGCCACTCTACAAGGGACCCTATAATATAGTTGATAGGGCCAGCCCCATGGTCTATGCAGTAAAATTACCCCGGTGCACAAAGTGGTTCCACGCCAACCAATGTAAATTGTATCAATCTGACCATACAAGTTCAAGTTCACAGGCTGTAAAGACAGGTGCTGTGGCTTGTTTCAAGGGAAAAGTTGTCCGGCCCACCAATTGGGACACTTCCCCGCCCCAGTGGGACCTAAGTTTTGGCCAAAGTTTAAATTTGAACCAGTTATTTAGTTCAGAAACAGAGAAACCGCAGCCTGAGAGTAGAAATATGCAGGCTGCTGCGAGTTCATTCACAGAAAATCGCTTGGGGGGCTCCAGGGAGGAGTCGCCTTTTGAAGAGACTGCCCGCGCATGCGTAGTCGCTGGTCTGGAGACAGGAATTCCCCAGTCTTTTGAACAGCCTGTTCGTGCAGGCGCTGTTCCCCAGCCAGTGACCACAGCGGCTCCTCTTCAGTTTTCCCACGCAGGTGCAGTCGCCTGTTTGAATACAGAGGTTTCACAGCCTCTGCCGTGGGACTCCGGGGAGGAGGTTTGTGCAGGCGCAGTTCCCCAGCCCGTGACCGCAGCAGCTCCTCTTCAGTTTTCCCGTGCAGGCGCAGTCGCCTGTTGGAATACAGAGGTTTCACAGCCTCTGCCATGGGACTCCGGGGAGGAGGTTCGCGCAGGCACAGTAGCCTGTTTAAAGGGACAAGCTTCCCAGCCCGCTTCTGGAGCGGTTCCCCCTATGGTGTGGGACTCTGGGGAGGAAGGGATAGCAATTCCTCTTGCAGGGGACATATGGAAGGAGCCAGTGCCAGGTTTTGGACCTGGGGAGGATGATTTTCAGCCACCAGCAGCGCGTGGTGAGTGGATACCTGCCCCCAGTACAGGAGTGGGTAGGGAAAAGGAGACAAACCCGGATTACTGGCAGGCTGCCAGGTATATTAAACAGTGCGGGCTGTTTGCATCAGGGGGAGAAGGTTCCCATCCAGCTGGGGCTGTGACCCAGGCTCAGGGTCCGTCAGCCAAATTTTCCCCCACAGAGATGCCCCTCAGAAGGTCTCAGCGGGTCCGCAAGCCCAAGATAAGATGGTCACCAGAGTACCCGCCACAAAGAGCAATCTCCCGAGCCCGGGAGGAAACAGATCACAGAGGTCCCCAACTAGCAGCCATAAGCTGCCAGGGACTTGAAGCAGGAGACAGTCCAGCTTCGCTGCAGGCAGTAGTAATCTGCGACAGTGACACCTGAGATTAGGCTGGCCATCCGGAGACGGGCGGTATTTGTATTATAGCTTTGTGTTAAGTTACCAATGTTTATAGCTTGCTTTTAAGGTGTTTAAATTTTAAGTTTAGAATGTAACTCGTAGTTTTGAGTTGAAGTTTAAAGTTTAAGGGCTAGATTTTCAGTTGCTTGCGCCAGCAGTTAGCGCCTTAAGAGAAGTGATTTTCGGGCGCTATTCGTGTAGCGCCCGGGCGCAGCGCAGTTTGCGCCCCGCCCCAAATTAAGTTGCCCGTTAGCGCCGGCGCAAAGTTTAGCGGCCGCCCGGATGCGCGTGCAGAAAATGACGTCACATCCTCGTGCAACGCCCTTTGGCTGCCCCGAATCCAAACTTCAGTCGGACCGCCCCATTCTGCGGCTGGCGTCCAGAGCGTTTGTAAAATGGAACGCAACACACCCCGGGGAGCGCAAATTAAAGGGCACTCCTCCTGCACTATAAACGGCAGTCTGCATGTGTTGTGTGGAAGGATCCAGTGTGTTGTTGTGAACGGTGTATTTATGTTTCCGGCCACCACCACCACCACCACCACCACCACCACCACCTCCTCCTCCTCCTCCTCCTCCTCCTCCTAAAAAAACACATGCACCCTTCCCCTTTAAGAGCTCACTGGCACCAGAGTGTCTGCCGTGCGCTGCGCCCGAGCTCAGGCGCTGCGCTCTGCACCGCCGGCTTAGCGCCTAAAGATAGTAGTGGAACGCCTCTTTTAGCACTCCACCAACCTCTTAGGGCGAAGCCACTGAATTTCCGGCAACGGGGCGCTACTTTGGGGCGGGCGCTAACTTCGGGCGGGCGCTAAGGTTAGCGCCCCAAAACTGTCTATACTGAAAATCTAGCCCTAAGTTTATAATTGTGCCAAATGCTTGTATTTTGGTCCGAGGTCGAGGGACCCGACCATGACTCCACCTAAGGCAGCAGGTCAGGGAGAGACCTGGCTGCATGTCCTTTTAAGTTCTTTTGCAGGAGAGTGGAAAAAGGAGCAGCCCTGTTCGCCCAGCCCGAGCTGAGCATCGATTGAATACAGAATGTGGGGGATCACCTCGCCACTGGACAAATCCAGGAGGAGACCCCGCAGCGACCTTCGGGAGAAACCGGACAGGGTCCGGAGGAACCTGGCTACTCATCCTACATGGAAGAGATGGCCCCAGCTGGGTGGGGCACGGCCCCAACCCAGCACTATCCTGACCGAATTTCACTTGTGGGAGACCTCGCTATTGAGGAGTCATGGTGGGGAAGCATGGGCGCCTTGTCAGATAGGGACGCGTTCCCTGGGAGTGGGTGGTGATGGCCCGGGAAAGATTGTAAAGGGAAGGGGGAGAACCAAGAGTCGCGTGGGTGCATTCGGAGAAGGGAGGAACTCGCCCGGGGCCCACGGGCAAAGTTTGAGTGTAGCTGTGGCTGGGAAGGATGAGTGGGTGACCGGATAGTGTGGGGCCAGTGAGAGCCGCCACACAGGCACCCATCATTTTCTGCAGCCAGTCGAGGGAAGACAGGAGGGGGAGGGACTGGGAGTCACGATCCCATACTCCCCGGTCTCGGTCTGTGAAACATGAGGTGTACCCCACCTCCACAAAGGGACAAGGGAACGGCTCGGGGCTGGTGGATCAGACTGTTCTGTAAAATCCATTCTGTATATTTAAAAAGTTTCAAACCATTAAAAGGGGGGGGATGGAAGGAACATTTACTGCCCGGGTGGGAGGAGCAATACCCACTCGAATTTTATGACCCATCATTGGCACGTGATGGTTGGGGTTTATTTCAGCATTTTGTTTCAAATGTTTAATGAAGATTTTTTATTTTGTTTTACAGTTCCAAGCGGTGCAGAGGCGTAGGACCCTCTCCGTGCTTGGGATCATTTTGATTACATTGTATAACCAAGATTGCAACATTTTGTAATATGTTGTAATGTAAAACACGGTGCAGGGGTATGAGACCCCTTATTGTAACATTTTGTAATTGATGTATCTGTAGATGCCTACCGTACCACGGTTTTTCTCGGATTAGAGGGGAATAGATGAGGCAGGGGATCAATGATAGGTAGCTATAGGTAAATACAGGGGATGATTGTTTGTGGGGGTTCAGAAAATTTTGCTCACCTCTTCAAGAGGATACTACAAGCAAGTTGGAAGTATCCAAGGGTGGAATGTAGGGGTCGCAAAATCCCCTCAGCCCCCGAAGATCGGGAAATATTAATCCACATCGTGGACGAAGACCTGTGTGATTTAAATTGTTTCTGGGTTGGACAATGTTTTAAAACATACCCAGAACCGCAAAAGGCTGCGTTAAAAAGCTTGTAAGCTAGGCAGCACTTGGACACTGGAATCAAAGAACTTTGTGAAAATCGCACACTTTAAGATTGTACATTTTATTAAAAGATGTACTCTTGAGTTTTGGACTGTTTAAATTGCCCAGGGCATAAAAATGGCTGAACCGACCTCATGGAAACAGATTTTTAAGTTTGAATGGAGCCCGAGCTGTCAGTCACCCTGTGGCATTGGGTGGGTCTGGTAACCTACAAGCTGCTTGTTTACATTGGGGAGTAGCCCGTTTGAATCAGCCAATCATCAGACAGCAAGCACACTGGGTTGTTTACACACGTCCATTCACTGAAATTGACTCTAAGAAACTGCCAGCATGAACAAAGGGACTTTGTTTGCTAAGCACTCAAGACTGTTAGGGCTAGATTTTCAGTTGCTTGCGCCAGCAGTTAGCGCCTTAAGAGAAGTGATTTCCGGGCGCTATGCGTGTAGCGCCCGGGCGCAGCGCAGTTTGCGCCCCGCCCCAAATTAAGTTGCCCGTTAGCGCCGGCGCAAAGTTTAGCGCCCGCCCGGATGCGCGCGCAGAAAATGACGTCACATCCTCGTGCAACGCCCTTTGGCCGCCCCGATTGCAAACTTCAGTCGGACCGCCCCATTGTGCGGCGGGCGGCCGGAGCGTTTGGAAAAAGGAACGCAACACAACCAGCGCGGGCCCCGGGGGGCGCTAATTAAAGGGAACGTCCTCTCCAGTATAAAGGCCATCCTTTTTTCAGAAAACAGTCTTGTGCAACGCATTTCTGGAGACACAACAAGGAGGATAGCTAACTGGTTTCAAGCAGCAAGAGCCAGGTATTTTTGGACTCAGGCAACAGCGCTGCAAGTGGCCATTTGGAAATTAGAGTGTTTTCCAGGATTTGATGGGGGTTGCATGGGGTGCCAACGCGGAGCTGCAGCTCCATGTCCGTAGGGCTCGCAGACGCATTGTGAGAGGGGCAGCCCTGGCTAGAGGCAGAGGGGGCTACAGGCGTCGGCCACGTAGGCCTTACCCAGTCAGGCTATACCGCCAGCAGCGCTCCTACCTAAACATGAGTGCCGCGCGATGTGTTAAAAGGCTCCGATTCCGAAAGGGGGTGATTGCAGAGATCTGCCACCTGCTTCGCCGAGATCTGCAGCCAAAGCTCAGGTGCAGGACGTCTCTGTCGGTGGAAGTGAAGGTGACGGTGGCATTGAACTTCTATGCCACCGGCTCCTTCCAATACGCTGCTGGGGACATAGCAAACATCTCCCAGTACGGCGCGCATCGCTGCATCCGCCAGGTGACCGAAGCACTGTTCAGAAGGAGAAGCCAATTCATCTCCTTCCCCATGGCCCTGGAGAGCCAGCATCAGCGCGCATTGGGATTTTCCAGACTCGGGGAATTCCCCTTGGTGCAGGGCGCCATTGACTGTACGCATGTGGCTTTGCGGGCCCCTCTGGAGCATGGCGAGCAGTATCGCAACAGGAAGGGCTACCATTCTCTGAATGTGCAGCTGGTCTGTGACCACAAGCAGCGCATCATGGCAGTCAATGCCAGCTTCCCAGGCAGCAGCCACGATGCCTTTATCCTGCGGCAGAGTACTGTGCATGACATGTTCCAGGCACAGCCTCCCCCAAGAGGATGGCTACTCGGGGACAAAGGCTATCCTTTGTGCACCTGGCTCATGACCCCGCTCCGCGCGCCCAGGACCGCTGCTGAAGAGGCCTACAACGAGAGCCATCAAACCACCCGCAACATCATCGAGCTAACTATTGGGGTCCTCAAGCAGCGGTTCCGCTGCCTTGATCGCTCCGGAGGAGCTCTCCAGTATTCGCCGGACCGGGTCTCCCAATTTGTGGTGGTTTGCTGCATGCTACACAACCTGGCTATCCGCAGGACTCAGGCACTGCCACCTGACGTTGGACCAGCACCTCAGGAGGAGGAGCAGGAGGAGCATGAGGAGGAGGAGGAGGAGGAGGAGGAGGAGCAGGAGTACGTTCCCAGGAGGGAGCGACCAGGGCCAAGGGCCGCACGACGCCACCTTATTACACGGTACTTCTAAGCCCCCTGTCAGGGAATGGCCAGGGGCCATGAGGGAAGATGAATGCAGCCGCTCCGCAAGCCCTCAGCCGGCGAAGCCAACAAACACTAAGAAGAACAACCATGGAGACTGCATGAATAAAGATAATTTTTTATTACACAAAAATGAAAAGCCCTTCCCACATGAATCCCCAAAAACAATAAACGGGCCCCACAAAAAGCCCAACAAACGACTCACTCCCACAAACTGGGGAGGAGCCATTCCACCTTTATTGAAACCGGGCCTCAACGTCGGCCTAACGCAAAAAAAAAGCCCTCCAAAAGCACAACCATGGGCAAAATAAAGATGGCCACCGCCATATTAAAGGAAAGCTGGCCACACCCTCTACTGAGTGGCCCGCGAGGGCGAGACCTTGGCCAGCATTTTGCCTCCCCTGCCCTGCCTGCTGCTCCTTCGCAAGCTCTGCCCAGTGGCTGCTGCGAGGCTGGGGGAAGGCGCCTGAGGCTCAGATGCCCTTCCGCCAGATGCCGCTGGGGGGCGGCCTACACGGCGTTTGGGCCTCGAGGGGCCGTCTCCTGAGTGGCGCACCTGAGCCTGGCCACCATCAGCTGCAGCCGCTTGCCCTTGACGCCCCAGAGGGGGAATGGCGGCGACGGATGGCGCAATGTGGGCCAGCTGGCGTCTGGGATGCGCTGGCTGGTGCTGTGGCGCGGTGGCACTCGGCCGGGCCCGCACTGCAGGATCCGCAGCAATCAGCCGACGGCCGGCTTGCTGGGATGGTCCAGCGCGGCGCCTGCCCTGGCGATGCCTGCCTGAGACAGCGCGTGTGGCAGCAGTGAGTGGCCCTGTGGTCCTGGTGTGCGCGCGCATCACATCCGCCAGGGTCTTGACGGCATCAGTTAGCATGCGGCCAGTCGCGGCAGTTGCTGCCCCGAACTCGCGCACACTGGTCGCCAGCGACTCGATGGCCTCAGGCATGCGCCCCACCACGCTCATGAGCTCCGTGTGGCGCCGGTCCGAGTCGTCGGCCATCTGATCGAGCTTCCGCACCTCCTCCGAAGTGAAGGTGTCCGGACTGGAGTCGCGACTCTCCCGCTGGGGAGGAGGGGGCCGAACTAGGGGACCCTTGCCGCGTTGGTGACGGCGAGTGTGCCGAGCAGCAGCACTCCCCTCTGATCCTTCCCCCCTTTGGGGGGAAGGCCGCGGGCCACGCGCACGGCTGCTGGGTGGCTGGACGCCACTGGTCCCAGAAGCTGCATTGCCCTGCGACAGTTCCTCCAGGCACTCGTCCAGTGAGGAGGTGTCGAGCATTTCCTCCTCTCCTGCGGGACGTGACTGTTCCCCCGAAGGTCTGGCTTGCTCCTCCTCCTCCTCCTGGTTGGAGGTGCTGTCACTGGCAGCCTCAGGGTCCTGGTCGTCACCAGCTGAAAGCAGGAATGCACAAGAGTAGCTTCAGAGTGAGGAGACGGCGTCAGCGAGGGAGTTAGGACTGGTGGGATTCAGCGCATTGGTGGGACAGTGGCAAAGGAGGTAGCTCGGATGGGCCAGTGCGACGCGAGAGGGCCAAAAGGCGAGGTCCTTACCATTGCCGGGCAGTGGAGGGTCGGATACACCGCACGCTGTGGGGACAATCACACGGGCTCCCATGAGCACACACACGCGCTCCTCCAGCCGAGTGAGCTTCTGCAGCTTGGCGCGGCCACCCCTGGCACGGGCCTGGTGATTAAACGCTACTTTAGCCTGCAAGAGAAAGGACGGGCTGTAAGTGCGCAGTGAAGCCCTGATGTAGTGTGCACTGCCTCCCATGGTGGAATAGCTTGGACAGAGTGAAGCCCTGATGTACTGTGCACTGCCTCCCATGGTGGAATAGCTTGGACAGAGTGAAGCCCTGATGTACTGTGCACTGCCTCCCATGGTGGAATAGCTTGGACAGAGTGAAGCCCTGATGTAGTGTGCACTGCTTCCCATGGTGGAATAGCTTGGACAGAGTGAAGCCCTGATGTACTGTGCACTGCCTCCCATGGTGGAATAGCTTGGACAGAGTGAAGCCCTGATGTACTGTCCACTGCCTCCCATGGTGGAATAGCTTGGACAGAGTGAAGCCCTGATGTACTGTGCACTGCCTCCCATGGTGGAATAGCTTGGACAGAGTGAAGCCCTGATGTACTGTCCACTGCCTCCCATGGTGGAATAGCTTGGCCAAAGTGTAGAGTGCCGAATGGCCATTTGATGCTCATGACTGTCCCAATGCTGCTGGCTGAGGGCTGGCCAATAGGACTTTCAGGTCCCTTTGCCCATCATGTCAGGTGTACATGCAAGAATGAGGAGGAGACTGGAAAGGCTACTCACCCTCACAATCCTGGTCAGATCGTTGTATTTCTTACGGCATTGTTTGTGGGTCCTGGGGGCCTCGCCGGTGAACGTCACCCTCTGGGCGATCTGCTTCCAGGCTTTGGTGTAGTCGTGGTGGGTTGGATTCCTCCCACTCTCTGGAAACAAGATCTTGCGCCTCACCTCCAGAGCTGTGACCATTATGTCCCGATCACCCTCTGAGAAGCGCAGGGCACGCTGACGGGCCTTCTCTGGCGTTGCCATGACTCCCTGGGGCTGAGCAGTAGTGTTGAGGCCTCTTTGCAAGGCTGCAGTGTGCAGGGCGTGGCAGCAGACCAATTCGTCCCTTCCCCCTTTAAGAGCTGGTCGGCACCACGGGGTCTGCTGTCAGTGCAAAAATGACCGCACCCGTGCTGCGCCCCGCCTGGGCGCTATCCCTCTGGACCGCCGGCTTAGCGCCTAAAGAGAGTAGTGGAACGCCTCTTTTAGCGCTCCACCAACCTCTTAGGGCGAAGCCACTGAATTCCCGGCAACGGGGCGCTACTTTGGGGCGGGCGCTAACTTCGGGCGGGCGCTAAGGTTAGCGCCCCAAAACTGCCTATACTGAAAATCTAGCCCTTAATCAATTGCGGTTCCAGATGACCACAGGACAATGCTTTGTTTACAAAGCAATTGAATGCTATTAGCATTTGTTTGTATATCAAGTGGACACATCCAAACTGAGGAGGAACCGTTTAAATGAATGGGAGAACACATTCAAACCACTGCAGCTTTATTCGAAAGCCATCACAGACAATGGACACATTTAAACTGCAACTTTATCCAAATCCATCCCAGACAAGTGGACAGTTTGGATCTCTTTTGTTTTAGCCCAGAAACATCAGATCTGGGCGGGCCCCAAAAAAAGGGGTATAAAAGAGAAGTAAAGGGGTGGTAATTTAAGGGAAATGTTGCTAAGATTGTAAGATTAACATTGTAGCCATTTATCCCTCATTTTGTCATCTGCCTTCCCCTGTTAAGCAACTTTACCGTGATTACTTTGATCGTATGTTGTAGTTTCTTTAGTTTTAATAAAATTTGACTTTCTTGCATCCAGACCATTTGTCTGTTTTTAATATATCATTAATTATAAGTTCCTCCAGTCAGAACTGGAAGGGGTGGTTTAGCGATTCGAAACCGCTGATTGGAATTGGTCACAGTGCAGTGGCAGAAGGCTGCCTGACCAGGTAAATTACCGTAAACCAGGTGAAGGATGCCCCCCTACAAATTGATGACCGCGGCAGGACTGGAGGCAGTTATTGATATGATAAGTGGTCTGGATCTGGAGAAAGCATCAGCTCTTGCTTTTCTTGCTTTCAGTCTGTGGGTAGCCCTGCGGAAGCTAGCGGCAGCGTGTAAGCTGACCTATTATAGTATAGGTGGCTGGGTTAAGAAGGGTGAGATGAGGATGCGGGAGTCTTTCTGCACAACTTCCGCCTGTTGAAAACCTTTAACAATCTTACACCTGGTAAAAGCCTGCTTTTTCCCTCACTATCATGCCGTTCTATCTTTTCTAAAAATGTTATACCCTGCAATGTCTAATTCCCAGTTGTAAGGCCTGCTTTTACCAGCATATGAGTTTAAAAAAAAGTCACTCCTTTATAATTTAAAAATACTTTTAAAAAAGGTAAGTTTATTTTTAGCCCCATAAAAAACTTTAATTATTTTTCTCAAAAATTAAATTTTTGTTAAATATTTAATTTAATGTAATTTTAACTAATGTGATTTAAAAAAAATGTATTTAATGTTTAACTTTTTTAAGTGATCCACATTCATATTTTGACAGATCAGTGCATAGAGACCTGTCAAGCATGAAGGGAGATTCCCTTCTTTGATTGGTTCTCCATGGCCCAGGTGATCCCAGGGATGCTTGCGAACCACCTGCACTCCTGGGATACCTGGGACTCTGCACATGTGAAGAGGCCCAGGATCGGAAGTCTCGGGACCCAGGGACCCAGTAGCTAAGTGCGTAGATCTTTCCCGATCAGAGGCATCCGCATGCAGGAAGCCTCTGATTGGAAAATCCGGCCCATTAAAGAATCAAAAACACTAATAAGGCTAGTCTACAGGCCACCTAATAGTAGAAGGGAGGTGGAAGAATAAATACGCAAACAAATTAAGGAAATTAGTAAAAAACATAGGGCTAGATTTTCAGTATAGACAGTTTTGGGGCGCTAACCTTAGCGCCCGCCCGAATTTAGCGCCCGCCCCAAAGTAGCGCCCCGTTGCCGGAAATTCAGTGGCTTCGCCCTAAGAGGTTGGTGGAGCGCTAAAAGAGGCATTCCACTACTATCTTTAGGCGCTAAGCCGGCGGTGCAGAGCGCAGCGCCTGAGCTCGGGCGCAGCGCACGGCAGACACTCTGGTGCCAGTGAGCTCTTAAAGGGGAAGGGTGCATGTGTTTTTTTAGGAGGAGGAGGAGGAGGAGGAGGAGGAGGAGGAGGAGGAGGAGGAGGAGGTGGTGGTGGTGGTGGTGTTGGTGGTGGTGGTGGTGGCCGGAAACATAAATACACCGTTCACAACAACACACTGGATCCTTCCACACAACACATGCAGACTGCCGTTTATAGTGCAGGAGGAGTGCCCTTTAATTTGCGCTCCCCAGGGTGTGTTGCGTTCCATTTTACAAACGCTCTGGACGCCAGCCGCAGAATGGGGCGGTCCGACTGAAGTTTGGATTCGGGGCGGCCAAAGGGCGGTGCACGAGGATGTGACGTCATTTTCTGCGCGCGCATCCGGGCGGCCGCTAAACTTTGCGCCGGCGCTAACGGGCAACTTAATTTGGGGCGGGGCGCAAACTGCGCTGCGCCCGGGCGCTACACGAATAGCGCCCGAAAATCACTTCTCTTAAGGCGCTAACTGCTGGCGCAAGCAACTGAAAATCTAGCCCATAGAATAATAATCATCGGGGATTTCAACCATCCAGATATTAATTGGATAGAAGAGGTAGGCAAAGGAGATAAGGGAATGGAGTTCCTACAATGTGTACAGGAATCCATTCTAACCCAGTATGTACAAAGGAGGATTCACTATTGGATCTAGTAATGGGGAATGAACCAGAGCAGATAAGAGAAATACAGTTAACTCTCGTTTAAACAGCACCTAATTATCCGGAATTCTCTAATAACCGGCAAAATTCAGGAGTAGGTTCAGGAACATCAAAGGTAAGTTTTACTGTATATTTGTGGCTGTGTAACTGGGGTTCTCATAACTTTTGCCGTGTAACCATGGCTCCTGCACCTCTGGTTGTGTAACCGGGTCCCCTGTACCTGTGGCCGTGTAACAGGGACTCCTGGATCTGTGGCCGTGTAACTGGGGCTCCTGCACTTGTGGCCGTGTAACCGGGGCTCCAGTACCTGTGGCTGTGTAACAGGGGCTCCTGCACCTGTGGTGGTGTAACAGGGCTCTCGTACCTAGGTAGGTATACCTCTTCGTTATCCAGAATTTTTAATCAACCGGCACCATCCCGGCCCCGTAGGTGCCGGATACCAAAGAGTTTCCTGTAAAAGTAGGGGAACATCTAGGCAATAGAGACCATAATATAATATGCTTTAAGATGATAATTGAGAAGGACATAAGTATGACGAAGACCAGGGTAATAGATTGGAGAAAAGCTGATTTTGAGGAGCTAAGAATAGAACTTGGGAAAATAAAATGGACAACAATATTGGCAAGCAATGATGTAGGAACAGCAATGGGAAAGATTTAAAATGGTATTCAACAGAGTCCAGGAAAAATATATTCCGCTAAAAAACAAGAATGTTTTACTAATGAGACACCATGGATGAATAAAGGCATAAGGGAAAAATTGAGGGTAAGAAAAGAGGCATATATTTAAGTACATGGACAGCAGAGGAGTGCATGATAAGGGAGAATATGAAAAGATTAGGAGAGAAGTTAAAAAACAATTAGGAAGGCAAAGAGGAACTATGAAATTAAATTATCAAGGAACATTAAACAAAATAGTAAAATATATTACAGGCACATAAATAAACAGAGGAAGATCAGAATGGGAATAGGGCCACTAAGGGATGGAGAGGATAATACCAGAGGCAGCGATAGAGAGATGGCAGAAATATTAAATAATTACTTTGCTTCAGTATTTACCAGGGAGATAGAACAGGTTGGCATGACATCAGATGATGAGATTAGCAATGAGAGAAATGCATTTAAAATAAAAAGAGGCGCTATATTGGCCCAGAAATTCGGGTCGGGGGCTTCCCGTGGGTGCAAGCCCCCGACCTGCACTTACCTTGCGCGCTGGCCATTGAGCATGCGGACCCCGTGGAATTGCGATCCTGGGCCTCCTCCAACTGCCAGCACGCAGTGCTTGCATATCCCAGGGGCACAGTTAGTTCGAAGCGTCCCCTGGGATCACGTGGGACGTGGAGAGCAATTGGTAGCAGGGAATGCTTCATTCATAAGTTTGACAGGAAGACCTGTCAAACCTAAAAATACTACAAGCCCCAAAACATCAATAAATCTTCAAATAAATTTTAAAAAACCATCACATTTTTAAAATAAACTATAAATTACATGAAATAACTATTTTAAACAATAATTTAATTTTTTGAAAAAATTAATTACATTTTCTAACGGGGCTAAAAATAAACTCACCTTTCTTTAAAGTATTTAAAAATAATAAACCTGTGGAAAAAATATTTTAATTTTAATTAATTCACCACTTACCTTGCAAAAAGCAGACATTGTGACTGCTTTTTACATGTCTAACTTCTGGCGACTTAACCTCCCGGGAAAACCTGCAAAAAAACCGTAAGTTTAATGCGCACGCGCAGCCTCTCCTGCGAACGCGTTCGACTTCTGAACCCCTTCTTTCAGGGGAACAGAAGTGTCAGTTTCCCGCGCATGCGCAGTGCATGCAGGAAACCGGCACTTCCATTGGGCTTATGGGTGAGTACCCCATGCGTACTCACCTGTGGAGACCTGAATTTCTGGGCCATTAAATAAACTGATCAAACTCAGAGGATAAAACCCCTGGTCCGAATGGATTACATCCACGCATTTTAAAAGTCTATGGAAGAGAAAGCAGAGGCATTACTACACACCTTTAAAATTCGTTCGAACAAGGCGCAGTGCCAGAGGACTGGCGGATAGCTAACGTAATACCTATATTTAAAAGGGAGATAGAACATGTCCAGGGAACTATAGACCAATCAGCTTTACATCAGTGGTAGGAAAATAATGGTATTCCTACGAAAGAAGAAAATGGAAGAACATCTAGAAACCAAAAATATAATGATGAATAGTCAGCATGGATTTCAAAAGGGAAGGTATTGCTTGATCAAACTCATTGAATTTTTCAACGCGGTAACAGAGAGAGAGTAGACCAGGGTAATGTAGTAGATGTAATTTATCTAGATTTTCAAATGACCTTCGATAAGGTACTACATAATAGACTAATGAATAAGGCCAGAGATTGTGGAGTCAGGGGACAAGTAGCAGAATAGATAGCTAGCTGGCTTCATGACAGGAAGCAGAGAGTAGGGCTAAAGGATAGCTATTCAAGTGGCAGAAGGTGGGAAGTGGTGTTCCACAAGGATCAGTGCTGGGACCACTGTTGTTCAACATTTATATTAATGATTTAGACTTTGGAATCATAAACATAATTTCTAAATTTGCAGATGACACCAAATGGGGGTGGGGGGGGCGGGGTGGATAGTCAATACTGAGAAGGCCTGCAACAAATTACAGGAAGACATTAATTATCTTGTAGAATGGGCATATAATTGTCAAATGAATTTCAACACAGAGAAATGTGAGGTATTACATTTTGGTAGGAAGAATAGGGAGGTAACTTATTACTTGGAGGGTGTGAATCAGGGTGGGGTAGAGGAGCAAAGGGATCTCGGAGTACAAATACACAAATCACTAAAAGCAGCAATAAAAAAAGCAAACCAAGCACTAGGGTTTATTTCTAGAGGGATAGAATTGAAAAGTAGTGAAGTTATGCTAAACTTGTATCAAACCTTGGTTAGACCACACTTAAGAGTACTGCGTACAATCCTGGTAACCATATTATAAAAAGGATATAGAGGCACTCTAGAGGGTACAGAGAAGATTTAGAAAGATGGCACCAGAAATGCGAGGGTACACCTATCAGGAAAGGATGAACAGACTGAACCTCTTTTCTTTGGAAAAGAGAAGGCTGAGGGGTGACCTAATAGAGGTCTTTAAAATTATGAAAGGTTTTGATAGACTTAATACAGAGAGAGTGTTTCTACTTGTGGGGAAGAGCAAAACTAGAGGCCATCAATATAAGATAGTCACCAAAAAATCAATTAGTAAATTCAGAAGAATCTTCTTTACCCAGAGAGTGGTGAGAATGCGGAACTCGCTACCACGAGGAGTGGTTGAAGCAAATAGTATCGATGCATTTAAGGAGAGGCTGGACAAACATATGAGGGAAAAGTGAATAGAGGGTTATACCGATAGATTTAGATGAGGAAAGACGGGAGGAGGCTCGAGTGGAGCATATACGCCGGCATGGACTGGTTGAGCCGAATGGCCTGTTCCTGTGCTGTATATCCTATGTAATCCTATGTAAAAAAAATCCCAAGGTGCTTCGGAGGAGTGTTATCAAACACAATTTGACACTAAGCCACATAAGCAGATATTAGGACAGATGACCTACAGCTTGGTCAAAGACGTAGGTTTAAAGGAGCGTCTTAAATGAGGAGAGAAAGGTAGAGATGTGGAAAGGTTTTGGGAGGGAATGCCAGAGTTTAGGGTCTAGGCAGCTGAAAGCACAGTCGCCAATGGTGGAGCGATTAAAATAGGGGATGCACCAGAGGTCAGCATTGGAGGAGCGCAGAGATCTTAGAGGTAGTAGGTCTGGAGGAGGTTACTGAGGTAGGGGGAGGCGAGGCCATGGAAGGATTTGAAAACAAGGATGAGAATTTTAAAATTGAGGCGTTGCTGGACCGGGAGCCAATGTAGGTCAGTGAGCACAGTGGTGATGGGTGAACGGGACTTGGTGCGAGACAATTACAGCTAGATGCGGACACAGTTAACATTGAAAATTCCATAGGAAATGATTACAGGTGACAGGACACACCAGCCGGGAAATTGGATCGCGTTTGATTTGGGCCATTAGGAGCACTATTAATAAATGCTGTCAACATACGAACATATGAAAATGAGAGATAGGAAAAGACCAGCTGGTGCATCAAGCCTGCCCCGCACTCATGATGTCTGAAGCATCATCACTAGACACTTCCTACCCCGCCCCGCAGTCATGTAATCTCCTGGCAGAGGCAAAAAATCAGAAAATAAACCCAGGAACAATAAGAGAAAAAAAAACTCTGGAAAACTCCTCTCCGACCCGCTCAGGCGATCAAAACCAGTCCAGGGTATCACATGGACCATGCAGCAATAACTGTTAGTCCACTTACCTTTTACATGACTAGGACTAGTCTTTATGTTTGACATGGCTTTTATATGATACATGCTTGCTCATAGTGACTGACCTCTAACATTGGAACATATCTAAGCATAAAAATTAAAAGGATCAGAAGCTGTCAGAAACCGCTCATTTTTTTTCCATTATTTAACCGGTAAATAATATGCCTCCAGTTTGGCTTCCTTGGATTTAATTCAAGTAAAACCAGCAGAATTGGGTGACCTCTGGTATCGCAGGTGATTTATTTTTTTCAATCCTTCCACAGTGCCAACAATTTAGCTAAATGTGCACAGCTGGTTCAACTGAAACTACTTGAACATAAAATCAGTGCAGTACTGAGGGAGTGCTGCAGTGTTGGAGGTGCTGTCTTTCAGATAAGACTTTAAGCTAGTGTCCCAACTGCACTATCAGATAGACATAAAAAAATCTATGGCACTATTCGAAGAGTTCTCCCCAGTGTCATAGCCAATATTTATCCCTCTACCAAGACCTAAAACAGATTATCTAGTCATTTTCTCATTGCTGTTTGTGGGACCTTGCTGTGCACAAATTGGCTGCCACTTTCCTACACTGCACATATACCAGAAACACTGTTTATGGAGGTCACGGTCCATCATCAAAGACCCTACCCACCCCAGCCACCGCCTGTTTGCCCTCTTGCCATCTGGGAGACACTACAGATGCATTCGCACCCGTACGACCAGATTTAGGAACAGCTTCTTTCCCAGGGCTGTCACCCTACTGAACTCCACAAATAAACTCTAAAGCCTGCACATCTGCCAATGCACTTTATTATGGTTTGTTAAGTCTGTGTGTTATAATGAGAATTATTACACAGACCACAAGAGTAAATTTTAACAGGTCTTTACTAGTTGAAGGTCAGGGCGGAACTGCCCAATAAATCATTACACAGCACTTATATACCGGTGTGGTCACCACCGGTATTGCAGTATACAGCAACCAAGATAAAGTAGTGCAACCCTTAAAATAGTTCTCTTAAAGGTGGAACGGTTACATACACTACAATCCTCCCTTTTTAGGTTAACAGTATATATTCCCATTAAACATAACATCATAACATATATACACAACTTCATGTAAAAACAGTTCACAGATTCAGTCTCTCTGGAGGCTTCCTGACTCGGTCCGGATAACGCCTCGGTGGTGTAGTAGTTTTCGGTGGTGTAGTAGGTTCTTTTGGCAAGGTCGATTCGGCTTGAATGTCAGTGTCGGGTTCATCTGGTTCCAGTATCACCGGATCGGAGGTAGATACTATGGGTATCTCTGCTTCATCATTAGGCGTATAGAGTTGTGGTGTAGGTTGTCCCTTTTCGGATGACGCTATGATCTGGTCAGCATGGCGCCTTATTATGCTTTCACCAATGTCCACGGTATACATCAGCGGTCCTAGTCGTGTGCAAATAGTTCCAGGCTGCCATTTCTCGGTACGGTAGTCCCGGGCCAAAACTTGTTGACCTATCTGGAAGGTTCTAGTTGGCCTTTCATTCATGCCTTGAAATTGCCAGTTCTCTATGTCCCTTCTGATGTTTGGCTTGATCAAATCCAGCCGGCATCTTAGTCTTCTATTGAAGAACATCATGGCGGGAGTTTGGTTTGTGACCGCATGTGTTGCATTCCTGTATGCCAACAAGAAGTTATCTACCTTATGTTGTAGATTTATGTCTTCATTACCCATGGCCTTTATGGCCTTCTTGAAGGTCTGGACAAACCTTTCAGCTAATCCATTGGTGGCGGGATGGTATGGGGCGGACGTGTAGTGCTTAACCCCATTGTTTTTTAAGAACTTCCTGAATTCTTCGGACACAAATTGCGGTCCATTATCAGAACAGATCTGTTCAGGCAGCCCATTCCTGGCAAATATGGTCCTTAATACTGTGATGGTTTTTTCCGTGGTGGTGGAGGACATCTTTATTACCTCCGGCTACTTGGAGTGTGCATCCACCGCGATTAAGAACATTGAGTCCATAAATGGACCAGCAAAGTCGATATGTACCCTTTGCCATGAAGATGAGGGCCACTCCCATGGATGCAGAGGAGCTTGTGGTGGGGCGTTTTGGACCTTCTGGCTTCCTAGACAGCTCTTGTTCATTTCTTCGATGTCTCCATCGATACCTGGCCACCACACGAACGCTCTGGCTAGGTTCTTCATTTTCACTCCACCCAGATGCCCCTCGTGAAGCTCCTTTAGCACTTTATGCTGGAGTTTGGGTGGAATCACCACTCTGGATCCACACATCAAAGTTCCTCGGCACACTGACAGCTGTTCTCTTCTTTGCGAAAATGCTGGCAACAGTGGTTCGCCATGTGCTGGCCATCCCTTCACCGTTAAATCGTAGACTCGTGAGAGAGTCAGGTCATTTCTTGTTTCCTTTTCGATCGTAGAATTTGTTACTGGTAGACATTCCACTATGGTTGAGTGGAACATCTCCACTGGGTCCACTGTAGGCGCCTCTTCTACCGTTGGCAACGGTAGGCGTGATAAACTGTCAGCATTCCCATGCTGTTTTGATCCTTTGTATTCTATGTCATATTGGTGTGCCCCTAGGAAAAGGGACCACCTCTGTAGCCTTTGCGCTGTCATAATGGAAACGCCCTTTTTAGGGTTGAATATGGGTACCAACGGCTGGTGGTCTGTCAGCAGTGTAAACTTCTGGCCCTGCAGGTAATGATTAATGATTAAACTTCTTTACTCCCCACACCAGGCTGAGAGCCTCCCTATCTATCCGAGCATAGTTGCGCTCAGCGGAGGTCAATGATCTGGATGCAAATGCGACTGGCCTTTCCGAGCCATTTGGCAACTTGTGTGAGAGTACTGCTCCAATACCATAAGGAGAAGCATCACAAGCTAAACGAATAGGTAGCGTTGGGTTGAAGTGAGCCAACACTTCCTCTGAGGTGATCAATGCCTTGCTTTTGCGAAAGGCCTTCTTACAGTCCTCGCTCCACTTCCATGGTACTTCTTTCTGCAAAAGAGCATTCAGTGGGTGCAGCACCATGGATAGATTTGGCAGAAACTTATGGTAATAGTTAATCAACCCTAGGAACGATCTCAACTGGGATACATTTTCCGGAGCGGGAGCCTTCACAACAGCTTCGATCTTGTCAGGTGACTTGTGCAGCCCCTCCTGGTCAATGACATGACCACAGTACGAGATCCATTTCTGAAAGAACTCACATTTCTGGCGATTAACTCGAAGGCCATATTCCTTCAACCTGGTGAGCACCAGTTTCAAATTTGCAAGGTGTTCCTCATCGTCATCTCCTGTAATCAGGATATCGTCCAAGTAACATTGAGTGCTTGGAATTCCCTGTAATACCTGCTCCATGGCCCTCTGCCAAATTGCCGGAGCCGAAGCCACTCCAAAAACCAGTCTATTATATCGATACAAGCCTCTGTGCGTGCTGATTGTGAGATACTGGCGCGACTCTTCCTCAACTTCCATTTGTAAGTACGCTTGCGCCAGGTCTATCTTGGTGAAGCGTTTCCCGCCAGACAATGAAGCAAAGATATCCTCAATCCGCGGAAGCAGATATTGCACCGTGTGAAGCACCGGATTAACTGTGATCTTGAAGTCTCCACAGATGCGGACCTTCCCCGGTTCCCCTGGCTTGTTACTTGATGAACGCTTCATGACGGGAACAATGGGCGTGGCCCACTCACTCCAGTCCACCTTAGACAGTACTCCTGAACGTTCCAGCCCATCCAGCTCAGCTTCCACAGCAGGTCGTATCGCACACGGTACCGGTCTGGCTTTGAAAAATGTTGGGTTTGCATGTTCTGCAATCTTGATTTTTGCCTTAATTCCTCTCAGTGTTCCCAGTCCCTGTTGGAACACCTCTTTAGCCTCATCCAATATTCTGGACAATCGTTCAGGTTTGACATCTTTTTTTCCGGAATCTACCGTTATTGCGTTTAGGGAGTGCCAGTCCATATTTATTTTCCTGATCCACTCCCGTCCCAGAAGTGGTGGACCTCCCTCAGGTAGTACATATAAGTCCATTCCTTGGTGTTCTTTGCCCTTGTGTATCACCTTGACTTTTATCTTTCCGATGGGGTATACTTTTTGCCCCGTGTATGTCTGCAATACTATCTCCGTATCCCGTAGGGGAATATGTTTGAATAACTTTTTGTAATCTTGCTTATTCATGACCGTCAACGCCGATCCGGTGTCCAATTCCATCTTCACTTGGACTCCTGCTATCTGCAGTGTGACCCAGATAGTTTGTCGGTCAGCTTCCTTACTCACGTTGTGAATTCTCAGACTACCCAGCTCCTTGCTGTTGGAGTCTGAATCCGAATTCTGTTCATCCGAACTCTTCTCAGCCACCTTATGTACCTTTCTGCACTTTTCCTGCGGTGACTTTTTGTTGCTGGTCTTCTTTCCTGACCGGCATACTTTAGCTATGTGACCAAGCTTGCCACATTTTCTACATTCCTGGTTTTTAAACCAGCATTGGTTCTGATCGTGTGTTGTCTTTCCACAACGATAACATTTCATTGTACCCAAAGCCATTTGATCTACGCTGAGTACCGCTGCCTTCAGCTGCATTTCCGCAGTGCCTCTCGCTGTGGCTTCGTGCGATGCTGCAATAGTGACAGCCTTATCAAGTGTAAGATCATTCTCTTCAAGTAGCCGCTTTTGTGTTCCTTCTTTCGACAACCCACACACGAATTTGTCTCTCAGTGCCTCTGTCAGGCTTTCCCCAAACTGACAGTATTTCGCTAGCTTACGCAGTTCAATTAAATACTCCGCGTTGCTTTCCTCTTTCAGTTGCGTTCTCGCATAAAATTTAAACCGTTCCGCTAACATCAGCGGTGTGGGGTTCAAATGATTCTTCAGGACAGCAACAATTTTAGCGAAAGCCTGATCCGCCAGTTTAGCTGGTGATAGAAGGTGATTCAATAGCCCGTATGTCTTCGCACCCATTGAGTTTAGTAAGGTTAGTGCTTTATCTTCATCTGATATTTTATTTGCCTTACAATATATCTCTATGCGTTCTACATACGTGGCCCAATCTTCAACATCGGGATCGGAATCATTGATGTTACCACGCTTAGGCATCCTCACGATCTTCTTGAGAAACAAAAGAATTATTATTTTTTTTTTTTACAAAATGGCGGTTTCCCACGCTTGTCTTCTTCCCCCGCCTCCGAAAATGGCGGCTTCCCGCATTTGCCTTTCTCCCCCGCTGGCTGTAATGGCGATTGCCGTATTGCTGCGTTCGCCCTCCCCCAGCGGTTTTCAAATCGTGCCTCCCAGCCCCTCTTGCAGTCCGGTCCTTTCCCCCCGGCTGCGGCTGAGTTCTCCGCGTTTTTTTTTTTTTATTTTCTCCCGCGCCTTACGCTGATCCGGTCGCTGCGCCTCGCGGCCTCGGTAGCTGCCCGGCCTTTTTCACTGGTCGCGGTCGAGCTCTCTCTCGACGCTGTTGCGTCTCCCAGCCCGCTTGCAGCCCGGTCTTTCGCACCGGCTGCGTTTGCATTCACCGCGGCTTCCATGCCTTACGCTGCCCCAGTCTCAGCGCCTCTGGCCCCGACTTCTGTCCGGCTATTTTCCCCGGCCGTGGTCGAGTTCTCCACCCTTATATCCTCTGTTTTTTTTTTAATTTTCTCCCCTACTCACAGTCAACGTGGCCGACTTGCTGCTCGTCGCTGATCGGCTTGCCCACCACCGTGATAGAAGGGATGATCACTGCCTGTTGCTGATGGAAGGCTTCATGTCAGAATTCTTCCTTTGCTCTGCAGACCCGAGTCTTTTCTCAGCAGAATGATGAGGGCGGATGCCTCCTCTCGACACCCGTTAAACTGCCTTGGATGTATCTCTGCCGCAGGGTAAGATCGTACTCGTCGCCACTGTTAAGTCTGTGTGTTATATTGAGAATTACTACACAGACCACAAGAGTAAAATTTAACAGGTCTTTACTGGTTGAAGGTCAGGGCGGAACTGCCCAATAAATCATTACACAGCACTTATATACCGGTGTGGTCACCACCGGTATTGCAGTATACAGCAACCAAGATAAAGTAGTGCAACCCTTAAAATAGTTCTCTTAAAGGTGGAACGGTTACATACACTACATGGTTATGTTTATGTTAATGTATTACAAGCCAAATGTATGTTGAATGTTTAAATGTCTTAATCTAAATGTACACTCTCGGGAGCTGCAAGCCTACATTTCGTTGTACTGCACTTGTGCACAAACAATGACAATAAAAGTTGATTTGATTTGATTTGATTTGATTCAAAAAGTACCTAATTGGCTGTAAAGCATCTTGGGATGTCCTGAGGTCATGAAAGGCGATATATAAATGTAAGTCTTTCTTTTACATTCTTGACTCCATTAGGTGTTGGGGTTTTTAGGGTCAGCCTGAGACTTGAACCTGAAGCCAACGACAGAAACAGAATGATATGATTATGCAGTGAATAATGTCACAAAGACAGCTGCGATCTTCAGGCAACGATTCCTTCGGAATTATTGTTCACAACTATTATTGTGATTGATAGGCCGGTAGACTAAAGTGAGCAAGTCTGTTATTAGAGTTGCCAGAACTTAAAGTAGGGCGGAATATAACAATCGATTACAAGGCTGGGTTCTAATCTGGGATGCATGCTAACACTGTCTTCATACCACTTTAAAAAAAACATTTTGCTTTGAACCCTGCAAATCATGGCATTGACATGTGCAAGGTGAGGTGAAATTGGAATAGCTGTGGAGAGAACAGCCAATCACATAGGAGAGGCATGGGAATCAGTTAATTTAAAGTGGGCAACTGCAGGGCCAACTCTAGATAAATGCCAGTGCTTGAATTTTCTGGTCAGATGCTTTTTTTTCCCTATTTTCGTTGCTTTTCTGGGTTTTAGCATATGCTGCTGGGAAATTGTCTCCCTTGGGGTTTGTGAGATTAGCCCCCGTGAGGCTCGCTCTGCATTTCTCCCTCTGTTCCTTTGACTTCAGCTATACAATGGATACTGATTTCTGTGGAATGTGATGTTCAGCTGCCGGATTTGTTGTATTGCCATTTGCTTAGGAATATCGGAACAGGAGTAGGCTATTCAGCCCCTCGAGCCTGCTCCAGCATTCAATGAGATCATGGCTGATCTGTACCTCAACTCCATTTACCTGCCTTTGATCCATATCCCTTGATACCCTGACCTAACAAAATCTATTGATCTCAGCCTTGAAATTGTCCCAGCATCCACAGCCCTTTGAGGGCAGAGTTCCAGATTTCTACTACACTTTGAGCCATAAAGTGTATCCAATTTCCTTTCTAAATGGCCTAGCTCTAATTTTAAGATAATTTCCCCTTGTTCTTGATTCCCTGATCAGAGGACAGTTTCTCTGTATCTACCATGTTGAATCCTTTTAACATTTTAAACACCTTGATCAGATCATCCCTCAATTTTCTATACTCGAGGGAATAAAAGCCAAATGCTAAGACTAAATTCAATGCAAGTATAATGCATTGAATTTAGTGACAAGGTGCTCTGTGCATCTGAGGCTTGTGTGTGTGTCTGTGTGCATGTGTGTGCATTTGCATACACACGGGGCTTTACATCCTGGGTAGCAAATTTTAATATTCGGAGAAAGTAGGCATCAGCCCTGTCCTAACATTAAAAACATTGAAAAGTAACAATAAAATTCTTAGGAGACCTAATGCACTCCCTGGCTGCCTTTTAAAATTCAGCTTCTGTCTGATATGGAGTTATTCCCTGTGGCAGAAGTCTATATACTACAGAGGCAATCTCTCATCTTCCTTTAGTGTGCCCATAAGTCAGATCGCCGACCCAACCCCTGAGGTATACTACCAGTTTTGAGTTGAAAAGCACCTGAAATGTCTTTATATCAAAGCAGCATAATTACAGTTTTTGAGGTTGACCATTCCTGACAGGACACCTAAGGTTGGAAGTATGCCGTGTGAGGAATTGTGGGCACATGCACACATGACCTGTGGCGAGGCATTGGACCTCCAACATGACCCAGCATTGTGCCATCCAAGTCCTCTGGGAGTAAACTAGACCTCATGGGGGGCATTTTCCCTGGTTACTTTAGGTGCTAAAGAGCCTCAGAAGTGGCCAAGTTGGGTTCTTGAGCTGCAACGCCGGTTTAGCCCATGTTTAGCGCAAGACGCCATCTTGGTAAAGGAGTTGAAGTACGTGCTAGGAATGGCCACCTGGAGGGTTGTTAAGGGGTGGATTGCCACTTAAATTGCTTGCTATTGCTCATTAAAGAGGCTGCATGGCATTTTGGTGGCTAACGCTTTAACTAATGCCTTCTCCTATCAGCGACCAGCTGAACAGGAGTAAACAAGTCGTTGCTGAGAATTTCGAGCGTTAAAATAGCGTTAAGCTACACTTAAAATCATGCTCACCTTTCACTGTTCAATTGCTGCTGAAGGTTTGAAGAGGACTTTTGAGACACATTGGGAGACTTGCTGGCACAGTTTGTCAAGACTTCACCAACAATCTATCAACATTTATTCTGGAACGCAGAATAAATGCATTTATTCAGCGCACTCCATACCTTCAGGGGAGGCTACATCGACTGCTCCACGAAAATTACTCCTAATCAGCGCTTGAGTGCTAAACCTACAGGTGTCTGTTTTAGTGCTTCCAGGCAAATTCAAATCATACTAATCAGCAATTAGCCCCAAAATTGCAGGCTGAAACCAGACGTCCCAGCAGGTGTGTCTTATTAGCACAGCACCCACTTAGTGCCAGTTTCCACCCTTTCACCAAACTAGCCCCCTTTGTACTTAATGAACCATTACTGCACACCACAAAACATAGATCCACAGCCGAACCTGTGGAATATAATTAATTTCCAGATAATTTCCAGATCTAGTCTTAATTCTGAACCCAAAATATGATGTCAAACGACCATACTACTTTTCATTCACTTTCCCAGCACATGACTATTCTTCAGAAACCAACTCTTGAATATCAAATTCTTATCTGTGTGGGGAATTTACCCTGACTTGGGTTTTAATGGTCAGTGTATGAAATGCAAGGGGTTTGCTGCCTGATATTACCTGAAGACAGAAGCAAATCACCGAGTGCCGAACACCTATTTTGATTGCAATTGGTGAATTAATTATTTAATGGACTGTGGCATATGGAGATGCCAATTGGCTGCTTTATTCTTCAGTCTATAGATTCCTGGTTCAAGCGTAACCTTGACACAACTATGACATTTACTTGGCAATTTCACATTTATTGGGATTTATCTGCACAGTTTGTTCACAATTGATCTAATGTTAATGGTTAGAAAGATTAATGTGGTCACTGTGTTCCTGGATATGGCAGCTGGGGGGGAGGGGGGGGGGCGATTTTAACCCTACTCGCTCAGCAGAAACCTGGCGGCTGGGCAGTTAAAATCGCCCTGGCTCTTGAGTGAAAGCCGCCATGATCGCAACATCTGCAATTTCAACCTGCTCTCCTGAGCAGGCAGCAAGGACAGGCGCCTGGGGCCAACAGGGTCCTCCTTTACATATGTATGTTGTGGCCGATGACATTATTGGGACCCGACTGTAATTTTAACTCAGGCCTTGAGGAGTAAAATATAAATTGCATCACAATGGGCTGGACATTCCGATCCCTACAGGTGTGTACGCGCTGTGTACCCACCCGTAGGGACATTGGAAATGCCGGTTTCAAGCATGCACTGCGCATGCGCTGGAAACCGACATTTCCAATCTGTCAAGAAACCTCTTGACAGATCCTCCGGCTGCCCGGGAGAAGGGCCTCTGCAGGCGGATAGGCCTGCTTTTATCGGGATAAGAGTTAAAAAAGTTTAAAAAAAAGTTTCCACTGATTTATCATTTAAAAATACTTTAAAAAAAAGGTAAGTTTATTTTTAGCCCCATTAAAAACTTTAATTATTTTTTTCAAAAATTTAAATATTTGTTTAAAATAGTTAATTTATGTAATTTCAAGTCATTTTAAAAATGCTATTTAAAAAAAAAATTATTTGAAGTTTTACTATGTTTTTGGGGGTGATCTCCATTCATATATTTAAGAACATAAGAACATAAGAAATAGGAGCAGGAGTAGGCCAATCGGCCCCTTGAGCCTGCTCTGCCATTCAATAAGATCATGGCTGATCTAATCCTAACCTCAAATCTACTTTCACTCTCCATCCTACCTGAACCCATGAGAGGCGAAAAACCAGATAAAAAACCCAATGTGCCAATTTGGGAGAAAAATCTGGGAAATTCCTCTCCGACCCAACTAGGCGATCGAAACTCGTCCAGGAGATCACTCTGTCCCTGTATTTCCTACAGTACTTACCTTCTGTAAGAGGTGATCTCCACCCCAGCCAGGAACAGGCCCAATTTACTCTTGAAGGACTCCTAGCTGGCAGCCTGTTCCCGAGGTCTCCACTAATCCCTGTGAATAGAACCATCTCCTGAAATCTAATGCAGAATTAGAACACAAGAAGTAGGAGCTGGACCAGGCTACACGGCCCCTGGGCCCGCTCCGCCACCCACAGGGTCATGACCGATCCGAACCTAGACTCATGTCCAATTTCCTGCCCACTCCCCGTAACCCCTAATTCCCCTTACTTCTAAGGAACTGTCTATTTCTGTTTTAAATTTATTTAATGATGTAGCTTCCACAGCTCTCTGGGGCAGCAAATTCCACAGACCTACCACCCTCTGAGTGAAGAAGTTTCTCCTCATCTCAGTTATTCTAAGATTATGCCCCCTAGTTCTAGTTTCACCCATCATTGGGAACATCCTCACCGCATCCACCCGATCAAGCCCCTTCACAATCTTATATGTTTCAATAAGATCGCCTCTCATTCTTCTGAACTCCAATGAGTAGAGTCCCAATCTACTCAACCTCTCCTCATATGTCAACCCCCTCATCCCCGGGATTAACCGAGTGAACCTTCTTTGTACTGCCTCGAGAGCAAGTATGTCTTTTCTTAAGTATGGACACCAAAACTGTATGCAGTATTCCAGGTGTGGTCTCACCAATACCTTGTACAACTGCAGCAATACCTCCATGTTTTTATATTCTATCCCCCTAGCAATAAAAGCCAACATTCCATTGGCCTTCTTGATCAGCTGCTGCGCCTGCATACTAACTTTTTGTGTTTCGTGCACCCGGATCCCCAGATCCCTTTGTACTGCAGTACTTTCCAGTTTCTTGCCATTCTACCCATTAAGATAATAACTTGCTCTATGATTTTTCCTGCCAAAGTGCATAACCTCACACTTTCCAGTATTATATTCCATCTGCCAAATCTCTGCCCACTTACTTAGCCTATCTATGTCCCTTTGCAGGTTTTTTATGTCCTCCTCACTCACTACTTTCCCTCCCATCTTTGTATCATCTGCAAACTTTGATATGTTACACTCGGTCCCTTCCTCCAAATCGTTAATATAGATTGTAAAGAGTTGGGGTCCCAGCACTGACCCCTGCTGAACACCAGTAGTTACTGATTGCCAGTCTGAGAATGAACCATTTATCCCAACTCTCTGCTTTCTATTAGATAGCCAATCCTCCACCCATGCCAGAATATTACCCCTAATCCCGTGATTTTTTATCTTGAGCAATAATCTTTTGTGTGGCACGTTGTCAAATGCCTTTTAAAAGTCTAAATACACTATGTCCACTGGTTCCCCTTTATCCACCCTGCATGTTACGTCCTCAAAGAACTCAAGCAAATTTGTCAAACATGACTTCACCTTTGTAAAACCATGCTGACTTTGTCCTATTAAATTATGTTTATCCAAATGTCCCGTTACTGTCTCCTTAATAATCGACTCTTCCTGTCAAATGTATGAAGGGAGATTCCCTTCTCTGATTGGCTCCCCATGGCCCACGTGATCCCAGGGACGCTGCAAACTACCTGTGTCTCTGGGATACGTGGGCCCTGCGCACCGGCAGTTTGGAGAGGCCCAGCAGTGGAACTGTGCGCCTCTCGGGAGCCCTCAGGTAAGGGCGCAGATTTTTCCAGATCGCAGCCTTCCACCCGCAGGAGGCCTGCGATCAAAATATCTGGGCCATTGTAACTAATTTACCATAAAATTCAATAAATTGCCATTCCAATATAAATGTCCCTTCCCTTGCATTGAGTATGTCAACCATTAACATTGAGGCCTGGCGTTTCTGCTAGGTTGTGTTGTTTTTTTCAGACAACTTGCCCGAAATTGGCCAAACCAGCACAAAAGATCGCAGAATTTCAAGCGCAAATTATGTCCAGTGCAAAACTGGCTACGCCCAGACCATTGTAAGTTTCCGCTAATTGCGCTCATTTGCGGGCCGTCGAGGAGGCTCTTAAAAAGAAGCTTTTTTTTAGGTGCAATGACACTAATAGGAACCTTTTAAAAGCTTTTGAATATAACTTTTTAAAAATTTACTAGGCCTGTCTGTACTATGGCTGCAAAATACCAAGTCTCAGGTGTTAGGGTCCAATAGTTACTTAGATACCATTCATGATGCCTGCAGATAATGCTGATGATTACACTGCGGAGTGTTATTATCCTGTTGAAATGAAATGCATTGTGAAGCAGAGCTCTCTAGGGATAGTAGCCGTCACTTCATCAAACAGTGAATGGCTCTCGGTTCCAGGACACCACCCACCGCATAAACAGTTCTATTTCTTGCAGCACTGAAGTCTCTTCATCATTATTTTTGTAACTATATGGTGAGCACCTAGGGTTGATAGCTTGTGAGAAAAGCATCTGAAATTCAAAGCCTCGCTTCCTGGGCGTTCATTTGTCAATGTCACATGAAATAAATAGTCGATTATTGGTCACCATGAATAAGGCCAACATGTTCACAAACATTATTATCCTTTCTGTCTGTCCTATTCCCATGATTCTCTTAGAATCAATCATAGAAATTTACAGCACAGAAGGAGGCCATTTGGTCCATCGTGTCTGCGCCGCCCACTTTCCAGCTCTTGGTCCGTAGCCTTGCAGTTTACAGCACTTCAAGTGCATATCCGAGTACTTTTTAAATGCGATAAGGGTTTCTGCCTCTACCACCCTTTCTGGCAGTGCATTCCAGACTCAACTCCCCTCTAATCATAGAGTCATAGTCATAGAGTAATACAGCACGGATAGAGGCCCTTCGGCCCATCGTGTCCGCGCCGGCCATCAAGCCCTGTCTAATCTAATCCCATATTCCAGCATTTGGTCCGTAGCCTTGTATGCTATGGCATTTCAAGTGCTCATCCAAATGCTTATTAAATGTTGTGAGGGTTTCTGCCTCCACAACCCTTTCAGGCAGTGAGTTCCAGACTCCAACCACCCTCTGGGTGAAAAAGTTCTTTCTCAAATCCCCTCTAAACCTCCCGCCCTTTACCTTGAATCTATGCCCCCTAGTTATTGACCCCTCTACTAAGGGAAAAAGCTCCTCAGCATCCATCCTATCTATGCCCCTCATAATTTTGTACACCTCAATCATGTCCCCCCTCAGCCTCCTCTGCTCCAAGGAAAACAAACCCAATCTGCCCAGTCTCTCTTCATAGCTGAAGCGCTCCAGCCCTGGTAACATCCTGGTGAACCTCCTCTGCACCCTCTCTAACGCGATCACATCCTTCCTGTAGTGTGGCGACCAGAACTGCACACAGTATTCCAGCTGCGGCCTAACCAGTGTTTTATACAGCTCCATCATAACCTCCTTGCTCTTATATTCAATGCCTCGGCTAATGAAGGCAAGTATCCCATATGCCTTTTTTACCACCTTATCCACCTGTTCCGCCGCCTTCAGGGATCTGTGTACTTGCACACCCAGATCCCTCTGACCCTCCGTCTTGCCTAGGGTCTTTCCATTCATTGTGTATTCCCTTGCCTTGTTAGTCCCCCCAAAGTGCATCACCTCGCACTTTTCCGGGTTAAATTCCATTTGCCACTGTTCCGCCCATCTGACCAACCCATCTATATCGTCCTGCAGACTGAGGCTACCCTCCTCGCTATTTACCACCCTACCAATTTTTGTATCATCCGCGAACTTACTGATCATACCTTTTACATTCATATCCAAGTCATTAATGTAGACCACAAACAGCAAGGGACCCAGCACCGATCCCTATGGTACCCCACTGGCCACAGGCTTCCAGTCACAAAAACAACCTTCGACCATCACCCTCTGCCTTCTGCCACTAAGCCAGTTTTGTATCCAATGTGCCAAGGCACCCTGGATTCCATGGGCTCTTACCTTCTTGACCAGTCTCCTGTGCGGGACTTTATCGAAGGCCTTACTGAAATCCATGTATACCACATCCACTGCGTTACCCTCATCCACACACCTAGTCACCCCCTCAAAAAATCCAATCAAATTAGTCAGACATGATCTTCCCTTGACAAAGCCATGTTGACTATCCCTGATTAATCCTTGCCTCTCCAAGTGGAGACAAATTTTGTCCCTCAGAATTTTTTCCAATAATTTTCCTACCACTGATGTTAGGCTCACTGGCCTGTAGTTCCCCAGTTTTTCCCTACTACCCTTCTTGAATAATGGTACGACATTAGCGGTTCTCCAGTCCTCTGGCACATCCCCTGTGGCCAGAGAGGTCCTGAATATATGTGTTAGAGCCCCCGCAATCTCTTCCTTTGCCTCACATAGCAGCCTGGGATACATTTCATCCGGGCCTGGGGATTTATCCATTTTTAGGCCAGCTAAAACCGCCAATACCTCCTCCCTCTCGATGTTAATATGTTCGAGCATATCGCAGTCCCCCCGCCCTATTTCTATGTCTACATCGTCCTTCTCCATAGTGAAAACAGATGCAAAAAATTCATTTAGAACCCCTCCTACATCTTCCGGCTCCACACACAGATTGCCACTTTTGTCCCTAATGGGCCCTATTTTTTCCCTAGTTATCCTCTTACCCTTAATACACTTATAAAACATCTTAGGATTTTCCTTTATTATGCTCGCCAGTGTTATTTCATGGCCCCTCCTTGATCTCCTAATTTCTTTTTTAAGTATCCCCCTGCACTTTTTGTACTCCTCTAGGGCTTCCTCCGTCTTTAGCCTTTTGTATCTACCAAAAGCCCTCCTTTTTTTCCTAATCCATTCTCGTATATCCCCTGACATCCAAGGTTCCCTGTGGCTTTTGGAACCACTCTTGACCTTTACGGGAACATGTTGCCATTGTATGATCTCAATCTCCCTTCTGAAAGCCTCCCATTGCTCCGATGCGGATTTTCCTACAAGTAGCTGATCCCAGTCCATTTTGGCCAGATCCTGCCTTATCCTATTAAAGTCGGCCTTCCCCCAATTTAGAACCTTTATTTCCGGCCCATCCCTGTCCTTTTCCATGACCACCTTAAATCTTACCATGTTATGGTCACTATCACCAAAGTGCTCACCTACTAGCACTTTTTCCACTTGGCCGGCCACATTCCCTAGAATTAGGTCCAGTACCGCCCCCTCTCTTGTAGGACTTTCTACATGCTGGCTCAAAAAGCTCTCCTGGATGCACTTTAAGAATTCTACACCCTCTGAGCCTTTCACACTCTGACTATCCCAGTTAATATTGGGGAAGTTGAAATCCCCCATTATTATTACCCTATTATTTGCACATTTCTCTGAGATTTGCCTACATATCTGTTCCTCTATCTCCCCCTGACTGTTTGGAGGCATATAGTACACTCCCAGCAAAGTGCTTGCCCCCTTTTTGTTTTTAAGCTCCACCCATATGGCCTCATTAGAGGAACCTGCTAATATATCATCCCTCCTTACTGCAGTAATTGACTCCTTAATTAATATTGCGACACCCCCTCCTCTTATACCCCCCTCTGTCTCGCCTGAAGATTCTGTACCCCGGAATATTGAGCTGCCAGTCTTGCCCCTCCCTCAACCATGTCTCCGTGATAGCAACAATATCATACTCCCATGTGTTTATCAACACCTTCAGTTCATCCACCTTATTTGCAAGACTCCTTGCATTAAAATAGATGCCATCCAGCCTTGCCCTTATATATTTGCCCTGTCTACCAAGCTGACTTGTTTTTTTCTCTATAATTGGCAGCACATCACCCCCTATTTCAGCTCCCCTCTGTATCCCATCCCCCTGCCAAGTTAGTTTAAACCCCCCCCAACAGTGCTAGCAAACCTCCCCGCAAGGATATTTGTCCCGCTCTGGTTCAGGTGCAACCCGTCCGACTTGTACAAGTCCCACCTTTCCCAGAAGCAGGCCCAGTGATCCAGGAAAGTAAAACCCTCCCCCTACACCAACTCTTTAGCCACGCATTCATCTGCTCTATCCTCCCATTCCTATACTTACTAGCACATGGCACTGGGAGTAATCCAGAGATTACAACCTTCGAGGTCCTGCTCTTTAATCCTTCTACCAATTACTTTAAAGCTATGACCCCTGGTTATTGACCTCTCTGCTAAGGGAAATAGGTCCTTTCTATCCATGCTATCTATGCCCCTCATAATTTTATTCACCTCAATTAAGTCGCCCCTCAGCCTCCACCGTTCCAAAGAAAACAACCCCAGCCTATCCAATCTTTCCTCATAGCTAAAATTCTCCAGTCCTGGCAACATCCTCATAAATCTCCTCTGTACCCTCTCTTTCCTGTAATGTGGTGACCAGAACTGTAGGCAGTACTCTAGCTGTGGCCTAACTAGAGTTTTATACAGTTCAAGCATAATCTCCCTGCTCTTATATTCTATGCCTCGGCTAATAAAAGAAAGTATCCTGTATGCTTTCTCAACCACTTTATATACCTGTCCTGCTACCTTCAGGGATCTGTGGACATGCGCTCCAAGGTCCTTCTGTTCCTCTACACTTCTCAGTATCCTACCACTTATTATGTATCTCCTTGCCTTGTTAGCCCTCCCCAAATGCATTACTTTACACTTCTCCAGGTTGAATTCCATTTGCCACTTTTCTGCCCACCTGACCAGTCCACTGATATCTTTCTGCAGTCTATAGCTATCTTCCTCATTATCAACCACACGGTCAAATTTTGTATCATCCGCAAATTCCTTAATCATGCCCCCTACATTGAAGTCTAAATCACTGAAGTATACCACAAAAAGCAATTGACCTAGTACTGAGCCCTGTGGAACTCCACTGGAAACAGCCTTCCAGTCACAAAAATACCCATCGACCATTACCCTTTGCTTCCTGCCACAAAGCCAATTTTGGATCCAACTTGCCACTTTCCTTTGGATCCCATGGGCTATTACTTTTTTGACCAACCTGCCATGTGGAACCTTATCAAAGCCCTTGCTAAAATCCATGTAGACTACATCAAATGCACCATGCTCATCAACCTTCCTTGTTACCTCTTCAAAAAATTCAATCAAGTTAATCAGACATGACCTTCCCTTAACAAATCCATGCTGACTGTCCTTGGTTAATCCGTGATTTTCTAAATGAGTATTTATACTGTCCCTCAAAATTTTTTTCCAGTAATTTTCCTACCATTGAGGTTAGGCTGACTGGCCTGTAATTACTTGGTCTATCCCTTTCTCCCTTTTTAAACAATGGTACATTGGCAGTCCTCCAGTCCTCTGGCACCACAACTGTAGCCAGAGTGGATTGAAAAATGATGGTCAGAGCCTCCACTATTTCCTCCCTTGCCTCTCTTAACAGCTTGAGATACACTTCATCTACTTTCAAAGATGCTAATCTTCTTAATACTTCCTCTCTCTCTATGTTTATCCCATTTAATATTTCACACTGCTCCTCCTTAACTACAATGTCTGCATCGTCCCTCTCTTCTGTGAAGACAGACACAAAGTATTCATTAAGAACTATACCCACATCTTCTGCCTCCACACACAGGTTACCTATTTGGTCTCTAATAGGCCCTACTCTTTCTTTAGTTATTCTCTTGCTCTTTATGTATTTATAAAACATCTTTGGGTTTTCCTTGATTTTACTTGCCAATATTTTTTCACGCCCTCTCTTTGCTTTCCTGATTTCCTTTTTAGTTTCACACCTACACTCTCTGTACTCCCCTAGGCTTTCTGCAGTATTGAGTTCTCGGTATCTGACAAAAGCTTTCCTTTTTGCCTTATCCTACCCTGTACGCTACTTGACATCCAGGGGGCTCTAGATTTGGGAGCCCCACCCCTTTTCTTTGTAGGAACATATTTGCTCTGAACCCTCACTATCTCCTTCTTGAATGCCTCTTAACTGCTCTGACACTGATTTACCTTCAAGTAACTGTTTCCAGTCCACTTTTGCTAAATCACTTCTCAGCTTAGTAAAATTGGCCTTTCCCCAATTGAAAACGTTTACGCCTGGTCTATCTTTGTCCTTTTCATAACTACGCTAAACCTAACTGAATTATGATCAATACCACCAAAATGCTCTCCCACTGTTACCTCTTCCACCTGCCCAGCTTCATTCCCTAAAATTAAGTCCAGAACTGCCCCCCCTCTTGTTGGGCTTGTTAGGTACTGGGTAAAAAAGTTCTCCAGAATGTATTTTAAGAATTCTGCCCCCTCTATTCCTTTTACACTAATTCTATCCCAGTTAATATTTGAAATCCCCTGCTATTACTGCCCTATTGGCCGGAATTTTCCCGTGTGGGGTGCTTGCGGGTCACATAGCGGGTCGGTACCGTGATGTCTTGATCAGCCCACTCTTCAGAGTGACTTTAGCGTCATGGCCCCTATTGAATTAGGCATGCGCATTTTCCAGCCCTTTTAAATGGTGCGGGTCTGATGATGTCATCGATGACTCATTTCCAGTGGGAAAATTTAAAGCAGCCTTGTATTTGAAGGTTCATGTAGGAGTGTGGAGGGAGTATTGGAGAGGAGAGTCTTGTGGAGAAATAGAAAAATGAGTTCACGAAGACAGAGGGCTGCATCCCGCTTTTCCGATGAATCCCTGCATATTCTTGTGGAGGGAGTCAGAGCGTGCAGGGAGGTCCTCTTCCCTGCTGATGGGCGGAAGAGACCTCCCCAAGAGGCCAAAAGATCATGGGTCGAAATTGCTGAGGAGTTGAACAGCAGGGATGTCATCAGGAGTACAGTGCAGGAAAAGATTCAGTGATCTAATGAGATCAGGAAAGGTGAGTGCAATGCTGCACTCACCCTCATCCTGATGTGCCTGTCACCATATCTCCATCAGTCTGCCTTCCCAAGCCTACTCCTGCACATCACTCCTCACACCAACATACCTTGCACATCCACCCATCCCTCTCTCTCTATGTACATACTCACATCCCCATCTGACTAACCACCCCTCACACTCACCCTCATCCTAAAGCAATCATAGCAAGTAACACCACAGAAGGAGGCCATTTGGCATTGGCACCCCACTCCCTCATAGTCACCCTCTACAGATGTAACTCACACATTCCTTACACTCATTCCATCACTCTCACTCAAACTTCTCTTCTTTCCCTCCTTGCAGGAGAAGAGAGCCCACAATAACAGGGAGAGAACCAAAGGTGACCCTCCATCCTTCAGCACTTTGACTGCAGCAGAGCAGGTGGTCCTGGAGGTCTTAAGAGTTGCAGACCTGTTGGCGGTGGGAAATGGAGAGCGGGGGGCATCTCAGCAACCTGGTGACAGAATTACATCTCATACAGCTACATGGCATACAGCAGTCACTGATATGGTGACTGATGTCAGCAGCCAGTGAATGCTCATCATATGCATAATGGTATCATGGCCCATTCTTAATATAACATTTCTAAATCATCTCTTTACTCTCCCACAGGTCCATCAAGTGCCTCCCCGCCTCACTGTCCAGCCGGAGGAGGAAGGCAACTCTTCAGCGGAGCCTCCAGCCTCTGAGGGTGCACCGTCAGCCGACCCAAGTGCACCCAGCACCAGCGCAGATCCGCACACCTCGGTGGATCCTATGTGAGATAGAGTAGTGATGTCACCTGGTGTCTCACACTTTACATGTGAGCAAGAGCAGATGGAGACTCACAGTGGGGACAGCAGTGGAGACTCCTCGCCGGAGGGCGCAGAACGCTCCAAGCTCTGCTCAACTCCATGCAGATGCAGAGCCTCGGGGGCCATCGAGAAAGAGGGTGATCATGGAGGGGCAGCAAGAAATGCAGGAGGCTCTGGCAGGTTTTGCAGCCGCGATGTCTGCAAATGTGCAGAGAATGGAGGAGTCCATCTCCAACATGAACAACACCATGTTGCAGGCGATGGCGTTGGTGTACTGTTCCAGGGAAAGGATGGCCACTTGCGTGGAGCAGCTAATGCGCCACTCACATGAGCAAATGCTAGCTATGGAGAACAGATGACTGTGTGATGCATCTGTGTGTGGCCAACTGCGATATGCCACAAATGTCTGCTGCAGATCCCTGGAAGGAGCCTGAGGCGAAGAAGTTGAGGGCGGTGGTGACTTTGACAGCCACTGGTAAGGAGTGTCCACCAGGTCCTCTGGGCAGCAGGTCTTGCTCCAGCAAGCTGCAAATCTCTGCGACGACCTGGTGTGATAGCCTGAGCCTCCTTTGGCACTGCTACTCCGTCATGTTGAGGAAGGTCATCCTCTGCCTGTATACCCTGTGTTGGGGGTATCACTTCCGGTGCAGTGCAACCCTGCGCTGATACCCTCTGTCCTGTGGAGTATCAAATCGTTGAGGAGAAGATTGTTGGTGTTGTTGCTGCTGGTGGTGGGGCTCATCCTGGTCCAGTTGTGAGGACCAAAGTGAGACAGTAAAAGCGGCACCTATGCTGATGTGATAGATGGCAGGTCAAATAGAGGTCAGAAGACCAATCTGTCAATGTTGTAATAGTTACTAGCAATGTGATGACAGTGGCTTCTGAGGTTGCAAAAAAGACTTGCAAACTCTAGACTGTGCTCAAAATGGAGTCAGCAAGAGCCTTTCCCTTAAGCAAATAAGCAGGTGTCATGTGGGAGTATTTATTTGGATTTCTTTGCTCTCCAGTAATGACCTCATTCAATGGCCACTGAGCTTCCGTCTCACGTTGACAGACAAGGTTCCCGAGCTGCGTGATTCCTGTGGTCATCCAGTAAAAATCAAAAGGTCTGGTTAAAATTCCTGTTAAGGGTCTCACAACAAGGATTTAAGGAGTTTAATTAGGTCGCCTGTCTCTGCCATTCGGGTCCGTGGCGCACTGGCAAACACGCCCGAGTTAAAGGCATGAGGAGGAGGAATGATGATGGGTTCCCGACGTGCTTGCAATTTCTGCAACTTTTACTGCCAATTCACCTCCAAACACGCACGCCTGGCAGCAGGAAAATGCCGACCATTGTTTTTGCACTTCTCAGAAATTTGCCTATATATTTACTCTTTTATCTCCCTCTGACTGTTTGGGGGCCTATAGTACACTCCCAGCATTGTGATTGCCGATTTTTTGTTCTTCCGTTCAACCCATATGGCTTCATTTGATGATCTTTCTAACATATCATCCCTCCTTACAGCTGTAATTGTTTCCTTAACCAATATTGTGACCCCCACCCGCTTTTTATCTCCCTCACTATCTTGTCTGAAAATCCTGTAACCAGAAATGTTGAGCTGCCATTCCTGCCCTTCTTTAAGCCATGTTTCAGTAATAACTATGATATCTACTTCCATGTGTCTATCTGTGCCTTCAGCTCATCTGCCTTGTTCACTCGGCTCCTTGCATTGAAGTACATACCATTAAGCACTGCCAAACTCCATTGATGTCTATTTTCTAGCCTTTGCTTCCCCTGCCTTCCAAACGCACTTACTAATTTTCTGCCTTCCATTTCCAGCTTTGCTTCTCTCCCTACTAAACCTACGCTCAGATTTCCATCCCCCTGCGAAACTAGTTTAAACCCTCCCCAACAGCACTAGCAAACCCCCCCACCCCCCAAGGATATTGGTCCTTGCACTGTTGAGGTGTAATCCGTCCAGCTTATACAGGTACCACCTCCCCTAGAACTGGTCCCAATGCCTCAGGAATCCAAAGCCCTCCCTCCTGCACTATCTCTCCAGCCACGCATTCATCAGCTCTAGCCTCCTACTTCTGTACTCACTTGTGCATGGCACCAGGATTACTACCTTTGAGGTCCTGCTTACTAATCTTTTTTGTAAGGGGTTTTGGTTTGGGGTTTTTGCCTGGTCAGTCAGCCATGTGTCTGAGCTGTTCCAGCCCCGTGCGGTTCGAATCGCTTCCCCTTTGGTTCTGACCGCCGGACTTATTTCAGTAGTGATATAGACAAAACAAGACCAGTGGTTTGGTGCAAAGAAAAACCCAATGTTTTATTGAAGTAAAGAACAAATTGCTATTCAGTGAAAATAATTATGAATACAGCACACTTTTACTTAACGGGGAGGAGAAAAGATGGACCCATCGAGGGAAAATTGACTAAAATTACAATTTAACAAAATTCCCCTTTAGTTCCCACCCCTTATACCTATCTAGGTTGCCTTGTAATGGGCCAGAAAGTTTATGCTCACCAGTCTACGATGTTGAAACGCCTGCTCCGTGCCCTGCGGTCTGCCTTGGATTTTTCACCGCCCGAAGTAGAGATACCCCAGTAATTCAAAAGTAACTGCGGGTATTCCACTTCTTTGAGTGGGCTGTGACGATCCTCTTGGAGGCAGGGCACCGGAGGCGAGGCGGTAGAGAGAGAGAATGGCTTCCTGAGGGGCTACCTTTACACCCCATTGGGAGCCCTTATCTTCGCGCCCAAATCTGGACGTATCTGGGTTACACAAAAGGGACCGATCTGGCCCCATTGACCGTAATGGGTTTGAATGCGGCTATAATGCGTTTCCCATTCATTTAACTGGTTTGTGAATGGAGCTGTCCCAGTTTGAAATGTCCCACTGGTTTCTTGAGTGCTAGGTAAACAATCTTTTGTCCTGTGGTTACAGCCCAACCACAACTTGATTGACAGCAACCACTTAAGCCCTTGAGTCAACACTGCTGAGGGCTTGTGTAAACAGAGTCCTTTGTTCTGTGTTGAAACTTCCTAACCACAGTTGATTGACAGCTTCAAGTACTTAAGTACTCAGAAGCTGTTTTTTTTCAATCCTTTCGTCAGCCAGTGCTGGGAGATCCTTCTTTCATATTCATACAGGCTGTCTTTCTCTTTTGCCACGCGGCTGGCTACAGCTATCTTTGATGTCCTGGGTTTTTAAAGTACATTCCAACCAGGTTTTCTTTAATCAAATAATCTTCGGGGGCTGCCAAAATTTTGTGAACCTTACATTTTCCTAGTTCCCTAAATTCTGCCCACAAGACCTCACCCCTCTTTCTACCTATCATTCTTCTACTACCTCAGCTCTGGAATGCTGAAGTTTGTCCCCTTTTTACTTGGATGTATTACATATTATACCCCACAAACTTTTGCTTTTTTAGTTCACTCAATTCGAAGAAGGAAGAAAGAAAGGATATTTATTTTTATAGCACCTTATCACATCTCTCGGGAATGTTCCAAAACACTTCATGATAATGAATAGCTTTGAATGTATAGTCGGTGTCATGTAGGAAAGTTAGAATACAGAATCAGAATATAGGGCAATGCAAATTTGGAATACTGGTTGGTGGCAGCTAACTGTAATTGAGAGAGTTGAGCATCTCCTAGATGGTTAGGCAGCATTAAACGCTTCTAAACATATCCCTTGCTCACTAAAAAAAAGTCTGTGACTTTCAGTAAGAGTTAGCAAGCTCCTGTTGATTAATTTATGTTGGAGCTTGTGCCCTTTAAATACAAGTTGTTGTCGTCTAATAATTTCCCGTTGGTACAGGCTGTGATTGCAGTCAGCTCGAACCGGAATGCTCTATTTTTTCAGCGTGATGTAATCAAGATAATGGCAAGTTCACTATAATTAATTTCCATTCAAAGCTGCAATTTTATATCTCATTCAGAGGGTGATTGAAACCCCAAAATGCTTTGTAGTGCTGCTTATTTCTTTGTTTCTACTTTGCCATATTCAGCTTTGCAGTTTTTCTACAATACAGAAAGCTGCAAAGGGAATTCAGTAATTAAGATTAAATAGACAGGTCGAGCTTAATCAGAGCTTGTCCACTGCATTTCTGTGAATCAAAATAATCAGGATGTATTAATATAATGGCTTTCACTACTGAGACCTTCATATGATTAGTATCCAGACTGACAGTCTTAAAGAAAAGAAAGACTTGCATTTTTATAGCGCCTTCCACGACCACCGGACGTCCCAAAGCACTTTACAGCCGACGAAGTACTTTTTGAAGTGTAGTCACTGTTGCAATGTAGGGAAACATGGCAGCCAATTTGTGCACATTCAATGGAGAGTGACTCCCCTTGCTCTTCTTCATGGGATCTATTCCGTTCAGCTGAAAGGGCAGATGGGGCCTCGTTTTAACGTATCATCCGAAAGCCGGCATCTCCAGCAATGCAGCACTCTCTCAGTACTGCACTGGGAGTGTCAGTCTAGATTATGTGCTCAAATCTCTGGAGTGGGATCTGAACCCACAACCTTCTGACTCAGAAACAGGACTGCTACCAAATGAGCTGACCGCTCCAATAACTTCGAATTAAGCTTGCCAAAAGAAAAGAAAAGGGGAATTTCTGTCCAGTTCCTAAAGGGTCCAAATACACAGTACAAATCTAACCATTATTCAGCTGTAAGCTGATGCTCATTCTTGAGAATGATGAGAATAACTGGTGTGGGAAATGGAGATTGGCTTGTCTTGGGGAAGTGCAGAGAGGACATTACCCAGGATCATTCTTTGTTGTAGCTGATCTGGGAATGCTCGATGCTGACAGTGTATGTGAAAAAGGGAGCAGTGCTGCATTTTGCAGTACTGATATCCCTCTGCTTGAAAACTTATCACCATCGTGGAAAATGACGTCAGACAAAATTATTTTCTAGAAACCGAAAAATTCCCGATGAGTAAGCGATGTTGAACCTGATTAGATCGTTGGTATTTAGCAGCTTTGTTTAGACAACAGTACAACCTTAATTATCTGTACTCCCTTTAACTGAGTTACATAGAAACATAGAAACATAGAAGATAGGAGCAGGAGTAGGCCATTTGGCCCCTCGAGCCTGCTCCGCCATTCAATGCGATCATGGCTGATTATCCAAGTTCAGTACCTGGTACCTGCTTTCTCCCCATACCCCTTGATCCCTTTAGCCTTAAGAAATATATCCAACTCCTTCTTCAATATATTTAATGCATTGGCCTCTACTGCCTTCTGTGGTAGAGAATTCCACAGGTTCACCACTCTCTGTGTGAAGAAATTCCTCCTCATTTCTGTCCTAAAAGGCCTACCCCTTATCCTTAGACTGTGACCCCTGGTTCTGGACTCCCCGGCCATCGGGAAGATCCTTCCTGCATCTATTCTGTCTAGTCCTGTTAGAATTTTATAAGTTTCAATGAGATTCCCTCTCATTCTTCTAAACTCCAGCGAGTATAAGCCCAATCGACCCAATCTCTCCTCATACATCATTCCTGCCATCCCAGGTATCAGCCTGGTGAATCTTCGCTGCACTCCCTCCATGGCAAGAACATCCTTCCTCAGATAAGACAACCAAAACTGCACACAATACTCAAGATGTGGTCTCACCAAGGCCCTGTACAACTGTAGCAAGGCATCCTTGTTCCTGTACTCAAACCCTCTCGCTATGAAGGCCAACAAACCATTTGCCTTCTTAACCGCCTGCTGCACCTGCATGCTTACCTTCAGCGACTGGTGCACAAGGACACCCAGGTCTCGTTGCACTTCCCCTTCTCCCAATCTATTGCCATTCAGATAATAATCTGCCTTCCTGTTTTTGACACCAAAGTGGATAACCTCACATTTATCCACGTTATATTGCATCTGCCATGCTTCTGCCCAATCACCCAACCAGTCCAAATCATCCTGTAGTTTCTTGGCATCCCCCTCACAGCACACACGTCCACCCAGCTTTGTGTCACCTGCAAATTTGGAGATATTACATCTTGATTATCCATGAGAATTTACTCTGATGCACACCTCTTAATCTGTCATTAAGCGACACAGAGCAGTAAGGTCTGAGCTTCAGTCCCAGCTCTGTGTGTTATGCGAGGTCAGGGTCAGACTTCACTTTGATGTCCTCCCCCACCGCCCTCGCCATCGGCTAGCCTGCCAGCAGGAACCGTCTCAACCCACACCTGAAAAATGGCCGATTGCCTAAGCTACAGTCAGTGTGAAAAGAGCTGAATCAATGGGTTTCAGGGGAAAGTTTGGGAGAGGTGCCGGAGGAGGGGGAGGAGTGCAGCTATACTCAGGATCTCGAGGTGAATTTTCGCTTCTTCCGCCAGGTGGAAAACTCGTGGTAGCGGATCGGGGTGGCGGGGGGGGGGTGTAATACGGGCAGTAAAAGTTAAAATTGACCCCATCCCAACTGGTGTTGTCAATAAACTTTCAAGTCTCTTTCAGAAGCATCAGATTGAAATTAAACAGGTCCCAACGGTAGATGAAAAATCCTACCATGCAGATATATATTTTTTTCTGAAAGATTAAACTTGCTCGACTCCACAATAAAGATAATGAAGGGAAGGATCTGGAAATAGAACAGGTGACAGGCTCATCGTACACCCAGCAGGGAGTTTATCATTCTAATCACATGACCAATCACCTTCAATAATCATTCTGAGGGAAAAAGATTCTTAAAAGCATCTTATTCTGCGGATCATCTGGGTCAGAGGGTCTGTAAAGAGATGACAATTGATGTGGAAATTGCCAAAAAAGATCACTCTCCTTATAGCACTGTGCTTTAGCATCTTGAGAAACGCCTTCCATGCAGCATTTCTTCCACAGTAAATGATGGGGGTCAAGAGAATGGCTATTGAAATGAAAGTGAATGTAAATTGCTATGCTAACTTACATTCCTGTGATCGTTCAGTGTGTTCCAAGGAAGACAAATGCACCGCCGAATGGTTTGCATTTCTCCTATTCTAAACACTACTTTGCAGTTTTGATAGATTTGCTTTGCTTGTCCAAGATATCAGGTGGATGAAGCAATATTGACCGAACTAAAAGTATGGCTGGAATTTTCTGTGTCTGGGCGGGTTGGGGGCAGGCGGTTGTCATGGTGGGTCATGACCCCGTTCTTCATTCCATCCCACTCCTGAGATCGACTTTTCATTAATGGGGCCTATTAAGGCCGCCCTGCGCGTTTCCCGGCCCTATTAAATGATGCAGGTCTGATGACATCATCGATGATGCATTTTTCAGCTGGGTATTTAAAGGGGCCTTGGCCACATTGCATTTGAAGGTTCATCTAGGAGTGTGCAGGCACTGTACTGCACCATTGGTGTCTTGCAAAGAGTGGCAAACATGACTGCACAGAGACAGAGGGCTGCACCCAGGTCCTCTGATGACTCCCTCTATGTGCTTGTAGAGGGAGTGAAAGTATGCAGGGAGGTCCTCTTCCCTTCCACAAAGAGACCAAGGAGCCTGGCTCCAAATAACAGAGGAGGTCAACAGCAGGGGTGTTGTCAGGAGGACCTGGGTGCAGTGCCGGAAACGCTTCAGTGATCTCATTGGATCAGGAAAGGTGAGTGCAAAGTCACACTCAACTTCATCATGCTGCGTCATTCATCACATCCCCATCTCTCTGCCTTCCCAACCCTACGCCTGCACATCCTTCCTCACATCTCTATCTACATTATCACATCCCCATCTGACTAAACCCCCCCTCACACTCACCCCCATCTTAATGCAATCATACGGGAACGGTGGCATAGTGGTTATGTCACTGGACTAGTAACCCAGAAACCTAGACGAAAAATCCTGTAAACTTGTGTTCAAATCCCACCACAGCAGCTGTGGAATTTAAATTCAGATAATTAAATAAATCTGGAATGAAACTACTGGATAGTTGCAAAAAACCCATCTGGTTAACTAGTGAAGGAAATCTGCCTACCTGTGACTCCAGACCCACAGCAATGTGGTTGACTCTTAACTGCCCAGCAAGCCACTCAGTTGTAACAAGCTGCAATAAGAATAAAACCAGACGGACCACCCGGCACCGGCTTTGGACACAACAAAGGCACACCTAGCCAAGTCGACCCTGCAAAGTCCTCCTCACTAACATCTGGGGGCTTGTGCCAAAACTGTCCCAAAGACTAGATAAGCAACAGCCTGACATAGTCATGCTCACAGAATCATACCTTTCAGCCAGAATCCTGCATCTCCATCACCATCACTGGGCATGTCCTGTCCCACTGGCACAACAGACCCAACAGAGGTGGTAGCACCATGGTATGCAGTCAGGAGGGAGTGGCCCTGGGAGTCCTCAACACTGACTCCCGACACCATGAAGTCTCATGGCATCAGGCCAAACATGGGCAACAAAACCTCCTGCTCACTCCCTCAGCTAATGAATCAATACTCCTCGATGTTGAACACCACTTGGAAGAAGCACTGAGGGTAGCAAGGGCACAGAATGTACTTTGGTTGGGGTCTTCAATGCCCACCACCAAGAGTGGCTCAGGAGCACCACTGCTGGCCGAGGTCTGGGCCTGCAGCAGGCAGTGAGAGAACCAACACAAGGGGAAAAACCTACTTGAACCCAACCTACCTGTCGCAGATGCACTGTCCATGGCAGCATTAGTAGCAGTGATGAGCGGACAGTCCCTGTGGTGACAACGTCCCGTCTTCACACTGAGGACACCCTCCATCATGTTGTGTGGCACGACCACTGTGCTGAATGGGATAGATTCAGGACAGATCTAGCAGCTCAAAACTGGAACAGCACCAGGCGTACCTACAAATGAGGTGCCAACCTGGGGAAGCTGCAACACAGGACTACATGCATGCTAAACAATGGAAGCAGCATGCTACAGACAGGGCTAAGTGATCCCACAATCAACGGATCAGATCAACGCTCTACAGTCCGGCCACATCCAGTCGTGAATGGTGGTGGACAATTAAACAACTGACAGGTGTAGGGGGGCATCCTTTACCTGGTTTATGGTAATGTACCTGGTCAGGTAGCCTTTTGCCACTGCACTGTGACCAATTCCAATCAGCGGTTTCGAATCGCTAAACCCTCCTTCCAGTTCTGACTGAAGGAACTTATAATTAATGATATATTAATAACGGACAAATGGTCTGGATGCAAGAAAGTCAAATTTTATTAAAACTAAAGAAATTACACCACACGATCAAAGTAATCATGGTAAAATTGCTTAACAGGGGAAGGCAGACGGCAAAAACGAGGGATAAATGGCTGCAATGTTAACCTTACAATCTTAGCAACATTTCCCTTAAATTACCATCCCTTTACTTCTCACTAGATTGTCTTGCTCGTGGGTCAGAAGCCTTGCTCGCCTGCAGTCCAAAGAGTAAAAGAGAAGAGAGAGATGCTTCTGGGAAGCTATCTTTTATACCCCTTTTTTTGGGGCCCGCCCAGATCTGATGTTTCTGGGCTAAAACAAAAGAGATCCAAACTGTCCACTTGTCTGGGATGGGTTTGGATAAAGTTGCAGTTTAAATGTGTCCCTTGTCTGTGATGGCTTTTGAATTCAGTTTGGATGTGTCCACTTGATATACAAACAAATCCTAGTAGCATTCAATTGCTTTGTAAACGAAGCACTGTCCTGTGGTCATCTGGAACCGCAATTGATTGACAGTCTTGAGTGCTTAGCAAACAAAGTCCCTTTGTTCATGCTGGCAGTTTCAAACACTTGATCTTAGAGTCAATTTCAGTGAATGGATGTGTGTAAACAACCCAGTGTGCTTGCTGTCCGATGATTGGCTGATTCAATCGGGCTACTCCCCAGTGTAAACAAACAGCTTGTAGGTTACCAGACCCGCCCAATACCACAGGGTGACTGACAGCTCGGGCTCCATTCAAACCCACTACAGGGCAGTGCTGAGCTTTTTCATATGCTAAAAGCCTGTCTGTTTCATATGCTAACAGGCTGTCTGTCCTTTTTAATTCTGTTTCCATGAGGTCTGTTCAGCCATTTTTAACAGTCCAAACCTCAAGAGTACATCTTTTAATACAATGTACAATCTTAAAGTGTGCGATTTTCACAAAGTTCTTTGATTCCAGTGTCCAAGTGCTGCCCAGCTTACGAGCTTTTTAACGCAGCCTTTTGCGGTTCTGGGTATGTTTTAACACATTGTCCAACCCAGGGACAATTTAAATCACACAGGTCTTCATCCACGATGTGGATTAATATTTCCCGATCTTCGGGGGCTGAGGGGATTTTGTGACCCCTACATTCCTCCCTTGGATACTTCCAACTTGCTTGTAGTATCCCCTTGAAGTAGTGAGAAAATTTTTCTGACCCCCCACAAACAATCATCCCCTGTATTTACCTATAGCTACCTACCACTGATCCCCCAACCCATCTATTCCCCTCAAATCTGAGAAAAACTGTGGCACATTAGGCATCTACAGATACATCAATTACAAAATGTTACAATAGGGGACTTATACCCCTGTACCACTTGTTACATTATAACATGTTACAAAATGTTGCAATTTGGTTATACAATATAATCAAAATGCGCCCAAGCACGGAGAGGGTCCTACGCCTCTGCACCGCTTGGAACTGTAAAACAACATACAAAAATCTTCATTAAACATTTGAAACAAAATGCAGAAATAAACCCCGACCATCACGTGCCAATGATGGGTCGCGAAATTCAAGTGGGTATTGCTCCTCCCACCCGGGCAGCAAATGTTCCTTCCACCCCCCCTTTAATGGTCTTAAACCTTTTAAACATACAGAATGGATTTTACAGAACAGTCTGATCTGCCAGCCCTGAGCCGTTCCCTTGTCCCTTTGTGGAGGTGGGATACCCCTCATGTTTCACAGACCGAGACCGGGGAGTATGGGATCACGACTCCCAGTCCCTCCCCCTCCCGTCTTCCCTCGACTGGCTGCAGAAAATAATGGGCGCCTGTGTGGCGGCCCTCACTGGCCCCACACTCAAACTTGGATCCCAGATCCGGCCACCCACTCATCCTTCCCAGCCACACTTACACTCTAACTTTGCCCGTGGGTCCCGGGTGAGTTCTTCCCTTCCCCGAATGCACCCACATGACTCTTGGGTCTCCCCCTCCCCTTTACAATCATTCCCGGGCCATCACCACCCATTCCCGGGGAACGTGTCCCTACCTGACAAGGCGCCCATGCTTCCCCACCATGACTCCTCAATAGCGAGGTCTCCCGCAAGTGAAATTCAGTCAGGATAGTGCTGGATCCAGCTGGGGCCATCTCTTCCGCGTAGGATGAGTAGGCAGGTTCCTCTGGACCCTGTCCGGTTTCTCCTGAAGGTTGCTGCGGGGTCTCCTCCTGGATTTGTCCAGTGGCAAGGTGACCCGCAACATTCTGTATAACCATATCTTCATTCGATGCCCAACTCGGGCTGGGCGAACAGGGATGCTCCTTTGTCCACTCTCCTGCAAAAGAACTTAAAAGGACATGCAGCCAGGTCTCTCACTGACCTGCTGCCTTAGGTGGAGATATGGTCGGGTCCCTCGACCTCGGACCAAAATACAAGCATTTGGCACATTTAAAAACTTAAACTTTAAGCTTAAACCCACAACTACCAGTTACATTCTAAACTTAAAATTTAAACACCTTAAAAGCAAGCTATAAACATTGGTAACTTAACACAAAACTATAATACAAATGCCGCCCGTCTCCGGACGGCCAGGCTAATCTCTGATGTCACTGTCGCAGATTACTGCTGCCTGCAGCAAAGCTGGACTGCCTCCTGCTTCACGTCCCTGGCAGCTTATGGCTGCTAGTTGGGGACCTCTGTGATCTGTTTCCTCCCGGGCTCGGGAGATTGCTCTTTGTGGCGGGTACTCTGGTGACCATCTTATCTTGGGCTTGCAGACCCGCTGAGACCTTCTGAGGGGCGTCTCTGTGGGGGAAACTTTGGCTGACGGACCCTGAGCCTGGGTCACAGCCCTAGCTGGCTGGGAACCTTCTCCACCTGATGCAAACAGCCCGCACTGTTTAATATACCTGGCAGCCTGCCAGTAATCCAGGTTTGTCTCCTTTTCCCTACACACTCCTGTACTGGGGGCAGGTATCCCCTCACCACCCGCTGCTGGTGGCTGAAAATCTTCCTCTCCAGGACCAAAACCTGGTACCGGCTCCTTCCATATGTCCCCTGCAAGAGGAATTGCTATCCCTTCCTCCCCAGAGTCCCACACCATAGGGGGAACCACTCTAGAAGCGGGCCGGGAAGCTTGTCCCTTTAAACAGGCGACTGCGCCTGCGTGAACCTCCTCCCCGGAGTCCCACGGCAGAGGCTGTGAAACCTCTGTATTCAAACAGGCGACTGCGCCTGCGCGGGAAAACTGAAGAGGAGCCGCTGTGGTCACAGGCTGGGGAACTGCGCCTGCGCAAACAGACCGTTCAATAGACTGGGGAATTCCTGTCTCCAGACCAGCGACTACGCAGGCGCGGGCAGTCTCTTCACAGGGCAGCTCCTCCCTGGTGCCCCCCAAGTGATTTTCTGTAAATGAACTCGCAGCAGCCTGCAGATTTCTACTCTCAGGCTGTGGTTTCTCTCTTTCTGAGCTAAATAACTGGTGCAAATTTAAACTTTGGCCAAAACTTAGGTCCCACTGGGGCGTGGAAGTGTCCCAATTGGTGGGCTGGACGACTTTTCCCTTGAAACAAGCCACAGTGCCTGTCTTTACAGCCTGTGAACTTGAACTTGTATGGTCAGATTCATACAATTTACATTGGCTGGTGTGGAACCACTTTGTGCACCGGGGTAATTTTACTGCATAGACCATGGGGCTGGCCCTTTCAACTATACTATAGCATTGCATGTAGAGTGGCTCTAAACCTCCCACCCAGGCACAGTTTCTTACCATCACTAGGTCTCCTATCTCCCACTGGTGGCTCTTGCTAGGCTCAAGCAGCAGCCAGTTATTCCGATGCTGCTTCCCCATGCTGTCTGCTGCCTGCCCATAAATTCGTTTGAGGTGTTCTAGGAGGGTTCGGGCGAATTTATCCCATTTTATTTCCTGCAGTTGTCTTTCAGTGAGGACTGGGGCAAGGACATGAGTGGGGGTTCTCATAACTCTGCCGGTCATGAGCTCATGTGATGAATGCCCTGTACTTTTGGACTGGCTGGCCTGGATCCCCATGAGGATCAGAGGTAGGGTCTCTGCCCATTTTTGGGGCGACCACTCTGCCTCTTTCCTCAATCTTTCTGTAAGGGTACGATTCATACGCTCCACAATCCCTGAGGCCGCGGGTTGTAGGCTACGTGCCACTTCCCTTTGATACCGAGCAGCATGAAGGTGTTCTGCATGACTTGGCCAGTGAAGTGGCTTCCCTGGTCGGACTCCATGAACTGGGGCAGTCCCCACCGCGAGAACACCTCCTTCACCAAGATCTTTGCCGTACCCATTGCTGTGGCCGTCCTGCAGGGGAAGACTTCCACCCACTTGGGAAACACATCCACCAGGACGAGGCAGTATTTTTAGCCTCCCTGGGTGGTGGGCAATGGCCCTATATAATAGATCTGGATCGACTGCCATGGTCCCTCCACCCTCCTAATGTGTCCCATGGGCACCTTCCTTTTGTGGGGATCGGGATTATTTGCTGCACACACAAGACAGCTAGCACAGAAGTCGCGGACATCATCCCGGAGTCCTGGCCACCATCCCGCTTGTTCCACCCGTTGCCAGGTGGTCTCAGGCCCGGGGTGTCCCGCTCCCGGCCCCTCATGCGCCAGCTGAAGGAACTGCCTCCGGTGTTGCTGGGGTACTACCCACTGTTCTGCATTGAACAGCATGCCCTCCCTTACGGTGAGAGGGGCTGTGCTGTAGGGGCCCTCTATCCTTTTGCCCTCCATCACTGCGCTAATTATTGCCTTTAGGATGGGGTCCTGTGCCTGGACCGTTTTAAGGTCCGGGGCCAACACTGTTCCTGATTTTCCCTGTGTCCCATCCCTGTCTGTAATCACTGCCACAGGTCCAGACTCATATGGGTCCCAGAAAGTGCCTGCACGTGCACCCTCCTTGGCCAGCATATCGGCTTGCCGGTTGCCCTGGCTGCGGGGTTCTGTAGGATTCACAAAATTGGACTTTGTATTAATAAGGGTCAAATGGCAGAAGTGGCCATGATTTTAAAGACTGTTTTAAAAGAAGCCCAGAAAAAGGGGCATACAAAATGGCCACCATACCACGTGACCGACTTATTGGGACATTTTAAAATGGTTCCTGCGAATCCTCAGACAGCTTTGTGGATTCAACCCACAGCAAGTTCTGGAAGCCGTTTCTGAGAGAACGAAACCAGACCCACATGCATGCATATGGATTAGATGCAGATCCAGTCAAGATCGGCCTGGAGACAGAGGCCATCTAAATGTTGACCCAGACAAAAGGGGACAATTTCATATTCATGAGAACAGCACCCAGGACTAGATAACGCGATCAGCAGGACATTAAAAACAATGAAGGTCATTCCAGACCAGAGATGGGCCTTTACCGGCCATCGAAAACATTAAAAAATATAATAACTACCCCGCTGTGCTCCCAGCCCGCCAAAAGTTAAACAAAGACTAACCTGATTTTGGGCGGGAAGTGGAGACTGCTGAAGAAAGGTATAACTGGAGGAGTTGGAGTGGTAGGGGCACTCACTCAGAGGACGCAGAGCTCACGAAGAAGGCACTCAGAAGAAGACACACTGAAGGACATACCGGAGTTGTAGTTGTGGAGACAGTTGGAGACATACACTCAGAGACACACAACTGAGTGGCAGTGGGTGAAGAGGTGTCGCTTCGGGAGAAGATCAGCAAACTCCTCTCCACCACCGGAGGAGGAAGAAGAATCAAGCCAACATCAAGAAGGCCGTTTCAAAGCCGGCGTCCCACCCCGGGGAAAACATCGGGAGATCATCGACCATCCCCGGGCCGTTGCCGGAAAGAGAGGCCATCGACCCAACTTGGGAGAAGAAACAAAAAAATAAAACCCCAAGAGAAGAAACCTTACAGCCACCCCGGCTCGGGAGAAGAGATAAAAACAAACTGAAGAAGCGATGGGAGCCAGCCCAAGGCTCCTCTGACCAGGGTCGAGCCGATGATCCCCGACCCCGCCGACATCCAGAACCAGCCGGTGTCCAGCCGCCCCCGACCCCCACCTCAGCAGAGTTGTGGCACAGCTCGCAGGGGCTCCACGATCCACGTGGAGACGGAACACCTGAAAGGATCAAAGGCAGACTGGTTCAAAACCTTGCACTTCCTAGTTGGATTGGTGAGGATGTTTCTGGCCCTTCACAATCAGATCTAGATAGGTTTAAGGGGGTGGAATTAAGGGTACAATTAACATGAGTTGTTGCCCCTCAATATTCCGTGTGTTTCCTTATTTCATGATGATTTTTGTAGAGTATAAGATGCCTGTATTTGCCTTAGTTAGTATTGTGTCGTTGTGATTTGTTTGTGTTTTTCCCTCCCATGTACTCTCTTATCGGCTGTATTTGATTTGATATTTTTCCTTATGCAATAAAATTTCATTTTGTTTCTTCAAACTTGGTCTATAAGAGTTTTCTCTACATTGTAGTTCCTGCCCCAAAGTCCAGAGTATAGAATCTAAGGGGCGAGTGGGTCGAACCACTCAAGGTTTTACTGTGGAAGAGAGAGAGGCCACTAGAGAGGGAAACCTCAGGGAAATCTCTCAAGGAAAACCCCTTACAGAAAATGCGACCGTGGCAGGAATCTGGCAGCAGGATTCCAATGTAGTAGGTCCAAGTTTGAATGGTCGAAATGCAATGGATGAGAGGATAGCGGATTATGTCTTTGGCAAGGTAAATCTCACTAAACAGTGGATTTCCGATCTCTTGATGGATGGGCTTCCGGTGGACGCAGCCATCAGGTGGACAGAGAGCAAAGAGCATAAGAAGTCAGTGGAGAAGGCAGTGTGGCTGATGTGTTACAAGAAGCAGGTCCAGATTTTGGACCGGGTCGTTGCAGCACAGGCAGCCAGGATCACAACCCAGGCAGCAGAGATAGAGGAAAAGGCCATGGGTGGGGAAAAACTCATCACAGCGCTTCACGCGCTGAATCAGGAATGCCAAGTGGTAGCTAGTCAACATCAGGCTAGGATAGAGTACCTGGAGTGCCAGGTTACTGAGGCAAAGATTAATGAAACGAGGATACGGGAGAAAAACGCCCGCCTCGCACAACAGCTAAGAGCGCAGGAGGAGAGAGTAGTGGAGGTTAAGGCAGCTTACAAGCTAGCCCTCGAGCACGGGTTTGAGAGCACAGACCACGGCCCCTGCCAAAAGACCATAGAGGACCTAAGAACGGCCCTGGTAAAGGCAAAAGGCATGGTGTGTCTCGACAGCCCGAAAGCCAGTCACATGGACTTTTTAAAGGAATCAAAACAGCTGATTCCAGCTGAGATAATTGTGGTACCAGCCACCGAGCCCTCAGCACCGCCGAGCTATAGTGAGACTTGGTCGGAAAAGGAAGGGGTAGTGAAAGAGGAGGTAGCCGAGGTGGAGTGTGAGGAAGAACCACTGGTAGCAAAGCCGGGACTGGCACCAATGTGTCCCGCTCGGCACCAGAGGTTCGGTCCCAACGCTGCCGATGGCAGTATCGTACCCCACCAGAACCAGCTCGTGGTGCCCTACGCTGGCCCGCAATTAAGGTCCATGGTGAGCCACCTGACACGACTCACAGTAAAGGGAGATCCTCGCTTCATTTCAGGGAGATAGAGGAAACAGCAGCCATTAATGACTGTGATGAACAGGAAGAGGTGAAACTTTTGCTTTTCTCCCTGGATTGCACAATCCTTCAGTGCCTCTCAGATGAGAGTAACAGGGGACGGAAAGGGTATGCGGATCTCAGGGAGGAAGTTTTAGAAGTGATGGGAGTGGACGACGGTAGTCCGTTCGACCATGTGGAAGGGACCATGCAGCTATCTGGAGAACCCCCATGGGTTTTCGCAGAAAGGCTGTGGCCAGTGTATCGACGCAGCTGTCCGGGCATGCCTGAATGGGTTGCAATGAACGACGAGCAGCGGGTTCATTGGCTCCGTTGGTTGGTTACCAACAGTTTGACGCAGATACGGCCCCTAGCCAGATCTTGGTTTGATCCCCAAAGTCCCGGTGTCACGGAGGAGACGGTGCTCCGTCAGCTCAATGTGGCGTACAAGAATTGTAGAGGTCAGGAAACACCTCCCCAGAAGGGAAAGGTGCATGAGGCAAAACCCGCAGCCCCAAGCAAGAAGGAGTGGCGTCAGGAGGGGAATCGCCCTGTCCAAGCCAAGCTCAATTGCTACGGGTGTGGGAAGGATGGACATTGGCGCAAGGACTGTAGAAATCCGTGGAAGGATAATAAAGGGAGATTTCCCACAGCCCAAGCCCAGACCGCCGCCCCAGCCCCAACCAAAACCCAAGCCGTAGCTCCTGCCCCAGCACAAGGAGCTGGTGCAGTTATGGATCCCGCTGCGATTGAATCGATCATAGAGACAATGCGGTCTCTGATGATTTCGCAGGGGAAAATAGCTGTCACCACCAGTCTTGTCACTCCCGAAACCCCGACCGCTGTGCCCAAATGACTAGAGCCGGCACAGCCCATTTTCTTGTGTGCACTGTGATATGATATATGGAGGCGACCCCTCATGGAGATGGAAGTGCAGGAGGTAAAAGGGACCTATTTGTTGGATACGGGGGCATCGTGCACCGTGATCCACACAGATAACCCCACCGCCTCGCCTCTGTCCACCGGGGTTCCATATATTCTGTCGGGCTTCACAGGCAAGGAACAGGCTGGCGCACATTCCATTCCCCTCTCTATTCATTTAGGACCACTCCGCACCAAGTGGAGGTGTATACTGATGAAGTGGGAGGTGGAGAATGGGAAAGGGATCCTCGGGTCCGATTTCTTGGTCGAACACGGGATCCTCGTGGACCTAAGAAACCATTGTCTTTGGGGAGCGGGTAAGGGTGAGCCGGGCAAGGTAGTCGTCATCCCAGGGGAAGGAGAAAGAGGGACCCTGTGTACCGTGAAGCCAAAAGAGAGCTATGACCTCGAGCTCATGGTCACGGGCGTCCCACAAGATTTGCAGGCATTCGTGTGCGACCACCTGACGACGTTTGCCACTCACAAGCACGATTGCGGGAGGGTCACCAGGTTTGAAGTTAGCGTAGACGGGGACCCCATGGCCCGACCCCAAAAACAGTACAACTTCCCCCGGGAAGCGGAGCCTGACATGGAGACAGCAATATCTTCACTGGTGCAGCAGGGCGTGTTGAGACCGATAGTCACCCATGTGACCTCTCTGTTATGGCCGGTGATGAAGCCGGACGATTCCTGGAGAGCCACGGTGGACTACAGAGTCCTCAATAGCAACATCCCAGCCTGCGCGCCAACAGTAGCAGCCGTTGCCGACCTGATAGGAAGTATTCCAGCCTCCGCGACCACATTCACGGTACCGGGTATTTCTATTGGGTTTTGGTCCATCCTTTTACGCAGGGAGGATCAGTACAAGTTTGCCTTTACATTTAAAGGGCAACAGTACACCTGGAACTGCTTGCCACAGGGTTTCCACAACAGCCCCAGCATATTCCATCAATGCATGGCAGGGAGTTTAAAAGTGTTCAGCCAGCCCAATCAGCTAGTGCAGTATGTGGACGACCTGCTCCTGTTCACAGACTCAAGAGAGGAGCATGGCCCACTATTGGCCGAGTTATTGGAGCTGTTAGGAAGAAAGGGTTTCAAAGTAAACCCAAAGAAGGCACGGATCGGCCAGCAGGAAGTGAAATTCCTGGGTCTGACCATCCGCGCCGGTGAGAGAGCCATAGATAAGGCCAGGCGGGAATCGGTGCAAAATCTACCGATCCCCAACACCGTAACGGGTGTGAGGTCCTTTCTGGGGCTGACCGGGTACTGCAGAGACTTTATGGAGGACTATGCAGCCACAGCAGCCTCGCTGCTCCGACTCCTACACAAGGGAGTGGAGTGGTCCTGGGATGAGGGTTGCCAGGCATCATTTGAGAAACTCAAGAGAGACTTGCAGACCGTGCCAGCCCTGGGGGCCATAGATGGGGGAGAGGAGTTTTTCCTGGAGGTAGCGGCTAGCAGGGATAGCTTGAGCGCTGTATTGCTTCAAGAGTGACACGGCAAGCTGAGGCCAGTGGTCTATTCCTCCAGGGTGCTCACTGATGTGGAAAGGAGCTTTTCCAATTGCGAGCGGCATCTCCTGGCCACGCATTGGGCTGTGAAAAGATCTTTGATCTTCACAGGCACCTCTCCCATCACTCTCCTCACCCATCACACACCTACCCGAATGCTTCTAGATGGAAGGATTAAGGATGGGACAGTAAGCAGTGCACGCATTGCACGCTGGACCCTCCTCCTTTCACAGATGGATCTGAAGGTGAAGGGTCTCTGCGAGCCCAAGCTCGCGGCCAACATGGTATATCCCGGAACAGCCCATCGGTGTTCCGTAGAAGGGGTATGGGAGGTGGACGTAGGTTTACGGGCCGGGATACATCCCACGGGCCGCGAGACCTACGTGGATGGTTCCAGCACGGTATCCGCTGGTGAAGGACTCACAGGGTGTGGAGTTTATGACCCCACGGCAGACATTGCCCTGGCAATTAAGCTCCCCAGCACCATGAGCGCCCAGCAGGCTGAACTGGCCGTGGTAGTGTACGTCGTTGCACACCCCAAAATCTTCCCCACCCCATACACGATTTGCTCGGACAGCATGTTCACATGCAACTCGTGTACAGAGTACCTAGCCATCTGGTCCTGCCGCGGATATACCTCTGCGGATGGGCGACCCTTAACCATGAAGCCCCTGTTAGAAAAGATCTTAGCTGCGGTGGGAGAGAAAGGGGAAGTCTTTATCCACAAGGTAAAGGCCCATTCCTCCACGGAACCCCGCGGCGAGGGTAATCAGCAAGCGGATATGCTAGCCAGGGAGGGTGCCCGCACCGGTACCTTTTGGGACCCCTATGGGTCCAAACCCATGGCAGTGATCCAAGGCAGGGATGGGACTCAGGGTACCACAGGGGTAACACTGCCCCCAGACCTCAAGACCGTCCAAACCCTAGATCCCGCCCTAAAAAAGTCCTCAAGGCCATCACTGAGGGCAAGGAAGTAGAGGGTCCATACGATATAACAGCCCTCTCCATCAAGGAAGGCATGCTGTTCCAAGAGGAACAGTGGGATGTGCCACAGCAGCACCAGAGGGAATTCATTCAACTGGCCCACGAGGGTCCAGGAGCAGGACACCCCGGGCCTGAGGTCACCTGGCAACGGGTGGAACAGGCGGCGTGGTGGCTGGGACTTCGGGACGACGTCCGCGAGTTCTGCGCCAATTGCCTAGTGTGCGCTGCAAACAACCCAGACCCCTAGAAAAGGAAGGTGCCCGTGGGGCACATCAGGTGAATAGAGGGACCATGGCAGTCGATACAGGTCGACTACATCGGGCCCCTGCCCACCGCCCAGGGAGGCTATAAGTACTGCCTTGTCCTGGTGGATGTGCTCACCAAGTGGGTGGAAGCCTTCCCATGCCGAACAGCCACGGCACTTAGTACTGCCAGGATCTTGGTCCGGGAGGTGTTCTCGCGGTGGGGACTACCACGATTTGTGGAGTCTGACCAAGGGGTTCATTTCACTGGCCAAGTGATGCAGGACACCCTCATGCTCTTAGGCATTGAAGGGAAGTGGCACGTGGCCCACAACCCGCAGTCAGCTGGGATTGTGGAGCGCATGAACCGCACCGAAAAGGAGAAGCTGAGGAAGGAGACAAGGGACTTGCCCCAGAAATGGGCGGAGGCCTTGCCTCTAGTCCTCATGGGGATCCGGGCTAGCCAGTCTAAAAGTACGGGGTACTCCCCGCACGAATTAATGACTGGAAGAGTCATGCGAACCCCGACCCATGTACTAGCCCCGGTACTCACTGAGGGGCAGCTCCAAGAGGTGAATCGGGACAAGTTTACCTTTTTGAGTGCCTGAAGCAGATCTATGGGCAAGCGGCTGGGAACATGGGGAGGCAGCATCAGGGCAACCGATTGCAGCTTGAGCCCCGAAAGATAATCGAATGGGAAGTTGGAGATCAGGTCATGGTGAGAAACTATGCCCGAGTAGGGAGTTTAGAACCACTGTATATGGGGCCCTACAGCATTGTAGACAAAGCCAGCCCCATGGTATATGCAGTGAAGTTGCCCCAGCACACTAAATGGTTTCACATCAACCAGTGCAAAATGTTTAAACCGGGTGCGAGAACATCAGCAACCGAAGCCAGGTCTGAGGGTAAAGATCTTCAGCCTGAGGCGCGCGATGAGTCACAGACCACACAAGCTGGCATTGTAGCCTGATTGGAAGGAGAAGCTGTCCCGCCCACCTGGGGGGAGCTTTCCCCGATGACCTGGGGCTCGGACGAGGAGGGGCCCAAACAACAAGGCCCCGCCCTCGACACGATTCTGGAGGAGGTGGAGTCGGAGGACGGAGATCCCGCCCTCGACTCGAGCATGGGGGAGGTAGAAATTGGGGGCAGAGATTCTCCACCTGCAGGGACAGGTGTGGAGGAGCCGTCTGCCACAGGCCCAATTCCCGAAGGGGCGGAGCCTGAGGGGAGGGAGCCGAAGTCCACAGTCGTGGAAGAGCCATGGGCTGTGAGAGCTAAAGTCCCACCCGAAGGTCCACTCGCCAAGGGAGTCTGCCCAAATCCCAAAGGGGCGGAGCCTGAGGGAAGGGAGCTGAAGCCCATAGTCGTGGAAGAGCCATGGACTGTGAGAGCTAAGGTTCCACCCGAAGGTCCACTCGCTAAGGGAGCCACGCCCAAAGCATCTTTTCGCAGGTCGACTCGTACGCCTCAGCCAGTAAAACCTTGGCCCGAGTCCCCCATTCTCAGTAAACGCTGACTTCAGAAATCCATGAAGAAACACTGTCCCCGATTAACAGCAAAAGGCTGCGGGGAACCCAAGCCACAGGTCACTGCAGCCCCGCCACAGGAAGCGGCAAGCTGCAGTCCAATCAGGGATTAGGCAAGCCGCCCGGGGACGGACGGCGCTGTACATAAGTTAGGTTTAAGTTTAAGGTGTGTAAATATTAAGGGGATTAGAGTTTAAGTAGTTTTAAATCTGCCCAGTATGTGTGTAGTTTTGGATCGAGGTCGAAAGACCTGATCATGCCATCACCTAAGCCAGAATCTCTCGGGAGCCTGGCTATATTGTGTGATTTGTTGCAGGAACCAGGAGAAAGATGAGAGGGATCCTCGTCGCGTTCGTGACGATCGGGTGGAGCTGGGCCTATCGGGGCCGCACCAAGGACTCCACCATATACGGGTGCTCTGGCAACAGAGGCCCCATCGCGACTGATGGAACCGGCCCACGGGACACAGAAGAGACTGCTGCCTACTTCCATGAAGGAAGATGGCCAGGCTGGCTGGGGTCGAACTCTACTGAATACTACAGCCAGACGGGGTTTGTGTACAGAGAAACGTCTCTGATGTGCCCCAGGGTGCGGATCATTGCACCCAGGATCAGCGTCACCGTGGGCAAGAAGATTTGTCTGAACTGTCTGGGACATGTACTTTTGGACTGTTGGTGGTGGCTGCGCAGGTTGAGCAGCACCATGAAAAACTCCACTGTGGAATGGGAGAGATTGGGTAACAACACCCATCGGATGATTACGGGAACTCATGGGGGGTTGAGTGTCTGTTGGGACAAATGGTGGGAACCAGATGAAGGGATCTACATCTGTATGTGGGGTTCAGAACGCGCTTGCCCCACAGGCGTCTCCATCTTTTTCCAAAGACAGTGGCAGGATGCTGGACAAGGAATGAGGTGGGACGTCAGCGCACGGGCGTGCGGAGTCCCATACTCTCAGATCCCAGTAAACGCCACTGAGCTCATCACCCGACCCCGCAAGCCCCTGCCCACAATTCCAGTAGCTAAAGCCCTCAAGGAAGGGTGCCCCACCACGACAAAGGGATCCGGGAACGGATTGGTATTGGTACCCACAGGTCAGATACTGTACCAAGGGGTCCACTACGCGGTGGCTTCGGTGATTTTAAACCTCACCGAGGTAAGATTGCCAGCGTGGTGCCCCAAGGAAACGGAGCAATTATACCAGGTCCTGTTAACAAACATGTTTAAACAGTTTTACGAATTTGACTTTGCCGATGTCGACAGAGCCGAATTGTACACCACACCACATGAGGTCTTGGACAGAATAGGGAGGCAAAGAAGGGGTGCAGTAAATGATATTTTCACAGCTTTTAATACAGGAACTTCCGTCATCAACACACTGGATGACGTGGAGCTGCAAACCCAGATCAATGGTTTAAAAACACAGTTAAGAAAGATACTGACTGAGGTGAATAAGGTAGTGGGTTCTGAGTTACACGAGGACCAGGCCGTGACACTACACTTATAAGAGATAATAGCTGAGCTGGAGAAACACGCCAGAACGGTAAATGCTCTCATCAGGGAGGATCGGAACGCGTCCGATCAGGCTGCACAGAACGAAGCTTGTGTGCTATATGGGGCGTGGTTACTGGGCGAGGGCCACAGTAATCTGGAGGATTTAAAGCAAGGTTTAGTCCCCTCCTGGATCAGCAATAAGCACCTCGCAGCCCTCCACCCTTTTGAGAATACATTGAGTCCGTGCCAGCTCAGACTAGCTTCAGAGGCCTACCCAGTCCCAGTGGACTGTGGATGGTCCAATCACACCATTATGGGTACAGTGGTAAGAATGCCGGTGATGGGAAAGACAGCAAAACCAGCCCCGATATACAGGGTGGAGAACATTGGAGTCATTCAGGGGGGTGCGCACATTCGCTACACCGGGGTCCCACCTTACATCATTCGATGGGAGCATGCAATGATGGGTACCGACCTCTCGGGATGCCGGAGCCGGGGAGCAGACATCATCCTATGTCCCCAGCACTTGAATGCCCATTCAAAACCACAGTGCGGGTTCAGAACTGCTGGCGCGAAGCCTATAAATTGCACCATGGAGGTAATGGCACAAGGCCATGTGCCCCCGGAGGTGGCATATATAGGAGGTGGGACATACTGTGTCACCACTACCAGCATGGACAGCACGGTTGGTGTCCGGTTAGTGACAGCAGCTTCTGTTTCAAGCCCAGGGCAGAAGTTCAAGCGGCCCAAGAGCGAATTGTCCCCATTCCTGAACCTTCCACTGTTCACATCACTGTGAAAGAGAATTTCACCGATCTGGAGCGATTCGTTGCACATTTTGGATATATCATTCCCCCTCTCTCTGAACACCTCACCAAGATATTAAAAGCCATTGTTGTTTCACAGAAACACTTCTACACACTGGAGCAGAAGACTTTAGAGATAGGGGCAAACATATTGGATATAGTGACCCCACCGTGGTGGGACCTGTTCACTAATATAGAAGTCCTTTCTTGGATTAGGATAGCCTCCCACGTTCTTGTAGTGTGCCAGGATATCATTGTAGTTTATTTGCTGTTTGTACACTGTAAAAAGGTCAAACATTCGCAAAGGTATGAGAATAGAGGGGAATGGAGGGAGCATTATGTGCGGGTAGAAGAAGAGACACCCATTTAGATTTTGCTGCTTTGTATAAAGTTAAAGTTTTCCCTCCCTCCTCCGTATTATTTTGATATGTATTCATGTGCACTTCTGAATTTTCGTGTGTGTACTTTATTGTATTATTGAAGTCTTATTAGATGTGTTGTTATTATTAAAAGGGTAATGTGTATGCACTCGGTGATGTAAGGGTATAAGGACCCCCTCCACACCTGGAAGTAAGTTGTTAGATTTTTTAACTCCAAGATATTGCCATCTATAGATGCTTAATGTACACAAGATTTTTCTGAAATGGGAAATGCATGTGTCGTGGGGTCAAAGATAGGTAAATACTGGGGATGGTTAGATTGTGGAAAGTCAGAAAACTTTGCTCACCCAGAATTATGATACTTCAAGCAAGTTACAGTATCATCAGGGGGGGAGTGTAGGATTCGCAAAATTGGACTTTATATTATAAAGGGTCAAATGGCAGAAGAGGCCATGATTTTAAAGACTGTTTTAAAAGAAGCCCAGAAAAAGGGGCAATCAAAATGGCCGCCATACCATGTGACCGGCTTATTGGGACATTTTAAAATGGTTCCTGCGAATCCTCAGACAGCTTTGTGGATTCAACCTACAGCAAGTTCTGGAAGCCGTTTCTGAGAGAACGAAACCAGATCCACACATATACATATGGATTAGATGCAGATCCAGTCAAGATCGGCCTGGAGACAGAGGCCATCTAAATGTTGACCCAGACAAAAGGGGACAATTTCATATTCATGAGAACAGCACCAAGGACTAGATAACGAGATCAGCAGGACATTAAAAACAATGAAGGTCATTCCAGACCAGAGATGGGCCTTTACTGGCCATCGAAAACATTTTAAAATATAATAACTACCCCGCTGTGCTCCCAGCCCGCCAAAAGTTAAACAAAGGCTAACCTGATTTTGGGCGGGAAGTGGAGACTCCTGAAGAAAGGTATAACTGGAGGAGTTGGAGTGGTAGGGGCACTCACTCAGAGGACGCAGAGCTCACGAAGAAGGCACTCAGAAGAAGACACACTGAAGGACACACTGGAGTTGTAGTTGCGGAGACAGTTGGAGACACACACTCAGAGACACACGACTGAGTGGCAGTGGGTGAAGAGGAGTCGCTTCGGGAGAAGATCAGCAAACTCCTCTCCACCACCGGAGGAGGAAGAAGAATCAAGCCAACATCAAGAAGGCCATTTCGAAGCCGGCATCCTGCCCCGGGGAAAACATCGGGCGATCATCAACCATCCCCGGGCCATTGCTGGAACGAGAGGCCATCGACCAAACTTGGGAGAAGAAACAAAAAAATAACACCCCAAGAGAAGAAACCTTCCAGCCACCCCGGCTCGGGAGAAGAGATAAAAACAAACTGAAGAAGCGATGGGAGCCAGCCCAAGGCTCCACTGACCAGGGTCGAGCCGACAGGAGAGGTGTGGCGCAGCTCGCTGGGGCTCCACGATCCACGTGGAGACAGAACGCCTGAAAGAATCAAAGGCAGACTGGTTCAAAACCTTGCACTTTCTAGTTGGATTGGTGAGCATGTTTCTGGCCCTTCACAATCAGATCTAGATAGGTTTAAGAGGGTGGACTTAAGGGTACAATTAACATGAGTTGTTGTCCCTCGATATTCCGTGTGTTTCCTTATTTCATGATGATTTTTGTAGAGTATAAGATGCCTGTATTTGCCTTAGTTAGTATTGTGTCATTATGATTTGTTTGTGTTTTTCCCTCCCATGTACTCTCTTATCGGCTGTATTTGATTTGATATTTTTCCTTATGCAATAAAATTTCATTTTGTTTCTTCAAACTTGGTCTGCAAGAGTTTCCTCTACATTGTAGTTCCTGCCCCAAAGTCCAGAGTACAGAATCTAAGGGGCGAGTGGGTCGAACCACTCAAGGTTTTACTGTGCAAGAGAGAGAGGCCGCTAGAGAGAGAAACCTCAGAGACATCTCTCAAGGAAAACCCCTTACTGCTCTGTGGAGGAATGGGCTTTCACCTTATGGATGAAAACTGCACCTTCCTCTCCCACAGCTGCTAGGATCTTCTCCAGCAGGGGCTTTACTGTCAAGGGCTTCCCGTCGGCGGAGGTATACCCATGACGGGGCCAGATGGCCAGGTACTCCGTACACGAGTTGCAAGTGAACATATTGTCAGAGCAAATCGTATATGGGGTAGGGAAGATGTCAGGGTGCGTAACCACTTACATCACCGCGGAGAGTTCAGCCTGCTGGGCACTCATGGTGTTAGGGAGCTTGATTGCCAAGGCAATGTTTGCCGTTGGGTCAAAGATCCCGCAACCCGTGAGTCGTACTCCAGCGGATACCATGCTGGAACCGTCTACATAGATCTCGCGGCCCGTGGGATGTATCCCGGCCCGTAAACCTATGTTCACTTCCCATACCCCATCTATGGAACATCGATGGGCTGTTCCAGGGTATAACATATTGGCCGCAAGCTTTGGCTCACAAAGGCCCTTTACCTTCAGATCCATCTGTGAGAGACGAAGGGTCCAGCGCGCAATGCGGATGCTGCTGACTGTCCCATCTTTAATCCTCTCATCCAAAAGCATCTGAGTGGGTGTGTGGTGTGTGAGGAGGGTGATGGGAGAGGTGCCTGCGAAGATCCGGGACTTCTTCATAGCTCAATATGTGGCTAAAAGGTGCTTTTCACATATTGAGTAGCTCCTCTCTACATCGGTGAGTATTCTGAAGGAATAGACCACGGGTCTCAGCCTACCGTGCCGCTCTTGGAGCAGCACAGCACTCAGGCTATCCCCACTGGCTGCTACCTCCAGAAAATACTCCCTTTTCCCATCTATCGCTCCTAGGGCTGGTGCGGTCTGCAGGTCTCCCTTTAACTTAACAAATGCCGCCTGGAATCCCTCATCCCAGGACCACTCCACTCCCTTGTGTAGGAGACGGATCAGAGGGGCCGCTGCGGCTGCATAGTCCTCTATAAAATCCCTGCAGTACCCCGTTAATCCCAGGAACGACCTCACCCCTCTTACTGAATTGGGAATCGGTAACTCCTGGACCGCTTCCCTCCTTGCCTTATCTATGGCCCTCTCTCCTGTGCGGACAGTCAGACCCAGGAATTTAACCTCTTGCTGACCGATCTGCGCCTTCTTGGGGTTGACTTTAAACCCCTTTCTCTGCAGCAGCTCCAGCAGCTCAGCCAGTAGTGGGCCATGCTCCCCGACCGAGTCGGTAAATAAGAGCAGGTCATCCACATACTGCAGTAACTGAGTGGGCTGAATGAACTCTTTTAAACTATCCTTCATGCATTGGTGGAAGATGCTGGGGCTGTTGTGGAAACCCTGTGGCAGACAGTTCCAGGTATACTGCTGTCCCTTAAAGGTGAAGGCAAACTTATATTGGTCCTCCCGTTTTGAAGGGATGGACCAGAACCCATTCGAAATGTCCAGCACCGTGAATGTGTTCGCGGATGCTGGAATACTGCTAATAAGATTAGCCACTGCTTCTACTGTGGGGGCACATGCGGGGATATTACTGTTAAGCACCCGATAGTCCACAGTGGCTCTCCATGAATTGTCCGGTTTCCTAACCGGCCAAAGTGGAGAATTAACATGTGTGGCTATGGGCCTCAACACTCCCTGTTTAACTAAGGAGGTGGTGGCTGCCTCCATGTCGGGTTCTGCCTCCTTGTGGAAATTGTACTGCTTCAGTGGTCGGGCCATGGGGTCCCCGTCTATTTTAACCTCAAACCCTGTGATCCCCCCGCAGTCGTGTTTAATGGTGGCAAACGCTGTGAGGTTTGCCTGCACAACTGCCTGCAGTGCCTCCGGGACACCATTTACCATGAGCCTGAGGTCGTAGCCTTCTTGGGCTTCAGAGTACACAAGGTCCCTTTACTCTCCTTTCCCGGGATGACCACTACACCTTCTTCCCTGTCTGTGCTAACCCCCAAAGGCAATGGTTGCGGAGATCCACGAGGATCCCATGGCTCACCATGAAGTCGGCCCCTAGGATCCCCTTTCCTTCCTCCTTATTCCACTTTGCCAGGATGCACGGTCACTTAGTTTGGAGCGTGCCCAGATGGACTGAGAGGGGCCTGCAGTATACCCCCGCCTGCTCCTGACCGGTGAATCCCGATAGTATTTATGGAACCCCGTTAGACAGAGGTGAGGCGGTGGGATTATCCGTATGGATCACGGTGCATGATGCCCCCGTATCCAATAGATAAGTCCCTGTAACCTTCTCTACCTCCATCTGTACGAGCGGTTTCTTCCATTCATCGTACCGGAGATTACACAGATGGACAGGCTGCGCGGGCTCCAGTCATAGTGGGGAGGCAGAGGTGGGTGAGGGGGCTGCAGCACCACTGATGGCTGCTACCTTTCCCTGATTGGCCCTGAGGAAAGGTTTTATTGACTCCATGACGGACTCGACTCTATCGGGAGGAGTTTTTGTCTCTGCCTTCTGAGTTGGGGCTGCAGGGGTCCTGGCTTTATCGTCTATCCCAGGCTTTTTACAATCCCTGCGCCAGTGGCCATCCTCCCCGCACCTGTAACAAGTGACCTTGTTCTGGGAGGAACGGCTCCCCTCCTGGCGCACTCTTTCTCGTATTAAGCCCCAGGTTTAACCTTGTGGGCCTTACACTTTTGCTGGGGGTCCCACTATTCCTACCGTTCCAATATGCTACCGTGAGCTGCTGGATTACAGTCTCTTCAGTTGGTAGGGGGTCTCGGTGGTCAAACCAAGTATCAGCCTTTGCTTTTATCTGGGGCAGGTAATTGGACACCAGGCAACAAAGCCATTGGGTCCGCTGCCGCTGGTTCAGGTGTGCCCTATCTTGTCCCCCTGTACACGCGCTGTTGTAGACTGGCCACAGCCTGTCTGCAAATGCCTGTGGGGTCTCCCCTTCCTTCTGCAGTGTTTTCCCTATGCGATCGAACGGACTGCCACCGTTCGCACCCATGGCTTCCAGTATTTCCTCCTTTAGATTCTCAAAACCCTTCTGCCCTCTCTTAGCCTCTTCTGAAAGGGTTGGATAGAGCTTACTATCTACAGAGAAAAGCAACATTTTGGCTTTCTCTTCGTCATCACAGCCGTTAACACAGGCTGCCTGTTCTATCCCTGGAAGTGCATTGAGGGGTCTCCCTTTTTGGAGAGTAGGGGAATATGTTTCACCAGGCCTCTGAGCTGTTGGGTATCATAGGGTACCAGATAGGTATGCTGAACAGCCCCTGGGTCATTATCATTCACGGGCGGACCGTACCTCCGTTGTCGGAGGGGGTACACTGGTCCCGGTCCCCACCTGCCTAGCGGGACCTGCTGGCGTTCTCCTACCACTCCATTGTCCACCCCTTTTTGCTGCCAGAGCTCCTCAAAACTCGGAGCTGTGGGCTGCGATCTTGCGATCTCTAATTCCCTAGCCAGCTCTGTTCTGGGTGCTGCCTGTGGGGCAGTTTGATTTGGGCTGCTGGTACTGTCCGACGGACTTCCCTTCGGACTTATGAGACATACCATCCCTTTAGTCCTTAATAACTCCACACCCAAACTCTCTATCTTTCTGTTACATGGGGTATGATCTGCTCCACTAAACCTTTGGTCGCAGGCCAGCTTATAAGCTGCTTTTACCTCCCTAACCATTTCCTCCTGCTCTGTTACTTCTGAGGTTAGGCGGGCATTCTCTTCCCGCAGGCTCATCTCGTTACTCTTTGCTTCTGTAATTTGGCACTTTAGGAACTCTATCTAGTGCCTCGCTTGGCTTTTGCCCTCGCTAGCTTCTCGGGCGAGGTATGCGTTTTCCTCTTGTAGCCTCATCTGACTGTCCCTAGCCTCTCTGACTTCCTGCACAAGGCGCTCTATCTCTGCCTGGCATTTCGTGACCTCTAGTGTGAGGCGTGCATTTTCTTCCCACACCCTCATCCCACTATCTCTAGCCTCATTCACCTCTCTTATGTGGCGTTCTACCTCCGCCTGGCATTTTTCAAATTCTGACTCCCGATTCTTGGCCTCTGTAACCTCCTCCCGCACCCTCATCTCACCTTCTTAACCCAGCCACCTATACCATAATAGGTCAGCTTACATGCTGCTGCTAACTTCTGCAGGGCTACCCACAGACTGAAAGCAAGAAAAGCAAGAGCTGATGCTTTCTCCAGATCCAGACCACTTATCATATCAAAAACTGCCTCCAGTCCCTTCGTGGTCGCCAATTTGTGGGGGGCATCCTTTACCTGGTTTACGGTAATTTACCTGGTCAGGCAGCCTTTTGCCACTGCACTGTGACCAATTCCATTCAGCGGTTTTGAATTGATAAACCCTCCTTCCAGTTCTGACTGGAGGAACTTATAATTATTGATATATTAAAAACGGACAAATGGTCTGGATGCAAGAAAGTCAAATTTTATTAAAACTAAAGAAACTACACCACACGCTCCAAGTAATCATGGTAAAATTGCTTAAAAGGGGAAGGCAGATGGCAAAAACGAGGGATAAATGGCTACAATGTCAACCGTACAATCTTAGCAACATTTCCCTTAAATTACCACCCCTTTACTTCTCACTAGATTGTCTTGCTAGTCGGTCAGAAGCCTTGCTCACCTGCAGTCCAAGGAGTAAAAGAGAAGAGAGAGATGCTTCTGGGAAGCTATCTTTTATACCACTTTTTTGGGGGGGCCCGCCCAGATCTGATGTTTCTGGGCTAAAACAAAAGAGATCCAAACTGTCCACTTGTCTGGGATGGGTTTGGATAAAGTTGCAGTTTAAATGTATCCATTGTCTGTGATGGCTTTTGAATTCAGTTTGGATGTGTCCACTTGATATACAAACAAATGCTAGTAGCATTCAATTGCTTTATAAACAAAGCATTGTCCTGTGGTCATCTGGAACCACAATTGATTGACAGTCTTGAGTGCTTAGCAAACAAAGTCCCTTTGTTCATGCTGGCAGTTTCAAGCACTTGATCTTAGAGTCAATTTCAGTGAATGGATGTGTGTAAACAACACAGTGTGCTTACTGTCCGATGATTGGCTGATTCAAATGGGCTACTCCCCAGTGTAAACAAACAGCTTGTAGGTTACCAGACCCGCCCAATACCACAGGGTGACTGACAGCTCGGGCTCCATTCAAACCCACTACAGGGCAGTGCTGAGCTTTTTCATATGCTAACAGCCTGTCTGTTTCATATGCTAACAGCCTGTCTGTCCTTTTAAATTCTGTTTCCATGAGGTCTGTTCAGCCATTTTTAACAGTCCAAAACTCAAGAGTACATCTTTTAATAAAATGTACAATCTTAAAGTGTGCGATTTTCACAAAGTTCTTTGATTCCAGTGTCCAAGTGCTGCCCAGCTTACAAGCTTTTTAACGCAGCCTTTTGCGGTTCTGGGTATGTTTTAAAACATTGTCCAACCCAGGGACAATTTAAATCACACAGGTCGTTGTCCACAATGTGGATTAATATTTCCCAATCTTTGGGGGCTGAGGGGATTTTGTGACCCCTACACAGGAGGAGGATGCACCATGAGCATCCCTATCCTCAATGAAGGCAAAGCCCAGCATGCAAGTGCAAAAGACAAGGCTGAAGCGTTTGCAGCCAGAAGTGGTGAGTGGATGATCCATCTCTGCCTCCTCCTGACGGCCCCACCATCACAGAAGCCAGTCTTCAGCCAATTCGATTCACTCCAGGTGATATCAAGAAATGGCTGAGTGCACTGGTTACAGGAAAAGCTATGTGCCCCGACAACATCCTGGCTGTTGTGCTGAAGACTTCTGCTCCAGAACTAGCTGCACCTCTAGCTAAGCTGTTCAAGTACAGCTACAACACTGGCATCTACCTGACAATATGGAAAATTGCCCAGTGCCCATGTATGTCCTGTCCGCAAAAAAAAGGACAAATCCAATCCGGTCAATTACTGCTCCATCTGTCTACTCTCAATCATCAGCAAAGTGATGGAAGGTTTTGTCGACAGTGCTATCAAGCATCTCTTACTCACCAATAACCTGCTCAATGATGCTCAGTTTGGGTTCTGCCAGGACCACTCGGCTCCAGACCTCATTACAGCCTTGGTTCAAACATGGACAAAAGAGCTGAATTCCAGAGGTGATGTGAGAGTGACTGCCCTTAACATAAAGGCAGTATTTGACTGAGTGTGGCATCAAGGGGCCCTAGTAAAAGTGAAGTCAATGGGAATCAGGGGAAAAACTCTCCACTGGCTGGATACCTAGCACAAAGGAAGATGATTGTGGTGTATAGTAATCTGGGATGTAATGTTTAAGTTATCCACCAGATGGAGCCAAAGATTAAGGTTTCACATTCACCAGTGTTTAAGGTAATGGGCCATGTAGTCAATGTCCTGGTACACCAGTTAGTAAGGTAAGGTGGCATTGCATTATGGGTGTGACTCAGAGGTGAATCCTCCATCTTGGCTCGTGCAGTTAAAAATACTGGCCTAGAAATTCGGTAGGCTTAGCGCCGCATTCGAGGCGCTAGAGGGCCCAGCGCCGGAGTTATGGCCAGTTGAGAAATTCCCTGGGGCCCTAAATCGGCGTTGCACCGGTAGCGCTGCGCCGGCACCGATGACGTCATCGGTGTGCGCAGCATCCCGGTTGCCGTGGTAACCCGGCCCCAAGCCGAAATTCAGTTGCGCCCGCCTCGCCCGTGGCAGGCGCAACTAAGACTCTGGCAACAGAGTCTTCCCCCAGTGTGCGCCGGCGCATAAAGGTGGAGCGGCGGCCGGCCGCGTTCCCGGCGGCCGCCTGCCAGCACCTCCCTTCCCGGACTCCTGCATTCCCCCCCTGCGGCCCTGATCAGTGTCTGATGCGAGCCCGGCACTTCCCCGAGGTGCCGGGCTCAGATGTCGGGTCAATCCGCCGGACAGTTGTCGGCTGCAGGCAGCTCCTCCTTAACAGGAGGAGGAGGCCTGCAGTTCCCCCGCCTGCCGCACCGCATCGGGTGCCGCAGCGGGGGATTAGCGCTGGGAAACCCAAGTTCACGCCCGTTTTGAGGCGCTAAAGGAGGGTTTTAGCGCCCGCCGCCGTCTGGGCCCGGCGCACCCGAATTTTCGTCGCGCGCTGCCGCATTACCGCTGGCGCAAACTTTCTGGCGCTACAGCCCTGGCAAGCCCAAAACCCAATTTCTAGGCCACTGTGTTTTGCTGGCAGCCTGTAAGAGCTATGTCTCTCTGCTACACCGTGTAATAAACAGTTGGGTTTTCTGCCTAAGAACTCGTTTATCTCAGTTTCGGACCTTACCACTCGGATATCACAGGTGATTGAAGGCCAATCATCTCAGCCCAGGACATTGCTGCAGGAGTTCCTCAGGGCAGTGTCCTAGGCCCAACCATCTTTAGCTGCTTCATCAATGACCCTCCCTCCATCATAAGGTCAGAAGTGGGGATGTACGCTGATAGCTGCACAGTGTTCAGTTCCATTCGTAACTCCTCAGACAATGAAGCAGTCCATGCCCACGTGCAACAAGACCTGGTCGACATTCAGGCTTGGGCTGAAAAGTGACAAGTAATATTTGCACCACACAAATGCCAGGCAATGACTATCTCCTACAAGAGAGTATCTAACCACTGCCCTTTGATGTTCAACGGCATTACTATTGCTGAATCCCCCACCACTAACATCCTGAGGGGGTCACCATTGACAGAAACTTAACTGGACCAGCCACATAAATACTGTGGCTACAAGAGCAGGTCAGAGGCTAGGTATTCTGCAGCGAGTGTCTCACCTTCTGACTCCCCAATGCCTTTCCACCATATACAAGGCACAAGTCAGGAGTGTAATGGAAGACTGTCCACTTGCCTGAATGAGTGCTGCTCCAACAACACTGAAGAAGCTCAGGACCATCCAGGACAAAGCAGCCCGCTTTATTGGCACTCCACCCACCACCTTAAATATTCACTCCGTCCGCCATTGGCGCACTGTGGCTGCAGTGTGTACCATTTACAAGATGCACTGCAGCAACTCACCAAGGATTCTTCGACAGCACCTCCCAAACCCACGACCTTTACCACCTAGAAGGACAAGGGCATGAGACCACCATCTCCTCCAAGTTCCCCTCCAAGTCACACACCATCCTGATTTGGAAATATATCGGCATTCCTTCATAGTTGCTGAGTCAAAATCCTGGAACTCCCTCCCTAACAGCACTGTGGGAGAACCTTGACCACACAGATTGCAGCAATTTAAGTAGGCAGCTCACCACCACCTTCACAAGGACAATTAGGGATGGGCAATAAATGCTGGCCTTGCCAGCGATGCCCACATGCCAGGAGTAAATAAAAAAAGCTTATAACACACAAGGAGGCAACTTGGCATTGCCACCCTACTCCATCATAGTCACCCTCTAAAGATGTAACCCATCCATTCCTTACACTCATTCCATCACTCTCACTCAACCTTCTCTTCTTTATCTCCTTGCAGCAGAAGAGAGCCCACAATAAGAGTGAAAGGGAGAGAACCGGAGGTGGCACTCCATCATTGGCCACCTTAACATCAGCAGAGGAGGTCGCCCTGGAAGTGTCATGAGTCGCAGAGCAGCTGGAGGTGGGAGATGGAGAGAGGGGGAAATCTCAGCAACTTGGTGACAGAATTACATATCATACAGCCACGTGGGATACAGCAGTCACTCATATGGGGACTAATACCAGCAGCCATTGAATGGTCATCATGTGCATAATGGTAACTGTACCCATTCTTGATATGACATAACTAACTCATCTCTTTACTGCCCCACAGGTCCTTCAAGAGCCCCCACCCCACTGTCGAGGAGGAAGAGGAAGACAACTCCTCAGAGGAGCCTCCAGCCTCTGAGGGTGCACCGTCACCAGACATAAGCGCACCCAGCACCAGTGCAGATACGCACACCTTGGTGGGTGCCATGCGAGATAGAGTAGTGATGTCACCTGGTGTCTCACAACTCACAAGTGAGCAAGAGCAGATGGTGGAGACAGGGACAGCAGTGGAGACTCCTCGCCGGAGGGCGCAGGACACTGCCTGCCCTGCTCAACTGCATGCAGACGCTGAGCATTGGGGGCCATCTAGAAAGAGGGTAATCCTGGAGTTGCAGGAAGAAGTGTAGATTGTTCTGACAAGTTTTGCAACCGCAATGTCCGCAAATGTGCAGAGAATGGAGGAGTCTATCTCCAACATGAGCACCACTGTGTCGCAGGCGATGGCGACTGTAGACCCTTCCATGGATAGGATGGCCACCTGCATGGAGCAGCTAATGCCCCGCTCACAGGGGAACATGGTCTTTATGGAGAATAGATGGCAGATGCTCATAGACCTCCTATCAAGCAGGGATCTCAACTTAGACGTGGGTCCTCATGGCCCCACAGCTGTGCAGCAAGGTGCTCCGCAGCTCCTTGCTAGCGGTTGGCCCATGAGAGGGATGATTGTGAAAGGGGACATGGAAGTGAGGGCTCCTCTCAAAGCGCTCACACTTCTCCCCCATTGCACCCCTCTCAGTTAGAGCCCCAGATTGCGATGGCTGAGTCTGACCCTGCACAGTCGCAGGAGGAGCAGACTTTGTCGGGGCCATCTCAGGCTCCAAAACCCAGAGGACATCCACCAGAAAGGTCTGTGCAGTCGCAGCAGGGAAGTGAGCAGGCTGCCTTTACCTCTGTTGAAGCCAGAGGGGTAGCACCTCGTAGAAGCACGGGTAAGGGAAAAATGACACACAAGTAGATGCACAAGGGTAGCCTCTTGGGTGTTTAAATAAATGTGTGTGTAAAATTTACGTTACACTGATGTCACAGATAATAATATTTATTTTCATCACTTTCAAACTTGTGTGCAACTTTGGAAGTGGCTTAGTGAGTTGGAGTGAACGGTGAGACATCACGTTACCTCCAGCAATGGTGGTCAGTGTGAAAGGAATGGTTTTGTCATTGTAGGGATCCTTTATGCTGTTAATGTGGGGTGGTGCAAACCTGGCGCAGCATGTGGCATTTATTTGGTGTAATGCCTGAAGTTAAGTAAATCTGGCCATGATGAAGCCATCCCTGGCCTCCTGGGCAGGAATATGCTCGGGTGCTGGTGGGATCTGGAATGTAGGTTCCTCCTGCTCCTGCTCCTCCTCATCTACCAGTTGATGCTCCTCCTCCTCCCCTGAAGAGGCTGGGCGCTCAGAGCCTTGTTCCTCATGCAGCGCTAATCCTCACTGCTGCGCTATGTTGTGCAGGGCACAGCAGACCACGATGATTCTGGAGACCTTGACTGATGCGTACTGAAGGGCTCCTCCAGATCTGTCAAGGCATCTGAAGCGCATTTTCAGCATGCCCATTGTCTGCTCTATGACACATCTGGGGAAATGTGGCTTTCATTATATCTCTCCTCAGCCTCAGTACTTGGCCTCCTCAAAGGTGTCATGAGCCATGCCTTCAGTGGATAGCCCTTGTCTCCAAACAGCCAGCTGGTAAGTGTGTTTGTAGGAGCTCAGAGCTCAGGGAGGGTGGACTGGTGAAGGATGAAAGATTCATGGCAGCTGCCAGGGAATTTGGCGCACACGTGCATGATGATATTCTTATGGCTGCAGAACAGCTGCACATTGAGGGAGTGGAAACACTTGCAGTTGATAAAGACTCTTGGGTGATGATGGGGTGCCCTGATGGCCACATGTGTGCAGTCGATGACACCGTGCACCCGTTGGAAGCCAGCAAGAGAGGCAGAGGCCAGTGCCCACTCAGTAACACTGGCTTCATCAGTGTCAAAGTTGATATAATTGGCTGACTCGTCAAACAGGGCATCGATGACCTGTGTGATGCATCTGCAGGCGGCCAACTGCGAGATGCCACAAATGTCTGCTGCAGATCCCTGGAAGGAGCCTGAGGCAAAGAAGTTGAGGGTGCTGGTGACTTTGACAGCCACTGGTAAGGCATGTCCACCCATTCCTCTGGGCAGCAGGTCTTGCTCCAGCAATTTGCAAATGTCTATGATGACCTGGTGCGATTACCTGAGCCTCCTTAGGCACTGCTGCTCAGTCATGTTAAGGAAGCTCATCTCTGCCTGTATACTCTGTGTTGGGGGTATCGCCTCCGGTGCAGTGCTGCCCTGCACTGATGCCCTCTGTCCTGTGCAGCATCAGGAGGTTGAGGAGCAGGTTGGTGATGTTGTTGTTGGTGCAGCTGGTGTGACTGGTGCTGCTGGTGTTGGGGCTCATCGTGGTCTGATTCTAAGGACCAAGGTGAGAGAGTATAAACAGCACCCATGCTCATGTAATAGATGGCAAGTCAAATAGAGATGACAGAAGCAATCTGTCAATGGTGTGATACATGGTACAGATGAGGTGACAGTGGATCCCGACTTTGCTGAAAAGACTTGCACCTTGTAGAAAGCTAAATCTGTGCTGACAATACAGTCAGCAAGAGCATCTGCCTTAGAAAAGTGACCAGCTGTCAGGTGGGACTTTTATTGTGCTTTCCATGCTATGCACTAATGAACTGGAGCAATGACCACTCAACTTCCGCCTCAGGTTCACAGACGTGATTCCCGAGCTGCGTGATTCCTGTGCTCATCCAGGGAAATTTGAAAGGTAGGGTTAAAAAGAGATTTAAGGGTCTGACAAGTATTTCATAATGATCTAAATTATCTTGGCCACCTCTGCTGGCCAGGTCACTGCTCTGCTGGCAAACGCGCCTGAGGGAAAGACACGTGGTGGTGGGATGATGGCGGGTTCCCGACTCCAAGGTTTTTCAAATTTCCCTCCCGACCCACCTCCAATCACACCCACACCTCCAAGTCCAGCCTATCTCTCACTGTCATCAGTATTTTGTCGGAGCAATTCAACAGCACATCAAGGCACGTAATGCCACCATGTGAATATACAAATATTAACCAACAATGTCTTCTAGCATATGAGTGAGTCAATGGCACTTCAAATCTTTAGCCAGCCTTGGAGCTTCTTAAATTGGTCCTCGTGTCCTTTAAGTAGGGAATCGTAGGCGCAAACCTAGATTTCCCAATCAGTGTTATTTTAACGATAACAAAATACTGCGGATGCTGGAAATCCGAAATAACAACACAAAATGCTGGAAAAACTCAGCAGGCCAGGGCAGCATTCCCACTGTCCAGGGCCCCAAATGCCCCTTCAGGTGAAACAGCGATTTACTTGTACTTCTTGCAATTTAGTATACTGTATTCGCTGCTCACGATGTGGTCTCCTGTACATTGGGGCGACCAAACGCAGATTGGGTGACCGCTTTGCGGAACACCTCTGTTCAGTCCGTAAGGGGGACCCCGAGCTCCTGCTGGCCTGTCACTTTAATTCACCGCTCCATTCCCACTCAGACCTCACCATCCTCAGCTTCTTGCACTGTTCCATGGAAGCTCAGCGTAAGCTCGGGGAACAGCACCTCATCTTTTGATTAGGCACTCTACAGCCCTCTGGACTCAACATAGAGTTCAACAATTTCAGACCATAACCTCGGCCCCTATCACATATATATATTTTCTTCTTTTTTTTATCCACAATTTTTGTTTGGCCCCCTTTTTTCTTCTTCCCTCACACATGGCAGCTGTCCTTCATTCTGCCAGTGCAATTCACACCCCATCTAGAGCCATCCTTTTTTCCTTAACCTGTCCTATTACCACCCCCTCTCGCCTTGAATATCTCTTAATGTCTCTCAATGTCTCTTAATCTCTCCTGCTTTCTATCCTATCACTGACCTTCCCTTTTGTTCTTTCATCCCCTCCCCCTTTTCCCAGCACCCAAACCTGCTTTCCACTTCCTGCTTTTTTCCAGTTCTGACGAAGGGTCATCGACCTGAAATGCTGACTCTGTTTCTCTCTCCACGGATGCTGCCCTGGCCTGCTGAGTTTTTCCAGCATTTTCTGTTGTTATTTAGTGTTATTTTAATGTTGGTGGTAACCCATTTAACCTAAATAGGATACCACCGGTGATAAAATAAGGCTGATTTGAAAATCTAGGCTTACGTGTCTAAGTAATTTAATTTCCTTACATGAACATATCCCTGTTTCTCAGCATTTTAAATACTTGAATGATATCCCTGTCAAAAGTATTTTCTCTGAAACTGTTTTGGTTCTTTGAATCTTTCTTCACACCTTAAAGTCCTAACTCCCCTGAAATCATCCCAAAACCTAATTACTGAAGTTGTCCCTCAACTCATTTCAAAGCCTCGCACTGTTCTTTGAACCCAGTCCAATGTATCAGCGGCCTTTTGTAGTGTCAAAATTATGCAGAGTACTCTATATTTCTCCCGAGCAATGGGTTAGCAGGGTTAAAATAAGCTCTGTTAACTTATAATTAAATGTCCTTCGAAAGCATCGCAATACTTGTTTAGCTTTATTGGTAACAGCTTTATATTGATGGGATAGTTTATTTTTTCCATGCTAATTCTTTCAACAACAACTCGCATTTATAAAGTACCTTGAACATAGAAAACCGTCTGAAAGCACTTCACAGAAGTTTAAGGAAAAATAGACTTCAAGCCAGTTGAGGAGAGATTGGGGGAATGGGGGGTAGGACCAGGGCTCGAATGGCATGTAACCAAAAGATTGGTCAAAAAGGTCGGGGGCATTACTAGGAGGGTATTAAAGGAGGAGAGGGAGATGATGGAGATGTGGATGGGTTTAGCTAGTGAATTCCAGAGTGTGAGGCCGAGGCATTAGAGTATGGCTACCGATGGTGGGGCAAAAGAAGGGGAGTGATGCACAAGAGGCAGTAGTCAGAGGAACAGGCAGTTCAGTAGAGTGGGAGGTTGTCGAGCTGGAGGGGTTATGGAGGAGCGAAGTCATTACGGATTTAAACACAGGAGAATTTTACATTTGAGGATTTAAAGGACAGTCGGCCAATGTAAGAGAACAATAAGGGAGCAGCAGGCAAAGTGTGCACATGAATGGACTCAAAAAGAACTCTGGGTTATGCTGAGGACGTTGTGAATAGCACATTTAAACAGTTGGTCACACCGCAGGTAAAGGTGGCACAGGCAGAAAGGGAATGGGTGACCAACAGGCAGAGTAGTAGGCGCAAGCAGGTAGTGCAGGGGTCCCCTGTGGCCATCCCCCTCTCAAACAGATATACCACTTTGGATACTGATGGGGGGGGATGGCTTACCAGGGGAAGGCAGCAGCAGCCAACTTCCCGGCAGCAGGGGTGGCTCTGCTGCACAGGATGGGAGGAAAAAGAGGGGTAGAGCTATAGTAATAGGGGATTCTATTGTAAGGGGAATAGATAGGCATTTCTGCGGCCGCAAACGAGACTCCAGGATGGTGAGTTGCCTCCCTGGTGCAAGGGTCAAGGCTGTCTCAGAGCGGCTGCAGAACATCTTGGAAGGGGAGGGTCAACAGCCAGTTGTCGTGGTGCATATAGGTACCAGCGATATAGGTAAAAAACAGGATGAGGGCCTAAAGCTGAGTATAGGGGGTTAGGAGGTAAATTAAAAAATAGGACCTCAAAGGTAGTAATCTCAGGATTGCTACCAGTGCCATGTGTTAGTCAGAGTAGAAATAGAAGAATATTTCAGATGAATACGTGGCTAGAGGAATGGTGCCAGGGGGAGGGATTCAAATTCCTGGGACATTGGAACTGGTTCTGGGGGAGGTGGGACCAGTTCAAACCGAACAGTTTGCACCTGGGCAGGGCTAGGACTGAGGTCCTAGGGGGAGTGTTTGCTAGTGCTCTGGGGGAGGGTTTAAACTAAAATGGGAACCTTAACAGGGGGACAGAGGAAAGGGAAATGAGGATAAAAGCAAAAGATAGGAAGGAGAAAAACAAAAGTGGCAGTCAGAGAAATCAACGGTTTAAATCAAACATGGCCACAGTAAATAATAATTCTAATAGATCTAAGAGCGTTAAAAAAACAAGCCTGAAGGCTTTGTGTCTTAATGTGAGGTGCATTCCTAATAAGGTGAATGAATTAGCTGCGCAAATAGAGGTAAACAAATATGATTTGATTGGGATTACGGAAACATGGCTCCAGGGTGGTGAAGACTGGGAACTCAACATCCAGGGGTATTCAATATTCAGGAAAGATAGGCAAAAAGGAAAGGGAGGTGGGGTAGCATTACTGGTTAAAGAAGGGATTAACACAATTGTAAGGAAGGATATTACCTCTGATGATGTGGAATCTGTATGAGTAGAACTGAGAAATACCAAGGGGTAGAAAACATTAGTGGGAGTGGTATATATACCTCCAAACAGTAATGCGAAGGTTGGGGATGGCATTAAAAGGGAAATTAAAGAAGCGTGCAATAAGGGCACAGCAGTCATCACGGGTGACTTTAATCTACATATAGATTGGGCTAACCAAATTAGTAACAATACTGTGGAGGAGGAATTCCTGGAGTGTTTACAGGATGGTTTCCTGGACCAATATGTTGAGGAACCAACCAGAGATCAGGCCATCTTAGACTGGGTATTATGTAACGAGAAAGGATTAATTAGCAATCCTGTTTTACGAGACCCCTTGGGTCGGAGCGATCATAATATGATCGAATTCTTCATTAAGATGGAAAATGAAGTCGCTGACTCAGAGACTAGGGTCCTGAATTTAAATAAAGGAAACTACGATGGTCTGAGGCGCGAATTAGTTCAGATTGATTGGGGAATGTCACTCAAAGGGTTAACGGTGGATAGGCAATGGCAAACATTCAAAGACCGCATGGATGAACTACAGAATTTGTTCAACCCAGTTTGGCATAAAAATAAAACAAAAAAGGTGACTCAACTGTGGCTAATGAGGGAAATTAGGGATAGCATAAGATCCAAGGAGAGGTCATATAAATTGGCCAGAAATAGCAGTGTAGGATTCAACAAAGGAGGACAAAGGGATTAATTAAGAAAGGGAAAATAGAATATGAGAGTAAGCATGCAAGGAATATTAAAACAGACTGTAAAAGCTTTTATAGATATGTGAAGAGAAAAAGATTGGTGAAGTCAAGCATAGGTCCCTTGCAGTCAGAATCAGGGGAATTTATAATGGGGAACAAAGAAATGGCTGACCCATTAAATACATATTTTGTTTCTGTCTTCACAAAGAAGGACACAAATAACCTCCCAGAAATGTCGGGGAACATAGGGTCTGATGAAAGGGAGGAACTGAATGAAATCAGTATTTGTAGGGAAATGGTGTTATGGAAACTGATGGGATTGAAGGCCGATAAATCCCCAGGGCCTGATAATCTACATCCTAGGGTGCTTAAGAAAGTGGCCCTAGAAATATTAGATGCATTGTTGATCATCTTCGAACATTCGATGGAATCTGGAACAGTACCCATGGATTGGAGGGTAGCTAATGTTGCCCCACTATTCAAAAAAGGTGGTAGAGAGAAAACGGGGAATTACAGACTGGTAAGCCTGACATCGGTAGTGGGGAAAATGCTAGAGTCCATTATAAAAGATGTAATAGCAGATCACTTGGAAAACAGTGACTGGATCGGACAAAGTCAACATGGATTTACAAAAGGTAAATCGTGCTTGACTAATCTACGGGAATTTTTTGAGGATGTAACTAGTAAAATAGGTAAGGGAGAACCAGTGGATGTGGTGTATTTGGACTTTCAGAAGGCTTTTGATAAGGTCCCACATAAGAGATTAGCATGTAAAGTTAAGGCACATGGGATTGGGGCAAGGTATTGACTTGGTTAGAGAACTGGTTGGCAGATAGAAAGCAAAGAGTTGGAATAAACGGGTCTTTTTCCGAGTGGCAGGCAGTGACTAGTGGGGTACCGCAGGGATCGGTCCTTGGACCCCAGCTATTCACAATATACATTAATGATCTAGACAAGGGAACTAGATGTAATATCTCCAAATTTGCAGATGACACAAAGCTGGGTGGACATGTGTGCTGTGAGGAGGATGCCAAAAAACTACAGGATGATTTGGACAGGTTGGGTGATTGGGCAGAAGCATGGCAGATGCAATTGTAACATGGATAAATGTGAGGTTATCCACTTTGGTGTCAAAAACAGGAAGGCAGATTATTATCTGAATGGCAATAGATTGGGAGAAGGGGAAGTGCAATGAGACCTGGGTGTCCTTGTGCACCAGTCGCTGAAGGTAAACATGCAGGTGCAGCAGGCGGTTAAGAAGGCAAATGGTATGTTGGCCTTCATAGCGAGAGGGTTTGAGTACAGGAATAAGGATGTCTTGCTACAGTTGTACAGGGCTTTGGTGAGACCACATCTTGAATATTGTGTGCAGTTTTGGTCGCCTTATCTGAGGAAGGATATTCTTGCCATGGAAGGAGTTCAGATAAGATTCACCAGGCTGATACCTGGGATGGCAGGAATGACGTATGAGGAGAGATTGGGTCGATTGGGCTTGTACTCGCTGGAGTTTAGAAGAATGAGAGGGGATCTCATTGAAGCTTATAAAATTCTGGCAGGACTGGACAGACTAAATGCAGGGAGGATGTTCCCGATGGTCGGGTAATCCAGAACCAGTGTTCACAGTCTAAGGACAGAAATGAGAAGGAATTTCTTCACCCAGAGAGTGGTGAACCTGTGGAATTCTCTACCACAGAAGGCAGTAGAGGCCAATTTATTAAATATATTGAAGAAGGAGCTGGATATATTTCTTAAGGCAAAAGGGATCAAGGGGTATGGGGAGAAAGCTGGTACCGGGTACTGAACTTGGATGATCAGCCATGATCGCATTGAATGGCGGAGCAGGCTCACGGAGCCGAATGGCCTACTCCTGCTCCTATCTTCTATGTTTCTATATGTTTCTATGTACACAGGCATGGTGGACATTAGGTGAGACATGTAAGGGGTGTAAACCAAGGACAGGTAGAGATAATATGGAACAGTCCAAAGTTAAAGTCTGAATGACTGGAATGGATCAGCTTGGATCATACACAAACCAATGCCCAGGTTTAGAATCAGCAGTGGAGACGGGGTTGACCTAGGAGGCACTGGTGGAGGCTGTCTGGTGGATTCAGAGAGCGAGGGAGGAGTGGAGATTTGATCAAGAGCTAGCAGAGGTCGATCCTAGGGTTCAACAGAGGTGTGAAGTGGTTTCTGGTGTTAGCAGTGAGGAGAACCAGTAGAGGAATGGCACTCAGTGGTAATCAAACCCAAGGACCAAGAGGAGTGAAGATCAGGGAACCAGGTAAAGGGTAAATCCAAGAAATCAGTGCCAATGAAGAAGATGGTTTAAGTAATGGCCGTCATATGGCTAGGAGTATATGGGATTGGGAGCAGTATTAAGAGCTTTAGGAGCCATTCTAACCCAGTCTAGCAAAGGGCAATGAAGGAACTTTGAAGGATGAGTGGGGCAGAGCAATACCAAAGTCAGTGGCCATGGGAAGCAAGCAGAGAGTATCAGTGCAGTGATCATGGCAGTAGAATACAGTGCAGAATGGGAGCCAGAAGAAGCAGATCAGAGAAAGTCCTGTAGTGAGTGAAGAGTCCAAGTGAAGGAGCAGGTACTGAGCGACCATAACCAAGTAACAGTAGGTCAAGTAGTGAAATGGAAGCTGTCTCAGTAGAAAGTGGCCTGCTCTCCTGGAGACTCCTGAAAGGATGATATCAGTAGAATAATATTATTATACTGGTGGTATCATCCTTTTATGTAATTTATACACACTGCAAATAGCAAGGCACCCATGCAGACCCCTGCTAAACTCTACTCATTGTTATCCCCTAATAAAGTCTTATCCATTTTCTCCTTATGATTTCTATTCCGAAGGCTATTTTCTATCGATTTGTATAATTTTCTTCTGATTCTATGCACCCTGAACTTTAAAAGTTTGGCATGTAGAATATAATCAAGTGCCTTGAGAAAGTCTGAGTAAACTATTTCCAATGGCTCGTCCTTGTCCAGTGACAGAGTTACTTTGTCAAATAACTCTAGTTGATACGTAAATCATGACTCCTTCCTTCTGGAGCAATGTTGACTGCTCCTTACAGAGTCATCTTAAACGGACATGGAGCTTACAAGTCACTGCACTTCAAAAGTAATGTGAAGTACTTTGAGACACGATGAGGAATGTGATAGGGTGTTGTACAAAGGTAAGTCTTTCCTCGACAGCTGGGCTATAATTCTCAGCTTTAAGTTCACTCTTCTTGACTATAATGATAACCTTTCCTATTCTGCAGCTCTGAGCCACAGCTGCTATATTTATGGAGATCCTTAAACATTTTAAATGATCTTGGCTGTGATAATGAGTTTTCAGCATTCTTTGGCTTATCTGGGAGACCTGTGTAATTATGAGCGAACTATAATTTACTGTCACTCATCCTGTATGTATTGTTCTTGGGATGAAAAGTGCAGTCTCTGGTATTTATTAATCCTATCATTGTCAAACATTTTGTAATGGTTATATTGCCCTATTGAGTAATATATTGGTACTTCAAATTTCATGTAGCTCAATGAGATTCTCACCTCCCTGAAGATCAGCTTGCACTCATCTGAATGAAATATGAACTGGTGTGGGCACATTTACTCCGTGAACAGGTTTTATACTTGGAGGAAATGTTTTGCGCTGCTTCATTTTTACCATGTTGACGCATTCAGTCAAAAAGGATTGAAATCAATTTTCTATCGATTTGTATAATTATCTTCTGATTCTGTGCACCCTAAACATTAAAAGCTTGGCATGTACAGTGTATGGAATAAAGCAAAATACTGTGGACGCTGGAAATCTGAAATAAAATCACAAAATGCTGGAAATACTCAGCAGGTCGGGCAGCATCTGTGGACTTTTGTCAGAACGAATGGTCATCGACCTGAAACGTTAACTCTGTTTCTCTCTCCACAGATGCTAATTGACCTGCTTTGTATTTCTAGTAATTTATGCTTTTATGGCGTGTATATGGAGTTAGGGTGCAGATCAGCCATGATTTCATTGAATGGCCTAACAGGCTCAAGGGGCTAAATGGCCTACTCCTGTTCCTATGTTCCTAAGTACATGTGTAGTCAGCTCAAATCTTAAACAATAATGATGGTTAATATACATAAGGCCTGTACTAGAGCAAAAATACATGATGTGATTTTATTGATGTTCCAAATTGTCAGGACAAAATGTCCCTCTCTAAATATTTTGCACCACTCAGCATATCTTACCATTGGTTTCCTGCTATCAAGAAAGGTGATAAGCAAGGAGTTGGCATCTGGGCAACAAGGAAAGTGCATTTATTCCCTCTGTCAGTCTTCACTCATTCTCTCCTCTCCTCTTCTGAAGATGTTTAGTCCTGGCTTGGGTAAGGTTCCATGGACTTCAGACGCCATCCAATACCTCACTCAAGTGGTCAGCATTCTTGTGTGAAGTTTGGGAATGAATATAAACAAGCAATTTGACCACAAGTGATAGCACAGCTGAGCCTGATCCTGTATTCACCTGATGTCCATTTCCAGGTGGATTGAGTCATCAGATAGCAGCCAGGAATCGGGACCCAGGCCGATTTCACCCTCCCAACCCAGGAGCTCTGATAGCCCCAACTTCTACCCGAGCTAAGATCAACTAATGCAGCACTGAATGGGCATCAAGCCTACAAGCTTCTTGGTGTGAATGGCTCAGTTTAACTCCTTGCGGCATTGTGGGTGGGATGCGAGATAAGTACCGACTCGAATTGCTTGGTGGTCTAATTGAAGAGATCTCATGATTGCTAGCGTGGCAAAAGATATCTCTAGCTTTCCCCTGGTGATATAGGAATGTTGAGCAGTTCTAGAGATGTCTGAATCCAAATGCAGTGGGGACCATGGGTTGAATTTTGCCGGCGCTCAGAGGGCGGGTTTGGAGGTGGGTTCGCTGTCAAAATAGCAAAGATTGACAGTGGGTAGGAAACCTGCTGTCAACCTACATCCACGCAAGTCTCCCAGGTGTCGGGTCTGTCAGCACAGAACTGAACTGACACCAAGCGGCGGGGGAGGCAATTTATATATCATTAAATGGCTTGTTAACAGCCAATTTAATGCTATTTTGAGCCTACCGTGTAATTTTAAATGCTCCCCCATGGGTTATCCACTGCTCGGGGAACACGCCAGCTCACCCTGTCATGAGTTGAGTCTGCTTTGATTTATCTGATAACCTGAAAGCTGCAGAAGTGGTATAAAGAATACCATGTTGCAGCTATTTAGCTTCAGAGCTCAGAAACTGTTGGTTACTGCATTTGTAAGACATGTAGAGATCTCTTTATCTTGCAAGTGTTTAGAGCCAACTATATATCCAGTGCCACCTCATTGGAACAACCTCTCTCACCATTGACAGATTGCTTCTGTCATCTCACCCGCAGCTGCCATCTATTCCAGCAACAGCAGTGCCCTAGAAAAAAATCACATCTTGGTCCTCTGAGTCCTCCCACGATCAGCCCCAACACCAACATCACCAGGCACTTCAACATCACCAACAACATCACCAACCTTCTCCACCATCATCTGATGCTGCACAGGACACAGGGCATCAGCAGCTGACAACATTGCTGCCCGGGAGGCCAGCGATGGCATCACCACGGCCAGATTTAATTCACTTGATGCTGTAAACCCTGGCTGCGACATGATGCGCCAGGTTGGCACCGCCCCACACTAGCACCATAAAGCATCCCTTTAAGCCATTCCATTCACACTCATCACTATAGCGGGAGTGGGTGGGTCAGGGGCGGGGGGAGGAAGTTACGTCTCACCATTCACTGGAACTCATGAAGACACTTCTCAAGGTGCGCACAGATCTGTCCAATAAGGTGAAGTGTTGAAAATATAGATTTCAATGTTTGACAACACATTAACAGAAACTTCACATGAATATTGGCTAAACCTCTCAAGTGCCTACCCTTATGTGTTGTTAGATGGTATGCTTGCAGTAGGATGAGGGTGAGTGTGAGGGGTGACAAGTGAGATGGGGAAGTAATAATGTAGATAGAGAGTGAGGGATGGGTGGAGGTGCAAGGTAAGTTGGTGTGAGTAAGGATGTGTAGGAGTAGGGTAGGGAAGGCGGAGTGATGGGGATGTGATAAGTGGCACAGCAGGGTGAGCTTGAGTGTAGCTTTGCAGTAATGTTTTGTGATCTACTGAGATCATTGAAAGGTTTGCACCACTGGAGCCAGGTCCTCCGGACCACATCCCTGCTTGTGCCCTCCTGTGCAATGTGCAACCAGACTGCGTTGGTGTCCTGGGGAGGCCTCTTCTGGTTGCCCATGGGAAGGGAAGAGAATCTCTCTGCGTGCTGTGACTCCTTCTGTAAGCATGCGTGAGCCTGGGTGCAGAAGTGAACCTTTGTGCAGTGCTTGTCAGTGTTTACAGCACCTCAATGCTGCAGAACACTGACAGCACAACTGTCAAACTTTTTGTGGCTGCGGTCCCTTTAAGGAAACCGGCTGATGACACGTCATCAAATGACATCATCAGACCCGGTTCCTGTTAATTAGCCAGGAAGCCCGCAGGGCGGGGCTTAACAAGGCCAATCTACGGAAAATAATTTTCAGAGAGCGGCTGCAGATGGGAGCGGGACCGGAATCCGCCAACCAGCTCTCCCGCCGACATCCCGCCTCCGCAGGGAAAATCCAATGTGTTTGTTTTCTGAACAGGCTGCATTGGGACATCATATTGTCGGTCTCTGGCCATCTTGGGAGACTTGTGCATTCAGATCTTGACTTTGAGAATGCAATGGAACCTCCATCATCAATACCATGCCTTGTACGAGATGGCACTCCAGCCTGGCATTAATCACCCTTGCAGCTTAAGAAAGATGAAATTAAATTGACCTTATGCTATTTATATCGTACTTGTCTTCATTCTCTTGCCGAGAGTATTATTGTACCGTAAGTGTAAGACCAGAATTTTGGGCTTTTGATTATCCTCTAGCTTCCATTATATAATGGCAGGACCTCTCCACTGGAGTGAATAATAGAGGTTCTGCTGCACTAACATGTTAGAGATGTTGAAACTAAATATGAAACTATTCCAAGAAGTAACTCTCAGTCCTACCGTTCTGCCATGATTAGACTCAAAGGCCTAGAAATTCAGTGCCCTTAGCACCGATTTTGCAGCGCTAGAGGGCCTAGCGCTGCAATTGGCGCCGGTTCCTAAATTGCCTGGGGCCCTTCCGCGGTGGTAGACCGGTAGCGCTGCGCCGGCACCGATGACATCATCGGTGTGCGCAGCGTCCCGGTTGCCGTGGTAACCCGGCCCCAAGCCGAAATTCAGTTGCGGCCGCCTCGCCAGTGGCAGCCGCAACTAAGACTCCGGCAAACGAGTGTTGCCGGAGTCTGCGCCGGCGCTTTAAGGAGGCGCGGCGGCCGGCCGCTTTCCCGCCGGCCGCCTGCCCGCAGCTCCCTCCCCGGACTTCTTCCCCCCCCCCCCCCCGGAACAGATGCAAGCCCGGCACTTGTCCGAGGTGCCGGGCTCATTTTTGCAGAGATTTGCGCGGGCCGCGGCCGGGTGCAGGCAGCTCCTCCTTAACGGAAGGAGGAGGCCTGCACTTCCCGAGCCTGCCGCACCGCAGCGGGCGCCGCAGCGCCGGAATAGCGCCGCAATGCGGCGCGTTGCGCCAGTTTTCAGGCGCTAAAACCCTTCAGTCGCGCCGGCAGCCGTTTGGGCGCGGTGCTACTGAATTTTTGGCGCGCGCAAAGGGACTTAGCGCCGGCGCTAACTTCCGGCGCTAAAGCCCTGGCGCAGCGCAAACTCAATTTCTAGGCCAAAAGCACAGATTTCCCCATATGAGATAAGGTCTAAATATTATAACAACAACAACTTGCATTTAAATAGCGCCTTTAATGTAGTAAAACTTCCCAAGGCGTTTCACAGGAGCGTTATCAAAACAAAATTTGACACCAAGCCACATAAGGAGGTATTAGGACGGGTGACCAAAAGCTAGGTCAAAGAGGTCGGTTTAAGGAGTATCTTAAAAGAAGAGAGAGACAGAGGTAGAGATGCAGAGAGGTTTAGGGAGGGAATTCCAGAGCTTAGCGCCTAGGCAGCTGAAGGCACGACCGTCAATGGTGGAGCAATGAAAATCAGGGATGTGCAAGAAGTCGGTATTGGAGGAGCGCAGAGATCTCGGAGGGTTGCAGAGCCTGAGGAGATTACAGAGATAGGGAGGAGTGGGGCCATGGAGGGATTAGAAAACAAGGATGAGAATTTTAGACTATAGTTAGCTCCCTATACACACGCTTCTGAGGAGCTGGATACTCAGATGTAAAGATATCCTTCAATTTGTTTTGAATATACACAATAAAAAAGTTTAATTTGTGGTCATTGGCCCTGAATGTGAAATCAGTTTAACAAGCATAAAGAAATATTCGCACCTCTTCCATACGTGTCAGCCATGGCTCAATGGATAGCACCCTCGCCTCTGAGTCAGAAGGTTATGGGTTCAAGTCTTACTAAAGCTAGGCTGATGCTCCAGTGCAGTGCTGAGGGAGTGTGAAGGAGTAAAACCTATTCAGAAAAATACACTATCTTATGAAGGAATTCTGGCCTTATTCAAACATGACGCAGATAGGAGCAGGAGTAGGCCATTCGGTCCCTCAAGGCTGTTCTGCCATTTAATGAGATCATGGCTGATCATCCAAATTCAGTACCCTGTCCCTGCATTCTCCCCATATCCCTTTAGCCTTAAGAAATATATCTAACTCCTTCCTGAATATATTTAATGAATTGGCCTTAACTGCATTCTGTGGTAGTGAATTCCACAGGTTCACCACTCTCTGGGTAAAGAAATTCCTCCTCATCTCAGTCCTAAATGGCTTACCCCTTATCCTTAGACTGTGACCCCTGGTGCTGGACTCCCCCGCCATTGGGAACATCCTTCCTGTGTCTAGTCCTGTTAGAATTTTATAAATTTCAATGAGATCCCCTCTCATTCTTCTAAACTCTAGCGAATGTAAGCCTAATTGATCCAATCTCTCTTCATACGTCATTCCTGCCACCCCAGGTATCAGTCTGGTGAATCTTCGCTGCACTCCCTCCAGTTGCCTTCTTAGCCGCTTGCTGCACCTGCATGCTTACCTTCAGTGACTGGTTCACAAGGACACCCAGGTCTCGTTGCACTTCCCCTTTTCCCAATCTATTGCCATTCAGATAATAATCTGCCTTCCTGTTTTTGCCACCAAAGTGGATAACCTCACATTTATCCACATTATACTGCATCTGCCATGCATCTGCCCAATCGCCCAACCTGTCCAAATCATACTGGAATTTCTCAGCATCATCCTCACAGCACACATGCCCACCCAGCTTTGTGTCGTCTGCAAACTTGGAGATATTACATCTAGTTCCCTCGTCTAGATCATTAATATATATTGTGAATAGCTGGGGTCCAAGGGCCGATCTCTGCGGTACCCCACTAGTCACTGTCTGCCACTCGGAAAAAGACCCAACTCTTTGCTTTCTGTCTGCCAACCAGTTCTCTATCCAAGTCAGTACCTTACCACAAATCCCATGTGCTTTAACTTTGTACACAATCTCTTATGCGGGAACTTATCGAAAGCCTTCTGAAAGTCCAAATACACCACATCCCCTGGTTCTCCCTTATCTAGTCTACCAGTTACATCCTCAAAAAATTCCAGTAGATTAATCAAGCATGATTTACCTTTTGTAAATCCATGTTGACTTTGTCTGATCCTGTCACTGTTTTCCAAGTGCTCTGCTATTACATCTTTTATAATGGACTCTAGCATTTTCCCCACTACCAATGTCAGGCTTACCGATCTATAATTCCCCGTTTTCTCTCTACCACCTTTTTTAAACTGGGTTTGGAAATTTAGAAACTTAACTATGAAATAGCTATGAAAGCATTCTGGATATTGAGATAAGATAGTTGTTGACCCTGAATAAATAACCTTTTTGAAACAGAAGGTGAAGGGCTCTGACAGGCTGAACTTTTGGGAATGAAACAATGTTTCACCCTGGATAAGGTGTTCTAATTTACACTTCGTAAAGAAGCACATATGATAAGGATCATCTGCCATCGTAAAGATAACATAAAGTAAGGAACACCTGCCATCACACCGTTTTTATATGGTAAACTTAGAACACCTAGAGATGAGACACGAGTCTGACTGAGGTGGCAGTAAGAGTTGCAGAGGTTGGCAGAAAAATAACTATAGATAATTAGCTTGCATCAGCAGAAAACTTTAAAGGAGTTAACAGTGGAAAAGGGTATAAATATTGAACTCTCAAATGGGATAACAGACTCGCCTTAATCGGGCTAAGTGATTCTTGGCTTCAGAGGCAGCTCTGTAGTCTGCAACTCCTTGTACCTCGGGGATCAAAGGTATTTGATTTTGGTGGATATCCTGTAGAACACTAAGAACTGTAATACTGTAGTGAAGTTAAGATTTAAAAGTAAGATTCTCTGTTAATAATAAGATTGTAAGTTTTCTCTTTTTGGAACTGTTAATGTTGCAATTGACTCACTAACTGTAAATTACATGTCGGTTCTTTAATAAATCTATATATTTTTAGAATTGTCTCACATAAGACTTCAAAAACACACAAACTCAATTTCTGTATACTCTTTGGTGAAGAGTTACAGTTCTGGGGGTGTTTTCCAGACCCTCATAATATCTGGAGTGTTACAATCTAGCTAAACTTATTAAAAGTGTTATCTGGAAGACAGTAACGTTTTTGGGTTGTTCCTTTCCTTTAGGGAGAGATAGCCCGGACCTTTAGACCCAATTAAGCATCTTTAGGATTTGGCTACCTCAAACTTTAGTTGAAAGTGAACATCTTGAGAAATACGCCTGATCCAGGGTAGCCCTAAAGGGGCTAGGACTAGTAATTATCCCTTCAGGAGTGCTGCACTGTAGGATGAGCCGTCTTTTGGATGAGACGTTAAACCAAGGCCCCGTCTGCTCTCTCAGGTGGACGTAAAAGATCCCAAGGCACTAGTTCAAAGAAGAGCAGCGGAGTGATCCCTTGTGTCCTGGTCAATATTTATCCCTCAATCAACATAACAAAACAGATGATCACATTGCTGTTTGTGGGAGCTTGCTGTGCACAAATTGGCTGCTGCGTTTCCCACATTACAACAGTGGCTACACTCCAAAAGTATTTAATTGGCTGTAAAGTGCTTTGAGACATCCGGTGGTCATGAATAGCGCTATGTAAATGCAAGTCTTTCCATTGTTCAAAAATTCTCCCGTTGCCTTGTCACCTTTTATTGTTCCTGAGCGATCATAAAGCTGTGTGCTTATAGAAACATGTTCTATTCAGCAAAAGAATTCAGTCATTATCTGTTCACAATGTACAGTTGAGAAATTGTATTAAATGACCTGCATAAATTTCAAGAAGAAGCAATTACATCATATTTAGCTACGGTACCAGTTCTACAGCATGTATTCTGCTAATGGAGCACCCCAAGCGCTCTCATTCCTGGCGGCTTGCCATTGAAATACATTTGTTCAGCGTTGGGTAACAATGTAAAAATATCTAATACAATAGTCTTGTTAAAATCCATTTTAAACCTACATATGTGCAGAAGCTTTGTTTTCTTCAATTATCACCACAAAATGTGAATAGATTTCTATCCTTCCACTTAAACTCTGATATTACTTTCTTCTATAAGTTTCAATTCCCTATTATTGATATTGAATTCTAGTTTTTAAAAACAATTCATTCTCGGGATAATGGCATTGCTGGCAAGGGCCGACATTTATTGCCCACCCCTAGTTGTCCTTGAGAAGGTGGCGGTGGGCCTTCTTCTTGAACCGCTGCAGTCCGTGTGGTGAAGGTACTCCCACAGTGCTGTTAGGGAGGGAGTTCAATGATTGTGACCCAGCGACGATGAAGGAATGGTGATATACTTCCAAGTCAGGATGGTGTGTGATCTGCAGTGCAATATCTGATCAAAGCACTGCGGTTCTGAGTTTTCTCCGTGTTTGCGGTCAGGGAGATATGTAATCTGAGCACAAACCGATTACGTGGCTTAAAAGATTGAGGAATTTTGGGCATAAATAAGTTACCTGTGTAACTATAATACACCCAAATCTTCTCGATCTATCACAGCCTGTTAGTTGGCCAGGAACCCCGCAGGGCGGGCTTAACAAGGCCAATCTACGGAAATTCATTTTCAGAGAGTGGCTACAGATGCCCAAACTAATCTCTGCCCACAAAACAGGACAAGCCCCTGGCTATCAAATGCGAGTATCCTCCAATTGCCTTTGTTCGAGGGTGTCTCTCAACATTAAGACCAGATTTTCAGGAGCAGCAGGAATCAAAGTCATTTTTCTGGTGTTAAATTACAATTTTCTGAACGTTTTATTAAAATTAATTCTCACTGAGACCTGCTCTGTTTTTTCTGTTTCTTTGACTGGATTTTTGTGGCATCAGTATAAGTCACATTAAAAATTGAAAAGCTTCCCCGATTACAGGTTTCGGAGTAAGCTGTGCCTGATCTGCAAGAATGACTGTTAAATGAGTTGAAATTTAAACTTTCATACTTCAAGAAGAAATATGTGTGAGTTCGGTGTTTCCTTGTTCACGCTGATTTATGCCCATTTTACTTCTAATTTTCTAATGAGATTGGGAGGATACTTAGATATATCTTGACATTGGCAGAATGGCCGCGACATCGGGCGCATTTTCGGGTCTGACTTCTGGGTTCCGCCCAAGGAGGAAACTTCAGGCCACAACGCGACCTCATGCACTGTCGAGGAGTCCATATTCAGCTATAATCCTGAGTCTTTAATATGAAAACTATTTTGCTTTTCCTTTCCTTTTCTCAAGATTTTCTAACTTGATTTTCTGATCTATCATAAATTGCCTAATTTTTCAAGTGTTGGAGTCGACAGAAATCAACAGGCTGAGACTTTTCTTTAAGCAAAAACAAAACGTGTCTTTCTTTAATCAATCTCCACGAGGTCTGAAGGCTCAGCCCCGTGGAGGGGCTATGACGTCATCATGCAACCGACGTCATGATGTCATCACGTTACCGACGCTCTTAAAAGGACCCTGCACCAATAACCCAACCCAGCATGTACATATCACAACATTGCTATACAAAGTGAATTGTGTTTAGGTACATATAACAGCATTGGCTATACATTGTGTTATTGTCCCTATGTGGTCTCCGCCACACAAGCCTATATTGTTTCTATGGTGCATCGTCATGGCACTACCTAGCCATCCCACTCCCATAATCATGAAAACCCCTCCACCACTGGTGCACTGTGGCTGCAGTGTGTACTAGCTACAGGACGCACTGCAGAATTCCCAAACCCGTGACCTCCACCACCTAGAAGGACAAGGGCAGCAGGTGCATGGGAACACCACCACCTGTAAGTTCTCTTACAAGCCATGCACCATCCTGACTTGGACATTGTAGTGTATGTATCCGTCTACCTTTAAGAAAACCATTGTATGTAACCGTTCACCTTTAAGAGAACTATTTTAGGTGTGGCACTACTTTGTTGGCTTCTGTATACTGTAATACCGACGGTGACCACACCGGTATATAAGTGCTGTGTCAGGATTTATTTGGCAGATTCGCCCTGACCTTCGAATAGTAAAGTCCTGTTAAAGTTACTCTTGTAGTCTGTGTATTACTTCGCTATACAACCCACAGACTTTACAGTGGCGACGAGTCCGATCGTACCCTGCGGCAACAATACTTCCGAAGCAGTTAACGAGCGTCAAGAAGAGGCAACCGCCCTCGTCGTTCTGCTGGGAGAAAACTCGAGGCTGCAGAACTAGAAAGGAAGAAGAAGTTAGAGACAAAGACTTCCATCAGCAACAGGCACTGACTGTCCCTTCTGCCACGGTGAGGAGTGAGCCGATCAGCACGAGAAGCAAGGCGGCCACAGTGACTGTGAGTAAGGGAAAGTAAAAAGAATAACCGGAGGATAAGGGCGGTGCACTCGACCACGGTCGAGGGGGAAAGGAGCCGGACAGAAGTCGGGTCCAGAGGCGCTGAGACTGGGGCAGCGTGGAGCAAGGAAGCCGCGGTACAGACAGGCTGGGGGACGCAACGGCGTCGTGAGACAGCTAGACCACGACCGGCGAAAAAGGCCGGGCAGCGACCGAAGCCACGAAGCGCTGCGACCGGGAGCGTAGGCGCGGGAAGAGATAAACTCAGCCGCAGCCGGGGAGGGAAGCACCGGACTGCGAGAGGGCTGGGAGGCGCGATTGGGAGCCGAGTGAGCGGGAGAGGCAGAGCCGACCAAGGGGGAACTGAGTGAGAGCCAGTCCAGCGGCTGAAACTGTTCTCCATCAACGGGGTGTACCCAGCGCCGGTAGAGCCAAGCGAGCGGGAGAGAGACAGAGCCCGATCAAGGGGAACCGAGCGAGAGCCAGCCCAGCGGCTGAAACTGTTCGCCGTCAACGGGGTGTACCCAGCGCCGGTTGCCCTGCCGAGAAAAGGGAAAGCCCTGAAGCCGATGCGCAGGCTGTGAACCTGAAAGCCAGCGGCCGTCGCCCGTGGGGAAAGTGTACCCCTCCCGCTAGGGAAGAAACGCGGGAAGCCGCCATTAGGCGGGGAAGAAGACAGAAGCGGGAAACCGCCATTGAAGTGGGCGGGGAGAGAAGATAAGCGCGGGAAACCGCCATTTTCACGGGAACCGCCATCTTGGAAAAAAAAAAATAAAAGAAAATTTAAAGAAATAATTCGTGGTGTTATCAGGAAGAGAGGAAGATGCCTAAGCGTGGTAACATCAACGATTTTAATTCCAAGGTAGAAGACTGGGCCACGTATGTGGAACGCATTGAGATCTATTGTGAGGCCAATAAAATAGAAGAAGATGACAAAGCTATAACCTTGCTAAACTCGATGGGCGCGAAGACATGCGGGCTCTTGAAGCATCTACTAGCACCAGCTAAACCGGCGGATCAGACTTTTGATGATATTGTGACTGTTCTGAAGGATCACTTGAACCCCACACCGTTGATGTTGGCGGAACGATTCAAATTCTATGCGAGAACGCAAAGGAAAGACGAAAGCAACGCAGAATACTTGGTCGAACTGCGTAGACTAGCGAAACACTGCCAGTTTGGAGGGAATCTGACAGAGGCATTGCGAGACAAGTTCGTGTGCGGGTTGTCAAAGGAAGGAATGCAAAAGCGACTACTCGAAGAGAACGACCTTACACTTGACAGGGCTGTCCTTATTGCAGCATCGCACGAAGCTGCAGCGAAGGGAACTGCGGAAATGCAGCTAAAGGCAGCGGCACTCAGTGTGGATCAAATTACCTCGAGTACAACAAAATGCTATCGTTGTGGGAAGACAACACACGACCAGAACCAATGCTGGTTTAAGAACCAGGAATGTAGGAAATGTGGCAAACTGGGTCACATAGCTAAGGTATGCCGGTCAGGGAAGAAGGCCAACAACCAAAGGAAGCCATCACAGGAAAAGTACAACAAGGTACACAAGGTGGCTGAGAAGAGTTCAGACGAACAGAATTCGGACTCAGACCCAAATGGCCAGGAGCTGGGCAGTCTGAGAATTCACAATGTGAGTAAGGAAGCTGACCTACAAACTATCTGGGTCATGCTAAAAATAGCTGGAGTCCAAGTGAAAATGGAGTTGGACACTGGATCAGCTCTATCAGTCATAAATCGAAGGGATTACCACCGGCTATTCTCACATATACCCTTAAGAGATACCAAGTTTGTATTGCAGACATACACGGGGCATAAAGTATACCCCATGGGGAAGATAAGAGTCAAGGTGAGAGATGGGGGTAAAGAACACCCAAGAATGAACTTATACGTACTACCTGAGGGAGGACCACCACTTCTGGGACGGGAGTGGATCAAGAAAATAGACATGGAATGGCACTATCTAAAAGCCACAACGAGTGAGGACTCGGTGCAGACAATCAGCTCAGATTCTGAAACGGATGACGATAAGACCAACCCAAATATGAAAGACAAGGCTAAAATGGACTTGCCGACTAAGGTTGGAAGAACGAAGGCATGCATAAAGGCTTATGCTCCAGAGAAGAACAAAGTTTCAGAACAGAACTCCACCAAACAACGACAACATAGTTTGACAGAGAATTCTGAGTCTGTTCAGTTTATGGACATATCCATGACTGACGAACACCGAGCTCAGACTCAACTTTATTTCAAATTACGACAGCAAGTAGAACAAGTGAGTTACCGTCTCGAACAAGAGATGAAAACAATGAAAAAGTTCTATGACACCGAATGGGAGAATCTGGAAAGACAACAGAAGCAGCTAGCTCAAGCAGAGAGCGACCATAGAGCCATTGTGACCAATTACCGATCACATCTCCCTTATGCTGTTCAGGAGTTAGAATATTTGCAGGAAGGAGCAAATGAAGAGGAATCTTCAGGAAGCCAGGATTTTATTCCCGTTCTTCTCTACGACTCCTTACAAGCAGAGTTTGAGAAGTTGAAGGAACAGTATGAACAGGCCCAGGCTACAATCCTGGAGGGGATTCACTCGGCAACCTCCGAAAAGCTAGTTTCAGTAGAAGCATATGAGCAACTAAAGGTTGAACATGAGCAAGAAGTCCAAAGGCTGCAGGAAATTCTTGATGAGCTCAAGGCCAAGACAGACTCATCGGTAGAAGTTCCATCCATGGATGAGAAATTAGAGGTGAAAGACATGGCAGAACATGAAAGACAAGATGTCCAAGAACTCATAAAAATATTGAAGGAAACCCAAGACAAATATGAGGCGGCAATGACCGAGGTTCAACAACTTGAAGAACAGATTCAACTGGGAATCCTTTCAGTGGAAGAAAAGGAAACTGTAAGAAACACAGAGACTGTAAGAATGGCCCCTGAACATGAGCTAGAGAGCATCAAGGCGCAACTTCTCCGAGCGCTGAAAGCCAAAGTGCAAGAGGAAAAGAAGGTGAAAGCATTGGAGGAAAAGGTGGATGAAATGGAGAAGACTCTGATCCACAGTGTTCCCGTGGAAGAGTTAACGGTCAGCCAACTCCTTCATATGCTGAGGGACAAGACTCTGCAATGGGAACAATCTGAACACGAGCTTCAATCTTCAAAGGGAAGGAGTTCGGAGCTCTCAAAAGTTATGGAAATAGCTGAGGTTGCAACACAGATTTTACTGGGATGCCAAAAGTACACTGAATCACGTCTATGTGAACAACAGAATGTTGAAACAGCTGCTCCAGTAGAAGGATTGAATAGCCCGATCAATCAATCCCCGATGGAAGGGGAAGTGTTGAAATCACAAATGAGGTAATTAGTGAAGGATTTGCAGGAAACCCAGGAAGAGCGGGATGAATATGAATGCATGAAGAAGTCTCTTCAGGAAAGATGTCTAGGGAGGGAACAACAGTCGGCTAACGTCCAGTTGGGTAAGGAAGAAGTAGCAGGCCCTCTCGCTGGACTAGTTCAGGACGACACCGAATATTACCATGACCTGTTGAGTGACATGGAATATTACGAGGACTTGGTCTGCCCAGCTTGTGATGAAAACTCCCAAAGTGCAGAAATCAGGATGAAGCACTTAAAGTCTAAGGAACATAGGGAGATGGTGGCGCTACAGCTGGCAGCTGATAAGGGAGCCCCGAGAGTCTCCAAGAAGCAGAAAAGAAAAAGACGAAGCAGAAGGTGATAACCATCTAAATCATTATCACTTCTACCAGATCATGTACGTGGGCCCTATGAAGGGAGCCAAATCAGTTGGCAAGTAGGAAAAATTACCAAGGCAGTCCAGCTGTTTGTAAAGTCAGCACTGCTGGTTCAGCAGGACGGAAGTTCAAGCTGTTAAGTCAAGGGAAAGACTATTGGATGAGTCACGCTAGCAATGTGAACCGGCTACACCACAGAGATGTTGTTCGGACCGAGTCAAGACCAGAGACTGAATCTGTGAACTGTTCCCGCAGAGACTGAATCTGTAAACTGTTTCCCGCATAGATTATACCTGTGAATTGTTTTACATGAAGTTGAATATATGTTATGTTTAATGGGGGACTAAGTATGTTGTAAGCTAAGAAGGGAGGATTGTAGTGTATGTATCCGTCTACCTTTAAGAAAACCATTGTATGTAACCGTTCACCTTTAAGAGAACTATTTTAGGTGTGGCACTACTTTGTTGGCTTCTGTATACTGTAATACCGACGGTGACCACACCGGTATATAAGTGCTGTGTCAGGATTTATTTGGCAGATTCGCCCTGACCTTCGAATAGTAAAGTCCTGTTAAAGTTACTCTTGTAGTCTGTGTATTACTTCGCTATACAACCCACAGACTTTACAGACATGTATCGTCGCTCCTTCATCATCGCTGGGTCAAAATCCTGGAACTCCCTCCCTAACAGCACTGTGGGAGTACCTTCACCACATGGACTGCAGCGGTTCAACAAGGCAGCTCACCACCACCTTCTCAAGGGTAAATAGGGATGGGCAATAAATGCTGGCCTTGCTAATGACGTCCATATCCCAAGAATGAATTTAAAAAAAAATTAAAGCATTGATAGGAAATTAATCTAATTTCAAAACTGTGACTTCTCTTTTGCTTGATTTTCTTTGTCCCCTGCACAGTTCATAAAAATGTGCAGCATTTCTCATATTGAATTTCAAAAATGGAAGATTACTCCCTGGTTGTTTCATTCAGCACAGATAATATGTAGAACTAAATCTACCCCCAATAATGAAGTTAGTATGTGCCACAATATTTTGTTCCTGTGTATTAATTAGATCTTAGGCTTTCAATTTAAATATTTTGAAAGAATTGGTGATTTTTACCAAAGCATTTGTTTCTTTCAAAAAAAAAGTCCTGTGTAGCGTTCTTTTTAAAAGTGAGAGACTCTTCTGTTTATCGTGAGTTGATCTTTATCATTGAATATCTAAGTTCCCCATGAGGCCATCATACTGTTTGAGAGCTTGAATGCCCTGCTTTCCCTTAGATCGCTTCATGATACCTCACGGCCGAGTATAGACAATTTGTTTGGTAATGACTTGAAGTTACAATGATGCTTCCATTATAATTTTTATACAGAGACAATTTATTATGTAATAGATAATTCTGGAAAAAATGAAATGCAGGAGGTGGGGCCAATAACCTATCAATCATGAAGTAATGTCACGGTGAAGTTGTGCGGTATCCACACTGATGGGGTTCTCCTTGGGCTCTGGAAATAAGTAAGTTTGTGTGTACTGGACATGTTGTGAGGCTGGGTTGCAGATCCGGTGGTGGAATTTTCTGTGCAATTGCACCCAGAGACACGTGTAATCATGGCGTAAAGCAAATACCCGGCACAAAAGATTGAGGGAATTCGGGTGCAAGTTTGTTACACTATGCCCGAATTCCTAAACTCTTTTACAGCTGTCTAACGATCCCTGCCCACAAATGCATCTCACCTCATTATAATGGCTTCGCCCCTAGGCTAAAAAGGCGTTTACACGAATCTCCTGTGCTTCGAAACTGGGGTAAAATTATCCCTAGAATCTTAGGAGCAACAGGAAACAAAGTAATTTTTCTGGTGTTTTATAGCTTATTGTGATTTTAAAAAAATTGTCCTCACTGAAACCTACACAATATTATTGTTACTTTGAATGCATTTTTATAGCACCAGTACGAGTCACATTAAAAATTAAAAACCTTCAATGACGGCATGTTCTGATACACTGCCATCTAGGCACAAGTAAGGAGTGTGATGGAATATTCTCCACTTACCTGGATGAGTGCAACTCCACAACACTAAAGAAGTTCGACACCATCCAAGACAAAGCAGCCCACTTGATCGGTACACCATCCACCACCTTAAACATTCACTCCCTCCACCACTGGTGTACCGTGGCTGCAGTGTGTATCATCTACAAGATGCACTGCAGCAACTCACCAAGGCTTCTTCAGCAGCACCTCCCAAACCCACGACCACTTCCACCTAGAAGGACAAGGGCAGCAGGCACATGGGAACACTACCACCTCCAAGTTCCCCTCCAAGTCACACACCAACCTGACTTGGAGGTATATCACCATTCATTCATCGTCGCTGGGTCAAAATCCTGGAACTCCCTATCTAACAGCACTGTGTGTGTACCCTCACCACATGGACTGCAGTGGTTCAAGCAGGCGGCTCACCACCACCTTCTCAAGGGCAATTAGGGATGGGCAATAAATGCTGGCCTTGCCAGTGATGCCCACATCCCATGAACAAATAAAAAAAAACATGCTGGCCTGTGTGGTGATAGCTACTCTCCACCCCGGTAGGGGGCGACGGAGGGTAAACAGAGAAAGGAAATAAATAAAGAAGCCTCGTGTTGATGGCTGAAGGAATACATCCCGTGTCCATGTGTCCGTGTGTTGAGTACATAACATGGTGACAGAACTGGCAAGTGTAGTGTATGTACCTTTAAGAGAGAACTACTTTTACAGCTCCTGTATACTGTAGTACCGGCAGTGACCACACCTGTATATAAGCCTTGAGCATGCCTCTGTACCCCAGTCTTGAAACTACCCTACTCCAGTAAATACCTGTTGATTGTTAAGTTACAGCATCCGTGTGGTTATTGAAAAACATCATACTCTCAGAATCACGGATCTAACAGTGGCGACGAGTGTCGATTCGAATCTACCTGCAACTCTGCATTTCCCTTCAAGGATTCGCTCCGGAGGGCGGTGGAAGAAAGTCGAGGCCAGAAGCACGGGCATCGACCATGAGCAACCGCCCAGTCATCCGGCAGAGAGTGAACATCGCAGGGGAGGCTGTGGAGAGCCGGGCTTGGTTACCCAGCCACGACGATCAGCTACAGATTGGCAACAGGTACAGCGCAGACCCTTCCCGGACAGCGGTGGCTGGAGCCGACCGATGGCGGAGAAAAAGCCGAGCAGCGTCGACGGGGTAAGATAGAGTGTGAAACGCACAGGGCGCAGCCGGGGGTTGAAAACCGAGCGGCGTCGAGGAAAAACAAAACGGAGAGAGAGAGGGTAAAGCAGCAGCCGGGTTCAGGACCGAGCGGCGGAAACGGGAAAAGCGCACAGAAAAAAAAATAAAAATGCGCAGAGCACAGCCAGGGCTCAAGGGCTGAACAGTGTCCATGGGGAGAAGAAGGGAGAGCGCGGGAGACGCCATTGAGCTGCGGAGAAGAAGGAAGAGCGCGGGAGACGCCATTTTTAGAAGCCGCAGCGGAGAAGAAGGGCGAGCGCGGGAAGGAAGGAAAACGCAAGAGACGCCATTTTGTGCCAGAGGAGAAGAAGGGGAAGCACGGGAGACGCCATTTTTGACAGTTAAATCACACCCAGGGATGCCAAAGAGTGGCAGTATCTCTGCGTTCAACAATGAAGTCGAAGATTGGGCGACATATGTGGAACATATTGAGGCGTACTGCAGGGCGAATGAAGTGCCAGATGCTAGGAAAGCACTGGTTTTGTTAAATTCCATGGGTGCAAAAACTTATGGGTTACTGCGAAACCTAATAACCCCAGAGAAGCCTGTGAACAAGAATTTCGAAAGCATAGTAGAAATCCTACAGGACCACTTAAACCCCACACCGCTGCTGATAGCAGAACGATTTAAGTTCCAGAAAAGGAACCAACACAAAGACGAAAGCAATGCTGAGTACTTAACGGAACTACGCAAGCTATCGAAACACTGCCAGTTTGGAGTGGGACTAGCAGATACGTTAAGGGACAAGTTTGTGTGTGGGCTGCAAAGTGAAGGAACCCAGAAACGGCTTCTATCAGAAAAGGATCTTACGCTGGACAAGGCTTTCAGTATGGCAGTATCAAAGCCACAAGGGGCGCTGCAGAGATACAACGGAGACCGCAAGAATATGGCACCAATGAAATGTCCTATGGAACAGGGAAGTGCTATCGCTGTGGCAGAACAACACACGACCAGAAGGATTGTTGGTTCAAGGACCAAGTGTGCAGACAGTGTGGAAAAGCAGGACACATAGCAAGAGTCTGCAGGTCTGGGAAGAAAACCAACAGTAAGAAATCTCCACCGGAGAAGTACAAAAAGGTATACCAGGTGATGGACAGTAGTTCAGACGAACAGAAAAGTGACACAGACTCCGGAAGCAAGGAGCTAGGTTGTCTGAAACTACATAAGGTAACCAAAATGGAGGATCACCAGACTATCTGGGTTACACTCAAGATAGACGGAGTCCAAGTGAAAATGGAATTGGACACAGGATCAGCCCTAACAGTCATAAACTAAAGGGACTACAAGCGGCTATTTTCACATATACCCTTGAGAGCTACAGAGATTGTCTTGAAGACGTACACGGGGCAAAAAGTCTTCCCCAAAGGAAAAATAAGGGTGAAAGTGATATATAAAGGCCAGGAAATACCTAAAATGGGCATATATGTATTGCCAGATGGAAGACCACCACTGCTAGGACGTGAATGGATCCGGAAGATACAATTAGATTGGCATTCCATACAGGCACTGAAGGTTGAGGTCAAAAAGGATGACAACGTCACACCTGGACGACTGTCAAAAATGCTAACCGACGCAAAAGAAATGTTCCAGGAGGGACTCGGAACGCTAAAAGGCATAACAGCAACAATTAAAATAGAGGAAAATGCAAGCCCAAAGTTTCTTAAGGTCAGACCAGTGCCTTATGCGATCAGACCAGCTGTCGAAGCAGAGCTGGAAGGGTTGGAACGTTCAGGAGTACTGTCCAAAGTAGACTGGAGCAAGTGGGCTACACCCATCATTCCTGTAATGAAGAGGTCGTTGAGTAATACGCCTGGGGAACCAAAAAAGTCCGCATCTGTGGGGATTTTAAGGTGACAGTGAACCCAGTCCTTCACACGGTACAATATCCGCTTCCACAAATTGAGGATATTTTTGCCTCGCTATCTGGTGGTAAACGCTTCACCAAAATTGATCTAGCCCAGGCGTACTTGCAAATGGAGGTAGAAGAAGCCTCAAAACAATACCTTACGATTAACACTCATAAAGGTCTCTATCAATATAACCGGCTGGTGTTTGAGGTAGCATCGGCTCCGGCTATTTGGCAAAGGGCGATGGATCAAGTCCTGCAAGGGATTTCAGGGACCCAGTGTTATTTGGACGACATCCTGGTCACGGGCGAAAATGACAGTGATCACCTCGCCAACTTGGAGAAGGTACTCACCAGATTAAAGGAATATGGTCTACGAGCTAATCGCCATAAGTGCGAGTTTTTCCAGAAGCAGATCTCATATTGTGGCCACGTCATCGATGAAGAGGGGTTACACAAGTCCCCTGAAAAGATTGAGGCAGTAGTCAAGGCTCCAGCACCGGAAAATGTGTCACAACTGAGGCCGTTCCTCGGGCTGGTAAACTACTACCATAAGTTCTTACCAAATTTGTCCACGGTATTACACCCACTGAACACCCTACTGCAAACAGGGGTACCAAGGAAGTGGAATGACGAACGTAGATGAGCTTTCCAGAAGTGTAAAGAATTGATCACATCAAAAGAGGTGTTGGCCCATTTCAACCCAGCACTACCAATTCGTTTGGCATGTGATGCATCACCCTATGGTATTGGAGCGGTGCTGTCGCACAAATTCCCAGACGGGTTGGAGAGGCCGGTAGCCTTTGCGTCTCGGTCACTAATCTCAGCCGAGCACAACTACGCCCAGATTGACAGGGAGGCCCTCAGCCTAGTATGGGGCATAAAAAAATTCAACCACCATCTGCATGGGCAGAAGTTAACCTTGCTGACTGACCACCAACCACTTGTCTCCATCTTTAATCCTAAGAAGGGCGCTCCAGTGATGACTGCACAACGGTTACAAAGATGGTCCCTGTTTCTAGGGGTGAATCAATATGAAATAGAATATAAAGGCACGAAACAGAATGGAAACGCTGATGGGCTATCGCGCTTGCCACTGCCTACTGTGGAGGAAGCACCAGCAGTGGACCCTATCGAGATATTTTATTCGTCAATAATTGAACGATTGCCAGTAACGAACGCGGATATAGAGAAGGAGCCCCGCAATGATCCGACACTGTCTCAAGTATATGATTTGACGGTGAGGGGATGGCCAACACATGGCGACTCACTGTTGCCAGCATTCTCATCCAGAAGAGAACAGCTGTCAGTATGCCAGGGGACAGTGATGTGTGGATCCAGAGTGGTGATTCCACCCAAGTTAAGGGAGAGAGTGCTCAATGAGCTTCATGAAGGTCATCTGGGGGGACTGAAAATGAAAAGCCTTGCTAGGGCTTATGTATGGTGGCCGGGAATCGATCAACAAATCGAAGACCTAACCAAGAGCTGCTCAGGGTGCCAGAAGTTCCAAAATGCACCACCACATGCCCCTCTACACCCATGGGAGTGGCCCTCCTCTCCATGGCAACGGGTGCATATTGATTTCGCTGGTCCATTCATGGACTCAGTGTTCTTAATAGCAGTGGATGCTCATTCGAAATGGCCTGAGGTGATAAAAATGTCCTCAACCACTACAGAGAAAACGATTGCAGTCCTACGGACCATATTTGCCAGGAACAGCTTGCCAGAGCAGATTTGCTCTGATAATGGACCACAGTTTGTGTCCGAAGAGTTTTGAAATTTATGAGAAGTAATAGGGTAAGGCACTACACATCCGCCCCGTATCATCCAGCCACAAATGGATTGGCTGAGAGGTTTGTACAAACCTTTAAGAAGGCGATTAAGGCCATGTGCGACGATGAAATTCCACTACAGCATAAGGTGGACAATATCTTATTAGCCTACCGAAACGCGACACATGCAGTTACCAACCAGACCCCGGCCATGATGTTCTTTAATCGAAGGTTGAGATCTCGTCTGGACTTGCTCAGACCAAATGTGCGAAGAAATGTTGAGGATAAACAATTCCAGCACATCAATGAGAAGCCGACAAGGAGCTTCAACGTAGGACAACCAGTCTTGGCCTGTGACTACCGAACAGAGAAATGGCAACCCGGAACGATATGCACAAGGCAGGGGCCATTAATGTACACAGTGGATGTCGGGGAGAACATTGTGAGATGCCACGTTGATCAGATCTTAGCGTCACAGGAACGAGTCAACCCCATGTCTTGCGTACCTAGGATGAACCCGACATACCGGTAGCATCTACCTCCGAACCAGTAGCAGTGGAACCCGATGAACTAACCGATGAAAAGGGGCCAGAATCGCCTCCGCACCAAGAACAAGAACCTCAGGAAAGGCGCTATCCCAAAAGGATCAGGAAGCCGCCCCAAAGACTGAATCTATAAATGGACTATTGTTGTTTAATGTACATGTTAAAGTGTTAATTGTTATTTGAATATTATGGGTACTACTAATCTAAAAGGGGAGGAATTGTAGTGTATGTACCTTTAAGAGAGAACTACTTTTACAGCTCCTGTATACTGTAGTACCGGCAGTGACCACACCTGTATATAAGCCTTGAGCATGCCTCTGTACCCCAGTCTTGAGACTACCCTACTCCAGTAAATACCTGTTGATTGTTAAGTTACAGCATCCGTGTGGTTATTGAAAAACATCATACTCTCAGAATCACGGATCTAACAGCAAGTACCCGAAATACCCTTGTTAAAGATTGTCCGTGTCAATGGAACTGACTTTCCCAGTGAAACCAGTCAGCTCCCGGTGAGTAAAAGTTTACGATATGGGTGTAGCATTGTAGCTAGTTATGCCAGGACGGAGATAAACAAGAGAGACTGAAAAAAGAGCGTACTTACCCCACGTTGCTTACTATCATGGCCACTCAAAGTCCTGCATTCTTTCAGATTTCTCCCCCCTCCGAATTTGATTTTACACGGCCGGAAGAGTGGCCGTTGTGGCTCAGCAGATTTGAACGCTTCAGACAGGCTTCAGGCCTTGATAAACAGTCACAGGAAAAACAGGTCAACACACTATTATATTCCATGGGAGCGGAGGCTGAAGCAATCGTCCGGTGCAGGAATATTACGGCTGATCAACTGAAAAGCTATGACACAGTTAAAACGGAGTTGTCTAATCATTTCATCCCGCGGAGGAATTTGATATTCGAATGCGCAAGATTCCATAGGCGCGTGCAGGAGAGAGGGGAATCGGGTGTTAGCTTCATCAAAACGCTACATGAGCTCATAGAACACTGTGAATATGGAGCTATGCAGGATGAACTAATTCGTGACAGATTAGTTGTTGGACTAAGGGATCTTAAACTCTGAAAAATTACAGATGGATCCAGACCTCACGGTTGACAAAGCAAAAACACAGGTTTTCCAAAGTGAAGCAATAAAGAAACAGCAATCAATGCTTCGGAAAGATAGTAATGAGGAGGAGGAGTCCATTGAAACCATAAGTACCCCCCGACAATCAGCCCCCCAAAAACATTTTTCTACCAAATCAAGACAAACTGACTCACATGAATATGTATAGAGGCCTCGCACTGGAACTCAAACTGGAACACATTTCCAACCACAAAAGCAGAGTTGCAGATGGAGTGGCCGGAGTACACACAGTAGACAAATCTGTCCAGCCAAAGATGTTAGCTGCAGGAATTGCCAGAAAAAGGGACATTTTGCTACAGTTTGCCGATCCACACCTGCGGTTGCTGAAATATCAGAGGACGACGACAATGAGATAGCGTTCCTGGGGTCAATTGGAGATGGGCAGGACCAGCCGTGGACCATCACCCTAAGCCTGTGTGGTCACATGACTGAATTCAAACTCGATACGGGCTGATGTCACTGTCATCCTGGAGTGCCTCTACAATGACTTAGGTCAAGAGGCTCTTCAGAGCACCACTAAGATTCTTCAGGGGCCTGGTCAAGTCCTGTTGAATGTCAGAGGAAAATTTTCAGCTACCCTGACCCGTGGTCCATGGTCTACAAAACAGGACGTGTATGTGATACGCGGTCTACGAACAGCACTCCTCGGTCGCCCCGCCATCATTTCCCTGCATCTGGTGTCCAGGTTGGACCCACAAGTAGCAGAGACAGTATCTACGGACCTCGAACGGGAGGTCAGACAATGGTTCCCCAGACTGTTTCAAGGCATTGGGCGACTGCAAGAGGAGTATCACATTCGCCTTGAGCCGGATGCTAAACCTTTTGCTCTCTCTACACCCCGACGTGTCTCGCTCCCCCTTATGTCCAAAGTTAAGGAGGAACTCACCCACATGGAGCAACTGGGGATAATTGCAAGAGTTGAGGAACCCACAGCCTGGTGCTCCAGAATGGTTGTAGTCCCAAAACCCAACGGAAAAATCAGAATCTGTGTAGACCTAACAAAACTCAATGAAAGTGTCTGTAGAGAGCTGCATCTCTTACCCTGCGTAGAGCACACTCTGGGGCAGCTGAAAGATGCAAAGGTTTTTACAAAGCTTGATGCTCAATCTGGTTTCTGGCAAATACCCTTGTCGGAGGAGTCAAAACGTCTTACCACGTTCATCACGCCATTCGGACGTTACTGTTTCCACAGACTGCCCTTTGGAATATCCTCCGCCCCTGAGCATTTCCAGTGCCGCATGTCCCACCTCCTTGAGGGACTTGATGGTGTTTTATGCCAAATGGATGATGTGTTGGTGTTTGGCGCAACCCAAGAACAGCACGATCAGCGACTTTTTGAAATTCTCAGTAAACTACAGCAAGCTGGACTTACTCTTAACACCAAATGTGAATTCGCCAAAACGCAGGTGAAATTTCTCGGCCAGGTCACCGATGGGACCAGTGTCAGAGCAGGTCCTGACTAAGTCAAGGCCCTCGCACACATGGCCGCGCCAAGGAATGTAACTGAAATACGCCGCTTCATGTACCTGGTCAATCACTTGGGCAAATACATACCCCATCTAGCCGATAAAACCAAGCCACTCCGGGATCTCCTCAACAGGCAGACCTCATGGTATTGGGGACCCCAGCAGTCCCAAGCTTTCACTGAGATAAAGACAGAGCTAACCACCCCGCCAGGCCTTGCACTGTATGACCCCAATGCACTCACTAAAGTGTCAGCTGATGCCTCATCGTTTGGCTTAGGTGCAGTCCTTTTACAAAAGAGACCTGACACTGACTGGTGCCCTGTAGCCTATGCTTCACGAGCCCTTTCAAAAACAGAGCAGCGCTATGCGCAGATTGAAAAAGAGGCCCTGGCCATTACATGGGCGTGTGAGCGCTATAGAGACTTCCTAATAGGCATGACATTCCAGGTCGAAACAGATCACAAGCCCCTCCTTACACTATTGGGATCTAAAAACCTGGACGAGTTGTCCCCCCGCATTCAGCGCTTTCGGATGCGACTCATGCACTTTCACTTCACTGATATCACATGTGCCAGGGAAGAGCCTAGCAACTGCCGACGTCCTCTCCAGGGCTCCCTACCAGCCGCCGGTGGATGATTCCCCTGAGGTGCAGTGCATAGAGAATTATGTACACTCAATACTCACTGCACTGCCCATTACCGAGAAATGCCTGGCTGCAGTTCGTCAAGAACAGGAAACGGATGAACTACTTCGTCAGGTCTTCACATACTGCCGTGAGGGCTGGCCAGATCATGCGAAACTTGACAACGCTCTTAGACCTTATGCGGCTGTTTCAGGTGACCTTACTATTGCACAAGGATTGCTGCTACAAGGGTGCCAGTTGGTCATTCCAGCATCAATGCAGAAAGACATTCTGGACAAACTGCATGATGGCCATCAAGGGATCACAAAATGCAGAGCACGAGCCAGGTGTTCTGTCTGGTGGCCTGGATTAAGCAGTCAACTACAACGTAAAGTACAACAATGCCCAGGCTGGCCCGACCTCCAGAATTTTACAGACAAGGACAAACAATCTAAACTAAGGCAACAGGCCAACTTTAACAGTCACCACAAAGCTAAGCCCTTGTGTCCACTCCTTCCAGGTGACTATGTGTGGATACGTGACTCCCGCAAAAGAGGCATTGTGCAAGGACAGGCCAACACCCCAAGATGGTATCTGGTTGATATCCAGGGCCAGATTGTTCGCAGGAACCGCAGACACCTCGCACTTACCCAGCAGCCCCCAGACGCTGCTGATGAGCCTTCCATTCCCGATGACTAAAATGGGGATGCGAGTCCCGGAACTCCTCCTGTAAGGGGTTTTAGATCGCAGAGGTTTCTCTCTCTAGAGGCCTCTCTCTCTTGCACAGTAAAACCTTCAGTGGTTCGACCCACTCGCCCCTTAGATTCTATACTCTGGACTTTGGGGCAGGAACTACAATGTAGAGAAAACTCTTGTAGACCAAGTTTGATGAAACAAAATTAAACTTTAATGCATAAGGAAAAATAAATCAAATGCAAGCAGATAAGAGAGAGTACATGGGAGGGAAAAACACAAACAAATCATAACGACACAATACTAACTAAGGCAAATACAGGCATCTTATACTCTACAAAGATCATCATGAAATAAGGAAACACACGGAACATCGAGGGACAACAACTCATGTTAATTGTACCCTTAAATCCACCCCCTTATTAAACCTATCTAGATCTGATTGTGAAGGGCCAGAAACATGCTCACCAATCCAACTAGGAAGTACCAGGTTTTGAAAGCAAGTCTGTGTTTTGATCCCTTCAGGCGCCCCGTCTCCTCGTGGATCGTGGAACCCCTGTGAGCTGCGCCACACCTCTCTCCTGAGGTGGGGGTCGGGGGCGGGTGGACACCGGCTGGTTCTGGCTGTCAGCGGGGTCGGGGATCATCTGCTCGACCCCAGTCAGAGGAGCCTTGGGCTGGTCTTCATATAGGTTCCTTCTGTTTACTTTTCGTCTCTTCCCGAGCCGGAGTGGTTGGAAGGTTTCTTCTCTTAGGGTTTTATTTTTTTGTCTCTTCTCCCAAGTTGGCTCGATGACCTCTCGTTTCAGCAACGGCCCGGGGATGGTCGATGATCTCCCGATGTTTATCCCCGGCGCGGGACGCCGGCTTCGAACGGCCTTCTTGATGTTGGCTTAATTCTTCTTCCTCCTCCGATGGTGGAAAGGAGTTCGTTGATCTTCTCCCAAACCAACTCCTCTCGTTCCACTGCCACTCGGTCGTGTGTCTCTCCCCGAGTGTATGTCTCGGCCGTGTCTTCCGAGTGTCCGTACCACTCCAACCCCTCCAATTATACCTTTTCTTCAGGAGCCTCCACTTCCCGCCCAAAATCAGGTTAGTCTTTGTTTAACTTTTGGCGGGCTGGGAGCACAGCGGGGTAGTTATTATATTTTAAAATGTTTTAGATGGCCGGTAAAGGCCCATCTCTGGTCTGGAATGACCGTCATTGTTTTTAATGTCCTGCTGATCTCGTTATCTAGTCCTTGGTGCTGTCCTCATGAATATGAAATTGTCCCCTTTTGTCTGGGTCAACATTTAGATGGCCTCTGTCTCCAGGCCGATTTTGACTGGATCTGCATCTAATCCATATGTATATGTGTGCGGCTGGTTTCGTTCTCTCAGAAACGGCTTCCAGAACTTGCTGTGGGTTGAATCCACAAAGCTGTCTGAGGTTTCGCAGGCACCATTTTAAAATGTCCCAATAAGCCGGTCACATGGTATGGCAGCCATTTTGTATGCCCCTTTTTCTGGGCTTCTTTTAAAACAGTCTTTAAAATCATGGCCTCTTCTGCCATTTGACCCTTATTAATACAAAGTCCAATTTTGCGAATCCTACACTCCACCCACAGGGGATACCCCACCTCCATCGGGTTCCAGACGATACCCTGAAAGGGTCCGCAATCCTCCTTCATACCTCCAGGACTTTGTAACATGAATAGCTTAAGAACCAAGACACCTCATTGGGTCAGAATAATACCCGAGGTACTTGGTGGAGGGTTCAGGCAGTCACCTTGTCCCTCCAAGCTTACTCTGCTTGCATTATTCGTGTTTCTCTAAAAAAAAAGATACATTGTGCATTAGAGATGTTATGTTTGTTAGAGCTTGTTATTTCTTAAGCACAGTAAAAAAGTAATGATTTGAAAGAAGGTCTTTTGAAATGTTAATAGTAAAGGAATAGTATTCAAAGTCTGTTTAGAAAGGGAGATGTGGTGATAGTTACCCTCCACCCCGGTAGGGGGCGATGGAGGGTAAACAGAGAAAGGAAATAAATAAAGCAGCCTCGTGTTGATGGCTGAAGGAATACATCCCGTGTCCATGTGTCCGTATGTTGAGTACATAACAGCCTGGATTTTCCGCGAGTTTGCGGTCAAACCAGAGCAAAAGATAGAGGAATTTCAAGTGCAAATTACGTCCGGCGCAAATCGAGTTTCCCCCAGTTCGAATGAATGAAAATGCAAGTTTCCGCCAATTGTGCTCGTTTGCGGGCCTTCGAGGAGGCATCGGCAAGTTGGACGCATGAATGGGCGTAACTTTGGGTGTAACTTCTCGATCATGCCACCACAGACTTAACCACTCAGCTGGGGGAATCTGACGACTTTACAGGCCAAGAGCTGAGCTCATAGCTGAGCTTGGCTTCACTGAACCGAACCTCGCCGGGATCAGCAGTACCGGGACTTTTCTTTGCAATGTTCCCTTTCACAATCGCTGAACATTTAACTGCAGAAAGTAGCATCTAATTAGATCTGGAAATCTAAGAAACTCCTTGTTTGGGGGAAAATAAATCGGCCTGATGATGTCATTGGCGCCGTAACAAGATTTTTCGTGAAAAGTCCACACATCGGCAAACCCACCGGGGAAAGCTGGCAGGAGTATAATGTTTTGTGAGCATTAATGCTATGAAGCATAACTTTTACCATGAAAGACTTGGAAGAACTACTTACGTAATGAAGAAAATTTCCAATTTAGTTGACACCTGTAAGATTCGCAAAATTTCCACATTTCCCCAAACGTTATTATTAATAAACGGGACCCTGCATGGACATTTTAAAAAGGGTACCCAAAGATGGCGTCCGCACCTCGTGACCAAAAGCCTGCAAGATTTTAAAAGCTTGGACTTCTGTGGCACAAGCAGCTTTTGGGGAAAGCGAAACCTAAAATGCAGTTTCTGTGAAGAAGGACTTTGTATTTTGGAAAGCAGACAGAACTTTGAATATGCATTGAGCCAATTCGTAGACAGACCAAAACCAGTTGGGCCTATACTTGAGGCCATCAAGTTGTTTGCATAAATAATCAGAAACAGCTTAAGGAAGCCATCGAGGCTGGACAGGCCGATTAAAATGCATTAATAACAATACAGCTCAGACATCAGGCCAGTAGGTGCGATCAACGGCCATCTAAAAACAGTTAGGTTAGATTGCTACAATTATTTAAACTAGCCCGCCAAGATTGGGACAACGAACTAACCTAATTTGGCGCGCAGATAAGGGCCATCCGAAGGAGTATAATTGTAGGCCCACCGGCAACCGATGCTCTCTTGCTCCTTGCCCTCATGGCTGCTGCTCCTTTTCCCCTCCCGCGCTTGCCGCCTGGCCACTGCCCGTGTCTTTCCCCCTCCATCAGGGACGCCCAGCATTGCACCAGGCGAACACGGGCAAACCAGGCCAGACGAGGCGGGACGAGACGAGGCGAGGTGAGGTGAGATGAGATGAGAAGAGACGAATTGGGAGAAGATTGAAGAATGCTTCAAATAATCGGGCCTTCAATTCAGCCGACCTACGACTATCTTCATGCAAACTCCAACTGCCGCCCGAGGAAGAGGAACCATCATCCCTGCGAGGTAAAGTACCCAAGCAAAGACTTTAACCTTGGGGTACTTTTACCTGGATGACTCCCTTGCAGCGCCCCGAGACCACGTGACGACGGCAGGCCCCAGAGAGCATAAAGAGCGAACCCCAAGCCCCACCGTTGTTTGAGCTCAGCAGATTTTGACTCGGTGAGCATGAATTCTGGCCCCTCATAGCTTAATCTAGTTAGGCATAAGAGGGTGGGATAAGGATAAGGGGATTGTTAATATAGTTTGTTTTCCCTCGATGTGCCGTGTGTTCCCCATTCCCTGTATAAGTATAGTTATTTGTATTTGCCTGTAATTTTATACTAGAAACTTCTCGTAAGACTGTGTTAATTTCTATTTCAGTAAAATCTTGGTTTTCTTACATCCAAACCACCTGTCTACTCGAGTCTTTTCTGTATCACCGCCATGTACCTAAGTCTGGTGTCTAGAACCCAGGGGCGTGGGCGCGAATCGAACCGCTCACCAACAGTCAGCGGCATAACTGACTGGGCGAATGCGCCAACCACACCACCCCCTAGGGAAAGCTGGCAGGAGTATAATGTTTTGTGAGCATTAATGGTATGAAGCATAACTTTTACCATGAAAGGCTTGGAAGAACTATTTATGTAATGAAGAACATTTCCAATTTAGTTGACACCAGAAGGACAAAGGTACAAATATTAAAATTGAACTTTTTTAAAAAACCTATGGAAATCCTGATTTTAAAAAAAAATCATTCACGGGATGTGGGCATCGCTGGAAAGGCCAGCAATTATTACCCATGCCTAATTGCCCTTGAGAAGGTGGTGGTGAGCTGCTTTATGCAACTAAATGGCTTGCTAGGCCATTGCAGAGTGCAGTTAAGAGTCAACCGCATTGGTGTGGGACTGGAGTCATATATAGGCCAGACCAGGTAAAGGCAGCAGATTTCCTTCCTTAAAGGACATTAGTGAACCAGTTGGGATTTATACGACAATCTGGTAGTTACACGGTCACCATTACTGATACTAGCTTTTTTTTAAATTCTAGATTTATTTAATTAACTGCATTTAAATTCACCAGCTGCCATGATGGGATTTGAACTCATGTTCTACGGGTTTATTAGCCCAAGTCTCTGGATTACTAGTTCAGTAACATAACCACTACCCCCTAGAAATCCTGATCTAAGCAATTCTTTAGCAAACTATTGACATGTTTAGGTAGAAATGAACTGTAGTAGCAACAAATATCAGTCCAATATTCAAGCGCTGGATTAATGAGCCAAAGCTTGCTGGAAATGTAATGGTGTGTTAACGACACATACCGTTAGTAATCTGCAAATCAGCCAGCAAGTTCAGGGGATTAAGAGATACTCTGTGAGTTGATTATCTCCAGAACTTGCTAGTCATTTTCTGCCGCTCTGCCATTTGCTTCACACAAACAGCATCTCACCCTTACCTTCCACTTGCTGAATTTGAACATCATTGCCCATTAAACTCATCACAGAAAGTTTGGGCTGGTAATTAAGAGCGTAAGTATCCTTTTAATGATGTGATAATTATTAGTGCAATACCAATCAACTGCTCTGGCCCAGAATGGGAACAATTTAAAGTGTTCAATCTCATTCCTGCATGTAATCAATTGTTAGAGGTAATAAAATGTCAATTTTTTTCTTACTTTTCCTTTCTGTCTCTTTTTTCTTTTAATCCAATATTTCTTTCCTTCTCTTTATTTCTCTTTGTGTACCTGATTTGACTGTAATTCACCCTATTGCCTTCTCCATCTTTCCTCTCTTTCTTCACAAAAGTTACGCAAAGCGATCATCCAATCTGCGTTTGGTCTCCCCAATCTGGAGCAGACCGCATCGTGAGCAGCGAATACAATACTTGTACTTCTTGCAATTTAGTATACTGTATTCATTGCTCAGGATGCGGTATCCTCTAGATTGGGGAGACCAAACGGAGATTGGGTGACTGCTTTGCGGAATACCTCCATTCAGTCCGCAAGTGTGACCCCGAGCTTCTGGTCGCCTGTCACTTTAATTCTCCGCTCCACTCCCACTCTAACCTCTCGGTCCTTGGCCTCTTACACTGTTCAAATGAAGCTCAACGTAAGCTCGAGGAACAGCACCTCATCTTTCGATTAGGTACTTTACAGCCTTCTGGACCCAATATCGAGTTCAACAATTTCAGACCATAACCTTTGCCCCTATTTTTTCACATGGCAGCTGCTGATGATTCTGCCATTCCCATTTACACCTCTTCTAGACATATCTTTTGTTTCTTTACTTGTCCCATTACCGTCTCCTATTGCTTTGTACTATCATCCCTTTTGTTATTTAATCACTTTTGCCTTCCACCCTATCACAGACCTTCCCTTTTGTTCTTTCCTCCCCTCACCACTTTCCCTGCCCCTGCACTTGCTTAAAAACCTGTTTGATCTCTAACTTTTTCCAGTTCTGACAAAAAGGTCATTGACCTGAACTGTTAACTCTGTTTCTCTCTCCACAGATGCTGCCTGGCCTGCTGAGTATTTCCAGTATTTTCTGTTTTTATTTCAGATTTCCAGCATCTGCAGTATTTTGCTTTTGTCCTTTTGAGATATGCTGAGTAACAAAACATGTGTAATTATATTTAATTGATGTTGCAATGTTCAAGTCATGAAGGCAGGGAAGCTGTCATTCTAAGGATCAAGTGCACAATGTTGGGAAATGGGAGTGAAGGTTATGTTTCCAGCAAGGCAATTCTAGTAAATGATTCCATCAATCTGCATTGACAGGCGAGAGTGGGTGAATGAGGTGTGAGAATTAAGAGAGATTTCCTCTGCCATCTTAGAGTTCAACAGTGACAACAACAACAACAACTTGCATTTATGCAGCCCCTTTAGCGTAGTAAAACTTCACAGGAACGTTATCAGACAAAATTTGACATCGAGCCACATAAGGAGATATTAGGAAAGGTGACCAAAGCTAGGTCAAAGAGGCATTTTTAAGGAGCATCTTAAAGGAGGAGAGAGAGAGGCGGAGAGGTTTGGAGATAATGGCACCGATCTTGACTGGTGCAGGTTTTCCGAGCGGGGGATGAGTTGTGGTCGGGACCGCATGCCATGGCGTTTTAATGTCACAGCTGTAGTGTATGTAACCTGTACCACCTTAAGAGGGTACCTTAAGGTGATGGACTACTTTTTGATGGCTCCTGTACATTGTAGTACCGGTGGTGACCACACCGGTATATAAACCCTGCGGAGCAAAGTGTATCTCAGTTCAGCCCTGACCCTCAATCACTAAAGACCTGTTTACTTACTTCTGTAGTCTGTGTCCTGTTATTCAGTATAACTGCAATTGAAAACACAGACTCAACAGTGGCGACGTGTCTGATCTTACCGAGCGGCAGTTTTGCATCAAAGGAAGCTTCGTCCTCAGAAACGGGCGTCGAAAAAGGGCATCCGCCCTCAACATCCTGCATCGCACGGGAGGCCATCGGAAACCCGGGTTGGTTTGCTGGCCACGAAGTCAAGCATCAGTGAGCATCCCGATCGAGCGGCACGGGGGGGAAGTCGGCCGAGTTGTCAGTGGGAGAAGGGGAGGGAAAACGATGAAAAGGGCGGAGAACACGACCGCAGCCAGTGTCAGGGGCCGGACTGCAATCGGGCAGAGACACGCAGCAGCCAGAAAAGCGTTTATGGCCACAAGGACCGCGGGAGCGGCGGGGGAACAAGAGCAGCAACGCAGGGGAAAATAAAGGACCGCTGGGAGGCGTGGACGGCAACAGCGCGGGAATCGCCATTTTGAGTCGGCGGGGGAAGAAGACAAGCGCGGGAAAAGCCGCCAAGCGCGGGAAAAGCCGCCATCTTGAAAAAAAAAAAAAAAAAAAAATAATAATAATATCCAAAGGGGAAGGAGAAACTCAGCAAGGATGCCAAAAATGGGTAACATCACTGCTTTTGATAACGATGTGGAAGATTGGGCCACTTATGTGGAACGCATCGAAGTTTACTGTACAATGAATGAGGTACCGGATGATAAGAAAGCACTAACCCTATTAAACTCAATGGGTGTGAAGACGTATGGGTTATTAAGGAACCTTGTAACACCAGACAAACCGGTAGGGAAGAGTTTTGCGGATATTGTTACTATCCTGCAGGAGCATTTAAACCCCACGCCGCTGCTGATAGCGGAACGATTTAAATTCTACAAAAGAATTCAACTTAAAGAAGAAAGCAACGCTGAATTCCTAACAGAACTGCGCAAGTTACCAAAGCACTGCCAGTTCGGAACAGGACTAGCAGACGCACTGAGAGATAAGTTTGTGTGTGGGCTCCTAAGGGAAGGAACCCAGAAGCGAATGCTAGAGGAAAAGGACCTTACGCTGGACAAAGCTTTCAGCATTGCAGCATCCCACGAGGCAGCAGCACGGGGCACTGCAGAGATACAGCAAAGGCCATTGGAATTCAGCACCAATGAAATGGCATTGGGCACAGTAAAGTGCTATCATTGTGGAAGGACAACGCATGACCAGAACCAGTGCTGGTTGAAAGATAAAGAATGCAGGCAATGTGGCAAACTTGGTCACACAGCGAGAGTATGCCGGTCTGGAAAGAAGACCAGCAGCAAAATGTCACCGCAGGAGAAGTACAAAAAAGTACACAAGGTGACAGAGAACAGTTCGGATGAACAGAAGACGGATTCAGGCTCCAGCAGTAAGCAACTGGGTTGTCTGAAAATACATAATGTGGGTAACACAGCAGACCACCAAACTATCTGGGTCATGCTTCGGATAGCAGGAGTCCAAGTGAAGATGGAATTGGACACTGGGTCAGCATTAACGGTCATGAATAAGCAAGATTACAAAAGGTTATTCTTGCACATTCCCCTGAGGGATACGGAGATTGTATTGAAAACATACACGGGGCAAATAGTATACCCCAAAGGAAAGATAAAAGTAAACGTGGTCTACAATGGTAAAGAAAGTCAGAAAATGGACTTGTATGTGTTACCTGATGGAGGTCCGCCACTACTGGGACGGGAATGGATCCGGAGAATAAATGTGGACTGGCATTCCATACAAGCACTGACTGTAGATGCCTGTAAGGAGGACGACGTCAAACCTAAACGACTGTCCAAAATCTTAGACGATGCTAAGGAGGTGTTCCAACAGGGACTTGGAACACTGAAAGGAATTAAGGCAACCATCAAGGTTGAAGAACATGCAAACCCAATTTTTTTCAAAGCCAGACCAATGCCTTATGCGATACGACCTGCTGTGGAAGCAGAGCTGGAAGGGCTAGAACGTTCAGGGGTACTGTCCAAGGTGGACTGGAGCGAATGGGCTACACCCATTGCTCCTGTCATGAAGCGTTCGTTGAGCAACAAGCCGAGGGAACCTGGGAAGGTTCGCATCTGTGGCGATTTCAAGATCACTGTTAATCCGGTTCTTCACACGGTGCAATATCCACTTCCGCGGATTGAAGATATCTTCGCTTCGCTGTCTGGCGGGAAACACTTCACTAAGATAGACCTGGCGCAGGCGTACCTACAGATGGAAGTTGATGAAGCGTCACGTCAGTATCTCACGATCAACACGCATAAGGGCTTATATCAGTATAATAGACTGGTTTTTGGAGTGGCATCGGCTCCAGCAATTTGGCAAAGGGCCATGGAGCAGGTATTGCAGGGAATTCCAGGCACACAATGCTACCTGGATGACATCCTGATTACAGGAGATAACGATAAGGATCACCTCGCGAATTTGGAGCAGGTGCTCATCAGATTGAAAGAATATGGGCTCAGAGTTAATCGCCAGAAATGCGAGTTCTTTCAAAAGCAAATCTCGTACTGCAGCCACGTCATTGACCGGGAGGGGCTCCATAAGTCACCTGACAAGATCGAAGCTGTTGTTAACGCTCCTGCACCGGAAAATGTATCCCAGTTGAGGTCGTTCCTCAGGTTGGTTAACTATTACCACAAGTTTCTTCCAAATTTATCCACGGTGTTACGCCCGCTAAACACTCTTTTGCAAATGGGAATACCATGGAAGTGGAGCGATGATTGTAAGCGGGCTTTTCAAAAGAGCAAGGCACTGATCACCTCTAAGGAAGTGTTGGCTCATTTTAACCCAACGCTGCCTATTCGCTTAGCTTGTGATGCTTCTCCATATGGTATCGGGGCAGTGCTCTCACATAAGTTTCCAGATGGCTTGGAAAGGCCAGTCGCTTTCGCATCCAGATCATTGACCTCCGCTGAGCGCAACTATGCTCAGATAGATAGGGAGGCTCTCAGCCTCGTGTGGGGAGTTAAGAAATTTAACCATTACCTGCAAGGCCAAAAGTTTATGCTGCTGACAGATCACCAGCCGTTGGTTTCCATTTTCAACCCTAAGAAGGGTGTTCCGGCAATGATGGCGCAGAGGCTTCAGAGATGGTCCCTTTTCCTAGGGGCACATCAATATGATATTGAATTCAAAGGTACAAAGCAACATGGTAATGCTGATGGGTGGTCGCGCCTGCCACTACCTACAGCGGAAGAGGCACCGGCAGTTGACCCTGTCGAGATATTTCACTCGACCATCATCGAATGCTTACCAGTCACCAATGCGGGTTTTGAGAGAGAGACCCAAAATGACCCGACACTGTCTCGGGTCTACGACTTGACAGTGAAGGGATGGCCAGCACATGGCGAACCACTGTTACCAGCATTCTCAGCCAGACGAGAACAGCTGTCCGTATGTCAAGGAACATTGATGTATGGAACAAGGGTGATTATTCCTCCGAAATTAAGAGAGAGAGTTCTGAAAGAATTGCACGAAGGTCATCTGGGGGGAGTCAAGATGAAAAGCCTTGCTAGGGCTTATGTGTGGTGGCCAGGTATCGACAAACAAATAGAGGATCTGACTAAAAGCTGCTCAGGGTGCCAAAAAGTTCAAAATGCACCTCCAATTGCGCCGCTGCATCTGTGGGAATGGCCTTCAGCCCCATGGCAACGTGTACATATCGACTTTGCAGGTCCATTCATGGATTCCATGTTTTTGATAGCAGTAGACGCACATTCTAAATGGCCAGAAGTGATTAAGATGTCGACCACTACCTCTGAGAAGACGATCGCAGTTCTAAGAACCATATTTGCAAGGAATGGGTTGCCAGAGCAAATATGCTCAGACAACGGACCACAGTTCGTGTCAGAAGAATTCCAGAAATTCATGAAAAAGAATGGGGTGAAACACTATACATCTGCCCCATATCATCCGGCTACAAATGGGTTGGCCGAGAGATTTGTACAAACGTTCAAAAAGGCGATAAAGGCCATGAGTGAAGACCATATTCCACTACAACACAAGGTGGACAATTTCCTGATGGCGTATCGAAACGCCACGCATGCAGTGACAAATCAAAGCCCTGCCATAATGTTCTATAACAGAAGGTTGCGGTCCCGGTTGGATTTGTTAAAACCCAATGTGCGAAGGGAAGTCGAAAACAAGCAATTCCAGCATGTAAATAACAAGGCCACTCGTAGTTTCGAAATAGGACAACCAGTGTTGGCCAGGGACTATAGGGATGATAAATGGCAACCTGGAACAATTCGTGCGTGACAAGGACCCTTGATGTACACGGTAGACGTTGGAGAGAACGTAATACGACGTCATGCTGACCAACTTGTGGAATCGAGAACAAGGGTCGACCCCATGTCTACGGCAGAGACACCAGTTGAAGAACTTATTGAGCCTGTAGCATCTACCTCAGACTCGAACGTACATGATGCTGTTCAATCCATAGGAGATCAAGTGGATGAGTCACCCCAGCAACGAGAACCAGAGACCCCTGAAAGGCGTTATCCGGCCCGGATCAGAAGGCCTCCTCAGAGTCTGAATCTTTGAGCAGTTTTGTGTGTAAATTGTACATATGTTATCCATGTAATGTTTAATTTGGGGTGTACACTGTTAAGCTAAAAGGGGAGGAATTGTAGTGTATGTAACCTGTACCACCTTAAGAGGATACCTTAAGGTGAGGGACTACTTTTTGATGGCTCCTGTACATTGTAGTACCGGTGGTGACCACACCAGTATATAAACCCTGCGGAGCAAAGTGTATCTCAGTTCAGCCCTGACCCTCAATCACTAAAGACCTGTTTACTTACTTCTGTAGTCTGTGTCCTGTTATTCAGTATAACTGCAATTGAAAACACAGACTCAACAACAGCGTGCATTTTTTTTTCCTGCAGGTTCCCCGCCCGGAAGCCAGACTAATTGAGAGGTTTGGCTCCCTGCCGGGCAAGGACCAATCCGGAAGAGGCTGCAGCCCAGCAGCAGGTAGGAAGCCAACTGCTGGGATAGTAATAGTGTGGTGGGGGGAGGATCCGATTCTTGGGTGGGTCTGATCCTGAGGGGGTCCCGATTCTACGGGGGGGTGGTCCAATGCTGGGGGCGGGGGTGGGTCCGCAATCCTGGTGGAAGGGGTTCGGCGAGCCTGGAGGAGGGAAGCAGTTTTGCTTGGTGGGCTGGGGGAAATCATTCCTGCTCCTCCTGGCCCACAAGCACCAGTCCTCACCTCCCTTTAGCTCCTGGGTTTCCCGAGGCATGGGAAACCTGGCTTGCCAGGATTAAACCTGGCAGGCAGATAAAATGTGAGGCATGCAGCCTCATTATAATATTTAAATAGATACCCACCCCCACCATCTCACCTCCGTTAAAACTGGATGTGGGCAGGTTGGGTTCGGGTTTGAAATTTAAAAATTTTTCACAGCCCACACGACCCAAACCCACCCATTTTTGGGGTTAAAATTCCCCCAATGAATAAGAGAGAAAGCGACATTGAGAAAAAGAGAGGCCTAAAAAGAAAGATATTAAAATATACGTGGGAAAAGAAGACAGAGAAAAGGTATAGGGGGAAAAATTCGGTTGGTTAGCGCCACCTGTTAGCGCCTCCCGGGGCGCTAATGGCGTTCTAACTTACTGCCTGAGCGCGACGATTTTAGCATCACCCGCGAAGTTGACTTGCCGGTTTGTGGTGGCGCTAAACACTACCGCCACGGTCTCCTGCGTCCGGAGGTCATGGCGTCCAAGAACGCATCGCCCTGGTAGCGCCCCCGACTGGAAATTGATTCTCGCCCCCTGCCTCAGCATCTGGTGCTAGGAACGACAGGTAGAGGGGGACGGTTTGCAGTCGGCTGGGAGCTGGGGGAGCGCTATTTAAAGACGTGCGCTTTTTGTTTTTTTCTGTCGGCAATCAATTCTGCATACGCAGGTTGAGAGAGGGAGAGAGGCATCTGGAGACATTTGATGCTATCCCAGTTGAGGGCGTTTTCAGGTTCCCATTTCTGTAACCTTTATTACTACCTCATTTAGAAGATTTAATGGGGGCTGTACCGGCACGGGGCCTCGTCCTCCAGCTTCACCGTAGGAGGCAGCGGAGACGGAGAGACAGAGGGAGAAGGGTCAACAGGGCTCTGCACAGGAGACCTTACCCTCCCAGGGTATTCCAGGAGAAGTTCTCCAACATTCATCTGTCTGAGGAGCAGAGTTTTAGAAGGCTGCGCTTCAGCAAGGAGGTGGTCACAGAGCTCTGCCACCTCCTGCAGCCAGAACTCCAGCCTCAGCTCAGGACCAGGACTTCTCTGTTGGTGGCAGTGAAGGTGACAGTGGCTCTCAATTTCTACACCAGCAACAGCGTGGGAGGGAGGCGCTCAATTTTTATTCTGCAAGGGCCGTTTGTGAACGTCTCATAAGACAGCGTTTCTGATGAATGACAGAGAAGATGGCTTTTGGGATCAACAAGCACATCATTACAGCCATCCCGCAGCCCCTATTACCGGGCAAAGTTCCAATGAGTAACATGAGAAAATTTGTAAAGTTTCAATAACATTTTTTATTTTTCTGAATAACTGTGACTTATTAAGCACAACCAATAAGAAAACATAATATAACAATTCATTAACAAATACAACTGGTTCTTAGCACATCGAAATAAGTCTTAACAAAGTGAACAATATATTTACAAACACATTCAACTTTGGTACAAACACTCTTCCCATATGGTCAAAAAATTTTAGTTAATCGCCCTTCTTCAATGATCTCCCTTCCCTTCGCACTTCCCCCCTCCCAACCCTACTGCTCCTCTCTATTGTGGCCCCAGTGGCTGCAGCAAGGCTGGTGGAAGGCTGCTGAATCTCGGATCCAGAGACTGCAGATGGCCTTGAAGGATGCCCTTGACCAGCTCTAGGCCTGGTGGACCTGGCTGCAGACTGCACCAACTCTGCATGGGCGGCAGCAGTCTGGGCTGGCTGGGTTATAGGCTGTGGTAAGTGCAATGGCAGAGTGGCAGTGGTGGGAGCAGGAATGCTGTCATCCTGAGAGAGGCCAGCACCTTCTTGCTCGACCGACACACTGCCAGTCTCCCGGGGCAAAACCTCAGCATCCGGAGCAATCTGCTCGAGCACAGATTACTGGCCTGCTGCGGCACCGTGAGATCACCGGTGGACTGTGGGCGACCCAGCGATCTGAGAGTGCATCAGAGCAGTCTGAGATTGGATGTCACCAACCAATGACTCCATTACAGCACTAAGCCATTGCGTTGCCTCGGCCTGTGCTGTAATGGATGCTGCCACCTCACCCATTACACGCGGCATGGGGTCTGGGTCCCCACGGTCTCTCTGCAAGTCAACCATCCTCTGCAACGAGGCAAGAATGGGCTAAAGGGTTTGTGCACAGATGATAGTTGTGCTGGCGGCGGACTCCTCCACGTTCCTAGCCAATGCATCCATGCTCTCGGGCACCCTTGCCATTGCATCCATGAGCTCAGTATGCATGCTCATCGCCTGTGTGTTCACCGCTGTGATATCGAGGTCCTCATCTGAGTTCTGTGCAACAGAACTCGTGCGCGCATTCATCCTCTGGGGAGATGGCCCCCGAGCTTCCCTTCCCCCATGGCGTTGCTGCAGCCCGCTGGGTCCCGGAGCTTCACCCACATCAGAGCCATTTCCTCTGCTCCCCTCCAGTGACTGTGTGGCCCCAGTATCGGATGTCTCACCCTCGGGAGGCGCAGGAGGTGAGGCTCCAGCTTGGTGTTCCTCCTCCTCTCCTGTGTCACTGCCACTGGGAGGCTGAGGGTCAAACTGGTCAGATGGTGGCTCACTATCTGAAAGCAGGAAGGTACAAGAGTGGCTTTAACGTGAGGGCAGGAGAGCAGGAAGGGAGCAAGGAATGGAGGCAGTATAGTCAGATGGAAAGTCGGAAAGGCTAGTGTTGTGAGTGGGAAGTGGTATGAGGAAGTAGAGAGGGATGATGAACATACCGTTGCTGTCCCCAAGGGGGTTGACCTCGCCAACTGCCACAGCGCCCACGACATGGCTCACGATTAGTCTGTGCACTCGCTCCTCTAGCTGTGTGAAGGAGTGCAGCTCCGACAGCCTCCTCCCGTGCATTGTTGCTCCCTCCTGTTATGTGAAAGCTTCACCTGCAAGAAAAAGGACCCAATTAAGCGTCTTTAGGATTCGGCTACCTCAAACTTTAGTTCAAAGTGAACGTCTGAGGAATACGCCTGATCTGGGGTAGCCCTAAAAGGGCTAAGACTAGTAATTATCCCTTCAGCAGGCGATAATTTCCGTTGGGTGCTAAATTTTGTGCCCGGCCGACATTAGCACCCCAAAATGGTCGATACTGAATTTTTCCCCCATCGAGATAGAAAGGGAGATAAAAAGAGACAGAAGGAGAAAATGATAAAGAAAGGAAGCACACACAGAGGAAATTCAAGAACATCATAAAACTGAATGCACTTTAGCGAACCATTAATTGTAGAAAGACAGGTCAGATTATTTTCAGTTTTCAATCAAGGAGCAAAATAATTGGACAAGTCGCTACTAATAAAAATGGCACTTAAACTATTTGCACAAAGTGTCTTATTATTCGTGACATTTACAAAGGTGAGCATGTTACAGTCTTCACTGATATTATGAGCAGGTTTAGTCTTCATTATAAAGGGTGTAGAGGCTGCAACGATTCTCCAGCTACCACCATCTCTCTTTCCTTTCTCGTCTGCAGCCACCAGCTAAAGTTCCCGATTCACTTGGTCATACATTTGCGATCTATTCCGTGTAAGTTCTCGTGAAACTCCTTGCCGTGATCGAACGCCATCTCATTGTTATGGAGGCCGCTGATCGTGCTCATGACAATGTAGTCTCCGTTATGCCAGGGACCATTCCCTCGGGTCCCCGGGGGTTCCAAATCCCCTGTGAATTCCCGCTCTGGCCGTGACATCACTCTCACTGGTTTCGGATGTGAAAGACAGATTTGAACTATTCATATGAGGCCTGGGAGCTAAAATGGTCCGGGCTTCACGCCGAGGTGTTTGTAGGGAATTCCTGCCCGCTCAGTACCCCGCCCGCCCCAAACATGCCCTAGGTCAAGATCGGGGCATGTACTGCATGTACTGCATCCACTGAATTGCCCTTGTCTACTCTGCTTTTTCTTCAAAGAATTCAAAAAGTTAGGTTTAACATGACCTTCCTTTTAGAAATCCGTACCGACTATTTTTCATTATACCTGTATTCCTATCTCTAGATATTTTGTTATCTGATCTTTTGGTAAAGATTCCAATATCACTGACATTGAGCCAACTTGCCTATAGTTTCCTGGATTAGATATATCTCCCTTTTTGAAGACAGGAATGACATTTGCTGTTTGCCAGTCATCTGGCACTATTCCGTTTTCTATTGAATTTTTCTATATGGATACTAATGCCTCTGCTATCACTTCCCTTGCTTCTTTGAGTATCTTTGGGTGCAATCTATCTGGGTCCGTGACTTTGTCCTCCTTCGGTTTAGTTAGTTTGTCTAGTTTCTCCTTTCTTTCTTATATTGGCCCAGATATTCCGATCCCTACGGGTGGGTACGCACTGTGTACACACCCGTAGGGATATCGGAAATGCTGGTTTCAGGCATGCACAGTGCCTGTGCTGAAAACCGGCATTTCCGATCTGTCAAGGATCCTCTTGACAGATCCTCCAGCTGCCCCAGAGAAGGGCCTCTGTGGGCGGATAGTTCCGCTTTTTGGAGACCCTCCGCCCGCAGAAAACCCTTACAATTCTTATGCCTGGTAAAAGCAGGCCAGGATAAGAATTGAAAAAAGTTAAAAAAAAAAAAAATTTCACTGATTTATCATTTAAATATACTTTAAAAAAGGTAAGTTTATTTTTAGCCCTGTAAAAAACTTTAACTATTTTTTTCAAAAAATTTAATTTTTGTTTAAAATGTTTAATTTATTGTAATTTCAAGTCATTTTAAAAATGTGATTTAAAAAAAAAATTATTTAAAGTTTTACTATGTTATTGGGGTGATCTCCATTTGACAGGTCTTCCTGTCAAGTGTATGAAGGGAGATTCCCTTCTTTGATTGGCTCCCCATGGCCCACGTGATCCCAAGGAACTGCGAATTGCCTGCGCCTCTGGGCTACGTGGGCCCTGCACACTTGGAGTTTGGAGAGGCCCAGCATCGGAAGCGTGTGCGTCCCGGGAGCCCTCAGGTAAGGGCGTAGATTTTTCCAGATCGCAGGCCTCTACACGCGGGAGGCCTGCGATCGGAAAATACAGGCCATTAACTGTTATAATATCCCCGTGACTGCTTCTACTGCTGTCATTTCCTCTTTGGCAGCCTCTTCAGTGAAAGCTAAGGCAAAGGCCGGGATTTTCCCGTTTCCCAGCCGCACGGTGCGGGGGGACCCGGGAGACGGTGGGAAACCTGGAAGGTAGGGTTTTCTGGTACGCTGTGGAGTTTTAACTCCACAGTGTGCGTGCGACATAGAGGGTGGGTTCCCCACCCGGAAGCCAGTCTGATTGGCAGGTTGGCTTCCAGTCGGGCGGGGAGGACGGACCAGGAGGCTGCAGGACCAGCTAGGTGTTGGGCTCAGGATGGTGGGGGTGGGTTGTTCCAAGCCGTGGGGATGGGAGCTCCAAGCCTCCAGGGGGGGTTCCGATGGCCATCCCCAGGGCTGAGTCGTGATCCCTGGGGGTCCGTTCCACGATCCCGGGGGTGCGGGCTGATGGTGGGGGAGCTTGGGGGGCTGGGAGGAAGCATTCCTGCACTTCCCAGCCTGCAAGGACTGCTCCCCGAGGCTGTGGCCACCTCGTTGCAGCCACTGGGAATCCCGAGCCCCGGGATCCCCGGCCGCCCGCAATAAAACCTGCAAAGCAGGTTAAAGTAGAGGCTTCAGACCTCATTATCATATTTAAAATACCAACCTGCCTCCTAGCAGCGGATTGACTGCCTGCCTCCAGTCCCCGCTAAAGGTAAAAGTGGGCGGGTTGGGGTCAGGCTTTAGATTTTTTCAACTTTCACTTCCCCCCCCGCCTCCAACTCACCCGTTCTTTCCTGTGAAAATTCCGGCCAAAGTATCTGTTCAGTATCCCTGCCACTTCAGCATCATCCATTTCAGTGTCATCTCCTGTGAATTTATCTTGCTCATCCTTTAGTGTCCCTATCCCTATCTTAATTCTCCTTTCTTTGCTTATGAGCGAGTAGAATATTAAAAAAAATATTCTTTGATATTTTAATTTCATATTTTTTCTTTGCCTTCCTAATTGTCTTTAACCTCTTTCCTAAAGACATCACATTCCCTTTTGTCAGCCTCTCCTTTATGGTTATATATTTATTGTGTGTCTATTTTTTTAGATTCAAATTCATCCATACCTCTTTATTTGCCCGTGACATCTCATTCTTGGCTAGTTTGTTCTTATTTTTTAGTGGAATAAATTTCTCCTAAGCTCTATAGATCTCTCCTTTAAATATTGCCCACTGTTCTACCTCTTTGTCGATGCCTTTCTCCAGTTTACCTCATCAGCTTCACCCTCATTGTTGGCATTTTCCCAATCTACTGCTTTGATCTTTATACTATCTCTATTTCAATCATTATCTTAAACCTTATTATATTCTGATCACAACTCCCTAGATGTTCTTCCACACTCACTTCTCTTATCTGCTCCGGTCCATTTCCCATTCCCAGGTCTAGCAGTGCTTCTTAAATATTGGATCAGAAAGGAGACTTGTACATATGGTAAAAACTCCATCCCCTTGTCCCCTTTCACTCCCTCTTCCTGCCAATTTATCTGAGAGTTCTTGAAATTCCTCATGATTATAATTCTGTTTTGTTACTCATTTCATGGATTTGCCTACATATTCCCCCCCCACTTCCTCGCCACTATTTGGTGGTATGTAGTATACCCCTAATGGTGTGACCGATCCCTTTTATCCTTTATCTCAATCCATATGGATTCTGTTTCTATCTCTTTAGTAGTTATGCCCTTTCTTGCTACTGCTATTATGTTGTTTCTCATTTACACAGCTACCCCACCAACCTTTCTTCCTATCATTTCTAAAAACATTCTAGCCTGGATTATTTCATTGTCAATCCGGTCAAGCCAAGTTTCTGTTATTCCTATTGAATCTATTTTCTCATTTTTAATGATTGCCTCCAATTCCTGTTTTGTTACTGGTGCTCTGCACATTGCTATACTGGCAATTTCATATGCTCTATTGTTCATTACTGCTTTATTTCTGTTAGGTATCTTATTATTACTTCCTATAACCTTTTCTGTTCCGAATATTTTTTACCATAATTTCTTTATGTACTCTGACCTTTGCTCTCATCCCTTCATTTCTTATTTTTTTTATTCGTTTATGGGATGTGGGCATCGCTGGAAAGGCCAACATTTATTGCCCACCCCGAATTGCCCTTGAGAAGGTGGTAGTGAGCCGCCTTCTTGAACCGCTGCAGTCCGTGTGGTGAAGGTACTCCCACAGTGCTGTTAGGGAGGGAGTTCCAGGATTTTGACCCAGCAACGATGAAGGATCGAAGATACACTTCTCAGTCAGGATGGTGTGTGACTTGGAGGGGAACTTGGAGATGGTGGTGTTCCCATGTGCCTGCTGCCCTTGTCCTTCTAGGTGGAAGAGGTTGCGGGTTTGGGAGGTGCTGCCGAAGAAGCCTTGGCGAGTTGCTGCAGTGCATCTTGTAGATGATACACACTGCAGCCACGGTACGCCGGTGGTGGAGGGAGTGAATGTTTAAGGTAGTGGATAGGGTACCAATCAAGCGGGCTGCTTTGTCCTGGATGGTGTCGAGCTTCTTGAGTGTTGTTGGAGCAGCACTCATCCAGGCAAGTGGAGAGTATCCCATCACACTCCTTATTTGTGCCTTGTAGATGGTGGAAAGGTATTGGGGAGTCAGGAGGTGAGACACTCGCCGCAGAATACCTAGCCTCTGACCTGCTCTTGTTGCCACAGTATTTATGTGGCTGGTCCAGTTAAGTTTCTGGACAATGGTGACCGCCAGGATGTTGATAGTGGGGGATTCGGCGATGGTAATGCCGTTGAATGTCAAGGGGAGGTGGTTAGACTCTCGCTTGTTGGAGATAGACATTGCCTGGCACTTCTGTGGTGCGAATGTTACCTGCCACTTATCAGCCCAAGCCTGAACGTCATCCAGGTCTTGTTGCTTGCGGGCATGGACTGCTTCATTTTCTGAGGAGTTGTGAATAGTGCTGAACATTGTGCAGTCATCAGAGAACATCCCCAATTCTGACCTTATGTTAGCTTACTATTATATCCACCTGAACCACCCCCCTCCCCCCACATCCTGTAAAACTAGTTTAAAGTCCTTTCTACAGCCCTATTTATCCTTTCTGCTAGGACTTCATCCCAGTCAGTCAGGTGCAGCCCATTCCAGTGGTACAGCTCCTACCCATCCCAGTACTAGTGCCAGTGTGCCATGATCTGGAACCCCTCCTCCCTCACCACTCAGCCATGCTTTCACTTTCCTGATCTGTTTTTCCCTATGCCAATTAGTACGTGGCTCACCATGTAATCTGGAGCTTACCACCCTCAAGGTCCAGCTTTTTAATTTACCTCTTAGCTCCTAATACTCCCTCAACAGGACCTCCCCCTATTCATTTGTATGTCGTTGGTTCTGACATAGGCCATGACACCCGGCTCATCCCCCCTCCCCTTCCAAGTTCCTTTCCAGCTTCCTCTGGATTCTCAATCACGACTGCAGAGTAATTCTTTATCAAATCTCCTAAATTTAAAACATTTCTATTCTGCTTCCCCCTCTTTTGAAATGCCTCCTGCTCCATGTTGCCTTGGTTAGCATTCCGGCCATCAGGTAGGCACACAGGTAGCAAGTACATCATACATGTTAAACGGAATCAGTTTCTGCTGTTCCTCCTTCTCTGGCTCCACTAGGTTTTAATAATAATAATTCAACTTTTATTGTACAACGAAATGTGATCTTGCAAGCTCCCATGAGTCCTGTACAAATAACATTAACATTAAACGTAAATAGCACCGTCCTGGGAGAAGCAAAGCTGCTGCGTCTGTGCGTGCCGCCATTCCATTTCCACCATTCCGACAATCTTCAGCCCAACGCCCGGGCCTGCTCACCAGCCACCCCTCCCGGGGCTCCTTCCGTGACCTTCTCACCAACCACCCCTCCTCGGTGGCTCCTTCCATGACCTTCTGCACCTGGTCTTACCCTGATGGTCACTCCTCCAGGTACTAACCAGGCCTGGTTCTGCTTAGTTTCACAAGCCTTGCCAGTGACCCTGTCCCTAGTCCCAGGAACAGGGCCCCATAGATCCTGACTTTCAGTCACACCCTGCTCTTTCTGTATCTGTATCTCTCTATGTGGTGTCACTGTGTTCGGGAGCATACTATTCAGATATTTCAACCCTCCCTTATGTGTCAGAGCGTCCATATCTTGCACTCCTCTGAACTGGAGTGACTAAAGCTATCAATATTTACCACAGATGTGGCCATCCGGGAGAGTCTCACTCTCCACAGATTCCCACATTCTGCAGTCCCGACACACTGTATGTGCTGCTATTATTTACTCTCTATGTTTATTTACTGTACAGCAGTTATTTATTTATTTCTAGTACTAACTGATTTGCCTTTAATATTAAATTATGATTAACAGATGGATTTAATTTGATTTGTATTAGTTACATTCATGTATTATTGCACCTTTCACACATCTCAAGTGGCTAAATTGCCACTTAATCAGTACAAATGATGAATACTTTGTTGATCCAGCTGTGGGTCTTCTCCTGGCAGGAAGAAAAGTTTCCTTTGAGAAAGAGTATGGCTATCTTTTAGTGAATAAATGGTTAATCATCTCATTTCATCATTCTTAATGGACGGCAATGGAAACGGCGGGTGGGTGTGATTTCACTGTGGACAATCTAATTCCGTGCGAATCCACTCTTGGAAATAAAGGAAGACTTAGCCAATCAAACCATTCATGTAATATTACTCCTTTCAAGTGGTTAAATTGCCACTTAATCAGTATAAAGGATGAATATTGTGTTCCCCCAGCTGTGGAGTGCACAAATCTCTTTCTGAAATGGCACAAGGAAAGTGTACAGAAACACATCTCACTGTGATGAGGTGGAGGTCCTGATTAACAATGGCCCAGAAATTCGGGTCGGAGGCTTCCCACGGGTGCAAGCCCCCGATCTGCACTTACCCTGCACGCCGGCCGTTGAGCTGTGGGCCCGCGTGGGATTCCGATCCTGGGCCTGCTCCAACTGCCGGCGTGCAGTGCTTGCGTATCCCAGGGGCGCAGTTAGTTCGATGCAGGTGCAGGTGCAGCAAGTGATTAAGAAGGCCAATGGAATGTTGGCTTTCATTGCTAGGGGGATAGAATATAAAAATAGGGAGGTATTGCTTCAGTTGTACAAGGTATTGGTGAGACCGCACCTGGAATACTGCGTACAGTTTTGGTGTCCATACTTTAAGAAAGGACATACTTGCTCTCGAGTCAGTACAAAGAAGGTTCACTCGGTTAATCCCGGGGATGAGGGGATGGACATATGAGGAGAGGTTGAGTAGATTGGGACTCTACTCATTGGAGTTCAGAAGAATGAGAGGCGATCTTATTGAAACATTTAAGATTGTGAAGGGGTTGGATCGGGTGGATGCGGGGAGGATGCTCCCAATGATGGGTGAAACTAGAACTAGGGGGCATAGTCTTAAAATAAGGGGCTGCTCTTTCAAAACTGAGCTGAGGAGGAACTACTTCACTCAGAGGGTGGTAGGTCCATGGAATATGCTGCCCCAAAAATCTGTAGAAGCTACATTATTACATAAATTTAAAACAGAAATAGACAGTTTCCTAGAAGTAAAGGGAATTAAGGGTTACGGGGAGCAGGCAGGAATTTGGACATGAGTCTAGGTTCGGATCGGCCATGGCCCTGTGGGTAGCGAAGCGGGCCCAGGGGCCGTGTAGCCTGATCCTGCTCCTATTTCGTGTGCCTAATTCTGTTAGATTCAGGAGATGGTTCTGTGATAGTGGATTGGCGGTTAGGATCAGATCAGCCATGATCTTATTGAATGGCAGAGCAGGCTCGAGGGGCCGATTGGCCTACTCCTGCTCCTATTTCTTATGTTCTTATGTTCTTATGATGCGTCCCCTGGGATCACGTGGGCCATGGAAAGCCAATGGTAGCAGGGAAATGCCCATTCATAAAATTGACAGGAAGAGCTGTCAAAACTATAAATACTATAAGCCCCAAAACATCACTAAAACTTCAAATAAATTTTTTTTAAATCACATTTTTAAAGTAACTATAAATTACATAAAATAACTATTTTAAACAATAATTTAAATTTTTGAAAAAAATAATTACATTTTCTAACGAGGCTAAAAATAAACTTACCTTTCTTTAAAGTATTTAAAAATAATAAACCTGTGGAAAAAATGTTTTAATTTTAATTAATTCGCCACTTACCTTGTTAAAAGCAGGCCTTGTGCCTGCTTTTTACATGTGTAACTCCTGGAGACCTACCCTCCCAGAGAAACCTGCAAAAAAAACGTAAGTTCCAGGCGCACGCGCTGCCTCTCCGGCGTACACATTCGACCTCTGAACCCCTTCCTTTAAGGGAATGGAAGTTCCGGTTTCCCGCGCATGCGCAGTGCATGCACGAAACCGACACTTCCGTTGGGCCTACGCGTGAGTACCCCATGCGTACTCAGCCGTGGAGACCCGAATTTCTGGGCCAACATGTTTTGAAAACAGTGAGCTTTTGTTGGGCTGTGGTGAGGGGCTACAGGGGGAACTTGCCACCAACAAGCAGAGTGTGGCAGTATGTAATAGACTGGAGGAACTAGAGATCAAGCATTGTGATAAGGAAGTCTGGAAGAAGTGCCACACCTCAAAGAGAAGCAACAAGAATATCTCTGTCTTAATGCAACATGTTAGTAGATTTACCAGTGCATAGCTCATGGTAAATTGCAGAATACGGGCAAAGGGCAGGGGAGTGGGACTAGCTGAAGTGCTCTTGCGGAGAGCTGGCACAGGCTTGATGGGCCGAATGGCCTCCTCCTGTGCTGTAACCGTTCTATGATTCAATGATTCTATATGCTTGGTCTTACCGGATTCTGTTGTCTTTTGTTACTGGTGTTTGTTCTCTCTCTTTTCTTCACCTGTCTTTTTTCTCTGTTTTCTTCCTTTGACTTTTCTCTCTCTCTCTCTTCTCACTGGGGAGATGTGGGAGGTACAGCCATGGTCATGGGAGGGATCTGGCCAGAGTTGCAGACGTCAAGTGGAGTTTACTTTTCAAGGCACAGATGGCGACTGGAAGGTGGGCCCATCGATCAGACCCAATGGCCAAATTATTTTGGCAGTGGACTCCAAGTGGTGGAGGCCTCCAGCCAGGGACAACAGATTACAAATGCCTTTTGGGTTGCTGGTGAGGGCTGGAAGGTTGGGGGAGGGAAGGGATTTGTGCAAGGAGGCTGCAGGTGGCCCCTGATGAAGTGTAGGCAGGTGGATGTGGTGAAAGAGGATTTGATTTATCTCAACACAGCATTGGACAGCACAGCAACTGACTCCTGTGATTTCCTTTTGCGGAAGCCTTTAGAATAAACGGTGAGGTAGTTGTGACCTTCATATGTCAGCCATCAGTATTCACTAATAGGCTATTGGAGGGAAGTCATCGTATGGGGAGGCAAAGGCAACAGAGAGACCTGGGCCTAGAAATTCAGTTTTGCCAGTTTTGGGGCGCTAACGTTAGCGCCCGCCCGACTTTAGCGCCCGCCCCAAAGTTGCGCCCCCTTCGCCGAAATTCAGTCGCTTCGCCCTAAGAGGTTGCTGGAGCGCTAAAAGAGGCGTTACACGACTATCTTTAAGTGCTAAGCCGGCGGTGCAGAGGGATAGCGCCGAGGCTGGGCGCAGCGCGGGTGCGGTCATTTTTTGATTGACAGCAGACCCTGTGGCGCTGGCCAGCTCTTAAAGGGGGAAGGGACGATTTGGTCTGCTGCCACGCCCTGCACACTGCAGCTTTCAAACTAGGCCTCAACACTGCTGCTGAGCCCAAGGAGCCATGGCAACGCATGAGAAGGCCCGTGAGCGTGCCCTGCGCTTCTCAGAGCGTGATCTGGATATCATGCTGACAGCATTGGAGAAGAGGCGCAGGATCTTGTTCCCAGACACTGGCAGGAATCCCACCCACCGCGTCTACACCAAAGTCTGGAGGGAGATCGCCACCAGGGTGTCGTCCTACAGCGATGCCCCCAGGGACAAGGTGCAATGTCGGAAGAAATACAATGACCTGACCAGGATTGTCAGGGTGAGTACCCTTTCCACTCTCCTCCTCATTCTTGCATGTACACCTGACACGATGGGCAAAGGTACCTGAAAGGCCTAATGGGCAGCCCTCAGCCAGCAGCTTTGGGACAGTCATGAGCATCAATTGCACATTCTGCACTTTACACACTGGCCAAGCTATTCCACCATGGGAGGCAGTGCACACTAGATCAGGGCTACACTCTGGCCAAGCTACTCCACCATGGGAGGCAGTGCACACTACGTCACGGCTACACACCGTACTTAGAGCCCGTCCTTTCTCTTGCAGGCTAAAGTTGCGAATAATCGCAAGCACCACGACATCACCGGGGGAGGCCGCCCCAAGTTCCAGAAGCTCACTCCCCTGGAGGAGCGCGTGAGTGGCCTCATGGGAGGCCGGGTGATTGTGCCCAGAGCGTGCGGAGAAGCCGACCCTCCGCTGCCCGGCAATGGTAAGGACCTCGCCTTTTGGCCCTCTCTCGTCGCACTTGCGCATCCGAGCTACCTCCTTTGCCACTGTGCCACCAATGCGCTGAATGCCACCAGTCATGACTCCCTCGCTGACGCCCTCTCCTCACTCTGAAGCTACTCTTGTGCCTTCCTGCTTTCAGCTGGTGACGAAGAGCTCCCTGAAGCTGCCAGTGACAGCCCCTCCGAACAGGAGGAGGAGGAGGAGGAGGAGGAGGAGGAGGAAGAGCAACCCGGACCATCAGGGGAGGACTCAGGTCCCGCAGCAGAGGGCGAAGTGTTGGACACGTCTTCCCTGGACGAGAGCCTGGAGCAACTTTTGGAGGGGAGTGCAGCTGCTGGGACCAGTGGCGTCCAGCCACCCAGGAGGGCTGCGGGTGGGCCGCGGCCTTCCCCCCAGAGGGGGGAAGGATCGGAGGGGAGTGCAGTTGCTGCGGACATTCGGCGCCAGCAACGTGGCAAGGGTCGCCTAGCTCGGACCCCTGCTCCCCAGCGGGAGAGTCCCGCCTCCAGTCCGGCCACCTTCACCTCGGAGGAGGCGCGCCAGCTGGACAAAATGGCCGAGGATTCGGACCGCCGCCACACAGAGCTCATGCAGGTGGTGGGACGGATGCCTGAGGCCATCGAGTCGCTGGCGACCAGTGTGCGGGAGTTTGGGGCATCAAATGCCGAGAGTGGCCGGATGATGATGGAGGTAGTGGAACGGATGCCTCCGGCGATGGAGTCGCTGGCTGATGCCGTCAAGTCAGTGGCGGATGTGATGCGGGCGCAGACCAGGGCAACAGGGGCACTCACTGCTGCCACACGCGCTGCCTCAGCCAGGCATCGCCAGGACACCTGCCGCACTGCAGCAGCACAGTGATCTGCCCTTCGGCTGATTGGTGCGGATCCTGCAGTGCGGGCCCAGGCGAGTGCCAGCGTGCGACATCACCAGCCAGCGCCTCCACTACGCCAGCTTGCCCACATTGCGCCATCCGTCGCTGCCACTCCCCCAGTGGAGCGTCAACGGCAAGCGGCTGGAGCTGATGGTGGGCAGGCACATGTGTGCCCATCAACAGCCGGCCCCTCGAGGCCCAAAGCCCATGTAGGCCGCCCCCCAAGGCCATCTGGCGGAAGGACATCTGACCCTCAGGCGCCTTCCCCCAGCCTCGCAGCAGCCACTGGGCAGAGCTTGTGGAGGAGCAGCAGGCCAGGCAGGGGCGCCAAAAGGCTGGACAAGGTCTCGCCCTCGCGGGCCACTAAGTAGAGGGTGTGGCCAGCTTTCATTTTATATGGCGGTGGACATCTTTATTTTGGCCATGGTTGTTTTGTTTATGGGTATGTTTTTTGCGTTAAGGCCGAGGTTGAGGCCTGGTTTGTTCAAATGTGGAGTTACTCCTCCCCAGGTTGTGGGAGTGAGTCATTTGTTGCACTTTTTGTGAGGCCGTTGATTGTTTTTGGGATTCATGTGGGAAGGGGTTTCATTTTTGTCAAATAAAAATTTATCTTTATTCAGACAGTGTCCATGGTTGTTCTTGTTAGTCTTTGTTGCCTTCGCCGGCTGAGGGCTTGCGGAGCGGCTGCATTCATCTTCCTTCATGGCCACAAGGAATTCCCTGACAGGGGGCTTAGAAGTTACGTTCAATAAGCTGGCGACGGACGACCCTTGGACCTTGTCGCTCCCTCCTGGGAACGTACTCCTCCTCCTCCTCCTCCTCCTGCTCCTCCTCCTGAGGTGGTGGTCCAACGTCAGGTGGCAGTGCCTGAATCCTGTGGAGAGCCAGGTTGTGTAGCATGCAGCAAACTACGACAAATTGGGAGACCCGGTGCGGCGAATACTGCAGAGATCCGCCGGAACGATCAAGGCAGCGGAACCGCTGCTTGAGGACCCCAATAGTTTGCTCGATGATGTTTCTGCTCATTTAATGGCTCTCGTTGTATGCCTCTTCAGCAGCGGTCCTGGGCGCGCGGAGCGGGGTCATGAGCCAGGTACACAAAGGATAGCCTTTGTCCCCGAGTAGCCATCCTCTTGGGGGAGGCTGTGCCTCGAACATGTCATGCACAGTACTCTGCCGCAGGATAAAGGCATCGTGGCAGCTGCCTGGAAAGCGGGCATTGACAGCCAGGATGCGCTGCTTGTGGTCACACACCAGCTGCACATTGAGAGAATGGTAGCCCTTCCGGTTGTGATACTGCTCGCCATGCTCCAGAGGTGCCCGCAAAGCCACATGCGTACAGTCAATGGCGCCCTGCACCAAGGGGAAGGCCGCGAGTCTTGCAAATCACACTGCACGCTGATGCTGGCTCTCCAGGGCCATGGGGAAAGAGATGAATTGGCGTCTCCTTCTGAAAAGGGCATCGGTCACCTGGCGGATGCAGCGATGCACGCCGAACTGGGATATGTTAGCTATGTCCCCAGCAGCGGATTGGAAGGAGCCGGTGGCATAGAAGTTCAATGCCACCGTCACCTTCACTTCCACCGACAGAGACGTCCTGCACCTGAGCTTTGGACGCAGATCTCTGCGAAGCAGGTGGCAGATCTCTGCAACCACCTCCTTTCGGAATCTCAGCCTTCTTACACATCGCGCGCCACTCATGGTGAGGTAGGAGCGCTGCTGGCGGTATACCCTGACTGGGTAAGGCCTATGTTGCCGACGCCTGTTGCCCCCTCTGCCTCTAGCCAGGGCTGCCCCTCTGACCCCGCGTCTGCGAGCCCTACGCACATGGCGCTGAAACTCCGCGTTGGCACCCCATGCAACCCCCATCAAATGCTGGCAAACAGTCAAATTTCCAACAGGGCACTTGCAGCGCTTTGGCCTGAGTCCAAAAATACCTGAGCTATTGCTGCGCGAAACCAGTTAGCTCTCCTCCTTGTTGTGTGTCCAGAAATCCGTTGCACAAGAGTGTTTGCTGCAAAATGGCTGCCCTTTATACTGCAGGGTACGTGCCCTTTAATTTGCGCTCCCCGGGGCCCGCGTCGGCTGTGTTGCGTTCCATTTTACAAACGCTCTGGCCGCCAGCCGCACAATGGGGCGGTCCGACTGAAGTTTGGAATCGGGGCGCGCAAAGGGCGTTGCACGAGGATGTGACGTCATTTTCTGCGCGCGCAGCCGGGCGGGCGCTAAACTTTGCGCCGGCGCTAAGGGTCAACTTAATTTGGGGCGAGGCGCAAACTGCGCTGCGCCCGGGCGCTACACGCATAGCGCCCGAAATTCACTTCTCTTAAGGCGCTAACTGCTGGCGCAACCAACTGAATTTCTAGGCCCTGGTGTTAAACTGGTTACGGATTGGATCTGTATTGTAGATGGGCATGGTTACTGATAGTAAACTGTTTTAATAATTTAAAAAATCTCAACAATTTGGGACCTTATTTTAATTATTTAGCAAAGGGAAAGGAGTAGGTCAACTGTTAAATTTTACCTGGACTGCCCGTGAAAAGCATGGAGCTCGGTTGGCCTGGATGATTTGAATTGAGATACCAGTTCCATATTGAAGTTGAAAATGGTTCCATGTTAACCCATAGCCAATGCCCAAATTACCAGTTATTTAATTATTTGTAGGGACCATAGCTTAAAAATGCCTGGCGAGGATGTCAATGATTGAACAATGAACATGTTTGTCTGGCCTTTCTCAATCCACTATGTTAATGCAGGCATCAGCCTGTTGACTTTAAATGGTTAACATCTCTGGTATAATAGCAAAGAAATGAAGGTCATGCTAAAGAGGTTAAACTTTTGCCACTGACATTGCCAAGAGTAATTCCTAGGCATATATCTAACCAGTCTGAATAACAAATTGATAACTCACACAGGTGAGATGACGTTAGGTGATAACGGCATGCAGTGTTCCACCATTCTTTGAAAGATTTGCCAATGGATCTTCCATGAATTATGTGGCCAGATAATAAACACAATAATAGTGAGGTTGCTCTCATTTAAAGAAAAAACTCCTTCACACATGCAGTGCTTGGGAATTGTGGAGCTTTCAACTCCATGAATAAATAAATCCCCAATACTGATGAGAGAGACCCTCATCAATAACTCAATAATTAAGGGATTTAGACCTTACTAGAATGACAACTAATTTAGCTGTGTTACGTGATGTAAACTAGTTGATATTTTAACAGATAAATCTCCCTAAGAAATATTGGGTTACTGTAAAAAAAATCTGGCACAATTTGATCACAGAGCTTTGTATTCAATTACACACCTACACAGTAATCTTCTTAATACCAAGTTTCATTAAAAATCCCTTTAAATGCCACACATACCCAATGGTATTAAGAAGAAAGCAGTTCCATAAATCATACCTGTCCTCGTGTGAAAATATTTTGTGCATCTGCCATTCGCAATAAATGTCAAATCTTAAGAAACTACATGTGGTACATTTCTTATTTTCTCTTTGCTTGATATGTTACAAGATACATATTGAAAAGACTATCTCAGTATTTCGGAATTGACGCCTTAGTTGCATTCTTGTCCTTTACTGCTCCAGGAATATTTGAAATAGGTTTTATCAGGAAGATAATGATGATTTCATAAATGTCATTATGCTCCTATTTGGAATAAAAAGTCGTCGTGCTATTCTAGGGTATTTTTAACTCCTTATCCACCTCTCTACAGGTAAATTGCCAACATTTTGCATTCCTCACTACAACTTAAATGAAAACATATTTTCCATTGCTTGGTGTGTAATATAAAATAATAACTTAAAAAGTGCTATTGATTCTGATTGTCCAACTGTGCTTCACATGGGTAGCGAAGACATATGTAAGGAAGTGATGTATCCCAGATGATAAACTGTGGAGCATCACTGCGCTGCATAGCCCAAGCACTGGTGGGCAGAGATGCAATTTGAGATACTTTAGCTGCAAGATTGGTGATTTATTCACCACTTCTCTGTCCCTTTTCCAACATGTATTTTATTTGTTTTGTGCTGGGTCTTCTTTTCAACAGCATCTGATATTAATACTTTTTGTTGGCGTATTCATTGATTTTCATGGCATTTCGTGTTTCCAAAAAAATACTGAGAAACATAGTGAAAGACCAAGGCTCATAGTGTAGGTGAGCACCAAAGTTGAAAACAGTTAAAATAAAACACAGTTGAAATAAAAGGGAAACAGTGATTTAAAAGCCTGACAACTAAAGGAAGGAGGAAAGTCCGATGTAAGGAATGACAAACTTAAAAAAACTCTTGGAAATGATAAGTTAGAGTAGGAGAATGTGCAATGATTCCTGACTTCAACATAGTGGGGATTTAGGGAGACAAACAGTATGTAACAAGGTGTGTTTGTAGCTTCAGGGGAGTAAGAGGGAAGTTATTTGGGAACTAAGAATAAAATACTGTGGATGCTAGAAATCTGAAACACAATCAGAAAATGCTGGAATCACTCAGCAAGTCAGACAGCATCTGTGGAGAAGAGAGGAGCAGTGTAGGACATGTGGAATTACCTCTCGCTTCGTCCAACAGGTTATAGAGTTCAGACATGAGACTTATGAGAAATTACACCAGACACTGTAGGGGGTTTTGGCGTGTGTGCCCAGTCAGCTCTGTCCCTGACTGTCTCTGAACGGTTCGAATCGCTCCACACCACCTGGATTCTGGACACCGGACTTAGGTAAAGGCGGCGATATAGAAAATCGAGTAGACAAGTGGTTTGGTGCAAGAAAACCAATTTTTATTAAAAGGCTGAAAAAAACACAATACTACTGAGAATTACTGGTATAGTTACAGGCATAAACAGTTAATACACTTATATGGGAATGGGGAACACACGGCACATTGAGGGAAACAAATACATTAAAAATCCCCTTATCCTTATCCCACCCCCTATACCTAACTAGATTAAGCTATGAGGGGCCAGGAATTCATGCTCATCAATTCAAAACCTGTTGCTTTAGATGGTGGGGTTTGAAGTCCGCTCTTTCTGTCCTTTGGGGTATCCCATCGCCACGTGGTCACAGGGCGCGGCACTGAAGTTGTTTGTGTGAGGCACCCTCCCTTTTTCTCCGTTAACGTCTTCGTCGAGTACTTCGTCATGATGGGCCTTCTTCTCCTTTGGGCGGTCGCCGACGGTATTGCTGTGGTCGGGGGTCGGTTGGCGGTCTTCATCGTCTAATGATTTTGCTATCCATGCTTCGAACACCAGCTTATTCTTCCACTGGGCTATTACTGTCCATGTGACAAATGCCAGCTTATAACTAGGCCGTTTGTCTTGATTTTGCTACCCATTCTTCGAACACCAGCATATTCTTAAATTGGGGTTTTACTGTCCATGCATATGACGCCAACTTATTCACCAAACGCCAGCTTATAACTAGGCATTTGTTCCCCAACGCGTCTTTTCGCTGCCCTTCTCTGCTCTTATCGGTTTACCGTATTCTTCGTCTCGTCTCGTCTCGTCTGCCCGTTTGTGGCCTGTGTGTCCAGTGTGATTTCGAAATCGGGTCTCATTCTCCTCCCACATTGGGCCCTCGGTGTAGTAATGGGCGTCCTTGGTGTTGAGCGGCGCGGGGAGTGAGAAGAGAGCCCGCCACGAGGCCAGGGCACAAGAACGAGAGGCAGCAGGCCAAAAGCCAAACGATAAGAGGCCAGAGCAAGAGAGAGATCACTACCGATGGGCCTACAATTATACCCGATTTTTCGTTCCTTATCTGCGTGCCAAATCTGGTCAGTCCTTTGTCTAACTTTTGGCGGGCTCGTTTAAACTGATTACAGCCATTTACTTTAACAACTCCTGAAATGGTTGTCTCTGTGTTTTAATGGTTTCGATGTCCTGGCTGTTGGTTATGTATGAAACTTAATCGGGTTTCCTGACTCGATGGCTTCTGTGAGCTGTTACTGATTAAATATGCAGAAACCTGATGACCTTGATTGAGGCCCATTCTAACCTGATCTGTTTCAAGGCGAATGGAATGCATATTCTGTGTTTGCTTTAACTGTCTGGCTCCACAAAGTCTCTTCACAGATTTGTGCATTTTAAGTTTCAGGTTTGAAAAAGGTGCCTGCCTGTTTGCAGGGCCTTGCTTTAAAAATCCTGTACTTTTGGTCACGAGGTTGCAGAAGCCATTTTGGGTACCCGGTCTTTTCATAACTTGTCCATACAGGGTCCCTTTATCCATAACTTTAGGGAATGTGGGAATTTTGAGAACCCTACACTCCCCCCTGTTGATACTAAACTTGCTTTAAGTATCATCCTGATAAGGTGAGCAAAATTTCCGACCCTCCACAGTCAATCTTCCCCTGCAATTACCTGTCTAAGATACCCATGACACATGCATTTCCCATTCTGTAAAATGTAGTGTACATAAGCATACATAGTATAATTACAGTCGTTTACACACATCCAAGCATGGAGGGGGTCCAACACCTCTGCACCACTTGGTACACATCATCTTTATTACAAACAACACGTTGAAAATCTTTATTAAAAGCAATAAAAGGACATAAAAATACAATCTTTTATCAATGATACAAACAACAAATTCAAACAGGTGTATCTCCCTCCACCTTAACATAATGTTCCTTCCAGTTGAAAAAGGGTTTCGACCCGAAACGTCGACTCTAATTTCTCTCCACGGATGTTGCCTGGACTGCTGAGTTTCTCCAGCATTTTCTGTTGTTATTCCTTCCAGGTCCTTTGGCTTCGGAATTCTAGTATTTGACCTTTTCCCTTGCACTGAGTGCACACTATGTACAATACTATCCCCAACTGGCAAACCATGAGAATGTGGGAAGCCAGTCTGATCCACGAAGGGACCTCTATATTATTGAAAATGTCCCACCAGTGTGGAACTACAATGTCCAATATCTTAGCCCCTATCTCTACTGTTTTCTGCTCCAGAGTGTAAAAATGTTTCTGTGAAACTATAACTGCTTTGAGTATTTTGGTAAGGTGTTCTGGGAGAGGGGGAATTTCATAGCCGAAATGTGCTACATACTTCTGTAGGTTGGTAAAATTCTCTTTTACAGTGAGGTGAACAGTGGAGGGTTCAGGAATGGGGACAATTCTTTCCTGGGCCACTTGAACTTCTGCCTTGGGTTTAAAGCAGAAACTGCTGTCACTAACTGGACACCAGCTATGCTGTCCATGCTGGTAGGGGGCACACCTGTGGTTACACAATATGTCCCACCTCCTATATATGCTAACTGTGGGGGAACATGGCCTTGTGCCATTGCCTCCATGGTACAGTTTATAGGTTTTGCGCCAGCAGCTCTAAACCCACACTGTGGTTTTGAATAGGTGTTCAAGTGCTATGGACACAGAATTATGTGTGCTCCCCAGTTCTGGCACCCCAAGAGGTCCGTACCTGCCATAGCGTGCTCCCACTTTATGACATAAGGTGGGGCCGCTGTGAAATGGATGTGTGCACCCCCTTGAATGACTCCAATGTCCTCTACCCTGTATATCGGTGCAGGTCGGGCTGTCCTACCCATGACCGGCATCCTAACTACTATACCCATGATGGTGTGGTTGGACCGTCCACAATCCAATGGGACTGGGTAGGCTTCGGAAGCTAGCCAGAGTTGGCATGGGCTTAATGCATTCTGAAATGGATGGAGGGCTGCGAGGTGTTTGTTGCTGATCCAGGAGGGGACTAAACCCTGTTTTAAATCCTCCAGATTACTGCGGCCCTCGCCCAGCAACCACGCCCCGTACAACACGCACACCTCGTTCTGCGCAGCCTGGTCAGAAGCATTTCTATCCTCCCTTATGAGTGTATTCACGGTCTTTGCATGCTTCTTCAGCTCGGCTATAATTTCTTTTAAATGGACCGCCATGGCCTGGTCCTCATGTAAGTCCGAGCACACTACATTGTTCTGATCCATCAGGATTTTCTTTAACTGAGTTTTTAAACTGTTTATCTGGGTCAATAATTCTATGTCATCTAAACTGTTTATGACAGAGTACCCAGTGTTCAACGCAGTAAAAACATCATTCCATGCTCCCCTTCTTTGCCTCCCTGTATTACCCAAAAACTCATGGGGTGTGGTGTACATTTCGGTTTTGTCGACATTGGCAAAATCGAACTCGTAAAATTTTCTGAACATGTCCTTTAATAGGGCCTGGTATAGCTGCTCTGTCTCTTTGGGACACCGCTCCAGTAAGTGTACCTCGGTGAGATTTAAAATCACGGAGGCTACCGCGTAGTGTACCCCCTGGTACAGCACCTGATCCGTAGGCACTAGTGCCAACCCATTCCCTGGTCCCTTGGTGGTGGCGGGGCACCCTTCCCTGTGTGTCCTCACTGCCTGATTCATGGGCAGGGGCTTTCGGGGGCGGGTCACAAGCTCAGTGGCATTGACTGGGATCGGGTAGTATGGGACCGCGCACGCCTTCAGGCTGGTATCCCACTTCATCCCCTCCCTGGCATCTTGCCACTGCCGGTGGAAAATGATGGATATGCCTGTGGGGCAAACCCTCTCTGACCCCTACATACAGACATAAATCCCTTGATCCAGTTCCCTCCACTTGTCCCAACACACAACTAATCCCCCGTGAGTCCCTGTAATCGTCTGGTGGGTGTTGTTCCCCAACTGTTCCCACTCGACTGCGGGGTTTCTCATATCTTTGCTCAGCTTTCTGAGCCACCACCACCTATCCAAAGGAATGTGTCCCTTGCACGTTAAACATACACGCTTCCCTACGGTGACGCTAATCCTTGTGGTAACGACCTGTAATCTGGGGCACAGGAGGGAGGCCTCCCCGTACGTGAACCCGGTCTTGCTGGAGTACTGAGACGAATTGGACCCCAGCCACCCTGGCCACCTTCCCTCGTGGACATAGACGGCAGTCTCCTCCATGTCCTGTTCGCCACTTCCATTGGTTACTATAGGTGCTCTCTCTCCTGAGCACCCATAGATGTGGGATTCCTCCACGCCACCTCGCTTTCCAATGCTCAGTCCTATCAGGGCGAGTAGGAGTACGGCCCCCTTCATCCTGAAACTTTTTCTGCAAAAGATACAAGAGCATATAGCCAGGTCCCCAGGAGATTCTCTGGCTTGGGTGAAGCATAGCCGGGTCTCGCGACCTGGACTCAAATACACACACTCTTAGCAGATTATTACTTATTTAAAACTACCCATCACCTTATTTAATACTTAAGCTAAACACCCAAACTTAAAAATAACTAAACTTAAATTATCTTAACTTACATTACCCAAACTATATACATCCGCCGCCCATCTCTGGGTGGCCAGCCTAATTCCTGTTTGGGCTGCGGCACACCGCTCCCTTTGGCGTGACCACACTGTCCTGCACTTCCGGTCCCTCGCAGCCTGTGGCTGCTGGCTGGGGACCTCTGTCTTTGGACTTACCCCTAACTCGGGAGGCTGTCCCTTTTAAAATGGGGAACCGGTGACCAGGGTTTCCTTGGCTGGGGCGTCCGTGGGGACCTTCTAGGGACTTTGGCGGGTGGGGTTTTCTTGGCTGGTGGGCCTTTAACCCGAACCGCTGTCCCCTCCGGTGCGGTCTGTGGGCTTACCACTGCCGCTGGCAGGGGATCTTCTTCCTCAGGCTTTACCTCTCCTGAACCTGGGCTAGAGGCAGGTAACTCTTCGCAGCCTGTTGCTGCAGGCTGAGAGTCTCCGCCCCCAGGTCCCAAACCTGGGTCAGGGGCGGGGTTTTCACCCTCGGGTCCCTCCTCCTCTAAACCTGGGTCAGGGGCGGGGTTTTCGCCCTCGGGTCTCTCCTCCTCTAGATCCCAGAAGAGTGGGGGAGTATCCCAATCGGTGGGTGGGATGGCCCCTCCCCTTAAACAAGCCACAGCGCCTGCCTGTGCAGCCTGTGAACTTGTTCCCGCTGCAGTCTGAGGATCTCTATCCTCAGACCTTACCCCAACTGACTGCTTTCTCGTCTCGGGTTTAAACAGTTTACACTGATTAATATGGAACCATTTGGTGCGACGAGGCATCTTAATGGCGTAAACCATGGGGCTTGCCTTGTCTACAATGCTGTAGGGCCCCATGTATAGCGGTTCTAAACTTCCTACCCGAGCATAGTTCCTCACTCGTGGTGTTTTCAGGGTTCTAGCAGCAATTGGTTGCTCCAATGCTGCTTTCCCATGTTCCCAGCCGCCTGCCCGTGGACCTGCTTAAGGTGCTCGAAGAGGTTTTGGGTGAACCTGTCCCGGTTTTCCTCTCTGAGCTGACCTTCGGTGAGCACTGGGGCTAGTACATGGGTGGGGATCCGCATAACCCTGCCAGTCATCAGCTCGTGCGGGGAATACCCCGTGCTTTTCGACTGGCTGGCCCAGATCCCCATGAGGACCAGCGGTAGGACCTCTGCCCATTTTTGAGGCGAGTCCACCGTCTCCTTCCTTAACATTTCTTTTAAGGTCCTATTCATTCTCTCCAGAATCCCTGATGACTGTGGGTTGTGGACAACGTGCCACTTCCCCTCGATGCCTAGCAGCATAAGGGTATTCTGCATTACCTGCCTGGTAAAATGACTCGCTTGGTTGGACTCCACATACTGCGGTAGCCCCCATCGCGAGAACACTTCCCGGATCAGGATCCTGGCCGTACCCAGAGCTGTGGCCATTCTGCCGGGGAAGGCTTCTACCCATTTGGTGAACATATCCACCAGGACTAGGCAGTACTTATAGCCTCCCTGGGCAGTGGGTAGGGGCCCGATGTAGTCGACCTGTATCGACTGCCATGGTCCCTCTACCCTCCTGATGTGTCCCATGGGTACCTTCCTTTTATGGGGGCCAGGGTTATTAGCAGCGCACACCAGACAGCCGGCGCAGAACTCGCGGGCATCTTCCCTGAGTCCTGGCCACCATCCCGCCTGTTCCACCCACTGCCAGGTGGCCTCAGGCCCGGGATGCCCCACTCCTGGACCCTCATGGGCCAGTTGAAGGAATTACCTCCGGTGCTGTTGCGGCACAACCCACTGTTCCCCCCTGAACAGCATGCCTTCTTTTACGGAGAGGGCTGCTGCACCGTAAGGGCCCTCTACACTTTATCCCTCAATCACTGCGTTGAGGACGGCTTTGAGGATGTGGTCTTAGGCTTGGACCGTCTTAAGGTCCGGGGCTACAGCTACCCCTGCACTCCCTTGTGTCCCGTCCCTACCTCTGACTGCTGCCATGGGTCTGGACCCATATGGGTCCCAGAAAGAACCTGTGCGGGCACCCTCCTTGGCCAGCATGTCAGCCTGCCGGTTACCCTGACTACGGGGTTCTGTGGAGGAATGGGCCTTCACCTTGTGAATGAAGACCTCCCCTTCCTCCCCCACCGCCGCCAGTATTTTCTCCAGCAGGGGTTTTACTGTGAGGGCTCTCCCATCGGCGGAGGTGTATCCACGGCGGGACCAGATGGCTAGGTACTCCGTGCACGAATTGCAGGTAAACATGCTGTCTCAGCAAATCGTGTACGGGGTGGGGAAGATTTCGGGGTGAGTAATGACGTACACTACCGCGGGCAGTTCAGCCTGCTGGGCGCTCATGGTGCTGGGGAGCTTAATCACCAGGGCAATGTTTGCCGCTGGGTCATAAACTCCACACCCCGTAAGTCCCTCGCCAGCAGATACCGTGCTGGAGCCGTCCACATAGATCTCGCGGCCTGTGGGATGTATCCCGGTCCGTAAACCTATGTCCACTTCCCAAACTCCTTCTATGGAACACCGGTGGGCTGTTCCAGGATATACCAGGTTGGCTGCGAGCTTTGGCTCACAGAGACCCTTCACTTTAAGATCCATCTGTGAGAGGAGCAGGGTCCAGCGGGCAAGGCGGGCACTGCTCACCGTTCCATCCTTGATCCTCCCATCCAGAAGCATCTGGGTGGGTGTGTGATGGGTGAGGAGGGTGATGGGAGAGGTGCCTGTGAAGATCAGTGATCTTTTCACAGCCCAATGTGTGGCCACGAGGTGCTGCTCACAGTTGGAGTAGCTCCTCTCCACCTCCGTGAGTGTCCTGGAGGAGTAGACCACCAGCCTTAGCCTGCTGTGCCGCTCTTGGAGCAGCACAGCACTCAGGCTATCCCCGTTGGCTGCTACCTCCAGGAAGAACTCTTTCCCCCCAATCGATGGCCCCTAGAGTTGTTGCGGTCTGCAGATCCTCCTTGAGCCTGACAAATGCTGCCTGGCAACCCTCATCCCAAACCCACTCCACTCCCTTGTGTAGGAGTCGGAGCAGAGGGGCTGCTGTGGCTGCATAGTCTTCAATGAAGTCTCTACAGTATCCGGTTAGCCCTAAAAATGACCTTGTTGAGTCTGTGTGTCCCAGTTATGTTTAGGATCAATCACTGGACACAGACAACAAGAATAACTTTTAACAGGTCTTTACTATTCAGAGGTCAGGGCTGAACTGCCCAGCAAATCCTTACAAAACACTTATATACCGGTGTGGTCACCACCGGTATTACATTATACAGCAGCCAAGAGAAAGTAGTACATCTCTTAAAGTAGTTCTCTTAAGGTGGAACAGGTTACATACACCACAATCCTCCCTTTTTAGCTTAACAGTTATATCCCCATTTAACATAACATAATAACATATATACAACTTCATGCAAAACAGTTCAAAGATTCAGTCTCTGAGGAGGCCTCCTGATTCGAGTTGGATAACGCCTTTCAGGGGTCTCTGATTCTCGTTGTTGGGGTGACTCATCTAGTTGGTCTCTTATGGATTGGACATCATCATCAGGTACATTCACTTCTGAGGTAGATGCTTCAGGTTCACTAACTTCTTCCACGGTTGTCTCTGCCGTAACCATGGGTTCGACCCTTGTTCTCGATTCTACCAGTTGGTCAGCATGACGCCGTATTACATTTTCACCAACATCTACCGTGTACATCAGGGGTCCTTGTCTGGCCCGAATTGTTCCAGATTGCCATTTCTCATTTTTATAATCCCGGGCTAACACTGGTTGTCCTATTTCGAAACTCCGAGTGGTCTTGTTATTTATATGCTGGAACTGTTTGTTTTCAACTTCCCTCCGCACATTTGGTTTTAACAAGTCCAACCTGGACCGCAACCTCCTGTTATAGAACATCATGGCAGGACTTTGGTTTGTCACTGCATGGGTGGCGTTTCGATATGCCAGTAGGAATTTGTCCACCTTGTGTTGTAGTGGAATCTGATCTTCGCTCATGGCCTTTATCGCTTTTTTGAACGTTTGTACAAATCTCTCGGCCAACCCGTTTGTAGCTGGATGATATGGGGCAGAGGTATAATGTTTCACCCCATTTTTCTTCATGAATCTCTGGAATTCTTCTGACACGAACTGCGGTCCGTTGTCTGAACATATTTGTTCTGGCAATCCATTTCTTGCAAATATCGTTCTTAACACCGCGATCGTCTTTTCCGAGGTAGTGGTAGTCATCTTAATCACTTCTGGCCATTTAGAATGTGCGTCCACCGCAATTAAAATATGGAGTCCATGAAAGGACCAGCAAAGTCAATATGTACACGTTGCCATGGGGTTGAAGGCCATTCCCATGGATGCAGCAGTGCAATCGGAGGTGCATTTTGCACTTTTTGGCACCCTGAGCAGCTTTTCGTCAGCTCCTCTATCTGTTGGTCGATACCCGGCCACCACACATAAGCCCTAGCAAGGCTTTTCATCTTGACTCCCCCCAGATGACATTCATGCAGTTCCTTTAGAACTCTCTCTCTTAACTTAGGAGGAATAATCACCCTTGTTCCATACATCAATGTTCCTTGACAGACGGACAGCTGTTCTCGTCTTGCTGAGAATGCCGGTAACAGTGGATCACCATGTGCTGGCCATCCCTTCACTGTCACTTCGTAGACCCTGGACAGTGTCGGGTCGTTCCTGGTTTCTCTTTCAATACTTGCATTGGTGACTGGTAAACATTCGATGATGGTCGAGTGAAATAACACAACAGGGTCAACCGTCGGTGCCTCCTCCTCTGTAGGTAGTGGCAGGCGCGACAGCCCATCAGCATTACCATGCTGCTTTGTACCTTTGAATTCTATCTGATATTGATGTGCCCCTAGGAAAAGGGACCATCTCTGGAGTCTCTGTGCTGTCATCACTGAAACACCCTTCTTAGGGTTAAAAATGGATACCAACGGCTGGTGGTCTGTCAGAAGCGTAAACTTTTGGCCCTGCAGGTAATGATTAAACTTCTTTACTCCCCACACAAGGCTGAGAGCCTCCCTATCTATCTGAGCATAGTTGCGCTCAGCGGAGGTCAATGACCTGGATGCGAATGCAACTGGCCTCTCCTGGCCATTTGGCAACTTGTGTGAGAGTACTGCCCCAATACCATATGGAGAAGCATCACAAGCCAAACGAATAGGCAGCGTTGGGTTGAAGTGAGCCAACACTTCCTCTGAGGTGATCAATGCCTTGCTTTCGCGAAAGGCCCTCTTACAGTCCTCGCTCCACTTCCATGGTACTCCCTTCTGCAAAAGAGCGTTCAGCGGGTGCAGCACCGTGGATAAATTTGGCAGAAACTTATGGTAATAGTTAATCAACCCTAGAAACGACCTCAATTGGGATACATTATCCGGAGTGGGAGCCTTCACAACAGCTTTGATCTTGTCAGGAGACTTATGAAGCCCCTCCTGGTCAATGACATGACCACAGTACGAGATCCGCTTCTGAAAGAATTCACATTTCTGGCGATTAACTCGAAGACCATATTCTTTCAATCTGGTGAGCACCAGTTCCAAGTTTGCAAGGTGTTCCTCGTCATCATCTCCTGTAATCAGAATATCGTCCAGGTAACATTGTGTACCTGGAATTCCCTGTAATACCTGCTCCATGGCCCTCTGCCAAATTGCCAGAGCCGATGCCACTCCAAAAACCAGTCTATTATACCGGTACAAGCCTCTATGCGTGTTGATCGTGAGATACTGGCGTGACTCTTCCTCAACTTCCATCTGTAAGTACGTCTGCGCCAGGTCTATCTTGGTGAAGTGTTTCCCGCCAGACAACGAAGCGAAGATATCCTCAATACGCGGAAGCGGATACTGCACAGTGATCTTGAAATCTCCACAGATGCGATCCTTCCCCGGTTCCCCCGGCTTGTTGCTCGATGAACGCTTCATGACGGGGACAATGGGCGTGGCCCACTCACTCCAGTCTACCTTAGACAGTACTCCAGAACGTTCTAGCCCTTCCAGCTCAGCTTCCACAGCAGGTCGTATTGCATAAGGTACCGGTCTGGCTTTAAAAAATTTCGGGTTTGCATGTTCTTCAACCTTGATGTTTGCCGTAATTCCTCTCAGTGTTCCCAGTCCCTGTTGGAACACCTCTTTAGCATTGTCCAATATTCTGGACAATCGTTTAGGTTTGACATCTTTTGTACCGGAATCTACCGTTAGTGCTTTTAAGGAATGCCAGTCCATATTCATTTTCCTAATCCACTCCTGTCCCAGTAGTGGTGGACCTCCCTCAGGTAGCACATATAAGTCCATTCCTCGGCTTTCTTTGCCCTTGTGGACCACCTTTACCTCTATCTTCCCGATGGGGTATACTCTTTGCCCCGTGTATGTTTTCAATACAATCTCCGTATCCCGTAGGGGAATATGTGGGAATAACCTTTTGTAATCTTTCTTATTCATGACCGTCAATGCCGATCCAGTGTCCAATTCCATCTTCACTTGGACTCTTGCTATCTGAAGTGTGACCCAAATTGTTTGGAGGTCTTCTTCCTTACCAACATTGTGTACTCTTAGACTACCCAGTTCATTACTGCTGGAGTCTGAATCTGACTTCTGTTCGTTCGAACTGTTCTCTGTCACCTTGTGTACCTTTCTGTACTTTTCCTGTGGTGACTTTTTGTTGCTGGTCTTCTTTCCTGACCGGCATACTTTAGCTATGTGACCAAGCCTGCCACATTTTCTGCATTCCTGATTTTTGAACCAGCACTGGTTCTGATCGTGCATTGTCTTTCCACAACGATAACATTTTACTATACTCAGGACCATTTGATTGGTGCTGAGTTCGGTGACCGTAGCTGCATTTCCGCAGTGCCTCTCGCTGCGGCTTCGTGCGATGCTGCAATAGTGACAGCTTTATCAAGCGTAAGCTCATTCTCCTCAAGCAGTCGCTTTTGTGTTCCTTCTTTTAACAATCCACACACAAATTTATCTCTCAGCGCATCTGCTAGTCCTGTTCCAAACTGACAGTACTTTGCTAGCTTACGCAGTTCAATTAGAAATTCAGCGTTGCTTTCGTCTTTCAGCTGCGTTCTTCTGTAAAATTTAAATCGTTCCGCTATCATCAGCGGCGTGGGGTTTAAATGATCTTTCAGGACAGTAACAATATTCGTGAAAGTCTGATCCGCCGGTTTATTTGCTGATAGAAGGTGCTTCAATAGCCCGTATGTTTTCGCACCCATTGAGCTTAATAAGGTTAGTGCTTTCTCATCACTTGGTAGCTTATTTGCTTTACAATACACTTCCATGCATTCTACATACGTGGTCCAATCTTCGATATCGCTATCAAAGGTATTAATGCTCCCATGTTTAGGCATCCTTGCAATTTTTCTTTTTCTCAAAATGGCGGCTTCCCACGCTTGTCTTCTTCCCCCGCCTACTAAAATGACAGCTTCCCGCGCTTGGCGGTCTTTCCCGCGCTCGTTTTCTTCCCCCGCCGACTACAATGGCGGATTCCCGCGTTTGCCTTCGTCCCCCGCTGGCTGCAATGGCGATTGCCTTGCTGCTGCCGTTCTCGCCTCCCCAGCGGTTCTCACTCCCCAACACTGCTTTGCCTCGCAGCCCCGCTTGCAGCCCAGTCCTTTACACCGGCTGCGTTTAAATTCTCCGCGGCTCTCGTGCCTTAAGCTTCTCAACTCCCCGACGCTGCTTTGCCTCGCAGCCCCACTTGCATCCCAGTCCTGTACACCGGCTGCATTTGAGTTTTCCGCAGCTCTCGAGCCTTAAGCTGCCCCAGTCGCTGCGCCTCTCGGCCTCGATTGCAGCCCGGCCCTTTCTACCGGCCGTGGTCGAGCTCTCCGCCCTTATTCCTCCGTTTTCCCTCCCCTACTCCACAGCCAACGCGGCCGACTTTCTGCTCGTGTCGCTGATCGGCTTACCCACCACCGTGGTAGAAGGGATGATCACTGCCTGTCGCTGATGGAGGGCTTCGTGGTCAGAATTCTTTTTCTTTTTAACCCGGGTTCTCCATGCCTCCTGTGCGATGGTGCTCAGCAGGATGATGAGGGCGGATGCCTCTTCTCGACGCCCGTTCTGAGGACGAAGCTGCCTTGGATGTAAAACTGCCGCAGGGTAAGATCGGACTCGTCGCCACTGTTGAGTCTGTGTGTCCCAGTTATGTTTAGGATCAATCACTGGACACAGACAACAAGAATAACTTTTAACAGGTCTTTACTATTCGGAGGTCAGGGCTGAACTGCCCAGCAAATCCTTACACAACACTTATATACCGGTGTGGTCACCACCGGTATTACAGTATACAGCAGCCAAGAGAAAGTAGTACATCTCTTAAAGTAGTTCTCTTAAGGTGGAACAGGTTACATACACCACAGACCTCACACCCGTGACTGTGTTGGGGACAGGTAACTCCTGTACCGCCTCCCTCCTAGCCTTATCTATGTCCCTTTCCCCAGCGCGTACGGTCAGGCCAAGGAATTTCACCTCCTGCTGGCCGATCTGCGCTTTCTTTGGGTTTACTTTATAACCCTCCTGCCTGAGCAGCTCCAGTAATTCAGCCAGTAGTGGGCCATGCTCCTCTCTCGAATCCGTGAACAGGAGCAGGTCATCCACATACTGTGCTAACTGTCTGAGATGACTGAAACCCTTTAAACTGTTCACGATGCGCTGATGGAAGATGCTGGGGCTGTTGTGGAAGCCCTGAGGCAAACAGTTCCACGTGTACTGTTGCCCTTTAAACGTAAAGGCAAACTTGTACTGATCCTCCCTCCTTAAATGGATGGACCAAAACCCGTTGGAAATATCCAGCACCGTGAACGTGGTCGCGGATGCTGGGATACTTCCTATCAGGTTGGCAACTGCTGCTACCGTGGGTGCACAGGCTGGGATGTTATTGTTGAGCACCCGGTAGTCCACCGTGGCCCTCCAGGAATTGTCCGGCTTTCTAACCGGCCACAGTGGAGAGTTTACGTGGGTGGCTATTGGCCTCAAGACTCCCTGCTGCACTAAGGAGGACATGGCTGCTTCCATGTCTGGCTCCGCTTCCCTGGGGAAGTTGTACTGTTTCTGTGGTCGGGCCATGGGGTCCCCGTCTACGCTGACCTCAAACCCGTTGACCCTCCCGCAGTCGTGTTTGTGCGTGGCAAATGTGGCAAGGTGGGCGTGCACAAATGCCTGGAACTCCTTTAGGGTATTACTAACCATGAGCTCGAGGTTATAACCCTCTTTGGGCTTCATGGTGCACAGGGTCCCCTTCCCTTCTTTACCTGGGATGACCACTAGCTCGCCGTCCTTTCCTGTACTTGCCCCCCATAGGCAATGATTCCTTAACTCTACCAGGATCCCGTGGCCTACAATAAAGTCGGCTCCCAGGACCCCTCTTCCACCCTCCACTTCCCATGTCATCAGGACAGAGGTCCACTTTGAGCAGAGTGGTCCTAACCGAATGGCGAGTGGGATGGAAAACGCGCCAGCCTGTTCTTTGCCTGTGAATCCCGACAGACTGTATGGGACCCCGTTAGATAGAGGCGAGGTGGTGGGGTTATCTGAATGGACCACGGTGCATGATGCCCCCATTCCAAGCGATAGGTCCCCTTCACCTTTTCTACCTTCATCTCCACGAGGGGTCTCTTCCATTCATCGTACCAAAGGAAACACAGCTAAACAGGTTGCACTGGCCCTAGTCATGGCTGTGGGTTGGATGGGGCTGATGGGGTCAGAGCACCGGTAGCGGCTGCTGCTCTCCTGTGGTCAATAAGGACCTCATGGTGTCCAAACATGGCTCGACCGTGGCGGGAGGGATTCCTGCCTCTGCCTTTTGGGCTGGGGCTGTGGAATTATTTTCCTTGTTATCTTTCCAAGGGTTTTTGCATTCCTTCCTCCAGTGGCCATCCTTCCCACACCCATTGCAATTCATCTTAGTGCTAGAAAGGTTATTCCCTTCCTGATGCCACTCCTTCCTACCCTGCCCGGGTTTTACCTCATGCACCTTCCCCTTAGGTGGGTGTGCATCGGATCTCCTACCGTTCTTATAGGCTAGGGTCAGCTGTCTGATCACCGTAAGTTCGGTGGTCTGGGGATTCTTGGGGTCGATCCAGACTTCCGCCTTGGCCCGGACCTGTGGCAAGCTGTTTGCCACCAGGCAACAGAGCCAATGGGCCAACCGACCCTGGTTTAGGAATGCCCGATTAGGTGCCCCAGGACAGGCGCTCCTATAAACCGGCCATAACCTGTCCGCGAAAGCCTGCGAGGTTTCCCCTGTGAGCTGGATGGTCTTCTCCACACGGGAGAAAGGACTTCCCTCATTCATTCCCATGGCCTCCAGAACCTCATCCCTGAGCTCCTCATACCCGCACTGCCCCTTCTTACACTCGTCAGAGAGGGATTGGAGGAGCCTACTTTCCAGGGAGAATAGCAGCATTTTGGCCTGCTCAGTGCCATCGCAGTCATTGATGCTGGCTGCCTGCTCTACTTCCCTGAAGTGGATCGAGGGGTCCCCTTTTTTGGAGAGCTTTGGGATATGGCTCACCATAGCCCTAAGCTGTTGGGTGCTATAGGGTAATACGAACTGGTTTTGAAGGGGTCCCTCATCGTCACCATTGACGGGTGGGCCGAACCTCCAATGCCGGGCCGGGCACATCGGTCCCGGCTCTGGCCTCTCCGGCGGGGGTTGTTCCACCTCCGCTCCCACCCCTGACTCCGCCCCCCCTTGCTGCCAGACCACACTGAAACCTGGTGCTACGGGTGGCGGTCGGGAGACCTCCTGTTCCTCAACCTGGTCATCCCTGGGCACTACCAGTGATGTTTGCACCGTTCTCCCCTCGTTCCCTATAAAATCCGCCTGGCCTGCCTTCGGGCTTATGAGGCACACCATGCCTTTTGCCTTCCTCAGGGCCAGACCCAGATTTTCTATCTGTTCCTTGCAGGGGCCATGATCTGCATCTTCAAACCCCTGTTCGCTCACTAGCTTGTAAGCTGCCTTTACCTCTTTTACTTTCTCCTCCTGTTCTCTAACTTGTCTTGCTAGGCGGGCGTTCTTTTCCCGCAACCTCAACTCGTTATCCTTAGCTTCGGTGACTTGGCACTGTAGGTATTCCAACTTGGCCTTATGTTCTCCCATTAAATGTACCCTTTCCTTATTCAGGGCCTGCAATGCTGCCATTAACTTTGCCCCTGCTAGAGCCTTGACCTGGATCTCCAGGGCTGACTCCTTTAACTCGACTGCCTGTGCTGCAACGAGCCTGTCCAGAAGCTGGACCTGCTTTTAAAGCACATCAGCCAGATTGCCTTCTCTAGGGATTTCTTGTGCTCCCTCCCTTCTGTCCACTTAGCTGCGGCATCTACCGGATGCCCAACCCTTAACAGATTGGTGATCCACTTCTTTGTGATATTCACCTTACTAAACGCATAATCAGAAATCCTTTCCTCCATCATGGTATGCTCATCCGAAACATTGTCTACTGTATCGCACCCCTGTTGCCGGAGTCCTGCTGCAGTCGCCATTTCTGTAGGGGGTTTTGGCGTGTGTGCCCAGTCAGCTCTGCCCCTGACTGTCCCTGAGCGGTTTGAATCACTCCACACCCCCTGGGTTCTGGACACCAGACTTAGGTAAAGGTGGTGATACAGAAAAATCGAGTAGACAAGTGGTTTGGTGTAAGAAAACCAATTTTTATTAAAAGGCTGAATAAAACACAATACTACTGAGAATTACTGGTATAGTTACAGGCATAAACAGTTAATACACTTATATGGGAATGGGGAACACACGGTACATCAAGGGAAACAAATACATTAAAAATCCCCTTATCCTTATCCCAACCCCTATACCTAACTGGATTAAACTATGAGAGACCAGGAATTCATGCTCATCAATTCAAAACCTGTTGCTTTAGATGGTGGGGTTTGAAGTCCGCTCTTTCTGTCCTTTGGGGTACCCCGTCGCCACGTGATCACAGGGCGCGGCGCTGAAGTTGTTTGTGCGAGGCACCCTCCCTTTTTCTCCGTTAATGTCTTCGTCGAGTACTTCGTCACGGTGGGCCTTCTTCTGCTTCGGGCGGTCACCGACGGTATTGCTGTGGTCGGGGGTCGGTTGGCGGTCTTTACCGTCTAATGATTTTGCTATCCATGCTTCGAACACCAGCTTATTCTTCCACTGGGCTATTACTGTCCATGTGACAAATGCCAGCTTATAACTAAGCAGTTTGTCTTGATTTTGCTACCCATTCTTCGAACACCAGCATATTGTTAAATTGGGGTTTTACTGTCCATGCATGTGACGCCAACGTATTCACCAAACGCCAGCTTATAACTAGGCATTTGTTCCCCAACGTGTCTTTTCGCTGCCCTTCTCTGCTCTTATCGGTTTACCGTATTCTTCATCTCGTCTGCCCGTTTGTGGCCTGTGTGTCCTGTGTGGTTTCGAACTGGGGCCTTGCTCTCTTCCCGCGTTGGGCCTTCAGTTTAGTAATGGGCGTCCTTGGCGTCGGGGAGTGAGAAGAGAGCCCGTCACGAGGCCAGGGCACGAGAATGAGAGGCAGCAGGCCAAAAGCCAAACGATAAGAGGCCAGAGCAAGAGAGAGATCACTACCGATGGGCCTACAATTATATCTGATTCTTCATTCCTCATCTGCGCGTCAAATCAGGTCAGTCCTTTGTCTAACTTTTGGCGGGCTCGTTTAAACTGATTACAGCCATTTACTTTAACGACTCCTGAAATGGTTGTCTCTGTGTTTTAATGGTTTCGATGTCCTGGCTGTTGGTAATGTATGAAACTTAATCGGGTTTCCTGACTCAATGGCTTCTGTGAGCTGTTACCGATTAAATATGCAGAAACCTGATGGCCTTGATTGAGGCCCATTCTAACCTATTCTGTTTCAAGGCGAATGGAATGCATATTCTGTGTTTGCTTTAACTGTCTCGCTCCACAAATTCCCTTCACAGATTTGTGCATTTTAAGTTTAAGGTTTGAAAATGGTGCCTGCCTGTTTGCAGGGCCTTGCTTTTAAAATCCTGTACTTTTGGTCACGAGGTTGCAGAAGCCATTTTGGGTACCCTGTCTTCTCATAACTTGTCCATACAGGGTCCCTTTATCCATACCTTTGGGGAATGTGGGAATTTTGAGAACCCTACAACACACGGGTTCTGCCTTTAACCTTTTATTGTTCCTAAGACAAATTCAAAACCCCAGCCACTATTCGAGCAGTACCCCAATAAAATTACAGGAAATCATACATACAACCACCCTCAGATGATCAGTCCAGTATCCATTGATTGTAGGCCACTTCCTTTCAACTGCAACAGCTCTTCGAGATGAGATGATCGGCCAGGCCCTCCTTCTGACTGCCATGCTGATATCTTTTAGTCACTGGGCTGGATTTTGTCAATGGGGACGTGATGGAGGCAGGACTCCCACTTTTTGGGTTGTAGTCTCGCCTCCATCAACTTGTGGCCAACCCAGTGTGAAGCTGTCAAACACTGACAATCTGTCTTCTAACTTGAGTCCTTCTACTCGGACTCAGTTAGAGATATCTCCAGACCAGAAAGCAGAATGCTGCAACAGCGGCCATTCTGCTTTCTGTGCCGGTGAACTGAGGGACTCCCGAGAACTGAAGGAAGGAAGCCTGCAGGAGAAAGTAAAGGTAAGTAAAACTTATTAAATACACTTACCTCACACACTTACCTCTGCACACATGCACCCATCACTCACCTGCACAATGGACATCTCGACCCCTCCAACCCCTTCAGTCCAACGGTCCGCCTCGCTAACTTGTCGTGGTTTGGAGCCGGCGGGAAGTCCACACTTCAGGGCTAAAAATAGGGATTAGTCAAAAAATTGCCTGTTAACTACCTGTTAACAGGCAGTTAATTGGCACAATCCCCTTCCCGCCTCGGGGAGGCGGCTCCCAACACAGGTCGGATACCCACCTCCTGGGACATTGGCATGGAGGCGGGTTGGGGGTGGAATGGGTTCTTGACCCCGATTCTGCAATTTTCCCACCACTCCCGCCTCCAAACCCGTCTCCACAGGGCTTGGAAATTTGAGCCCATTGTCTTTTATACAGTTTTCCTTGCCTTTCTCAGTACATCAATCATTCAGAGATTGTGAGAGGTGTTCCTTTAATGGTGGACCTGAGTTGTTTGAGCTGTCAAACTTCCACACCCACACATCCTGTGTGGTTACCCGTTAGCTGCCTTTTTCAAAGCTGCCTTTATCAGATGTGGCAGTAAATTTCATGTGTTACGTTGCATCCTGTACTTCAGAACTCCCAAGGAATAACTCCTCCCTTTAGCCACCAAAAGTCATTCCCAAACCCTGTGGCCTGTTCGTTGTAAACACGAAGGGCTCGATTTTCATTGAGCCGTGGAGTCAGGCTTGGAGGTGTGCGGGGGGTTAAAATCACAAAAACTGGTGGGCGGGACACCCCCCCGCTTGGTTCCCGACTCCGAGCAATTTTAACTCAGGCGTGTCTGATGGTCCCGACTCCATCCCGCATCCAACAGGCGGGACTGGTCTTTAAGGCCCTTAATAACCACTAAATGGCCTCTATAATCCTATTTTAAAAGGCCCTTGCAAATTTAACCCTTTTCCCACGTAAAACACGCCTGCTGATTAACTTATTGTGGTTTGCAGCCCAGCGCTAAATGTGCTGCTGAGTGGCTGTAAGCTCAGCAGGCGGCCCAGGTTCATATGAGGCTAACACGAATTAAAGCTAGTCAGTACTTCCTAAAAGCAGTCTGCACCTCTTAAAGGGGAGGAGCATTCTGGCTGCAACAGGTGATTCAACTGGCTGGAGAACTGAGTCTGAGCAGCAAAACGTACTACTGATGGCACAACAGGGGAGAGAGCTTGCTCCAAGGTCCTCGGATGCAGCACTGCAGGCCTTGGAGGAGAGAGGTCCTGTTTCCACTGGGGGCCAGGAGGCCCACCAGGCAAATTTGGAACAGGCAATGGGAGCAGATACCCATTGTGGTCAATGCCAGTAGTGTAGCCCTGAGGACCTGGATGCAATGCAGAAGATGACCTCACACGAGTGGTCAAGGTCAGTGAATTCATCTTCAAATGCCATATCCCACCGTCTGCAACACTAGCCTCACACACTGCTCAACGCACAGAACTCCCATCACTCACCTACCAACAATCTCGACCAAACATAATTCATACCTCACATTCATAGCTTCATCTCACCCTCACACGCTTATCACTGCTGCAAGCCTCACACTCACATCTCCAGAAGTAGGGTGATGGGTATACACAATGAAAGGCTTGGTGCATTGGCAGGCCTGCCAGAAAGCCTGAATGCAATGTCAAGGAGCATGGAGGAGTTCGGCACCAGTCTTGCACACGGCTTTGCGCAGAGCTTTGAGCCCATGATTTCCAGCATGGAAGTGATGGGCAACTCCATTAGTGCACTTGTGGACCCAACCATGATGCACCATCTGATGGCTGATGTCTCAGCTTCCATTGCAGCACCAGCAGAAGCCACGCAGTGTCTGAGTGCTGCAGTGAAAGCTCAGACTTCTGTCATGCAAGTTCAGACTGCTCTCATGCAAGTTCAGACTGCTCTCATGCAAGTTCAGACTGCTCTCATGCAGGCTCAGCTTGGTGCCATGCAATCTCATATTGCTGCTATCGTGGCTGCATTTACCAGTGTGGAAAGGAGCTTGCAGGATGTCATAGCAGTCCAGCAATCTGTCCTCCAGCAGATTACTCAGATTGCTGAGGTGCTGCCCCGGGGGAGTGGCAGTGGTTCCGTGGAGCACGAACCTGCTGTCCTCTTTCAGGATGACAGCATTCATCCACCCAGCACTGCCTCTCCACCAGTGCCCTTGCTGTTGCCTGTCAGCCAGCCAGTCCTGACTGCTACCACCCATGCCAAGGTCGTCCAGTCTAAAGCCGGGCCTTCTAAGCCCAGAGCTGCTCGAGGTCATCCTCCAAGGCCATTTGCAATCTCCCCCACTGAAAGGCAGCAACCTTCCACCAGCCATGCTGCAGACACTGGGGTAGTATTGTAAGATTCGCAAAATTTGAACATTGTCCTATAAGGGTCTATTGGCAGAAGAGGCCTTAATTTTTAAAGACTGTTTTAAAAGAAGCCCAGGAAAAGGGGCATACAAAATGGCCACCAGACCCCGTGACCAGCTTTTTGGGACACTTTAAAATGGTTCCTGCAGTCCCCAGACAGCCTTTGTGGATTCAGCCCACAGTAAGTTCTGGAAGGCTGTTTCGGAGAAAATGAAACCAGACAGAACCACATACATATGGATTGGATGCAGATCCAGTCAGATCGGCCTGTAGATAAAGGCCATCTAAATGTTTACCCAGACAAAGGAAAACAGTTTCATATTCATAGGGGGAACATCAAGGACCGTTTAAGACATCAGAAGGACATTAAAAACAACACAGGGTCATTCCAGACCAGAGATGGCCGTTGTCAGCCATCCCAAAGTAGTTTAAAACATAATAACTACCCCGCTGTGCTACAAGCCCGTCAAAAGTTAAACAAAGACTAACCTTGATTTGGCAGGAGATAAAGGCCTCCACGGAAAAGTAGAACTGGAGTCCCGGGGTAGCTATCGGTAGCTCTTTAGCTTTTGCAGCTTTTTCAGCCTGGAGCCTGTAGCTGGTAGCTTTTGAGCTAGCTTGCTCTTTCGAGAGCCGTGGAGGAACGTCGATCCGGAGACCAGCCAAAAAGGTGATTCGAGTCTGCGTCCTGCCCCGGGGTAACCATCGGGAGATCATTGACAAACCCCGGGCCGTTGACGAGACGAAGGACAGCAGCCCTTCAGAAGAAACCTATCTGAAAATGGTAAACCAGCTGGGCTCTGCGAAGAAACCTATTTGACCATGATCAAATAGGTGGTCTCCATCCACGCCGCCGTCCAGGCCCGCCAGCATCCAGCCTGTCCGTGACCTTCACCTCGAGGAAGAAGAGAGAGAGTCGCAGCCTGGATTGCTGACCACGTGGAGACAGGACGCCTGAAAGGATCAAAACGCAGACCTTTTTCAAAACTCTATACTTTCCAACTGGATTGGTGAGCATGTTTCTGGCCCCTAATAATCTGATCTAGATAGGCTTAGGGGGTGGGCATTTAAGGGGTAATTTTAACAATGAGTTGTTGTCCCTCGATGTTCTGTGTGTTTCCCCATTTCGTGATGACTTTTGTAAAGTATAATGTGCCTGTATATATCTTAGCCAGTACTGTATTATGATGTACCTTATTGACTTGCAGTTTGATCTGTTCCTTTATGCAATAAAGTTTCATTTCATTTTCATTAAACTTGGCCTATAGAGTATTCTCTGCATTGTAGTTCCTGCCTCAAAGTCCAGTGTATAGAATCTAAGGGGCGAGTGGGTCGAACCACTCAAGGTTTTACTGTGCAAGAGAGAGGGAGGCCTCTGGAGAGAGAGAGACCTCTGCGATCAAAGAAAACCCCTTACAGAACATGGCGACCGTGGCAGGACACTGGCAGCAGGATTGCAATGTATTAGACCCAGGTTTGAATGGACGAAATGTTACGGATGAGAGGATAGCGGATTATGTCTTTGGACAGGTAAATCTCACTAAACAGTGGATTTCTGACCTCTTACGGGATGGGCGTCCGGTAGACGCAGCCATCAGGTGGACAGAGAGCAAAGAACATAAGAAGTCAGTCGAGAAGGTAGTGTGGCTGATGTGCTACAAAAGACAAGTCCAGATTTTGGACAGGGTCATTGCAGTGCAGGCAGCCAGTATCAAAACCCAAGATACAGAGATAGAGGAGAAGGCCATGGGTGGGGAAAAACTCATCACAGCGCTTCACGCGCTGAATCAGGAATACCAAGTTGTAGCCAGCCAACATCAGGCTAGAATAGAGTACCTGGAATGCCAGGTTACTGAGGCAAAGATTCATGAAACGAGGATACGGGAGAAAAACGCCCGCCTCGCACAACATCTAAGAGTGCAGGAGGAGAGAGTAGTAGAGGTTAAGGCAGCTTACAAGCTGGCCCTCGAGCACGGGTTTGAGAGCGCAGACCATGGCCCCTGTCGAAGTCTCGACTCCCGAGTAAGACTCTTAAACACAAAGTATCGTTAAAGACAGGCTTTATTTGCTTGCAAGGGAAGAGTTGTGTAGACAAGGGCTACATCAGACCTCTTCAAAGTAATACAGAAATTGTAACATATTTATACAGTAAAAAGCAAAACAGGCTTTCTATGCCACATGACATAGTATTGAATCATAACTGATTACAAAGGCACAGACCTTGCGAATTATTGAAACAACGTATTCCGGGCTGTGTTAGATTAACGAACAGAAATACCTTTGGGATAAGATTAATTAATCCTTTATTATGGGATCTCTCTGTTCCTTCTGTTCTCTCACTGTATCAACTGGGCCCGTGGGCCGATGTTTACCTTATCATGTCCTTGGCTGTTTGTTTGGTAACTGAGGCTCCTTGTTAAGCTTGTCACAGATAAGGAGTATTTATGTCTCATCCCCTTGCCTTTAGTGAATCATGCTGTCTGCCATTTGAGTTTTTATTCTATGCCTAGGAAGCCATTTTGTGTCTAAGTGAGAAACTGTACTTCCATACCCCTGCCAAAAGACGATAGCAGACCTAAGAACGGCCTGGGTTAAGGCAAAAGGCATGGTATGCCTCGTAAGCCCAAAAGCAAGTCACTTAGACTTTTTGAAGGAATCAAAAAACCCAATTCCATGCGAAGTAGTTGTGGCACCAGCCACTAAGCCCTCAGCACCGCCGAGCTATAGTGAGGTTTGGCCCGAAGGGGGGGTGGTGGAAGAAAAGGAAGCTGAGGTGGAACAGGAGGAGGAACAACCCCTGGTAGTACAGCCGCAGCCGGCACCAATGTGTCCCACTTGGCACCAGAGGTATGGTCCCAACGCCGCCAATGGCGCGGACGGACCCCACATGAACCAGATCATGCTGCCCCACGGTGCCCAACAACTCAGGGCGATGGTGCGCCACCTCCCAAAACTCACCAAGAAGGAAGATCCCTCAGTCCATTTCAGGGAGGTAGAGGAGACAGCCGCCATCAATGATTGTGATGATCTTGAGCAGGCGAAGATGTTACTATTCTCCCTGGATAGCACAATCCTTCAGTGCCTCTCAGCAGGGAGCAAGAGGGAGCAGAAAGGGTATGTGGAACTCAAGGATGAGGTCCTGGAAGTTCTGGGAGTGGACGAAGGTAATCCGTTCCTCCGTGTGGAAGGGACTGTGCAGCTAACTGGGCATGCCTGAACGAGCTGCAATGAACGGTGTTCAGCGGGTTCATTGGCTCCGTTGTCTGGTTGCCAACAGCCTGCCGCAGATAAAGGCCCAAGCCAAATCTTGGTTTGAACCCCAAGGTCCTGGTGTCACGGAGGAGACGGTGCTCCGACATTGCATACAAGAATTGTTGGAGCCAGGGGACACCTCCCTCTAAGGGAAAAGTGCATGAGGCAAAACCCGCAGCCCCAAGTAAAAAGGAGTGGCATCAGGAAGGGAATCGCCCTACCCAAGCTACGGGTGTGGGAAGGATGGACATTGGCGCAAGGACTGTAAAAATCCGTGGAAGGATAATAAGGGAAAATCTCCCGCAGCCCAAACCCAAGCCCAGACCGCCGCCTCAGAAAAGGGAACCGGTGCAGCTATGGATCCTGCTGCAATAGAGTCAATTTTAGAGACAATGCGGTCTCTTATGATCTCGCAGGGGAGGGTAGCAGCCACCACCGGTCCTGTCGTTCTCGCAAACCCGACTGTTTCACCCCAATGACTAGAGCCAGTGCAGCCTGTCGACCTGTGTCCTCTGGAAAGATATGCACAGGAAGAGACCTCCGGTAAAATGGAGGAATACCTGCGGTGCCAGGTTGCGGAGGCTAAGTTCGTTGAGCAGGCTTTAAGGGAGGAGAACGCTAGATTAACAGCGAGGGCTGGCAGTTTAGAGGGTCAGCTAAGGGCTTGTAAATTGTTTCACATAAATCAGTGCAAACTGTCCTCAGCCTGAGGCGCACGATCAGTCGCAGACCACACAGGCTGGAACCGCAGCCTGTTTGAGGGGAGAAGCTATCCCGCCCACCTGGGAGGTTTCCCCATTGGCCTGGGACTCGGACGGGAAAGGGCCCGAAGACCAGGGCCCTCCCCCTGATCCGAATGCCATCGGCGGGGAGCCCGAACAGCTAGGCTCCGCCCCTGACATGATTCTGGAGGAGGTGGAGTCGGAGGATGGAGGTCCCGCCCTTGACTCAAGCTTAGGGGAGGTAGAACTTGGGGGCGGAGATTCTCCACCTGTAGGGACAGTTAGGGAGAAGTCGTCTGCCACAGACCCAAATCCCAAAGGGGCGGAGCCTGAGGGAAGGGAGCCGAAGCCGGCAGTCGTGGTGGAGCCACGGGCTGTGAGGGCTAAAGTCCCAACCACAGGTCCACTCGCTAAGGGAGCCTCGCCCAAGACGTCCCTTCGCAGGTCGTCTCGGACGCCTCAGCCAAGGAAAACCTGGCCAGATCTCCCCTACGTCAGCAGACACCAACTTGGGAAACCCCTGGAAAAATGCAGTCCCTAATTGGCAGCAAAAGGCTGCGGGGGACCTGAGCTACAGGTCAGTGCAGCCCCACCACAGGGAGCGGTGAGCTGCAGTCTGAACAGGGATTAGGCAAGCTGCCCGGGGACGGGCGGCGCTGTGCATAAGTTTAGTTAAGTTTAAGTTTAAGTTTAAGGTGTGTAATTTTAAGGCGATATTATGTATAAGTGGTAGTTTGGAATCTGCCCAGCATGTGTGTTTGTTTGGGATCAGGGTCGAAAGACCCAATCATGCCTTCACCTAGGCCAGAATCTCTCGGGAGCCTGGCTGTATCGTTTAATCTGTTGCAGGAACAAAAGGTACCATGGAAAAGATTCTCATCGTGCTCGCGGTGATCGGGTGTAGCTGGGCCTATCGGGGCTATACCAAGGACTCCATAGTGTATGGATGTTTCGGGGACACAGCCCCCATCGCGACGGATGGGTCGGGCGCGCGTGACATTGAGGAGACAGCCACCTACTTCCACGAAGGGAGGTGGCCAGGATGGCTGGGGTCGAACTCTACGGAATACTCCAGCCAGTCGGGATTCGCATACAGAGAGACTTCTCTAATGTGCCCCAGGGTGAGGATCATCGCACCCAGAGTCAGCGTTACCGTCGGGAAGAAGATTTGTTTGGTCTGCACTGGACATGTTCCTTTGGACAGATGGTGGTGGCTGCGGAAGCTGAGTAAGACCATGAAGGACTCCACGGTCGAGTGGGAGAGACTGGGTAACAATACCCATCGGAATATTATGGGGAATCATGGGGGGTTGAGTGTCTGCTGGGACAAATGGTGGGAGCCAGATGAGGGAATTTACATCTGTATGTGGGGTTCAGAATGCATCTGCCCCACAGGCGTCTCCATCTTTTTCCAAAGACAGTGGCAGGATGCTGGGAAAGGAATGAGGTGGGACGTCAGCACACGGGCGTGCGGAGTCCCATACTCTCAGATCCCGGTGAATGCCACTGAGCTCATCACCCGCCCCCGCAAGCCCCTGCCCATGATTCCGGTAGCCAAAGCCCGCAAGGAAGGGTGCCCCCAACACTACCAAGGGACCCGGGAACAGATTGGTATTAGTGCCCACAGGACAGGTGCTGTACCAAGGGGTGCACTACACGGTGGCCTCGGTGATTTTAAACCTCACCGAGGTGCGATTGCCAGAGTGGTGCCCCAGGGAAACGAAGCAATTGTACCAGGTCCTGTTAACAAACATGTTCAGACATTTTATGAGTTCGACTTTGCCGATGTCGACAGAGCCGGATTATACACCACACAACATAAGGTCTTGGACAGGGTAGGGAGACAAAGAAGGGGTACAGTAAATGATATTTTAACAGCCTTTAGCACAGGGACTTCTGTCATCAACACTCTGGATGGCGTGGAGCTGCAGACCCAGATTAATGGCTTAAAAGGGCAGTTAAGAAAGGTACTGATGGATGAGAATAAGGTAGTGGGTTCTGAGTTACATGAGGACCAGGCCATGACACTACACGTAAAAGAAATTATAGCTGAGCTGGAGAAACACGCGAAAACGGTAAATGCTCTCATCAGGGAGGATCGGAATGCGTCAGATCAGGCTGCGCAGAACGAAGCGTGCGTGCTGTACAGGGCGTGGTTACTGGGCGAGGGCCGCAGTAATCTGGAGCATTTAAAACAAGGTTTGGTCCCCTCCTGGATCAGCAATAAGCACCTCGCAGCCCTCCACCCTTTTGAGAATGCATTGAGTCCGTGCCAGCTCAGACTAGCTTCAGAGGCCTACCCAGTCCCAGTGGACTGTGGGAGGTCTAATCACACCATTATGGGTGTAGTGGTAAGAATGCCGGTTATGGGAAAGACAGCTAAACCCGCCCCACTATACAGGGTGGAGAACATTGGAGTCATTCAGGGGGGTGCACACATTCGCTACACAGCGGTCCCACCGTACATCATTCGATGGGAGCATGCAATGACGGGTACCGAACTCTCGGGGTGCCGGAGCCAGGGAGCACACATCATCCTGTGTCCCCAGCACTTGAATGCCTATTCGAAACCACAGTGCGGGTTCAGAACTGCTGGCGCGAAGCCTATAAATTGCACCATGGAGGCAATGGCACAAGGCCATGTGTCCCCGCAGGTGGCATATATAGGAGGTGGGACATACTGTGTCACCACTGCAGTGCCCCACTACCAACATGGACAGCACGGCTGGTGTCCGGTCAGTGATAGCAGTTTCTGTTTCAAACCCAGGGCAGAAGTTCAAGTGGCCCAAGAGCGAATTGTCCCTATTCCTGAACCTTCCACTGTTCACATCACTGTTAAAGAAAATTTCACCGATCTGCAATGATTCGTTGCACATTTTGGGTATATCATTCCCCCTCTCCCTGAACACCTCACCAAGATACTAAAAGCCGTTGCCGTTTCACAGAAACATTTTTACACACTGGAGCAGAAGACGTCAGAAATAGGGGCAGACATATTGGATATAGTGACCCCACCGTGGTGGGACCTGTTCACTAATATAGAAGTCCCTTCTTGGATTAGTATAGCCTCCCACATCCTTGTAGTGTGTCAGGTTTTTATTGTGATTTATTTACTGTTTGTACATTATAAGAGGGACAAGCGTGTCCAGAAGTATGAGAACAGAGGAGAATGGAGAGAGCATTATGTGCAGCTAGAAGAGGAGACACCCATTTAGATTTTTGTTGCTATGTATAAAGTTAAAGTTTCCCTCCCTCCTCTATTTTTGATAGTATTCATGTATGATTTAGTGTGTATTTTTCTTTCTTTATGGTATTTTTATTGATATGTGTTGCTATTAATAAAAGAGAATATGTATGAACCAGGTGGTGTAGGTGTATTAGGCCCCCCTCCACACCTGGAAATGTGTGTGTCAGATTTTAATTTCAATGTATTGTCATCTATAGATGCTTAATGTACACTGCGGGTTTTCTGAAATGGGAAATGCATGTGTCGTGGGGTCGTAGTTAGGTAAATACAGGGGATGGTTTGATTATGGAGAGTCAGAAAATTTTGCTCACCCAGAATTATGATGCTTCAAGCAAGTTATAGTATCATCAGGGGGGACTGTAAGATTCGCAAAATTTGAACATTGTCCTATAAGGGTCTATTGGCAGAAGAGGCCTTAATTTTTAAAGACTGTTTGAAAAGAAGCCCAGGAAAAGGGGCATACAAAATGGCTGCCAGACCCCGTGACCAGCTTTTTGGGACACTTTAAAATGGGTCCTGCTGTCCCCAGACAGCCTTTGTGGATTCAGCCCACAGTAAGTTCTGGAAGGCCGTTTCGGAGACATACATATGGATTGGATGCAGATCCAGTCAGATCGACCTGTAGATAAAGGCCATCTGGATGTTTACCCAGGCAAAGGAAAACAGTTTCATATTCATAGGGGGAACATCAAGGACCGTTTAAGACATCAGAAGGACATTAAAAACAATACAGGGTCATTCCAGACCAGAGATGGCCGTTACCGGCCATCCTAAAGTAGTTTAAAACATAATAACTACCCCGCTGTGCTACAAGCCCGCCAAATGTTAAACAAAGGCTAACCTTGATTTGGCGGGAGATAAAGGCCTCCACGGAAAAGTAGAACTGGAGTCCCGGGGTAGCCATCGGTAGCTTTTTAGCTTTTGCATCTTTTTCAGCCTGGAGCCTGTAGCTGGTAACTTTTGAGCTAGCTTGCTCTTTCGAGAGCCGTGGAGGAAAGTCGATCCGGAGATCAGCTAAAAAGGTGATTCGAGTCTGCGTCCTGCCCCGGGGTAACCATCGGGAGATCATCGACAAACCCCGGGCCGTTGACGAGACGAAGGACAGCAGCCCTTCAGAAGAAACCTATCTGAAAATGGTAAACCAGCTGGGCTCTGCGAAGAAACCTATTTGACCATGATCAAATAGGTGGTCTCCATCCACGCCGCCGTCCAGGCCCGCCAGCATCCAGCCTGTCCGTGACCTTCACCTCGAGGAAGAAGGGAGAGAGTCGCAGCCACGTGGAGACGGGATGCCTGAAAGGATCAAAACGCAGACCTTTTTCAAAACTCTATACTTTCCAACTGGATTGGTGAGCATGTTTCTGGCCCCTCATAATCTGATCTAGATAGGCTTAGGGGGTGGGCATTTAAGGGGTAATTTTAACAATGAGTTGTTGTCCCTCGATGTTCCGTGTGTTTCCCCATTTCGTGATGACTTTTGTAAAGTATAATATGCTTGTATATATCTTAGCCAGTACTGTATTATGATGTACCTTATTGGCTTGCAGTTTGATCTGTTCCTTTATGCAATAAAGTTTCATTTCATTTTCATTAAACTTGGTCTATAGAGTATTCTCTGCATTGTAGTTCCTGCCTCAAAGTCCAGTGTATAGAATCTAAGGGGGAGTGAGTCGAACCACTCAAGGTTTTGCTGTGCAAGAGAGAGGGAGGCCTCTGGAGAGAGAGAGACCTCTGCAATCTAAGAAAACCCCTTACAGTATGTTGTAGGAGCACTAGGACAGGCAAAGGCATACAGAAGACAGGCACTAAGCTGATGCAGAAGGGTGATTAGTTGACTTTGTTATGTAATATTGGATGGATCGATGTATAAAGTTGGTTTAGAATATTTCTTTTCTGGTGGCTTTTATTTCAGCATTGTGGCCAAGATTATGCTGTGATCGTTCAGAACAGAGGGATGGTAAGGTGTGCGACTGTTATACAATGTGGATTTGGGGTTGTGTTTAGTAGAACCATAGTCGAATGAGGCATCACGGGCAGCCTGACCAGAACAGGATACGTTGGTTGGCTCCTCCCTTCCTCCTCCTCCTCCTCTTCCTCGACATCCTCTTCCTCCACCTTCCTCTGTGAGCAGCTTGTCCTCTTCTTCATTGCCTCTGCTCCATCTCCCTTTCATGCTGCAGGCCAAGTGGTCTGACAACTCGAGCACCCATGACTGGCAGCAAGTGGTCTGACCAGAATCCTTGAAGTCAGAACCAAGGTCCTCTCCACTCGCAGCACCACTCCCTGTCACCTCACCAACTTTAAACAATTCTGGAAAGCTCCAAACACTTCCACAAACGTAAACAGAGCCAGTAGAAATTAATCAGCAACAAACCTGAGAGTGGTTGATGATCCTTTTAAATAGCGCTGGTGGGGGCTCCTTGCTGCTGCTGAACGCATGTTCAGCCATGTGAGGTTAACACAGAGTGTTAGCTCAGGTGTTGAGGATGAAAATGGCAGCTGATTGACGTCACAATCTACCTACTCTACATAATTCCGGCACACGTTTCATAGAAACATAGTAACATAGAAGATAGGAGCAGGAGTAGGCCATTTGGCCCCTCGAGCCTGCTCTGCCATTTAATGAGATCATGGCTGATCATCCAAATTCAGTACCCTGTCCCTGCTTTCTCCCCATATACCTCGATCCCTTTAGCCTTAAGAAATATATCGAACTTCTTCTTGAATATAGTTAATGAATTGGCCTCAACTGCCTTCTGTGGTAGAGAATTCCACAGGTTCACCACTCTCTGGGTGAAGAACTTCCTCCTCATCTCTGTCCTAAATGGCTTACCCCTTATCTTTAGACTGTGACCCCTGGTTCTGGACTCCCCCGCCATCGGGAACATCCTTCCTGCATCTAGTCTGTCTAGTCCTGTTAGAATTTTATAAGTTTCAATGACATCTCCTCTCATTCTTCTAAACTCCAGCGAATATAAGCACAATTGACTCAATCTCTCCTCATAAGTCATTCCTGCCATCCCAGGTGAATCTTCGCTCTACTCCCTCCATGGCAAGAACATCCTTCCTCAGATAAGATGACCAAAACTGCACACAATATTCAAGGTGTGGTCTCACCAAGGCTCTGTAAAGCTGCAGCAAGACATCCTTGCTCCTGTACTCGAATCCTCTCTCTATGAAGGCCAACATACCATTTGCCTTCTTAACCACCTGCTGCACCTGCATGCTTACCTTCAGTGACTGGTGCACAAGGACACCCAGGTCTCGTTGTACTTCCCCTTTTCCCAATCTATTGCTGTTCAGATAAAAATCTGCCTTCCTGTTTTAGCCACCAATGTGGATAACCTTGCATTTATCCACATCATACTGCATCTGCCATGCATCTGCCCAATCTCCCAACCTGTCCAAATCATACTGGAGTTTCTCGGCATCCTCCTCACAGCACACACACCCACCCAGCTTTGTGTCATCTGCCAACTTGGAGATATTACATCTAGTTCCCTCGTCTAGATCATTAATATATATTGTGAATAGCTGGGGTTCTAGCACCGATCCATGCGGCACCCTACTAGTCACTGCCTGCCACTCGGAGAAAGACCCGTTTATTCCAACTCTTTGCTTCCTGTCTGCCAACCAGTTCTCTATCCAAATCAGTACCTTACCCTCAATCCCATGTGCTTTAACTTTACACGCTAATCTCTTAGGCGGGAACTTATCGAAAGCCTTCTGAAAGTCCAAATACACCACATCCACTGGTTCTCCTTTATCTATTCTATCAGTTACATCCTCAAAAAATTCCAGTAGATTAGTCAAGCACGATTTACCTTTTGTAAATCCATGTTGACTTTGTCCGATCCTGTCACGGCTTTCCAAGTGCTCTGCTATTACATATTTTATAATGGACTCGAGCATTTTCCCCACTACCGATGTCAGGCTTACCGGTCTATAATTCCCCATTTTCTCTCTACCACCTTTTTTGAACAGTGTCCTTTGTGAAGACAGATCCAAAGTATGTATTTAATTGGTCTGCCATTTCTTTGTTCCCCATTATAAATCCCCCTGATTCTGACTGCAAGGGACCTACGCTTGACTTCACCAATCTTTTTATCTTCTCATATCTATAGAAGCTTTTACAGTCAGTTTTTATGTTCCCTGAAAGCTTACTCTCATACTCTATTTTCTCCCTCTTAATTAATCCCTTTGTCCTCCTTTGCTAAATCCTATACTGCTCCCAATCCTCAGTAATTCCATGTTGACTTTGTCCGATCCTGTCACTGTTCTCCAAGTGCTCTGCTATTACGTCTTTTATAATTGACTCTAGCATTTTCCCCACTACCGATTTCAGGCTTACCGGCTATAATTCCCCGTTTTCTCTCTACCACCTTTTTACATAGTGGGGTTACATTAGCTACCCTCCAATCCATGAGAACTATTCCAGAGTCTATAAAATTTTTGGAAATTGACCAGCAATGCATCTACTATTTCTAGGGCCACTTCCTTAAGTACCCTAGGATGTAGATTATCAGGCCCTGGGGACTTATTGGCCTTCAATCCCATCAATTTCCCTAACACCATTTCTCTACAAATACTGACTGCAAGGGACTTATGCTTGACTTCACCAATCTTTTTCTCTTCACATATCTATAGAAGCTTTTACAGTCAGTTTTTATGTTCCCCGCAATCTTACTCTCGTATTCTATTTTCCCTCTCTTAATTTGTCCTCCTTTGCTAAATCCTATACTACTCCCAATCCTCAGTTTTGCTGATTTTTCTGGCCAATTTATATGTCCTCTCCTTGGATCTTATGCTATTCCTAATTTCCCTTGTTAGCCACGGTTGAGTCACCTTTTTTGTTTTATTTTTATGCCAATCAGGGATGAACAAATTCTGTAGTTCATCCATGCGATCTTTAAATGTTTGCCACTGCCTATCCACCATCAACCCTTTAAGTAGCATTCCCCAATCAATCCTAGCCAACTCGCGCCTCATACCATCATAGTTTCCTTTATTTAAATTCAGGACCCTAGTCTCTGAGTCAAATACTTCACTCTCCATCTTAATGAAGATTTCTATCATATTATAATCGCTCCGCCCCAAGGGGCCTCGCACAACAACATTGCTAATTAATCCTTTCTCATTACATAATACCCAGTCTAAGATGACCTGATCTCTAGTTGGTTCCTCGACATATTGGTCCAGGAAACTATCCCGTTTATACTCCAGGAATTCCTCCTCCACAGTATTGTTACTAATTTAGTTAGCCCAATCTATATCTAGATTAAAGTCACCCATGATAACTGCTGTGCCCTTATTGCACACGTCTCTAATTTCCCGCTTAATGCCATCCCCAACCTCAGCATTACTGTTTGGGGGTCTGTATACAACTCCCACTAACGTTTACTGCTCCTTGGTATTTCTCAGCTCTGCCCATACAGATTCCACATCATCAGAACTAATATCCTTCCTTACTATTGTGTTAATCTCCTCTTTAACCAGTAATGCTACCCCACCTCCTTTTCCTTTTTTCCTGTCTTTCCTGAATATTGAATACACCTGGATGTTGAATTCCCAGCCTTGGTCACCCTGGAGCCAAGTCTCCGCAATCCTAATTATATCATATCCGTTTACATCTATTTGTGCAGCTAATTCAGCCAACTTATTAAGAATGCTCCTCGCATTAAGACACAAAGGCCTAGAAATTCAGTTGCGTTCGCCAGCCGTTAACGCCATAAGAGGGGTAGATTTCCAGCGCTAGGCACTTAGCGCCCGGACGCAGGCCGGTCTGCGCCAACGCCCAACTTCAGTTGACATTTAGCGCCGGCGCAAAGTGTTTGTGCCCGCTCAGCTGCGCGCGCAGCTTATGACGTCATTTCGTCGTGCAACGCTGTTTGTGCGCCCCAAACCGGAAATTCAGTGGCGCCCGCCCAATGTGGGCATGGCGCTGTTAAGAACTGTGAAGTGGAACGCAGCAGAGGCCCTGCGGGCCTCGGGGAGCGTTAATTAAAGGGCACTTACACTGAACTATAAAGGCCAGCCATTTTGCTGCAATGACTTTAGTGCTTTGGATTTCTGGACAGAGACCAAGGAACAGACCTTACTGATTTGGGACAACATAGGAGAGGTATTTTTGGCTTTTGGCCAGAGCTTGGAAATTTGACGCTTTGTGATTCACTGTTTGCAAGTTTATTATGGGGGCTGCATGGGGTTCCAACCCTCAGTTCCAGCATTATGAGCGAAGGGCTCGCAGACGCTGTGTGAGAGGGCCAGCCATGCCTAGACGCAGGGGGGCCATCAGGCGTCGGCAACATAGGCCTTACCCACTCAGGGAATACCGGCAGCAGGTGTCCTATCTCACCATGACTGCCGCGCATTGTGTTAAGAGGCTGCGCTTCAGAAGGGAGGTGGTTGCAGAGATCTGCCAGCTGCTTCACAGAGATCTGCGTCCACAGCTGATGTGCAGGACGTCTCTGTCGGTGGAAGTGAAGGTCACGGTGGCTCTGAACTTTTATGCAAGCGGCTCCTTCCAAGCCGCTGCTGGGGACATAGCGAACATCTCCCAGTTCGCCGTGCATCGCTGCATCCGGCAGGTCACCGATACCCTTTTCGCAAGGAGACACCAATTCATCTCCTTCCCCATGACCCTAGAGAGGCAGGAGCAGCGTGCAGTCGGATTTGCCAGGATCGCTGACTTCCCCATGGTGCAGGGCGCCATTGACTGCACGCATGTGGCTATGCAGGCACCTATCGACAATGCCGAGGATTACCGCAACCGGAAGGGCTACCATTCCCTCAATGTACAGCTGGTGTGTGACCACAGGCAGTGCATCCTAGCTGTCAATGCCCGCTTTCCAGGAAGCAGCCACGATGCATTTATCCTGCGCCAGACTACTGTGGCTGACATGTTCGAGGCACAGCCTCCACCAAGGGGATGGCTTATTGGGGACAAGGGCTACCCTTTGTGCACATGGCTCATGACCCCGCTCCGCGCGCCCAGGACCCCTGCGGAGGAGGCATACAACGAAAGCCATCAAGCCACAAGGAACATCATAGAGCAAACGATTGGCGTCCTGAAGCAACGGTTCCGCTGCCTGGATTGATCCGGCGGATCTCTACAGTATTCGCCGGATAGAGTCTCCCAGTTCGTCGTCGTTTGCTGCATGCTGCACAACCTGGCTATCCGCAGGACTCAGGCACTGCCACCTCACATTGGGCCACCACCTCAGGAGGATGAGCAGGAGGACCATGAGGAGGAGGAGGAGGAGGAGTACCAGCCCAGAAGGGAGCCACAAGGTCCAAGGGCCGTCCGCCGGCGGCTTATTGAACGACACTTCTAGGCCCCCTGTCAGGGAATGGCTTGTGGCAATGAACGCACCTGAATGCAGCCGCTCCGCAAGCCCTCAGCCGGTTAACGCAACAACCACTTGAAACATGACACCTGGACAAGCTGAATAAATAAAAAGCTTTATTTAACAAACTCAGGGCCCTTCCCACATGAAACAGAAAAACAGACAAGAACCCCAAAAAACAGTGAAAAACATATCTCACTCCCACAACCTGGGGAGGAATAACAAAACTTGTCAATCCAATTGGCCTTCATCTTCCAAAATAAGCCCCCCCCCTCCAGAACACAAACACCCCCATATAAAAAAAACAGTTGCCGACACCCTCTACTTGGTGTGCCGAGAGGGCGAGTCCTTGTGCAGGCTTCTCCAGCCCCTGCCCGACCTGTTGCTCCGCCTCAACCTGGGCCCTGTGGGTGTTGGAAGGCTGGGGGAAGGCTCCTGAGGGCCACAATGCGTAACGGCAGATGCCCTTGGGGGTCGGCCTAGACGAGGTCCGGCCCTGGAGGGTCCGGCTGCTGACTGCTGCAGCTGTGGCTGGGCAGCATCAGTCTCTGCAGCAGCTTGTCGCACCTTGGCTGGGGGAGTGGCAGTGGCGGCTGCAGCAATGGGGACAAGCTGGCTGATGCCAGGCGCTCGCTGGTCGCCAGAGACATTGGCACTCGGCCGGGCTGGCACTGCAGCAAGCGCAGCAATCTGGTGGAGGCCAGACCGCTGTGCTGCAGCAGGGCGGCGGGTGCCCTGTCGATGCTTCCGTGACACAGCGAGTGTGGCAGAAGTGAGTGCCCGAACTGCCCTGTTCTGTGCCCGCATCAGATCAGCCAGTGTCTGCACGGCACCACTCATGAACTCGCGACTCGCGTCCTGTGCTGCCGCGAGTTGGTCGACACTCCTGGCCTGTGCTGCCGCGAGTTGCTCGACACCCCTGGCCTGTGAGTCCCCGAAAGCGGCCACACTATGAGCCAGGGACTCAATGGCCTGAGGCAACTGTCCCACAACCCCCATGAACTCATTGTGGCGCCGCTCGGAGGCCGCGGACATTTCATCAAGGAGGCGCACCTCCTGGGCGATGACCGTCTCCGGACTGGAGGGCGGACTCTCCATCTGGGGAGAAGGCAGCCGTGCTGCCCGACCCTTCCCGCCTGCCTGGACGCCACTGGGCCCAGGAGCTGCACCCCCCTGCAACACTTCCCCCTGGCTCTCCTCCAGGCAAGACGTGTCCCCTCCATTGCCATCCCCTGGCGCGGATGAGGGTTCCCCCGATGTGCCGTCTTCCTCTTGGTCCTCGTCGTCCTCCTCTTCCGAGGGACTGGCACTCTCAGCTTCATGGACCTCCTCCTCACCAGCTGAAAGCAGGAAGGCACAAGAGTAGCTTTAGAGTGAGGACAGGGCGTCAGCGAGGGAGGCATGAGTGGTGGCATTATGCGCATTGGTCGGACAGTGGCAAAGGATGTAGATCTGAAGCGCAAGGGGAACGAGAGAGGTCCAAACGGTCATGTCCTTACCATTGGGGCCCAGCACAGGGTCGGCATCTCCAATAGCAACGGGGCCAACCACCCGGCCACGCATGAGTCGAGCCACGCTCTCCTCCAGGTCACTGAGCTCCTGGAACTGGCCACGGCCTCCCCCAGTGACATTCTGGCTCTTCATATTCTTGGTCAGCTTGGCCTGCAAGAGAAAGGACGGCCTCTAAGTACAGTGTGTTGCCCTGTTGCTGTCTGCACTGCCTCCCATGGTCGATTAGCATGGCCAGTGTGGTGCCCTGTTGTTGTGTGCACTGCCTCCCATGGTCGAATAGCATGGCCAGTGTGGTGCCCTGTTGTTGTGTGCACTGCCTCCCATGGTCGAATAGCTTGGCCAGTGTGTAAAGTGCAGAAAGTGCTATTGATGATCATGCCAGTGCCATAGCTGCGGGAGGAGGGATGGCCATTAGGCCTTTGAGGTCCCTTTGCCCATAATGTGAGGCGCACATGCAAGGATGAGGAGGACACTGGAAAGGGTACTCACCCTGACCATCCGAGTGAGGTCGTTGTACTTCTTGCGGCATTGGTCCGCACTCCTGGGGACATCGCTGGTGGATGACACCCTGTGGGCGATTTCCCTCCAGGCTCTCCTGTACTGCCTCCTGGGAGCCTTCTTGCCACTGTCCGGGCACAAGATCTCTCTTCTCTTTTCAAAAGCCTTAAGCAGCACCCTCAAAGCATGCTCTGAGAAGCGCTGCACTCGTTCACGGGCCTTCTGCATGGCTTCAGGCGCTATTTGGGTCCACCAGCAGTGTTCAGGCCTAGCTGCAGGGCTCCACTATCCAGGGCGTGGCAGCAGACAAAGTCGACCCTTCCCCCTTTAAGAGCTGGCCGGCGTCAGGGTGTCTGCTGTCAATCAAAACATGACCGCACCTGCGCTGCGCCCGGCCTCGGCGTTATCAGTCTGCACCGCCGGCTTAGCGCCTAAAGATAGGAGTGCAACGCCAGTTTCAGCGCTCGCCCAAACTCCTTGGCCAAATCTACTGAATTTCGGCGAAGTGGCCTACACTTTCCGACGGGCGCTAACTTTAGCGCCCGCCCGACTTTAGCGCCCCAGAAGTGGCGCGACTGAATTTCTAGGCCAAAGCCTTCAGGCTTGTTTTTTTAACACTCTTAGACCTTTTAGAATTATTATTTACTGTGGCCAGCCTTGATTTCTCTGACTGCCACTTTTGCTTTTCTCCTTCCTCTCTTAAGCTTCTATCCATGCTTCCCTTTCCTCTGTCTCCCTACACAGGTTCCCAACCCCCTGCCATTTTAGTTAAATCCTCCCCAACAGCACTAGCAAACATTCCCCCTAGGACATCGGTCCTGGTCCTGCCCAGGTGCAAACCGTCCAGTTTGTACTGGTCTCACCTCCCCCAGAGCCGGTTCCCATATCCCAGGAATTTGAATCCCTCACGCGCCCGCCCTGCTGCCCTCACTAAAATGGCATCCGGCGCAGCCCACACCACAACTGTGCACATGGCACAGACACCATTTTCGATGCAACATGGCACCCATAGTGCCAAAAAATCAGGGGCTACAGAGCTGAAGATTTTGCCCCACTTCTTTAAACAAGTTCTTCGCAATGTCTCCTTCTTTGGCTTGGTGTCCAATTGTTTTGATTACAGTTTGGGAAATTTTTCTATGTTAAGGGAGCTATACAAATGCAAATTATTGATGTTAGCTGATTGATGTGCCATTATAATACATCTCACTCTGCTATCTGGCACCACGGTGAATATATGAGTTGAGATTCAGTATTCTGTTAACCATAAATGTTCATTAAAAAAAAAACTTGTATTTATCTAGCGCCTTTCAGGACCTCAGGATTTCCTAAAGTGCTTCATAGCTAATGATGTACTGTTGAAGTACAGTCAATGTTGTGATGTAGGGAAATACAACAGCCAATTTACATAAAGCAAGGTCCCACAAACAGCAATGAGATAAATGGCCAGATAATCTGTTTTTGATGGTGATGGTTGAGAGATTGGGCAGGTCACTGAGAGATACTCCCCTGTTATTCTTCATAATGTGCCATGGAACCTTTTACATCCATCTGAGGGGGTAGACAGGGCCTTCGTCTGAAGAACGGCATCTCAGGCTGTGCAGCAATCCCTCAATTTGTGTACTGGGAGTGTCAGCCTAGATTACATGTTCAAGTCTCTCAAGTAGGGCTTGAACCCACAGGCTTCTTGTCTCAGAGGCGAGAGGGTTACCACTGAGTCAAGGCAAAATATCTCATTACAGACTAAGGCCTAGGAATTCGTCTCCGGCGGTGGCGCAAAATGGGCCGTATTGGTTCAGCAACTGAATGTCAGATGCTGCGTGTTGTAAGATTTCGCAATAATTTACAGCTCCGAAGATTAATTTTTGATTAAAGAATCCCTGGGTGATTTACCTTTAAGAAAATCCAGGGATCAAAATGGCCGTCAGACCACATGGCCGAAGCAAAAAGGACTTGGAAAACAGCTTGTGTGTGTATGTCTGTGAGAAAGGTTCATTGGAGCTGCCAATCAAAGGGGAGTCCCCACCCCCCTGCCGCAGACAATCGATATGTTTACAGAAACTGCTACAAGATGTTTGCACAAAGGATTAACCACTTGACTGCAGTTTCAGCCTGACCACAAGAACAATGGCTAACAATGGCTTTTGTTTACACTAGCCTCCGAAGCTGTTTACATAGTAATCACAGAAAGACATGTTTTTTTCAAACCAGGACAGCTCCATTCAAAACCCATCAATCATGAATGGAAATACATTCAAAGCTCAGCACAGACAATTGAAGAGACATTTAAACTGAGAAATGGAACAGTTTAAAATGAATGGGTGATTCATCCAAACCCATTACTGGACAATGGGGCAGTTGGATCCCTTTTGTTTTAGCCCAGATACCTCCGGATCTGGGTGGGCCCCAAATGGGGGTATAAAAGATAGCTTCCCAGAAGCTCTCGCTCTCTCTGGCCTCACCTCCATGTGCCTCTACAGTGTGGGAGCCTGCCTGAGGAGGTAGAACACCAGCCATCTACTTTTAAAACACTGGGGTGTTTCTTACTTCGGGGCAGTGAAGATCTAAGTTCACAGGGCACGGAGCAGGCATTTCCAGTGGTGAGCATATATTTTTCTGGCCTTCCACAAGGCAACTTAGGATAGGTATAGGGGTGGGAATTAAAGGGAATTTTGTTAAGAACTGTGATTTTAGTCGATCTTCCCTCGTTGTGTCCGTTTCTCCTCCCCTATTTAAGTAAGAGAGTGTTGCACCTAGCAGAGAAGTGCTATAGTGAACACTGAATTCGGTATTTAAAACTGTGTTAAAAAGGAGTAGCTGTTTCAAAGTACTGTATTTAAAACTGTATTAAAAGGAGTGTTGCACCAAGCAAAGAAGTGCTGTGGTGAACGCTGTTAGCTGTTTTTTTAAGTTACTGTATTTAAACTGCTGTTTTTAAGTAAAAGCTACTAAGCTAAGGTGCTCTCGTGAGCAAAGTGTTTCTATATTAAAAGTGCTGTTAAAAGGAGTGTTGCGCTAAGCAGAGAAGTGCTTCAGTGAACACTTTACAGCTGTATTAAAGTGCTGTTTTTAAGTAAAAGCCACTAAGCTAAGGTGCTGTAGTGAGCAAAGGGTTTTTAAGCAAAAAGTGCTGGATTTAAAATAAAGTCGTGTTGCACTGAGCAGGGAGCACTCTAGTGGACACTGAGGGTATTGCGTTAAGCAAAAATGTTGTACCAGGCATAAGAGCTATATCGATTTTTCTAAGTTGTTTCTTTCTTTTGTTTTCAATAAATACTGGCCCGTTTTGCACCGAAACCACGAGTCATGTTGTTTTCTGTCTACATCGCTACCGAATAAGTCCGGCGGTCAGAACTCAGGAATAGGGGAGCACTTTGAAACTGCAAGGGGGTCCCTGGAGCAGCTAAGAGGCTTCTGACTGGCCAGAGACAAATAACCCCAACCCCGCTAGCGTGTGCTAATTTCTTACAAAATGGTGACCACGGCAGGACCATCGGCATTGGTGTGCGATGTGGCAGACAGTGGTTTGAGTCTGGAAAGAGCAGCAGTTATTGGGTTTCTTTTTATCCCACTAGTTTGTCTGTGGTTTGGTTCCCGCAGGCTTGGGGAAGTCACCCGCAGGCTTAGGGAAGCCAGGGCAGGGATAGGGAAAGGGAGGTTGAGGAACACCAGGCCAAGGTAGAGCGCCTGGTGTTCCAGTTTAGTGAGGGCAAAAGCCACACAAGGCACGAGTAAGAGTACCTGAAGTGCCTAGTTAAGAGGCCAAGAACAATGAGATGAGGGTGCGGGAGGAGAACGCTCACCTCATACAAGAATTAAAAGAGCAGCAGGAAAAGGTTAGGGAGGTAAAGGCAGCATATAAGCTGGCCTGCGAGCAAGGGTTTGAGGAAGCAGGTCATGGCCCCTGTAGGGCAGAGATAGAAAGCCTCAAGATGTCTTTAAAAAGAGCGAATGGGATGATATGTCTGATCAGCCCGAAGGCAGGTCAGCCAGATTTTACTGGCAACCCAAGTAAAACCGCCCCACTGGCAACACCCAGGGAAAGGTTGGTCAGGGAGTCAGAGGTCCCAAGACCGCCATCCACATCTCCAAGCTTTCAGGAGCTCTGGCAGCAAAGGGGGGTGGAGCATGGGAAGGTAGAGGAAGCACAGCAGGCCCCCCTAGCTAGGCCGGGACCAGGACCAGTATACCCCCTCCGACAATGGAGGTACGGTCCGCCCATTGATGAAGATGACCCAGGGAATATCCAGAATCAGTTTGTGGTGCCGTATGGCACCCACCAGCTCAGGGACATGGTTAGCCACGTCCCCAAGCTCACTAAAAAGGGAGACCCCTCTCTACACTTCAGGGAGATAGAGCAGGCAGCTTGTGTAAATGACTGCGATGACGCAGAGCAAGCAAAAATGCTGCTGTTCTCCCTGGCAGGTGATCTCCTCCAGTCCCTATCTGGTGAGTGCAAAAGGGGGCAGAGGGATTATGAGGGTCTTAAGAATGAGGTATTGGAGGCCATGGGACTCAATGATGGTAGCCCGTTTGCTCGGGTGGAAAGAACAGTGCCGCTCCCATGGGAGTCCCCGCAGGCATTCGCAGACAGGCTGTGGCCAGTCTACCGGAGTGCATGCCCGGGAATGCCAGGGTGGTCAGCACTGGACCCAGACCAATTGACTCACTGGCTCTGGTGTCTCATGACCAACAGCCTACCCCAGATCCAAGCCCAGGTCATGGATTGGTTTGACCCCCGAAACCCCCAGACCACTGAAGAAGCGGTGATCCGCCAGCTCACGGTAGCCTTCAGGAACATGAGGGGTATCAAGGTGCCCCAACCCAAGGGTAGAGTCCATGAGGTTAAACCTGGGAGCCAGAGTAAGAAAGAGTGGCACCAGGAGGGGAACCGGCCCTCTCAGGCTAGGTTAAATTGCTATGGGTGTGGGAAAGACGGTCACTGGAGAAAAGACTGTAAAGGTCCTTGGAAGGACAAGGGAAAGGATCTCACAGCCCCAGCCCAAAAGGCAGGGCCAGACCTCGCTCCCGCAGCAATTGAGTCATTTATGCGGTCCCTACGGTCTCTTCTGACCAACCAGGGAAAAATAGCAGCCACCACCGGTGCTTTGACCTTGTCTGCCCCATCCCTCTCCCAGCAATGGCTAGAGCCAGCGCAGCCTGTTGACCTGTGTCCCCGCAAAAATGCTGAGGGGAGCAGGCCCTATGTTGAGATGGGGGAGGAGATGGTGCAGGGGAGATATTCGGTGGAGACTGGAGCCTCCAGCACGGTGGTCCACTCGGAGGACCTGACCCATTCACCCCGGTCTAACAAGGCCCCATTTAGCTTAATGGGACCCACAGGGAAACAGGCAGCTGGGAGTGAACCTGAGAATAGTAATCCCCAGTCCACAGCAGGTCCAAGTTCACAGGAAGGCACTGTGGCTTGTGTGGGGGGAGGAGCCATTCATGATTTTGAACAGGATTACTGGCAGGCAGCCAGTTATAGCAAACAAAGCAGTTTGTTTAAGCAGGGGGCAAAGGGACAAGCAGCTGGGATTGTAGAAGCTCCCCAGCACTTGGCCCGAGCGATTCCCCCTCTCTTGTGGGACTCCAGGAAGGAGCCTGAGCCAGGTTTTAGACCTGAAGGGGAAGGCTCTCAGCCACCGGCAGCTGGTGGCAAGGGATTGCCTGTCCCCAGCCCAGGTTTGGGAAGGGAGGGACCCGAAGGAGGAGGTCCCCGGCCAGCAGGGAGTGTGACCCGAGCTAAGGGTCTGCTCGGCAGGGTAGCCCCACCAGCGACACTCCCTAGGAGATCTCTTCGGGTACACCAGCCCAAGAAAGTATGGTCACCCACTTTTCAGTGGAGTAGGGTGGCCTCCCGAGTCAGGGAGAGACCAAAGAGAAGAGGTTCCCAACCAGCAGCCATAAGCTGCGAGGGAACAGAAGCTGGAATCAGTCCAGCCATGCAGCAGGGAGCAGCCTGTGGCAGTCCAACCAGGGACTGAGCTGGCCGCCTGGAGACGGGCTGCGCTTGTATATAGCTTTGTTAAGGTAGAACGTGTATTAAGGTGGAACATGTTATTAAGGTAGAACGTGTTTTAAGGTAGAACATGTTATTAAGGTGGAACGTGTCTTAAGGTAGAACGTGTTAATTCTTGTTTTTTATATTGAAATTAATATTGGAGTATAAGTTTGAGTGTGGTATGGTTCCGGAATTGTATTGTGGATCAAGGTCGTGGGACCTGATTACACTTCCCCAAAGCCAGGGGGCCTGGCGAGATGTTTTCTTTGTCTTTTTCAGAGATCCGGTAAGCACCAGGGACCAACGAATCATGGGATTCGAGAGAGGAAGCACCCCTAGTCCATGAAGGAAGGGGTCTGCAGGAATTAATGTTAGTGTATAAGTTTTGAGTGTGGTACGGTTCCAGAATTGTATTGTGGATCAAGGTCGCGGGACCTGATTACACTTCCCCAAAGCCAGGGGACCTAGCGAGATGTTTTCTTTGTCTTTTTCAGAGTTCTGGAAGGCACCAGGGACCAACGAGTCGTGGGATTCAAGAGAGGAAGCACCCCTAGTCCACAAAGGAAGGGGTCTGCAGGAAACAGATGCCCACAACATTTAAAACTGCTGCTGGAAATACAATTTAAGACTAAGAATTTACAGAACTTGTTAATTATTTCACTACTTGTTTGGAGTTAAAGGAAGCTCGTTTGTCTTCCATCTTTTTTTAGCAGACATGTTGGCTGGATGACAATCCCTTTAAATATGTTAAAATTATAGTACAAGCGGTGCAGGGGCATAGGACCAACTCCATGCTTGACTTAGTACAAATATAAGTGGTGCAGGGGCATAGGACCCCCTCCATGCTTGACTTATTGTCAATATAAGTGGTGCAGGGGCATTGGATCCCCTCCGTCTATTGATTATTAATTAATTTTGAGTTTTCTGTCAATAGATGCCTGCCGTACTATGATTTTCTCTGGGCAGGGGAGATGGAAGTGTCGGCGGATCAAAGATAGATTTAGTTAAGTATAAGGGAAGGTTGTTTGTGGGGGGTCAGAAATTATTGCTCCCTTTCGGCAAGGATACTACAAGCAAGTTTTAGTATCCGATGGGGGACTGTAAGATTTCGCAATAATTTACAGCTCCGAAGATTAATTTTTGATTAAAGAATCCCTGGGTGATTTACCTTTAAGAAAATCCAGGGATCAAAATGGCCGTCAGACTGCATGGCCGAAGAAAAAAGGACTTGGAAAACAGCTTGTGTGTGTATGTCTGTGAGAAAGGTTCATTGGAGCTGCCAATCAAAGGGGAGTCCCCACCCCCCTGCCGCAGACAATCGATATGTTTACAGAAACTGCTACAAGATGTTTGCACAAAGGATTAACCACTTGACTGCAGTTTCAGCCTGACCACAAGAACAATGGCTAACAATGGCTTTTGTTTACACTAGCCTCCGAAGCTGTTTACATAATAATCACAGAAAGACATGTTTTTTTCAAACCAGGACAGCTCCATTCAAAACCCATCAATCATGAATGGAAATACATTCAAAGCTCAGCACAGACAATTGAAGAGACATTTAAACTGAGAAATGGAACAGTTTAAAATGAATGGGTGATTCATCCAAACCCATTACTGGACAATGGGGCAGTTGGATTTCTTTTGTTTTAGCCCAGATACCTCCGGATCTGGGTGGGCCGCAAATGGGGGTATAAAAGATAGCTTCCCAGAAGCTCTCACTCTCTCTGGCCTCACCTCCATGTGCCTCTACAGTGTGGGAGCCTGCCTGAGGAGGTAGAACACCAGCCATCTACTTTTAAAACACTGGGGTGTTTCTTACTTCGGGGCAGTGAAGATCTAAGTTCACAGGGCACGGAGCAGGCATTTCCAGTGGTGAGCATATATTTTTCTGGCCTTCCACAAGGCAACTTAGGATAGGTATAGGGGTGGGAATTAAAGGGAATTTTGTTAAGAACTGTGATTTTAGTCGATCTTCCCTCGTTGTGTCCATTTCTCCTCCCCTATTTAAGTAAGACAGTGTTGCACCTAGCAGAGAAGTGCTATAGTGAACACTGAATTCGGTATTTAAAACTGTATTAAAAAGGAGTAGCTGTTTCAAAGTACTGTATTTAAAACTGTATTAAAAGGAGTGTTGCACCAAGCAAAGAAGTGCTGTGGTGAACGCTGTTAGCTGTTTTTTTAAGTTACTGTATTTAAACTGCTGTTTTTAAGTAAAAGCTACTAAGCTAAGGTGCTGTAGTGAGCAAAGTGTTTCTATATTAAAAGTGCTGTTAAAAGGAGTGTTGCGCTAAGCAGGGAAGTGCTTCAGTGAACACTTTACAGCTGTATTAAAGTGCTGTTTTTAAGTAAAAGCCACTAAGCTAAGGTGCTGTAGTGAGCAAAGGGTTTTTAAGCAAAAGGTGCTGGATTTAAAATAAAGTCGTGTTGCACTGAGCAGGGAGCGCTCTAGTGGACACTGAGGGTATTGCGTTTAGCAAAAATGTTGTACCAGGCATAAGAGCTATATCGATTTTTCTAAGTTGTTTCTTTCTTTTGTTTTCAATAAATACTGGCCCGTTTTGCACCGAAACCACGAGTCATGTTGTTTTCTGTCTACATCGCTACCGAATAAGTCCGGCGGTCAGAACTCAGGAATAGGGGAGCACTTTGAAACCGCAAGGGGGTCCCTGGAACAGCTAAGAGGCTTCTGACTGGCTAGAGACAAATAACCCCAACCCCGCTAGCGTGTGCTAATTTCTTACAAAATGGTGACCACGGCAGGACCATCGGCATTGGTGTGCGATGTGGCAGACAGTGGTTTGAGTCTGGAAAGAGCAGCAGTTATTGGGTTTCTTTTTATCCCACTAGTTTGTCTGTGGTTTGGTTCCCGCAGGCTTGGGGAAGTCACCCGCAGGCTTAGGGAAGCCAGGGCAGAGAGTTGGGATAGGGAAAGGGAGGTTGAGGAATACCAGGCCAAGGTAGAGCGCCTGGTGTTCCAGTTTAGTGAGGGCAAAAGCCACACAAGGCACGAGTAAGAGTACCTGAAGTGCCTAGTTAAGAGGCCAAGAACAATGAGATGAGGGTGCGGGAGGAGAACGCTCACCTCATACAAGAATTAAAAGAGCAGCAGGAAAAGGTTAGGGAGGTAAAGGCAGCATATAAGCTGGCCTGCGAGCAAGGGTTTGAGGAAGCAGATCATGGCCCCTGTAGGGCAGAGATAGAAAGCCTCAAGATGTCTTTAAAAAGAGCGAATGGGATGATATGTCTGATCAGCCCGAAGGCAGGTCAGCCAGATTTTACTGGCAACCCAAGTAAAACCGCCCCACTGGCAACACCCAGGGAAAGGTTGGTCAGGGAGTCAGAGGTCCCAAGACCGCCATCCACGTCTCCAAGCTTTCAGGAGCTCTGGCAGCAAAGGGGGGTGGAGCATGGGAAGGTAGAGGAAGCACAGCAGGCCCCCCTAGCTAGGCCGGGACCAGGACCAGTATACCCCCTCCGACGATGGAGGTACGGTCCGCCCATTGATGAAGATGACCCAGGGAATATCCAGAATCAGTTTGTGGTGCCGTATGGCACCCACCAGCTCAGGGACATGGTTAGCCACATCCCCAAGCTCACTAAAAAGGGAGACCCCTCTCTACACTTCAGGGAGATAGAGCAGGCAGCTTGTGTAAATGACTGCGATGACACAGAGCAAGCAAAAATGCTGCTGTTCTCCCTGGCAGGTGATCTCCTCCAGCCCCTATCTGGCGAGTGCAAAAGGGGGCAGAGGGATCATGAGGGTCTAAAGAATGAGGTATTGGAGGCCATGGGACTCAATGATGGTAGCCCGTTTGCTCGGGTGGAAAGAACAGTGCCGCTCCCATGAGAGTCCCCACAGGCGTTCGCAGACAGGCTGTGGCCAGTCTACCGGAGTGCATGCCCGGGAATGCCAGGGTGGTCAGCACTGGACCCAGTCCAATTGACTCACTGGCTCTGGTGTCTCATGACCAACAGCCTACCCCAGATCCAAGCCCAGGTCATGGATTGGTTTGACCCCCGAAACCCCCAGACCACTGAAGAAGCGGTGATCCGCCAGCTCACGGTAGCCTTCAGGAACATGAGGGGTATTGAGGCTCCCCAACCCAAGGGAAGAGTCCATGAGGTTAAACCTGGGAGCCAGAGTAAGAAAGAGTGGCACCAGGAGGGGAACCGGCCCTCTCAGGCTAGGTTAAATTGCTATGGGTGTGGGAAAGACGGTCACTGGAGAAAAGACTGTAAAGGTCCTTGGAAGGACAAGGGAAAGGATCTCACAGCCCCAGCCCAAAAGGCAGGGCCAGACCTCGCTCCCGCAGCAATTGAATCATTTTTGCGGTCCCTACGGTCTCTTCTGACCAACCAGGGAAAAATAGCAGCCACCACCGGTGCTTTGACCTTGTCTGCCCCATCCCTCTCCCAGCAATGGCTAGAGCCAGCGCAGCCTGTTGACCTGTGTCCCCGCAAAAATGCTGAGGGGAGCAGGCCCTATGTTGAGATGGGGGAGGAGATGGTGCAGGGGAGATATTCGGTGGAGACTGGAGCCTCCAGCACGGTGGTCCACTCGGAGGACCTGACCCATTCACCCCGGTCTAACAAGGCCCCATTTAGCTTAATGGGACCCACAGGGAAACAGGCAGCTGGGAGTGAACCTGAGAATAGTAATCCCCAGTCCACAGCAGGTCCAAGTTCACAGGAAGGCACTGTGGCTTGTGTGGGGGGAGGAGCCATTCATGATTTTGAACAAGATTACTGGCAGGCAGCCAGTTATAGCAAACAAAGCAGTTTGTTTAAGCAGGGGGCAAAGGAACAAGCAGCTGGGATTGTAGAAGCTCCCCAGCACTTGGCCCGAGCGATTCCCCCTCTCTTGTGGGACTCCAGGAAGGAGCCTGAACCAGGTTTTAGACCTGAAGGGGAAGGCTCTCAGCCACCGGCAGCTGGTGGCAAGGGATTGCCTGTCCCCAGCCCAGGTTTGGGAAGGGAGGGACCCGAAGGAGGAGGTCCCCGGCCAGCAGGGAGTGTGACCCGAGCTAAGGGTCTGCTCAGCAGGGTAGCCCCACCAGCGACACTCCCTAGGAGATCTCTTCGGGTACACCAGCCCAAGAAAGTATGGTCACCCACTTTTCAGTGGAGTAGGGCGGCCTCCCGAGTCAGGGAGAGACCAAAGAGAAGGGGTTCCCAACCAGCAGCCATAAGCTGCGAGGGAATAGAAGCTGGAATCAGTCCAGCCACGCAGCAGGGAGCAGCCTGTGGCAGCCCAACCAGGGACTGAGCTGGCTGCCTGGAGACGGGCGGCGCCTGTATATAGCTTTGTTAAGGTAGAACGTGTATTAAGGTGGAACATGTTATTAAGGTAGAACGTGTTTTAAGATAGAACATGTTATTAAGGTAGAACGTGTCTTAAGGTAGAACGTGTTAATTCTTGTTTTTTATATTGAAATTAATATTGGAGTATAAGTTTGAGTGTGGTATGGTTCTGGAATTGTATTGTGGATCAAGGTCGTGGGACCTGATTACACTTCCCCAAAGCCAGGGGGCCTGGCGAGATGTTTTCTTTGTCTTTTTCAGAGATCCGGTAAGCACCAGGGACCAACGACTCATGGGATTCGAGAGAGGAAGCACCCCTAGTCCATGAAGGAAGGGGTCTGCAGGAATTAATATTAGTGTATAAGTTTTGAGTGTGGTACGGTTCCAGAATTGTATTGTGGATCAAGGTCGCGGGACCTGATTACACTTCCCCAAAGCCAGGGGACCTGGCGAGATGTTTTCTTTGTCTTTTTCAGAGTTCTGGAAGGCACCAGGGACCAACGAGTCGTGGGATTCGAGAGAGGAAGCACCCCTAGTCCACAAAGGAAGGGGTCTGCAGGAAACAGATGCCCACAACATTTAAAACTGCTGCTGGAAATACAATTTAAGACTAAGAATTTACAGAACTTGTTAATTATTTCACTACTTGTTTGGAGTTAAAGGAAGCTCGTTTGTCTTCCATCTTTTTTTAGCAGACATGTTGGCTGGATGACAATCCATTTAAATATGTTAAAATTATAGTACAAGCGGTGCAGGGGCATAGGACCCACTCCATGCTTGACTTAGTACAAATATAAGTGGTGCAGGGGCATAGGACCCCCTCCATGCTTGACTTATTGTGAATATAAGTGGTGCAGGGGCATTGGATCCCCTCCGTCTATTGATTATTAATTAATTTTGAGTTTTCTGTCAATAGATGCCTGCCGTACTATGATTTTCTCTGGGCAGGGGAGATAGAAGTGTCAGGGGATCAATGATAGATTTAGTTAAGTATAAGGGAAGGTTGTTTGTGGGGGGTCAGAAATTATTGCTCCCTTTCGGCAAGGATACTACAAGTAAGTTTTAGTATCTGATGGGGGACTGTAAGATTTCGCAATAATTTACAGCTCCGAAGATTAATTTTTGATTAAAGAATCCCTGGGTGATTTACCTTTAAGAAAATCCAGGGATCAAAATGGCCATCAGACCGCATGGCCGAAGACAAAAGGACTTGGAAAACAGCTTGTGTGTGTGTGTCTGTGAGAAAGGTTCAATGGAGCTGCCAATCAAAGGGGAGTCCCCACCCCCCAGCCGCAGACAATCGATATGTTTACAGAAACTGCTACAAGATGTTGGCACAAAGGATTAACCACTTGACTGTGGTTTCTGCCTGACCACAAGAACAATGGAAACAATGGCTTCTGTTTACACTAGCCTTCCAAGCTGTTTACATAGTAATCACAGAAAGACATGTTTTTTTCAAACCAGGACAGCTCCATTCAAAACCCATCAATCATGAATGGAAATACATTCAAAGCTCAGCACAGACCATTGAAGAGACATTTAAACTGAGAAAAGGAACAGTTAAAATAAATGGGTGATTCATCCAAACCCATTACTGGATAATGGGGCAGTTGGAGCCCTTTTGTTTTAGCCCAGATACCTCCGGATCTGGGCGGGCCCCAAATGGGGGTATAAAAGATAGCTTCCCAGAAGCTCTCACTCTCTCTGGCCTCACCTCCGTGTGCCTCTACAATGTGGGAGCCTGCCTGAGGAGGTAGAACACCAGCAGTCTACTTTTAAAACACTGGGGTGTTTCTTACTTCGGGGCAGTGAAGATCTAAGTTCGCAGGGCACGGAGCAGGCATTTCCAGTGGTAAGCATATATTTTTCTGGCCTTCCACAAGGCAACTTAGGATAGGTATAGGGGTGGGAATTAAAGGGAATTTTGTTAAGAACTGTGATTTTAGTCGATCTTCCCTCGTTGTGTCCGTTTCTCCTCCCCTATTTAAGTAAGACAGTGTTGCACCTAGCAGAGAAGTGCTCTAGTGAACACTGAATTCAGTATTTAAAACTGTATTAAAAAGGAGTAGCTGTTTTAAAGTACTGTATTTAAAACTGTATTAAAAGGAGTGTTGCACCAAGCAAAGAAGTGCTGTGGTGAACGCTGTTAGCTGTTTTTTTAAGTTACTGTATTTAAAGTGCTGTGTTTAAGTAAAAGCCAATGAGCTAAGGTGCTGTAGTGAGCAAAGTGTTTCTTTATTTAAAGTGCTGCTAAAAGGAGTGTTGCGCTAAGCAGAGAAGTGCTTCACTGAACACTTTACAGCTGTATTAAAGTGCTGTTTTTAAATAAAAGCCACTAAGCTAAGGTGCTGTAGTGAGCAAGGGGTTTTTAAGCAAAAGGTGCTGGATTTAAAATAAAGTAGTGTTGCACTGAGCAGGGAGCGCTCTAGTGGACACTGAGTGTACTGCGTGTATTTAAAATAAAGTAGTGTTGCACTGAGATGGGAGCGCTCTAGTGGACACTGAGGGTATTGCGTTAAGCAAAAGTTTTGTACCAGGCATAAGAGCTATATCAATTTTTCTAAGTTGTTTCTTTCTTTTGTTTTCAATAAACACTGGTCTGTTTTGCACCCAAACCACGAGTCATGTTGCTTTCTGTCTACATCGCTAGCGAATAAGTCCGGCGGTCCGAACTCAGGATTAGGGGAGCGCTCTGAAACTGCAAGGGGGTCCCTGGATCAGCTCAGAGGCTTCTGACTGGCCAAAGACAAATAACCCCAACCCCGCTAGCGTGTGCTAATTCCTTACAGTGTAACGGGTCAATGTCGGATGCTGTGTGTAATGGAGTCAATGTCAGATTCTTGGTGTAACAGGTCAATGTTAGATGCTGCGTGTAATGGGTCAATGTCAGATGCTGCGTGTAACGGGTTAATGTCAGATGCTGCGTGTAACATGTCAATGTCAGATGCTGCGTGTAATGGGGTCAATGTCAGATGCTTTGTATAACAGGTCAATGTCAGATGCTGCGTGTAACGGGTCATTGTCAGATGCTGCGTGTAACGGGGTCAATGTCAGATGCTGCGTGTAACGGGGTCAATGTCAGATGCTTCGTATAACAGGTCAATATCAGGCGCTGTGTTTAACAGGTCAATGTCAGATGCTGCGTGTAATGGTTCAATGTCAGATGCTGCATGTAACGGAGTCAATGTCAGATGCTGCGTGTAACAGGTCAATGTCAGATGCTGCGTGTAACGGGGTCAATGTCAGATGCTGAGTTTAACGGGTCAATGTCAGATGTTGCGTGTAACAGCGTCAATGTCAGATGCTGCATGTAACGAGGTCAATGTCAGATGCTGCATGTAACGGGGTCAATGTCAGATGCTGCGTGTAACGGGTCAATGTCAGATGCTGCGTGTAACCGGTCAATGTCAGATGCTGCGTGTAACAGGTCAATGTCAGATACTGCGAGTAATGGGGTGAATGTCAGATGCTGCATGTAATGGGACAATGTCTGTGTAAGATTTGCTAAATTTCTGCATGTCCCCGAAGGCTGTTATTAATAAACGGGACCCTGCGTGGACATTTTAATTCAAAAAGGGTACCCAAGGTGGCGTCCGTGCCTCATGGCAGAAAGCCTGTGAGATTTTAAAATGGACTCTGCAACGCAGACAGCTTGTGGGTCGAAACCAAAGCTGCAGTGTCTGTGAAGAGAGACTTTATAGTTTGAAACCAGACAGGACACTGAATTATGCATTAGACCGAATTGGAGACAAATCTAAATTCAATTTTGGCCTATAGTTAAGGCCATCAAGCAGTCTACATATATAATCGGAAACAGATTAACAGCCATTGAGGCTGGACAGGCCCATCAAGGAACTTTCATGACAATACAAGTCAATTATCGGGCCGGTAGATGCGATTACCGGCCATCTAAAAACAGTTAGTATGGATTGCTACCATTATTTAAACTAGCCCGCCAAAATTAAGACAAAGAACTGACCTGATTTGGCGCGCAGATAAGGGTTTTCGAAAAAGGTATAATTGAAGGCCCTCGGGTAGGAAAGCGCTCTCTCTCTGTGTGTGCTGGTGCTGCTGCTCGCTCTGCTCTTCGGCCCCTCGTCCTCATGGCTGCCGCTCTTTCCCCGTCCCGCGCTTACCCCCTGGCCTTTGCCCGTGCCCTTTTCCCACAACATCTGGAATTGCCCTGGCACCGGGTCGGGCGGACATGGACAATTCAGGCCAGGCGAGGCGGGATGCGACGAGGGGAGGAGGGAAGACCAACGGAGGGAAGGCCACCTGTGGAAGACCGGCTGAAGAAGACGAACTGAGGAGACGAACTGAGGGGAGGCTTCGAATTATCGGGCCTTCAGCCTCGGCCGACATTCGAATATTTGTACACAAACTCAAACTGGCGGCTGGCAACGGAGAATCATCCCTGCAAGGTAAAGTACCCAAATGGAGACTTTAACTTTGGGGTACTCAAACCTGGACAACGCCCTTGCAGCGTCCGGAGACCACGTGTTGACGGCAGGCTCCATGAAAGCACCAAGAGTGAACCCTGAACCCAACCGCTGTTTTGAGTCTAACAAACCTTTTGATTGGTGAGCATGAAGTTCTGACCCCTCATAGCTTAATCTAGTTAGGTATAGGGGGTGGGATAAGGATAAGGGGATTGTTCAGATAGTTGTTTTCCCTTGATGTGCCATGTGTTCTCCATTCCCTGTATAAGTATAGTTATTATTCTTTTGTATTTTTGCCTGTAGAAGTGTACACTAGTAATTTTTCCATAAGATTGTATCAAGTTTTTTCCTCTTCAATAAAATCTTGGTTTTTGTTTACATCCAACCACCTGTCTACTCGAGTCTTCTCTGTACCGCCGCCTTGTACCTAAGTTCGGTGTCTAGAACCCAGGTGCGTGGGAGCGATTCGAACCGCTGACAAAACAGTCAGGGGCATAACTGACTGAGCGTACGCGCCAAACACCACCACACGCAACCCCCTACATCAGATGCTGTGTGTAACAGGTCAATGTCAGATGTTGGGTGTAACGGGGCCAATGGCAGATGCTGTGTATAACGGGCCTATGTCAGATGCTGCCTTTAACAGGTCCATGTCAGATGCTGCGTGTAACGGGTCAGTGTCAGATGCTGCGTGTAACGGGGTCAATATCAGATGCTGGGTGTAACAGGTCAATGTCAGACGTTGGGTGTAACGGGGCCAATGGCAGATGCTGTGTATAACGGGCCTATGTCAGATGCTGCCTTTAACAGGTCCATGTCAGATGCTGCCTTTAACAGGTTCATGTCAGATGCTGCGTGTAACGGGGTCAATATCAGATGCTGGGTGTAACGGGGTCACTGTTAGGTGCTGCGTGTAATGGGTTAAGAGTCATAGAGTCATAGAGTTATACAGCATAGAAAGAGGCCCTTCGGCCCTATCTATTCAAATCCCATTTTCCAGCACTTGGTCCGTAGCCTTGTATGCTGTGGCATTTCAAGTGCTCATCTAAAGGCATCTTAAGATTGTGAGGGTTCCTGCCTCTACCACCCTTTCAGGCAGTGAGTTCCAGATTCCAACCATCCTCTAGGTGAAAAAGATTTCCTCAAATGCCCTCTAAACTTCCTGCCTCTTACCTTGAAACTATGCCCCCTGGTTATTGACCACCCTACTAAGGGGAAAAGTTCCTTTCTATCTACCCTATATATGCCCCTCATAATTTTGCACACCTCAATCAGGTGCACCCTCAGCCTTCACTGCTCTAAGAAAAACAACCCCAGCCTGTCCAGTCTCTCCTCATAGCTGAAACGCTCCAGCCCAGGTAACATCCTGGTGAATCACCTCTGCACCCTCTCCAATGCAATCACATCCTTCCTATAATGTGGCGAACAGAACTGCACACAGTACTCCAGCTTTGGCCTAACTAGCGTTTTGTATAGCTCCATCATAACCTCCCTGCTGTTATATTCTATGCCTTGGCAAATGAATGCAAGTATCCCATATGCCTTCTTAACCACCTTATCTACCTATCCTGCTGCCTTCAGGGATCTATGTACATGCACACCAAGGTCCCTCTGATCCTCTGTCCTTCCTAGGGTCCTACCATTCATTGTGTATTCCCTTGCCTTGTTCGTCCTCTCAAAATACATCAATCACACTTTTCAGGGTTAAATTCCATTTGCCACTGTTCTGCCCATCTGACCAACCCATCTATATCGTCTTGTAGCCTGAGGCTTCCCTCCTCACTATTTACCACTCCACCAATTTTCGTGTCATCTGCGAACTTAGCGATCATACCTCCTATATTCATATCTAAATCATTAAAGTACACTACAAACAGCAAAAGACCCAGCACTGATCCCTGTGGTATACCACTGGACACGGGCTTCCAGTCACAAAAACATCCTTCGACCATCACCCACTGCCTCCTGCCATTAAGCCAATTTTGGATCCAATGTGCCAAATTGCCCTGGATCTCATGGGCTCTTACCTTTTGACCAGTCTCCCATGCGGGACTTTGTCAAAAGCCTTACTGAAGTCCATGTAGACTACATCAACTGCACTACCCTCATCCACACACCTAGTCACCCCTCGAAAAATTCAACCAAATTGGTTAGACATGATCTCCCCCTGACAAAGTCGTTGGCTTGTTCTCTTTACACAGATGCGGCTGGACCTGCTGTGATTTCCAGCAAAGAAAACGTTTTTTGTCTGTTTTTTGTTTTTCATACAGACCCCAGCATCTGCAACATTTTACCCCTTATGACCCCACCTCATTGTTTTTTGATGCAATTTTTTTCCTGACTGACCTGTTTGGACACCATTCACACCTTTGATTGCTGTGATTATCTCTCTGCCGAGGTGTGATAAATGGCAGTTAGAAAGATTACCTGCAATCATCTGGCATTATTCTCTGACTATATAATGTGTGTCTATAGGCATCTCTCCACTTCACCTGACAAAGGAGCAGCGCTCCGAAAGCTTGTGATTTCAAATAAAACTGTTGGACTATAACCTGGTGTTGTGTGACTTCTTACATTTGTCCACCCCAGTCCAACACCGGCATCTCCACACCATGACTATCCTTGATTAATCCTTGCCTCTCCAAATGGAGACTAATTCTGTCCCTCAGAATTTTTTCCAATAATTTCCCTACCACTGATGTTCGGCTCACTGGCCCGTAATTCCCTGGTTTATCCTTACTACCCTTCTTGAATAATGGTACTATGTTAGCAGTTCTCCAGTCCTCTGGCACCTCCCCTGTGGCCAGAGAAGTTCTGAAAATTTGTTTCACAGCCCCTGCAATCTCCTTCCTTGCTGGACACAGCAGCCAGGGATACATCTCGTCTGGGCCTGGGGATTTATCCACTTTTAGGAACGCTAAAACCACTAGTACCTCCTCCCTCTCAATGCTAATTTGTTCAAGTATATCACAATCCCCCTGCCTGATTTCTGTGCCTAAATTGTCCTTCTCCATAGTGAACACAGATGCAAAATATTCATTAAAAACCTCACCTACATCTTCCGGATCTAAACACAGACTGCCACTTTGGTCCCTAATAGGCCCTACTCTTTCCCTGGTTATCCCCTTGCCCTTAATCTATCTATATATATAAAAGGATACATCTGTCTGTCTGTCTATCTGTCTGTCTGTCCTCCGGTGTGCGTCTGTCCCGCTATTCACTCGAAAGTTATAGAGCGTACCTACGCGTGCATTACGTCAAAAGAAAGCTTACCATTCCAAAACGGTCGTAAGCATATTAACGTTTCGGCCGGACAAAAATTGTGCCCGCGGTATCCAAAAAACGTTCAAAATTCCGCTCATTAGCATCTCATTATCCGCTCATTAGCGATAGAGTGACCTCGAGGTCGACCAATCGTACGCCGGGTTCCTGGCGCTTGTGGGCGGGCCCTCCTACAGTCGAGTGACGGGACGATTGACCAATCCTACGCTTTGGTGACCTGATGGTCGACCAATCGGTGCGTGTGTGGGCGGGCCTTATCGTTCTGAACCGAGGTGAGTAGCCGCCATCTTGCTTCCATTCTTTTTCCCGCTTTCTGCGTCTTTCTTTTCAAATTACATTTCCAGCAAAAAAAAATTGCTTTTATTAAATTGTTTTTAAAAAAACTTCATTCATTTGTAAATATTTTCTCTAACCTGAAGATTCTTTTTCCTACCTTTCCCCGTTTTTGTAAGGCCTCATAACCTAGGCCTCAAAGCCTGAGCCTCTCCTGCCCAGCCACGCCCGAGCTAGGTAATTGTCCCACGGCTTCTGCTAAGCTCCCCCCCGCCGTCGTCACATTACCCGGGGCAACGGTGTCAGCCACGAGGGGCACGGGACATACACAGGGTGCGCGCGCAGCAGGAGCAGCTGAGACGCGACATCTCTCTCTGTTCCACACTCGGCTCGGGCGGGGGGGCGGGGCTCTCAGGAGTGCGGATCTCGGGTAGGGCTTGGAGAGCGTGAAGGGTTACCCCGGCAACCGGGCCCGCCGGCCGTCTCTCACAGCCGCAATCGGCGGTCTTGAAGCCAGCTCGGGAGGGCGGGGCTCCGGAGAGCAGGAGGCCGGTGCTCGGGAGGGCGGGGGGCGGGGCTCGGGACATTGGGGGGGCGGGGCTCGGGACATCGGGGGGCGGGGCTCGTGACATCGGGGGATCGGGGGACGGGACATTGGGAGATCGGGGGGCGGGACATCGGGAGATCGGGGGGCAGGACATCGGGAGATCGGGGGCGGGACATCGGGAGATCGGGGGACGGGAGATCGGGGGGCGGGACATCGGGAGATTGGGGGCGAGACATTGGGAGATCGGGGGACGGGAGATCGGGGGGCGGGACATCGGGGGGCGGGGCTCGGGGACTCCCCCTCTCCTTCTCCCCCTCCCCCCTCCTTCCCTTCCTCCCCCCCTCCTCCCCCCGCCCCCTCCACCCCCCCTCCACCCCCCTCCCTCCTCCCCCCTCCACCCCCCTCCCTTCTCCCCCCTTCCCCCCTCCCCCAATTCCCCCCTTCCCCCTCCCCCAATTCCCCCCTTCCCCCCTCCCCCCATCTTTCCCCCCTCCTTCCCCCTCCTCCCTCCCTTCCCCCTCCCCTTTCCCCCTCCCCTCCCCTTCCCCCCCTCCCCTCCCCTTTCCTCCCCCTCCCTTCCCCTTTCCCCCCGCCTTCCCCCCAGTAGCGCTCTCTCTTCCCCCATCGCTCTCTCTCTTCCCCCCAGTCGCTCTCTCTCTTCCCCCCAGTCACTCTCTCTCTTCCCCCCACTCGTGCTCTCTCTTCCCCCCAGTCGTGCTCTCTCTTCCCCCCAGTCGCTCTCTCGCTCTCTTCCAATAACAACATGCCCTCGAAAATGCCTCGGCACCGCCGGGCACTCCAGCTAGTCTATATATATAAAAGGATCATTCTGTCTGTCTGTCCGTCTGTCTGTCCTTCGGTGTGCGTCTGTCCGGCTATGCACTCGAAAGTTATAAAGCGTACCTACGCGTGCATTACCTCCAAAGAAAGATTACGGTTCCAGGACAGTCGTAAGCATATTTACTTTTCGGTCGGATGAAAATTGTTCGCGCCTTATGCAAAAAACCTTCAAAATTAAACTCATTATCTGCTAATTAGCATTGATTGACTGACGTCAACGTTTGACCAATCCTGTGCCGTCACGATTGACCAATCCTACAGTTCAGTTGCCTGATGGTTGGCCAATCACTGCGTCTGTGGGCGGGACTAATCATTTTCATCTCAGGGATCTGGCAGCCATTGCCTCAAGCTAAAAACCCCATTTACTTCCAGCTCAAAATCTGCTAATCCAGCTTCGAAAAAGTTAGTATCTCTTTTAAAAATAACATAAGATTTACCAAAAACGTTTTATAAGTACTTTCACTTTCATCTTTCAAGGTATTAAAAGGTAGAAATGTTGCCCGGCAGCAGATTGAGAGAGGGACACAGAGACAGGGCCCAAAAGCCTGGGACTCGATTTAAAATGTTGCTCGGCAGCAGATTCACAGAGTGACACAGAGAGGTCCCAAAGCCTGGGACTCGATTTAAACCGCCCGGCCCGAAACAGCCCTGGCAAAGCCGGGCTCCCCCAGCTAGTATACTTATAAAACACCTTGGGATTATCAGATGCTGCGTGTAACGGCTGCATGTTAGATGCTGTGTGTAACGGGCCAATGTCAGATGCTGCGTGTAATGGGTGCATGTCAGATGCTGCATGTAACGGGGTCAATGTCAGATGCTGCGTGTAACGGGTGCACGTCAGATGCTGCATGGAACGGGGTCAATGTCAGAGCAGCGTGTAACGGGTGCATGTTAGATGCTGTGTGTAATGGGTCAATGTCAGATGCAGCGTGTAATGGGGTCATTGCCAGATGCTGGGTGTAACGGGGTCAATGTCAGATGCTGGGTGTAACGGGTCAATGTCACATGCTGCGTGTAACGGGGTCATTGCCAGATGCTGGGTGTAACGGGGTCAATGTCAGATGCTGGGTGTAACGGGGCCAATGTCAGATGCTGTGTGTAACGGGTCAATGTCAGATGCTGGGTGTAACGGGGCCAATGTCAGATGCTGGGTGTAACGGGGTCAATGTCAGATGCTGGGTGTAACGGGGCCAATGTCAGATGCTGGGTGTAACGGGGCCAATGTCAGATGCTGGGTGTAACGGGGTCAATGTCAGATGCTGGGTGTAACGGGGCCAATGTCAGATGCTGGGTGTAACGGGGTCAATGTCAGATGCTGGGTGTAACGGGTCAATGTCAGATGCTGGGTGTAACGGGGCCAATGTCAGATGCTGGGTGTAACGGGGCCAATGTCAGATGCTGGGTGTAACGGGTCAATGTCAGATGCTGGGTGTAACGGGGCCAATGTCAGATGCTGGGTGTAACGGGGCCAATGTCAGATGCTGGGTGTAACGGGGCCAATGTCAGATGCTGGGTGTAACGGGTCAATGTCAGATGCTGGGTGTAACGGGGCCAATGTCAGATGCTGGGTGTAACGGGGCCAATGTCAGATGCTGGGTGTAACGGGGCCAATGTCAGATGCTGGGTGTAACGGGGTCAATGTCAGATGCTGCGTTTAACGGGGTCAATGTCAGATGCTGCGTGTAACGGGGTCAATGTCAGATGCTGTGTGTAACGGGGTCAATGTCAGATGCTGTGTGTAATGGGTCAATGTCAGATGCTGTGTGTAACGGGGTCAATGTCAGATGCTGTGTGTAATGGGTCAATGTCAGTTGCTGTGTGTAACGGGTCAGGGTTTTCCGACAGCAGTTTTCCTACATGAACATGTCGGAGGAGCAGTGTATCAGAAGGCTGCGCTTTAGAAAGGAGGTGGTGACTGAGCTGTGCCACCTGCTTCAGCCAGATCTGCAGCCTCAGATAAGGTGCAGGACATCTCTGTCGGTGGCTGTGAAGATGACTGTTGCCCTAAACTTCTACGCAAGCAGCTCCTTTCTGTTGTGTATGTACCTTTAAGGGAATAACTGGTCTCAGACTGCAGTACCGGCAGTGACCACCCCTGTATAAAAGGCGCTAGCAATCTTCTGTAGTTTCAGTTTCCCGATTGTCTCCATTCAGTAAAGACTTGTTATAAACAACTCCTGCTGTCCGTGTCTCAATTATACACGGACATAATATTGGCGACGAGCAGATACGAACTTACCTACAGTCTGCACCACCTCATGGGATCCATTCCTGAAGCGAAGTGAGCAGAAGTCGAGGCCAGAAGGAAGAAAGAAGCAGTAGAAACGGGCGTCGACCGTGGGCATCCGCCCCTGAGTCAGCGGAGTTGAAGATTACAGGAGAAGCTGTCGAGAGCGGGGCCTGGTTCCTGTCGACGGTGCTTCAGCTAATCGGGCTGGTGGCAGGTAGTACACTGATCCTTCCTGGGCTGCGGCAGTCGAGAACTCAAGCGGGTGGCGTGCAACGGGGCCGAGCAGCGTTGTCGGGAAGAGGAGAGAGAGAGAGGGTGGAGCACACAGGGCGCGGCCGGTGCTACGAAGCCGAGCAGCGTACGGACCCAAGCAGAGGGAGGCAAGAGTCCCACAGGGTTGTTCCACGACGGGAAAATAATTAAAAAAAAGAAATATTAAACGCACAGAAAACCGCGAGGAGCTGCAGGTTGCAACGTAAACCACGGAAAGCAGCGCTAGCAACAGCGGGGAAGAAGGCAAAGTGCGGGAGGCGCCATCTTAATCCAGCGGGGAAGAAGGCAAAGCACGGGAGGTGCCATCTAAATCAGCGGGGAAGAAGGCAAAGCGCGGGAGGCGCCATTTTGTTAAATCGGGGAAGAAGGCAAAGCGCAGGAGGCACCATTTTAGATTTTCAAGATGCTGAAGACTGACTGTATCACTGCCTTTGATAATGCAATAGAGGACTGGACCACGTATGTGGAAAGAGTTGAGGTATATTGCGAGGCAAACGAAATAGCCAATGAGAAAAAGGCATCGGTATTGCTAAACTTAATGGGCGCTAGAACGTACGGCCTATTGCGGGACCTGATTACTCCAGCCAAACCGAAGGCGAAGAGTTTTAACAAAATTGTTGCTATCCTACAGGATCACCTAAACCCTGCACCACTGCTGATAGCAGAAAGATTTAAATTCCACAGGAGAACTCAGCATAAAGATGAGAGCAATGCTGAGTACATTACGGAACTACGCAAGCTATCAAAGCACTGCCAGTTCAGAGCAGGACTGGCAGATACCCTACGGGACAAATTTGTCTGTGGACTCCTGAGTGAAGGAACACAGAAGAAGTTACTCTCAGAGAAAGAGCTGATACTAGATAAGGCTTTCAGCATGGCAGTATCGTACGAAGCAGCAGCCAGGGGAGCTGCGGAAATAAAACAAAAGCCATAGGAATATGGCACCCACGAAATGACACGGGGATTTGCAAAATGTTATCGCTGCGGCAGAACTAACCATGACCAGAAGGACTGCTGGTCCAAGGACAAAATATGCAGGCAATGCGGAAAGGTGGGACACATTGCACGAGTTTGCAGGTCTGGGAAGAAGACCAACGACAACAAAAAGGCGACTAAGGAACCGTACAAGGAAGTACAAAAGATGATGGACAGTAGTTCCGAAGACCAGATGAGCGATAGTGAATCCGGGAACAAGAGACTAAGCTGTCTCAAACTTCACAATGTAATCGCAAAAGAGGATCACCGAACCATTTGGGTCACCCTCACGATAGCAGGGTCCCAAGTTAAAATGGAACTGGATACAGGATCAGCGCTAACCACCATGAATCGACGAGACTACGAGCGGCTATTCTCACACATACCCTTGAGAGAGACATCCATCGTCTTGACGACGTATACGGGGCAAAAATTATACCCCAGAGGAAAAATAAGGGTGCCTGTCGAATACAACGGCAAGAAAATACGGAAATTGTATCTGTACATACTGCAAGATGGTGGACCACCGTTATTGGGACGTGAATGGATCAGAAAGATAAGCTTAGATTGGCACTCCATTCATGCAATGACGGTGGATGGTAAAAAAGGTGAAGACGTCACTCCTGGACGATTGTCAACAATCTTAGCTAACGCCAAAGAGGTATTTCAACAAGAACTGGGCACTCTTGAAGGCGTAACTGCCTCGATAAAAATAGAGGAGAATGCAATTCCCAAGTTTTTCAAAGCAAGACCGGTACCATATGCAATTCGCCCAGCCATCGAGGCAGAGCTGGAGAATCTGGAGAATGCAGGCGTGTTGTCTAAGGTAGACTGGAGCGAGTGGGTGACACCCATCGTTACTGTCATGAAGAAAATGTTAAGCAATAAGTCTGAGGAGCCAAGTAAGGTTCGCACCTGTGGGGCTTCAAGGTGACGGTGAACCCAGTCCTTCACACAGTACAATATCCTCTTCCAAGGATAGAAGACATCTTCGCCTCACTATCTGGGGGGAAGCGTTTTACAAAAATTGAACTAGCACAAGCGTTTTTGCAGATGGAGGTTGAAGAATCCTCTAGGAAGTATCTCACGATAAACACTCACAAAGGTCTTTACCAGTATCATCGATTGGTATTCGGAGTAGCATCAGCTCCGGCGATATGGCAAAGAGCATTTAAACTAGTATGGCAGGGGGCTAGAAACCTATGTAGTGAAATAGAGGAAAGTGAAAGGCAGACAGAAATAAATGATAAAAGGGTGAGGAACAAAAAACAAAGGGCCAAACTAATTCATAAAAAATGTGAGCATAAAAAAAGCCTGAGGGTTTTATACCTTAATGCGAGAAGCATCAGGAACAAGGTAGATGAATTAGCTGTGGAAATAGAGGTTAATAATTATGACCTAATTGGGATTACGGAAACATGGTTGCAGGGTGAGCAGGGCTGGGAGCTTAACATACAGGGGTATTCAGTATTTAGGAAGGATCGACAAAAAAGAAAGGGAGGAGGGGTAGCATTGCTAGTAAAAGAGGGGATAAATGCAATTGAAAGGAAGGATATTAACTCAGTTAATACAGAATCTATATGGGTGGAGCTAAGAAATAGCGAGGGGCGAAAAACATTAATAGGAGTGGTATATAGGCCTCCAAATAGTAAAATAGAGGTTAGGGAGGGCATCACGAGGGAAATTAGAGAAGCGTGCAATAAGAGCACAGCTGTCATCATAGGTGACTTTAACTTACATATAGATTGGACTAGCCTAATCAGTAAAAATAATGAGGAGGAGGAATTCCTTGAGTGTTTGAGGGATGGTTATCTGGATCAATATGTCGAGGAACCAACTCGGGAACAGGCTATATTGGACTGGGTACTGTGCAATGAGAAGGGACTAATCAGTAATCTTGTTGTACGGGGACCCTTGGGTCAGAGCGATCATAACATGATCGATTTCTCACTCGAAATGGAGAGCGAAGAAATTGACTCAGAGACTAAGGTCCTGAATTTAAACAAGGGGAATTATGATGCCATGAGACGGGAACTGAGTAGGTCTGATTGGACAACGTTCCTGGGAGGACTGGAGGTAGATAAACAATGGCAAACATTTAAAGATAGAATGACAAAATTGCAAAAATTGTTTATACCAATCTGGCATAAAAGGAAATCTAAAAAGGTGACTCAACCGTGGATAACAGGGGAAATTAGAGACAGCATAAAATCCAAAGATAGGGCGTATAAAATAGCCAAAAAAAGCGCCAGAGCGGAAGATTGGGAACAGTTTAAGATAGAGCAAAGGAGGGCAAAGGGCATAATCAAGAGGGGCAAAATAGCTTACGAAAACAAGCTGGCGGAAAATATAAAAACTAACTCCAAAAGCTTTTATAAGTATATCAAAAGGAAAAGACTGGTGAAAACCAAAGTTGGTCCATTGCAGTCAGATACGGGGGAATATATAATGGGAAATAAGGAAATGGCAGATCAACTAAATGCATACTTTGGGTCAGTCTTTACGAAGGAAGACACAAAAAACCTCCCTGGGATATCGGGAAAAATAGGGACATTGGCAAAGGAGGAACTGACGCAAATCAATATCTCTAAGGATATGGTGTTAAGGAAGCTAAAGGGATTGAAGGTGGACAAATCCCCAGGGCCTGATAACATGCATCCTAGGGTACTGAAGGAGGTGGCCCTAGAGATAGCGGATGCACTAAGGATGATTTTTCAGAATTCATTAGACTCGGGAACAGTGCCGATGGATTGGAGGGTAGCTAACGTTACCCCACTATTCAAAAAGGGGGGTAGGGAAAAAGCAGGTAATTACAGACCTGTAAGCCTTACATCAGTTGTGGGCAAAATGCTGGAGTCCATCATTAAGGATGAAATAGCGGAGCACTTAGCAAATGGGGACAGGATAGGACAGAGTCAACATGGATTTACAAAGGGTAAATCGTGCTTGACTAATCTATTGGAATTTTTTGAGGGAGTAACTGGTAGAATAGATGGGGGAGAGCCAGTAGATGTGGTGTACCTGGACTTCCAAAAGGCCTTCGATAAGGTCCCACATAAAAGATTAGCATGGAAAATTGAGGCTCATGGGATAAAGGGGAAAGTTTTGGCGTGGATAGGGAACTGGCTGTCAGATAGAAAACAGAGAGTTGGAATAAACGGCTCATTTTCTGAATGGCAGGCAGTAACAAGTGGGGTACCACAGGGATCTGTCCTGGGCCCCCAGCTGTTCACAATTTACATTAATGACCTGGATCAGGGAGTCGGATGCAGCATTTCCAAATTTGCAGACGACACTAAACTAGGAGGGGGGGTGGGCTCAGAGGAAGAGACCAGGAAGCTCCAGAGCGATTTGGACAGACTGGGCGATTGGGCGGATAAATGGCAGATGCACTATAATGTGGACAAGTGCGAAGTTATCCACCTTGGGTGCAGGAACGGGAGGGCAAATTATTATTTAAATGGCAATAGATTGGGAGAGGGGGAAGTACAGAGAGACCTGGGTGTTCTTGTACACCAGTCACTGAAGGCGAGCATGCAGGTGCAACAGGCGGTCAAGAAGGCAAACGGTATGCTGGCCTTCATAGCAAAAGGGTTAGAATACAGGAACAGGGATACCTTGCTGCAGCTGTACAGGGCACTGGTGAGACCACACCTCGAGTACTGTGTACAGTTTTGGTCGCCTCATCTGAGGAAGGATGTTCTTGCCATGGAGGGGGTGCAGCGGCGATTCACCAGGCTGATACCAGGAATGGTGGGAATGACCTATGAGGAGAGACTATGTAGTTTAGGGATGTACACACTGGAGTTTAGAAGATTGAGAGGGGACCTCATAGAAGTGTATAAAATTCTGACAGGTCTAGACAGACTGGATGCAGAAGGAATGTTTCCCTTGGCGGGTGAGAACAGAACTAGAGGACATAATTTAAGGATAAGGGCTAAACCATTTAGGACAGAGATGAGGGGGAATTTCTTCACTCAGAGAGTGGTGAACCTGTGGAACTCATTGCCACAGAGGGCAGTGTACGCCAGCTCATTAAATATATTTAAGAGGGAATTAGATATATTTCTACGGGCAAAAGGGGTTAAGGGTTACGGAGAGAAGGCGGGGACGGGATACTGAATTAAAGGATCAGCCATGATCTCATCGAATGGCGGAGCAGGCACGAAGGGCCGAATGGCCTACTCCTGCTCCTATCTTCTATGTATCTATGTATCTATGTAACAAGTCCTGCAAGGGATTCCGGGGACTCAGTGTTACTTGGACGACATTCTAGTGACAGGTGAAGATGACAGTGAACACCTTAACAACCTAGAACAGGTGCTCACTAGACTACGGGAACATGGGCTACAAGCCAACCGCCCCAAGTGCGAGTTTTTTAAGAAACAGATATCGTATTGTGGCCATGTGATTGATGAAGAGGGGTTACATAAGTCCCCTGACAAAATTGAAGCGGTTGTTAAGGCCCCAGCGCCTGAAAATGTGTCGCAACTGAGGTCATTCCTCGGATTGGTGAATTACTACCATAAGTTTTTACCGAATTTGTCGACAATTCTGCACCCACTGAACGCCCTACTACGATCGGGAGTAGCATGGAAATGGAGCAATGACTGTAAGCGGGCCTTTCAGAAGAGTAAGGACTTAATCACTTCAAGAGAAGTATTGGCTCACTACAACCCATCACTGCCGATAAGACTGGCGTGTGATGCGTCTCCCTACGGCATTGGGGCGGTACTGTCACATAAATTCCTTGATGGTTTAGAGAGGCCAATAGCTTTTGCGTCACGCTCGTTAACTTCAGCCGAGCGTAACTACGCCCAGATTGACAGAGAGGCCCTCAGCCGAGTGTGGGGGTTGAAGAAGTTCAATCACTACCTGCACGGTCAAAAATTTACTCTACTAACTGATCATCAACCTCTTGTCTCCATTTTCAACCCTCAGAAGGGCGTACCGATAATGACAGCACAACGGCTGCAGAGGTGGTCCCTTTTCCTAGGGGCACACCAATATGACATCGAGCACAAAGGAACTAAACAGCATGGGAATGCTGATGGATTGTCGCGCCTACCGTTGCCGACGGTGGAAGAAGAACTTGCAGTGGATCCAATGGAGATATTCCACTCGACCGTAGTCGAATGTCTCCCTGTGACGCATGCAAACATAGAAAAGGAAACACGAAATGACCCGACACTATCCCGGGTCTATGATTTAACGGTGAAGGGATGGCCAGCACATGGCGAACCACTGCTGCCAGCATTCTCGCCGAGAAGAGAACAGCTGTCAGTGTGCAGAGGAACCTTGATGTGTGGATCCAGAGTAGTAATTCCACCCAAATTGAAAGATAGAGTGCACAATGAGCTTCATGAGGGTCATCTGGGAGGGGTAAAAATGAAAAACTTAGCCAGAGCGTTTGTGTGGTGGCCGGGAATCGATAGAGAAATCGAAGAGATGACCAAGAGCTGTACAGGATGCCAGAAGGTCTAAAACGCCCCACCACAAGCCCCTCTGCATCCATGGGAGTGGCCCTCATCTCCATGGCAAAGGGTGCACATTGATTTTGCTGGTCCCTTCATGGACTCGATGTTTTTAATTGCGGTGGATGCACATTCAAAGTGGCCAGACGTAATTAAAATGTCTTCAACCACCACAGAAAAAACTATCACAGTCTTATGAAACATATTCGCCAGGAATGGGCTGCCTGAACAGATTTGCTCTGACAATGGACCACAGTTTGTGTCTGAAGAGTTCCGGAGGTTCTTAAAGAACAATGGTGTTAAGCATTACACATCTGCCCCATATCATCCAACCACTAATGGATTGGCTGAGAGGTTTGTTCAAACATTCAAGAAGGCTATCAAGGCAATGTGTAATGAAGATATACCCCTACAACACAAGGTGGACAACTTCTTGTTTGCCTACCAGAATGCGACACATGCGGTTACCAACCAAACTGCAGCCATGATGTTCTTCAATCGAAGACTACGATGCCGCTTGGATTTGGTTAAGCCAAACGTCCGAAGAGATGTGGAGAACAGGCAGTATCAGAATATGAATGAAAGGCCGACCAGGAGTTTTAAGATAGGTCAACCAGTTTTGGCCCGGGACTACCGCACAGAGAAATGGCAGCCAGGAACGATTTGTACACGGCAAGGACCTCTCATGTATACCATGGACGTTGGAGAGAGCATTGTAAGACGCCATGCTGACCAGATTCTAGAGTCACTGGAAAACGTCAACTCCACACCACGATCTGATACACCTGGTGATGAAACCGTCGTACCAATTGCAGCTACCGCAGAATCGGTGATATTGGAAGCAGATGAACCGAACAACGACATTGATCCAGACCCAACCTTGCCAGAAGAACTTGATACCCCAAAGAGGCGTTATCCAGACAGAATCAGGAAGCCTCCTCAAAGACTGAACTTATAATTGCTTAACCTCAACCAATGTATCTAGCAACCGTAATTGTGATTGTAATTAGTTATCATTTAGTTGTTAAATGAATGTTATGTACTGTTTATCTAAAAGGGGAGGAATTGTTGTGTATGTACCTTTAAGGGAATAACTGGTCTCAGACTGCAGTACCGGCCGTGACCACCCCTGTATAAAAGGCACCAGCAATCTTCTGTAGTTTCAGTTTCCCGATTGTCTCCATTCAGTAAAGACTTGTTATAATCAACTCTTGCTGTCCGTGTCTCAATTATACGCGGACATAATACTTTCAGGCTGCAACTGGGGACATAGCCAACATCTTGCAGTTTGCGGTGTATTTCTGCATCCGTCAAGTGACGGATGTCCTGTTTAAAAGGAGGCGGCAGTACATCTCCTTCCGAATGACCCTGGACAAGCAGCGGGAGCGCGCAGAGGGCTTCGCAGCAATAGCGGACTTCCCCATGGTGCAGGGTGCCATTGACTGCACGCACGTGGCTTTGCGGGCGCCTGTATTGAATCCGGAGGAGTTCCGCTACCGCAAGGGGTTCCATTCCTTGAATGTCCAGCTGCTCTGTGACCACCGACAGCTGATCCTCGCCGTGAATGCGCAGTTCCCAGGCAGCAGCCACAACACCTTCATCCTGCGCCAGACTTCTGTTGCAGACCTTTTCGAGGCCCCAGCTCACCCAGAAGTCTGGCTTCTCGGGGACAAGGGCTATCCTCTGTGCCCGTGGCTGATGACCCCGCTCCGTTCGCCCAGCACCCCTGCTGAAGAACGCTACAATGCGAGACATCAGATGATGAGGTACATTGTGGAGCACACAATCGGCGTGCTGAAGCAGCGGTTCCACTGTCTGGACCATGCCGGAGGAGCCCTGCAGTACTCGCATGAGCGAGTCTCCCACTTCGTGGTTGCATGTTGCATGCTGCATAACCTCGCTATCCAACATACCCAGCCAATGCCACCAGACATTGAAGCACCAGCAGAGGAGGAGGAGGAGGAGGAGGAGGAGGAGCAGGACAATGATGGGAGGGAGGCACAAACTGGAAGGGCTGTCCATCAGAGGCTGATCAGAAGTCGCTTCTAGGCCCCTCTCACGGAATGCATGCTGACATTCCAAGAAGAGGAATGGAACCGTTCTGATACCTCAAAGCCTGTGAAGGGCAGAATGCATGTAAATAGCAGACATGGATGGCCATTGTAAATAAAGAAAGTTTTTTATTGTACAAAATGTGCTTCCTTCCAACAAGACAAAGCAATGGCAACTGAAAGCAAAACTAACACACTGACACATAAGTGGCTCGCACACCCGGGAGACTGTCCAAAACATAACTAACATTCAGACCAGCATCCTCGGCCTTGATTTCTACAAATAAGATGTTTCAGCAGCACCTTCTACTCTTTCCCCCTTGATGGTGATCTGCTTCTCTTGCGAGATTGGCCCCTTCCCTCCCTGCAGCTCATCCGTAATGGGACCCCAGTGGCTGCAGCAAGGCTGGGGGAGGCCTGCTGACTGTCCGAAAGCGCAGATGCCCCTGAGGGACGGCCTGGACGACCTCTGGGCCTGGAGGGCCCGGCTGCTGACTGCTCCAACTGTGCATGGGTGGAAGCAGTCTGTCCTGCAGGTGGTGGCAGCTGCAGTGGAGACGTGCCAGCGGTGGCATCAGGAATGCTGTCATCCTGAGAGCAGACAGCAGCTCCCTGGTCGACCGACATACTGGCACTCTGACGGGGCAGCACCGCAGCATGCGCAGCAATCGGATGATCCACAGATTGCTGGCCTGCTGTGGTGCTGCAAGGGCCCCGGGTAATCCTGCCTGATCCAGCGAGGGTGGCAGCAGTCAGTGGTCGCGTGGCCTCAATCTGCGTCTGCATGAGACCAGCGAGTGACTGCGTGGCAGCACTCAGCAGTTACGTGGCAGGTGCCAGTGCTTCGGTGAAGCCCTGGACAGTCCTTTCCAGGGCTGCCCCGAAGCCCTGGACAGTCCTTTCCAGTGCTGTCCCGAAGCCCTGGACAGTCCTTTCCAGTGCTGTCCCGAAGCCCTGGACAGTCCTTTCCAGTGCTGTCCCGAAGTCCTGCGCACTCCTTGCCTGTGCTGCGCCGAAGTCTTGGAGATTCCTTGCCTGTGCTGCGCCAAAGTCTTGGACACTCCTTGCCAGTGTCTCGATGGATTCGGGCATCCTTGCCACTGCAGCCATGAGCTCAGTGTGCCTCAGCCCAGCCTGGGCGCTCATTTCTGCGAGGGCATGCACCTCTTCTGCGCTTTGTGCAGCAGCACTCGCGGCCTGACTCGCCCTCCGGGGAGACGGCCCCCGAGCTTCCCTACCCCCCTTCCGTTGCTGCAGCCCACTGGTTCCTGGAACTGGTTCCTCCTCAGAGCATTCCCCCCCCCCGCTCCCCTCCAGGGAAGTAGTCTCCCCAGTCTACAGAGGGGCTGGCTCGCCTGAGGGTGGTAGGGATGGTCCGGCTTCCTCCTGCTCATCGCCTCCGGAGTCAGTGGCAGTGGCAGCTTGAGGGCCCGGCTCCCGAGCTGGTGATGCAGCATCTGAAAGCAGGGAGGTTGAAGAGTGGCTTTAGCGAAAGGACAGGGTGGCAGAAAGGGATGCATGAGTGCTGCAATTCATTGACTTGGGTCCAAAGTGAAAAAGCATGCTGGTGGGGGAACAAGTGGAAGGAGAGAGCTCAAAAAGGTGATGACCTTACCATCGCTGTGCACAATGGGGTCGGCAGCTGCAGAGGTGACAGGACCACTCATCCGGCTTCCAACAATCTGGTGGACTCACTCCTCGAGGTCTGTGAGGGTCTGCAGGTGAGGCCGGTCTCCTCTGGTACGAAGCTGCTCCCTACGGTTCCTGGCCAGCTTGGCCTGCAGGAGAAAGGACGGGAAGTGATGAGACATACTGCCCTGAGCTGATGTTACATGCCCCCCATTGTAGAATAGCCCTTACATTATGCACTGAGCTGAATGTGCGTGTGTGTTTCCAGAAAGGGCCATGGGTGCTGGCTAGCAGATGGCCATTGGGACTTCGCGCACCCTCTGGCCATAAAGTCAGGTGCAGATGGAGGGATGAAGATGAATGTGAAAAAGGCACTCACCCTAACGACCCGAGTGAGGTCGTTGAACTTCTTCCTGCATTGCACAGGAGTCCTGGGCACCACGCTGCTGGAGGTGACTCTTTGGGCAACATCCCTCCAAGCTCTGTGGTATTCACTCTGATGAGGCCTCCTGCCATTCTCGGGGTACAGCCCAGCTCGCCGGCGCTCCACTGCGCCAACCAGATCATCCAATGCCCCATCGCTAAAGCGCTCCGCTCTCTGCCTGACCCTCCCCATGTCTTGGAAGTTTTGGTCGCCACAGGTAGGTCACCGCCGATTTTGAGGCCTACAAGGTGTAGAGTGTGGCTGCTGATGTTAATTGACCCGCCCCTTTAAGATCTGGCCGGCGCCAACATGTCTTTGGGAAATCGATTATTGACAGCACCTGCACTGCGCCCGGCCGCTGAGAAATTGAGTAGAGCCGCCGGGTTAGCGCCTTAAGAGTACTGTGCAGCACCTGATTTAGCGCTGCAATCACCTTCAGGGGCGCTGCAACCCAATATCGCTCGAGGTGGCGATAAATTGCGCCTGGCACTAAACTTTGCATACCGCCAATACTAGCGCCCCAAACGGGGCGATACCGAATTTCTCCCCCATAGAGTCATAGGCCTAGAAATTCAGTTGCGTTTGCGCCCAATTAGGGGCGAAAGAGTGGGTTGCGCCGGAAGTTGCGTCGCGCCCGAAATTAGGTGGGCCCTAACATCGGCGTTAGCCGGTAGCGCTGCGCCGGCACCGATGACGTCATCGATGTGCGCAGTGCCCCGGTACCGCCCAAAACCACGCCGATCCCCATCTTCAGTAGCGGCCGCCTCTTCCGTGGCGGGCGCTAACAACATCGGGAGACCGGGTCCTTACTGCAGCCTTAGCGGCGCAAGTTAAGGTGGAGGTGCTGGGCGGCCGCTATTACGGCGGCCGGCCGCCTGCCCGCAACTCCTTCCCCGGCCTCCTCCACCCCCCCCCCCCGCGGCATTGCCGGCTGGTTTCCGTGGAGCCCGGCACTTCTCCATTGTGCCGGGCTCTTTTGCCGGCACTTGCAATCGGGGCTCCGGCCGTTGCAGGCACTTCCCCCTTAAGAGAAGGGGGAGGCCTGCAGTACAGCAGCCTGCCGCACCGCATCGGGTGGCGCAGCGGGACCGGGAGTGCTGAAATTCACTTTCAGCGCCCCAAGCGGGGCAGACACACCCTGTACCAGCGCCCGGTTCCGCTTTGGGGCGCTGAAAGTGAATATGGGGCGGGCACAACTGGCTCCGCGGCGGGCGCAAAATTTTCGGCGCAAACATGCTGGCGGGGCTATACCCAATTTCTAGGCCATAGAGTTATACAGCACAGAAAGAGGGCCTTCGGCCCTATCTATTCTAATCCCATTTTCCAGCAATTGGTCCGTAGCCTTGTATGCTATGGCATTTGAATTGCTCATCTAAAGGCATCTTAAGATTGTGAGGGTTCCTGCCTCTACCACCCTTTCAGGCAGTGAGTTCCAGATTCCAACCATCCTCTGGGTGAAAAAGTTTTCCTCAAATCCCCTCTAAACCTCCTGCCTCTTACCTTGAAACTATGCCCCCTGGTTATTGACCACTCTACTAAGGGGACAAGTTCCTTTCTATCTACCCTATCTATGCCCCTTATAATTTTGTACACCTCAATCAGGTGCACCCTCAGCTTTCTCTTCTCTAAGGAAAACAACCCCAGCCTGTCCAGTCTCTCTTCATAGCTGAAACGCTCCAGCCCAGGTAACATCCTGATGAATTGCCTCTGCACCCTCTCCAAAGCAATCACATCCTTCCTATAATGTGGTGACCAGAACTGCACACAGTATTCCAGCTGTGGCCTAACTAGCGTTTTGTATAGCTCCATCATAACCTCCCTGCTCTTATATTCTATGCCTTGGCTAATGAAGGCAAGTATCCCATATGCCTTCTTAACCACCTTATCTACCTGTCCTGCTGCCTTCAGGGATCTATGTACATGCACACCAAGGTCCCTCTGATCCTCTGTCCTTCCTAGGGTCCTATCATTCATTGTGTATTCCCTTGCCTTGTTAGTCCTAATGAGGTCAACGTCAGATGCAGCGTGTAATGGGGTCAATGTCAGATGCAGCATGTAACGGGGTCAATCAGGTGCTGAGTGTAACAGGTCAATGTCAGATGCTGCCTGTAACGGGATCAATGTCAGATGCTGCGTGTAACGGGGTCAATGTCAGATGCTGTGTGTAACGGGGTCAATGTCAGATGCTTCGTGCAATGGGTCAATGTTAGATACTTAAACATAGAAACATAGAAACATAGAAGATAGCAGCAGGAGTAGGCCATTCGGCCCCTCGAGCCTTTAATGAGATCATGGCTGATCATCCAAACTCAGTACCCTGTCTCTGCCTTCTCCCCATATCCCTTGATCCCTTTAGCCTTAAGAAATATATCTAACTCCTTCTTGAATATATTTAATAAGTTGGCCTCAACTGCCTTCTGTGGTAGAGAATTCCACAGGTTCACCACTCTCTGGGAGAAGAAACTGCTCCTCATCTCAGTCCTAAATGGCTTACCCCTTATCCTTAGACTATGACCCTTGGTTCTGGGCTCCCCCGCCATCGGGAACATCCTTCCTGCATCTAGTCTGTCTCGTCCTGTTAGAATTTTATAAGTTTCAATGAGATCCCTTCTCATTCTTCTAAACTCGAGCGAATATAAGCCGAATCGACTCAATCTCTCTTCTTACGTCATTCCTGCCATCCCAGGTATCAGCCTGGTGAATCTTCGCTGCACTCCCTCCATGGCAAGAACATCCTTCCTCAGATAAGGTGACCAAAACTGCACACAATACTCAACATGTGGTCTCACCAAGGCCCTGTACAACTGCAGCAAGACATCCTTGCTCCTGTACTTGAATGCTCTCGCTATGAAGGCCAACATACCATTTGCCTTCTTAACTGCCTGCTGCACCTGCATGCTTACCTTTAGCGACTAGTGCACAAGGACATCCAGGTCTCCATGCAATTCCCCTTCTCCCAATCTATTGCCATTCAGATAATAATCTGTCTTCCTGTTTTTGCCACCGAAGTGGATAACCTTGAATTTAGCCACATTATACTGCATCTGCCATGCATCTGCCCAATCACCCAACCTGTCCAAATCATACTGGAGATTCTCTGCATCCTCCTCACAGCATACACGCCCACCCAGCTTTGTGTTATCTGCAAACTTGGCGATATTACATCTAGTTCCCTCATCTAGATCATTAATATATATATTGAATAGCTGGCTCCTAGCACCGATCCCTGTGGTACCCCACTAGTCACTGCCTACCACTCGGAAAAAGACCCGTTTATTCCAACTCTTTGCTTCCTATATGTCAACCAGTTCTCTATCCAAGTCAGTACCTTACCCCCAATCCCATGTGCTTTTACTTTGCACGCCAATCTATTATGCGGGACCCTATCGAAAGCCTTCTGAAAGTCCAAATACACCACATCCACTGGTACTCCCTTATCTATTCTACCAGTTACATCCTCAAAAAATTCCAGTAGATTCATCAAGCACGATTTACCTTTTGTAAATCCATGTTGACTTTGTCCGATCCTGTCACTGTTCGCCAAGTGCTCTGCTATTACGTCTTTTATAATTGACTCTAGCATTTTCCCCACTACCGATGTCAGGCTTACTGGCTATAATTCCCCGTTTTCTCTCTACCACCTTTTTTAAATAGTGGGGTTACATTAGCTACCCTCCAATACATGGGAACTATTCCAGAGTCTATAGAATTTTGGAAATTGACCAGCAATGCATCTACTATTTCTAGGGCCACTTCCTTAAGTACCCTAGGATGCAGATTATCAGGCCTTGGGGATTTATCAGCCTTCAATCCCATCAATTTCCCTAACACCATTTCTCTACAAATACTGACTGCAAGGGACCTATGCTTGACTTCATCAATCTTTTTCTCTTTACATATCTATAGAAGCTTTTACAGTCAGTTTTTATGTTCCCTGCAAAATTACTCTCATATTCTTTGTTCCCTCTCTTAATTAATCCCTTTGTCCTCCTTTGCTAAATCCTATATTGCTCCCAATCCTCAGTTTTGCTGATTTTTCTGGCCAATTTATAAGTCCTCGCCTTGGATCTTATGCTATCCCTAATTTCCCTTGTTAGACACGGTTGAGTCACTTTTTTGTTTTATTTTTATGCCAAACAGGGATGAACAAATTCTGTAGTTCATCCATGCGATCTTTAAATGTTTGCCATTGCCTATCCACCGTCAATCCTTTAAGTAACATTCCCCAATCCATCCTAGCCAATTCGCACCTCATACCATCGTAGTTTCCTTTATTTAAATTCAGAAACCTAGTCTCTGAGTCAAATATTTCACTCTCCATCTTAATGAAGAATACTATCATATTATGATCGCTCCTCCCCAAGGGGCCTCGCACAACAACATTGCTAATTAATCCTTTCTCATTACATAATACCCAATCTAAGATGGCCTCATCTCTAGTTGGTTCCTCAACATATTGGTCCAGGAAACCATCCCGCATACACTCTAGGAATTCCTCCTCCACAGTATTGTTACTAATGTAAGATTTTCAAAATTTGTGCATCTCCCCGAAGGTTATTATCAATAAAAGGGACTCTGCGTGGACATTTTTGAATTAAAAATGGTACCCAAGATGGCATCCGTGCCTTGTGGCAGAAAGCCTACGGGTCTCCAAATGGATTCTGCAGCACAGGCAGCTTGGGGGAAATCGAAACTAAGGCTGCAGTTTTCCTGTGAAAAGAACTTTGTGTTTTGGGACCCAGACAGAACTGTAAATTATGTATAAGACTGAATTGGAGACAGATCTAAATTCAATGAGGCCTACAGTTAATGTCATCAAACAGTCTGCATACATAATCGGAAACAGATTAAGCACATCCATCGAGGCTGGACAAGCCCATCAAGGACTTTCAGGACAATACGAGTCAATTATCGGGCTGGTAGATGCAATTACCGACCATCTAAAAACCATCAGTATAGATTGCTACCATTATTTTAACTAGCCCGCCAAAATTAAAACAAAGAACTAACCTGATTTGGCGCGCAGATAAGGGTTTTTCGACGAAGGTATAATTGAAGGCCCCCAGGTAGCAATCGGTGAACTCCTGCTCTGCTCTCCTGCTGCTCTGCTGCTGTGCTGGAGTCGGTACTGCTGCTCCCCGGCTCATCGGCCCCTCACCCTCATGGCTGCCGCTCTTCCCCCGTCCCGCGCTAATCCCCTGGCCTTTGCCCATGCCCTCTCCCACTCTATCTGGACTCGCCCCGGCACTGGGTCGGGTGAACACGGGCAATTCAGGCCAGGCGAAGTGGGACACGACGAGGGGAGGAGGAGGGAAGACCACCGGAGGGAAGGCCAACTGAGGGTAGGCTTTGAATCATCGGGCCTTCAGCCTCAGCTGACCTGCGACTATCTTCATACAAACACAAGCTGCCGACGAAGGACCATCCCTGCAAGGTAAAGTACCCAAGCAGAGACTTTAACTTTGGGGTACTCGAACCTGGACAATGCCCTTGCAGCACCCGGAGCTCACGTGATGACGGCAGGCTCCAGAGAGCACCAAGAGCGAACCCCGAACCCAACCGCTCTTTTGAGTCTAACAAACCCTTTTGATTGGTGAGCATGAATTCTGACCCCTCATAGCTTAACCTAGTCAGGTATAGAGGGTGGGATAAGGATAAGGGGATTGTTAAGATAGTTGTTTTCCCTCGATGTGCTGTGTGTTCCCCATTCCCTGTATAAGTATAGTATTATTATGACTCTCTTGTAATTTTTGCCTGTAGAAGTGTACACTAGTAATTTTCCATAAGATTGTATCAAGTTTTCCTTTTCAATAAAATCTTGGTTTTGTTTGCATCCAACTACCTGTCTACTCGAGTCTTCTCTCTATCGCTGCCTGTATCTAAGTCCGGTGTCCAGAACCCAGGGGGCGAGCGATTCGAACCACTCAAAGAAGGTAGCCAGAGGCAAAGCTGATTGACCCGAACACGTCTGTGCAAAACCCCCTACAGAAATGGCGACTGCGGCAGGACACCGGCAACAAGGTTGCGATACGGTAGACAGTGGTTCGGAAGAGCGAACCGTGATGGAGGAAAGGATTTCTGATTATGTTTTTAGCAAGGTGAATATCACTAAGAAGTGGATCACCACTCTGTTAAAGGCTGGGCGTCCGGTAGATGCAGCAGCCAAGTGGGCAGAGGGAAAGAAACACAAGAAGTCCTTAGAGAAAGCAGTTTGGCTGATGTGCTTTAAAAAGCAGATCCCGTTTCTCGACGGGCTCATTGCCACACAGGCAATCGAGTTAAGGGAGTTGTAGTGTATGTACCTTTAAGGGGAGAACTACTTTTTACAGCTCCTGTATACTGTAGTACCGGCAGTGACCACACCTGTATATCAACCCTGTGTAGGGATCTGTACAGTTAGTTTTAGAGTAACCCTCATCCAGTAAACACCTGTTGATTGTTCCCTGCAGTCTCGTGTCTAGTTATTGAAGGACACACCACATCAAGATACACGGATCAAACATTGGCAACGAGAAGATTCAAACCTACCTGCAACTCTGCATCACCTCCCAGGGATTCGCTCCTGGAGAAAAGTGAAAGAAGAAGGCCGAGTCTAGAAGCACGGGCATCGACCATCCAGCGGAGACTTGAGCATCGCAGGGGAGGCTGCTGAGAACTGGGCTTGGTTCTCCAGTCACGGTGGTCCAGCGAAACGGGCTGGCAACAGGTACGGCGCAGACCCTTCCTGGACAGTGGTGGCTAGAGCCGACTGACGGCACAGAAAAAGGCCGAGCAGCGTCGATGGGAGAAGAGAGAGGGCAGAGCGCACAGGGCACAGCCGGTGTTCAGGACCGAGCGGTGTCGACGGGAGAAGAGAGAGGGTAGAGCGCACAGGGCGCAGCCAGTGTTCAAGGGCCGAGCAGCGTCAATGAGAGAGAGAGGCGCGCAGGAAAACGCGCAGAGCGCAGCCAGTGTTCAAGGGCCGAGCAGCGTCAGCGGGGAAGAAAGGAAAACGTGCAGAGCGCAGCCGGTGTTCAAGGGCCGAGCAGCATCAGTGGGGAAGAAAGGAAAGCGCGGGAGACGCCATTTTGAGCCACAGCGGAGAAGAAGGGAGAGCGCGGGAAAATGCCATTTTGAGCCGCAGCGGAGAAGAAGGGAGAGTGCGGGAAAATGCCATTTTGAACCAGTCTAACCACACCCAGGGATGCCAAAGAGTGGCAGTGTCACAGCGTTCGACAATGAAGTCGAAGATTGGATGACATATGTCGAACACATAGAAGTGTACTGCAAGGCGAATGAAGTGCCAGATGAGAGGAAAGCGCTGGTATTGTTGAATTCAATGGGTGCAAAAACGTATGGCTTACTGCGAAAACTAGTAACCCCAGAGAAGCCAGTGGAAAAGGATTTTGAAAACATAGTGTTAATCCTACAGGACCACTTAAACCCCACAGCGCTGCTGATAGCAGAAAGATTTAAGTTTCACAAAAGGAACCAGCATAAAGATGAAAGTAATGCTGAGTATTTAACAGAACTGCGCAAGCTATCGAAACACTGCCAGTTTGGAACAGGACTAGCAGATACTTTAAGGGACAAGTTTGTGTGTGGGCTTCAAAGTGAAGGAACCCAGAAACGGCTTCTATCAGAAAAGGATCTTACGCTGGACAAGGCTTTCAGTATGGCAGTATCACACGAAGCAGCCACATGGGGCGCTGCAGAGATACAACGGAGACCGCAAGAATATGGCACAAATGAAATGTCATACGGAACAGTGAAGTGCTATCGCTGCGGCAGAACAACACACGACCATAATGATTGCTGGTTCAAGGACAAAGTGTGCAGACAGTGTGGAAAAGTAGGACACATAGCAAGAGTCTGCAGGTCGGGAAAGAAAACCAGCAGCAAGAAATCTCCACAGGAGAAGTACAAGAAGGTACATAAGGTGACGGGCAGTAGTTCAGACGAACAGAAAAGTGATACAGACTCCGGAAGCAAGGAGCTGGGTTGTCTGAAACTACATAAGGTGATCAAAACGGAGGATCACCAAGCTATCTGGGTCACGCTCAAGATAGCCGGAGTCCAAGTGAAAATGGAATTGGACACAGGATCAGCCCTAACAGTCATAAACCGAAGGGAATACAAGTGGCTATTCTCACATATACCCTTGAGAGATACAGAGATTGTCTTGAAGACGTACACGGGGCAAAAAGTCTACCCCAAAGGTAAAATAAGGGTGAACATTATATATAACGGCAAGGAAACACCAACAATGGACCTATATGTATTGCCAGATGGAAGACCACCACTGCTAGGACTTGAATAGATCCGGAAGATACAGCTAGATTGGCATTCCATACAAGCACTGACTGTAGATGCCAAAAAGGATGACGACGTCACACCTGGACGACTGTCAAAAATGCTAACTGACGCACAAAAAGTGTTCCAGGAGGGACTCGGAACACTAAAAGGCATAACAGCGACGATCAAAATAGAGGAAAATGCAAGCCCAAAGTTATTTAAGGCCAGACAGGTGCCTTATGCGATCCGCCCAGCCGTCGAAGCAGAGCTGGAAGGTTTGGAACGTTCAGGAGTACTGTCCAAAGTGGACTGGAGCAAGTGGGCTACACCCATCATTCCTGCAATGAAGAGGTCATTGAGTAATACGCCTGGGGAACCAAAGAAGGTTTGCATCTGTGGGGACTTTAAGGTGATAGAGAACCCAGTCCCTCACACGGTACAATATCCGCTTCCGCGGATTGAAGATATTTTCACCTCGCTATCTGGAGGGAAACGCTTCACTAAGATTGATCTGGCCCAGGCATACCTGCAAATGGAGGTAGAAGAAGCCTCGAAACAGTACCTCACGATCAACACTCATAAAGGTCACTACCAATACAACCGGCTGGTGTTCGGGGTAGCATCAGCTCCGGCTATTTGGCAAAGGGCAATGGATCAAGTCCTGCAAGGGATTCCAGGGACCCAGTGTTATTTGGACGACATCCTGGTCACGGGCGAAAATGACAGTGATCACCTTGCCAACCTGGAGCAGGTGCTCACTAGATTGAAGGAATATGGGCTCCGAGCAAATCGCCACAAATGCAAGTTTTTCCAGAAGCAGATCTCTTATTGTGGCCACGTTATTGATGAAGAGGGGTTACATAAGTCCTCTGAAAAGATTGAGGCAGTAGTCAAGGCTCCAACACCGGAAAATGTGTCACAACTGAAGTCGTTCCTCGGGCTGGTGAACGACTACCATAAGTTCTTGCCGAATTTGTCTACAGTGCTACACCCACTGAACACCCTACTGCAAACGGGGGTACCATCAAAAGAGGTGTTGGCTCATTTCAACCCAGCACAACAATTCGGCTGGCGTGTGATGCATCACCCTATGGCATTGGAGCGGTGCTGTCGCACAAATTCCCGGACGGCTCGGAGAGGCCGGTAGCCTTTGCGCCTCGGTCACTAACCTCAGCCAAGCGTAACTATGCCCAGATTGACAGGGCGGCCCTCAGCCTAGTGTGGGGAGTGAAAAAGTTCAACCACTATCTGCACGGGCAGAAGTTCACCTTGCTGACTGACCACCAACCACTTGTCTCCATCTTTAATCCAAAGAATTGCGTTCCAGTGTTGACTGCGCAATGGCTACAAAGATGGTCCCTTTTTCTAGGGGCGAACCAATATGAAATCGAGTATAAGGGAACAAAACAGCATGGAAACGCTGATGGGCTATCACGCCTGCCAATGCCTACTGTGGAGGAAGCAGCAGCAGTGGACCCTGTCGAAATATTTTATTCGACTATAATTGAACGCTTGCCAGTAACTAATGCTGATATAGAGAAGGAGACCCGAAATGACCCGACAATGTCTCGGTTATATGACTTGACGGTGAAGGGATGGCCAACACATGGCGACTCACTGTTGCCAGCTTTCTCATCCAGAAGAGAACAGCTGTCAGTATGCCATGGGACCTTGATGTGTGTATCCCGAGTGGTAATTCCACCCAAGTTCAGGGAGAGAGTGCTCCATGAGCTTCATGAAGGCCATCTGGGAGGGGTGTAAATGAAAAGCCTTGCTAGGGCTTATGTGTGGTAGCCGGGGATCGATCAGCAAATCGAGGACATGACAAAGCTGCTCAGGATGCCAGAAGGTCCAAAATGCACCACCACATGCCCCTCTACACCCATGGGAGTGGCCCTTATCTCCATGGCAACGGGTGCATATTGATTTTGCTGGTCCATTCATGGACTCAATGTTTTTAATAGCCGTGGATGCACACTCGAAATGGCCTGAGGTGATCAAAATGTCGTCCACCACCATGGAGAAAACTATTGCAGTCCTACGGACCATATTTGCCAGGAACGGCTTGACAGAGCAGATTTGCTCTGATAATGGACCACAGTTTGTGTCCGAAGAGTTTTGAAGATTCATGAAAAAGAATGGGGTAAGGCATTACACATCTGCCCTGTATCATCCAGCCACAAATGGATTGGCTGAGAGGTTCGTACAAACCTTTAAAAAAGCAGTAAGGGCCATGTGCGATGACGACATTCCACTGCAGCATAAGGTGGACAATTTCCTGTTAGCCTACAGAAATGCGACACATGCAGTCACTGTCGTGTCCGAGTATAAATAATACATGCACTGCAGGAGAACAATAATAACAGGTAATAATAACTTGAACAGAGGGTAACTTAAGACTGACGTACAGAAGCCTGCTATGGCTTTATATACAGGGGTGGTCACTGCCGGTACTGCAGTATAGAATCAGTTCTTCTCTTAAAGGTACATACACAACAATTCCTCCCCTTTTAGATAAACAGTACATAACATTCATTTAACAACTAAATAATAACTAATTACAATTACAATTTTCTCTGTACTATATACATCAACTGAAATAATCATTTATAAGTTCAATCTTTGAGGAGGCTTCCTGATCCTGACTGGATAGCGCCTTTCACGAGTATCCTGTTCTTGCGGCGGAGTTGATTCTGGCTCATTGTCATTGGTTGGTTCGTCAGCTTCCAATACCACTGCTTCTGAGGTAGACGCAATCTGTACTTCGGGTTGATTACCAGGTGCACCTGCTCGTGGTATGGGTTTGGCTTGTTCCTGTGACTCTAGAATCTGGTCAGCATGGCATCTCACGATGCTCTCTCCAACGTCCACTGTGTACATTAGTGGTCCCTGCTGTGTGCATATCGTTCCTGGCTGCCATTTTTCTGTTCGGTAGTCGCGGGCCAAGACTGTTTGCCCTATCTTGAAGCTCCTGGTTGGCTTCTCATTTATGTGCTGGAATTGCTTATCCTCAACATCTCGTCTTATGTTTGGTTTGAGCAAATCCAGGCGACATCTTAGCCTTCGGTTGAAGAAAATTACGGCTGGAGCTTGGTTGGTGACTGCATGTGTCGCATTCCGGTAAGCAAACAAGAAATTATCCACCTTGTGTTGCAGTGGTATGTCATCATTATACATTGCTTTTGTGGGCTTTTTAAAGGTCTGAACAAACCTCTCAGCCAATCCATTTGTGGCTGGATGATATGGGGCAGATGTGTAATGTTTCACCCCATTATTCCTCAGAAACCTCCGGAAATCCTCGGACACAAACTGTGGCCCATTGTCGGAGCAAATCTGTTCTGGCAAGCCATTCCTGGCGAAGATGGTCCGTAGGACTGCAATAGTTTTCTCCGTGGCGGTGGAGGACATTTTGATGACCTCTGGCCATTTCGAATGGGCGTCCACAGCGATTAGGAACATTGAGTTCATAAATGGACCAGCAAAATCAATGTGTACCCGTTGCCATGGAGATGAGGGTCACTCCCATGGATGTAGCAGGGTCTGTGGTGGAGCGTTTTGGACCTTCTGGCATCCTGTGCATCTCTTGGTCATATCCTCGATTTCTTGGTCGATTTCCGGCCACCACACAAGCGCCCTGGCTAGGCTCTTCATTTTTACCCCTCCCAGATGACCCTCATGAAGCTCATTGAGCACTCCATCTCTCAACTTGGGTGGAATTACCACTCGGGATCCACACATCAAGGTCCCCCGGCACACTGACAGCTGTTCTCTCCTTGGCGAGAATGCTGGCAACAGTGAGTCGCCATGTGCTGGCCATCCCTTCACCATCAAATCATAGACCCGAGAGAGTGTCGGGTCATTTCGGGTTTCCTTCTCTATACTTGAGCTTGTAACAGGTAGACATTCGACTATGGTCGCATGGAATATCTCAACAGGGTCCACTGCAGGTGCTTCCTCTACTGTAGGCAACGGTAGGCGCGACAGCCCATCAGCGTTTCCATGCTGTTTCGTACCCTTGTACTCTATGTCGTACTGATGTGCCCCTAGAAAAAGTGACCATCTTTGCAGCCATTGCGCCGTCATCACCGGAACGCCCTTCTTTGGGTTAAAAATGGAGACCAGGGGCTGATGATCAGTCAGTAGGGTGAATTTCTGCCCGTGCAGATAGTGATTGAACTTCTTCACCCCCCACACCAGGCTGAGGGCCTCCCTGTCAATCTGGGCGCAGTTACGCTTGGCTGAGGTTAACGAGCGCGACGCAAAGGCTATTGGCCTCACTGAACCGTCAAGGAATTTGTGTGACAGCACCGCTCCAATGCCATAGGGAGACGCATCACATGCTAACCAAATCGGTAGTGTTGGATTGTAGTGGGCCAATACTTCTTATGAAGTGATTAGGCATTTACATTTCTGAAAGGCACGCTTACACTCATCACTCCATTTTCATGTTACTCCAGATTGCAGCAGGGCGTTCAGTGGGTGCAGAATTGTAGATAAATTCGGCAAGAACTTATGGTAGTAGTTCACCAACCCGAGGAACGACCTCAGTTGCGACACATTTTCCGGTGCTGGAGCCTTGACTACAGCCTCAATCTTGTCCGGCGACTTATGCAACCCTTCCTCATCAATCATGTGGCCACAATACGAGATTTGTCTCCTGAAGAACTCGCATTTGGGGCGATTGGCTCGTAGCCCATATTCCTGTAATCTCGTGAGCACCTGCTCCAGGTTGGCAAAATGTTCACTGTCATTTTCGCCCGTAACCAGGATGTCCTCCAAATAACACTGGGTCCCCGGGATCCCTTGCAGGACTTGTTCCATCGCCCTCTGCCAAATAGCCGGGGCTGATGCTACCCCGAATACCAGTCGATTGTACTGGCAAAGGCCTTTGTGAGTGTTTATCGTGAGGTATTTCCTAGATGCTTCTTCCACCTCCATTTGTAGATACGCTTGGGCCAAATCAATCTTTGTAAAGCGTTTCCCTCCAGATAGTGAGGCAAAAGTATCTTCTATCCATGGAAGTGGATATTGTACTGTGTGCAGGACTGGGTTCACAGTTACCTTGAAGTCCCCACAGATGCAAACCTTCTTCGGTTCCGCAGGTGTGCTGCTCAATGGTTTCTTCATTACAGGAACGATGGGTGTGGCCCACTCGCTCCAGTCCACCTTGGACAGCACACCCGAATGCTCCAGACTCTCCAGCTCTGCTTCAACGGCTGGGCGGATCGCGTAAGGTACCGGTCTGGCCTTAAAAAATTTATGGGATTGCTTTATCTTCGATTTTTATCGTTGCCGTTACTCCTTTTAGAGTCCCAAGTCCTTGTTGGAACACCTCTTTCGCGTCAGTTAGAATCTTTGACAGTCGTACAGGTGTGACGTCATCATCCTTTTTATCAGTCACAGTTAGCGCCTGAATGGAATGCCAATCCAATTGTATTTTTCGGATCCATTCACGTCCCAATAATGGTGGTCCTCCATCTGGTAGTATATATAGATACATTTTATGTGTTTCTTTGCCGTTGTATTCAACTGGCACCCTTATTTTTCCTCTGGGGTAGGCCTTTTGCCCCGTGTATGTCTTCAATACAATGGACGTGTCCTTCAAGGTTATGTGTGAGAATAGCCGCTCATAGTCTCATCGATTCATGACAGTTAGGGCTGATCCTGTGTCCAATTCCATCTTTACTGGGGACCCTGCTATCATGAGGGTGACACAAATGGTTCGGTGATCCTCCTTTGCGATCACGTTGTGTAACTTTAGACAACTTAGTCTCCTGCTCCCGGAGTCCTTATCACTCTCCTGATCTTCCGAACTACTGTCTGTCAATTTCCTTACTTTCTTGTACTTTTCCTTAGTAGTTCTTGTAGTGTGGGTCTTCTTTCCCGACCTGCAGACTCTTGCTATGTGTCCCATTTTCCCACATTGCCTGCATACTTTGTCCTTAAACCAGCAGTCCTTCTGATCATGGGTTGTTCTGCAGCAGCAATAGCACTTTTCTGCTCCATACGCCATTTCGTTAGCGCTGTATTCCTGTGGTTTCTGTTGTATTTCCGCAGCTCCCTGTGCTGCTGCTTCGTAGGATACTGCCACGCTGAAAGCCTGTTCTAGCGTCAGGTCCTTTTCCGAAAATAGTCATTTCTGGGTTCGTTCACTCTGGAGCCCGCAGACAAACTTATCCCGTAAGGTGTCTGCCAGTCCTGCTCCGAACTGGCAGTGCTTCGATAACTTGCGTAGTTCCGTAAGATAGTCAGCATTGCTCTCACCTTTGTGCTGGTTTCTTTTATGGAACTTGAATCTTTCTGCTATCAGCAGCGGTGTAGGGTTTAGGTGTTCCTGTAAGATATTAACAATCTCCTCAAAACTTTTCTCCATTGGTTTAGCTGGGGTAATTAAATTCCGTAATAGGCCGTACGCGCCCATCAAATTTAATAATACCGACGCCTTCTTTCCATCGGCCACCTTATTTGCCTTGCAGTACACTTCAATTCTTTCCACATACGTGGTCCAGTCTTCTACCTCGTTGTCAAAAGCAGTGATACTGCCAGTTTTCGGCATCTTGGGTGATTTAAAATGGCGCCTCCTGCGCTTTTTCTTCTTCACCAATGGATTAAAATGGCACCTCCTGCGCTTTTCCTTCTTCCCCAATGGAATAAAATGGTGCCTCCCACGCTTTTCCTTCTTCCCCTTGCTGCCACGCTGCTCCTAGCGTTCTGCAGGGTAATGGCGGTGACCCGCGGCTTCGGCGCATCTCACTTTTCCTTCCCCTTGTTTTATTTTTGCTACGCTGCCAAGTTCTTGAGCACCGACCGCGCCCTGTTCGCTCCACCCTCTCTCTCTCTCTCTTTTCCTCCCGACGACGCTGCACGGCCCCTTTGCAGAGCCGCTCGATCGAGCTCGAGCCCGCCGCAGTCCGGAAGGTTCAGCGCACTACCTGCTACCAGCATGATTTGCTGGAACACCTTGACTGGGGAGCCAAGCCCAGCTCTCCACAGCCTCTCCTGCAACTCTCCGAACTCCAATGGATCCTTGGGCGGTTGCCCGCGGTCGACGCCTGTTGTTCTGACTTCGACCTCCAAAAGCGTCTTCTCAGGGAAAGATCCCCGTGAGGTGATGCAGTACTGCAGGTGAGTTCGAACCTGCTCGTCGCCAATGTAGTGTCCGAGTATAAATAATACACGGACTGCAGGAGAACAATAATAACTTAAGACTGACGTACAGAAGCCTGCTATTGTTTTATATACAGGGGTGGTCACTGTAGTGTATGTGCCTTTAAGAGCCCCATATGTGCTGTAATGCCGGTAATGGCCACTCAGGCTATATAAGCCTGTATATTGTGTTATGTCCGTTAGTACCCCTCCAGACTTTGCTTAGTAAACACCTATGAACCAACTCCTGTCTTCAGTGTCTCTATCAACACACGGACACTACAGTGGCGACGAAGTGGAAATGGACTTACCTACAATTTGGCAGCACCTCAAGGACATCGATTCCTCTGGCGTCCAGAAGAATCAAGAATTGAAAGAAGCTGTTGTTTCACCAGCTGGCCAAGCTGGTGGCAGGTGCTGCGGTAATCCTTCCTGGGCATCAGGCTGCGGCTCCAGCGGCTGACTCTACAGCTGGGCTAAGCAGCGAAAGTGGAGGCAAGCAGTAACAGACTGGGAGGGAGCACTCGGGAGACGGCCGCGGCTGCAAGCAGGTCGGCGTTCAGACCAACAGAGAGAGTCCGGCGGGAACGAATCTCCAACTGTAAATAAATAAATAAATAAAAAAAGAACGGAAACCGCGGGAAACAGTGTTGTCATCGGCAGCAGCGGCGGGAAAGCACGGGAAGCACCATATCTTTTCTGCAGAAAAGAAAGAAAAGCGCGGGAAGCGCCATATCTTTTCTAAGATGCCTAATTCTGGCAATATTGATGCTTTTGATAACGAGATAGAGGATTGGACCACATATGTGGAAAGAGTGGAGGTATATTGCACCGCAAATGGAATAGAAGATGAGAAAAAAGCTTCAGTACTTCTGGATCTAATGGGCGCAAAGACATACAAGCTGTTAAGAAACGTAATCACTCCAGCCGAACTGATGGACAAGAATTTTAAGGAGATTGTTGATACCCTACACTGCCAATTCGAGGCAGGACTGGCAGATTCTCTGCGGGACAAATTCGTCTGTGGTCTCCTAAGTGTAGGAACACAAAAAAGGCTATTTTCTGAGAAAGATTTAACACTGGACAAGGCTTTCAGTGCAAGAGGAGCTGCAGAGATACAGCAAAGGCCACAGGACTTTGGCACCCATGAAATGACACGGGGTTTCGAGAGATGTTATCACTGCGGCAGATCCACCCATGACCAGAGGGACTGCTGGTTCAAGGACAAAGCATGCAGGCAATGCGGAAAGATGGGACACATTACACGTGGGTGCCGATCTGGAAACAAAAAATCCACTAACAGGAAAAGAATCAATAAGGAAAAGCACAGAAAGGTACAAATGATGACGGACAGTAGCTCCGAAGACCAGAAGAGCGATAGCAACTCCGGGAACAAGAGTCTAAGCTCTCTCAAATTACATAATGTAATTGCCAAAGAAGATTACCAGACCATTTGGGTTACCCTCACAATAGCAGGGTCCCCAGTTAAAATGGAGCTAGTTACAGGATCAGCTCTGACCGTCATAAATCGACGGGATTACGAGCGGCTATTTCCGCAGATACCTTTAAAAGACACATCCATTATCTTGAAAACATATACGGGGCAGAAAGTATATCCCAAAGGAAAAATAAGGGTGCCTGTTGTATACAACGGCAAGGAAATATAGAAGTTGTATTTATACGTTCTACAAGATGGTGGTCCACCGCTGTTGGGACGTGAATGGATCAGGAAAATACGTTTAGACTGGCACTCCATTCAGGCACTGACGGTGACCAGTAAGAAAAAAAATGATGATGATGTCATACCTGAACGATTAAAAGACATCTTGGCCAATGCAAGGAAGTGTTTCAAGAGAAACTAGGAACCTTGAAAGGCATCACCGCCTCAATAAAAGTGGAAGATGCAGCAATTCCCAAGTTTTTTAAGGCGAGACCGGTGCCATACGCAATTCGTCCAGCAGTCGAGGCAGAGCTGGAGAATTTGGAAAAGGCAGGCGTATTATCGAAAATAGATTGGAGCGAGTGGGCAACACCCATCGTCCCAGTCATGAAGAAAGCATTGAAGAATGATAAATCTGAAGAACAGAGAAAAATTTGCATCTGTGGAGACTTCAAGGTGACTGTAAACCCGGTCCTTCACACGGTACAGTATCCTCTTCCGAGGATAGAAGATATTTTCGCCTCACTATCCGGAGGGAAACGTTTCACCAAAATTGACTTGGCACAGGCATATCTACAGATGGAGGTTGAAGAGGCCTCTAAAAAATATCTCACGATAAATACACACAAAGGTCTGTACCAGTACAATCGACTGGTTTTCGGAGTAGCATCTGCTCCAGCTATCTGGCAAAGAGCTATGGAGCAAGTCCTCCAAGGGATTCCGGGGACTCAATGCTACCTAGACGACATCCTTGTAACAGGAGAAAACGACAACGAGCACCTTGCCAATTTAGAGCAGGTGCTCACTAGGCTGAGAGAACGGGGCCTACGAGCAAATCGCCCCAAGTGCGAGTTTTTCCAAAATCAAATATCATATTGTGGCCACATAATTAATAAGGAAGGGTTGCATAAGTCACCTGAAAAAATTGACGCGGTCATAAAAGCCCCAGCACCTGAAAATGTTTCACAATTAAGGTCGTTCCTGGGATTAATAAATTACTATCATAAATTTTTACCGAACTTATCAACTCTTCTACACCCTCTTAATGAACTGCTACAAACAGGAGTAATTTGGAAATGGAACAAAGACTGCAAACGTGCCTTCCATAAATGCAAAGACTTAATCACATCCAAAGAAGTTTTGGCTCATTACAACCCATCACTGCCAATCAGACTGGTGTGCGATGCATCCCCTTACGGCATAGGAGCAGTATTATCGCATAAACTCCCTGATGGCTCGGAACGGCCGATAGCTTTTGCGTCACGCTCATTGAACTCAGCTGAGCGTAACTATGCCCAAATCGACAGGGAAGCACTCAGCCTGGTATGGGGAGTGAAGAAATTCAACCATTACCTACACGGACAAAAATTTACCTTGTTGACTGACCATCAACCCCTCATCTCCATATTCAACCCTAAAAAGGGTGTTCCCATTATGACAGCGCAAAGGCTACAGAGGTGGTCCCTTTTTCTAGGGGCACACCAATACAACATAGAATACAAAGGATCAAAACAGCATGGGAATGCTGATGGTTTGTGGCGCCTACCGTTGCCAACGGTAGAAGAAGCACCTACAGTAGACCCAATGGAGATGTTCCACTCTACCATAGTGGAATGTCTACCAGTAACAAATTCTGCCATTGAAAGGGAAACGAGAAATGACCCGACTCTCTCACGGGTCTACGATTTAACAGTGAAGGGATGGCCAGCACATGGCGAACCACTGTTGCCAGCATTCTCGCAAAGAAGAGAACAGCTGTCAGTGTGCTGAGGAACCTTGATGTGTGGATCCAGAGTGGTGATTCCACCCAAACTCCAGGATAAAGTGCTAAAGGAGCTTCACGAGGGGCATCTGGGTGGAGTGAAAATGAAGAACCTAGCCAGGGCGTTTGTATGGTGGCCAGGTATCGATGGAGACATCGAAGAAATGACCAAGAGCTGCCTAGAATGTCAGAAGGTCCAAAACGCTCCACCACAAGCCCCTCTACATCCATGGGAGTGGCCCTCATCTCCCTGGCAAAGGGTACACATCGACTTTGCTGGTCCATTTATGGACTCAATGTTCTTAATCGCGGTTGATGCACACTCCAAGTGGCCGGAGGTAATAAAGATGTCCTCCACCACCACGGAAAAAACCATCACAGTATTAAGGACCATATTTGCCAGGAATGGGCTGCCGGAACAGATCTGTTCTGATAATGGACCGCAATTTGTGTCCGAAGAATTCAGGAAGTTCTTAAAAAACAATGGGGTTAAGCACTACACGTCCGCCCCATACCATCCCGCCACCAATGGATTGGCTGAAAGGTTTATCCAGACCTTCAAGAAGGCCATAAAGGCCATGGGTAATGAAGACATAAAACTTCAGCACAAGGTGGATAACTTCTTGTTCGCATACAGGAATGCAACACATATGGTTACCAACCAAACTCCCGCCATGATGTTCTTCAATAGAAACCTAAGATGCCGGCTGGATTTGGTCAAGACCAACATCAGAAGGGACGTGGAGAACCGGCAGTTTCAAGGCATGAATGAAAGGCCAACTAGAACCTTCCAGATAGGTCAACAAGTTTTGGCCCGGGACTACCGTACCGAGAAATGGCAGCCTGGAACTATCTGCACACAACTAGGACCACTGATGTATACCGTGGACATCGGAGAAAGCATAATAAGGCGCCATGCTGACCAAATCATAGAGTCATCCGAAAAGGGACAACCTACACCACAACTCTATACGCCGAACGATGAAGTAGAGATACCCATAGTATCTACCTCCGATCCGGTGATACTGGAACCCGATGAACCCGACACTGGCATTCAAGCTGAATCAGCCTTGCCAAAAGAACCTACTACACCACCAGAAACTACTACAACACCGAGGCGTTATCCGGACCGAGTCAGGAAGCCTCCAGAGAGACTGACTTATAATTAATTAACTACAGCAATGTGTATATTATTTTTCTTATAACATGTAATTAATAATTACTTAAAATATGATGTACTGGTTAGCTAAAAGGGGAGGAATTGTAGTGTATGTGCCTTTAAGAGCCCCATATGTGCTGTAATGCCAGTAATGGCCACTCGGGCTATATAAGCCTGTATATTGTGTTATATCCGTTAGTACCCCTCCAGACTTTGCTTAGTAAACACCTATGAACCAACTCCTGTCTTCAGTGTCTCTATCAACACACGGACACTACAGTCACTGCCGGCACTGCAGTATAGAATCAGTTCTTCTCTTAAAGGTACATACACAACAGTCACCAACCAGACCCCGGCCATGATGTTCTTTAGCCGAAGGTTGAGATCTCGTCTGGATTTGCTCAGACCAAATGTACGAAGAGATGTTGAGAATAAGCAATTCCAGCACATCAATGGGAAGCCGACAAGGAGCTTCAATGTAGGGCAACCAGTCTTGGCCCACGACTACCGAACAGAGAAATGGCAACCAGGAACGATATGTACACGGCAGGGGCCAGTAATGTACACAGTGGATGTTGGGGAGAACATTGTGAGATGCCATGTCGACCAGATCCTAGAGTCACAGGAACGAGTCAACCCCATGGCTCGCGTACCTGGTGATGAACCCGACATACAGGTAGCATCTACCCCAGAAACAGTAGCATCGGAAGCTGATGAACCAACTGACGAGAGGGGGCCTCCGCACCAAAAGCATAACACTCAGGAAAGGCGCTATCCAGAAAGGATCAGGAAGCCGCCCCAAAGACTGAATTTATAAATGGACTATTTTCAGTTAATGTTGCATGTTAAAAGTGTTAATTGTTAAATGAATGTTATGGTACTGTTAATCTAAAAGGGGAGGAATTGTAGTGTATGTACCTTTAAGGGGATAACTACTTTTTACAGCTCCTGTATACTGTAGTACCGGCAGTGACCACAACTGTATATAAACCCTGTGTAGGGATCTGTACAGTTAGTCTTAGAGTAACCGTCATCCAGTAAACACCTGTTGATTGTTCCCTGCAGTCTCGTGTCTAGTTATTGAAGGACACACCACATCAAGATACATGGATCTAACAGGAGTCAGCCCTGGAGATCCAGGATAAGGCTCTCGTGGGGGAAAAGTTGTTAGTAGCTCTGCAGGCTTTGAACCAAGAAAGTGTACATCTAGTAAGAGAATACAAGGCCCAGTTGGAATACCTACAGTGTCAAGTCACCGAGGCCAAGGGAAATGAGTCAAGGTTGCGGGAGAAGAATGCCCGCATGGCAAGGCAGGTTAGGGAACAGGAAGAGAAAGTGCAGGAGGTAAAAGCCGCTTACAAGCTAACTAACGAACAGGGGTTTGAGGAGGCAGACCACGGCCCCTGCCAAGCGAGGATAGAAAATCTGAGTCGGGCCCTCTGGAAGGCAAAAGGCATGGTATGCCTCATAAGCCCAAAGGCAGGTCAGGCAGATTTTATGGGGAACGAGGGGAGAACAGTTCCAGTGTCACCACTAGTGCCTAGGGACGACCCGGTTGAGAGAGAGGAGACCTCACGACCACCACCCATAGCACCAAGTTTCAGCGAGGTTTGGCAGCAAGGGGGGTGGGGTGGAGCCCAGAGTGGAGCCAGAGGTGGAGGCGGAGGTAGAGCAACCCCCGCCCGAAAAGTCAGAACTGGAGCCGATGTGCCCAGCACGGCATCGGAGGTTCGGCCCACCCGCCAATGGCGAAGATGAGGGACCCCTCCAAAACCAGTTAGTATTACCCTTTAACACCCAACAGCTTAGGGTTATGGTCAACCATGTCCCGAAGCTTTCCGCCAAGGGAGACCCCTCGATCCACTTCAGGGAAATAGAGCAGGCCGCCAGTGTCAATGACTGCGATGACACTGAAAAGGCCAGGCTGCTGCTATTCTCCCTGGAGAGTAATCTCCTCCAATCCCTCTCTGAAGAGTATAAGAGGGGACAGAGCGGGTACGAGGAGCTTAGAGACGCGGTTCTGGAGGCCATGGGGATGGATGAGGGAAGTCCTTTCTCCCGCGTGGAGAAGATGGTACAGCTCTCGGGGGAGACCCCGCAGGCTTTTGCGGACCGGTTGTGGCCGGTGTACCGGAAAGCCTGCCTGGGGACGCGGGACCGGGGATTCCTGAATGGGGATTCTCTGACGCATTGGCTCCGTTGTCTAGTGGTGAACAGCTTCCCACAGATCTGGGCCAAGGCAGAAGCCTGGTTCGACCCCAAAGATCCCCAGATCACGGTAATTAGACAGCTCACTCTGCCCTATAAAAACGATAGGGGAGCCGATGCACACCCACCCAAGGGTAAGCTGCATAAGGTAAAACCCAGACCGGGTAGGAAAGAGTGGCACCAGGAAGGGAGTAACCCCCTCCCCCCCCCGCCAGCACAAAGATTAATTGTTACGGGTGTGGGAAGGATGGTCACTGGCGGAAGGAGTGTAAGAATCCTTGGAAGGGTAACAATGGAAAGCATCCCACAGCCCCAGCCCAAAAGGCGGGCGTAGGGGCCCCTTCCACAGAGGTCGAGTCACTTTTGGATGCCATGAGGTCCTTGCTGACTGGCCAGGGGAGAGTAGCAGCTGCCACCGGTGCTCTCACCCCGTCAGCCCCATCCCACCCACAACAGTGACCAGAGCCAGCGCAGCCTGTGTATCTGTGCTCGCTCCGATATGATGAGTGGAGGAGACCCATGATGGAGATGGAGGTCGAAAAGGTAGCGGGGACCTATCTGTTGGACACGGGGGCATCACGCACCATGATCTACTCAGCTAACCCCACCACCTCACCTCTCTCTAGCGGGGTCCCATGCAGTCTATCGGGGTTCACGGATAAGGAACAGGCGGGCTCGGTCTCTATCCCGCTCGCCATTCGGATAGGACCGCTCCGCTCCAAGTGGACGTGCGTCCTGATGAATTGGGAAGTGGAGGGTGGAAGAGGGGTCCTGGTGGTCGATTCTATCATAGGTCACAGGATCCTGGTGGATTTAAGGAATCACTGCCTCTGGGGGGCAGGAAAGGTAAAGAACGGTGAGATCGTAGTTATCCCGCGTAAGGAAGGGAAGGGGACCCTCTGGACCATGAAGCCCAAGGAGGATTATAACCTCGGGCTCATGGTCAGCAACACCCCACCAGAGTTCCAGGCATTTGTGCAGGCCCACCTGGCCGCATTTGCCACTCACAAACACGACTGCGGGAGGGTCACAGGGTTTGAGGTCAGAGTAGACGGGGACCCCATGGCCTGACCACAGTAACAGTATAACATCCCCAGGGAAGCAGAGCCGGACATGGAAGCAGCCATGTCCTCGTTAGTACAGCAGGGAGTTCTGAGGCCGATAGCCACCCATGTGAACTCTCCGTTGTGGCCGGTTAGAAAACCGGACAATTCCTGGAGGGCCACGGTGGACTATCGGGTGCTCAATAGTAACATCCCAGCCTGTGCACCTACAGTGGCAGCAGTTGCCGAACTGATAGGGAGCATCCCAGCATCCGCGACCACTTTCATGGTGCTGGATATTTCCAATGGGTTTTGGTCCATCCCTGTAAGGAGGGAGGATCAGTACAAGTTTGCCTTTACGTTTAAAGGGCAACAGTACACGTGGAACTGCTTGCCTCAGGGCTTCCATAATAGCCCCAGCATCTTCCACCAGTGGATGGCAGGCAGTTTGAAGGACTTTAGTCAGCCATGACAGTTGGTACAATATGTGGATGACCTGCTCCTGTTCACTGATTCGAAAGAGGCGCATGGCCCACTATTGCCTGAACTGCTGGAGCTGTTAGAACAGAAGGGTTTCAAAGTGAATCTCAAGAAGGTGCAGATCGGCCAGTAGGAGGTGAAATTCCTCGGTCTGGCCGTGCTCGCTGGAGAAAGGGCCATAGATAGGGCTGGGGAAGGAGAATCCCAGGACCCCTATCGGGCAGGTCCGGAAGCCGCAGTCCAGGACAAGGGAGGCACACGGGGGGTAGTTTTGGCCCCGAACCCAAAGCGGGCCCGGATCCAAGATCCCGTCTGTAAGACCATCCCGATGAGAAAAGAGAAAAGACAGCCCCTAGAAGGTCCGCTCGGGGCAGCGGGCGAGCCCTCAACACAGGTTTTAAAACAAACCGCTGGTTACATCAATCAGTGCAAACTGTTTCAGCCTGAAAGGGGAAAACAGCCAGTTGGGGTAAGGTCTGAGGAGAAAGATCCTCAGCCTGCAGCACGAGCGAGTTCACAGACTGCACAGGCAGGCGCTGTGGCTTGCTTGAAAGGAGGGGCCATCCAGCCCATCGATTGGGACACGCCCCCACTCTTCTGGGATCCAGACGAGAGGGAGGGACTTAAAGGCGAAAACCCCGCCCCTAACCCAGGTGTAGAGAGGGAGGGAGCTGAGGTTGAAAACCCCGCCCCGGACCCAGCCATGGGACCTGGGGGCGGAGACTCTCAGCTCACAGCAGCAGGCTGCGAAAAGTTACCTGCCCCCAGCCCAGGTTCGGGACGGGTCAAGCCTGGGGGAGCAACGGTTCGAGTAAAAGGCCCAGCGGCCAAGAAAGGTCCCCGTGGATGCCCCAGCCGAGAAAGCCATTGTCACCAGCCCTCCAGTTCCCAAGGGCCGCCCCTCGAGCCAGGGAGAGGTCCAAGGACAGAGGTCCTCAGCCAGCAGCCTCGGGCTGCGAGGGACCAACCGTGAAGGATGATGCGGTCATGCCGGGGGTAACGACGAGCTGCAGTCCGACCAGGGATTAGCCTGGCCGCCCGGAGATGGGCGGCGGATGTATATAGTTGGTTTAAGTTTAAGTAAGGTGTAATTGTTTAGCTTAAATTTGGGTGTTTGTAATTTAAGTTAAATAGGGTGATAGGTAGTTTTAAGTTAAGCAGTCTATTAAGAGTGTATCTTTGGGTCGAGGTCGCGGGACCCGACCATGCCTCACCAAGCCAGGGAATCTCTTGGGGACCTGGCTGCATGTTTTTTTACATCTTTTTGCAGAAAGATGTTCGGGATGGAATGGATCGTGGTGCTATTCACCCTAATCGAGATGAGTAAGGAGAGGAGGGGTGACGTCCAAGACTCCCACATCTGTGGGTGTTCGGGAGACAAGGCACCCCTGGCGATCGATGGGAGCGGTGAATGGGATGCGGAGGAGACCGCTGTCTACTTCCACGAGGGAAGGTGGCCAGGATGGTTGGGGTCCAATTCATCTCAGTACTCCAGCCAAACCGGATTCATGTATGGGGAAGCCTCCCTCCTGTGCCCCAGGGTACGAGTCGTTACCACGAGGGTCAGCGTCACCGTTGGAAAGCGAATATGTTTAACATGCAAAGGACACATTCCACTGGACCGATGGTGGTGGCTCAGAGAGTTGAGCAAGGACACGAGGAACCCCGAAGTCGAATGGGAGCATTTGGGTAACAACACCCATCGGACAATTACCGGGACTCATGGAGGACTGAGTGTATGCTGGGACAAGTGGTGGGAAACGGACCAAGGGATTTACATCTGTATGTGGGGGTCAGAGAAGTTCTGCCCCGCAGGCATATCCATTATGTTCCACCGGCAGTGGCACAACACCGGGAAGGGGATAAGGTGGGATGCCAGCCGGAAGGTGTGTGCGGTCCCGTATTCCCAGATCCCAGTCAATGCCACTGAGCTGGTAACCCGCCCCCGTAAGCCCCCGCCCACAGCGCAGCCACCGAGGTTATCCAGGGAAGATTGCCCCACCACCACCAAGGGACCAGGAAATGGATTGGTACTAGTCCCCACCGATCAGATGCTGTACCAGGGGGTACACTATGCGGTAGCCTCCGTGATTTTAAATCTCACGGAAGTACATTTACCGGAGTGGTGCCCCAAAGAAACGGAGCAGTTATATCAGGCTCTATTAAAAGACATGCTCAAGAAATTTTACGAGTTCGATTTTGCCCACATGGACAAGACCGAACTCTACACCACATGCCGGAAATGTTTGGGTAACCCAGGGAGACAAAGAAGGGGTGTATGGAATGATGTTTTTACTGCGTTTAACACTGGGTCCTCTGTCATCAACAGCTTGGATGACATAGAGCTGCAGACCCAGATAAATGGTTTAAAAACACAGTTAAAAGGGATATTACTGGATGAGAACAAGGTAGTGGGCTCGGAGTTGCATGAGGACCAGGCCATGACGGTCCATTTAAAAGAGATCATAGCCGAGTTGGAAAAGCACGGAAAGATGGTAAATTCCCTCATAAGGGAGGACAGAAATGTTTCTGACCAAGCTGCACAGAATGAGGTGTGCGTGTTATACGGGGCGTGGTTACTGGGCGAGGGCCACAGTAACCTGGAGCATTTAAAACAAGGTTTGGTCCCCTCCTGTATTAGCAACAAGCACCTCGCAGCCCTCCACCCTTTTGAGAACACATTGAGCCCGTGCCAACTCCGGCTAGCCTCCGAAGCCGATCCAGTCCCCGTGGATTGTGGGCGGTCCAACCACACAATCATGGGAGTAGTAGTTAGGATGCTGGTCATGGGTAGGACAACCCGACCCACCCCGGTATACAGGGTTGAGAACATTGGAGTCATTCAGGGGGGGTGCACACATTCAGTTCACAGCAGTCCCGCCTTACATCATTAAGTGGGAGCACGCTATGACAGGTACTGAACTCTCAGGGTGCTGGAGCCGGGGAGCACACATAATCCTGTGCCCCAGCACTTGAATGCCTTCTCAAGACCGCAGTGTTGGTTCAGAGCTGCTGACGTGAAGCCTATAATTTGCACCATGGATGCAATGGCACAAGGCTATATTCCCCCGCAGGTAGCATATATAGGGGGTGGGACATATTGTGTCACCACCGGCGCATCCCACTACCAGCACGGACAGCACAGCTGGTGCTCAGTTAGTGACAGCAGTTTCTGTTTTAAACCCAAGGCAGAAGTTCCAGTGGCCCAGGAGCGAATTGTCCTCATCCCTGAACCCTCCACTGTTCACCTCACTGTGAAGGAGAATTTTACAAACTTGCAGAAGTACGTAGTGCACTTTGGCTACGAAATTCCCCCTCTCCCTGAACTTTTGACCAAAATTCTAAAAGCCGTCATAGTTTCACAGAAACATTTCTACACTCTTGAGCAGAAAACAGTAGAGATTGGGACTGAGATATTGGATATTGTAACTCCACCCTGGTGGAACCTTTTCAATAATATAGAGGTCCCTTCGTGGATTAGGCTGGCTTCTCACATTCTCGTGGTTTGCCAGTTAGGAATAGTGCTGTATTAGTTTGCATTCAGTGTAAGGGAAAAGGTCAGTGGTCAGAATTCTGAAACCAGAGCTTTTGGAAAGAACATTATGTAAAGGTGGAGGAAGATACGCCGGTTTAAGTTTCTCCCTGTTTTCGATTGAAGAATTGTTGTTTCTTTGTGTTTGTTATTTTCAATTGAAGGATTTTTTTCTTTTTTTGTTTTCTTTTGCGACGCGGATTAATAAAGATTTGTGTACCAAGTGGTGCAGGGGTGTAGGTCCCCCTCCATGCTTGGATGTGTGTGTAAAGCCTGTAATTTTACTCTTTGTATGCTGATGTACACTACATTTTCGCAGAATTGGAAGTGCATGGGTCGTGGGTATGTTAGATAGATGATTGCAGGGGAAGGCTGACTACAGAGGGTCAGAAAATTTTTGCTCACCTTAAAAGGTATGATACTTCAAGCAAGTTTTAGTATCACAGGGGGGAGTGTAAGATTTGCAAAATTTGTGCAACTCCCTGAAGGTTATTATCGATAAAAGGGACCCTGCGTGGACATTTTTGAATTAAAAAGGGTACCCAAGATGGCGTCCGTGCCTCGTGGCAGAAAGCCTACGGGTCTCCAAAATGGATTCTGCAGCGCAGGCAGCTTGGAGGAAATCAAAACTAAGGCTGCAGGTTTCCTATGAAAAGAACTTTGTGTTTTGGACCCAGAGAGAACTGTGAATTATGTATTAGACCGAATTGGAGACAGATCTAAATTCAATGAGGCCTACAGCTAAAGCCATCAAACAGTCTACATATATAATCGGAAACAGATTAAGCACATCCATCGAGGCTGGACAAGCAAATCAAGGACTTTCAGGACAATACGAGTCAATTAACGGGCCGGTAGATGCAATTACCGACCATCTAAAAACCGTCAGTATAGATTGCTACCATTATTTTAATTAGCCCGCCAAAATTAAAAGAAAGAACTAACCTGATTTGGCGCGCAGATAAGGGTTTTTTGACGAAGGTATAATTGAAGGCCCCCAGGTAGCAATCGGTGAACTCCTGCTCTGCTCTCCTGCTGCTCTGCTGCTGTGCTGGCATCGGTACTGCCGCTCCGCGGCTATTCGGCCCCTCGCCCTCGTGGCTACCGCTCTTCCCCCATCCCGTGCTTACCCCCTGGCCTTTGCCTGTGCCCTCTCCCACTCTATCTGGACTCGCCCCGGCACCGGGTCGGGTGAACATGGGCAATTCAGGACAGGCGAAGGGGGACGTGACGAGGGGAGGAGGAGGGAAGATAACTGGAGGGAAGGCCAACTGAGGGTAGGCTTTGAATCATTGGGCCTTCAGCCTCAGCTGACCTGCGACTATCTTCATACAAACTCAAGCTGCTGACAAAGGACCATCCCTGCAAGGTAAAGTACCCAAGCAGAGACTTTAACTTTGGGGTACTTGAACCTGGACAACGCCCTTGCAGCACCCGGAGCCCACGTGACGACGGCAGGCTCCAGAGAGCACCAAGAGCGAACCCCGAACCCAACCACTGTTTTGAGTCTAACAAACCCTTTTGATTGGTGAGCATGAATTCTGACCCCTCATAGCTTAACCTAGTTAGGTATAGGGGGTGGGATAATGAATAGGGGATTGTTAAGGTAGTTGTTTTCCCTCGATGTGCTGTGTGTTCCCCATTCCCTGTATAAGTATAGTATTATTATGACTCTCTTGTAATTTTTGCCTGTAGAAGTGTACACTAGTAATTTTCCATAAGATTGTATCAAGTCTTCCTCTTCAATAAAATCTTGGTTTTGTTTGCATCCAACCACCTGTCTACTTGATTTTTCTTTGTATCGCTGCCTGTATCTAAGTCCGGTGTCCAGAACGCAGGGGGCGAGTGATTCAAGCCACTCAAAGAAGGTAGTCAGAGGCAAAGTTGACTGACCTGAACACGTCTGTGCAAAACCCCCTACATTAATTTGGTTAGCCCAATCTATATGCAGATTAAAGTCACCCATGATAACTGCTGTGCCCTTATTGCACACATCTCTAATTTCCCATTTAATGCCATCCCCAACCTCAGCATTACTGTTTGGGGGTCTGTATAAAACTCCCACTAATATTTTCTGCCCCTTGGTATTGCTCAGCTCTACCCATACAGATTACACATCATCAGAGATAATATCCTTCCTTACTATTGTGTTAATCTCCTCTTTAACCAGCAATGCTGCCCCACTTCCTTTTCATTTTTGCCTGTCCTTACTGAATATTGAATGCCCCTTGATGTTGAATTCCCAGCCTTGGTCACCCTGGAGCCATGTCTTCGTAATTCCAATTACATCATATCTGTTTACATCTATTTGCGCAGCTAATTCATCCACCTTGCATTAAGACACAAAGCCTTCAGGCTTGTTTTTTTAACACTCTTAGTCCTTCTGGAATTATTAATTACTGTAGCCCTGTTTGATTTACACCCTTGATTTCTCTGCCTTCCACTTCTGCTTTTCTCCTTCCTGTTTTTAGTTTCTATCCTTGCTTCCCTTTCCTCTGTCTCCCTGCACAGGTTCCCAATCCCCTGCCATTTTAGTTTAAACCCTCCCCGACAGCACTAGCAAACACGCCACCTAGGGCATCGGTCCTGGTCCCGCCCAGGTGTAAACCTTCCAGTTTTACTGGTCCCACCTCCCCAAGAACCACTTCCAATGTCCCAGGAATTTGAATCTCTCCCCCTTGCACCATTCCTCTAGCCACTTATTCATCTGAAATATCCTTCTATTTCTACTCTGACTAGCACGTGGCACTGGTAGCTAGCCTGAGATTACTACCTTTGAGGTCTTATTTTTTTTAATTTACCTCCTAACTCCCTATATTCAGCTTTTAGGACCTCATCCCGATTTTTACCAATATCGTTGGTACCTATATACACCACGACAACTGGTTGTTCACCCTCCCCCTCCAGAATGCCCTGCAGCCGCCCCGAGACATCCTTGACCCTTGCACCAGGGAGGCAACATACTATCCTGGAGTCTCATTTGTGGCCACAGAAACACCTATCTATTCCCCTTACAATAGAATCCCCTATCACTATAGCTCTACCAGTCTTTTTCCTACCATCCTGTGCAGCAGAACCAACCATGGCGCCAGGAAGTTGGCTGCTGCTGCCATCCTCCGATAAGCCATCTCCCTCAACAATATCCAAAGTGGTATATCTGTTTGAGAGGGCGATGGCCACAGGGAACCCCTGCACTACCTGCCTGTGCCTACTACTCTGACTGGTGGTCACCCATTCTCTTCCTGCCTGTGCAGCCTTTACCTGGGGTGTGCCCAACTCGCTAAACGTGCTATCCACGATGTCCTCAACATCGCTAATGCTCCAGGATGTATCCATTCGCAGCTCCAGCGTCGCAATGCGGTCTGTCAGTAGCTGCAGATGGATACACTTCCTGCACACATGGTCATCAGGGACACAGGAAGTGTCCCTGATTTCCCACATAGTGCAGGAGGAATATACCACGGGCCGAGCTGTCCTGCCATGATGTACCCTTTAATTAATCTGAATTAATTTACATCAAGTCAATACCACTAATTACACTACAATTAAATGATATACTCAAGGACCCTTGGTTACTAGCACTCCCCAATACACAACAGAGACCTTAGAAACTATAACCACAAAAATTAAGACCTTCTAAATTTTCTAAACTATTAATCTTAACTGTCAAACTATAGAGTATAATTAATACTCACCTGGCCATACTCACCCAATCAGCTGCTTCCTCTTGCCCGTGTCACTTTGTGAATCATGACATAAGAACATAAGAACATAAGAATATAAGAAATAGGAGCAGGAGTAGGCCAATCGGCCCCTCGAGCCTGCTCCACCATTCAATAAGATCATGGCTGATCTGATCCTAACCGTCAATCTACTATCACAGAACCATCTCCTGAATCTAACAGAATTAGACACACGAAATAGGAGCAGGATCAGGCTACACGGCCCCTGGGCCCACTCCGCTACCCACAGGGCCATGTCCGATCCGAACCTAGACTCATGTCCAAGTTCCTGCCCGCTCCCCGTAACCCTTAATTCCCTTTACTTCTAGGAAACTGTCCATTTCTGTTTTAAATTTATGTAATGATGTAGCTTCTACAGCTTTTTCGGGCAGCATATTCCATGGACCTACCACCCTCTGAGTGAAGTAGTTCCTCCTCATCTCAGTCTTGAAAGAGCAGCCCCTTATTCTAAGACTATGCCCCCTAGTTCTAGTTTCACCCATCATCGGGAACATCCTCCCCGCATCTACCCGATCCAACCCCTTCACAATCTTATATGTTTCAATAAGATCGCCTCTCATTCTTCTGAACTCCAATGAGTAGAGTCCCAATCTACTCAACCTCTCCTCATATGTCCATCCCCTCATCCCCGGGATTAACCAAGTGAACCTTCTTTGTACTGACTCGAGAGCAAGCATGTCTTTTCTTAAGTATGGACACCAAAACTGTATGCAGTATTCCAGGTGCGGTCTCCCCAATACCTTGTACAACTGAAGCAATACCTCCCTATTTTTATATTCTATCCCCCTAGCAATGAAAGCCAACATTCCATTGGCCTTCTTAATCACTTGCTGCACCTGCATACTAACCTTTTGAGTTTCGTGCACCAGGACCCCCAGATCCCTTTGTACTTCAGTATTTTCCAGTTTCTTGCCATTAAGATAATAACTTGCTCTACGATTTTTCCTGCCAAAGTGCATAACCTCACACTTTCCAGTATTGTATTCCATCTGCCAAATCTCTGCCCACTTACTTAGCCTGTCTATGTCCCCTTGCAGGTTTTTTATGTCCTCCTCACTCACTACTTTCCCTCCCATCTTAGTATCATCTGCAAACTTTGATATGTTGCACTCGGTCCCCTCCTCCAAATCGTTAATATAGATTGTAAAGAGTTGGGGACCCAGCACTGACCCCTGCGGAACACCACTAGTTACTGATTGCCAGTTTGAGAATGAACCATTTATCCCAACTCTCTGCCTTCTGTTAGATAGCCAATCCTCTATCCATGCCAGAATATTACCCCCAATCCCGTGATTTTTTATCTTAAGCAATAATCTTTTGTGTGGCACCTTGTCAAATGCCTTTTGGATGTCTAAATACGCTACGTCCACTGGTTCCCCTTTATCCACCCTATATGTTACTTCCTCAAAGAACTCCAGCAAATTTGTCAAACATGACTTCCCCTTCATAAAACCATGCTGACTTTGTCCTATTAAATTATGATTATCCAAATGTCCTGTTACTGCCTCCTTAATAGTGGACTCCAAAATTTTACCTACCACAGATGTTAGGCTAACCGGTCTATAGTTTCCAGCCTTCTGTCTACTGCCCTTTTTAAATAATGGTGTTACATTAGCAGTTTTCCAGTCTGCCGGGACCTTTGCTGAGTCCAGGGAGTTTTGGAAAATTATTACTAATGCATCCACAATCCCTCCCGCCACTTCCCTCAAGACCCTAGGATGTAAGCCATCAGGTCCAGGTGATTTATCCGCCTTGAGTCCCATTATTTTACCGAGTACCACTTCCTTAGTGATTTTGACGTGGCTTCAGAATGTCGCCGCCGGTCTGTGAGATTGGTAAGCCTCTGTAAAAAAGCCCGCGAAAGTGAGTTTAAGTACTCACTGTACTGCAGCTCTCTGCTCCTCCGGACAGTGGCCTGTGTAAAAAAGCCCGCGAAAGTGAGTTTAAGTACTCACTGTACCACCACTCTCTGCTCCTCATGACACTGGCCTCTGTAAAAAAGCCCGCGAAAGTGAGTTTAAGTACTCACGGCACCGCTGCTCTCTGCTCCTCCTGATACTGCGTGTAACAGGTCAATGACAGATGCTGTGTGTAATGGGTCAATGTCAGATGCTGTGTGCAATGGATCAAAGACAGATACTGCATGTAATGGATCAGTGTCACATGCTGTGTGTAACAGGTCAATGTTAGATGCTGCGTGTAATGGGTCAATGTCAGATGCTGCGTGTGAGGGGTCAATGTCAGATGCTGCGTGTAACAGGTCAATGTTAGATGCTGCGTGTATCGGGTCAATGTCAGATGCTGCGTGTAATGGGTCAATGTTAGATGCTGCGTGTATCGGGTCAATGTCAGATGCTGCGTGTGAGTGGTCAATGTTAGATGCTGCATGTAAAGGGTCAATGTCAGATGCTGTGTGTAACAGGTCAATGTCAGATGCTGTGTGTAATGGATCAAAGACAGATACTGCATGTAATGGATCAGTGTCACATGCTGTGTGTAACATGTCAATGTTAGATGCTGCGTGTAACGGGTCAATGTCAGATGCTGCGTGTAACAGACCAATTTTAGATGCTGCATGTAACGGGTCAATGTCAGACGCTGTGTGTAACGGGTCAATGTCAGATGCTGCGTGTAACGGGGTCAATGTCAGATGCTGAGTTTAACGGGTCAATGTCAGATGCTGCGTTTAACGGGTCAATGTCAGATGCTGCGTGTAACGGGGTCAATGTCAGATGCTGCGTTTAACGGGTCAATGTCAGATGCTGCGTTTAACGGGTCAATGTCAGATGCTGCATGTAACGGGTCAATGTCAGATGCTGTGTGTAACAGGTCAATGTCAGATGCTGCGTGTAACGGGGTCAATGTCAGATGCTGTGTGTAAAGGGTCAATGTCAGATGCTGTGTGTAACAGGTCAATGTCAGATGCTGCGTTTAACGGGTCAATGTCAGATGCTGCGTTTAACGGGTCAATGTCAGATGCTGTGTGTAACGGGTCAATGTCAGATGCTGCGTGTAACGGGGTCAATGTCAGATGCTGCGTGTAACGGGTCAATGTCAGATGCTGTGTGTAACGGGTCAATGTCAGATGCTGTGTGTAACGGGTCAATGTCAGATGCTGCGTGTAACGGGGTCAATGTCAGATGCTGCGTGTAACGGGGTCAATGTCAGATGCTGCGTGTAACGGGGTCAATGTCAGATGCTGCGTGTAACGGGGTCAATGTCAGATGCTGCGTGTAACGGGGTCAATGTCAGATGCTGCCTGTAACGGGGTCAATGTCAGATGCTGCGTGTAACGGGGTCAATGTCAGATGCTGCCTGTAACGGGGTCAATGTCAGATGCTGTGTGTAACGGGTCAATGTCAGATGCTGTGTGTAATGGGTTGATACACCTATCAATTCATCCAATGAAAAGCGACGAGTTAAGATAGTAACTATAGGTTTTTATTGGCTAAATAACAGAGCCCACCCTCGTGGGTGATCGGGTCCAACAAGGAGGAATACCAGCCAGTCGACCACCTTTATACCTGTGCAAGCAGGCGGAGCCATGGGCGGAGTCAGCTGTGGTCAGCCCAGGTACAACAGCGTGACAAGAGGAGACCTTGTGTAGTGATACAACAGTGTAAATAGTGATAAACATAGTGTAACGATATAAACAGTGATAACCATAGTGTAACGATAGTGAACGATAAAAGTGGTTTACCACATTCACCCCTTGTTTAGATTTGAGTCCGGCGGGGTGAAGTGTACTACCAGTTCGGGTATGTCAGTCTGTCCGGAGGCCTCGTAAGTCTTTCTGATCGGCGCAGCAGCGGCGGCGGTGGTGCAGTATCCGATGTTAATGCTGGTGTCTGCGTGGTCGGCGAAGGCTCGTGGGGTTCCGGCATGCCGTCTACCTGGGCTGGATTTGGGGGGGGTGGTGGGGGGTAACGGTGGTGTCTCAGGGGTGCCCAAGGGTGCAAGGTCTCGTAAGGAGACTGTGTCCTCCCGCCCGTCTGGGTATGCCACATAGGCGTACTGGGGGTTGGCGTGCAGGAGGTCCACCCTCTCGACCAGGGGGTCCATTTTATGGGCCCTCATGTGCTTTCGCAGCAAGACGGGCCCCGGAGAAGTCAGCCATGTTGGTAGCGAGGTTCCCGTAGTCGACTTTCTGGGGAAAACAAACATTCGTTCATGGGGGGTGGCGTTAATGGCCGTGCAAAGCAGTGACCGGATGGAATGCAGCGCTGCCGGGAGGACTTCCTGCCAGCGAGAGGTTGGGAGGCCCTTAGACTTTAAGGCTAAGAGAACGGCCTTCCAGACAGTCACGTTCTCTCTTTCCACCTGGCCGTTCCCTCGGGGGTTGTAGCTGGTGGTCCTGCTTGCAGCAATACCTCTCGCTAGTAGGAACTGGCGAAGTTCCTCGCTCATGAAGGATGAGCCCCGGTCGCTATGTATATAGTTCGGGAACCCAAACAGGGCGAAGAGGTCGTTCAGGCATTTGATGACCGTGGTACTGGTCATGTCTGGGCAGGGGAAGGCAAAGGGGAAACGGGAGTACTCATCAATGATGTTGAGGAAGTACACATTACGGTCAGAGGATGGGAGGGGCCCCTTAAAATCAATGCTCAAGCGCTCGAAGGGGCGGGTGGCCTTGATCAGGCTTGCTCTGTCCGGCCTAAAGAAATGCGGTTTGCATTTGGCACAGGTTTGGCAGTTCCTGGTCATGGTCCTGACCTCCTCGATGGAGTAGGGCAGGTTGCGGGCCTTAATGAAGTGGTAAAGTCTGGTGACCCCGGGGTGGCAGAGGTCGTTGTGGAGGGTCTGCAGTCTATCAATTTGCGCGTTGGCGCATGTACTTCGTGATAGAGCATCTGGAGGTTCGTTCAGTTTACCAGGCCGGTACAAGATATCATAATCATAGGTGGAGAGCTCGATTCTCCACCTCAAGATCTTGTCGTTCTTGATTTTGCCCCTCAGCTTGTTATTAAACATAAAAGCGACCGAACGCTGGTCGGTGAGGAGGGTAAATTGTTTGCCTGCCAGGTAATGCCTCCAGCATCGTACTGCCTCCACGATCGCCTGGGCCTCCTTCTCGACCGAAGAGTGTCGGATCTCAGGGCCCTGGAGGGTCCTTGAGAAGAAGGCCACAGGTCTCCCCGCCTGGTTAAGGGTTGCTGCTAGGGCGAAGTCGGATGCATCGCTCTCCACTTGGAAAGGGATAGACTCATCCACCGCGTGCATCGTGGCCTTAGCAATGTCTCCCTTTATGAGGGAGAAGGCTGCGCACGCTTCTGCCGTCAGGGGGAAGGAGGTGGACTTCATGAGGGGTCTGGCTTTGTCCGCATAATTCGGCACCCATTGGGCATAGTAGGCGAAGAGCCCCAGGGTTCTCTTCAGCGCCTTTGGACAGTGGGGGAGGGGAAGCTCCATGAGGGGGCGCATTCTTTCGGGGTCGGGGCCGATGACTCCATTCTCTACTACGCAGCCGAGGATGGCAAGACGCGCGGTGTTAAACACACATTTCTCCTTATTGTAAGTGAGGTTCAGCCGTTCGGCCGTACGGAGGAATTTCTCCAGATTAACATCGTGGTCCTGCTGGTCGCGGCCGCGAATGGTGACGTTATCTAGGTAAGGGAACGTGGCCTGTAGCCCGTTCTGGTCAACCATCCGGTCCATCTCCCTTTGGAAGACCGAAACCCCATTGGTGACGCCGAAGGGAACCCTAAGGAAGTGGTAGAGGCGGCCATTCGCCTCGAAGGCGGTACACTGGCAGTCCTCAGGGCGGATGGGGAGTTGGTGATAGGCCGACTTAAGGTCGATGGTAGAGAATACCCGGTACTGTGCAATCTGATTGACCATATCAGATATGCGGGGAAGGGGGTATGCGTCCAGCTGGGTGTACCGGTTTATGGGTTGGCTGTAGTCGATGACCAGGTGGTTTTTATTGCCGGTCTTAACGACTACGACCTGGGCACGCCAGGGGCTGTTGCTTCTCTTGATGATGCCCTCCTTCAGGAGACGCTGCACCTCAGAGGTAATAAAAGCTCTGTCCCCGGCGCTGTACCGCCTGCTCTTGGTGGCGACAGGTTTACAGTCGCGGGTGAGGTTAGCGAACAGGGAGGGGGGCGGGACCTTGAGGGTGGATAGGCCGCAGGTGGTACGCGGTGGGCGGTTTAAAGGCTGCTGGTTGTCAACTGTGAGTGGGGGGAGGGGTCCACCGTATGCCATAGTGACACTTTGAAGGTGGGATTGGAAGTCCAGCCCTAGTAGGACGGCAGCGCAGAGCTGGGGCAGGACGAGGAGTTTAAAATTTTTATACTCTGTGCCCCTAACCGACAGGGTCACAACACAGTAGCCGCTGATGTCTGTAGAATGGGACCTCGACGCCATCGAGATCCGGTTGCGCGTTGGCCGGACAGTGAGGGAGTAGTGGCTCACCGTGTCTGGATGGATGAAACTCTCCGTGCTTCCGCTGTCGAACAGGCAGGTCGTGGCGTGGCCGTTTACTTTGATGTCCATCATGGACTTGGACAGGTGATGCGGGCGAGCTTGGTCCAGTGTGACGGAGGCTAGTGTATGGCTGAGCGAGCTGCTGTAGTCTGCGGGTGAGGCGGTGGTCGGGTCTGGAGACAAGGTGGCGGTCGAGTGTGGTGGACAAAATGGCGGCGCCCACGACGTTGAATAAAATGGCGGAGAAGATGGCCGCCCCCACAACTCACATGAGGCACTGCTGCCGTCGGTGGCCTTGATCAAAGATGGCCACCCCCACGACTCACACGAGGGGATACTGGCATCTGTGGCCTTGATGAATGATGGCCGCCCCCACAACTCGCATGAGGCACTGCTGGCGTCTGTGGCTCTCCCCCTGCAGGCCTTCGCGAAGTGGCCTTTCTTGTGGCAGTCGGAGCAAGTCGCGTTTCTTGCAGGGCAGCGCGTCCTCGGGTGTTTCGCCTGGCCACAGAAGAAGCAGCCGGCGGCCCGATCGCGGGGCTCCGATGTCGCAGCCGGTACCGGGGGTGGCGGTCCCGATCGGTTCTGGGACGCCGACGCCGAGGTAGGTCCCAGAGGCAGCGGTGCGAGGGGTATTGCGGCCGGGGTCGGGCCCGAGTCCCAGGGTCGCGCAGCACAGTACCTGGAGTACGCCTCGAGGTCCCGATGGGCCACTTCCAGAGAGCGAGCGAGGGCTGCCGTTGTATTCAGGTCGAGGTCCTTTGATTCGAGCAGTCTTTGCCGTGAGTAGTCGGACCGAAGGCCTTTCACGAAGGCATCGCGGATATTCCCTTCAGTATTTTCTGCAGCCGTTACAGCTTTAAAGTCACAGTCCCTGCCGAGTGTTTGTAGCGCCCGTAAAAACTCATCTACAGACTCTCCTGGCTGTTGCGAGCGGGATCTTAGGAGATGTCTGGCATACATAGAATTTACCGGGCTCCGGTACTGCTCTTTCAGCAGGTTGAGGGCGTCCTCGTATGTAGCAAGGTCCCAGATGAATGCAAATACTTTAGGGCTCACCTGGGCGCTCAGAACTCTTAGTTTGGATCCCGGAGGCACGCCGGATTCTCCCAGGTAGGATTCGAAACAGCTCAGCCAGTGTTCGAAGTCGAGGGCTGAGCTCGCTGCCTGTGGGTTTAGATCCAGGTATGGCGGTCGGAGGGCTCGCAGCCAGGCCAGCTGCTGTGGCTGTTGTAGCTGGCCGTTTGGCTGGTCGTTTGGCTGCTCCGATCCACTCATTTCAAAATTTAGCCAATAAAATTGATATACCTATCAATTCATCCAATGAAAAGCGACGAGTTAAGATAGTAACTATAGGTTTTTATTGGCTAAATAACAGAGCCCACCCTCGTGGGTGATCGGGTCCAACAAGGAGGAATACCAGCCAGTCGACCACCTTTATACCTGGACAAGCAGGCGGAGCCATGGGCGGAGTCAGCTGTGGTCAGCCCAGGTACAACAGCATGACAAGAGGTGACCTTGTGTAGTGATACAACAGTGTAAACAGTGATAACCATAGTGTAACGATATAAACAGTGATAACCATAGTGTAACGATAGTGAACGATAAAAGTGGTTTAGCACACGGGTCAATGTCAGATGCTGTGTGTAACGGGTCAATGTCAGATGCTGCGTGTAAAGGGGTCAATGTCAGATGCTACGTGTAACGGGTCAATGTCAGATGCTGCGTATAACAGGTCAATGTCAGATGCTGGCTGTAACGGGTCAATGTCAGATGCTGTGTGTAACGGGTCAATGTCAGATGCTGTGTGTAACGGGTCAATGTCAGATGCTGCGTATAACAGGTCAATGTCAGATGCTGGCTGTAACGGGTCAATGTTAGATGCTGCGTGTAACGGGGTCAATGTCAGATGCCGTGTGTAACGGGTCAATGTCAGATGCTGCGTGTAATGGGTCAATGTCAGATGTCTAAGGGGTTTTAGATTGCAGAGGTTTCTCTCTCTAGAGGCCTCTCTCTCTTGCACAGTAAAACCTTGAGTGGTTCAACCCACTCGCCCCTTAGATTCTATACTCTGCAATTGGGGCAGAAACTACAATGTAGAGAAAACTCTTGTAGACCAAGTTTGATGAAACAAAATGAAATTTTATTGCATAAAGAAAAATAAGTAAAATGCAAGCAGATAAGAGAGTACATGGGAGGGAAGAACACAAACAAATCATAACGACACAATACTAACTAAGGCAAATACAGGCATCTTATACTTTACAAAGATCATCATGAAATAAGGAAACACACGGAACATCGAGGGACAACAACTCATGTTATTTGTACCCTTAAGTCCACCCCCTTAAACCTATCTAGATCTGATTGTGAAGGGCCAGAAACATGCTTACCAATCCAACTAGGAAGTACCAGGTTTTGAAAACAAGTCTGTGTTTTGATCCCTTCAGGCGTCCCGTCTCCTCATGGATTGTGGAACCCCAGCGAGCTGCGCCACACCTCTTTCCTGAGGTGGGGGTCGGGGGCGGCTGGACACCGGCTGCTTCTGTCGTTTGTTTTTGTCTCTTCACCCGAGCCGGAGAGGGTCGATGGCCTCTCGTTTCGTCAACGGCCCGGAGTTGGTCGATGATCTCCCGAAGTTTTAACCCCGGGGCGGGACGCCGGCTTCGAACAACCTTCTTGATGGCGGCTTATTTTCTTCTTCTTCCTCCGATGGTGGAGAGGAGTTCGTTGATCTTCTCCCAAACCAGCTCCTCTTTACCCAGCTCAAAAGCTGGACCGGCTGCCAACGCTCCAAGGCTGAGCTCAAAAGGCTGAGGCTCACCCCACCGCTCCGAAGAAGCTCCGACTCCACTCCAACTTAACTTCACTGCTCAACTGCCGAATTCCTACTCCAGTCTTCCAATTATACTTTTCTTTCTACTTCCCGCCCAAAATCAGGTTAGTCTTTGTTTAACTTTTGGCAGGCTGGGAGCACAGCGGGGTAGTTATTATATTTTAAAATATTTTAGATGGCCGGTAAAGGCCCATCTCTGGTCTGGAATGACCTTCATTGTTTTTAATGTCCTGCTGATCGCGTTATCTAGTCCTTGGTGCTGTTCTCATGAATATGAAATTGTCCCCTTTTGTGTGGGTCAACATTTAGATGGCCTCTGTCTCCAGGCCAATCTTGACTGGATCTGCATCCAATCCATATGCATAGGTGGGTGTCTGATTTCGTCCTCTCAGAAACGGCTTCCAGAACTTACTGTGGGTTGAATCCACAAAGCCATCTGAGGATTCGCAGGAACCATTTTAAAATGTCCCAATAAGCCGGTCACGTGGTATGTCGGCCATTTTGTATGCCCCTTTTTCTGGGCTTCTTTTAAAACAGTCTTTAAAATCATGGCCTCTTCTGCCATTCGACCCTTTATAATATAAAGTTCAATTTTGCGAATCCTACATTCCCCGCTGATGATACTGTATTTTGCTTGAAGTATCATAATTCTGGGTGAGCAAAATTTTCTGACCTTCCACAATCAAACCATCCCCAGTATTTACCTATCTATGACCCCACGACACATGCATTTCCCATTTCCGAAAAATCTAGTGTACCTTGAGCATCTACAGATGGAAATACCTTGGAGTTATAATCTGATAACTTACTTCCAGGCATGGAGGGGGGCCTTATACCCCTACATCACCTGGTGCATACACACTATCTTTTAATAATAACAACACATCTAATAAACTTCAATAATAAAATAAAGTACACACACAAAAATTACAATGCACATGAATACATATCAAAAATAATACAGAGGAGGGAGGGAAAGTTTTAACTTCATAAAAAGCAGCAAAAATCTAAACGGGTATCTCTTCTTCTACCCGCACAAAATGCTCCCTCCATTCCCATCTATTCTCGTATTTTTGTGAATGTTTGACCTTTTTACAGTGTGCAAACCGTAAATAAACTACAATGACAGCCTGGCACACTACAAGAATGTGGGAGGCTCTCCTAATCCAAGAAGGGACTTCTATATTAGTGAACAGGTCCCACCACGGTGGGGTCACTATGTCCAATATGTCTGCCCCTATCTCTAAAGGCTTCTGTTCCAGTGTGTAGAAGTGTTTCTGTGAAACAACAACAGCTTCTAATATCTTGGTGAGGTTTTCAGGGAGAGGGGGAATGATATAGTCAAAATGTGCAACGAATCGCTACAGATCGGTGAAATTCTCTTTAACAGTGTTGTGAACAGTGGAAGGTTCAGGAATGGGGACAATTCGCTCTTGGGCCACTTGAACTTCTGCCCTTGGCTTGAAACAGAAGCTGCTGTCGCTAACCGGACACCAACCGTGATGTCCATGCTGGTAGTGGGGCGCTGCAGTGGTGACACAGTATGTCCCGCCTCCTATATATGCCACCTGCGGGGGCACATGGCCTTGTGCCATTGCCTCCATGGTGCAATTTATAGGGTTCGCGCCAGCCGTTCTGAACCCACACTGTGGTTTTGAATGGGCATTCAAGTGCTGGGGACACAGGATGATGTGTGCTCTCTGGCTCCGGCACCCCGAGAGGTTGGTACCCATCATTGCATGCTCCCATCGAATGACGTAAGGTGGGACCCCTGTGTAGCGAATGTGCGCACCCCCCTGAATGACTCCAATGTTCTCCACCCTGTATACCGGGGCGGGTTTAGCTGTCTTTCCCATCACTGGCATTCTTACCACTATACCCATAATGGTGTGATTAGACTGTCCACAGCCCACTGGGACTGGGTAGGCCTCTGAAGCTAGTATGAGCTGGCACAGACTCAATGCATTCTCAAAAGGGTGGAGGGCTACGAGGTGCTTGTTGCTGATCCAGGAGGGGACTAAACCTTGTTTAAAATCCTCCAGGTTACTGCGGCCCTCGCCCAGTAACCACGCCCCGTAAAGCACACAAGCTTCGTTCTGCGCAGCCTGATCGGACGCATTCCGACCCCCCCTGATGAGAGCATTTACTGTTCTGGCGTGTTTCTCCAGCTCAGCTATTATCTCTTTTAAGTGTAGTGTCATGGCCTGGTCCTCATGTAACTCAGAACCCACTACCTTATTCTCGTCAGTCAGTATCTTTCTCAACTGTGTTTTCAAACCATTGATCTGGGTTTGCAGCTCCACATCATCCAGTGTGTTGATGACGGAAGTTCCTGTATTTAAAGCTGTGAAAATATCATTTACTGCACCCCTTCTTTGTCTCCCTACTCTGTCCAAGACCTCATGTGGTGTGGTGTACAATTCGGCTCTGTCAACATCGGCAAGCCGAATTCATAAAACTGTTTAAACATGTTTGTTAACAGGACCTGGTATAATTGCTCCATTTCGCTGGGGCACCACTCTGGCAATCGTACCTCGGTGAGGTTTAAAATCACAGAAGCCACCGCGTAGTGCACCCCTTGGTACAGGTAGACTATCCTTTATCCGAAAACCTTGGGACCAGCTGTGTTTCGGTTTTCGGAATTTTTCGGATTTCAGAAGGCTTTCATCTCCGTATCGGACAACAAACACTGTTGCTTAGCAACAGCTTGTAAACACTCGGGTCCTGCCTGGGAAGCATCTCTGAAGCTGTTGCTAAGCTACAGAGACTCTTTCCACTGCCTGACTGTTTAAAAAAATGCTAGGGGAAGAAAAAAAATGCTAGGGGAATAAAAATAACCTAACAAAACGGCTGCTGATTTCTGCCGTTAGACCGAGGTTTTCGGCTCTCCCTGCTCCGTATCTGAATTCCTTGACTTAGCGGGAGTCTGGGGCTCGACTGCTGCCGCCAGTTGTGGGAAAGCCAGATATCGGCTGACTCCTACACTAAGCTGGCCCGCAAATCAGGTCAGGGGGGGAAGAAAAGACTATCAGACGGGCTGCTGCAGCTATCGGACGGGCCGCTGTATTGTTGGGTTCACTCTCCCGGTACCTCCTTCACACTGCCCGGCTCGGCCTGCAATCTCCTACCCAGGAGGGAACTCTGTGACCCTCTGCCCTGCTCACAGGGAAAGGCAGAGCTCCCGGACCACTCCTGTCTTGTTTGGCGCCACTCGGGTCATGTCGTGCGCACGACTTACGCTCCACGAAAAAACTTTCGGTTTTTAGAGGTTTTCGGTTTTCGGAAGTGCAGATAAAGGATAGTCTACCTGTACAGCATCTGACCTGTGGGTACCAATACCAATCCGTTCCCGGGTCCCTTTGTTGTGGTGGGGCACCCTTCCTTGAGGGCTTTAGCTACCGGAATTGTGGGCAGGGGCTTGCGTGGTCGGGTGATGAGCTCAGTGGCGTTTACTGGGATCTGAGAGTATGGGACTCTGCACGCCCGTGTGCTGACGTCCCACCTCATTCCTTGTCCAGCATCCTGCCACTGCCTTTGGAAAAAGATGGAGACGCCTGTGGGGCAAGCGCGTTCTGAACCCCACATGCAGATGTAGATCCCCTCATCTGGTCCCACCATTTGTCCCAACAGACACTCAACCCCCCCATGATTTCCCGTAATAGTCCAATGGGTGTTGTTACCCAGTCTCTCCCACTCCACAGTGGAGTTCTTCATGGTGCTGCTCAACTTGCGCAGCCACCACCAACGATTCAAAGGTACCCATCCATTGCAAACAAGGCAAATCTTCCTCCCAGTGGTGACGCTGATCCTGGGTGCGATGACCCTCACCCTGGGGCACATCAGAGATGTTTCTCTGTATGCAAACCCCGTCTGGCTGGAGTATTCAGTAGAGTTCGACCCCAGCCAGCCTGGCCATCTTCCTTCATGGAAGTATACGGCAGTCTCCTCAGCGTCCCGTGGGCCAGTTCCATCAGTCGCGACGAGGCCTCTGTTGCCAGAGCACCCATATATTGTGGAGTCCTTGGTGCGGCCCCGATAGGCGCAGCTCCATCCAATCATCATGAACGCGACGAGGATCCCTCTCATCTTTTCTGGCTCCTGTAACAAATTAAACAATATAGCCAGGCTCCCGAGAGATTCTGGCTTCGGTGACGGCAGGATCGTGTCTTTCGACCTCAATCCAAAACTACACACATACTGGGCAGATTTCAAAACTACTTAAACTCTAATCACTTTAATATTTACACACCTTAAACTTAAACTTAAACTTAACTTATGTACAGCGCCGCCCGTCCCCGGGCGGCTTGCCTAACCCCTGATTGGACTGCAGCTCGCCGCTCCCTGTGGCGGGGCTGAAGTGACCTGTGGCCTGGGTTCCCCGCAGCCTTTTGCTGTTAATCGGGGACTGCGTTTTGTCAAGGATTTCTCAAGTCGGCGTTTACTGGGAACGGGGGACTCGGGCCAAGGTATTACTGGCTGAGGCGTTCGAGTCGACCTGCGAAAAGGTACTTTGGGCGTGGCTCCCTTAGCGAGTGGACCTTTGGGTGGGACCTTAGCTCTCACAGCCCGTGGCTCTTCCACGACTGTGGGCTTCGGCTCCCTCCTCTCATGCTCCGCCCCTTTGGGATTCGGGCAGGCTCCCTTGGCGAGTGGACCTTCGGGTGGGACTTTAGCTCTCACAGCCCGTGGCTCTTCCACGACTGTGGGCTTTGGCTCCCTCCCCTCAGGCTCCGCCCCTTTGGGATTTGGGTCTGTGGCAGACGACTCCTCCTCACCTGTCCCTACAGGTGGAGGATCTCCGCCCCCAATTTCTACCTCTCCCATGTTCAAGTCGAGGGCGGGACCTCCGTCTTCCAACTCCACCTCCTCCAGAATCGTGTCGAGGGCGGGACCTTGCTATTCGGGCCCCTCCTCGTCCGAGTCCCAGGCCATAGGGGAAGCCTCCCCCCAGGTGGGCGGGACAGCTTCTCCTTTCAAGCAGGCTACAACACCAGCTTGTGTGGCCTGTGACTCATCGCACGCCTCAGGCTGTGGATCTTTACCCTCAGACCTGGCTTCGGTTGCTGATGCTCTTGCACCCGGTTTAAACAGTTTGCACCATTTTATGTGAAACCACTGGTTGCGTCGGGACACCTCTACTGCGCGACTGGTGTGGACCGGTGGATTTTTCACTGATTCCGGTCTATCCTCCTGGTTTATGGCTCTCTCGCCAGCACATAGGGGTAGACCCAAGAACTTTACTTCTCGCCGGCCAACCCGCGCCTTCGTTGGGTTTTCCTTAACACGCTCTATCTCTTTCACACTCGTACCCGCTCCCCAGAGACAATGATTTCTCAGGTCCACGTGGATCCTGTGGGCCACCAAGAAATCAGACCCCAGGACTCCCGTTCCACCTCCCACCTCCCACTTCATTAGTGTACACTTCCACGTGGTGCGGAGTGGTCCTAAATGAATGGAGAGGGGAAGGGAATGTGCGCCAGCCTGTTCTTCGCCCGTGAAGCCCGACAGAAGGTATGGGACCCCAGTGGACAGAGGTGAGGTGGTGGGGTTATCTGCGTGGATTACGGTGCACGATGCTCCCGTATCCAACAGATAGGTCCCTTTTACCTCCTCCACTTCCATCTCCACGAGGGGTCGTCTCCATACATCATATCGCAGCACACACAGGTAGATGGGCTGTGCTGACTCTAGTCATTTGGGCACGACGGTCGGGGTTTCGGGCATGACAAGACCGGTGGTGACAGCTATTATCCCCTGTGAAATCATCAGAGACCACATTGTCTCTATGATTGATTCAATCGCAGCGGGATCCATAACTGCACCAGCTCCTTGTGCTGGGGCAGGAGCTACGGCTTGGGTTTGGGCTGGTGCTGGGGCAGCGGTCTGGGCTTGGGCTTGGGCTGCGGGAAATTTCCCTTTATTATCCTTCCATGGATTTCTACAGTCCTTGCGCCAATGTCCATCCTTCCCACATCCGTAGCAATTGAGCTTGGCTTGGACATGGCAATTCCCCCCCTGATGCCACTCCTTCTTGCTTGGGGCTGCGGGTTTTGCCTCATGCACCTTTCCCTTCTGGGGAGGTGATTCCTGACCTCTACAATTCTTGTACGCAACATTGAGCTGACGGAGCACCGTCTCCTCCGTGACACCGGGACCTTGGGGATCAAACCACGACCTGGCTAGGGCCCGTATCTGCGGCAAGCTGTTGGTAACCAAGCAACGGAGCCAATGAACCCGCTGTTCGTCGCTCATTGCAGCCCGTTCAGGCATGCCTGGACAACTGCATCGATAAACTGGCCACAGTCTTTCTGCGAAAACCCGTGGGGGTTCTCCAGATAGCTGCATGGTCCCTTCTACACGGCCGAATGGACTACCGTCGTCCACTCCCATTACTTCTAAAACTTCCTCCCTGAGATCCGCATACCCTTTCCGTCCCCTCTTACTCTCATCTGAGAGGCACTGAAGGATTGTGCAATCCAGGGAGAAAAGCAACAGTTTCACCTGTTCCTGTTCATCACAGTCATTCATGGCTGCTGTTTCCTCTATCTCCCTGAAATGAATCGAGGGATCTCCCTTTACTGTGAGTCATGTGAGGTGGCTCACCATGGACCTTAATTGCGGGACAGCGTAGGGCACCACGAGCTGGTTCTGGAGGGGTCCGACATCGCCATTGGCGGCGTTGGGACCGAACCTCTGGTGCCGAGCGGGACACATTGGTGCCGGTCCCGGCTTTGCTACCAGTGGTTGTTCTTTCTCACATTCCACCTCGGCTACCTCCTCTTTTACGACCCCCTGTTTTTCCGGCCAAGTCTCACTATAGCTCGGTGGTGCTGAGGACTCGGTGGCTGGTACCACAACTACTTCAGCTGGAATCGGCTGTTTCGATTCCTTTAAAAAGTCCATGTGACTGGCTTTCGGGCTGACGAGACACACCATGCCTTTTGCCTTAACCTGGGCCGTTCTTAGGTCCTCTATGGTCTTTTGGCAGGGGCCGTGGTCTGTGCTCTCAAACCCGTGCTCGAGGGCTAGCTTGTAAGCTGCCTTAACCTCCACTACTCTCTCCTCCTGCGCTCTTAGATGTTGTGCGAGGCGGGCGTTTTTCTCCCGTATCCTCATTTCATTGATCTTTCCCTCAGTAACCTGGCACTCCAGGTACTCTATCCTAGCCTGATGTTGACTAGCTACCACTTGGCGTTCCTTATTTAGCGCTTGAAGCGCTGTGATGAGTTTTTCCCCACCCATGGCCTTTTCCTCTATCTCTGCTGCCTGGGTTGTGATCCTGGCTGCCTGTGCTGCAACGACCCGGTCCAAGATCTGGACCTGCTTCTTGTAACACATCAGCCACACTGCCTTCTCCACTGACTTCTTATGCTCTTTGCTCTCTGTCCACCTGGTGGCTGCGTCCATCGGATGCCCATCCAGTAAGAGATCGGAAATCCACTGCTTCGTGAGATTTACCTTGCCAAAGACATAATCCGCTATCCTCTCATCCATTGCATTTCGACCATTCAAACACGGATCTACTACATTGCAATCCTGCTGCCAGAGTCCTGCCGCGGTCGCCATTTTCTGTAAGGGGTTTTAGATCGCTGTGGTTTCTCTCTCTAGAGGCCTCTCTCTCTTGCACAGTAAAACCTTGAGTGGTTCAACGCACTCGCCCCTTAGATTCTATACTCTGCAATTGGGGCAGGAACTACAATGTAGAGAAAACTCTTGTAGACCAAGTTTGATGAAACGAAATGAAATTTTATTGCATAAGGAAAAATAAATCAAATGCAAGCAGATAAGAGAGTACATGGGAGGGAAAAACACAAACAAATGATAACGACACAATACTAACTAAGGCAAATACAGGCATCTTATACTCTACAAAGATCATCATGAAATAAGGAAACACACGGAACATCGAGGGACAACAACTCATGTTATTTGTACCCTTAAGTCCACCCCCTTAAACCTATCTAGATCTGATTGTGAAGGGCCAGAAACATGCTTACCAATCCAACTAGGAAGTACCAGGTTTTGAAAACAAGTCTGTGTTTTGATCCCTTCAGGCGTCCCGTCTCCTCATGGATTGTGGAACCCCAGCGAGCTGCGCCACACCTCTTTCCTGAGGTGGGGGTCGGGGGCGGCTGGACACCGGCTGCTTCTGTCGTTTGTTTTTGTCTCTTCACCCGAGCCGGAGAGGGTCGATGGCCTCTCGTTTCGTCAACGGCCCGGAGTTGGTCGATGATCTCCCGAAGTTTTAACCCCGGGGCGGGACGCCGGCTTCGAACGACCTTCTTGATGGCGGCTTAGTTTTCTTCTTCTTCCTCCGATGGTGGAGAAGAGTTCGTTGATCTTCTCCCAAACTAGCTCCTCTTTACCCAGCTCAAAAGCTGGACCGGCTGCCAATGCTCCAAGGCTGAGCTTGAAAGGCTGAGGCTCACCCCACCGCTCCGAAGAAGCTCCGACTCAACTCCAACTTAACTTCACTGCTCAACTGCCGAATTCCTACTCCAGTCTTCCAATTATACTTTTCTTTCTACTTCCCGCCCAAAATCAGGTTAGTCTTTGTTTAACTTTTGGCGGGCTGGGAGCACAGCGGGGTAGTTATTATATTTTAAAATATTTTAGATGGCCGGTAAAGGCCCACCTCTGGTCTGGAATGACCTTCATTGTTTTTAATGTCCTGCTGATCGCGTTATCTAGTCCTTGGTGCTGTTCTCATGAATATGAAATTGTCCCCTTTTGTGTGGGTCAACATTTAGATGGCCTCTGTCTCCAGGCCAATCTTGACTGGATCTGCATCCAATCCATATGCATAGGTGGGTGTCTGGTTTCGTCCTCTCAGAAACGGCTTCCAGAACTTACTGTGGGTTGAATCCACAAAGCCATCTGAGGATTCGCAGGAACCATTTTAAAATGTCCCAATAAGCCGGTCACGTGGTATGTCGGCCATTTTGTATGCCCCTTTTTCTGGGCTTCTTTTAAAACAGTCTTTAAAATCATGGCCTCTTCTGCCATTCGACCCTTTATAATATAAAGTTCAATTTTGCGAATCCTACAGATGTTGTGCCTACTGGGGTCAATGTCAGATGCTGCGTGTTACGGAGTCGATGTCAGATGCTGCATGTAACGGGTCAATGTCAGATGCTGCGTGTAATGGGTCAATGTCAGATGCTGAGTGTAACAGGTTAATGTCAGATGCTGCATGTAATGGGTCAATGTTAGATGCTGCGTGTTACGGGGTCAATGTCAGATGCTGCATGCAATGGTTCAATGTCAGATGCTGCGTGTAACGGGTCAATGTCAGATGCTGCGTGTAACGGGTCAATGTTAGATGCTGCATGTTACGGGGTCAATGTTAGATGCTGGGTGTAACGGGTCAATGTCAGATGCTGCGTGTTACGGGGTCAATGTTAGATGCTGCGTGTAACGGGGTCAATGTCTGATGCTGCATGTAACGGGTCAATGTCAGATGCTGCGTGTTACGGGGTCAATGTCAGATGCTGCGTGTAACGGGTCAATGTCAGATGCTGCGTGTTACGGGGTCAATGTTAGATGCTGGGTGTAACGGGGTCAATGTTAGGTGCTGCATGTAACGGGTCAATGTCAGATGCTGCGTGTTACGGGGTCAATGTCAGATGCTGCGTGTTACGGGGTCAATGTCAGATGCTGTGTGTTACGGGGTCAATGTCAGATGCTGCGTGTAACGGGTCAATGTTAGATGCTGCGTGTTACGGGGTCAATGTTAGGTGCTGGGTGTAACGGGGTCAATGTCTGATGCTGCGTGTAACGGGTCAATGTCAGATGCTGCGTGTTACGGGGTCAATGTTAGATGCTGGGTGTAACGGGGGTTAATGTCAGATGCTGCGTGTAATGGGCGGCCGAACCGATACCGCCCGTCTTGCACCACCACCCGAGTTAATTTCTAGGCCTAAGAAACTTCAAGCACTGACAAAACAAAGAAGGAAAATGGCAGTGGTTATAAGATGATTATAGAACAGCTAATGTTAGCAGAAGGCTTTAGTTAACCCACCCTTGGTGGGGGGGACCCTCTGGCCCTCAAACTTTAGGCATCTCAAACCTATTTGAACTGATATTTCATAAACATTGGAACATCCTTAGTGAATTTTGTGGGCCTAGAGGTTTGAACAGTGGCTGTTTTTAGGACGGTAGCCTCAATGGTGAATAAATCCTAAATCAGATCATCCAAGACCTGTTAGTACAGTATTGGCAACTTGAAAAAATGAACATTAATGGGAGCACTGATTATAACTTGATATGTGGCCCTGAGACCCCGTGGTTTAGTGGTAAGCACCTATGTCAGCCATGGCTCAGTGGGTAGCACTCTCACCTCAGATCAGAAAGTTGTGGGTTCAGAGTCCCACTCCAGAGACTTGAGCACATAATCTAGGCTGGCACTCCAGTGCAATACTGAGGCAGTGCTGCACTGTCAGAGGTGCTGTCTGTCAGATGAGATGTTAAACCAAGGCCCCATCTGCCCTTTCAGGTGGACATAAAAGAATCCATGGAGCTATCTCAAAGAAAAGCAGTGCAGTTATCCTGGGCTTTGGCTAATGTTTATTACTGAAACAATATCACTAAAACAGATTATCTGGCCATTATCACATTGCTGTTTGCGGGATCTGTGCGCAAATTGGCTTCCATATTTCTTACATTACAACAGTGACTAGACTTCAAGTGTAATTTATTGACTGTAAGGTTGTGAAAGGTGCTATATAAATACAAGTCTTTCTTTATCTGGCCCAGGCAGAAAAAAGAACCCCTCAGATTGGGGAGTCTAGAACCAGTGGTCACAGTCTCAGAATAAGGGGTTTGCCATTTAGGACTGAGATGAGGAGAAATTTCTTCACTCAGAGGGTGGTGAATCTTTGGAATTCTCTACCCCAGAGGGCTGTGGAGGCTCAGTCGTCAAGTATATTCAAGACAGAGATCATTTTTGAATATTAAGGGAATTAGGGGATATGGGGATAGTGCAGGAAAGTAGAATGAGGTGGAAGATCAGCCATTATCTTATTTAATGGAGGAGCAGGCTCGAGGGGCAAAATGGCCTAGTCCTGCTCCTATTTCTTATGTTCTTATGCTTTATCCCAATTTTGCATCTGATGATTTCTGCATCATTATCATTCAGAGTTAGTTCACATTTTACATTTAGACTTAGGTGATGTCCATTAGATTAATTTACTTTGTAGAATATGAGATGATATCGGGGAATTGTTTAACAGCCAATCTTGTACGGTGTCATTTACTATATGTTAATAGATAGTAAATAACCCAGCAATTTTTATAAATTATGTTAAGGTAGAGTCAACTGATAGAGAGAAAGAAAGACTTGCATTTATATAATGGCTTATCGGAAACATCTCAAAGAAACTCACATGCAATGAATTATAGTGACTTTTGGTATTTAGGTAAACTTGGCAACGGTTTGCATACAGCAAGATCCCACAAACAGTGATGACAAGCTAATCTGCTTTCTGTGTTGTTGGTTGAAGGAGGAATGTTGCCCTATTTAACATTTCATTCCGTGGATGTCACCACTGTTAATACAATACTCCCAGGGTCCAGCACTGGAGTACTGCATTGCCAATGGACCTTAAACCCATAACCTTACACTTGGAGGCAAGAATGCTACCAAGTTGATACTTGTCTGATGAGCCATGCTGTTAGATGTTCCTCCCAAGTGGAAGCAGACGATTAGGATCGATTAATGAAAGACACAGTGGAGACCAGGACGCGGAATGAATGATTCAAAGCCATAAAGATAATTCTTAATTTTGCAGTGATGGTTTGTGTAATCAAGAAATTGAAAGTTGATGAAAATAGATCTGCCAATTCAATCCTTAATGAATTTAAATTGTTTTCTCCCTTGGGCACCGAAATTACTTTCCATTCATTATTACATTTTTCAATTTTTGAGGCAATAAAACAGGCAAAAGCCAAATAATGTATCATTGATAAAAAAAAACTCTATATATATCAGGGATCACATAAATGTGACCATGTTTGTGACTTTTCAAGGCAATACTTAGAATCGAACAATTTATGCTCATGAATGAATCCTGCTTTGAGATGGAACTGCCTGATTTATCTAACTGTTGGCAACAGGATGGCTGTGTTGGAATTGCCGATTAATCAAAAGAAGGAATAAATAAATACAGCTGGTGCAGCTACTTGTGCTGACAGTTGAAGCCCAAAGGCATCTGGTGACCCATAGCAACCTGATGAAGCTGCAATGCCAATGGCAGCTGATGATACTGGCAAAGTTACAGAGCTATTATTCCTTTCAAAGGGGCAGTGCCAAGTGCCACATTCTCTGTCATTTCCAGTGTCATGTAGTACACCTGTGGACGTGAGATTATCATGTTGCGTGTATAACCATCGATAACGCAGAAGCTGGCACATAAATAGCTCCATGTCAAGTTATAGTCAACACATATACTGCACACAAATCAACCAAACTAATAGAAGTGTAGGCGTCAATCGAAGTATGACAGCAGTGAAAAGAAAGACTTGCATTTCTATAGTGCCTTTCACTACTTCAGGACGTCCCAAAGCGCTTTACAGCCAATGAAGTACTTTTGAAGTGTAGTCACTGTTGTAATGTAGTGCAACTTGTAATGATTGCCACACTCCACTTATTTGACAAAAGGCACTATGGCCCGTATTTTCCAATACCTACAGGTGGGTATGCGCTGTGTACCCACCCGTAGGGACATCAGAAATGTCAGTTTCAGGCATGCACAGTGCACGCGCTGAAAATCGGCATTTCTGATCTGTCAAGAATGATCAGACGCCTTCCATGGAGAAGGGCCTTCCACTTTCTGCAGAACCTCCGTCCGCTGAAATCACTTAAAAATCTTACGCCTGGTACCAGCATAAGAGTTTAAAAAAGTAAAAAAAAAAAATTTTCACTTTAAAAAGGGTAAGTTTATATTTAGCCCCGTAAAAAACGTGAATTATTTTTTCAAAAAATTAAATTTTTGTTTAAAATATTTAATTTAATGTAATTTTAACTCATTTTTAAAACATGATGTTTTAAAAAAAATGTATTTAATGTTTTGACAGGTCTATCTGTCAAGTCTATGAAGGGAGATTCCCTTCTCCCATTGGCTCGCCTGGCCCACGTGATCCCAGGGACGCTTGCAAACTGCCTGCGCCCCTAGGATACCTGGGCCCTGCGCATTTCGACTGTGGAGAAGCCCAGCATCTGATGTGTCCGGACCTCGGGAGCCCTCAGGTAAGGGCGTAGATTTTTTCCCGATCGGAGGCACTCGCACGCAAGAAGCCTCTGATCGGAAAATACGGGCCATTATAGTTTCTTGGAGAGCAGGAAGTGAATTTTAGTTAGTGATAGTGAATGATTGTAATGTTACTCTGAATATTTTGTAATAAGCTAATTTGGCAGTAAATTTGCCCCTTCCTTTGCAAAAAGCTCTAATCTCGGTGGCAGATTCTGCTCCCAGTCACTATTTGATTCATCTAACATTAGTAAGGGACACATTAATGTTAACCTAATAGAAATTCAAACCATAAAATCAAATTGTTAACTCATCAGATTTAGTGCTAGGTTTATCTTATTACATGTTATAGATAGCCTGTCAGATAATATCATATTGCATGTTTGTAAATATTACTAATTAATATAATTTGGTTTCCAAAGTTATTTGATTGGTTTTGCAGCTGCAGGAAGTTGGAATAGAGTTTATTTAATTCATGCAGATAAAGCATTGCGGGTCTTGAAGAATCACGGCCTGAATATTAATAATAGGAGTTTGTCTGTTTTGCATAACTATCCCAAGTACAGATAATTCATCTGGGGGGAGTAAGACCCCTTGATTTCTAAACTGATTACATGTTAATCACTGCTCATTATATATGTGTAGGTCAGAGCAGGGCTGATACAAATGTGCTGGAGGCTGATGCAGTTATGTGGCAAGAATAGTAAGACAGAGGTCCAGATGCTTGAGGATTCTCTATGTGCCTATAAATCTCACACCTCTATACCAGAAGTTAATTGCATCTTTTGAGTATTGGTGTATTTTTGTGCTTTTTATAGAGAAAAGGGCATCAATCTGAACAACTGACACCAGATGCGAAAACTAATTTCAGTGCTGACATTAGGAGTCCTTGGATATCAGTGGGCAAGCATCACATCGACCAGAAATTAACATTGCTCTTATTGATATTCAAAGGCTTTTTGAATGGTTCAAACTTGAATCTAAGTGCAAATCTGAATTTTCAGTTCTGAATCCAAACAGCAAATTCATAAAATTGAAGTGTGCATTTTCTTTGCCCAGACGATAGCATTTATCCAAACTGTGAATTTAGAGATATCTGGACACTCCCAGGTTGGGCCATAGTTAAGAAGGAAAGAAAGAAATAAAGAATGAGATGAAGGGAGAGAGAAACAAAAAGAAAGACTTGCATTTATATACCTCAGGATGTCCTAAAGAGCTTTACAGCCAATGAAGTACTTTTCTCTCTCCCACATCGCAACTGTCTTTCTTTCTGCCAGTGCCATTTACACTTCATCTAGAGCCATCTTTTGTTTCTTAACTTGCCCCATTACCATCTCCTTTTGCCTTGCACCATCTCTTAATCTCTCTTAATGTCTCCGAATTTCTCCTGCCTTCCATCCTATCACAGACTTTCCCTTTTGTTCTTTCCTCCCCTCCCCCCTTTCCCTGCCCCTGCACTTGCTTAAAAACCTGTTCCATCTCCAGCTTTTTCCAGTTCTGACGAAGAGTCATCAACCTGAAACGGTAACTTTGTTTCTCTCTCCACAGATGCTGCATGACCTGCTGAGTATTTCCAGCATTTTCTGTTTTTATTTAAGTACTCTTGAAGTGTAGCCGCTGTTGGATTATAGGGAAACCACGGCAGTGCTCAGACCTACTGCATAGGGACTACACAACAAAATGACAAAGAAAGAAAAGGAGGGGTGCATGAAAACCAAATATTCTGAGAGTTTATTGTCTTTTGATCCAAATGCCTCCTCTCTTCTAAAGGCACTGACTCAAACTGGCGTATTATTTTATACGTGCTGGCAGCCCTGTGGTATCTCAGCCAAGTGGTCATTCTTCATATGTGAGCCAACATGGTCACTGTTGCTAGGCCACCGGCTGGCTATCAGTTGTGGGGAGTACAACATTTTATAATATTTTTAACAGTCGGTGTCAGCATCAAGCATATTCAGCTCGGGTAAAGTTCCTTCTGCTTGATATCGTCCTTTAATCCCAAATTAGGAGAGCATCCCTACTGTGCCACTGTCAGTCTTTACATTAGGCACCTTCACGACCTTATGAGTTAGGCTGTGATGGCATTACTCTTATTAATTGTTAATTCAAACCTGGTTTAAAAAGTTAAAGAAAAATTATTTCCTTAAATTGTAATTGTAAACCTCTCCATTCAATGAAACTATTTTTCTTTAGCTTTCTACACAGAACTGAGCTAAAACCAGTGCTCGACTGATTCTACTTCTAACTAGAGGGGAAACTTTCACCTTCGTGCTCCTGGCTTGGAACAGCACCCATCAGGAGAACATATCGGGAAGCTGTACACCCCCAAGCCTGTGATTTTCTAACCGTTAAATTAATGGTTTGCCATTTTCCGAGGCCTGCTGTGGCAGCAGTGAAGTGGAATACCGCTCGTTAGATGCAGCGTGAAATTGTAATTGATATCATAGAATTTTACAGCACAGAAGGAGGCCATTCAGCCCATCGTGCCTGTGCCGGCCATTTGAAAGAGCTGTCCAATTAGTTCCACTTCATTGCTCTTTCTCCATAGCCCTGCAAATTTTTCCTTTTCAAGTATATATAGAAAGTTACTATTGAATCTGCTTCCACCACCCTTTCAGGCAGTGCATATGGAGTTACAAAGTGGGTCTCAGTACTATGAGATTATACTTTCAAGAACGTGCTTAATCTCAACAGTACATTTTATCATTATCAACTGCACTTAGAGAGAATAAAAGGCATTTTTACAATTTTAATTGTTTGCGGTCGTTATGATTACATAGTAATACAATGTGGGAAGATTTTTTATATACACACTATATGCATCGAAACCGTAAACCAGAAATGGATATACACACAGCACACTGGAAAACTTTCCAATGGAGGAGGGGGGAATGTAATAATATACAGGGAAGGTGACCAGAAGAATCATACTGGGACGAAGTTGAGAAGAAAAATGTCAATAAAATATTCTAAGCAATTACATGGGGGAAAAAAGTGATGGCCATTGTCATTGTTGATTGTGTACAGCCCTTGAATGTTAAATGGGTAATTTTAAAATACTGAGTTGGATCGGATTAGGTGGGACCTTTGCCCAAATGTAAAATTTGCATTATCAGAGTCGATATCTGGCACAGGCGAAAGACATTTCAGAGCAAGTGAGTGCTCAGTGAAATAGAGTACAAGTGGATGAAAGTAAAAGGGATTTGATATGTGAATATGTACAATATAATTAGACAAAAAAACATTAACAATAAACACTGGGGAGAGGATATAGAGATACAACAGACGTTTCTAGGTTGGAGACTGCAGATTTTTATTGAAGTACTTGCTGGCAAAATACAATGAAAATTGATCCCTTGATTGATGCATTTGTTCAAAGGCAACATACAATAGAATAAAAGATGTTATTATAAACAAGAATATTTATTGTTTTCATTTCAGTTTGCAGTGTTGAAAACAATCGTTTATAAAAAAATCACAGGGATGATGCCATGAAACCTTTTTCCTCATGAAACATTGTGAAATTACATTTAATGTGATTCTACACAGTGAAACAGCAAAATAAAATGATTTAACAGAACAAGTGGAAGGTTTTAATGTTTACCGTAGTTGTATTATGATTATTATCGGTGTGATGTATATGGCCCAGGGAAATGTAAGTTTAGATTTGGCCTAAACTAGCTGAGCCATCCTACAATGAATAAAAAATGACAGCGAGTTACTCAGGGGACTGGCTGCTGCAGTGAGTGGCTTAGTGAGTTGCTACAAAGTCCTTTCATCTCTGCGTTCTGGGACTGAATCCAGCCCAACTGACAGGTGGGGGGGGGGGCGGCAGGAGGGAGTCTCTTGTCTCTTCTGCCTCCAAGTGCACTCAACAATGTGCGATTAGCCCTTTGAAATCCAGTTCTAACTAGGCAGAGAGCCAGAGTGAACAACTTTGCAGTTTTCTTTGCATTCCTTTTTCATTTAGCAAACCTACCAAAAGGCTGCAAGGATTATTGATGTGGAAATATGGAAAATGTCCTGCCAGTGCAGTCAGGGGTGTTCTGAGTTGAGGCATGTTGCTGTGACAGAACAGAGCCCTCCTTTCTCAAACCATTGCTGTACCTGACCTGGGAGCATGTACCAGCCATGGCTCAGTGGTGGCTCTCTTGCCTCTGAGTCAGAAGGATTGTGGGTTCAAGTCCCCGCTCCTGGCACATAGTCTAGACTGGCATTTCTGTGTAGTGCTGAGGAGCAGTCTTTCAGATGAGATGTTAAACTGAGGTCATGTCTGCCCTCTCAGGTGGACACTAAAGATCCCATGGCGCTATTTGAGGCAAGAGTTAGGGAGTTCTGGCCAACATTTATCGCTAAACCCTGATGATCTGGTCATTATCTCATTGCTGTTTGTGGGAGCTTGCTGTGTACAAATTGGCTGCAACATTTCATACATTACAACAGTAAACACACTCAAAAGTGCTTCATTGGTTGTAAGGTGCTTTGCAACATCCTGAGGTCATTAAAGGTGCTGTATAAATGAAAGCTCTTTCTTTCTACAGTATATTATACAGGGTGCAAAAAAGCAAGTGGTTGTCTATTTCCCAGAACAGACATCTTTTGCCATGTCACATATTTTATAGAGGAGCAGCAAGTGTAACAATGTCTGGGACGTATAATGTCTATTACTGGGTGCATCTAGATTGGCAAGAAGAATAGATGTGGAATTATGAGACCTGAAAATAAACCGGCACATCCTTCTTTGAACTGTTTGGACGCTGACCAAGAAGCATAGCTTGCAATGAGGGAGCACTGTGACCAGGGGCCCAATCATTTCCATGGGCCAGTAACACCACTAGACTAGCCTGTTCATCACTCCAGCCCTTAAATAACATGATTTCACCTTAACATCCGCCTCGCTCCTCACATAAAACCAGTTGACTTTATCCACGATAGCAAAATACTGCAGATGCTGGAAATCCGAAATAACAATGGAAAATGCTGGAAAAACTCAGCAGGTCAGGCAACATCCGTGAAGAGAAATTTGAGTTGACGTTACGGGTCGAAACCCTTTTTCAAAACTGGAAAGAAAATAAAATAGATCGAAGGCAGGGCTGCGATCGAACAAAAGAAGTAAAAGAGGCAATAAAAGGTATTCGAAACAAGACAAGATGGTAATAGGCCGGTGGAGACAAAAGGCAGCTGAGATTAGGTGTGAAGTGTACTGGCAGGTAAGAGACAGCTGCCAGGTGGGAGAGAGAAACAAAAGGAAAGGGGTCGGGCGGGGGGGGGGAAAGGAAGACCTGTTGAATCCGTGAATCTTAAGGTATGGTGTTCTTCAATAAATAGACGGAGACTGCAGATCAACAATCAACAGGTGTTTACTGGATGAGGGTAGTCTAAAAACTAACAGTACAGATGCCTGCTTCGGCTTATATACAGGTGTGGTCACTGCTGGTACTACAGTATACAGGAGCTGTAAAAGTAGTTCTCTCTTAAAGGTACATACACTACAAGACCCAAAACAAAGGGGTGGAAAAAATTATAAGTAAAAAAGTAATAGGGGCCGAGGTTAGGATCTGAAATTGTTGAACTCGATATTGAGTCCAGAAGGCTGCAAAGTGCCTAATCGGAAGATGAGGTGCTGTTCCTCGAGTTTACGTTGAGCTTCCATGGAACAATACAAGAGGCCAAGGATGGTGAGGTCCGAGTGGGAATGGAGTGGTGAATTAAAATGACAGGCGACCGGAAGCTCGGGGTCACCCTTACGGACTGAACGGAGGTGTTCCGCAAAGCGGTCACCCAATCTGCGTTTGGTCTCCCAAATGTAGAGGAGACCACATCGTGAGCAGTGAATACAGTGCGAGTCAGCAGAGAGTGCTGTGAGTTTGGGTAAGTGTATGAGTTCTTTAATTGTTATTTCTCTTTAAATCATTCTTGATAAGATTACTTAAGCAGTTTAAGTAAAGGGGAAAAGTTAAATATTTGGGATTCTGTTGGTTTAAGAAGAGTAAAACAACGTTACACTGCAGTAGGAGTAAATTGGCACAGCAGGCAGTGGAAACCAGTTTTCTAACCAATCAGCAGGGGTGACTCATTTGGCTGTAAACAAACAAACAGTATAAAAAGACCAGGCTAGTGCGAGCAAGCACTGAGTGCGAGTCAGCAGAGAGTGCTGTGAGTTTGGGTAAGTGTGTGAGTTAGGGTAAGTGGGGTGTTAGGTGCTCTTTTCAAACTTTAACTCTGTGGGTTGCAGTTAATAAAGCCTTTCTGGTGCAGAGTGACTGTTGGTAAACAATTGAACTGGTGTAATTAGAGGGATGGATTTAAATTAAATCCAATTAATTAAAGGGGATACTAGCATCTATAATCGGGCAGAGGGTGTCCATAACTAACAATAAAAAATTTAATTAATTACATAGAATGGAGCAGGTGATGTGTTACTGTTGTGAAATGTGGGAGCTGGTGAACCCCATTGAGGCTCACGGTGATTACATCTGTGACAAGTGTCTGCTGCTACAGGAACTCCAGCTCTGTGTTGATGAGCTGGAGTCTGAGCTTCAGACACTGCGACACATCAGGGAGGGGGAGAAGTACCTGGACTCTGTGTACCAGGAGGTGGTCACACCTATGAAATTAATTAATTCAGATGTAGCCCATGGTCAGGGACAGGACAGTGTGACTATGATTGAGGCAGGTATGGGGATCCAGGAGGTAGAGCTGGAGGAGCCGCAGCCCTTGCTCTTGTCCAGCAGGTTCGAGGTTCTTACTCCCTGTGGGGACGGGAGCAGGGACTGCAGGGAGGATGAGCAACCTGGCCACAGCACCGTGGAACGGGGGGCCATTCAAGAGGGGGGAGTAACTAGAAATGTTGTAGTGGTAGGGGATAGTATTATTAGGGGGATAGATAGAGTTCTCTGCAGCCGAGAGCGAGAGTCCGGAAGGCTGTGTTACCTACCCGGTGCCAGGGTTAAGGACATCTCCTCTGGGCTGGAAAGAAACTTGCAGTGGGAGGGGGTGGATCCAGTTGTCGTGGTCCATGTTGGTACAAACGACGTAGATAGGACTAGGAAGCCAGTTCTTTTAAAGGAGAATGAGCAGCTAGGGGTCAAATTAAAAAACAGAACCTCAAGGGTAATAATCTCTGAGCCATGAGCAAATTTGGCTAGGACAAATAAAATTAGAGAGTTAAATGCATGGCTCAAAGACTGGTGTGGGAGAAATAGGTTTTGCTTCCTGGGACACTGGCACCAGTACTGGGGCAGGAGGGAGCTGTTCCGTTGGGACGGGCTTCACTTGGCCAGTGCTGGGACTAGAGTCCTGGCGGATCATATAACTAGGGCTGTAGAGAGGGCTTTAAACTAACTAGTGGGGGGGAGGTTCCTAGAGAGCAAATAATAAAAATGACAACAGAGAAGGTCATAGACTTAGGTAGCAGTGGGGAAATTAAAAACCAGAGTGTGTCAGGAAGGGGCAGAAGGTATGGAGTAAAAGGTAAAGTAATAAAAAGGGCAAAAGCAGGAACTAGGTGTCACAAAACATATTTGAAAGTTCTCTATCTGAATGCACGTAGCATTCATAACAAAATAGACGAGTTAATGGCACAAATAACTACATATGGGTATGATCTTGTGGCCATTACAGAAACATGGCTGCAGGGTGACAATGCCTGGGAATTAAACATACCAGGTTATTTAACGATCAGGAAGGACAGGCAGGAAGGAAGGGGAGGTGGGGTGGCTATGTTAATAAAGGAAGGAATCACTGTAATACAGAGAAATGATATTGGGTCAAAAGATCAGGATAATGAAACAGTTTGGGTGGAGGTAAGGAATAATAAGGGGAAAAAAACACTAGTGGGTGTAGTCTATAGGCCTCCGAACAGTTGCAACTATGTTGGACGGAGTATCAATCAGGAAATAGTTGAGGCTTGTAATAAGGGAACATCTATAATTATGGGGGATTTTAACTATCATATTAATTGGACAAATCAAATTGGGCAGGGCTGCCTTGAGGATGAGTTCATTGAGTGTATTAGGGATGGGTTTCTTGAGCAGTATGTAACTGAACCGACCAAGAGGCAAGCAACCTTAGATCTGTTCCTGTGTAATGAGACAGGATTAATTAAAAATGTCCTAGTAAAGGATCCCCTTTGAATGAGTGACCATAACATGGTTGAATTCCATATTCAATTAGAGGGTGAGAAGGTTGGGGCCTAGAAATTGAGTTTGCGCTGCGCCAGGGCTTTAGCGCCGGAAGTTAGCGCCGGCGCTAAGTCCCTTTGCGTGCGCCAAAAATTCAGTAGCGCCGCGCCCAAACGGCTGCCGGCGCTACTGAAGGGTTTTAGCGCCTGAAAACTGGCGCAACGCGCCGCATTGCGGCGCTATTCCGGCGCTGCGGCGCCCGCTGTGGTGCGGCAGGCTCGGGAAGTGCAGGCCTCCTCCTTCCGTTAAGGAGGAGCTGCCTGCACCCGGCCGCGGCCCGCGCAAATCTCTTCAAAAATGAGCCCGGCACCTCGGACAAGTGCCGGGCTTGCATCTGTTCCGGGGGGGGGGGGAGAAGTCCGGCGAGGGAGCTGCGGGCAGGCGGCCGGCGGGAAAGCGGCCGGCCGCCGCGGGGCCTTTAATGCGCCGGCGCAAACACATGTTGGACTCTGTTGCCAGAGTCTTAGTTGCGGCTGCCACGGGCGAGGCGGCCGCAACTGAATTTCGGCGCTGGGGCCCATCGGCATGGCAACCGGGACGCTGCGCACACCGATGACGTCATCGGTGCCGGCGCAGCGCTACCGGTGCAACGCCGCTTTAGGGCCCCAGGGAATTTTTGAACTGGCCATAACTCTGGCGCTAGTCCCTCTAGCGCCTCAAAAGCGGCGCTAAGGCTGGTGAATTTCTAGGCCTGGATCTCAAACAAGCGTGCTAAGCTTGAATAAAGGAGGCTATGAAGGTATGAGAGCGGAATTGAGTAGAGTGGATTGGGAAAATAGATTAAAGGGTAAGACGATACATGATCAGTGGTGTACATTTAAGGAGTTATTTTACGACTTCCAAAAAATATATATTCCACTGAGAAGAAAAGGGTGTAAAAGAAAAGACAGCCATCCGTGGCTAAGTAAAGAAATCAAGGATAGTATTCGACTAAAAACAAGGGCATATAAGGTAGCCAAATCTAGTGGGAGGATAGAAGATTGGGAAAACTTTAAAAGACAGCAAAAAATAATGAAAAGATTGATTAAGAAAGGGAAGATAGATTATGAAAGTAAATTAGCAAAAAATATTAAAACAGATAGTAAGAGTTTTTATAGTTATATAAAAAGAAAAAGGGTGGCTAAAGTAAATGTTGGTCCCTTAGAGGATGAGACCGGGAAATTAATGGTGGGAAATATGGAGATGGAAAAACACTGAATGAATATTTTGTATAAGTCTTTACAGTAGAAGACACTAAGAATATCCCAACACTGGACAAACAGGGTGCTATTGCGGGGGAGGAGCTAAACACAATCAAAATCACTAAGGAAGTGGTACTCGGTAAAATAATGGGACTCAAGGCGGATAAATCACCTGGACCTGATGGCTTACATCCTAGGGTCTTGAGGGAAGTGGCGGTAGGGATTGTGGATGCATTGGTAATAATTTTCCAAAACTCCCTGGACTCAGCAAAGGTCCCGGCAGACTGGAAAACTGCTAATGTAACACCCTTATTTAAAAAGGGCAGTAGACAGAAGGCTGGAAACTATAGACCGGTTAGCCTAACATCTGTGGTAGGTAAAATTTTGGAGTCCATTATTAAGGAGACAGTAACAGGACATTTGGATAATCATCATTTAATAGGACAAAGTCAGCATGGTTTTATGAAGGGGAAGTCATGTTTCACAAATTTGCTGGAGTTCTTTGAGGAAGTAACATATAGGGTGGATAAAGTGGAACCAGTGGACATAATGGGCTGGATTTTCCTAAGCCCCTGGAGTCGGGTTGGAGGCGTGCGGGCGATAAAAATCGGAGGTCCGGGGGTCCCGACCCCATCCCGCCTCCAACCCGCCTCCATGTCAATTTCATAGGAGTCGGGTTGCCGACAAGTGCTGGAACCCGACTCCCAGAGGCGGGAAGGGATTAAAGGCAATTAAGCTGCCTGTTAACAGGTAGTTAACAGGTAGTTTTTTGCCTATTCGCGATTTTTATTGCTGGTTTGTGGGCTTCCAGACAGCTCCAAACCACGAAAAGTTTTCGAGGTGGGACGTGGGTCTGAGGTCTTGGAGGGGTCGAGATGCCCAGTGTTCAGGAGAGTGAGGGGTGCAGGAGTGCAAAGGTAAGTGTTTTGCAAGTGCTTAAAGTGTTTAAATAAGTTTAACTTACTTTTACTTACCTTTACAGGAGTCCTGCATTCCGGTGTCGGGAGTCGGCTGCAAGAACCACAGAAGCTCCGATTTTAAAAAAAAAATCAGCTTCTTGGTTTCTGCAGCAAAATGATTTTAAAGTTATCCTGAGAAAGGACTGAGGCTGAATTAGCAGTTTTTCAGTGCTTGACAGCTTCAAACAGCTGTTAAACACTGATATTTCATCTGCCAAAAGCTTTTGACAGATGAAATGTCAATCTCTGACGTCACCTGTTGCCGGGTGGCCCTTAATTGGCCTGCAGAGCCCACAGGGCGGGCTCAACAAGGTCAATCAGAGGAAAATCCAGTGGGTTGGCCACATCTCCATGGAGGCGGGACAACAAGCCCGAATGTGGGTTTTCCACCTCCAACCCGCCCCCGTAGCAAAATCCAGCCCAATGTATTTAGACTTCCAAAAGGCATTTGACAAGGTGCCACACAAAAGATTATTGCTTATGATAAAAAATCACGGGATTGGGGGTAATATTCTGGCATGGATAGAGGATTGGCTATCTAACAGAAGGCAGAGAGTTGGGATAAATGGTTCATTCTCGGACTGGCAATCAGTAACTAGTGGTGTTCCGCAGGGGTCAGTGCTGGGTCCCCAACTCTTTACAATCTATATTAACGATTTGGAGGAGGGGACCGAGTGTAACATATGAAAGTTTGCAGATGATGCTAAGATGGGAGGGAAAGTAGTGAGTGAGGAGGACATAAAAAACCTGCAAGGGGACATAGACAGGCTAAGTAAATGGGCAGAGATTTGGCAGATGGAATACAATACTGGAAAGTGTGAGGTTATGCACTTTGGCAGGAAAAATCGTAGAGCAAGCTATTATCTTAATGGCAAGAAACTGGAAAGTACTGAAGTACAAAGGGATCTGGGGGTCCTGGTGCACGAAACTCAAAAGGTTAGTATGCAGGTGCAGCAAGTGATTAAGAAGGCCAATGGAATGTTGGCTTTCATTGCTAGGGGGATAGAATATAAAAATAGGGAGGTATTGCTTCAGTTGTACAAGGTATTGGGGAGACCGCACCTGGAATACTGCATACAGTTTTGGTGTCCATACTTAAGAAAAGGCATACTTGCTCTTGAGTCAGTACAAAGAAGGTTCACTCGGTTAATCCCGGGGATGAGGGGATGGACATATGAGGAGAGGTTGAGTAGATTGGGACTCTACTCATTGGAGTTCAGAAGAATGAGAGGCGATCTTATTGAAACATATAAGATTGTGAAGGGGTTGGATCAGGTGGATGCGGGGAGGATGTTCCCGATGATGGGTGAAACTAGAACTAGGGGGCATAGTCTTAGAATAAAGGGCTGCTCTTTCAAAACTGAGATGAGGAGGAACTACTTCACTCAGAGGGTGGTAGGTCCATGGAATATGCTGCCCCAAAAAGCTGTAGAAGCTACATCATTACATGAATTTAAAACAGAAATAGACAGTTTCCTAGAAGTAAAGGGAATTAAGGGTTACGGGGAGCGGGCAGGAATTTGGACATGAGTCTAGGTTCGGATCGGACATGGCCCTGTGGGTAGCGGAGCGGGCCCAGGGGCCGTGTAGCCTGATCCTGCTCCTATTTCGTGTGTCTAATTCTGTTAGATTCAGGAGATGGTTCTGTGATAGTAGATTGGTGGTTAGGATCAGATCAGCCGTGATCTTATTGAATGGCGGAGCAGGCTCGAGGGGCCGATTGGCCTACTCCTGCTCCTATTTCTTATGTTCTTATGTTCTTAGTATACTAGATTGCAAGAAGTACAAGTAAATCGCAGTTTCACCTGGAAAGGGTGTTTGGGGCCCTGGACAGTGGGAAGGGGGGAGATATAGGGGCAGTTGTTACATCTCCTGCGCTTGCACGGGAAGGTGCCAGGCAAAGGGGAAGGGCTGTTTGGGGTGATAGAGGAGTGGACTAGGATGTCTCGGCGGGAGCGGTCCCTACGGAATGCTGAAAGGGGAGGGGAGGGGAAGATACGTTTGGTGGTGGGATCACTTTGGAGGTAGCGGAAATGGCAGAGGATGATCCGTTGAATGTGGAGGCTGGTGGGGTGAAAGGTGAGGACAAGGGGAACCCTATCGTGGTTCCGGGAGGGAGGGACAGGGGTGAGGGCAGAAGTGCGGGAGATAGACTGGACACGGTCGAGGGCCGTGTCAACCACGGTAGAGGGGAATCCTCGGTTGCGGAAAAAGGAAGACATGTCGGAAGCACTGGTGTGGAAGGTGGCATCGTCGGAGCAGATACGGCGGAGACGGAGACGGAGAAACTTGGAAAATGGAATAGAGTCCTTACAGGAGGCGGGGTGGGAGGAAGTGTAGTCCAGGTCGCTGTGGGAGTCAGTGGGCTTGTAGTGAATATTGGTTGATAACCTATCCCCAGAGATGGAGATAGCCACCCTGTTAGGAGAAATATTGGAGACTTGGATACCATTCTCAATAAATCAATCAAGTGTGGAAAACAGCTGTGATCACATTTGTGAATAAACAGCCAAATTTAAACACCTGAGTATCTTACAGAAGCAGACCCTGAAAATGCTCAGAAAATCACCTAAAAAAGGAATTTAAAAAAGTACATTTGAATTCAAGTAGTGGCTTTCTGTTTCTGTTGTGCTTTATGTCTGTGATACAGGGCTCTCGTCTTTTGTTAAATCCACTCTCATCTGTTTCTTTTGATTACAGACACCAGCTTCTGTAAAGGGATTCAGTGCATTTGAATCTGTTTTATTCAGAACCATCTGCCATCGGTCCTGGCAAGTTTCTATATTCAGAGGCTGAGGCTAAAAGCCTATTCTTTCACAATACACAATGGGTAAAATGTTCTCACCAGCACAGAAGCACAACTGTTATTTGCTCCTATGTGAATGAATGTATTTTTATCCGTCCACCTGTCCATCCCACCCTCCCTATAAAGAGTGAGGAGTTGCTGGGATTAAAGGAACCGCAAAGCTTTCTGGGGCAGCTTTAGCCATGGAGATGAGTTGGGAGGTCCATTTGAAATGCTAAGAGTGGCATATTACTTTCTTTGTCCATTTCTGCTGCTGCCTGCCCTTCCCCATATAACGGTTCTTTCAAGCGGGGCTCCTGAATTTGTGTATCAGTTTGGTGCCTCTGCACGTTCAACATTTATCTCTGTTAGGAAGTTGCCGGCCAGTCTACTTCAAGCCCGCTGCAGGAACGAGAGTCAGCAGCAGCAGCACAGTCTCCCTCCCCCCACTGTAAAGCAGAGGTATGGCTGGGAGCCCACTCTGCCCAACCCAGAAAAATGGGCTGAGGTCAAGGCGAGGTCGGCCTGGTGGGTAGGACTGCCCTGGCCCCACTTTGGGTGGGAAGCCTGCCGATGAGCAAAATCTCACCCTTTAGCTGTGACTGGCCTTGGCAGAGCTATGAAGGAAACGATGAACGTCATAGAATCTTACAGCACAGAAGGAGGCTGTTCGGCCCTTCGTGCCTGTGCCGTCTCTTTGAGCTATCCAATTATCCCCACTTCCCTGCTCTTTCCTCATAACCCTACAATTTTTTTCTTTTTCAAGTATTTATCCAATTCCCTTTTGAAAGTTACTATTGAATCTGCTTCGACCACCCTTTCAGGCCGTGCAATCCAGAGCACAACAACTCGCTGTGTAAAAAAATGTTCAGCTGATTGTGAAGAATTGAAAGGGAAAGAAATATCAGTGCTCCACTGAACCGCATAGATGTAGTGAATAAATCACTGCAGAGTTAGAGGAATGAAGGATAAGTGCTCTTATGGAAAGGAACTTGCTGAATGTAGAGTGGAATCGTCAACAAAAGAATGGACAGGGTTGGAGAGTTCATTAATATGGAGAAGGGAGAAGAATAAATAGAATGGAACCCCGGAGAACCACTGAGTTAATAGACAAAGAATCAGAGGATAAGCCATCAATTATAACACAAATAGAGTGCTTGGGAGGAAACTGGATATCCATGAACATAGCTTAGGTGAAAGACCATGTAATGGAATCTTGCAGAAACGATGTACCATCAACAATCAGGACCTGCTCAAAGATGCAGATTAGGGTGGAATAAAATAAATAGCTCAGTTTACTCAGGTTTAAAGTACTCTCTCCACTGAGAATGTGGTTTTTGCCCCCAGTGCAAATGCAAAATATTTGTATTTATGACTTTGAGGAGAAACTGCAAATTTTTTCAAATTAATTCTCGGGATGTAGATGTCGCTGGAAAGCCTACATTTATTGCTCATCCCTAGCTGCCCTTGAGAAGGTGATGCTGGGCCTTCTTCTTGAACCGCTGCAGTCCCCCTGTGAAGGTGCTCCCACTGTGCTTCTTTGTAGCAGTTTGATATAACTGAGTGGTTTGCTAGGCCAATTCAGAGGGCAGTTAAAAGTCAACCACATTGGTGTGGGACTGGAGTCCCATATAGGACAGACCTGTGAAGGACAGAAGGTTTCCTTCTCTGAAGGACATTAGTGAACCTGCTGGATTTTTATGACAATCTGACAGCTTCATGTTCACTTTTACCGGTACCAGATTTATTTATATTTCCAGATGTTTCAAAATCTCAAACTGCCACGTGGGATTTGAACTCTTGTTTTAACTAGATTATTAGTCCAGGCCTACTGGATTACTCGTCCAGTTCCTTAACCACAATGCTATCGTACCCAATGATGCACTGAGTAGCACAACTTTCACCAGACAGTTGTTGGGTTGCAGTTACTGGGATAGAATTTCCTGATCGTGTGCCTGGGTGTATTGCATTGCCTGGACGCAGTGAATGCAGGAAGATGGGGCGGGCTCCCAAACAAGTGTTGTAAGATTCGAAATTTTCATTAATAACCACGCAGTAAATTAGGGTTAATAAGACAGTTTTATTGACCAAAAGATGCTTGTACAGAGAAACCTTTGATAAAAGGGCACACAAAATGGCTGCCGGACCTCGTGACCAGCTTCTGGGACCATTTGAATTTCTGTTACTGCAAGTCAGACAGGCTTGTGGATTGAGGACATTAAGCCCGCGAAAACCAGTTTCGGGAAACCGAAACTTAGGGAACTGAGCATACATATTAATTAGTTTATAAGTACAGGACAGTTTTGGGTAGCAGGATGAGGCCCATCAAGAAATGGGCGGACAATTGAACGAACACTTAAACCCATTTACTGTACAAAGAAAAGCCGTTTAACAGCCATCAAGGGCAATCTCCAGACCGATCAATATACAAACCGAGTTACGGTGACAAAGCAAAGACATTATCGGCCCAGGAAGGCCAGCTCAGCCATCACCGACTCCCGTTATAAAGACAAAACACCCCTGCAGAGAATTCTGCCCGCCAAAAATATTACAAAGACAGGACTATGATCTGGCGGGAGATAAGAATGTTCCAAAAGGGTATAACTGTGGATTGAAAAGGTCCATCAGTACGCTTCGTAGCTTGGCTTCACTTCACGCTTCGGAACTTCTACAGTAGCTTCACTTCGGTTTTCATTTCTTCAACGCTTCGGGACAGACTCTTCGGTTAAGGCAGCACTTCGGTTTCGGAACGTGGTCGGTGTTCGGCCAGGCAAGGCTCGGCCACGACGGGAAGACGACGAGGGTGGCCCGGGTACTTTTGTCGGGAGATCATCGACGACCCAGGCCAAAGAAGAAGACACCCTCAGAAGGACAATCATTATGACTGTATAAGAGGACACTCCAGGCCCAGCACTCCAGTGCCTCAACAGCCCTTCGGTAACGGTAACACAGGTGTATTCAGTGCTTCAACACCACGCCGGTAACTGATTCATCCATGGCGAGCGCTCACCAAGGCTGTATCGGCAGCCTCATCGCGGGAGAACCAAGAGGAAAACAAGCTGCGCCAGAAGTTTCCAAATCCACGTGACGACGGAAAGCTGTGCCAAAAAGGCTGCGAACCCCTTTTCACAATTCTGAAAGTGGTGAGCATGATCCCGAGTTCCTCAAGTCGAAACTTAGTTAGGTCTAGGGGAGGGGGTTAAGGGTAGTTGTAATGTGTTACCCCTTTTACGATGTGCCGTGTGTTCCCCATTTCCATAGGGTTGAGTTCATAGATGTGTGCATGCTTGTAGTAGCTTTAATCTGTGCTTATGACATGTATTTTATAATGCTGCAAACTGTTTAATAAAAGCATCCATTTCGTGCTATTCAACCTGGTCTATTGAGTTTTTCTCTGCACTACAGTTCCCTGCACCTACGTCCAAGGTCTAGAACCGTAGGGAAGAGTGGGTCGAACCACTCAAGGGTAATTATTGCAAGAAGCCTGACAGGAGACCAGAGCAAGCAAGAGAAACCCCCTACAGAGATGGCGACCACAGCAGGACCTTGGCAGCAGGAATGTAGTGTTTTAGATCAAGGTCTGAATAAACGCAATGTGATGGATGAGAGAATAGCGGATTATGTTTTTGGGAAGGTAAACCTTACAAAACAGTGGATATCTGACCTATTAAGAGATAGGCGCCCGCTAGATGCAGCCATTAAATGGACAGAAAGCAAAGAGCACAAAAGATCGGTAGAAACGTGGTCTGGCTGATGTGCTACAAGAAGCAAGTCCAGCTTTTGGACCAGGTCGTTGTAGCACAGACAGCCCAGATAAAAGGGTTACTAGCAGAAGTAGAGGAAAAGGTTGCGGGAGGTCAGAAACTGATTGAATCGCTTAACGCGCTGAATCAGGAACGCCAATCCGTAACTCACCGCCATGAGACCAGGATAGATTACTTGGAGTGTCAGGTCATTGAGGCCAAGGCCAGTGAAGGTAGGATGAGAGATAGGTGTTTCCGCCTAGCTAAGCAGGTAGAGACACAGGAGGAAAGTATTCTGGGAGCTAAGGCAGCATACAAGATGGCCATGGAGGATAGGTCGGAGAACACCGACCATAGCGCTTGCCAAAGGGAGCTAGAGGAACTGAGAACGGCCCTAGCGAAGGCAAACGGCTTGGTGTGTCTCATAAACCCACCAGCGAGCCAGCTACTGTTAGCCAAGGAATCCAAAAGACCGATTCCGCAAGAGGCAGTTGGGGTACCAACCCCCGAGCCCTCGGCACCTCCCGCCTATACTGAGTCTTGGACTCCGGGGAAGGAAACGGTGAAGTTAGACAAAGAGGTTCATGAGGTAGAGCAATCCCAGGTAGTAGAGTCGGGGCCGGCGCCGATGTGTCCAACTCGACACCGGAGGCTCAGTCCGGGCGCAGTGGATGGCGAGGATGGACCCCTCGTGAATCAGACCATAATGCCCCACAGCGCACAACAGCTGAGGGCAATGATAAGTCACATCCCAAAACTCTCCGAGTCAGGAGATCCCTCCGTCCATTTTAGGGACGTGGAGCAGACCGCAGCAGTTAATGACTGCGACGGGGTTGAACAGTCCAAAATGCTGCTGTTCTCCCTGGACAGCTTGCTCCTCCAGTGTCTCCCTGACGAGAGCAAGAGAGGGCACAAGGAGTATGAGGAGTTACGGGACGAGATCCTGGAGATTATAGGGGAGAGTGACAGAAGTCCGTTCCTCCGATTGGAAAGGACGATACAGCTAGAGGGAGAGCCCCCACGGGTTTTCGCCGGAAGGTTGTGGCCAGTGTATCGGCGCAGCTGCCCGGGCGGGCCAGCCCGGAACGGGCTGGACAATGACCAAAAGGCTCATTGGCTCCGGTGCCTGGTCACCAATTGCTTGCCACAGGTGAGGGAGCAGGCCAAAACATGGTTTGACCCCACTAACCCCCGCTCCACAGAAGAGTTAGTGCTTGATCAGCTCACGATAGGTTACAGGAACAACAAGAGTAGGGATGTGCCTTCCTCAAAGGGAAAGGTGCATGAGGCAAGGCCTGCAGCTCCTGCTAAAAAGGAATGGCATCAGGAGGGGAATCGCCCTCCCCAAGCCAAGAGCAGTTGTTACGGGTGTGGGAAGGAGGGTCATTGGCGCCGGGACTGTAAAAATCCCTGGAAGGATTTAAAGGGAAAAACTCCCTCAGCCCCAGCCCAAACGCCCATCCGGGAGAAGGGAGCCGATGTGTCGATCCATCCCGATACGATCGAGTCGGTTTTAGAGGCAATGCGGTCTCTAATGACCTCGTAGGGGAAAGTGGCAGTCGTCAACAGCCCTGTTGCTCCCCCAACCCAAACCGCAGAGCCCAAATGACTGAAGCCCGCGCAGCCCGTCTACCTGTGTCCGCTCCGCTATGACGCGTGGAGAAGACCCGTTGTGGAGATGGAGGTGGAGAAGGAAAAGGGTAGTTACCTGTTGGATACGGGAGCATCATGTACCGTGATCCACACAGCTAAGCCTTTTGCCTCACCTCTGTCTACCCAGGCTCCATTCTCAGTAGCGGGTTTCACAGACAAAGAACAGGCTGGCGCGTACTTCATCCCGCTCTCCATTCATTTGGGAGCACTCCACACCACATGGACGTGTATCCTGTTGAAGTGGAGTGAGGGGGGTGGTAAAGGCATCCTCGTGTCTGATTTCTTGGTGGAACACGGGATCCTCGTGGACCTCAGAAATCACTGTCTCTGGGGAGCCGAGAATGGGTTAGGTTAGGTAGTCGTGATCCCAGGGAAGGGAGAAAAGGGGACCCTGTGCACCATGAAGCCGTCAGGGGGTTACGACCTCGAGCTTCTGGTCGCGGACGTCCCAACGGACTTGCAAGCGTGTGTGTCGGAAAACCTGACCGCGTTTGCCACCCACAAGCACGACTGTGGGAGAGTCACTGGGTTTGAGGTCAGAGTAGACGGGGACCCCATGATCCAACCCCAAAAGCAGTATAACTTCCCCAAGGAGGCAGAACCCGACATGGAGATAGCAATATCTTCATTGGTGCAGCAGGGTGTGTTGAGGCCAATAGCCACTCACGTGAACTCCCCATTATGGCCGGTAAAGAAGCCGGACAATTCATGGAGGGCTACGGTGGACTATTGTAAGATTCGCAATTTTCAGCAAAAATCACGCAAGAAAAACTGGATAAAATAAGACTGTTTATTGACCAAAGTAAGCTTGCACAGAAAAACCTTTGATAAAAGGGCATACAAAATGGCTGCCAGGACCCGTGATCAGTTTCTGAACCATTTTATTTCTGTTACTGCAAGCCAGACAGGCTTGTGGATTGAAGACAGTGAGCCCGCGAAAGCCAGTATCTGGGAACCGAAACTCAGAGGAACAGCATACATATTCAATGGATTACAAGTACAGGATGGGGCCCATCTAGATATGGGCGGACAATGCAAAATCACTCATACCCATTTATTGTACAAAGGAAAAACCGTTTGGCAGCCATCAAGGAAAATCTCCGGACCGATCAATATGCGAACCGAGCCGCGGTGACAATGCAAAAGACATTAAAAGACATTATCGGCCAGGAAGGCCAGTTTAAGTTATCACCGGCTCTGGTACAAGACAAAGCGCCCCTGCAGAGATTTCTGCCCGCCAAAATTAATACAAAGACAGGACTATGATTTGGCGGGAGATAAGACTGTTCCAAAAGAGTATAACTATGGATTGAAAGTCCATATACGTTACTTCTTCAACTTCTTCGGACGGGGCCAGGATTGGCGCCCCTTCCACTTCGGCAGATGCAGAATCGATGAAAACGTTTTCGTCTTTTTTAAAGACGGACGGTTTCGGTAAAAGGACAACGTGGTCGGTGTTCAGCCAAACAAGGCTCGGCCACGACGAGAAGACGACGAGGGTGGCCCGGGTGCTGGGGTCGGGAGATCATCGACGACCCAGGCCGACGGAGAAGAAACCCTCTGGAGAACCGACCAGGCCGGAGACAAAAGGACAGTCCGGGCCTGACACTTCCGTGTCTCAACATCCCATTGGGTTGTTGTTCTACTCCATGAACAAAAATCCACGACAGGCTTAATGGATCTCAACCTTGACGAGCGCTCATCGAGGCTGTGTCTACCCCATCGCCTCGAGAGAGAGAGAGAGAGAGAATATCGACTGCGCCAGGAGTTTCCAAATCCACGTGACGACGGAAAGCGGTGCCAAAAGGGCTGCGAACCACCCCCCCCTTCCTCACGATTTCGAGAGTGGTGAGCATGATCCCAGGTTCCCCAGGTCGAAACTTAGTTTAGGTATAGGGGAGGGAGTTAAAGGAAATTGTAATGTGTTTCCCCTTTTACGATGTGCCGTGTGTTCCCCATTTCCATAGAGTCAAGTTCATAAATTTGTGCATGATTGTAGTTGCTTTAATCTGTGCCTATGACATGTATTTTGTAATGCTTCAAACTGTTTAAAAATAAAAGCATCCATTTCGTGCTATTCAGCCTGGTCTATTGAGTCCTATTCTCTGCACTACTGTTCTCTGCATCTAAGTCCAAGGTCTAGAACCGTAGGGGGAGTGGGTCGAACCACTCAAGGGTAATTCTTGCACGAAGCCTGGCAGGAGGCCAGAACGGGCAAGAGAGCAGGAAAAAAAACCCTACAGAAATGGCGACCGCGGCAGGACCTTGGCAGCAGGAAAGTAGTGTGTTAGATCAAGATCTGAATAAACGAAATGTGATGGATGAAAGAATAGCAGATTATGTTTTCGGAAAAGTCAACCTCACAAAACAATGGATATCTGATCTATTAAGGGATAGGCGCCCGCTAGACGCAGCCATCAGGTGGACAGCGGGTAAAGAGCATAAGAAATCTGTAGAAAAGGCAGTCTGGCTGATGTGCTACAAGAAGCAAGTCCAGCTTTTGGACCAGGTAGTTGCAGCACAGACAGTCCAGATCAACGGCTTGCTTAAAGGCGTAGAGGAAAAGGTTGCGGGAGGTCAAAAACTGATTGAATCGCTTGACGCGCTGAATCAGGAACGCCGCTCCGTAATTCGCTGTCACGAAACCCGGGTAGAATATTTAAAATGTCAGGTCGTTGAGGCCAAGGCCAGTGAAGGTAGAATGAGAGAGAGGTGTTTCCGTCTAGCCAAACAAGTAGATGCCCAAGAGGAAAAGCTCCTGGGAGCCAGGGCAGCATATAAGATGGCCATGGAGGATAGATCTGAGAACACCGACCACAGCGCTTGCCGCCGGGAGCTAGAGGGCCTGAGAAAGGCCCTAGCGAAGGCAAACGGGTTGGTGTGTCTCATAAATCCACCAGCGAGTCAGCTGTTGCTAGCCAAGGAATCCAAAAGACCGATTCCACAAGAGGCAGTTGGGGTACCAACCCCCGAACCCTCTGCGCCTCCTGCCTATGAGGAGTCTTGGACTCCGGGACAGGAGACGGAGGCGGTAGAGAAAGAGAGCCCTGAGGTAGAGCAACCCCGGGCAGTAGAGTCGGGGCCAGCGCCGTTGTGTCCAACGAGGCACCGGAAGCTCGGTCCAAATGAAGAAAATGGCGATGACGGACCCCTGGAGAGTCAGATCATAATGCCTCATAGCGCACGACAGCTAAGAGAGATGATAAGTCACATCCCAAAACTCTCCGAGTCAGGAGATCCCTCCGTGCATTTCAGGGACGTGGAGCAGACCGCAGCAGTCAATGACTGCGACGGGGTTGAACAGTCTAAAATGCTGCTGTTCTCCCTGGACAGTTCGCTCCTCCAGTGTCTCCCTGACGAGAGCAAGAGAGGGCACAGGGACTATGAGTTGCTACGGGATGAGATTCTGGAGATCATGGGAGAGGGGGACGGAACTCCGTTCCTCCATTTAGAAAAGACAGTGCAGCTAGAGGGAGAACCCCCACGGGTTTTCGCCGACAGGTTGTGGCCAGTGTATCGGCGCAGCTGCCCAGGCGGGCCGGCCCGGGCCGGGCTGGATGGCGAACAAAGGGCTCACTGGCTTCGATGCCTGGTAGCAGGTTGCCTGCCAGTAGTGAAGGAACAGGCCAAAGCATGGTTTGACCCCACCAACGCCCACTCCACGGAGGATCTAGTGCTAGATCAGCTCACGATCAGTTATAGGAATAACAAGGGCAAGAAAACGCCTGTTGTAAAAGGAAAGGTGCATGAGGTGAGGCCCGCAGCCTCTGCTAAAAGGGAATGGCGTCAGGAGGGAAATCGCCCTCCTCAAGCCAATAGCAGTTGTTACGGGTGTGGGAAGGAGGGTCATTGGCGCAAGGACTGTAGGAATCCTTGGAAGGATAAGAGGGAGAGAGCGTTCGCCACAGCCCAAGATCAAACCCAAGCCCGAGTCGCCAACGGCCCGAGAGTTTACCCAACACCAGCACAACCACAAGTGCAGGCCGCTGCCCCAACACCAGTCCAGAACCCAACCGTAGCCTCTGCCCTGACTAAAGGGGGTGGTGCGGTTGTGGACCCCGCTGCGATCGAGTCAGTCTTGGAGACTATGCGGTCTCTGATGACCTGGCAGGGGAGGGTAGCGGTTGCTAACAGCCATATCGCCCCCGAGACCCCAGCCGAAACACCTAAATGACTGACGCCCGCGCAGCCCGTCTACTTGTGTCCGCTCCGCTATGACGCTTGGAGAAGACCTGTGGTGGAGATGGAGGTGGAGAAACAAAGGGGTAGTTACCTGTTGGATACGGGAGCTTCGTGTACCGTGATCCACACGGACAAACCTTTTGCCTCACCTCTGTCCGCCCAGGCTCCATATTTAGTAGCGGGTTTCACAGGTAAAGAACAGGCTGGCGCGTACTCCCTCCCGCTCTCCATTCAGTTGGGAGCACTCCACACCACATGGACGTGCATCCTATTGAAGTGGAAAGAGGGGGGGGGGAAAGGCATCCTCGGGGCTGATTTCTTGGTGGAACACGGGATCCTCGTGGACCTGAGAAACCACTGTCTCTGGGGAGCCGAGGGCGGTTTAGGTAAGGTAGTCGTAATCCCGGGGAAGGAAGAAAAGGGGGCCCTGTGCACTATGAAGCCGTCAGGAGGTTACAATCTCGAGCTCATGATAACAAACGTCCCAACGGACTTGCAGGCGTGTGTGTCAGAAAATCTGACCGCGTTTGCCACCCACAAGCACGACTGCGGGAGAGTCACTGGGTTCGAAGTCAGCGTAGACGGGGACCCCATGATCCAACCCCAAAAGCAGTATAATTTCCCCAAGGAGGCAGAACCCGACATGGAGACAGCAATATCTTCATTGGTACAGCAGGGCGTGTTGAGGACGATAGCCACCCACGTAAACTCCCCATTATGGCCGGTAAAGAAACCGGACAATTCGTGGAGAGCCACGGTGGACTACAAAGTCCTCAATAGTAATATCCCGGCCTGCGCGCCCACGGTAGCAGCAGTTGCAGACTTAATAGGGAGCATTCCAGCATCGGCGACCACATTCACAGTGCTGGACATCTCGAACGGTTTTTGGTCCATTCCGCTGCGGCGGGAGGACCAGTACAAGTTTGCCTTCACATTCAAAGGGCAACAGTACACCTGGAACTGCTTACCACAGGGTTTTCACAACAGCCCCAGCATTTTCCATCAGTGCATGGCGGGGAGTTTGAAAGAGTTCAGCCAGCCCAACCAGATAGTGCAGTATGTGGACGACTTACTCCTGTTCACAGATACAAGGGAGCAGCACGGCCCACTGTTAGCCGAATTGTTGGAACTGTTAGAAAGGAAGGGTTTCAATGTAAACCCAAAGAAAGCCCAGATCGGCCAGCAGGAAGTCAAATTCCTGGGTCTGGCCATCCGCGAGGGAGAAAGATCCATAGATAAGGCCAGGCGGGAATCTATACAAGATCTGCCGATTCCCAACACAGTAACGGGTGTAAGGTCCTTTTTGGGATTGACCGGGTACTGCAGAGATTTCATCGAAGACTATGCTGCCACAGCGGCCCCGCTACTTCGACTCTTACACAAGGGAGTCGAGTGGTCTTGGGACAAGGGGTGCCAGGCGGCGTTCGAGAAGTTGAAAAGAGATCTGCAGACCGCGCCAGCCCTAGGGGCCAGAGATGGGGGAGAGGAGTTCTTTCTGGAGGTAGCCTGAGCGCAGTGCTGCTCCAAGAGCGGCACGGCAAGCTAAGACCAGTAGTTTATTCCTCCAGGGTGCTCACGGATGTGGAGAGGAGTTTCTCCAATTGCGAACGGCATCTCCTGGCCACGCATTGGGCTGTGAACAGATCAGTGATCTTCACAGGGACCTCTCCCATTACGCTCCTCACCCATCACACCCCCACGAAGATGCTTCTGGATGGGAGGATTAAGGATGGGACCGTAAGCAGCGCTCGGATTGCGCGCTGGACCCTCCTCCTTTCCCAGATGGATCTAAAAGTTAAAGGCCTCTGCGCGCCAAGGCTCGCAGCCAATATGGCATATCCCGGGACAGTCCATCAATGTTCCGTAGAAGGGGTATGGGAAGTTAACATAGGTTTACGGGCCGGGATACATCCCACAGGCCGCGAGATCTACGTAGACGGTTCTAGCACTGTAGCTGACGGCAAGCGACTCACAGGGTGTGGAGTTTATGACCCTGCGGCAAACATTGCCCTGGCAATTAAGCTCCCCAGCACTATGAGCGCGCAGCAGGCTGAACTGTCCGCAGTGGCGTACGTGGTTACCCACCCCAAGATTTTCCCAACCCCATACACGATTTGCTCAGACAGCATGTTCACGTGCAATTCGTGTACAGAGTACCTCGCCATCTGGTCCCGACGCGGGTACACCTCCGCGGACGGGCGGCCTTTAACAGTTAAGCCCTTGCTGGAGAAGATCCTAGCAGCTGTGGGGGAGAAAGGAGAGGTGTTCATCCATAAGGTGAAGGCTCACTCCACCACAGAACCCCGCAGTCAGGGCAACCAGCAGGCGGATGCGCTAGCCAGGGAGGGTGCCCGCAACGGCATTCTCTGGGACCCATACGAACCTGGACCCGTGGCGGCGATCCAAGGCAGGGAGGGAATTCCCGGGAACACAGGGGTGACACCGCCCCCAGACCTAAAGACCGTCCAAACCCTGGATCCCGCCCTAAAAGCAGTCCTAAAAGCCATCACAGAGGGCAAACAGGTAGAAGGTCCGTACAGTACGGCAGCCCTCACAGTCAAAGAAGGTATGCTGTTCCGAGAGGAGCAGTGGGTTGTGCCGCAGCAGCACCGGAGGGAATTCCTGCAATTGGCCCACGAGGGTCCAGGAGCGGGACACCCCGGACCTGAGGTCACCTGGCAACGGGTGGAGCAGGCGTGATGGTGGCCGGGACTTCGGGACGATGTCCGCGAGTTCTGCGCAAGCTGTCTTGTGTGTGCTGCTAACAACCCAGACCCCCACAAAAGGAAGGTGCCCATGGGGCACATCAGGAGGGTAGAGGGACCATGGCAGTCGATTCAGGTCGACTACATAGGGCCCCTGCCCGCCGCCCAGGGAGGCTATAAGTACTGCCTTGTCCTGGTAGACGTGTTCACCAAATGGGTAGAAGCCTTGCCGTGCAGAACAGCTACGGCACTGGGTACTGCTAAGATCTTGATTCGAGAAGTGTTCTCACGGTGGGGACTCCCCCGTTTTGTAGAGTCCGACCAGGGGAGTCAGTTCACCGGTCAAGTAATGCAGAACGCCCTCATGCTCTTGGGCATTGAGGGAAAGTGGCACGTAGCATACAATCCCCAGTCATCCGGGATTGTTGAGCGTATGAATCGGACCCTCAAGGAAAAGCTGAGGAAAGAGACAATGGGCTCGCCCCAGAAATGGGCGGAGGTCCTACCTTTAGTCCTCATGGGGATCCGAGCCAGCCAGTCCAAAAGCACGGGGTATTCCCCGCACGAGTTAATGACTGGAAGGATCATGCGAACACCCACCCATGTGCTAGCCCCGGTGCTCACTGAGGGCCAGCTCCGAGAGGTGAAACGGGACAAATTCGCCCAAACCCTCTTGGAGCACCTGAGACAGATTTATGGGCAGGCGGCTGGGAACATGGGAAGACAGCACCAGGGAAATAAACTGTTGTTGGAACCTTGGAAACAACAAGAGTGGGTAGTCGGAGACCAGGTCATGGTCCGAAACTACGCCAGGGTAGGGAGTTTTGAACCACTGTACATGGGGTCCTACAGCATTGTGGACAAGGCCAGCCCCATGGTTTATGCAGTGAAAACGCCCCGACGTACCAAATGGTTTCACATCAACCAGTGTAAACTATTTAAATCGGGTGCACAAGGGCCATCAAAGGGAACCAGGTCGGAGAACAAAGATCCTCAGCCTGTAACAGAGTCACAGACCACACAGGCTGGTACCGTAGCCTGTGTAAAGGGAGAGGCCATCCCATTGGAGTGCGAGGTCTCATCTTTTGAATGGGATTTAGGCAGGAGAGAGCACGAACAGCTCGACCCCGCCTTCGACCCAGTCATGGAGGAGGAAGAGTCAGAGGGCGACGATCCCGCCCTCGACTCAAGCTTGGGGGAGGTAGGGAATGGGGGCGGAGACCCACTACCTGTAGGGACAGGTGAGGTGGAGTCAGAAGCCACAGATCCCGACCCCGGGGGGGTGGAGCCTGAGGAAGAGGAGCTGGAGCCGGCAGCTGTGGAGGAACCACAGACTGTGACGGTAACAGTCCCAACCCCCGGTCCATCGGCCCCGGGAGCCCGACCCAAAGCAGCCCCTCGTAGGTCGGCTCGAGCGCCACAGCCCAGAAAATTTTGGCCAGATTCTCCCCATCCTTCCCAACCACGGTTCAGAGCAGCCCCAGGAAGGCATGATCCCCGTTCAGCAGCGACAGGCTGCGGGGATCAAAGCCAAAGATCAATGCAGCCCCACCGCAGGGTGTGGCACACGACAGGCCTCATAGGGATTCGGAAAGCCGCCCCACGGAGGGCGGCGCTGTACATAAGTTAAGTTAGGTAATTATGGTCATAGTTTTAAGGAATGTAAAGTATATGGTGTTAAGAGTACAATTTTGAGGTCTGCCCGGTATGTGTGTTTGTTAGGGAGCGGGGTCCAGGAACCCGCGCGTCCAATTAATTTAGGCCAGCACCTATCGGGAGCCCGGCTACATCATTTTGTTGGTTACAGAAACCTGGGATATGATGGAAAGGATTTTCATCGCGTTCATGGCGATCGGGTGCGGGCGGGCCTACCGAGGCCGCACCAAGGACGTCATCATTTTCGGATGCTCCGGGGACACGGCCCCCATCGCAACGGATGGGATGGGGAAGCGAGAGGTTGAGGAAACCGCCACCTACTTCCACCAAGGGAGATGGCCAGGTTGGTTGGGAACAAATTCCACGGAATATTCCAGCAACTTCGGTTTTGCCTACCAAGAGACTTCGTTAACGTGCCCTCGAGTGAGGATCCTTGCGCCCAGAGTCAGCGTCACCGTGGGAAAGAGGATTTGTCTGGTGTGCAATGGGAACGTACCACTAAGGCGATGGTGGTGGCTACGAAAGCTGGGAAAGGACATGAGAAACTCTACGGTCGAGTGGGAGCGACTGGGTAATAATACCCATCGGACTATTACGGGAACTCACGGACAATTACGTGTGTGTTGGGACAAATGGTGGGAACCAGATGAGGGAATATATGTCTGTATGTGGGGTTCGAGACACGTCTGCCCCAAGGGCGTGTCCATCTTCTTCCAGAGGCAGTGGCAGGATGAAGGGAAGGGGATGAGATGGGATGTCAGCACTCGAGCGTGCGGAGCCCCATACTCCCCTATTCCGGTGAACGCCACTGAACTCATCACCCGCCCACGCAAGCCCCTGCCCACGCTTCCGGTAGCACTAGCCCAGAAAGAAGGGTGCCCAACCACCACCAAGGGACCTGGGAACGGTTTAGTATTGGTACCCACCGGTCAGGTGCTGTACCAAGGGGTACACTACGCGGTGGCCTCAGTGATTTTAAATCTCACTGAGGTAAGATTGCCGGAGTGGTGTCTCAAAGAAACGGAACAATTATACCAGGTCCTGTTAACCCGTATGTTTAGACAATTTTACGAATTTGACTTTGCCGACATCGACAGAGACAAATTATACACCACACCGCCAGAAGTTTTGGATCGAGTCGGGAGGCAAAGAAGGGGTACTGTAAATGACATATTCACTGCTTTTAATACCGGGACATCTGTTGTCAACGCTCTAGATAACGTGGAGCTGCAGACACAGATCAACGGTTTAAAAGCCCAGTTAAGGAACATATTGACAGACGAAAATAAGGTAGTGGGTTCTGAGCTACATGAGGACCAGGCCATGACACTACACTTTAAGGACATAATTGCTGAGCTGGAGAAACACGCGAGAACGGTAAATGCACTCATTTAGGAGGATCGGAATGCGTCCGATCAAGCTGCGCAAAACGAGGCCTGTGTGCTGTACGGGGCGTGGTTACTGGGCGAGGGCCGTAGTAATCTTGAGGATTTAAAACAGGGTTTGGTCCCGTGCTGGATCAGCAACAAGCACTTGCAAGCGCTCCACCCTTTTGAGAATGCATTAAGCCCGTGCCAGCTCAGACTAGCCGCAGAAGCATACCCAGTCCCAGTGGACTGCGGACATTCAAATCACACTATTATGGGAATAGTAGTAAGAATGCCGGTGTTGGGTCCCGCAGCAAAGCCCGCCCCGGTGTACAGAGTAGAGAACATTGGAGTCATTCGGGGGGGCGCACACATTCGTTACGCAGCGGTCCCGCCTTACGTCATCAGATGGGAGCGTACGATGACAGGCACCGACCTCTCGGGATGTCGAAGCCGGGGAGCACACATCATCCTGTGTCCCCAGCACTTGAACGCCTTTCTGAAACCGCAGTGCGGGTTCAGGACTGCTAGCGCAAAGCCGGTGAATTGCACCATGGAGGCAATGGCAGAGGACCATGTGCCCCCACAGGTAGCATATATCGGGGGTGGGACATACTGCGTCACCACTGCAGCGCCTCAGTACCGATATGGACAACACGAGTGGTGTTCGGTCGGTGATAGCAGTTTCTGTTTCAAACCCAGGGCCGAGGTTCAAGTGGCACAACAACGAATTGTCCCCATTCCTGCGCCCTCCACCGTTCACATCACTATCAAAGAGAATTTCACAGACTTACAACGATTTGTCGCGCATTTTGGTTATGTCATTCCCCCTCTTCCCGAACACCTCACCAAGATTTTAAAAGCCGTTATAATTTCACAGAAACATTTCTACACACTGGAGCAGAAGACTTTAGAGATAGGAAAAGACATATTGGACATAACCATCCCACCATGGTGGGACTTGTTCACCAACATAGAGGTCCCCGCCTGGATTAGAATAGCATCCCTTATCCTAGTAGTATGTCAGGTTTTGATTGTGATATTTTTGCTCTTCGTGCATTGCAAAAGAGGCAAACGCCTCCAGAGGCACGAGAACACAGGAGAATGGAGAGAACGCTATGTGCGAATGGGGGAAGCAGATACCCCACTCTAAGCTGCTAGTCTAAGATTAAGCGTCCCTCCATTTTAAATTTTTTTTTTTTTTTTGTGATTGTTTTGGGTTATAAGGAAATAAGTATTGTTATGTTATTAGTCGTTCTTAAGTTTTTTGGATTAATAAAAGATGCATGCAGATGGTGCCAGGGGGTATCAACCCCCGCACATCTGACAAGTGAATGTGTTATAGTTTAAAATACGCTGTCTATGATTGTCCAAATGTACAAAAGGTAATTTTCGTTTTCTGCGGAAATGGGAACTGCATGTGTCGTGAGGGTCATAGATAGCTAAGTGCCAGGAATGTTTGGATGTGGGGAATCAGGGAAAATTTGCTCATCAAGGATTATTGATACTTTAAGCAAGCTATCAGTATCACAGGGGGGCCTGTAAGATTCGCAATTTTCAGCAAAAATCACGCAAGAAAAACTGGATAAAATAAGACTGTTTATTGACCAAAGTAAGCTTGCACAGAAAAACCTTTGATAAAAGGGCATACAAAATGGCCGCCAGGCCCCGTGATCAATTTCTGAACCATTTTATTTCTGTTACTGCAAGCCAGACAGGCTTGTGGATTGAAGACAGTGAGCCCGCGAAAGCCAGTATCTGGGAACCGAAACTCAGAGGAACAGCATACATATTCAATGGATTACAAGTACAGGATGGGGCCCATCTAGATATGAGCGGACAATGCAAAATCACTCATACCCATTTATTGTACAAAGGAAAAACCGTTTAGCAGCCATCAAGGAAAATCTCCGGACCGATCAATATGCGAGCCGAGCCGCGGTGACAATGCAAAAGACATTAAAAGACATTATCGGCCAGGAAGGCCAGTTTAAGTTATCACCGGCTCTGGTACAAGACAAAGCGCCCCTGCAGAGATTTCTGCCCTCCAAAATTAATACAAAGACAGGACTATGATTTGGCGGGAGATAAGACTGTTCCAAAAGAGTATAACTATGGATTGAAAGTCCATATACGTTACTTCTTCAACTTCTTCGGACGGGGCCAGGATCGGCGCCCCTTCCACTTCGGCAGATGCAGAATCGATGAAAACGTTTTCGTCTTTTTTAAAGACGGACGGTTTCGGTAAAAGGACAACGTGGTCGGTGTTCAGCCAAACAAGGCTCGGCCACGACGAGAAGACAACGAGGGTGGCCCGGGTGCTGGGGTCGGGAGATCATCGACGACCCAGGCCGACGGAGAAGAAACCCTCTGGAGAACCGACCAGGCCGGAGACAAAAGGACAGTCCGGGCCTGACACTTCCGTGTCTCAACATCCCATTGGGTTGTTGTTCTACTCCATGAACAAAAATCCACGACAGGCTTAGTGGATCTCAACCTTGACGAGCGCTCATCGAGGCTGTGTCTACCCCATCGCCTCGAGAGAGAGAGAGAATATCGACTGCGCCAGGAGTTTCCAAATCCACGTGACGACGGAAAGCGGTGCCAAAAGGGCTGCGAACCCCCCCCCCTTCCTCACGATTTCGAGAGTGGTGAGCATGATCCCAGGTTCCCCAGGTCGAAACTTAGTTTAGGTATAGGGGAGGGAGTTAAGGGAAATTGTAATGTGTTTCCCCTTTTACGATGTGCCGTGTGTTCCCCATTTCCATAGAGTCAAGTTCATAAATTTGTGCATGATTGTAGTTGCTTTAATCTGTGCCTATGACATGTATTTTGTAATGCTTCAAACTGTTTAAAAATAAAAGCATCCATTTCGTGCTATTCAGCCTGGTCTATTGAGTCCTTTTCTCTGCACTACTGTTCTCTGCATCTAAGTCCAAGGTCTAGAACCGTAGGGGGAGTGGGTCGAACCACTCAAGGGTAATTCTTGCACGAAGCCTGGCAGGAGGCCAGAACGGGCAAGAGAGCAGGAAAAAACCCCCTACACTATAGAGTCCTCAATAGTAACATCCCAGCCTGCGCGCCCACGGTAGCAGCAGTTGCCGACCTAATAGGGAGTATTCCAGCATCGGCGACCACGTTCACGGTGCTGGATATCTCGAACGGTTTTTGGTCCATTCCGCTGCAGCGGGAGGATCAGTACAAGTTTGCTTTTACTTTTAAAGGGCAACAGTACACTTGGAACTGCCTGCCACAGGGTTTTCACAACAGCCCCAGCATTTTCCATCAGTGCATGGCAAGAAGTCTAAAAGAATTTAGCCAGCCCAATCAGATAGTGCACTATGTGGACGACTTGCTCCTGTTCACGGACTCAAGAGAGGAGCACGGCCCACTATTAGTCGAATTATTGGGGCTATTGGAGAGGAAGGGTTTCAAAGTAAACCCAAAGAAAGCACGGATCGGCCAGCAAGAGGTGAAATTTCTGGGTCTGGCCATCCGAGCTGGGGAAAGAGCCATAGATAAGGCTAGGCGGGAATCGGTGCAGGACTTGCCGATTCTGAACACAGTAACGGGTGTGAGGTCCTTTTTGGGATTGACCGGGTACTGCAGAGGTTGCATCGAGGACTATGCAGCCACAGCAGCCCCGCTACTCCTACTCTTACACAAGGGGGTCGCGTGGTCTTGGGACGAGGGTTGTCAGGCAGCATTCGAGAAGTTGAAAAGGGATCTGCAGACCGCGCCAGCCCTAGGGGCCATAGATGGGGGGGAAGAGTTTTTCCTGGAAGTGGCTGCTAGTGGGGACAGCCTGAGCGCCGTGCTGCTCCAGGAGCGACACGGCAAGCTGAGACCGGTGGTCTATTCCTCCAGGGTGCTCACGGATGTGGAGAGGAGTTTTTCCAATTGCGAACGGCATCTCCTGGCCACGCATTGGGCTGTGAACAGATCAGTGATCTTCACAGGAACCTCTCCCATCACTCTCCTCACCCATCACACCCCCACAAAGATGCTTCTGGATGGAAGGATTAAGGATGGGACCGTAAGCAGCGCTCGGATTGCGCGCTGGACCCTCCTCCTTTCCCAGATGGATCTCAAAGTTAAAGGTCTTTGCGAGCCGAAGCTCGCAGCGAACCTGGTATATCCTGGAACAGCCCATCGGTGTTCCGTCGAAGGGGTATGGGAGGTCAACATAGGTTTATGGGCCGGGATACACTCCACAGGCCGCGAGATCTACGTTATCGGTTCCAGCACGGTATCTGCTGGCGAACGACTCACAGGGTGTGGAGTTTATGACCCTACGGCAGACATTGCCCTGGCGATTAAGCTCCCCAGCACTATGAGCGCACAGCAGGCTGAACTGTCCGCGGTGGCGTACGTGGTTACCCACCCCGAGATCTTCCCAACCCCATACACGATTTGCTCGGACGGCATGTTCACATGCAATTCGTGCACGGAGTACCTCGCCATCTGGTCCCGCCGTGGATATACCTCCGCGGACGGACGACCTTTAACAGTTATGCCCTTGCTGGAAAAGATCCTGGCAGCAGTGGGGGAGGAAGGGGAGGTGTTCATCCACAAGGTGAAGGCTCATTCCACCACAGAACCCCGCAGTCAGGGCAACCAGCAGGCGGATGCGCTAGCCAGGGAGGGTGCCCGCAACGGCATTTTCTGGGTCCCCTATGGACCCAGACCCGTGGCAGCGATCCGAGGAAGGGAGGGGACTCCAGGGAACACAGGGGTGACACCGCCCCTAGGCCTAAAGACCGTCCAAACCCTAGATCCCGCCCAAAAAACAGTCCTCAAAGCCATTACTGAGGGCAAGCAAGTAGAGGGTCCGTACAGTACGGCAGCCCTCTCAGTCAAGGAAGGCATGCTGTTCCGAGAGGAACAGTGGGTTGTGCCGCAGCAGCACCGGAGGGAATTCCTTCAACTGGCCCATGAGGGTCCAGGGGCAGGACACCCCGGGCCTGAGGTTACCTGGCAACGGGTAGAGCAGGTGGGATGGTGGCCGGGACTTCGAGATGATGTCCGCGAGTTCTGTGCAAGTTGTCTTGTGTGCGCCGCGAACAACCCAGACCCACAGAAAAGGAAGGTGCCTATGGGGCACATCAGGAGGGTAGAGGGACCACGGCAGTCGATACAGGTCGACTACATAGGGCCCCTGCCCACCGCACAGGGAGGCTATAAGTACTGCCTTGTCCTGGTGGATGTGTTTACCAAGTGGGTAGAAGCCTTCCCATGTAGAACAGCTACGGCGCTGGGTACTGCTAAGATCTTGATCCAGGAAGTGTTCTCACGGTGGGGACTCCCCCGTTTTGTTGAGTCCGACCGAGGGAGTCAGTTCACCGGTCAAGTGATGCAGAACACCTTCATGCTCTTGGGCATCGAAGGGAAGTGGTACGTAGCGTACAATCCCCCAGTCATCCGGGATCGTTGAACGTATGAACCGGACCCTCAAGGAAAAGCTGAGGAAAGAGGTGATGGGCTCGCCCCAGAAATGGGCGGAGATCCTGCCTCTAATCCTCATGGGGATCCGGGCCAGCCAGTCCAAAAGTACGGGGCACTCCCCGCACGAGTTAATGACTGGAAGGATCATGCGAACACACACCCATGTACTAGCCCCGGTGCTCACCGAGGGCCAGCTCCAAGAGGTGAATCGGGACAAGTTCGTCCAAACCCTCTTGGAGCGCCTGAAACGGATTTATGAGCAAGCGGCTGGGAACATGGGGAGACAGCATCAGGACTGTTGCTGGAACCTCGTAAGCAGCAAGAGTGGGAAGTCGGAGACCAGGTCATGGTTAGGAACTATGTCCGAGTAGGGAGTCTTGAACCACTGTACATGGGGCCTTACAGCATTGTAGACAAGGCCAGCCCCATGGTTTATGCAGTGAAGGTACCCCGACGTACTAAATGGTTTCACATTAACCAGTGTAAACTGTTTAAGCCGGGTGCACAAGGGCCAACAACAGGGGCCAGGTCTGAGGACAAAAATCCTCAGCCTGCGACAGAGTCACAGACCACACAGGCTGGAACTGTAGCCTGCGTGAAGGGAGAAGTCGTCCCATCGGAGTGGGAGGTCTCCCCTCTAGTTTGGGATTCGGACGAGGAAGAGCCCGAACAGCTCGACCCCGCCCTTGACCCGATCACGGAGGAGGAAGAGTCGGAGGACGAAGATCCCGCCCTCGACTCAAGCTTAGGGGAGGTAGGGATTGGGGGCGGAGACTCACCACCTGTAGGGACAGGTGAGGTGGAGTCGGATGCCACAGATGCCGGCCCCGGGGCGGCGGAGCCTGAGGAAAGGGAGCCGGAGCCGGCAGCTGTGGTGGGACCACAGGCTGTGATGGTGAAGGTCCCGATCCCCGGTCCGTTAGCCCTGGGAGCCTCACCCAAGGCGCCCCCTCGTAGGTCGCTTCGGACGCCTCAGCCCAGAAAGACTTGGCCAGATTCTCCGTATTTTCCCCAACCTCGATTCAGGGTAGCCCCAGGAAGGCACGGTTCCCGTTCAGCAGCGACAGGCTGCGGGGGATCAAAGCCGAAGGTCAGTGCAGCCCCGCCACAGGGAGCGGCACGCTGCAGCCCTCACAGGAATTAGGTAGGCCGCCCGAAGGAGGGCGGCGCTGTACATAAGTTTAGGTAATGATGTTAAGTTTAAGTAATTTTAATGTTAGTTTAAGGTATGTAAAGTTTAAGATGATGGGGATGTTTTAAAAAGGTAGTTTTCGGAGTCTGCCCAGTATGTGTGTGTGTTTGGAAGCGGGGTCAGGGGACCCCAGCGTCCGTTTAATTAAGCCAGCACCTATTGGGAGCCTGGCTACATCATCTTATTGGTTACAGAAACCAGGAGTACAATGGAGAGGATTCTCGTGGTACTCGCGGCGATCGGGTGCGGGTTGGCCTACCGAGGCCACACCAAGGACGTCATCATGTTCGGATGCTCTGGGGACACAGCCCCCATCGCGACGGATGGGACGGGGAAGCGAGAGGTTGAGGAAACCGCCACCTACTTCCACGAAGGGAGATGGCCAGGATGGCTGGGGTCGAATTCCACAGAATACTCCAGCAAATCCGGGTTTGCCTACCAAGAGACTTCATTACGGTGCCCTCGGTGAGGATCATTGCACCCAGAGTCAGTGTTACCATGGGAAAGAGGATCTGTTTGGTGTGTAATGGGAACGTACCACTAAGTAGATGGTGGTGGCTGCGAAAGCTGGGAAAGAACATGAAGAACTCTACAATCGAGTGGGAGCGACTGGGTAACAATACCCATCGGACAATTATGGGGACTCACGGACAGTTACGTGTGTGTTGGGACAAATGGTGGGAACCAGATGAAGGGATATATGTCTGCATGTGGGGTTCGAAGCGCGTTTGCCCCAAGGGCATATCCATCTTTTTCCAGAGGCAGTGGCAGGATGAAGGAAAAGGGATGAGGTGGGACGTCAGCACCCGGGCGTGCGGAGCCCCCTTCTCCCCGATTCCGGTTAACGCCACTGAACTCATCACCCGCCCACGCAAGCCCCTGCCCACGATTCCAGTAGCACTAGCCCAGAAGGAAGGGTGCCCCACCACCACAAAGGGGCCCGGGAACGGTTTAGTATTGGTACCCACCGGTCAGGTGCTGTACCAAGGGGTACACTACGTGGTGGCCTCAGTGATTTTAAACCTCACTGAGGTACGATTGCCGGAGTGGTGTCCCAAGGAAACGGAACAATTGTACCAGGTCCTGTTAACCAAAATGTTCAGACAATTTTATGAATTTGACTTTGCCGACATCGACAAAGCCAAATTGTACACCACACCACAGGAAGTTTTGGATCGGGTAGGGAGGCAAAGAAGGGGTACTGTAAATGACATTTTCACTGCTTTTAGTACCGGGACATCTGTTGTCAACGCTCTAGACAACATGGAGCTGCAGACACAGGTTAATGGTTTAAAGGCCCAGTTAAGGAACATACTGACGAACGAAAATAAGGTAGTGGGCTCTGAACTACATGAGGATCAGGCCATGACACTACACTTAAAAGAAATAATCGCTGAGCTGGAGAAACACGCTAGAACGGTAAATGCACTCATTAGGGAGGATCGGAATGCGTCCGATCAGGCAGCACAGAGCGAGGCTTGTGTGCTATACGGGGCGTGGTTACTGGGCGAGGGCCGCAGTAATCTGGAGGATTTAAAACAAGGTTTGGTCCCGTCCTGGATCAGCAACAAGCACTTGCAAGCACTCCACCCTTTTGAGAATGCATTAAGTCCGTGCCAGCTCAGACTAGCTGCAGAGGCATACCCAGTCCCAGTGGACTGCGGACGCTCGAATCACACTATCATGGGAATAGTGGTAAGGATGCCGGTGTTGGGTCCCACAGCAAATCCCGCTGGGTGGAGAACATTGGAGTCATACAGGGGGGTGCGCACATTCGTTACGCAGTGGTCCCGCCTTATGTCATCAGATGGGAGCATACGATGACAGGCACCGACCTCTCGGGGTGTCGTAGCCGGGGAGCACACATCATCCTGTGTCCCCAGCACTTGAATGCCTTTTTGAAACCACAGTGCGGGTTCAGAGCCGCGAGCGCGAAGCCGATAAATTGCACCATGGAGACAATGGCAAAGGACCATGTGCCCCCGCAGGTGGCATATATCGGAGGTGGGACATACTGTGTCACCACTGCAGTGCCTCACTACCAACACGGACAGCACGGGTGGTGTCCGGTCAGTGACAGCAGTTTCTGTTTCAAACCCAGGGCTGAAGTTCAAGTGGCACAACAGCAAATTGTCCCCATTCCTGTACCTTCCACTGTTCACCTCACTGTGAAAGAGAAGTTCATGGATTTGTAGCGATTCGTTGCGCATTTTGGTTATGTCATTCCCCCTCTCCCCGAACACCTCACCAAGATTTTAAAAGCTGTAATAGTCTCACAGAAGCATTTTTACACATTAGAGCAGAAGACTTTAGAGATAGGGAACGACATATTACACATAGTTACCCCACCATGGTGGGACCTGTTCACTAATAAAGAGATCCCACCCTGGATTAGAATAGCGTCCCACATCCTAGTAGTGTGTCAGGTTTTGATTGTAGTATTTTTACTGGTCGTGCATTGCAAGAGAGGCAAACGCCTCCAGAGGCACGAGAACACAGGAGAATGGAGAGAACGCTACGTATGAGTGGGTGAGGAGGACACCCCAGTTTAAGCTGCTAAGTATCAAAGGATGAAGCGTCCCTCCACTCTTGGTTTTAGTCACTGTATGATTTAAGTGTGTGAGTACTGTTGTGTTATAGCCGTTCAGAAGGTTTTCTGTTTTCTTTGAGTAATAAAATGTGTATACAGGTGATGAAAGGGGGTATCGGCCCCTTCACATCTGAAAGATGAATGTGTTATAGTTTAAGGTAGTACTGCCTATGATTGTCCAACTGTACACAATGTAATTTTTCTGAAATGGGAACTGCATGTGTCGTGGGGGTTATAGATAGCTAATTACCAGGAATGTTTGGAGGTGGGGAATCAGGGAAAATTTGCTCACCAAGGGTTATTGATACTTTAAGCAAGCTACCAGTATCACAGGAGGGACTGTAAGATTCGAAATTTTCATTAATAACCACGCAGTAAATTAGGGTTAATAAGACAGTTTTATTGACCAAAAGATGCTTGTACAGAGAAACCTTTGATAAAAGGGCACACAAAATGGCCGCCAGACCGCGTGACCAGTTTCTGGGACCATTTGAATTTCTGTTACTGCAAGTCAGGCAGGCTTGTGGATTGAGGACATTAAGCCCGCGAAAACCAGTTTCGGGAAACCGAAACTCAGGGAACTGAGCATACATATTAATTAGTTTATAAGTACAGGACAGTTTTGGGTAGCAGGATGAGGCCCATCAAGAAATGGGCGGACAATTGAACGAACACTTAAACCCATTTACTGTACAAAGAAAAGCCGTTTAACAGCCATCAAGGGCAATCTCCAGACCGATCAATATACAAACCGAGTTACGGTGACAAAGCAAAGCCATTATCGGCCCAGGAAGGCCAGTTCAGCCATCACCGACTCCCGTTATGAAGACAAAACACCCCTGCAGAGAATTCTGCCCGCCAAAAATATTACAAAGACAGGACTATGACCTGGCGGGAGATAAGAATGTTCCAAAAGGGTATAACTGTGGATTGAAAAGGTCCATCAGTACGCTTCGTAGCTTGGCTTCACTTCACGCTTCGAAACTTCTATAGTAGCTTCACTTCGGTTTTCATTTCTTCAACGCTTCGGGACAGACTCTTCGGTTAAGGCAGCACTTCGGTTTTGGAACGTGGTCGGTGTTCGGCCAGGCAAGGCTCGGCCACGACGGGAAGATGACGAGGGTGGCCCGAGTACTTTTGTCAGGAGATCATCGACGACCCAGGCCGAAGAAGAAGACACCCTCAGAAGGACAATCATTATGACTGTATAAGAGGACACTCCGGGCACAGCACTCCAGTGCCTCAACAGCCCTTCGGTAACGGTAACACAGGTGTATTCAATGCTTCAACACCACGCTGGTAACTGATTCATCCGTGGCAAGCGCTCACCAAGGCTGTATCGGCAGCCTCATCGCGGGAGAACCAAGAGGAAAACAAGCTGCGCCAGAAGTTTCCAAATCCACGTGACGACGGAAAGCTGTGCCAAAAAGGCTGCGAACCCCTTTTCGCAATTCTGAAAGTGGTGAGCATGATCCTGAGTTCCTCAAGTCGAAACTTAGTTAGGTCTAGGGGAGGGGGTTAAGGGTAGTTGTAATGTGTTACCCCTTTTACGATGTGCCGTGTGTTCCCCATTTCCATAGAGTTAAGTTCATAGATGTGTGCATGCTTGTAGTAGCTTTAATCTGTGCTTATGACATGTATTTTATAATGCTGCAAACTGTTTAATAAAAGCATCCATTTCGTGCTATTCAACCTGGTCTATTGAGTTTTTCTCTGCACTACAGTTCCCTGCACCTAGGTCCAAGGTCTAGAACCATAGGGAAGAGTGGGTCGAACCACTCAAGGGTAATTATTGCAAGAAGCCTGGCAGGAGACCAGAGCAAGCAAGAGAAACCCCCTACAGTGTGAACTCTTCCCCAACTGAATAAATAAGGCCTGGTAAGCTAACAGCAGTGTCCATGGCCTGGCTTTTAGCCCGGAGGTGTGGTCCATGTGGGGGCAGCTGTTTTGAGGACCAGAAGCCCGGAAAAACGGATTTCCCCAAAGTCCTTCAATTTTTAACTGCCGGGCTCCTTTACCATATTTTTCAGTTGGTTTCCTACCCTTCTTCTTCTTCTTAGGCAGTCCCTCAGAACCAAGGATGACTTGCTTCCACATTAAAAATGCACACACACACACACACACACACACACACACATTAAAAATGATCCAATGCGGGACCTACAGTCTCTGTCACAGGTGGGGCAGACGGTGGTTGAAGGGGCGGGTGGGTGGGGTGCTTGAGTTGACGTGCGCTCCTTGCGCTGCCTGTGCTTGGCTTCCGCTTGCTCCCGGCGAAGAGACTCGAAGTGTTCGGCGCCTTCCTGGATGCTTCTCCTCCACTTTGTGCGGCCTTGGGCCAGGGATTCCCAGGTGTCGGTGGGGATGTTACACTTTTTCAAGGAGGCTTTGAGGGTGTCCTTGAAGCGTTTCCTCTGCCCACCTGGGGCTCTCTTGCCGTACCAGAGCTCCGAGTAGAGCACTTGTTTTGGGAGTCTCGTATCGGGCATGCGGACAATGTGACCCGTCCATCGGAGCTGATTGAGCGTGGTCAGAGCTTCGATGCTGGGGATGTTGGCCTGAGCAAGAACACTGACGTTGGTGCACCTATCCTGCCAATGGATTTGCAGGATCTTGCGGAGGCAGCGTTGGTGGTACCTCTCCAGTGCTTTGAGGTACCTGCTGTACATGGTCCATGTCTCTGAGGCATACAGCAGGGCGGGTATCACTGCTGCCCTGTAGACCATGAGCTTATTGCTGGGTTTGAGGTCCTGGTCTTCAAACACTCTCTTCCTCAGGCGACCGAAGGCTGCACTGGCTCACTGAAGGCGGTGTTGGACTTCGTCGTCGACGTCTGCCCTTGTTGACAGTAGGCTCCCGAGGTATGGAAAGTGCTCCACGTTATCCAAGGCCTTGTCGTGTATGTTGATAATCGGGGGGCAGCACTGTGTGATGGGGGCAGGTTGGTAGAGGACTTACAGATGTTTAGTGTAAGGCCCATGCTCTCGTACGCTTCGGTGAAGGTGTTGACGATGGTTTGGAGTTCGACCTCCGAGTGAGCACAGATGCAAGCATCGTCTGCATACTGTAATTTGACAACAGAGGATAGGATGACCTTGGATCTGGACTGGAGGCGACGGAGGTTGAACAGTTTCCCGTTTGTTCTGTAAATTACCTCCACTCCAGTGGGGAGCTTACTGAGGGTGAGATGGAACATTGCAGCAAGGAAGATCGAGAAGAGTGTTGGTGCGATGACACAGCCTTGCTTGACACTGGTTCGTACGTGAATTGGGTCTGTGGTGGAACCTTTGGTCAGGAGCACAGCTTGCATGTCGTCGTGAAGGAGGCTGAGGATAGTGACAAACTTTGAGGGCAGCCGAATTTGAGGAGGACACTCCATAATCCCTCACAGTTGACAGTGTCGAAGGCCTCTGTGAGATCAAAGAAGGCCATGTACAGTGATTGGTGCTGTTCCCTGCATTTCTCTTGTAATTGACGTGCGGTGAAGATCATGTCCATTGTGCCCCTTAGTGGGCGGAATCCGCATTGCGACTCTGGGAGGAGCTCTTTGGCCACTGGGAGAAGGCGATTGAGGAGGATTCTTGCGATGACTTTCCCTGTGGCAGATAGCAGGGAAACTCCTCTGTAATTACCGCAATCGGACTTGTCACCTTTCTTGAAGATGGTCAGAATTACGGCATCTGTGAGATCCCCTGGCATGCTCTCCTCCTTCCAGATAAGAGAAATGAGTTCATGAATTCGCACCAGTAGTGCTTCTCTGCCATGCTTTAGTGCCTCGGCGGGGATTCCATCTGCTCCTGAGGCCTTGTTGTTCTTCAGTTGTCGGATGGCCTTTTCAACCTCATGCCGGGCTGGGGTTGTTCTGAGATGGTGGCGGGTAGCATGCTGTGGGATGGAGTTGAGGACACTTGTGTCGAAGACAGAGTCGTGGTTAAGGAGATTTTCGAAGTGCTCCTTCCAGTGGGCACTGACTGCTTCCCTGTCCTTGATGAGTGCCTCTCCGTTCTTGGCCCGCAGTGGGGAAGGGCCTTGGGTGCTTGGGCCGTAGATGGTCTTGACTGCGCTAAAGAAACCATGCACATCATGGTTGTCGGCTAGCTGGTGGATATCCTGCGCATTCTCCACCTACCGTCTGTTTTTTAGGTCGCGAGTTTTTTGTTGGACCTCGGCTTTTAGGCTTCTGTAGAGCTGCTTTCTTGCTCTCGAGTTCTGTTGCTGTTTCCAGATCAGAAATGCCTTGCGCTTGCGGCTTATTAGCTCCTGGATTTCCTAGTCACTCTCGTCGAACCAGTCTTGTTGTTTCCTGGTCGAATGACCGAGCGTCTCTTCACAGGTGCTGATTATGGAGGCCTTGAGTGCAGACCAGACGCTGTGGGCACTCTGTGCCTCTGCATCACTGGGAGTCGTCAGGTTGTTTGTGAAGCGCAGGCTGAATAGGGCTTTCTTAGCGGGGTCTTTGAGTGCTCCAGCGTTAATTTTCCTGCGGCATTGTTTCTGTTGCCGCCGCTGTTTTGGGGCTACATTGATGGAGGTGACAAGGCGGATTAGGCAGTGGTCTGTCCAGCAGTCATCAGCTCCTGTCATGGCGCGGGTGATGCGGATGTCCTTGCGGTCCCTCGCTCGGATGATGAAGTAGTCCAGCAGATGCCAGTGCTTGGAACGAGGGTGCTGTCATGAAGCCTTGTACTTGTCTCTCTGACGGAACAAGGTATTGATTATGACGAGGCCATGTTCTAAGTATTTCAACAGGAGGAGGGTACCGTTGGAGTTGGCTTGCCCTACCCCCGCTCTGCCGATCACACCTCTCCAGAGGTCTGTGTCCTTTCCAACTCTGGTGTTGTAGTCACCAAGGAGGATCAACTTGTCACCCGTTGGGACTCAGGACAGGGATTGTTCGAGGCTGGAGTAGAATTCCTCTTTGGTCTTGTCTGTGGCTTCCAGTGTTGGGGCGTATGCACTGATGACCGTAGCGCACTGGTTTCAGGCTCGGGTGAGTTGAAGAGTCATGAGGCACTCATTTATACCGCTAGGGGAGTGTCTGAGACGCCTGACCTGTTCATTTTTTATGGCGAAGCCTACCCTTGGTTTCCCTACCACAGACAGCTTGATTGACAGGCTGGAGGTCTATCAGGCAAGGAAGCCTGCAACACAAGACCGCAGCCGAGGAGAGCAGGTAGGTCTAGTTTCGGGGGGTTCCCGATCGCGGTGCGGTGTCTTGTCGTGGAGGGGGGTGGGGGACTCCCGGTCGTGGGGGGAGGGGGGTTCCAATTGCTGGGGTCGGTGGGGGGGGGAGGTTCCGATCATGGGGGAGGGTTACCAATTGCAGTTGTGGGGTCCGATGGAGGTCAATTGGTCCGATGGTTGTCAGAGAGAGCAGATGGTGATTGGCACTTACCTCATAGATTCAGCCCTTCTCGCCTCCTTTCACCTGCTGGGCTTCCTGAGGCCTGGGAAACCTGGCCGATATGTGTTAAAATGACCGTTAAAATGAAGACAGGCAGCCTCATTATAATATTTGAATGACCAACCCACCTCCCGCGAGTGGATTGGTCACCCTTGCCTCGTCCTGCCTCTGTTAAAACCGGAAGTGGGCGGGTTCAAGGCGGTTTGGGTTCCTGTTTCAGATTTTTTGAAATTTAACCTCTGGCCCAACCCCAACCTACCTGTTTTTGGGAGTTAAGATTCAGCCCCATGTTACTGCACAACAGCAAAATTAATTGGGATTTAATGGGCTCAGCAGACAAAGGCAGCCTGGCTGCAAATAGCTGATGAGGTCACTGCAAGGTGTCTGTTCAGTCACACCTGGGTCCGATGTAGGAAGAGGTGTTCAATGATCTCCTGCGTTCTGGAAAAGTGAGTTAAAAGCACACTTACCTTAATTCTGCTGTGCCTGTCATCACATCCCCATCACTCTGCATTGCCAAACCTACTCCTACACATCCTAACACACCCCAACATCCCTTGCACCATCCCCCATCCCTCTCTCCCTATGTACAGATTCACTTCCCCATCTTACGATGCACCCCTCACACCCACCCTCAATGTTATGCAATGACAACAACTAACAACTCAAAAGGAGGGAACTTCGTAATGGGAACCCACTCCATCACAGTCTCCCTCTAAACATCTATCCTATCCATTCTTTACACTCATTCTATCACTCTTACTGAAACTCCATTTCTTTCCCTCATTGCAGGAAAAGAGAGCTCACAATAAGAGAGAGAGGGAGAGAGCAGGAGGAGGACCACCATCGTTCTCAAAGCTCAGCCACGCTGAGGAGGCCACTCTCGACATTGCAGGAACAATTGAACAGCTTGAAGTGGGGGACGGGGGGACGAGCTCAGTAGAACAACCTGGTGACAGAATAATTCTCCATCCATCTTATTTGGCATTCATGAGTGACTCATATGGGATCTAAAGTCAATAGAAATTGAATGCTCATCATATGCACAATGGGATGTGTCTGCAATCTACATATCTCATGTCTAAATTATGGCTTTACTCTCACACAGGACCATCAAGAGCCCCCTCCCTACTTTCCAGGATGAAGAGCAGGAGGATCCTCAGGGGATGCTGCAGCCTCTGAGGGAGCAGTGTCAGCAGAAATGAGCACACCCTGCACCAGCACAGAGATGCACATCTCGGTGGGTCGTATGCGACATAGAGTAGTGTTGTCATCTGGTGTATCACAACTCAAGAGTGAGCAAGAGCAGATGGCGAAGGCAGGGACAGCAGTGGAAAGTCCTAATCGGAGGGCGCAGGACGCTCCTAGCTCTGCTCAGCTGCATGTAGACGCTGAGCCTCAGGGGCCATCCAGAAAGAGAGCGGTGCTGGAGCTTCAGGAATAAGTTCAGGAGTCTGTGACAGGGTTTGCAACCATGGTGACTGGAAGTGTGCAGAGAATGGAGGAGTACATCTCAAATATGAGCAACACCACGGCGCACACAATGACAAATATAGGTCCCGCCATGGAAAGGATGGCAACCTCCATGGAGGACATAAATCGCCAGACTCAGAACAACATGGTAACACTTCGAAATAGATGGTCAGCTATGGAGGATAGATGGGCATCTAGCGCGGAGAGGAACCAAAGGTTTGTAGTGTATGTAACGTTCCACCTTTAAGAGAACTATTTTAAGGGTTGCACTACTTTATCTTGGCTGCTGTATACTGTAATACCGGTGGTGACCACACCGGTATATAAGTGCTGTGTAATGATTTATTGGGCAGTTCCGCCCTGACCTTCGACTAGTAAAGACCTGTTAAAATTTACTCTTCTGGTCTGTGTAGTAATTCTCAATACAACACACAGACTTAACAGTGGCGACGAGTACGATCTTACCCTGCGGCAGAGATACATCCAAGGCAGTTTAACGGGCGTCGAGAGGAGGCATCCGCCCTCATCATTCTGCTGAGAGAAGACTCGGGTCTGCAGAGCAAAGGAAGAATTCTGACATGCAGCCTTCCATCAGCAACAGGCAGTGATCATCCCTTCTATCACGGTGGTGGGTAAGCCGATCAGCGACGAGCAGCAAGTCGGCCACGTTGGCTGTGAAATAGGGGAGGGAAGATCGGAGGATATAAGGGCAGAGAACTCGACCACGGCCGGGGAAAAGAGCCGGACAGAAGTCGGGGCCAGAGGCGCTGAGACTGGGGCAGCGTAAGGCATGGAAGCCGCGGTGAATGCAAATGCAGCCGGTGTGAGAGACTGGGCTGCAAGCGGGCTGGAAGACGCAACAGCATCGAGAGCAAGCTCGACCGCGACCGGTAAAAAAGACCGGGCAGCTACCGAGGCCGCGAGGCGCAGCGACCGGGACAGCGGAAGGTGCGGGAGAAAATTTAAAAAAAACGCGGAGAGCTCAGCCGCAGCCGGGGGGGAAAGGACCGGACTGCAATAGGGGCTGGGAGGCACGATTCGAGAACCGCTGGGGAGGGCGAATGCAGCAATACGGCAATCGCCATTACAGCCAGCGGGGGAGAAAGGCAAGCGCGGGAAACCGCCATTTTGAAAAAAAAAGTTAAAGAAAAATTTATTTTTGTTTTCTCAAGAAGATCGCGAGGATGCCTAAGCGTGGTAACATTAACGATTTCGATCCCGATGCTGAAGATTGGGCCACATATGTAGAACGCATAGAGATATATTGTAAGGCAAATAAAATATCAAATGAAGATAAAGCACTAACCTTACTAAACTCAATGGGTGCAAAGACATACGGGCTGTTGAAGCATCTTCTATCACCAGCTAAACCGATGGATCAGACTTTCGCTAATATTGTTGCTGTCCTGAAGGACCATTTGAACCCCACACCGCTGATGTTAGCGGAACGATTTAAATTTTATGCGAGAACGCAACTGAAAGAGGAAAGCAACGCGGAGTACTTAATTGAACTGCGTAAGCTAGCGAAACATTGTCAGTTTGGGGAAAGTCTGACAGAGGCACTGAGAGACAAATTCGTGTGTGGATTGTCGAAAGAAGGAACACAAAAGCGGCTGCTTGAAGAGAATGATCTTACACTTGATAAGGCTGTCTCTATTGCAGCATCGCACGAAGCCGCAGCGAGAGGCACTGCGGAAATGCAGCTGAAGGCAACGGTACTCAGCGTAGATCAAATGGCTTTGGGTACAACGAAATGTTATCGTTGTGGAAAGACAACACACGATCAGAACCAATGCTGGTTTAAAAACCAGGAATGTAGAAAATGTGGCAAGCTTAGTCACATAGCTAAAGTATGCCGGTCAGGAAAGAAGACCAGCAACAAAAAGTCACCGCAGGGAAAGTGCAGAAAGGTACATAAGGTGGCTGAGAAGAGTTCAGATGGACAGAATTCGGATTCAGACTCCAACAGCCAAGAACTGGGTAGTCTGAGAATTCACAATGTGAGTAAGGAAGCTGACCGACAAACTATCTGGGCCACACTGCAGATAGCAGGAGTCCACGTGAAGATGGGGTTGGACACCGGATCGGCGTTGACGGTCATAAATAAGCAAGATTACAAAAAGTTATTCACACATATTCCCCTACGGGATACGGAGATAGTATTGCAGACATACACGGGGCAAAAAGTATACCCCATCGGAAAGATAAAAGTCAAGGTGATACACAAGGGCAAAGAACACCAAGGAATGGACATATATGTACTACCCGAGGGAGGTCCACCACTTCTGGGACGGGAGTGGATCAGGAAAATAAATATGGACTGGCACTCCCTAAAAGCAACAACGGTAGATTCCGGAAAGAAAGATGTCAAACCTGAACGATTGTCCAGAATATTGGATGAGGCTAAAGAGGTGCTCCAACAGGGACTGGGAACACTGAGAGGAATTAAGGCAAAAATCAAGATTGCAGAACATGCAAACACCAAAATTTTTCAAAGCCAGTCCGGTACCTTATGCGATACGACCTGCTGTGGAAGCTGAACTGGAAGGGCTTGAACATTCAGGAGTACTGTCCAAGGCGGACTGGAGTGAGTGGGCCACGCCCATTGTTCCCGTCATGAAGCGTTCATCGAGTAACAAGCCAGGGGAACCGGGGAAGGTCCGCATCTGTGGAGACTTCAAGATCACAGTTAATCCGGTGCTTCACACGGTGCAATATCCGCTTCCGCGGATTGAGGATATCTTTGCTTCATTGTCCGGCGGGAAACACTTCACCAAGATAGACCTGGCGCAAGCGTGCTTACAGATGGAAGTTGAGGAAGAGTCGCGCCAGTACCTCACAATCAACATGCACAGAGCCTTGTATCGATATAATAGACTGGTTTTTGGAGTGGCTTCGGCTCCAGCAATTTGGCAGAGGGCCATGGAGCAGGTATTACAGGGAATTCCAAGCACTCAATGTTACTTGGACGATATCCTGATTACAGGAGAGGACGATGAGGAACACCTCGCAAATTTGAAACTGGTGCTCACCAGGTTGAAGGAATATGGCCTTCGAGTTAATCGCCAGAAATGTGAGTTCTTTCAGAAACGGATCTCGTACTGTGGTCATGTCATTGACCAGGAGGGGCTGCACAAGTCACCTGACAAGATCGAAGCTGTTGTGAAGGCTCCCGCTCCGGAAAATGTATCCCAGTTGAGGTCGTTCCTAGGGTTGATTAACTATTACCATAAGTTTCTGCCAAATCTATCCACGGTGCTGCACCCGCTGAATGCTCTGTTGCAGAAAGAAGTACCATGGAAGTGGAGCGAGGACAGTAAGAAGGCCTTTCGCAAAAGCAAGGCATTGATCACCTCAGAGGAAGTGTTGGCTCACTTCAACCCAACGCTACCTATTCGTCTAGCTTGCGATGCTTCCCCTTATGGTATTGGAGCAGTACTCTCACACAAGTTGCCAAATGGCTCGGAAAGGCCAGTCGCATTTGCATCCAGATCATTGACCTCCGCTGAGTGCAACTATGCTCAGATAGATAGGGAGGCTCTCAGCCTTGTGTGGGGGGTAAAGAAGTTCAATCATTACCTGCAGGGCAAGAAGTTTACACTGCTGACAGACCACCAGCCGTTGGTATCCATATTCAACCCTAAAAAGGGCATTTCCATTATGACAGCGCAAAGGCTACAGAGGTGGTCCCTTTTCCTAGGGGCACACCAATATGACATAGAATACAAAGGATCAAAACAGCATGGGAATGCTGACGGTCTATCGCGCCTACCGTTGCCAACGGTAGAAGAGGCGCCTACAGTGGACCCAGTGGAGATGTTCCACTCAACCATAGTGGAATGTCTACCAGTAACAAATTCTACCATTGAAAAGGAAACGAGAAATGACCCGACTCTCTCACGAGTCTACGATTTAACGGTGAAGGGATGGCCAGCACATGGCGAGCCACTGTTGCCAGCATTCTCGCAAAGAAGAGAACAGCTGTCAGTGTGCCGAGGAACCTTGATGTGTGGATCCAGAGTGGTGATTCCACCCAAACATCAGCATAAAGTGCTAAAGGAGCTTCACGATGGGCATCTGGGTGGAGTGAAAATGAAGAACTTAGCCAGAGCGTTTTTGTGGTGGCCAGGTATCGATGGAGACATCGAAGAAATGACCAAGAGCTGTCTAGGATGCCAGAAGGTCCAAAACGCCCCACCACAAGCCCCTCTACATCCATGGGAGTGGCCCTCATCTCCATGGCAAAGGGTACATATCGACTTTGCTGGTCCATTTATGGACTCAATGTTCTTAATCGCGGTGGATGCACACTCCAAGTGGCCGGAGGTAATAAAGATGTCCTCCACCACCACGGAAAAAACCATCACAGTATTAAGGACCATATTTGCCAGGAATGGGCTGCCGGAACAGATCTGTTCTGATAATGGACCGCAATTTGTTTCCGAAGAATTCAGGAAGTTCTTAAAAATCAATGGGGTTAAACACTACACGTCCGCCCCATACCATCCCGCCACCAATGGATTAGCTGAAAGGTTTGTCCAGACCTTCAAGAAGGCCATAAAGGCCATGGGTAATGAAGACATAAATCTACAACATAAGGTAGATAACTTCTTGTTGGCGTACAGGAATGCAACACATGCGGTCACAAACCAAACTCCCGCCATGATGTTTTTCAATAGAAGACTAAGATGCCGGCTGGATTTGATCAAGCCAAACATCAGAAGGGACGTAGAGAACCGGCAATTTCAAGGCATGAATGAAAGGCCAACTAGAACCTTCCAGATAGGTCAACAAGTTTTGGCCCGGGACTACCGTACCGAGAAATGGCAGCCTGGAACTATTTGCAAACGACTAGGACCGCTGATGTATACCGTGGACATTGGTGAAAGCATAATAAGGCGCCATGTTGACCAGATCATAGAGTCATCCGAAAAGGGCCAACCTACTCCACAACTCTGTACGCCTAATGATGAAGCAGAGATACCCATAGTATCTACCTCCGATCCGGTAATACTGGAATCAGGTGAACCTGACACTGGCATTCAAGCCGAATCGACCTTGCCAAAAGAACCTACTACACCACCGAAAACTACTACACCACCGAGGCGTTATCCGGACCGAGTCAGGAAGCCTCCAGAGAGACTGAATCTGTGAACTGTTTTTACATGAAGTTGTGTATATATGTTATGATGTTATGTTTAATGGGAATATATACTGTTAACCTAAAAAGGGAGGATTGTAGTGTATGTAACGTTCCACCTTTAAGAGAACTATTTTAAGGGTTGCACTACTTTATCTTGGCTGCTGTATACTGTAATACCGGTGGTGACCACACCGGTATATAAGTGCTGTGTAATGATTTATTGGGCAGTTCCGCCCTGACCTTCGACTAGTAAAGACCTGTTAAATTTTACTCTTGTGGTCTGTGTAGTAATTCTCAATATAACACACAGACTTAACAAGGTTCATGGACGTCCTTGTTATGAGAAATGTCAGTACAGACATGGGTCCTCATGGCCCCACTGATGTGCAGCAAGGTGCTCTCCAGTAACTTGCTAGCAGAGAAATCCTGGTGGCCCATGAGAGGGATGATGGTGGAAGGGGACATGCAAGTGGGGGCTCCTCTCCAAGCACTCAACTGTCATTCCCTTGCCAACCCCTCGGTCAGAGCCTCAGATGCCTCCCTGAAAAGTGATGGCCATGTCTGCCCCTGTGTAGCCGCAGGAGGAGCAGACTTTGGCGTGGCCCTCACAGGCTCCAAAACCCAGAGGATGACCGCCAAAGGTGTCTAAGCTGGCGCAGCAGGAAAGTGAGCAGGCTGCCTCTACATCTGCTGAAGCCACAGGGGTAGCACCACGTAGAAGCACATGTAAGAGAAAGCTGCCACATAAATAGTCACAAGAATACTCACTTGAGTATTCTACGAGAAATCAATGTAAAGTTTCTGTTCTTTTATTCTGTTGTAATAAATTAATTTTTTCTGAATGTTTGAATTCATTGCCATATGTGTGCTCACAATTTGAAGTGGCACAGTGAAGGATAAGGGTACCTTTTATGTCCAGCAATGGTGGTGACAGTGCAAGGAATGCACACATTATTGTAGAGATGCTCTATGGTGTTGAAGTGTGGTCATGGCAACCTTCATGTGCATGTGGCAGCTACATGTCTGTGCTGCATAAATGTAAGTGAATCTGGCATTGATTTTGTTGTGTCCGTCAGTAGTAAGACACAAGACTGCAGGAGAACGGTACAACAGGTGTTTACTCAACGTGGCTCACTCTGGAACTGAACTGTACAGATTACTACTCAGTGCTATATACAGGTGTGGTTACTGCCGGTACTGCAGTATACATGAACTGTAAAAAGTAGTTCCCCCCTTAAAGGTATATACATTACAATTCCTCCCCTTTTAGATTAACAGTACCATAACACTCATTTAACAATTAAATATCAAACTAATTACAATTAACACTTTTAACATACAACGTTAGCTGAAAATAGTCCATTTATATACTCAGTCTTTGGGGAGGCTTCCTGGTCCTTTCTGGATAGCGCCTTTCCCAAGTGTCTCGCTCTTGGTGCGGAGGCGATTCTGGCCCCCTGTCGTCAGTTGGGTCATCAGCTTCCGATGCTACTGTTTCTGGGGTAGATGCGACCTGTGTGGTAAACCACTGTTATACCTGTCTGTATGTGTATGTGTATTCCACTAGGTACAGGTCTGGACATGCCTCGGCTGACTCCTCCCACTATTCCAGGTATATAAGTGACTACCTCCCTGTCCCTTAGTATTCTGGACGGGTCGACCACTCGAGACTAGACCTTCATTCTTTAGTTAATAAAAGCCTGGTTGTTACTCGCTTAACCTCAGTCTTTTGAGTAATTGATGGCGCATCAATTTTATTAACTAAATTTTTATAATGGAGAAGATCCTCACACCAGCATGCCTGGACCTGGACAGTCGGGAAGCGGACACTTCCACCAAGTTTGCTCACTGGCTCATGTGCTTCGAGGCATTCCTGACTGCCTCCACTGCGGTCGTAACGGATGCGAACAAACTGTCTATCCTGATCTCCAAGGTGAACCACCGAGTGTACTCAGCCATCCGGGACGCGACCTCGTACACAGCCGCCCTCCAGCTCCTCAAGACCCAGTACACGCGCCCTGTGAATGAAGTTTACGCCAGGCACCTCCTGGGGAGTCGCAAGCAACAACCTGGGGAATCGACTGAGGAATACCTCCAAGCACTGTCCGTGCTTGGCCGGGCCTGTGGGTGTAAGGCGGTAACGCCCACTAAGTACACGGAGGAACTGATCCGGGATGCCTTCGTAGCGGGCCACAGGTCCAACTACACCCGACAGCGACTGCTGGAGCAGAGTGACCTCACCCTCGACAAAGCCTCCGAAATCGCACTAACGCTGGACGCAGCCTACCGGGGCATGGATGCCTACTCCTCTGCACCGTGGACGCCGCGGGGAACGACAACCTGGGACACGGTAGGACAGCTCCATAGCACCGTGCCACCCCAGCCACAGCCCAACAATGGCCCAACCACCGCAGCAGTGTCCCAAAGCCAGACAGCAGTATCCCAAGGCCAGAAATGCTACTTCTGTGGCCAGGCCAAACACCCCAGAGCGCGCTGCCCGGCGAAGAATGCGACCTGCTCGGGCTGCGGGAAAAAGGAACACTACGCTAGCGTCTGCAAGGCCAAAGCCACCTCGAACGCCAGCAGCACCGTGTGTGGGCCATGCGAGCCGCCATCTTGGGCCCCCAACAGCGCCGTGTGTGGGCCGTGCTGGCCACCATCTTGGGCCTCCCCAGCCATGTGCGAACCACCACAGCAGCAGCCATCTTGGACGACTCCAGCCACATGGGAATCATGGACGCCGCCATCTTGGACACCAGCTGGGACGCAGCAGGCCGCCAACCCCCCCCCCATCTGATACCCGCAGCGACACACCGACGCCTACGCTGGCCTCTGTTACGCTGGACCAAACGAGACCGCACCAACTAGCTCGGTCCAAAATGGACGTTAAGGTAAACGGCCATGCAATAAACTGCCTTTTTGACTCCGGGAGCACAGAGAGCTTCATCCACCCCGACACGGTGTGGCGTTGCTCTCTCCCAGTCCTGCCTGCGCACCAGCGGATTTCTATGGCCGCCGAGTCCCAGTCAGCGGACATTGGCGGCTACTGCATGGTGACACTAGTAGTAGATGGGACTGTGTTCAAAAATTTTTAACTCCTGGTCCTGCCCCAACTTTGCGCTGCCGTTCTACTGGGGTTGGATTTCCAGTGCCACCTCAAAAGCGTTACGATGGCGTACGGTGGCCCCCTCCCCCCACTCACAGTCCGCAGCCAGCAGCCTCCAAATTGCCCGCCGCGCACCAGATGCAACCTCTCCACACTCAGAGTCCCAGCCCCCCCCCACTGTTTGCTAACCTCACCCCCGACTGTAAGCCCATCGTCACAAAGAGCAGGCGATACAGTGCCGGGGACAGGGTTTTCATCAAAACCGAAGTGGAGCGGCTCCTGAAGGAGGGGATTATTGAGGGCAGCTCCAGCCCCTGGTGAGCCCAGCTTGTGGTCGTTAAGACCGGCGAGAAACAACGCCTGGTCATCGGCTACAGCCAAACAATAAACCGCTACACCCTGCTGGACGCCTACCCACTCCCCCGCATAGCTGACATGGTCAACCAGATCGCGCAGTACCGCGTCTTTTCGACCATTGACCTGAAATCAGCGTACCACCAGCTCCCCATCCGCCCCGAAGACCGCCAGTATACTGCTTTTGAGGCAAACGGCCGCCTCTATCACTTCCTTAGGGTTCCCTTTGGCGTTACCAACAGGGTCTCCGTCTTCCAAAGGGAGATGGACCGGATGGTCGATCAAAACGCGCTGCAGGCCACTATCCCTTACCTAGACAATGTGACCATCTGTGGCCATGACTTGCAGGACCATGACGCAAACCTCGAGAAATTCCTCCGCACCGCCCAACTCCTGAACCTGGCATTTAACAAGGAGAAGTGCATATTCCGCACAGACCGCCTCGCCATCCTTGGCTGCATTGTGGAACACGGGGTCATCGGTCCTGACCCGGACCGGATGCGTCCTCTTATGGAACTCCCACTGCCCCACTGCCTAAAAGCTCTGAAGAGGTGCCTAGGGTTTTTTTCCTACTACGCCCAGTGGGTCCCCTACTATGCAGACAAAGCCCGTCCGCTGATCAAATCCACCTCTTTTCCCCTGATGGCAGAGGCCCGCTCGGCCTTCCACCGTATCAAGGAGGACATTGCCAAAGCCACCATGCACGCAGTGGACGAATCCATCCCCTTCCAGGTGGAAAGCGATGCGTCCGACTTCGCTCTGGCCGCCACCCTTAATCAGGCGGGGAGACCTGTGGCATTCTTCTCACGAACCCTCCAGGGCCCGGAGACCAGACACTCCGCGGTCGAGAAGGAGGCCCAGGCTATTGTGGAAGCTGTGCGTCATTGGAGGCACTACCTGGCCGGAAAACGATTTACCCTGCTCACTGACCAGCGTTCAGTTGCTTTTATGTTCAACAACAAGCAGAGGGGCAAAATCAAAAATGACAAGATCTTGAGGTGGAGAATCGAACTTTCCACCTACAATTACGAGATCTTGTACCGGCCTGGGAAGCTCAATGAACCCCCAGATGCCCTATCGCGTGGCACCTGCGCCAGTGCGCAGATCGATAGGCTGAGGGCCCTCCACAATGACCTCTGCCACCCGGGGGTCACCAGGTTCTTCCACTTCATCAAGGCCCGCAACCTGCATTACTCCATTGAGGAGGTCAGGACCATGACCAAGAACTGCCAAGTCTGCGCTGAGTGCAAACCGCACTTTTATAGACCAGACAGAGCTCACCTGATAAAAGCCACTCGCCCTTTCGAATGCCTGAGCGTCGATTTTAAAGGGCCTCTCCCCTCCTCCGACCGCAATGTGTAGTTCCTCAACATCATTGACGAGTGCTCCCGTTTCCCGTTCGCTATCCCCTGCCCGGACATGACCAGTGCCACGGTCATTAAATGTCTGAACAGCCTCTTCACCCTGTTCGGTTTCCCCAGCTATATCCATAGCGACCGGGGCTCATCGTTTATGAGCGACGAACTCCGCCAGTACCTGCTCGCTAGGGGTATAGCCACAAGCAGGACCACCAGTTACAACCCCCGGGGGAACGGACAGGTGGAAAGAGAGAATGCAACAGTTTGGAAGGCCGCCCTACTAGCCTTAAAATCTAGGGGCCTTCCGACCTCCCGCTGGCAGGAGGTGCTCCCCGATGCGCTCCACTCAATTTGGTCACTGCTCTGCACTGCCACCAATGCCACCCCTCACGAGAAAATGTTTGTCTTCCCAAGGAAGTCCACATCGGGGACAGCGTTACCGCCATGGCTGACGTCCCCAGGGCCGGTACTACTGAGAAAACACGTGAGGACCAATAAAACGGACCCCCTGGTCGAGAGGGTCGACCTCCTCCACGCCAACCCCCAGTACGCTTACATTGCGTACCCGGACGGGCGGGAGGACACAGTCTCCATACGAGACCTCGCACCCTCGGGGACCGCTGTAACCCACTACCCATTACCACCCCCCCCACGACACCCTCGGGGACCGCTGTAACCCACTACCCATTACCCCCTGCCCCCACGACCCGATATCCAACCCCAGCAGCCGGCTCGCCTTGGACCGTCACCCACGAGGACTACACTCCAGTGCCCCAGCCTACACGGGACGCGACGCCGGAAGCTCCACCACCCCTGCTGTCGCCACGTCGATCACAGCGGCAGACAAGACCTCCGGAGAGACTCCAATACACAAACTTTTAAATACACTTCACCCCGCCGGACTCATTTTTAAACAAGGGGTGAATGTGGTAAACCACTGTTATACCTGTCTGTATGTGTATGTGTATTCCACTAGGTACAGGTCTGGACATGCCTCGGCTGACTCCTCCCACTATTCCAGGTATATAAGTGACTACCTCCCAGTCCCTTAGTATTCTGGACGGGTCGACCACTCGAGACTAGACCTTCATTCTTTAGTTAATAAAAGCCTGGTTGTTACTCGCTTAACCTCAGTCTTTTGACCTGCACATCGGGTTCCTCACCAGGTACGTATGGGCGAGGCATGGGGTTGACTTGTTCCTGTGACTCTAGGATCTGGTCAGCATGGCGTCTCACGATGTTCTCCCCAACGTCCACTGTGTACATTAGTGGGCCCTGCCGTGTGCATATCGTTCCTGGCTGCCATTTTTCTGTTCGATAGTCGCGGGCCAAGACTGGCTGCCCTACATTGAAGCTCCTTGTTGGCTTCTCATGGATGTGCTGGAATTGTTTACTCTCAACATCTCTTCGTACATTTGGTCTGAGCAAATCCAGGCGAGATCTTAACCTTCGGTTAAAGAACATCATGGCCGGGGCGTGGTTGGTGACTGCATGTGTCGTATTCCGGTAGGTGAACAGGAAATTGTCCACCTTATGCTGCAGCAGAATGTTGTCATTGTACATAGCCTTTATTGCCTTCTTAAAGGTTTGTATGAACTTCTCAGCCAATCCATTTGTGGCTGGATGATACGGGGCGGATGTGTAATGCCTTACCCCATTCTTCTTCAGAAACCTCCGGAACTCTTCGGACACAAACTGTGGTCCGTTATCGGAGCAAATCTGTTCTGGCAAGCCATTCCTGGCAAAAATGGTCCGTAGGACTGCAGTAGTTTTCTCCGTGGTGGTGGAGGACATTTTGATGACCTCAGGCCATTTCGAGTGCGCATCCACGGCTATTAAAAACATTGAGTCCATGAATGGACCAGCAAAATGCACCCGTTGCCATGGAGATGAGGGCCACTCCCATGGGTGTAGAGGGGCATGTGGTGGTGCATTTAGGACTTTCTGGCATCCTGAGCAGCTCTTGGTCAGGTCCTCGATTTGTTTATCGATTCCCGGCCACCACACATAAGCCCTGGCAAGGCTTTTCATTTTTACCCCTCCCAGATGACCCTCATGAAGCTCATTGAGCACTCTATCCCTTAACTTGGGTGGAATTACCACTCGGGATCCACACATCAAGGTCCCCCGGCACACTGACAGCTGTTCTCTTCTTGTCGAGAATGCCGGCAACAGTGAGTCGCCATGTGCTGGCCATCCCTTCACCGTCAAATCATACACCCGAGACAGTGTCGGGTCATTTCGGGTCTCCTGTTCTATACGAGCGTTGGTTACCGGTAGGTATTCAACTATAGTCGAATGAAATATTTCGACAGGATCCACTGCTGGTGCTTCCTCCGCAGTAGGCAGTGGCAGGCGTGATAGCCCATCAGCATTTCCATGCTGTTTTGTGCCCTTATATACAATCTCATAGTGGTGCGCCCCTAGAAAGTGTGACCATCTTTGTAGTCGTTTCGCAGTCATTACCGGAACGCCCTTCTTCGGATTAATAATGGAGACAAGAGGCTGGTGGTCAGTCAGCAAGTTGAATTTCTGCCCGTGCAGATAGTGATTGAACTTTTTCACTCCCCACACTAGGCTGAGGGCCTCCCTGTCAATCTGGGCATAGTTACGCTCGGCTAAGGTTAGTGATCGTGACGCAAAGGCTATTGGCCTCTCTGAGCCGTCCGAGAATTTGTGCGACAGCACCGCTCCAATGCCGTAGGGTGACGCATCACACGCCAACCGAATTGGTAGTGCTGGGTTGAAATGGGCCAATACCTCTTTCGATGTGATTAGTGTTTTGCTCTTCTGGAAAGCTCATTTACATTCGTCACTCCACTTCCATGGCACCCCAGTTTGCAGTAGGGTGTTCAGTGGGTGTAGTACTGTAGACAAATTTGGCAAGAACTTATGGTAGTAGTTTACCAGCCCGAGGAACGACCTCAGTTATGACACGTTTTCCGGTGCTGGAGCCTTGACTACTGCCTCAATCTTTTCTGGGGACTTACGTAACCCCTCTTTATCGATAACGTGGCCACAATACGAGATCTGTTTTTTAAAAAACTCGCATTTGGGGTGGTTAGCTCGGAGCCCATATTCCTTCAATCTAGTAAGCACCTGCTCCAGGTTGGCGAGGTGATCACTGTCATTTTCGCCCGTGACCAGGATGTCGTCCAAATAACACTGGGTCCCTGGGATCCCTTGCAGGACTTGTTCCATTGCCCTTTGCCAAATAGCCGGAGCTGATGCTACCCCAAATACCAGCCGGTTGTATTGGTAGAGACCTTTATGGGTGTTGATTGTGAGGTATTTTTTTGATGCTTCTTCTACCTCCATTTGCAGATACGCCTGGGCCAGATCAATCTTAGTGAAGCGTTTCCCTCCAGATAGTGAGGCGAAAATATCTTCAATCCGCAGAAGTGGATATTGTACGGTGTGAAGGACTGGGTTCACTGTTACCTTAAAGTCCCCACAGATGCGAACCTTCCTTGGTTCCCCAGGCATGCTGCTCAACGACTTTTTCATCACAGGGACGATGGGTGTAGCCCACTCGCTCCAGTCTACCTTGGACAGTACTCCTGAACGTTCCAAACTCTCCAGCTCTGCTTCGACGGCTGGGCGGATCGCATAAGTTACCGGTCTGGCCTTAAAAAATTTTGGGCTTGCGTTTTCTTCGATTTTAATTGTTGCTGTCATGCCTTTTAGTGTTCCGAGTCCTTGCTGGAATATTTCTTGTGCGTCGGTTACGATCTTTGACAGTCGCCCAGGTGTGACGTCATTGTCCTTTTTGGCAGCCACAGTGAGTGCTTGTATGGAATGCCAATCCAGCTCTATTTTCCGGGTCCATTCACGTCCCAGTACTGGTGGTCCTCCATCTTGCAATACATACAGGTCTAGTTTTGGTGTTTCCTTACCGTTATGTATAACGGTCACCCATATTTTTCCTTTGGGGTAGACTTTTTGCCCCGTGTACGTCTTCAAAATAATTTTTGTGTCTTTCAAGGGTACGTGTGAGAATAGCCGCTCGTAGTCCCGTCGGTTTATGACTGTTAGGGCTGATCCTGTGTCCAATTCCATTTTTACCTGGACTCCTGCTATCTTGAGAGTGACCCAAATGGTTCGGTGATCCTCCGTTTTGATCACATTATGTAGTTTCAGACAACTCAACTCCCTGTTTTCGGAGTCGGTATCACTCTTTTGTTCGTCTGAACTATTCTCCGTCACCTTATGTACCTTCTTGTAATTTTCTTTTGGAGATTTCTTATTGCTGGTTTTCTTTCCCGACCTGCAGACTCGTGCTATGTGTCCTACTTTTCCACACTGTCTGCACACTTTGTCTTTGAACCAGCAATCATTGTGGTCGTGTGTTGTTCTGCCGCAGCGATAGCACTTCTCTGTTCTGTATGACATTTTGTTTGTGCCATATTCTTACGGTCTCTGTTGTATCTCTGCAGCGCCCCGTGCTGCTGCTTCATATGATACCGCAATGCTGAAAGCCTTGTCCAGCGTAAAGTCCTTTTCAGATAAAAGCCATTTCTGGGTTCCTTCACTTTGAAGCCCACACACAAACTTGTCCCTTAAGGTATCTGCCAGTCCAGTTCCAAACTGTCAGTGTTTCGATAGTTTGCGCAGTTCTGTTAAATATTCAGCATTGCTTTCATCCTTATGCTGGTTCCGTTTGTGAAACTTGAATCTTTCTGCTATCAGCAACGGTGTGGGGTTTAAATGTTCCTGTAGTATCGTCACTATGTCTCCAAAACTCTTTTCCACTGGCTTCGCTGGGGTTACTAGATTTTGTAATAAGCCATACGTCTTTGCACCCATTAAATTTAACAATACCGGCGCTTTCTTGTCATCTGACACCTCATTTGCCTTGCAGTATACTTCTATTCGTTCGACATATGTAGTCCAATCTTCGACTTCATTGTCAAATGCGGTGATACTGCCACTCTTCGGCATTTTGGGTATGGTTTAAAATGGCTTAAAATGGCATCTCCCGTGCTTTCCTTCCTCCCCCGCTGCTGCCAACACCGCTCTCGGCGGTCCTCGTGGCAATGGCGGTGCCCTGTAGGTTTCGCGCGCTTCTCCTGCGCTGCTGCCAACGCCACTCTCGGCGGTCCTCGTGGCAATGGCGGTGCCCCGCGGGTTTCTGCGCATCTCTCTCCCTCTCCTCGACGCTGCTCGGCCCCTGAACACTGGCTGCGCCCTGTGCGCTCTGCCCTCTCTCTCTCTCCCGTCGACGCTGCTCGGCCCTTTGCTGTGCCGCTCGGTCGGGCTCTAGCCCGCGCTGTCCGGGAAGGGTCTGTGCACTACCTGTTGCCAGCCCGTTTCACTGGACCACCGTGACTGGAAAGCCAAGCCTGGCTCTCAACAGCCTCCCCCGCAATTCTCGAGTCTCTGCTGGATGACTGGGCAGTTGCCCGTGGTCAACGCCTGTGTCTCTGGCCTTGACCTCCAATCTACTGGTCTCCAGGAATGAATCCCTGGGAGGTGATGCAGAGTTGCAGGTAGGATCGAATTTGCCTCGTCGCCAATGTTGTGTCCATCAGTAGTAAGACACAAGACTGCAGGAGAACGGTACAACAGGTGTTTACTCAACATGGCTCACTCTGGAACTGAACTGTACAGCTTACTACTCAGTGTTATATACAGGTATGGTTACTGCCGGTACTGCAGTATACATGAGCTGTAAAAAGTAGTTCCCCCCCTTAAAGGGATATACATTACAGATTTGGCCATCCCTGTCATCACTGACAGCAATGTGCTCGCGTACTGGCTGCAATGGGTCAGCCGCTTCCTCCACATATTCCTCATCTGGGACCTCCTCCTCCTCCTCCTCTGAAGATGCTGTGCGCTCTACGCCTTGTTCCTCTTCCAGCGCTAATCCTCGCTGCAGTGCAATGTTGTGCAGGGCACAGCAGACAGCAATGTTTCTTGAGACCCTGGCTGGTGTGTACTCTAGGGCTCCACCAGATCTGTCCAGGCACCTGGAGCGCTTTTTGAGCAACCCTATTGTTTGCTGTTTGAGACTTCTGGTGGAAATGTGGCTTTTATTGTAATGCTCCACAGGCTTGTATGATGGCCTCCTAAATGATGTCACTAGGCACATCTTCAGGGGATAGCCCTTGTCTCCAAGGAGCCAGACAGAAAGTTTGTTTGGCGGAGTGAAGAGCTGAGGGACAGTGGACTGGCGCAGGATGTAATAGTCATGCAACTGCCAGGGAACTTGGCGCACACATGCATGATGCTCTTCCTATGGTTGCAAACCAGCTGCACGTTAGGGAGTGGAAGCCTTTGCGGTTGACAAATACTGCTGGGCGATGATGGGGTGCCCTGATGACTACATGTGTGCAGTTGAAGCCAGCCAGATTGACAAAGCCTAGCGCCCGCTCGGTAACACTTGCCTCATCAGTGGAAAAGGGGATATAATTGGCTGACTTGCCAAAGAGGGCATCGGTGACCTGTGTGATGCATCTGTGGGTGGCCGACTGGGAGATGCCACTAATGTCTGCTGCAGGTCCCTGGAAGGACCCTGACGCAAAGAAGTTGAGGGCGGTGATGACTTTGACAGCCACTGGTAAGGAGTGTCTGCCCGCTCCTCTGGCTGCAGGTCTTGATCGAGCATTGTGCAAATGTCTGCGACCAACCTCTCATGAAAGTCTTAGCCTTCTTTGGCACTGCTGCTCAGTCATGTTGAGGAAGCTCATCCTCTGCTTGTAAACCCTGTGTTGGGGTATCTCCTGTGGCGCGGTGCAGCCCTGTGCTGATGGCCCCTGCACAGCATCAGGTGGTTGAGGAAAAGGTTGGCGCTGAAGTTCTTGACGCTGCTGGTGTGTCTGGCTCTGCTGGTGCTGCAGCTGATCTTCTTCAGATTGTGAGGATCAGGATGAGAGCGTATAAAGCGTTCCCATTCTGCTATTATATATGGTAGTTGAGGATGAAATGTTAGAAGCATTCAGTCAATGGGGAGAGATGTTATTCCAAAGAGGTGGCAGTGCATATAGAGTTAACACCACACACTTACTGCCTCAGGACAGATCAAATGTGCCTTACAAATCCTGAAATTAGCAACCTCTGATATTTGAAAGTGAACAGATGTGAGAGTTCAGTTTTTATACTGCAGTTGCAGCTGCGAACTATTCAGCTCGTTGGTCCTCCCGACATACTCACCTGACGTGATCTCCGAACGTCGTGAAACCCATTGAAATTGTGCAAAAATAGGAAAAGGCTGTCAAAATAACAGTTAATAAGCACTTAACAAGGAGTTAAGTATCTTAAATCCCTCACCTGTCACTTGGTGTCAGGTCAGTTTGGAAATCGTAGATCCTACACTTTGGAAACTCACACGGAGGCGGGTTCCCAACCCGTCGTCAATCATTTTGAATTTAACAGCCGACCTGCCTCTGAACCCACTCTCTGAGCGCTGGCAAAATCACAGCCAATTAGTCTTTTGTCCCACTTGTGTTTAATGTTTTTGGGCATTCGTGCATTATAATCTTTCCCTACTGAAAGAAGTGATCACTGTACTGACATTGGTTGTAATACATTACTAATTTAAAAGAGGCCGCCTGTTTGTTGTCAGTAGTGGAACTACTTAGAACAGGTGGAACTACGTAAATTGAGGTCTGATTAGTCCAGTTATGCAGCTGATTTAAAAAAGGGCTAGAAACTCGTTGTAGCCAAGGAATGGGCGGTATCAGTAGAAAAGTTGGAGAATTAGCACCAGGCGCAAATGCTTTAGACTGCATGAAAAATTTGTGCTCACTGCTCAATAAAATAATTGGAGTCCTAAATCAAGTCTTAAAACCCAAGCTCCTTGGCATTAGACTTAAAGTGTGGACCAATATCAGGTGCAGTCTAATCGCAATTCATCATTGCCACAGTCTTATTTCATTACTTAAAGGGGAGGTTCTTTGATGCTGCAGCAGCTCATTCTCAGCATTGCTGGCTGTGCAGCTGCCTCAGCAAGCAGATGCAGAACAAGGAGAAGGAGCCGAAGGACTGAACCAGGTGCGCTCATGGCAGGTCCACGCACCAGGGAGAGTGCCTGCAGATTCTCTGATGAAGCATTGGAGGCATTGGTTTTCATTGTGGCGAGACAGAGAGCAGTACTCTACCTTAAAAGTGGCAGGAGGCCTTCACCACAAGTCTTCTGCACCATGTGGAAGGAGGTAGCACAGCTTGTCTCGGGCAGCACTGTGGTCCGCAGGACCCACACCCAGTGCAGCAAGAAATTTAACGACATCACTTGGGTGGTCAGGGTGACTGAATGCTTCAACAAATGTTACATACCACCATCTGTACCACAATCTTCACACACTACCCAAAACATCACACCCCCAGCACTCGCCCACCAACAATCTCTACCTCGCAACACTCACACCAACATCCCATAACCTTGCACACCATGACAGCTATTCAACTATGGCAGGCACAAGTGTCATTAGTTATTCGAATTCATGTGATGTGTGTGATATGTTTATAGATACATTTATTAATGGTGTTTGGAATATTTTGTGGTCACTCTCATTTCAGCTTTGCGCCCAGGAGGACACTCTGATATGCCATGAGACAGGGATTGTATGATGGGGATCTGGTGAGCTACGGGGATCTGGGGTTTCATTCATGTGAATCAGAGTCTGTGAGTCAGTCATGGACAGCCATCCAGAAGGCCAATTGTCTCGCTGCCTCCTCCCTCCCTCCTGTTCCTTTTCCTCCTTATCCTCTTCCTCCTCCTCATCCTCCTCTGCCTCGTCCTCCTCCTGAGGTGGTCCCACAATCCCTGCTGGCAAGAGCTACGCCCTCATGATGGCCAAGTTGTGGAGCATGCAGCAGATCATCACAAAATGGGACACCTGCTCTGGCGAGTACTGGAGGGCTCCTCCCGAGAGGTCAAGGCAGCGGAATCATTGCTTCAATAAGCTGATGGTCTACTCGATGATGTTTCTGGTGGCAGCATGGCTCTCATTATATGAGTGCTGGGCAGGAGTGTTGGGGTTGCGGAGGGGTGTCATGAGCCAGGTGGATAGCCCTTGTCTCCGAGCAGCCACCCACGAGCTTGACGTGGTGGCTGGAAGAGTGCTGGCACACCGGTCTGGCACAGGATGAAGGCATCGTGGCTGCTGCCAGGATAGCGGGCATTGACATTAAGGATTCGCTGTGTGTGGTCGCACACCAACTGCACACTAAGTGAGTGGTAGCCTTTGTGGTTACGGAAGATCTCATGTTTGTTATATGGTGCCCGCAAAGCCATGTGGGTGCAGTCAGTAGCGCTATGCACCATGGGGAATCCTGCTATCCTGGTAAAGCCACATGCATGCTCGTCCTGCTTCTGTCAGGGTTCCGGCTACACGTTCCTCTGTTGGCCGCCAGGGGGCGGTTTTGGATGCCTCAGTACACTGTTGCCATGCCTCTGGACCTCTCTCCTCACGTGTCTTATTAAAGTATTTGGCTCTCCTGTGTCTCATTTGAATAATTGTGCCACGTGACCAATCAGGCCTGTTATTTAAGCTTCCTGTTTCCTGTCCTCTGGGCTCAGTCTTGAGTTCTCATGCCTGCAAGTCACAGCTCTCTGCTCGTCCTGTGTTTGAGGAACCTCCTGGAGAAGCTTCTTTTGGGTTTTGCTCGGTCTTGGGTCTTACCCTGTGTTTTGGTAAACCTTCTGGGAAGCTACTTTTGGGTTTTGCTCGCTCTCGGGTCTCACCCTGTGTTTTGGTAAATCTTCTGAGAAGCTACTTTTGGGTTTTGCTCAGTCTCGGGTCTCACCCTGTGTTTGGAGAGCCTTCTGAAGAAGCACCTTTTGAGTTTTACGCCATCTCAAGCTTCCGGTTGTCTGCCTGCACTTGGGTCCATCTTCGTACCATAACAGCAAGACTGAGCCATCTACATGGACCCAGCGGGCTCTGCTGTGCTTTGGACCGCTGAACTCTCACTTGCTCTTGGGCTCCCACTGTGTTTAGTACCGCTGAACTCTCCCGCTTGCCTGGGCTCCTGCTGTGATAGGGATAGAGTGATCTCCTGGACAAGTTTCGATGGCCTTCTGGGGTCGGAGAGGAATTTCCCAGATTTTTTTCCCCCAGATTGGTCATTGGGTTTTATCTGTTTTTTCGCCTCTCTCGGGAGATCACATGGGTTCGGGTAGGTTTAGGTTTAGTTCTCGAGTCTCCTGGCCCCTGCTGTGTTAAACTCTCTAGCCTCCTGGCCCCTGCTGTGTTAAACTCTCGAGTCTCCTGAGTCCCCCGCTGTGTTTTATTCTCTAGTCTCTTGAGGTCCCAGCTGTGTTTTACTCTCGAGTCTCCTGGGCCTCCGCTGTGTTAAACTCTCGAGTCTCCTGGGCCCTTAAACTCTCAAGTCTCCTGGGCTTCGGCCTTTAAACTCTCGAGTCTCCTGGGCCCTTAAACCCTCAAGTCTCCTGGGCCTCCGCTGTGTTAAACTCTCGAGCCTCTGGCCCCCGCTCCTTCTCCTGGGCCTCCCGCTGTGTTTAACTCTCGAGCCTCTGGCCCCCGCTCCTTCTCCTGGGCCTCCCGCTGTGTTTAACTCTTGAGCCTCTGGCCCCTGCTCCTTCTCCTGGGCCTCCCGCTGTGTTTAACTCTCGAGCCTCTGGCCCCTGCTCCTTCTCCTGGGCCTCCCGCTGTGTTTAACTCTCGAGCCTCTGGCCCCCGCTCCTTCTCCTGGGCCTCCCGCTGTGTTTAACTCTTGAGCCTTTGGCCTCGCTCCTTCTCCTGGGCCTCCCGCTGTGTTTAACTCTTGAGCCTTTGGCCTCGCTCCTTCTCCTGGGCCTCCCGCTGTGTTTAACTCTCGAGCGTCTGGCCTCGCCCTTTCTCCTGGTCCCCCGGCTGTGTTTAATTCTCTAGCCCCCTGGGCCCCGTTATGTTCAGTTCTTGAGTCTCCTGGACCCAGGCTCTCACTGTGGTTCAAAAAAGAAAAACAAAGAGAACAAAGAAACAAAGGCCTGGGCTGCTGCCGTTTTATTTTCTCAGGAACATTCGCTCTCCTGGGCTCCTGCTGCTTTTTGTGAAAAAAAAAAGAAAAAAGAAAGAAAAAAGGAAGAGGCTACTGTGGGTACGTCAGGTGCCGTCCCTTGGGAAGGGGGTACTGTCAGGGTTCCGACTACACGTTCCTCTGTTGGCCGCCAGGGGGCGGTTTTGGTTGCCTCAGTACACTGCTGCCATGCCTCTGGACCTCTCTCCTCACCTGTGTCTTATTAAAGTATTTGGCTCTCCTGTGTCTCAGTTGAATAATTGTGTCACGTGACCAATCAGGCCTGTTATTTAAGCTTCCTGTTTCCTGTCCTCTGGGCTCAGTCTTGAGTTCTCATGCCTGCAAGTCACAGCTCTCTGCTTGTCCTGTGTTTGAGGAACCTCCTGGAGAAGCTTCTTTTGGGTTTTGCTCGGCCTCGGGTCTCACCCTGTGTTTTGGTAAATCTTCTTGGAAGCTACTTTTGGGTTTTGCTTGCTCTCGGGTCTCGCCCTGTGTTTTGGGAAACCTTCTGTAAAAGCTTCTTTTGGGTTTTGCTCAGTCTCGGGTCTCACCCTGTGTTTGGGGAGCCTTCTGAAGAAGCATCTTTTGTGTTTTACGCCATCTCAAGCCTCCGGTTGTCTGCCTGCACTTGGGTCCATCTTCGCACTGTAACAACTTCTCTCTGGTGATCGGGAAACCAACATAGTCCCTTCTCCTAATGTAGAGAGCCTCAGTGACCTCTCGGATGCAGCGATGGATGACAAACTGTGAAATGTTAGCTATGTCTCCTGTTGTAGACTGGAAGGATCTGCTGGTGAAAGAAATTGAGGACCACAGGGACCTTGACTGCCACTGGGAGAGCCATGGTCACCTTGATCTGAGGCTGGAGGTTTGGTTTCAGGAGGTGGCAGAGTTCTGTGACCACATCCTTGGTGAAGCAGAGCCTTCTAATACATTGCTCCTCGCTTAATTGAAGGTAGGAGAATTGCTCTCAGAATACCCTTGGAGGGTAAGGCCTCCTGGTTAGAGCCCTGATGGCCCTCCTTCTCCTTTTGTGCACATGTTCCCATATTTCTCGCAGCCTATGCGCCCTCCACCATAGATCCTGGAGGGTGAGGTCAACTGCCCGTACAGCCCCCATTAATGTAACCAAGTGTAGCAGTTTGAATCTTTGAGGAATCAATGTACTGTAGCTACTTTTTAGTTGCTAGAAGACTCCTGATACAGAAGAACCTTGAAATTACTGAATGACACTTGCAGTGGATGAAACTAACAAAAAACCATTGAAAATGCACTAACCTGACAGCTGCGAGTGGTTACTCATGATCTCTTTAAATAATGTCCCTGGAGCCGGCTTCCTGGTGCTGCACGCCAGCCCTCCCTGTTAGTGTTTACTCAAGGTGGTGAGGTAAGTGGCAAGAATCAATTTTGCAAATTGGGTGGTTAGTGAGCATTCCACACTCATTGATGTCGCAAACTACCTGCCGTTGGCATTCCCGGCGATACCTCTTACCGGCAGCGTTATGGGGGGGGGTGGCTGGATTTGGTGTGTGGCACTGGATTCTCCTCACCCTGGTGATACTGGTCTAGCGGTCCATTAGTGCCATCTACTGGCGCTAACGAGAGGCGCTAAGGGGACAAATTTTTCCCCCTTTATCTTCTGCCAGCTCATTCCTAACTCTAGAAATGCCTCTGCCACTCGGAGGCAAGTGAGTAGAGCTGTGTCATCTAAAAGAAAGACTTGCTTTTATATAAGCTTCTGAACCCCAAATCATCACTATCACAAAGACCGCTGTTGTGTCTGTACCTTTCTACCTAGACACAATAAGAACTCAGAACTCAGAGATTCAAACATGAAATGCTTTATTCAAAAAGAAGGTTCTGGAGAGTACCGAACAAAGAGAACTAAAACGTAACCAAGAGAACAACCCCAACCATTTATCTGCTGTGACAGCGCCACCACAGGTGGGAGGAGAACACACAATACATAACATATTCCTCCCCTCTTAAATGAAAGGTCCACATTATTCCTCAACAGGTAAGTTACTTTCAATGCACTCAACTAACCAAGGGTAGAGGTAGACTGCCTCAAACCCTGACTTTACCCTGGGATTTATTCTGCCCCAGTCTTGTGGATAAGTCACTAAGCCTACAGATCCAAGCGTCTTGGAGGCCGCCGCTCTCTGACAGGATACCGGTGGTCATCGCTGGCTTCCACAGCAGTAGGCATTCACACAGGCCTAGATAGAGAAGGTGCCTGTGTCAGTCGAAAGTCAGGAGTTTGCACAGGTGGAACAGTCTCTTTGACTTTCTGTGTTGGAGAAGAGCACTGTGGCAAAGGATGCTGGTTTGCGGTATCATCCGGAAACAGTTCAGGCCAACCAGCCATTGGAGCCTCTGTGGCTGTCTCTGCTCCTAGCAACAGTTGATCTGTGTGTCTTCTCCAGACGACGTCCTCAGCAGTCTCAACCGTGTAAGACACAGGGCCCGTCTGCACGATCACCGGAGCAGGAACCCATTTTGGTCCAGTGTTGTAGTTTTGAGCTAGGACGTGCTCTCCAGGATGAAACTGTCTCTCCTTGGCTCTTTTCTCTCTCTTTTCAACTTGAGCTTTGTTAAGTCTGTGTGTTCTAGTTGTAATTATTAACACAGACTACAAGATTAAAGTTCAACAGGTCTTTACTGGTTGGAGGTCAGGACTAAAACTAAATACAATATTACTACACAGTGCTTATATACCGGTGGTCACCACCAGTATTACGTATACAGCAGCCAGAGAAAGTAGCACATCTCTTAAGGTGGAACAGGCTTAAGTTCTCTTAAGGTGGAACAGGTTACATACACCACAATCCTCCCTTTTTAGCTTAACAGTCATATCCCCATTTAACACAACATAACATCATATATAACTTCAGGTATAAACAGTTCAAAGGTTCAGTCTCTCAGGAGGCCTTCTGATTCGGTTTGGATAACGCCTTTCAGTGGTCTCTGATTCCTGTTGCTGAGGTGACTCCTCTAGTTGGTCTCCCATGCATTGGGTGTTATCATCATCATCAGGTACATTCCCTGCCGAGGTAGATGCTTCAGGTTCATTAACGTCTTCCACAGTTGTCTCTGTCGCAACCATGGGTTCGACCCTTGCTCTCGATTCTACCAGTTGATCCGCATGACGCCTTATCACATTGTTACCAATATCTACTGTGTACATCAGAGGTCCTTGTCTGGCCTGAATTGTTCCGGACTGCCATTTTTCGTTTCCATAGCCCCTTGCCAACACTGGTTGTCCTACGTCGAAACTTCGAGTGGTCTTGTTATTAATATGCCGGAACTGTTTGTTTTCCACTTCCCTCCGCACATTTGGTTTTAACAAGTCCAACCTGGACCGCAACCTCCTGTTATAAAACATCATGGCAGGACTTTGGTTAGTCACTGCATGAGCGGCGTTTCGATATGCCATTAGGAAATTGTCCACCTTGTGCTGTAGCGGAATCTGATCATCGTTCATGGCCTTTATTGCCTTTTTGAATGTTTGGACAAATCTCTCGGCCAACCCGTTTGTCGCCGGATGATATGGGGCAGAGGTATAATGTTTCACCCCATTCTTCTTTAAGAATTTTTGGAATTCTTCCAACACGAACTGTGGTCTGTTGTCTGAACAGATCTGTTCTGGCAATCCGTTCCTTGCGAATATTGTTCTTAACACCGCAATTGTCTTTTCTGAAGTAGTGGTATTCATCTTGATCACTTCTGGCCATTTGGAATGTGCATCCACCGCAATTAGGAACATGGAGTCCATGAATGGACCAGCAAAGTCAATATGTACGCGTTGCCATGGGGCTGAAGGCCATTCCCATGGGTGTAGTGGTGCGATCGGAGGTGCATTTTGCACTTTTTGGCACCCAGCGCAGCTTTTCGTCAACTCCTCTATCTGTTGGTCAATACCCGGCCACCATACATAAGCCCTAGCAAGACTTTTCATCTTAACTCCCCCCAGATGACCTTCATGCAGTTCTTTTAGAACTCTTTCCCTTAACTTGGGAGGAATAATCACTCTTGTCCCGTACATCAAAGTACCATGGCAGACGGACAGCTGGTCTCGCCTTGCCGAGAATGCCGGTAACAGAGGATCACCACGTGTTGGCCATCCTTTCACTGTCACCTTGTAGACTCTGGACAGTGTCGGGTCGTTCCTGGTTTCTCTTTCAATACTTGCATTGGTGACTGGTAAACACTCGATGATGGTCGAATGAAATAACTCAACAGGGTCAACTTTCGTCGTTTCTTCTTCTTCAGGTAGTGGCAGGCGCGACAGCCCATCAGCATTGCCATGCTGCTTCGTACCTTTGAATTCTATTTGATATTGATGTGCCCCTACGAAAAGGGACCATCTCTGGAGACGCTGTGCTGTCATCACTGAAACACCCTTCTTAGGGTTAAAAATGGATACCAACGGCTGATGGTCTGTCAGAAGTGTGAATTTTTGGCCCTGCAGGTAATGATTAAACTTCTACACTCCCCATACAAGGCTGAGAGCCTCCCTATCGATCTGCGCATAGTTGCGCTCAGCGGAGGTCAATGATCTGGATGCAAACGCGACTGGCCTTTCCGTGCCATTTGGCAACTTGTGTGAGAGTACTGCCCCAATACCATATGGAGAAGCATCACAAGCCAACCGAATAGGCAGTGTCGGGTTGAAGTGAGCCAACACTTCCTCTGAGGTGATCAATTCTTTGCTTTTGTGAAATGCCTTCTTACAGTTTTCGCTCCATTCCCATGGTACCCCCTTCTGTAAAAGAGCGTTTAGCGGGTGCAGTACCGTGGATAGATTTGGTAGAAATTTATGGTAATAGTTAATCAATCCTAGAAACGACCTCAACTGAGAGACATTATCCGGAGCGGGAGCCTTTACAACTGCCTCTATCTTGTCAGGAGACTTATGAAGCCCCTCCCGGTCAATGACATGACCACAGTACGAGATCCGCTTCTGGAAGAACTCACATTTCTGCCGATTAACTCTAAGTCCATACTCTTTCAGTCTGTTGAGCACCAGTTCCAAGTTTGCGAGGTGTTCTTCATCACCATCACCTGTAATCAGAATATCGTCCAGGTAACATTGTGTGCCTGGAATTCCCTGTAATACCTGCTCCATGGCCCTCTGCCAAATTGCTGGAGACAATGCCACTCCAAAAACCAGCCTATTGTACCGGTACAAACCTCGATGCGTGTTGATCGTGAGGTATTGGCGTGACTCTTCTTCAACCTCCATCTGCAAGTACGCCTGCGCCAGGTCTATCTTGGTGAAGTGTTTCCCGCCAGACAACGAAGCAAAAATATCCTCAATCCACGGAAGCGGATATTGCACCGTGTGAAGCACCGGATTAACGGTGATTTTGAAATCTCCACAGATGCGAACCTTCCCTGGTTCTCCTGGCTTGTTGCTCGAAGGACGTTTCATAACGGGAACAATGGGCATAGCCCACTCACTCCAATCTACCTTAGGCAATACACCTGAACGTTCTAGCGCTTCCAGTTCCACTTCTACAGTAGGTCGTATTGCATAGGGTACCGGTCTGGCTTTAAAAATTTTTGGGTGTGCATGTTCATCAATCTTGATGTTTGCCATAATTCCTCTCAGTGTTACCAGTCCCTGCTGGAACACCTCTTTAGCATCATCCAATATTTTGGACAATCGTTTAGGTTTGACATCTGTTTCCCCGGAATCTACCGTTAGTGCCTTCAAGGAGTGCCAGTCCATATTCATTTTCCTAATCCACTCCCGTCCCAGTAGTGGTGGACCTCCTTCAGGTAGCACATATAAGTCCATTACTTGGCTTTCTTCGCCCTTGTGGACCACTTTTACCTCTATCTTTCCGATGGGGTACACTCTTTGCCCCGTGTATGTTTTCAATATAATCTCCGTATCCCATAGGGGAATATGTTGGAATAACCTTTTGTAATCTTTCTTATTCATGACCATCAATGCCGATCCAGTGTCCAATTCCATCTTTACTTGGACTCCTGCTATCTGAAGGGTGACCCAAATTGTCTGGAGATCTGCATCCTTACCAACGTTGTGTACTCTTAAGCTACCCAGTTCATTACTGCTAGCGTCTGAATTTGACTTCTGTTCGGTCGAACTGTTCTTTGTCACCTTGTGTACCTTTATATATTTTCCTTGCGGTGACTTTTTGTTGCTGGTCTTCTTTCCTGACCGGCATACTTTAGCTATGTGGCCAAGCCTGCCACATGTTCTGCATTCTTGGTTTTTAAACCAACACTGGTTCTGATCGTGCGTTGTCTTTCCACAACGATAACATTTTACAGTACTCAAACCCAATTTATTTGTACTGAGTTCCGGTGACCGTAGCTGCATTACTGCCGTGCCTCTCGCTGCGGCTTCGTGTGCTGCTGCCATAGTGACTGCTTTCTCAAGCGTCAGCTCATTCTCCTCGAGCAGTCGCTTTTGTGTATCTTCTTTTAATAAACCACACACAAATTTATCTCGTAGCGCCTCTGTCAGTCTCGTTCCAAACTGACAGTACTTTGCTAGCTTACGCAATTCCATTAAATATTCAGCATTGCTTTCATCCTTCAGCTGCCTTCTGCTGTAAAATTTAAATCGTTCCGCTAGCATCAGCGGCGTGGGGTTTAGATGATTTTTCAGGACAGTAACAATCTCCTCGAACGTCTTATCCGCCGGTTCATCTGGTGATAAAAGGTGTTTCAATTGCCCGTATGTCTTTGCACCCATTAAGTTTAATAATGTTAGTGCTTTCTCTTCATCTGGGATTTTATTTGCTTTACAATCATTTTGTATGCGTTCTACATACATGGCCCAATGTTCGATGTCGCTATCAAAGGTATTAATGTTCCCATGTTTAGGCATCGTTGCAATTTAATTTATTTTTATTTTTATCCAAGATGGCGGCTTCCTGCTCTTGTCTTCGTCCTCCGCCTACAAAATGGCGGTTTTCCCATGCTTGGCGGTCTTCACCCGTCCCCCGACGCTGTCTCCACTTCACCGCGGCTCTCGCGCCTTCAGTTGCCCCAGACGCTGTGCCTTTTTAGCCCGAATGCGGCCCGGCCCTTATCACCAGCCACGATCGATGTCCCCGCGCTGCGCCTTTCAGCCCGAATGCGGCCCGGCCCTTATCTCCGGTCGCGATCGATCTCACCGCCCTTATCCCTCCGTCTTCCCTCCCCGTCTGTACAGCCAACGCGGCCGACTTTCTGGTCGCGTCGCTGCCCGGCTTACCTACCACCAAGGTAGAAAGAAGATAGCTGACAGCCGCTGATGGAGGCTTGGAGTTCAGGATGTCTTCTGCACTCTGGTTTCTCGATGTCTGCCGCGCGACGTGTCTTCCAGCAGGGTGATGAGGGTGGAAGCCTCTCTTTGACGTCCGTTCTGTGGACGAAGACGCCGTGGATATAAACTGCCGCAGGGTAAGAATCGGACTCGTCGCCACTGTTAAGTCTGTGTGTTCTAGTTGTAATTACTAACACAGACTACAAGATTAAAGTTCAACAGGTCTTTACTGGTTGGAGGTCAGGACTAAAACTAAATACAATATTACTACACAGTGCTTATATACCAGTGGTCACCACCGGTATTACGTATACAGCAGCCAGAGAAAGTAGTACATCTCTTAAGGTGGAACAGGCTTAAGTTCTCTTAAGGTGGAACAGGTTACATACACCACAAGCTTGTTGTTGACGATGGACAACCTGCTCTGCCCTTGGAGGTTTGAGTAAGTCAAAACATGTCCGCAACTGCCTCTTCATCATGAGTGAAGCAGAGGAAGTTTTGGTTGTGGCATGCGGCTCGTTCCTGTAGGACAACAGGAAGCTGTTCAGACGTTGGTGGATTGAGCCCTGACCTTGCGATGCCTTCAAGGCCTGCTTCAAAGTTTGCACGAACCTTTCTGCCAGGCCGTTAGTAGAGGGATGATAGGGCGCAGACCTGATGTGTTGGACACCATTCACATGCAGGAAGGTTGCAAACTCCTGTGATACAAATTGTGGACCGTTGTCACTTACGAGTTGTTCCGGTGAGCCATAACGGCTGAACATCTCACCAAGTTTCTCGATTGTTTTCTCTGCCGTGGTAGACCTCATCACAGCGACCTCCGGCCACTTGCTATGAGCGTCCACAACCACCATAAACATCTTCTCTTCGAAAGGACCGGCGAAGTCCACATGTACTCACTGCCACACTTCTTCAGGCCAATCCCAGGGGTATAGGGTTGCCAGCTGTGGATCATTCCGGACCCTTTGACATGGGGAACATGTTTTGGCTTTCTCCTCAATGTTTCCATCGAGACTTGGCCACCAGAAGTAGCTTCTTGCCATTTCCTTCATCCGAACCATCCCACTGTGGCCTGCATGAAGTTGTTGCAGTATAAGTTCCCTCAGAGGTGGCAGAATGATGACATGGCGTCCCCAAAGAAGACAACCTGCCTGGACGGAGAGCTCATTTCTTTTTGAAACGTAAGGTTTCAAACTTGGAGAATCTCCTATAGCTCTCCCTCGAATGACATCGTCCATTACCTCAGACAGGACTGGATCGTTGCGGGTGTACCTTTGCACCTGAACTGCAGTGACAGGTGCTCCCTCCACTTGTCTAAAGTAGAAGATGTCTATCTGACGAGGCTTTGGGGGAGTAACAGGAAAGGGCAGCCTCGAGAGACCGTCTGCGTTGCTGTGCAAGTCTGATTTGCGATATTTGATGTCGTATGTGTGTCCTGACAACAGTAAAGCCCACCTTTGCATCCTGCTTGCAGCAAGAGGCGGAATTCCGGTGTGGGGCCTGTAGGATTCGCAAAATTGAACATTTTCCTATAAGGGTCTATTGGCAGAAAAGGCCTTAATTTTAAAGACTGTTTTAAAAGAAGCCCAGAAAAAGGGGCACACAAAATGGCCGCCAGACCCCGTGACCAGCTTTTTGGGACATTTTAAAATAGTTCCTGCAGTCCACAGACAGCTTTTGTGGATTCAGCCCACAGTATGTTCTGGAATGCAATTTCGGAGAATGCGATACCAGACAGAACCCCATACATATGGATTGGATGCAGATCCAATCAGATCGGCCTGTAGATAAAGGCCATCAAAATGTTTACCCAGACAAAGGGAAACAGCTTCAAATTCAAAGGGGAACATCAAGACCCATTAAAGACAATACAAGGTCATTCCAGACCAGACATGGCAGTTACCGGCCATCCCGAAAGCACTTTAAACACAATGACTAGCCCTCTGTGCTACAAATCCGCCAAAAGTTAAACAAAGACTAACCTTGATATGGCGGGAGATAAGGGCCTCCATGAGAAGTATAACTGGAGACCTGGAGTAGCCATTAGGAGTTCAAGGTCGGAGAGAGAGCAGTGTGGAAGAGCAAGAAGAGCATTGTAGACATCATTTTCGAGAGATCGTTCGGGGGTCGGAAGAAGGTGCAGTTCGGTTAGGAGTTTGGGTTCAGTAGAGAGGCCATTCAGACTCGGAAGAAGAAGACGATTCGGTAGACGATTGGGATCGGAGACGTTTTGAAGACTTTTCTAACTGAGACTGGAGAGCATGTTTCTGGCCCCTCATAATCTAATCTAGCTAGGTTTAGGGGGTGGGCATTTTAGGGATAATTAACAATGAGTTGTTGTCCCTCGATGTTCCGTGTGTTTCCCTATTTCATGGTGAATCTTGTAAAGTATAATATGCCTGTGGATATATTGGTTAGTACTGTATTATTCTTTGTTTTTCCCTCCCATGTACCTTATTGGCTTACATTCAATTTTCCTTTATGCAATAAAATTTCATTTTGTTTCATTAAACTTGGTCTACAGAGTATTCTCTGCATTGTAGTTCCTGCCTCAAATTCCAGTGTACAGAACCTAAGGGGTGAGTGGGTCGAACCACTCGGTAAATTACTGTGCAAAAGAGAGAGAGGTCTCACCAGAGAGAGAGACCTAGCAATAAAACCCCTTACAGGCCCGAAGATTGAAGTCAATGGACGGTGGTCCGTCAGGAGTGTGACCTTCTCCCAAACAGGTACTGATGAAATTTTTGAATTCCAAAAATGATTCCCAAGCCCTCGCGCTCAATCTGCGCATAGTTACTCTCGGCCTTGTTTAAGGTGCGTGATGCGAAGGCGATAGTTTTCTCTTCCCCAGAAGGCATGATGTGGGGTATGACTGCTCCCACACCATATGGTGATGCATCACATGCTAGCTGCATGGGTAGCTTTGGGTTGAAGTGTGTCAGGACCTCCGACTTCAGCAATGCTTTCTTTGCTTGGGCGAAAGCTTCGTTGCACAGTTCAGTCCATTTCCATGTTTTGCCTTGACATAGCAACTGATGTAACGGCTTCAGCAATGTTGCTAAGTCTGGAATAAACTTCCCATAGTAGTTAAGTAGCCCCAGAAATGAACGCAACTGGCTCACATTCTGGGGTGCTGGGGCCTCCACGATCGCCTTGACCTTTGACGGCACCTTATGCAGGCCAGTAGCATCAATCACATGCCCCAGGTACTCAACTGAAGACTGAAAGAATTCACATTTGTCCTTACGAACTCTGAGTCCATACTCTTTCAGTCGCTGTAGTGTCGCATCCAAGTTCAGAAGATGATCCTTCTCATTTGTCCCAGTGACAAGGATGTCATCCAGGTAGCACTGGACTCCTGGCAGTCCACTCAAAATCTGATCCATTGCCCTTTGGAATAGAGCAGGGGCCGACGTAATTCCAAATGGAAGGCGGCAGTACCGGTATAGCCCCTTGTGTGTCACAATTGTCAGCAGCTCCTTTGATTTGTCATCGACATGCATTTGTAGATAAGCCTGGCATAAGTCTATTTTGCTGAACTTTTGCCCTCCGGCCAGGCCCGTAAACAGATCACCAATGAGGGGAAGAGGGTACTGTTCCGCAGACAGCACCGGGTTAATAGTCACTTTAAAATCCCCGCAGATTCGAACAGATCCATCCTTTTTCAGGACAGGAACAATGGGTGTGGCCCATTTGCTCACGCTCACAGGCTCCAGGACTCCATTCTCGACTAAGGCCTCCAAGTTAGCCTCAACTTTTGGCCTAATTGCATAGGGTACAGGTCGGGCTTTGTGAAACTTCGGCTTGCTGTCAGGTTTAATGTCCAGTCTCACACTGATTTTTTCATGCTCCCAAGTTCACCATTGAAGAGTTCTGCATGTTTGTTTAAAACTGCAGTCAGACCTGACTCCCCTTTTGACATCATGCGGACTGCAGGCCAGTCCAGCGTGATTTTCTCTAGCCACGCACGTCCCAGTAGAGATGGGTAATTTCCCTTTACCACTTATAGTGGCAGTTTCGCAGTCTGTCCGTTCAATTTAACTGTCACCTCAATGGTGCCTCTCATGGCCACAGGTTCGCTGGTATACGTCTTTAGCACAATGCTTGTTGGCTGAAGGGTAAGATGCTTTAGCATTTTGTTGTAGACAGTGTCTGAAACAAGGGACACAGCCGCGCCTGTGTCCACCTCCATCCGCACTGATTGTCCCTCCAACAGTGGTGACACCCAGTAGCCATTTGGACCACCTGCAACCGTCAGTATGTGCACCTCTTCCTCCTCAGAGGTGTCGCTCCCCTCTGTTTTGCTTGTTCCATCATATTGCACTGAATGAACACTCTTTTTCTTCTCTTGTCCAAATACAGACATTTTGCTTTCATGCTTCCCAGCTCTGTCTGTTCTTTTTTTACCCGTACAGTCACGTTCAATGTGACCTTTTTTGCCACAATTTCGGCATTCCAGCTCCGTACACCAGCAGTCATTTGCGTGATGGCCCGTTTTCCCTCAACGGTAACATGTGCCGTTCCACGCCCTTTTAGGCTCAGACAACACCTTGTGAACTCTCCCTGTTGAACTCAACTGGTGAGCCTCCTTTTCCGCCATCTCCATGGAGACACTAACTTCAATGGTCTTTTCAAGAGTAAGGTTGTCCTCAGTAAGAAGGCACTTCTGTGTGGCTGCACTTAGCAGACCACACACAAGTCTGTCTCTAATGGTGTCATTCAGCACCTCCTTGAACTCGCAGTGTTCTGACAACCTTTTTAAAGCAGCAATAAACATCATCACTGATTCCCCCTCCTCTTGATTCCGTTTGTGAAATCTAAATCTCTCAGCAATAACCAGAGGTTTTGGTGAAAAATGTGCTCCAAGAATTTTCACTAGTTGTTTATATGTTTTAGTTCCTGGCTTATCTGGCTGTACAGCTGCCAAGTAAATTGAATGTCTTTGCCCCCATTATACTCAAAAAGGTAGGCACGACCTTTTCATTTGCCACCGCATTCGCCAAAACAAAATAGTCAAAATGTTCCATATAAGTGCTCCATTGCTCCACATTTTAATCAAAATCACCGATGTTTCCTAATATAGTAGCCATCTCACATTTCAAATTTTAATTTCTGTTTACTCACTGCACCTGTAATGTTAATGTGGTGCTGCAATCTCTGTTCTGAGTGTTTTGTAGTCGAAAACAAGAAAGTTCCCACAAAACAGATTCATCCGATCCTCATCGCCACTTTGTTGTGTCTGTACCTTTCTACCTAGACACAATAAGAACTCAGAACTCAGAGATTCAAACATGAAGTGCTTTATTCAAAAAGAAGGTTCTGGAGAGTACCGAACAAAGAGAACTAAAACTTAACCAAGAGAACAACCCCAACCATTTATCTGCTGTGACAGTGCCACCACAGGTGGGAGGAGAACACACAATACATAACAACTGCCTACTTCCACCGCCATAATATCGCCCGTCTCCGCCCCTGCCTCAGCTCATCTGCTACTGAGAACTCTCATCCGGGCCTTTGTTACCTCTAGACTCGAACATTCCAATGCTCTCCTGGCCGGCCTCTCATCTACCACCCTCTGTAAACTTCAGCTCATCTAAGGCACTTCAGCCTGTGTCTTAACTCGCACCAAGTCCCATTTATCCAGCACCCCTCTGCTTGCTGACCTACTTTGGCTGCCGATCCATCAATGCCCTGATGCACTATCAATTGCTACAAAGGACTGGAAATTGAGAAAGTAATAAACAGGCTTTTATTACCAAAGAACAGAGCATGCCTCTTGTGGTTGCCTGGTATCCAAAAGGGCCGGGGGCTGCCGAGCAGCGACCTTTATACCCAGCCATGAGGGTGGAGCCAGGGGCGGAGACAGCTGAGGCATGCACAGACAAGTACAACAATATGCAAGAGTGAACAACAGTACTAACAGTGAACAACAGTACTAACAACAGTGGTGAACAACAATACTAACAACAGTGGTTTACCACATTCACCCCTTGTTTAGAATTGAGTCCGGCGGGGTGAAGTGCACTAAAAATTTGTGTACTGAAGTCTATCAGGAGGCCTTGTAAGCCGTCCTGAGCATCGCAGCAGCGGCGGTGATGGTGCAGCATCCAACGTTGAACCCGGTGTCTCGTTCAGAGGAGGAGTAGCAGGTGGCAGACCCTGGGGCTGCTGCATGCCGTCTACAGGGGTCAGAGCATGGGTAATGGGAGGTAGCGATGGTGGTCTCTCAGAGGCACCCGAAGGTGCGAGGTCTCGTGCGGGGACTGTGTCCTGGGGGTAGGCAGGAGTAGCGGTGGGTGGCGAAGAGGGTGTTTCAGGAGCACCCGCAGGTGCGAGGTCTCGAATGGAGACTGTGTCCTCCCGCCCGTCCGGGTACACCACGTAAGCATACTGCGGGTTGGCGTGGAGGAGGCTCACCCTCTCGACCAGGGGGTCTGCCTTATGGGTCCTCACGTGCTTCCGCAGTAGGACGGGGCCTGGAGAAGTCAGCCATGTTGGTAGCGAAATCCCCGACGTGGACTTCCTGGGGAAGGAGAACATTCTCTCGTGAGGAGTGGCATTGGTGGGTGTACAGAGCAGTGACTGAATGGAATGGAGCGCTGCAGGGAGGACCTCCTGCCAGCGGGAGGTCGGAAGGCCCTTAGATTTTAAGTTTAAAAGGACTGCCTTCCAGACTGTCGCATTCTCCCTTTCCACCTGGCCGTTACCCCGGGGGTTGTAGCTGGTGGTCCTGCTTGTAGCAATGCCTCTCACGAGCAGGTACTGCCGAAGTTCGTCGCTCATAAAAGATGAGCCCCTGTCGCTATGGATATAGCTAGGGAAACCGAACAATGCGAAGAGGTCATTCAGACATTTAATGACCGTGGTACTGGTCATGTCCGAGCAAGGGATGGCAAACGGGAAACGGGAGTACTCATCAATTATATTGAGGAAGTACACATTGCGGTCAGAGGAGGGGAGGGGCCCTTTAAAATCGATGCTCAGCCGCTCGAAGGGGTGCGTGGCTTTGATCAGGCTCGCTCTGTCTGGCCTATAAAAATGCGGCTTGCACTCGGCACAGATCTGGCAGTTCCTGGTCATGGTCCTGACCTCCTCGATGGAGTAGGGCAGGTTACGGGATTTGATAAAATTGAAGAACCTGGTGACCCCCGGGTGGCAGAGGTCATTGTGGAGGGTCTGTAATCTATCAACCTGCGCGTTGGCGCACGTACCACGTGATAGGGCATCTGGGGGCTCATTGAGTTTCCCGGGCTGGTACAAGATATCGTAATTGTAGGTGGAGAGTTCGATTCTCCACCTTAATATCTTGTCATTCTTGATTTTGCCCCGCTGCTTATTATGAAACATAAAAGCTACTGAACGCTGGTCAGTAAGCAGGGTAAATCGTTTTCCGGCCAGGTAATGCCGCCAATGTCGCACGGCTTCCACAATGGCCTGGGCCTCCTTTTCGACAGAGGAGTGTCGAATCTCGGGGCCCTGGAGGGTCCTTGAGAAAAAGGCCACGGGTCTCCCCGCCTGGTTAAGGGTTGCAGCTAGGGCAAAGTCGGATGCGTCGCTCTCCACTTGAAAAGGGAGGGACTCATCCACAGCATGCATTGTGGCCTTCGCAATATCGCTTTTTATGAGAGTGAAGGCTGCACAGGCCTCTGCTGTCAGGGGGAAGGAGGCGGACTTGATGAGGGGTCGGGCTTTATCCGCATAGTTGGGCACCCACTGAGCATAGTAAGAGAAAAACCCCAGGCATCTCTTCAGTGCTTTCTGGCAGTGGGGGAGGGGGAGCTCCATAAGAGGGCGCATTCTATCGGGGTCTGGGCCGATGACTCCGTTCTCCACTACGCAGCCAAGAATAGCAAGGCGCTTAGTACGAAACATACATTTGTCTTTGTTGTATGTGAGATTCAGCCGCTGGGCCGTCCGGAGGAATTTCCCTAGATTAACGTCGTGGTCCTGCTGGTCGTGGCCGCAGATGGTGACATTGTCTAGATAGGGGAAAGTGGCCTGGAGCGCGTTCTGGTCAACCATCCGGTCCATCTCCCGTTGGAAGACAGAAACTCCGTTGGTGACGCCGAAGGGAACTCTGAGAAAGTGATAGAGCCGACCGTCAGCTTCAAAAGCTGTGTACTCAGCCCTGATGGGGAGCTGGTGGTATGCCGACTTCAGATCAATCGTCGAGAACACCTGGTATTGTGCTATCTGATTGACCATGTCAGATATGCGGGGGAGTGGGTATGCATCCAACTGGGTGTAGCGATTGATCGTCTGGCTGTAGTCAATAACTAGGCGCTGTTTTCCGCCAGTCTTCACCACCACCACTTGTGCTCGCCATGGGCTATTGCTGCTCTCGATAATCCCTTCCTTCAGGAGTCTCGCTACCTCGGATTTAATGAAACCCCTATCCCCGGCACTGTAACGCCTACTTTTGGTAGCAATGGGCTTACAGTCGCGGGTGAGGTTAGCGAACAAGGAGGGGGGGACTTTAAGGGTGGAGAGGCTGCAAATGGCGCGCGGCGGGTGATTTAAAAACTGCTGGCTGCAGACCGTGAGGGGGGGAGGAGTCCACCGTATGCTAAAGTGACACTCTTAAGGTGGCACTGAAAATCCAACCCCAGTAGGACGGCAGCGCAGAGATCGGGCAGGACCAGAAGTTTAAAATTTTTGTATTCAGTACCCCGCACTGAAAGAGTCACCATACAGTAGCCACCGACTTCCGCTGACTGGGCTTTGGAAGCCATAGAGATGCGATGACGCGTTGGCAGGACCGGGAGAGAGTAACTGCGCACCGTGTCGGGGTGTATAAAACTCTCCGTGCTCCCGCTGTCAAAAAGGCAGGTAGTGGCGCGGCCATTTACCGTAATGCCCATCATGGACCTGGACAGCTGATGCGGGAGAGATTGATCCAGTGTCACGGAAGCCAGCGTATGTTCAAGTGCGTCGATGCGGTCGTCCGATGAGGCGGTGGTGGAGTCCGGGTCCCCCGTAACCGAAGTCGGAGGCATCCAAGATGGCGGGCAAAATGGCGGTGCCCACGGTCCCGATCCCCACGCGGCTGGGGGAGCCCAAGATGGCGGGCAAGATGGCTGCACCCACGGTTCGCACGTGGTGCTGCTGGCGTTAGCGATCTTCCCTTTGCAGGCGCTAACGTAGTGACCTTTCTTCCCGCAGCCGGAGCAGGTAGCATTCTTCGCGGGGCAGCGTGCTCTAGGGTGTTTAGCTTGGCCACAAAAATAGCATTTTTGTGCCTTGGACATCGCTGCAGCAGTCGGAGGTGGCGGTCCCATGGCCCAAGATTGCGGCGTCCACGGCGCGGGGCGATTAGAGGAGAAAGCGTCCATATTTCTGTGGGCCGCGTCGAGCGAGAGCGCGAGGGACACTGCCTTTGTCAGGTCTATTTCACCCTTCTCCAGCAGCCTCTGCCGGGAGTAGTCGGACCTTAGACCCGCAACGAAAGCGTCTCGTATCAGTCCCTCCGCATGTGCCGCGGCCGATACTTCCTTGCAGTCGCAGCCGCGTCCAAGTACCCGCAGTGCCCGTAGGAAGGCCTCCACCGATTCCCCGGGCTGCTGTCTGCGAGATCTTAAAAGGTGCCTGGCATAGACCGTGTTAACCGGGCGTGCATACTGCCCTTTCAGTAGGTCGATAGCCGCCGCGTAGGTCGTCGCATCTTGGATTAAAGTATAGACTTGGTGGCTCACCTTCGAGGCCAGGATTTTCAGTTTATTTTCATCAAGAGTCACGGTCAAGGCTTCCAGATACGCCTCAAAGCAACGCAGCCATTGTGCGAATTTAGTCGACGAACCCGCTTCTTGGGGGTCTAGGTCCAGGCATGTTGGTCTGAGGGCTCGCAGCAGCGCCTGCTGCTCAGCGTTTTGTGCCATCGGTTGATCAGCATCCGCAGCCAACATTTAACTTTGGTAATAAAATTGATGCACTATCAATTGCTACAAAGGACTGGAAATTGAGAAAGTAATAAACAGGCTTTTATTACCAAAGAACAGAGCATGCCTCTTGTGGTTGCCTGGTATCCAAAAGGGCCGGGGGCTGCCGAGCAGCGACCTTTATACCCAGCCATGAGGTTGGAGCCAGGGGCGGAGTCAGCTGAGGCATGCACAGACAAGTACAACAATATGCAAGAGTGAACAACAGTACTAACAGTGAACAACAGTACTAACAACAGTGGTGAACAACAATACTAACAACAGTGGTTTACCACATGCCCCAAATTTAAAATTCTCATCCTTGTGTCGAGCGTCTCCATTTGCTCTGCCCTCCCTATCTCTGTTAACTCCTCCAGGCCCACAACCCCTCAAGATCTCTGCATTCTTCTAATTCTGGCATTTTCGTGCAACCCCAATTTACTTCACAGCTTCATTGGTGGCCATGCCTTCAGCTGTCCAGGCCTTAAGCTCTGAAATTCCTTCACTAAACCTCCTGCATCTCTACCTCTCTCCTCTTTTAAGACACTCCTTAAAACCTATCTCTTTGACCAACTGTTTTGTCACCTGTCCTAATACTTTTTTAAGTGGCTCAGTGTAAAATTTTGCCTGATTACACTCCTATGAAGCGCCTTGGACATTTTACTATGTTAGCTTGCATTTATGTAGCCTTTGCTGTTATATAGTTCCTTATAATGCCATCAAACCATTTCAGAGCCCTTCACACAATGTATCACTTTTTGAATTGCAGTGATTGCTGTTATGTAGGCTAATCAGATGGGAGCACAGTTCGGAGATAGGTTTATAACAATGTATATGCTCCGGCTTAGCCTCTCATCTTGCAAGTCTCCGCACTGGGATCACAGTCTCAGTTTGTCAGAAGTGGGTAGTGCTCTCACCTCTGAGTCAGAAAGTTTGGGTTCAAGTCTCACTCCAGGGATAAGAGCACAAAATATAGGCTGACACTCCAGTGCAGTACTGAGGGAGTGCTCCACTGTCGGTCTGAAGGTGATGTCTTTCAGATGAGATGTTTCAAAATCCTGTCTGTCATCTCGGGTGGATATCATATGGCACTATTTCGAAGAAGAGCAGAGGAGCTCTCCCTGCTATCTTGCCCAATATTTATCACCAGCCAACATCATTAAAACAGATTATCTGGTCATTATCTCATTGCTGGTTGCAGGACCTTGCTGTGTGTAATTTGGCTGCTATATTGAAGGGAATAATTACTAGTCCTAGCCCCTTTAGGGCTACCCTGGATCAGGCGTATGTGATGAAATATTCCATTCATCACTCATTGGTATTCTCTGCCTGTGACTGTGGTTGGTTTCAGTTTCATTTCCCTTACCTCAGTTCCGTTTCCTCACCATTGTATTGTACTGTGTGTAGGGCTCCGCCCGAAAAAACGGGATTGGACCTGAAACAAGCTGCGGACACAGCGCGATCCCTGGATGTGGCCCAGAGAAACTCGGACGCCTACTCTTCAGCCCGCGCCGTCCACGCCGCCACGGACCCAACTGCTACTTCTGCGGGCAGCCGAAGCACACCAGAAACCTGTGCCCGGCGAAAGGCACCACCTGCTTTAAGTACAGTAAGAAGGGGCACTTCGGGAAGGTGTGCAGAGGGAACCCCGCCGGAAAACCCGCCACCGCCGCGTGTGCGCCGTGGGAGCGGCCATCTTGGACGCCATCTTGCCCGACCTCGTGGGGTCCGCCATCTTGTGAGCAGACAGCGTGGACGCCATCTTGTCTCGATCAGGGCCCTACAGTGGCATCGGTCACAGTGGACCAGAGCAGGCCGCACCCGCTATCCAAATCAATGGTGGACATCGAGGTAAACGGGTGCGGGGTTAAATGTTTAATTGACAGTGGAAGCACGGAGAGTTTTATCCACCCTGAACTGGCACAACAACTCTCCCTAAAGGTGGTCCCTACTCGGGGTACCATCTCTATGGCTGATAAAACCCAGATGTGCTCCATTCGATACGGTCGCTATTGTGTACTGCCACTAATGCCACGCCTCATGAGCGAATGTTTGTCTTTCCCCGGAAATCCACCTCAGGCGTATCCATGCCGTCATGGCTCTCCACCCCGGGTCCGGTATTCGTGCGAAGGCATGTGAGGGGCCACAAGACGGACCCCCTCGTGGAGTTAGTGCACCTACTCCACGCCAACCCCCAATACGCGTATGTCCGGCACGCCGACGGAAGGGAGGACACCGTGTCCATAAAAGACGTCGCCCCAGCCGGTAACGACAACAACCACGACAACAGCAGCAACAACGATCACAGCAACTCTTACCCACCCACTACTCTTTCATCACCCCCAGAAGAACATCGACCAACGGTACCCCCACCAACTACCCCTTCAACAACCCTGGCGGCACCCCCGGCAGAGACCCAGGAGGCCACCGGGGACACCCAGCCGACACCCACGGCACCACAACAGCCACGTCGGTCGCAGAGGACTATCAAACCCCCGAACAGACTAAATCTATAGAAGGGGTGAATGTGATGAAATATTCCATTCATCACTCATTGGTATTCTCTGCCTGTGACTGTGGTTGGTTTCAGTTTCATTTCCCTTACCTCAGTTCCGTTTCCTCACCATTGTATTGTACTGTGTGTAGGGCTCCGCCCATACCTGGCCCCTATGTAAGCTGGCCCAGCCTGCATCACATCTAATACGGCCGACCTCTGGATGGAAGCTACCTCTCCTCTGTGTGTTACCTTCTAAGTCAATAAAAGCCTTGTTTTGTTTCGCTAACATCGAGTCTCGGATTTATTGAGGCACATCAGCGTATTCCCCAGATGTTCACTTTCAACTAAAGTTTGAGGTTGCCGAATCCTAAAGACGCTTAAATGGGTCTAAAAGTCCAGACTATCTCTCCCGAAAGGAAAGGAACAACCTGAAGATGTTACTGTCCTCCAGATAGCACTTTTAATAAGTTTAGCTAGACTGTAACTTTTGGATATTATGAGTGTCCAGAAAACTCCCCCCAAATTCTGCAACTCCTCACCAAAGAGCATACAGAGATTGAGTTTGCAAGTTTGATACAGAAGTATTATGTGAGACAATTCTAAAAATATATAGATTTATTAAAGAACCAACATGCAATTACAGTAGGTGTTTCAATCGCAACATTAACAGTTCCAAAAGAGAAAGCTTTTACAATCTTATATCAGAGATCCTTATTCTCAAATCTTAACTTCGCTAGTTTTACAGTTCTTAGTCTTATTGCAGGATATCCACCAAAATCAAATACAGTACCTTAACCCCTGAGATACAATGAGTTTAAGACTTACAGAGCTAGCTCTGAAGCTGAGAATCACTTTGCCCCTTCAAGCGAGTCTATCATCCCATTTGAAAGTTCAATATTTATATCTTTTCTTAGTGGTATTTCCTTTGAAGTTTTCTGCTGATGTAAGCTAATTATTTCTAGTCATTTTTCTGCTGACCCCTGCTATTCTTATAGTTAGTTCAGCTGGTAGCATTAAGAATTATGTCTCTACCTTAGGTGTTCGAAGCTCACAATAAAAAATGGTGTAATCAGCAGGTGCATCTATTTGATATAATTTTTACCAAAGTCTTCTGTTTGTGTCTTTTTACGATGTGTAAATTAAAACATCTCAACCAGGGTGATCTATGCAATTCTTAAGTCACCTCAGCTGGTTGCAACACAGAATCATGTCTCCTGTGTTTCATTTGATGTCATTTTTGTGGTAAACCACTGTTACCGTTCACAACCGTTCACTATTGTTACACTGTTGTTATCACTGTTTACACTGTTGTTATCGCTACATAAGGTTACCTCTTGTCACGCACACTGCTATACCTGGGCTTACCTCAGCTGACTCCGCCCATGGCTCCGCCTGCTTGCCCAGGTATAAAGGTGACTGCTTGGCTAGTATTCTCCCTTGTTGGAACCGATCGCCCACGAGGGTGGGCTCTGTTATTTAGCCAATAAAAACCTATAGTTACTATCTTAACTCGTCGCTTTTCATGGAATGAATTGATAGGTATATCAATTTTATTGGCTAAATTTTGAAATGAGTGGATCGGAGCAGCCAAACGGCCAGCTACAACAGCCACAGCAGCCGGCCTGACTGCGAGCCCTCTGACCGCCGTACCTGGATCTAAACCCACAGGCAGCGAACTCAGCCCTCGACTTCGAACACTGGCTGAGCTGTTTCGAATCCTACCTGGGAGAATCCGGCGTGCCTCCGGGATCCAAACTAAGAGTTCTGACCGCCCAGGTGAGCCCTAAAGTATTTGCATTCATCCGGGACCTTGCTACATACGAGGACGCCCTCAACCTGCTGAAAGAGCAGTACCGGAGCCCTGTAAATTCTATGTATGCCAGACATCTCCTAAGATCCCGCTCGCAACAGCCAGGAGAGTCTGTAGATGAATTTTTACGGGCGCTACAAACACTCGGCAGGGATTGTGACTTTAAAGCTGTAACGGCTGCAGAAAATACTGAAGGGAATATCCGCGATGCCTTCGTGAAAGGCCTTCAGTCCGACTACTCACGGCAAAGACTGCTCGAATCAAAGGACCTCGACTTGAATACAACTGCAGCCCTCGCTCGCTCTCTGGAAGTGGCCCATCGGGACCTCGAGGCGTACTCCAGGTACTGTGCTGCGCGACCCTGGGACTCGGGCCCGACTCCGGCCGCAATTCCCCTCGCACCGCCACCCCTGGGACCCACCACGGCATCGGTGTCCCGGAATCGATCGGGACCGCAACCCCCGGGACCCGCTGTGGCAGCAGACCTCCGCGATCGGGCCGCCAGCTGCTTCTTCTGTGGCCAGGCGAGACATCAAAGGGCGCGCTGCCCTGCAAGGAACGCGACCTGCTCCGGCTGCAAAAAGAAAGGCCACTTTGTAAACGCCTGCAGGGGGAAAGCCACAGACGCCAGCATTGCCTCATGTGAGTTGTGGGGGCGGCCATCTTTGATCAAGGCCACAGACGCCAGCATTGCCTCAGGTGGGTCGTGGGGGCAGCCATCTTTAATCAAGGCCACAGACGCCAGCAGTGCCTCATGTGAGTTGTGGGGGCGGCCATCTTCTCCGCCATTTTGTCCAACTTCGTGGGGACCCGCGTCATGGGCGTCGCCATTTTGTTCGCCGCACTCGGCCGCCGTTCTTTCTCCAGACCCGACCACTGCCTCGCCTGCAGACTACAGCAGCTCAGTCAGCCATACACTGGCCTCCGTCACGCTTGACCAAGCTCTCCCGCATCATCTGTCCAAGTCCATGATGGACATCGAAGTAAACGGCCACGCCACGCCATGCCTGTTCGACAGCGGAAGCACGGAGAGTTTTATTCATCCAGACACGGTGAGCTGCTACTCCCTCACTGTCTGGCCAGCGCGCCATCGGATCTCGATGGCGGCGAAGTCCCATTCAACAGACATTAGCAGCTATTGTGTAGTGACCCTGTTGGTTAGGGGCACGGAATATAAAAATTTTAAACTTCTCGTCCTGCCCCAGCTCTGCGCTGCCATCCTACTAGGGCTGGATTTCCAATGCCACCTTCAAAGTGTCACTTTGGCTTACGGTGGACCCCTCCCCCCACTCACAGTCTACAACCAGCAAATTTTAAACCGCCCACCGCGTACCACCTGCGGCCTCTCCACCCTCAAAGTCCCGCCCCCCTCCTTGTTCGCTAACCTCACCCGTGACTGTAAACCCGTCGCTACCAAGAGCAGGCGGTACAGCGCCGGGGACAGAGCTTTTATTAGCTCTGAGGTGCAGTGACTCCTGAAGGAGGGCATCATCGAGGGGAGCACCAGCCCCTGGCATGCCCAGGTCGTAGTCGTTAAGACCAGCGATAAACACCGCCTGGTCATCGACTACAGCCAAACCATAAACCGGTACACCCAGCTGGACGCATACCCCCTTCCCCGCATATCTGATATGGTCAACCAGATTGCACAGTACCGGGTATTCTCCACCATCGACCTCAAGTCAGCCTATCACCAACTCCCTATCCGCCCTGAGGACCGCCAGTATACCGCTTTCGAGGCGAACGGCCGCCTCTACCACTTCCTTAGGGTTCCCTTCGGCGTCACCAATGGAGTCTCGATCTTCCAAAGGGAGATGGACCGGATGGTCGACCAGAACGCGCTTCAGGCCACGTTCCCTTATCTAGATAACGTCACCATCTGCGGCCGCGACCAGCAGGACCATGATGTTAATCTGGAGAAATTCCTCCGTATGGCCCAACGGCTGAATCTCACTTACAATAAGGATAAATGTGTGTTTAATACCTCGCGCCTGGCCATCCTCGGCTGCGTAGTAGAGAACGGAGTCATCGGCCCCGACCCCGAAAGAATGCGCCCCCTCATGGAGCTTCCCCTCCCCCACTGTCCAAAGGTGCTGAAGAGAACCCTGGGGCTCTTTGCTTACTATGCCCAATGGGTGCCGAATTATGCGGACAAAGCCAGACCCCTCATGAAGTCCACCTCCTTCCCCCTGACAGCAGAAGCAGGCGCAGCCTTCTCCCTCATAAAAGGAGACATTGCGAAGGCCACAATGCACGCTGTGGATGAGTCCATCCCTTTCCAATTGGAGAGCGATGCCTCCTACTTCGCCCTAGCGGCAACCCTTAACCAGGCGGGGAGACCTGTGGCCTTCTTCTCAAGGACCATCCAGGGCCCTGAGATCCGACACTCGTCTGTCGAGAAGGAGGCCCAGGCGATTGTGGAGGCAGTACGACGCTGGAGGCATTACCTGGCAGGCAAACGATTTACCCTCCTCACCGACCAGAGTTCGGTTGCTTTTATGTTTAATAACAAGCTGAAGGGCAAAATCAAGAACGACAAGATCTTGAGGTGGAGAATTGAGCTCTCCACCTACGATTACGATATCTTGGACCGGCCTGGTAAACTCAACGACCCCCCGGATGCTCTATCACAAAGTACTTGCGCAAACGCGCAAGTTGATAGACTACGGAGGACCTCTGCCACCCTGGGGTCACCAGACTTTACCACTTCATTAAGGCCCGCAACCTGCCCTACTCCATCGAGGAGGTCAGGACCATGACCAGGAACTGCCAAACCTGTGCCGAATGCAAACCGCATTTCTATAGGCCGGACAGAGCAAGCCTGATCAAGGCCACCCGCCCCTTCGAGCGCTTGAGCATCGATTTTAAGGGGCCCCTCCCGTCCTCTGACCGTAATGTGTACTTCCTCAACATTATTGACGAGTACTCCCGTTTCCCCTTTGCGATCCCCTGCCCAGACATGACCAGTACCACGGTCATCAAATGCCTGAACGACCTGTTCGCCTTGTTCGGGTTCCCGAACTATATACATAGCGACCGGGGCGCATCCTTCATGAGCGAGGAACTTCGCCAGTTCCTGCTCGCGAGAGGTATTGCTGCAAGCAGGACCACCAGCTACAACCCCTGGGGGAACGGCCAGGTGGAAAGAGAAAACGCGACAGTTTGGAAGGCCGTCCTCTTAGCCCTAAAGTCTAAGGGCCTCCCAATCTCTCGCTGGCAGGAAGTCCTCCCGGCAGCACTCCATTCCATCCGGTCACTGCTTTGCACTGCCATTAACGCCACCCCCCATGAACGAATGTTTGTTTTCCCAAGGAAGTCAACTACGGGAACCTCGCTACCAATTTTAAACAAGGGGTGAATGTGGTAAACCACTGTTACCGTTCACAACCGTTCACTATTGTTACACTGTTGTTATCACTGTTTACACTGTTGTTATCACTACACAAGGTTACCTCTTGCCACGCACACTGCTATACCTGGGCTTACCTCAGCTGACTCCGCCCATGGCTCCGCCTGCTTGCCCAGGTATAAAGGTGACTGCTTGGCTAGTATTCTCCCTTGTTGGAACCGATCGCCCACAAGGGTGGGCTCTGTTATTTAGCCAATAAAAACCTATAGTTACTATCTTAACTCGTCGCTTTTCATGGAATGAATTGATAGGTATATCAATTTTTACGAAGGCATATGTGTTGTGTATGTACCTTTAAGAGAATAACTGGTCTCAGACTGCAGTACCGGCAGTGGCCACCCCTGTATAAAAGGCGCTAGTGAGCCTCTGTTGTTTTCAGTTTCACTATTGACTTCCATCAGTAAAGACTTGTTTTGTTCAACTCCTGCTTTCCGTGTCTCAATCATTCACAGACATAATACTGGCGACGAGCAGATACGAACTTACCTACAGTCTGCACCACCTCCTGGGATCTATTCCTTCAGCGAAGTGAGCAGAGGTCGAGGCCAGAAAGAAAAGAAAGTAAGAGGCAGTAGAAACGGGCGTCGACCGTGGGCATCCGCCCCTGTGTTAGCGGAGTTGAAGATTGCTGGAGAAGCTGTCGGAAGCGGGGCCTGGTTCCTGTCGACGGTGCTTCAGCTAATCGGGCTGGTGGCAGGTAGTACACTGATCCTTCCTGGGCTGCGGCGGTCGTGAACTCGAGCGGGTGGCTTGCAACGGGGCCGAGCAGCGTTGTCGGGAAGAAGAGAGAGAGAGGATGGAGCACACAGGGTGCGGCCGGTGCTACGAAGCCGGGCTGCGTATAGACCCGAGAAGAGGGAGGCAAGAGTCCTACAGGGTTGTTCCACGATGGGAAAATAATAAAAAAAAAGAAATATTAAATGCGCAAGAAACCACGAGGAGCTGCAGGTTGCAATGGGAACCGCGGAAAGCAGCGCTAGCAACAGCGGGGAAGAAGGCAAAGCACGGGAGGAGCCATCTTAATCAGCGGGGAAGAAGGCAAAGCGCGGGAGGCGCCATTTTGTTAAATCGGGGAAGAAGGCAAAGCGCGGGAGGCGCCATTTTAGATTTGCAAGATGCCGAAGACTGGCTGTATCACTGCTTTTGATAATACAATAGAGGACTGGACCACGTATGTGGAAAGAGTCGAGGTATATTTCGAGGCAAACGAAATAGCTGATGAGAAAAAGGCATCGGTATTGCTAAACTTAATGGGCGCTAGAACGTACGGCCTATTGCGGGACCTGATTACTCCAGCCAAACCGAAGGCGAAGAGTTTTAACGAAATTGTTGCTGTCCTACAGGAACACCTAAACCCTGCACCGCTGTTGATAGCAGAAAGATTTAAATTGCACAGGAGAACTCAGCATAAAGATGAGAGCAATGCTGAGTACCTTATGGAACTACGCAAGCTACCAAAGCACTGCCAGTTCGGAGAAGGACTGGCAGATACCCTACGGGACAAATTTGTCTGTGGACTCCTGAGTGAAGGAACACAGAAGAAGTTACTATCAGAGAAAGAGCTGACGCTAGATAAGGCTTTCAACGTGGCAGTATCGTATGAAGCAGCAGCCAGGGGAGCTGCAGAAATTCAACAAAAGCCACAGGAATACGGCACCCACAAAATGACACGGGGATTTGCAAAATGTTATCGCTGCGGCAGAACTAACCATGACCAGAAGGACTGCTGGTCCAAAGACAAAATATGCAGGCAATGCGGAAAGATGGGACACATTGCACGAGTTTGCAGGTCTGGGAAGAAGACCAGCGACAACAAAAAGGCTACTAAGGGACCGTACAAGAAAGTACAAAAGATGACGGACAGTAGTTCCGAAGACCAGATGAGCGATAGTGAATCCGGGAACAGGAGACTAAGCTGTCTCAAACTTCACAATGTAATCGCAAAAGAGGATCACCGAACCATTTGGGTCACCCTCACGATAGCAGGGTCCCAAGTTAAATGGAATTGGATACAGGATCAGCGCTAACCGTCATGAATCGACGAGGCTACGAGTGGCTATTCTCACACATACCCTTGAGAGAGACATCCATCGTCTTGACGATGTATACGGGGCAAAAAGTATATCCCAGAGGAAAAATAAGGGTGCCTGTCGAATACAACGGCAAGAAAATACGGAAATTGTATCACTACATACTGCCAAATGGTGGACCACCGATATTGGGACGTGAATGGATCAGGAAGATAAACTTAGATTGGCACTCCATTCATGCAATGACGGTGGATGGTAAAAAAGATGAAGACGCCACTCCTGGACAATTGTCAACAATCTTAGCTAACGCCAAAGAGGTATTTCAACAAGAACTGGGCACACTTAAAGGCGTAACCGCCTCGATAAAAATAGAAGAGAATGCAGTTCCCAAGTTTTTCAAAGCAAGATCGGTATCATATGCAATTCGCCCAGCCGTCGAGGCAGAGCTGGAGAATCTGGAGAAGGCAGGCGTGTTGTCTAAGGTCGACTGGAGCGAGTGGGCGACAGCCATCGTTCCTGTCATGAAGAAAACGTTAAGCAATAAGTCCGGGGAGCCAAGGAAGATTCGCATCTGTGGGGATTTCAAGGTGACGGTGAACCCAGTCCTTCACACAGTACAATATCCTCTTCCAAGGATAGAAGACATCTTCACCGCACTGTCTGGAGGGAAGCGTTTTACAAAAATTGACCTAGCACAAGCATATTTGCAGATGGAGGTTGAAGAGTCCTCTAGGAAGTATCTCACGATAAACACTCACAAAGGTCTTTACCAGTATCATCGATTGGTATTCGGAGTAGCATCGGCTCCGGCGATATGGCAAAGAGCGATGGAACAAGTCCTGCAAGGGATTCCGGGGACTCAGTGTTACTTGGACGACATCCTTGTGACAGGTGAAGATGACAGTGAACACCTTAACAACCTAGAACAGGTGCTCACTAGACTACGGGAACATGGGCTACGAGCCAACCACCCCAAGTGCGAGTTTTTTAAGAAACAGATATCGTATTGTGGCCATGTGATTGATGAAGAGGGGTTACATAAGTCCCCTGACAAAATTGAAGCAGTTGTTAAGGCCCCAGCACCTGAAAATGTGTCGCAACTGAGGTCATTCCTCGAATTGGTGAATTACTACCATAAGTTTTTGCCGAATTTGTCGACAATTCTGCACCCACTGAACGCCCTGCTACGAACGGGGGTAGCATGGAAATGGAGCGATGATTGTAAGCGGGCCTTTCAGAAGAGTAAGGACTTAATCACTTCAAGGGAAGTATTGGCTCACTACAACCCAGCACTGCCGATCAGACTGGCGTGTGATGCGTCACCATACGGCATTGGGGCGGTACTGTCACATAAATTCCTTGATGGTTTAGAGAGGCCGATAGCTTTTGCGTCACGCTCGTTAACTTCTGCCGAGCGTAACTACGCCCAGATTGACAGAGAGGCCCTCAGCCTAGTGTGGGGGGTGAAGAAGTTCAATCACTACCTGCACGGTCAAAACTTTACTCTGCTAGCCGATCATCAACCTCTTGTCTCCATTTTCAACCCTCAGAAGGGCGTACCGATAATGACAGCACAACGGCTGCAGAGGTGGTCCCTTTTCCTAGGGGCACACCAATATGACATCGAGTACAAAGGAACTAAACAGCATGGGAATGCTGATGGATTGTCACGCCTATCGTTGCCGATGGTGGAAGAAGACCTTGCAGTGGATCCAATGGAGTTATTCCACTCGACCATAGTCGAATGTCTCCCTGTGATGAATGCAAACATAGAAAAGGAAACACGGAATGACCCGACACTATCACGGGTCTATGATTTAATGCTGAAGGGGTGGCCAGCACATGGCGAACCACTGCTGCCAGCATTCTCGCCAAGAAGAGAACAGCTGTCAGTGTGCAGAGGAACCTTGATGTGTGGATCCAGAGTAGTAATTCCACCTAAGTTGATGGAAAGAGTGCTCAATGAGCTTCATGAGGGTCATCTGGGTCGGGTAAAAATGAAGAACTTAGCCAGAGCGTTTGTGTGGTGGCTGGGAATCGATAGAGAAATCGAAGAGATGACCAAGAGCTGTGCAGGATGCCAGAAGGTCCAAAACACCCCACCACAAGCTCCTCTGCATCCATGGGAGTGGCCCTCATCTCCATGGCAAAGGGTGCACATTAATTTTGCTGGTCCCTTCATGGACTCGATGTTTTTAATTGCGGTGGATGCACATTCAAAGTGGCCAGAGGTAATAAAAATGTCCTCAACCACCACGGAAAAAACTATCACAGTTTTACGAACCATATTCGCCAGGAATGGGCTGCCTGGACAGATTTGCTCTGACAATGGACCACAGTTTGTGTCTGAAGAGTTCCGGAGGTTCTTAAAGAACAATGGTTTTAAGCATTACACATCTGCCCCATATCATCCAGCCACTAATGGATTGGCCAAGAGGTTTGTCCAAACATTCAAGAAAGCTATCAAGGCAATGTGTAATGAAGATATACCCCTACAACACAAGGTGGACAACTTCTTGTTTGCCTACCGGAATGCGACACATGCGGTTACCAACCAAACTCCAGCCATGATGTTCTTCAATCGAAGACTACGATGCCGCTTGGATTTGGTTAAGCCAAACGTCCGAAGAGATGTGGAGAACAGGCAGTTTCAGAATATGAATGAAAGGCCGACCAGGAGTTTTAAGATAGGTCAACCAGTTTTGGCCCGGGACTACCGCACTGAGAAATGGCAGCCAGGAACGATTTGTACACGGCAAGGACCTCTCATGTATACCGTGGACGTTGGAGAGAGCATTGTAAGATGCCATGCTGACCAGATTCTAGAGTCACTGGAAAACGTCAACTCCACACCACGATCTGATACACCTGGCAATGAAATCGACGTACCAATTGCAGCTACCGCAGAACCGGTGGTATTGGAAGCAGATGAACCAAACAACGACATTGATCCCGACTCAACATTGCCAGAAGAACCTGATACCCCAAAGAGGCGTTATCCAGACAGAATCAGGAAGCCTTCTCAAAGACGGAACTTATAATTGCTTAAAATTAACCAATGTATCTAGCAACCGTAATTGTGATTGTAATTAGTTATCATTTAGTTGTTAAATGAATGTTATGTACTGTTTATCTAACAGGGGAGGAATTGTTGTGTACGTACCTTTAAGAGAATAACTGGTCTCAGACTGCAATACCAGCAGTGACCACCCCTGTATAAAAGGCGCTAGTGAGCCTCTGTTGTTTTCAGTTTCACTATTGACTTCCATCAGTAAAGACTTGTTTTGTTCAACTCCTGCTGTCCGTGTCTCAATCATTCACGGACATAATAATGTGTTTCTTAATTTTATGTGTTTCTTTCCAAAGTGTAATTTAGGACACCTTAACAGGGTGTACCATTGTGTTTTTTCCAAAGCTGCAGAATTCAGGAGTCTCCAACCTCCTGTTTCAATAAGGTTATTGATTCAGTGTCAACAACTTATCTTATCTCAATAGCCTGTATGCTGTTAACTGCTTCTCCATTGTTGAGGCTTCCAGATTTCCAGACCGAGTATGTCATGTTTTAATAAAGCCAGAATTCTTTCATAGAATGGTGTATTTTTCTGAATGGGTATATTGCTTGTTCCTTCACAATATTTCCTACATTACAACAGTGAAAACATTTCAAAAAGTACTTCATTGGCTGCAAACCACTTTGGGACATCCTGAATTCGTGATAGGCACAATATAATTGCAAGTTTTTTCTTTCAGTGAATTCTTCTTCAGTGTCATGGGATCTTTAATACCCACCAAAACGAGTAGGCAGGAGTTTGGTGTAACTCCTGATCCAAAAAGTGCAACAGCCATTCCGTACTGCACTGGATTACTCACCCTGTTATAGGAACAGATCCCGCAATTTTCTGACCCAGAGGCATGAGCGCAGCCAGCTGAATCAAGCTGACACACATTTGTTTAAGTACGCCTGTAAGGAATTGTGAAAAAGACCTCCAGTACCTAATGGGTTAAGTGGCATTTTAAAAAATGTAAGAAGAATGATTCATGTTTAGTCATGCCTGAGAACAAATAGTTTTTCTCTTCTTATATATTTTAATTAAGCTCTGACGAATGTACTATTGTTAAATTTTGACGAATGAATGGAATTTCCATTTGTCTCCTGCGCACAGAATAAGAGTTATTAATTATAATAATTTTCTTTTCAACGACTAAAACACCTGTGGAGCAATGCTCATTGTGAGCAGTCTGAGTTAAGTAGCAGTTTTCAAAGAATGATTTTGATGACAAAAACTGAGGTATTTCCATAGCTACCAACAGAGGAAACAGTGGGCCAATATACCTTTTTAAAATAGATATTCAACGTATTAGTGCAATGCCAGGCCCTCCAGGCATCGTATCATTTAATTAACTAATAAATTAGGCATGGTTTCACCTCAGGCAATAAATCAATTTGTTGTACTAGGGAGATAACCAAAGTAGTTCTGGAACATCCTGCAGTATATAAAAACACTTTTATCTATGGGCTCAGGCACATGCATCCAATATGGAAGCTAATGGCTCTTATAGTGTGATTTCTACAGCTATATGCTGGGATAAAGAGCTGAAAAGCGTGAGGTAATAGCCAGGTGCCTTGATCAGCTCGAGAAGCTCCATCACAGAGCTGAGGTGGATGCACACTGCAGCCATTGGCAGTGTTTTGGAATGCTGCATCACAAGCTCAGAATTTAAGTAAAGTTTGAAGAAAGGAGGACCGGGAAATTGGGTGGTATTTCGCCACCTGATACCGTCATAATCGGGTGACAAAATGGAAGCCGCTGCTCTTCCGCCAGCTGGAGGTGGGTCCTGCGGCGGCTGCCATTTTTGGGTGGCCAACAGCACTGCCAATATACACTTAATGGCACAGTTTTAAAGAGTGTGCAGGGACAGGTGGAGCTGGGAGTTAATGTGCATAGGTCCCCAAGGGTGACGGGACATATTGAGAGAGTGGTTAGCAAAGCGTATGGGATCTTGGGCTACATAAATAGAGGTATTGAGTACAAAAGTAGAGAAGTTATGCTGAACCTTTATAAAGCGCTGGTTAGGCCACAACTGGAGTATTGTGCCCCGTTCTGGTCACCACACTTTAGGAAGGATGTGAAGGCCCTTGAGAGGGTGCAGAGATTTACCAGAATGGTTCTGGGGATGGGGGATCTTAGCTACAAGGACAGGTTGGAGAAGCTGGATTTGTTTTCATTAGAGCAAAGGAGGTTGAGGGGTAATTTGAAAGAGGTGTACAAGATTATGACAAGTTTGGATAGGCTAGACAAGGAAAGGCTGTTCCCACTAGTTGATGGTACAAGGACTAGAGGACACAGATTTAAGGTTTTGGGCAAGAGATACAGGGGGGATGGGAGGAAAAACTTTTTTATGCAGCGAGTGGTGAGGACCTGGAACTCGCTGCCGACGGAAGTGGTGGAAGTGGAGACACTCAATGTTTTCAAGGGGAGACTGGATAGGCACTTGAGGGAAATACACTTACGGGGCTACGGGGATAGAGCGGGGAAATGGGACTGACTGGATTGCTCTACAGAGAGCCGGCACCGAATCGATGGGCTGAATAGCCTCCTTCTGTGCCGTTATGACTCTGTGGGCTGGATTTTGATACTGGAGGCGTGTAGGAGGCGGGACTACAACTTTTGGGGTTGTAGTCCTGCCTCCATCGAATTGTGGCCAACCCACGCGATTTTCACTTGATTGACCTTGTTGAGCCTGCCCAGCGGGCTCAGCAGGCCAATTAAGGGCCACCCGGCAACAGGTGATGTCACAGATTGACATTTCATCTTTCAAGAGCTTTTGACAGATGAAATATCAGTGTTTCACAGCTCTTTGAAGCTGTCAAACACTGACAATCTGTACACTAAGTTAATTCCTTCCTCGCAGGCTGATTTAGAGATCCCTCAAGAACAGAAAGCTGAATGCTGCAACCTTTGACAGCTCACGGCCATTCTGCTTTCTGTGCCGGTGAGATGAGGGACTCCTGAGACCTGAAGGAAGGAAGGCTGTAAAGGTAAGTAAAGGTAAGTAAAACTTCTTTAAACACTTTACACACACCAAACACACTTACCTCTGCACTCATGCACCCATCACTCACCTGAACACTGGACATCTCGAACCCTCTAAGCCCTTCAGCCCGACGGCTCACCTCGCTAACTTGGCGTGGTTTGGAGCCGTCGGGAATCCCACACTTCAGGAATAAAAATAGGGATTAGGCTAAAAACTGCCTGTTAACTACCTGTTAAGAGGCAGTTAATTGGCACTAATCCCCTTCCCACCTCGGGGAGACGGCTCCCAGAACAGGTTGGGTATCCGCCACCTTTGAAACTGACATGGAGGCGGGTTGGGGGCAGGATGGGTTCTTGCCCCCCGATTTCGCGATTTTAACCCCCCACATGCCTCCACGGCCCAATGAAAATCCTGCCCTATGACTTTATGCCTTAAGTACAACAAGCTGAGCAAGCTTTGACAAGAAGGAAGAAAGCTCCAGCAGTGGTATCTAAATGGATCATCAGCAATCACTTGAACCTGACATATTTGTCCAGTTTGACTGGCTCTGTGCAACCTTTTGCAACTCCTGCAGCTATATTAACATATTGCAAGGTTCTAAGGTAACAGGGAGTGTTGTCAAAAGTGCAGAATGCCTTCATTATTATTTCAAGGCTTCTGCTCACAACACTTGCTCACAGTCATGGGAGCTGTACTGGTAGTTCACCTCATGCTCAACTATCTTCAGGAGAGGGAGCTGAGGCAGCAAAGAAGACAAGAAGATGTGCATGGAGGGAAGACAAGGAGGGTCAGGAGAGCTCTCAACAGGAGGCCTTACCCATCTAGGGTCTTCCGACAGCAATTCTCTTATATCCATTTAAGCGAGGAGCAGTGTAGTAGGAGGTTATGCTGCAGCAAGGAGGTGGTCACAGAGCTCTGCCACCTCTTGCAACCAGACCTGCAGCCTGAGACCAGGGAGAACACGGCTCTCTCAGTGGCAGTCAAGGTCACAGTGGCCCTCAGTTTCTTCACCAGCAGATCCTTCCAGTCTACAGCAGGAGACGTAGCTAACATCTCACAGTTCGCCATCCATCGCTGCATCCGGGAGGTCACTGAGGCTCTCTACACCAGGAGAAGGGACTACGTTGTCTTCTCTCTGAGCAGAGGGAAGCAGGACGAGCACGCATGTGGCTTTGCCAGGATAGCGGGTTTCCCCATGGTGCAGGGTGCCATTGGCTGCACCTACGTTGCTATGCGGGTGCCTTATAACAATCCTGAGATCTTTGGTAACCACAAAGGCTACCACTCACTTAATGTGCAGTTGGTGTGTGGCCACGCCCAGCAATTCCTGATGGTCAATGCCCACTGTCCTGGCAGCAGCCACGATGCCTTCATTCTGTGTCAGTCCAGTGTGCCAGCAATCTTCCAGCAACCACAGCAAGCTTAGAGACAAAGGCTATCTGCTCTCCACCTGGCTCATGACTCCCCTCTGCAGCCCCAACACTCATGCCCAGCACTCATATAATGAGAGCCATGCTGCCACCAGGAACATCATCGAGCAGACCATCAGCCTGCTGAAGCAACAGTTCCGCTGCCTTGACCGCTCGGGAGGAGGTCCAGTACACGGCTGAGCGGGTGTCCCATTTTGTGGTGGTCTGCTGCATGCTTCACAACTTGGCCATCATGAGGGTGCAGCCCTTGCCAGCAGGGATTGCGGGACCACCTCAGGAGGAGGATGAGGGAGAGATGCAGGAGGAGGAGGAGGAAGAGGAAGAGGAGCAAGAGGAAGAGGACAAAGAGGGAGAGAGGAGGCAGGCAGCAAATCCCCGTTTTGGACTGTGACCACCTCATCAGACTCCGATTCCAATGAATGAAACCCCAGATCCCCATTGCTCACCACATCCCCATCATACCATCCCTCTGTCACGGAATATCACAGCATTCTCCTGGGCACAAAGCTGAAATGATAAATACCACACAAGATTTCCAAACAAAATTAATCAATTTATCAAAATTACTTTACACATATTTACAGTAATGATATGAACTAATCATCCTTGTGCAATCCGTTAGTGCCTGTCGTTCGGGTACCCTTTCCTGTCCCAGTGCTCCTATGAAGTGCTCCCTCAGTGGCTGCATAATAGCTGGTGGAGGGCCGCTGAGTTTCCATGGAGGACGCTTCAGAAGACCTGGCAGGACGACCTCGAGCAGCAGACTGCACCACCTCGGCATGGGTGGCAGCAGTCTGGGCTGGGCTGAACAGGAATGCTGTCACCTTGAGAAAGGACAACAGGGCCCTGCTCCACTGACCCACTGACACTTCCCCTGGGGCGTGTCTCAGCATTCCTAGCAAGCTGTTGGGGCACAGATTGCTGGGCTGCTGCGACACCCTGCAAGCCCCGGTTGACAGTGGTAAACCCAGGCACGATGGCAGCAGTCAGAGCTTGGGTGGCATCAAGCTGAGACTGCATGACAACGGTCTGAGCTTGGATGGCACCAAGCAGAGACTGCATGTGAGCGAACTGCACTTCCGCTGCAGCACTAAGATGTTGGGTCGCGTCTGTCTGTGCTGCAATGGCGGCCGTGACATCCCCGATCACACGCGCCATCACATCTGGGTCAACACGGTCATGTCACTTCCAGCCTGGAAATCCTGGGCTCCAAGCTCTGCGCAGAGCCCCGTGCAATGTTGGAGGGGGACTCCTCCACGCTCCTTGACATTGAGACGAGGCTCTCTGGCAGGCTTGCCATGGCACCTATCAACTCGGTATGCATGCCTATCACTCTTCTTCTGATGGCCACCCCATCGAGGTCCTCACCTAACTCCTGTGCAGCAGAACTCGCGCGCAAATTCACCCTCCAAGGAGCTGGCCCCTGAGCTACCATTTCTCCTGGTCTTGTTGCAGCCACTCGTGCCCGGTGTCTCACCCTGTGCAGATCCCGCTACTACACTAGCCTCTAAAGTACGCACAGTGCCAATATCTGAGCTGGTGTCTGCAAGTGACAGATGCAGTGATGCGGTGTCTTCTTCTTCCTCTTCTTCTCCCCCGCACTCTCATGCATCGCCACGGGGACAGGCTGCTCCGGTGCTTGTTATTGATTATCTGAAAGCAGAAAGGCACAAGAGTCGGATTATGATGAGGGGAGGCAGGGTGGGGGGTGGGGACGGTGGGTAGCAAGATATGCATGAATACAGCATTAGTAGCTTGAAAATGAAAAGAGATTGTGGGATGAGGGGAAGTGGGCTGTGAGAAGAAGGATTAAGAATGGCAACCTCACCAATTGCCACGGCCTCTACGAACTGCCGCCTAATTATCTCCAGAACGCTCTCCTCCAGCTGGCTGAGGTCCTGGATGTAAGCCTCCAACCCCCTCCCCCTGCCTCCCCCCCACCCCCACCCCCGTTTCCCACCCCCCCCCCCTCCGCCTGTCTGCTGCTGCTCACAGCAGTTGGTAGCCACCTTGGCCTGCAAGAGAAAGAGAAGTATGTCAGTGAGTGCTGTGCAATGTGTTTGGGTGATGTGCCTGTCATGGTGGAATAGCTGACATTGTGTGCAAGGTGTGAGATGTGGGTGTGAGTGTTGCAACAGTGGTAAGGTTGTGAGGATGAAGTGAAGCTATAAATGTGAGGTATGAGTGGTAATAGGTGGAGATTGTTGGTAGGTGAGTGCTGGGGTGTAGTGTATTGATCAGTGTGTGAGGCTTGTGGTGAAAATGGTAGGGTATGGCATTTTCTGAAGCCTTCACTCACCTTGACCACTCGTGTGAGGCCATTAAACTTCTTTTGGCACTGGATGGCCAACCTTGGCACCACAGTGCTGGCCGTCACATGGGCGGCTATTTCCTGTCATCCGGGAGGTGTGAGGCGAGGGCTTCCTTCCAGTCTGTGGAATCAGAGCATATCCAATAAGGGGACAGCCCACCTCCTCTCCACGGCCACAACCAGTTCCTCCAGAACTGCGTCAGAAAATCTCCGGATTCTCTCCCTTTGAGGATGCTGTGCCACAAATGACTGGGAATTAGACTGGCCCCGATATTGCTCCACCTGTTGAGCGTTAAGCCAATGAGCAGCAGGTTTAGTGCTGAAATCATGACTATAATCATGTTAATGAGGAGTGAGCATGAATTTCGCGTGCTACCTCAACCATTTTGAGGTGGAGCAGCTCATCATAATCAACTTAACACTGCCTGTTTTGTGGCTATGTCCAATTTCTAGGCCGAGGACTCTTGCTAGGATTTAGTTTCGCCTTTTTCAACCAGTTTGCTAGATTTATGTTGATTACTCCCTGGTGGATGCAGACAGAGCCATCGGATGATGCTATTTATAATGGAAGAACCTCAACTGCTGCTCCCTTATTGGATGTGCTCTGATGGTTATTAATATTGGAGATTTTAACAGCTATGTTGATTTTATATCTTAAAGTGGATCATAAGAAAATAAGAAATAGGAGCAGGAGTAGGCCATTCGGCCCTTCGAGCCTGCTCTGCCATTCAATGAGATCATGGCTGATATTCTGCCTCAACTCCATTCACCGGCCATATCGCCATATCCCTTGATGCCCTTACTAGTCAGAAATCTATCGACTTCTGTTTTGAATATACCCAATGACTGAGCCTCCACAGCCCTCTGGGGTAGAGAATTCCAAAGATTCACCACCCTCTGTGAAGAAATTTCTTCTCATCTCAGTCCTGAATGCCCTACCCTTTATCCTGAGGCTGTGGCCCCTGGTTCTAGACTCCCCAGCCAAGGGAAACATTCTCCCAGCATCCATCCTATCAAGCCCTGTAATAATTTTGTATGCTTCAATGAGGTCCCCTCTCATTCTTCTGAATTCAAGAGAATAAGGCCTAGTTTACTCAATCTCTTCTCATACGACAGTCCCGACATCCCAGGAATCAATTTCATGAACCTTTGTTGCACTCCCTCTTTGACAAGTATATCCTTCCTTAGGTAAGGAGACTAAAATTGTACACTGTACTCCAGGTCCTATATAATTGGATTAAGACTTCTTTACTCCTGTACTCAAATCCTCTTGTAATGAAGGCCAGCATACCATTTGCCTTCCTAATGGCTTGCTGCACCTGCACATTCACTTTCAGTGACTCATGTACAAGGACACCCAGGTCCCTTTGAGCATCTGCATTCCCCAATCTTTCACCATTTAGGAAATACTCTGCCTTTCTGTTTTTTCTACCAAAGTGGATAACTTCACATTTAGCCACATTATATTCCATCTGCCATGTTCTCGCCCACTCACTGAGCCCCTTGAAGCCTTTTCACATCCTCTTCACAACTGACACTGCCACCTAGCTTTGTATCATCAGCAAATTTGTAAAGGTTACATTTAGTCCCCTCATCAAAATCATTGATATAGATTGTGAATAGCTGGGCCCAAGCACCAATCCTTGTGGTACACCATTAGTCACAGCCTGCCATCCTGAAAAAGACCCATTTATCCCTACTCTTTGTTTTCTGTCTGTTAACCAATTCTCAATCCATACCCCCAATTCCATGTACCCTAATTTTGTTCACCAACCTCTTGTGTGGGACCTTATCGAAGGCCTTCTGAAAATCCAAATACACCATATCAACCGGTTCCCCTTTGTCTACTCCATTAGTTACATTCTCAAAGAACTCCAATAGGTTTGTTAAACAGGATTTCCCTTTCATAAATCCATGTTGACTCTGCCCAATCTTACTATAGGTTTCTAAGTGCCCAGTTATTGCATCCTTTATAATAGATTCCAGCATTTTCCCAACTATTGATGTCAGGCTAACGGGTCTGTAGTTCCCCGTTTTCTCTCTCCCTCCTTTCTTAAATAGCGGGGTTACATTTGCTATCCTCCAATCTGCAGGAACCATTCCAGAATCTATAGAATTTTGGAAGATGACAACCAATGCGTCCACTATCCCAATGGCCACCTCTTTCAAAACCCGAGGACATGGAAAGCCATCCAAATTTCAGTAATTTCAGTAATCATTGACAGATTCAGTTAGGGAAGCAATTCAAACCCCACCGATGAGATCAACAAGTTGATTCAGTGAATGGCTAAGCCACACACAGCAGGAGGGTCTCAGGTGTGATCCCTGGTCCATATGGAGTTAATTGAGCTCAGTTGGGCCACTACCATTGGCCTCATCATCGTGGTGTAAAATGGGTAAACTAGTCATAGGTTTCATACCGAATTCTACTCACCCACATATAACAATTTTGAGTCCATCACACTTCAGACCCTACACTACAGAGGTAGGTTGCAGCCCCTCTTCCATTATTTGAAGGAGCTGCTCCTCGATTTTTGGCTGCACTTCAGTCCCACGCTCCTGATCTTTGGTCACCCGGTGCGGAGGGGAGCGGGCAGGTCGGAGGACCTCCTCATAGGACTGCTCCTGGGCCTGGCCAAAAAAGCCATCAATTGGTCCAGGCGGCGGGTGGTTGAGGGGGCTGTTCGGCCCGATTGCCTACCTCCCTTCCGTGGCCATGTTCATGCCCAGGTGGCTCGGGAGATGGAGCAAGCGATGTCCGCTGGCACGCTTGAGGCCTTCTGTGACTGGTGGGCGCCGTGGGGACTGGAGTGCATCATCAACCCGGCCAACCAAATTTGAATTTAATTTTGTTAAGTTTTATTTAAAGTTTCATTAAGTTACAGACAATGGGGGAGAAACTCGGTTGGTAGCGCCAGCGATTAGTGCCTAAAGAGGCCGAGAAGTGGGGCGCTAACCAACTAGCGCCCGGGCGCAGCGAACCCTGCACCTCTTCCCATATTGAGTGGACTTTTAGCGCCGGCACTAAATCTTAGTGCCCGCTCACGGGCGCAGGCAGATTATGACGTCATTTCAGTGTGCAATGCCTTTTTGGTGCCCCGGACCGGAAATTCAGTGGCGCCTGTTAGATCCATGTATTTTTGATGTAGTGTGACCTTCAATAACTAGACACGAGACTGCAGGAGCAATCAACAGGTATTTACTGGATGAGAGTTACTCTAAAACTAAACATACAGATCCCTACTCAGGGTTTATATACAGGTGTGGTCACTGCCGGTACTACAGTATACAGGAGCTGTAAAAAGTAGTTCTCCCCTTAAAGGTACATACACTACAATTCCTCCCCTTTTAGATTGACAGTACCATAACATTCATTTAACAAATAACACTTTAAACATGGCACATTAACTGAAAATAGTCCATTTATAAATTCAGTCTTTGGGGCGGCTTCCTGATCCTTTCTGGATAGCGCCTTTCCTGAGTGTCTTGTTCTTGGTGCGAAGGCCCCCTGTCGTCAGTTGGTTCATCAGCTTCCGATGCTACTGTTTCTGGGGTAGATGCTACCTGTATGTCGGGTTCATCTCCAGGTGCGCGAGCCATGGGGTTGACTCGTTACTGTGACTCTAGGATCTGGTTGAGATGGCGTCTCACAATGTTCTCCCCAACATCCACTGTGTACATTAGTGGCCCCTGCCGTGTGCATATCGTTCCTGGTTGCCATTTCTCTGTTCGGTAGTCGCGGGCCAAGACTGGTTGCCCTACATTGAAGCTTCTTGTCGGCTTCTCATTGATGTGCTGGAATTGCTTATTCTCAACATCTCTTCGTACATTTGGTCTGAGCAAATCCAGACGAGATCTCAACCTTCGGTTAAAGAACATCATGGCCGGGGTCTGGTTGGTGACTGCATGTGTCGCATTTCTGCAGGCTAACAGGAAATTGTCCACCTTATGCTGCAGTGGAATGTCGTCATCGCACATGGCCCTTACTGCTTTCTTAAAGGTTTGTACGAACCTCTCAGCCAATCCATTTGTGGCTGGATGATACGGGGCGGATGTGTAATGCCTTACCCCATTCCTTTTCATGAATCTTCGAAACTCTTCGGACACAAACTGTGGTCCATTATCAGAGCAAACCTGCTCTGGCAAGCCGTTCCTGGCAAATATGGTCCGTAGGACTGCAATAGTTTTCTCCGTGGTGGTGGACGACATTTTGATCACCTCAGGCCATTTCGAGTGCGCATCCACGGCTATTACAAACATTGAGTCCATGAATGGACCAGCAAAATCAATATGCACCCATTGCCATGGAGATGAGGGCCACTCCCATGGGTGTAGAGGGGCATGTGGTGGTGCATTTTGGACCTTCTTGCATCCTGAGCAGCTCTTTGTCAGGTCCTCGATTTGCTGATTGATCCCCGGCCACCACACATAAGCCCTAGCAAGGCTTTTCATTTTTACCCCTCCCAGATGGCCTTCGTGAAGCTCATTGAGCACGCTCTCCCTTAACTTGGGTGGAATTACCACTCGGGATCCACACATCAAGGTCCCCTGGCATACTGACAGCTGTTCTCTTCTGGATGAGAATGCTGGCAACAGTGAGTCGCCATGTGTTGGCCATCCCTTCACCGTCAAGTCATATACCCGAGACAGTGTCGGGTCATTTCGGGTCTCCTTCTCTATATCAGCGTTAGTTACTGGCAAGCGTTCAATTATAGTCGAATGAAATATTTCGACAGGGTCCACTGCTGGTGCTTCCTCCACAGTAGGCAGTGGCAGGCGTGATAGCCCATCAGCGTTTCCATGCTGTTTCGTGCCCTTATACTCGATTTCATATTGGTTCGCCCCTAGAAAAAGTGACCATCTTTGTAGCCGTTGCGCAGTCATCACCGGCACACCCTTCTTTGGATTAAAGATGGAGACAAGTGGTTGGTGGTCCGTCAGCAAGGTGAACTTCTGCCCGTGCAGATAGTGGTTGAACTTTTTCACTCCCCACACTAGGCTGAGGGCCTCCCTGTCAATCTGGGCGTAATTACGCTCGGCTGAGGTTAGTGACCGAGACGCAAAGGCTACCGGCCTCTGCGAGCTGTCCGGGAACTTGTGCAACAGCACCGCTCCAATGCCATAGGGTGATGCATCACACGCCAACCGAATTGGTAGTGCTGGGTTGAAATGAGCCAACACATCTTTTGATGTGATCAATTCTTTGCACTTCTGGAAAGCTCGTTTACATTCGTCATTCCAATTCCATTGTACCCCCATTTGCAGTAGGGTGTTCAGTGGGTGTAGTACGGTAGAGAAATTCGGCAAGAACTTATGGCAGTAGTTCACCAGCCCGAGGAACGACCTCAGTTGTGACACATTTTCCGGTGCTGGAGCCTTGACTACTGCCTCAATCTTTTCAGGGGACTTATGTAACCCCTCTTCATCAATAACGTGGCCACAATACGAGATCTGCTTCTGGAAAAACTCGCATTTGTGGCGATTTGCTCAGAGCCCATATTCCTTCAATCTAGTGAGCACCTGCTCCAGGTTGGCAAGGTGAGCATTGTCATTTTTGCCCGTGACCAGGATGTCGTCCAAATAACACTGGGTCCCTGGAATCCCTTGCAGGACTTGATCCATTGCCCTTTGCCAAATAGCCGGAGCTGATGCTACCCCAAACACCAGCCAATTGTATTGGTAGAGACCTTTATGAGTGTTGATCGTGAGGTACTGTTTCGAGGCTTCTTCTACCTACATTTGCAGGTACGCCTGGGCCAGATCATTCTTAGCGAAGCGTTTCCCTCCAGATAGCGAGGCGAAAATATCTTCAATCCGCGGAAGCGGATATTGTACCATGTGAAGGATTGGGTTCACTGTCACCTTAAAGTCCCCACAGATGCAAACTTTTTTTGGTTCCCCAGGCGTATTACTCAACGACGTCTTCATTACAGGAACGATGGGTGTGCCCCACTCGCTCCAGTCCACTTTGGACAGTACGCCTGAACGTTCCAAACCTTCCAGCTCTGCTTCGACGGCTGGGCGGATCGCATAAGGCACTGGTCTGGCCTTAAAAAACTTTGGGCTTGCATTTTCCTCTATTTTGATCATCGCTGTTATGCCTTTTAGTGTTCCGAGTCCCTCCTGGAACACTTCTTGTGTGTCAGTTAGCATTTTTGACAGTCGTCCAGGTGTGTCATCGTCATCCTTTTTGGCATCTACAGTCAGTGCTTGTATGGAATGCCAATCTAGCTGTATCTTCCGGATCCATTCACGTCCTAGTAGTGGTGGTCCTCCATCTGGCAATACATATAGGTCCATTTTTGGTGTTTCCTTACCGTTATATACAACGTTCACCCTTATTTTTCCTTTGGGGTAGACTTTTTGCCCCGTGTACGTCTTCAAGACAATCTCTGTATCTCTCAAGGGTATATGTGAGAATAGCCGCTTGTAGTCCCTTCGGTTTATGACTGTTAGGGCTGATCCTGTGTCCAATTCCATTTTCACTTGGACTCCAGCTATCTTGGGCGTGAACCAGATAGTTTGATGATCCTCCGTTTGGATCACCTTATGTAGTTTCAGACAACCCAGCTCCTTGCTTCCGGAGTCTGTATCACTTGTCTATTCGTCTGAACTACTCTCCATCACCTTATGTACCTTCTTGTACTTCTCCTGTGGAGATTTCTTGCTGCTGGTTTTCTTTCCCGACCTGCAGACTCTTGCTATGTGTCCTACTTTTCCACACTGTCTGCACACTTTATCCTTAAACCAGCAATCATTATGGTCGTGTGTTGTTCTGCCACAGCAATAACACTTCACTGTTCCGTATGACATTTCATTTGTGCCATATTCTTGCGGTCTCCGTTGTATCTCTGCAGCGCCCTGTGCGGCTGCTTTGTGTGATACTGCCATGCTGAAAGCCTTTTCCAGCGTAAGGTCCTTTTCAGATAAAAGCCATTTCTGGGTTCCTTCACTTTGAAGCCCACACACAAACTTGTCCCTTAAGGTATCTGCCAGTCCCGCTCCAAACTGGCAGTGTTTCGATAGCTCACGCAGTTCCGTTAAATACTCAGCATTACTTTCATCTTTATGCTGGTTCCTTTTGTGAAACTTAAATCTTTCTGCTATCAGCAGCGGTGTGGGGTTTAAGTGGTTCTGTAGGATTGACACTATGTTTCCAAAGTCCTTGTCCACTGGCTTCGCTGGGGTTACTAGGTTTCGCAGTAAGCCATATGTTTTTACACCCATGGAATTCAACAATACCAGCACTTTCCTCTCATCTGGCACTTCATTCGCCTTGCAGTACACTTCTATGCGTTCGACATATGTCGTCCAATCTTCGACTTCATTGTCGAACGCTGTGATACTGCCACTCTTTGGCATCCCTGGGTGTGGTTAGACTGGCTCAAAAATGGCGTTTTCCCGCGCTTCCCTTCTTCTCCGCTGCAGCTCAAAATGGCGTTTTCCCGTGCTCTCCCTTCTTCTCCGCTGCGGCTCAAAATGGCGTTTCCCGCGCTCTCCCTTCTTCTCCGCTGCGGCTGCTCGGCCCTTGAACACCGGCTGCGTTCTGTGCATTTCCCTTTCTTCCCCACTGATGCTGCTCGTCCCTTGAACACCAGCTGCACTCAGCGCGTTTTCTTTCGCACCTCTCTCTCTTCTCCCGTCGACGCCGTTCGGTCCTGAACACCGGCTGCACCCTGTGCGCTCTACCCTCTCGCTTCTCCCGTCGATGCTGCTCGGCCTTTTCTGTGCCGTCGGTCGGCTCTAGCCGCCGCTGTCCGGGAAGGGTCTGCGCCGTACCTGTTGCCAGCCCGTTTCGCTGGACCACCGTGACTGGAGAACCAAGCCCAGCTCTCAACAGTCTCCCCTGCGATGCTCAATCTCTGCTGGATGACTGGGCGGTTGCTCGTGGTCGATGCCCGTGCTTCTGGCCTCAACTTTCTTCCACTGTTCTCCAGGAGTGAATCCCTGGGAGGTAACGCAGAGTTGCAGGTAGGTTTGAATCTGCCTCGTCGCCACTGTTAGATCCGTGTATTTTTGATGTAGTTTGTCCTTCAATAACTAGACACGAGACTGCAGGTACAATCAACAGGTATTTACTGGATGAGGGTGACTCTAAAACTAAACGTACAGATCCCTACTCAGGGTTTATATACAGGTGTGGTCACTGCCGGTACTACAGTATACAGGAGCAGTAAAAAGTAGTTCTCCCCTTAAAGGTACATACACTACAGCGCCCCCCTCTGTTCTGCCTGGTGCTAATAAGGACAGCTTACCTGGAACGTTCCCCAGTCACTCTCGGGCTGGGGGGGCGTTCTTTAAAGGGGACTGCACTGGTATAAAAGTGGCAGCCATTTTAGGAGCACAACTTCTTCGAGAGTTTCACAGAGTTGCTGAGCTGCACTCTGAGAGCCATTTCACCAGTGAGCCAGCGCTGGCAGAGGAACTTCAGCCTTCTGACCATCACTTTGCTGCTGGTGAGCATTTACAACGGGAAAACTTTCTTGTGCACTATTATTATGGGGGCTGCATTGGAGGGGAACGTCCTGCTGCTGAACCATCTGGAAAGGGCACAGAGACGCAGGGAGAGAGGGGCAGGCATGGCCAGACGGAGGAGGGCCAACAGACGTTGCCACATCAGACCTTACGCTGCCAGGGTTTTCCGACAGCAGTTCTCTTACTTGAACATGTCAGAGGAGCAGTGTCTCTGAAGGCTGCGCTTCAGAAAGGAGGTGGTGACTGAGCTGTGCCACCTGCTTCAGCCAGATCTGCAGCCTCAGATAAGGTGCAGGACCTCTCTGTCGGTGGCTGTCAAGATGACTGTTGCCCTGAACTTCTATGCGAGCGGCTGCTTTCAGGCCGCAACTGGGGACATAGCCAACATATCGCAGTTTGCGGTGTATTGCTGCATCCGTCAAGTAACTGATGCCCTGTTTAAAAGGAGGCGGCAGTACATCTCCTTCCCTATGACACTGGACAAGCAGCGGGAGCACGCAGAAGGCTTCGCAGCAATAGCGGACTTCCCCATGGTGCAGGGCGCCATTGACTGCACGCACGTAGCTTTGCAGGCACCTGTATTGAATCCGGAGGAGTTCCGCAACCGCAAGGGGTTCCATTCCTTGAATGTGCAGCTGGTCTGTGACCACCGACAGCTGATCCTCGCAGTCAATGCGCAGTTCCCAGGCAGCAGCCACGATGCCTTCATCCTGCGCCAGACTTCTGTTGCAGACCTTTGAGAGGCCCCGGCTCACCCAGGAGGCTGGCTTCTCGGTGACAAGGGCTATCCTCTGTGCCCATGGCTGATGACCCCGCTCTATTCACCCAGCACCCCTGCTGAAGAGCGCTACAATGTGAGCCATCAGGCGACGAGGAACATTGTGGAGCACACAATCGGCGTGCTGAAGCAGCGGTTCCACTGTCTGGACCATTCTGGAGGTGCCCTGCAGTACTCACCTGAGCGAGTCTCCCACTGCGTGGTTGTATGTTGCATGCTGCATAACCTCGCTATCCTATGCACCCAGCCAATGCCACCAGACATTGAAGCACCAGCAGAGGAGGAGGAGGAGGAGGAGGAGGAGGGCCAAGATGGGAGGGAGGCACAAACTGGAAGGGCCGTCCATCAGAGGCTGATCAGAAGTCGTTTCTAGGCCCCTCTCATGGAATGCTTGGTGCCATTCGAAGAGCAGGAATGGAACCGTTCTGATAACCCAAAGCCTATGAAGGGCAATATGAATGTAAATAGCAGACATGGCCAATGTAAATAAAAACATTTGTTTATTTTGCAAAATGTGCTTCCTTCCAACATGACAAAGCAATGGCAACAGAAAGCAAAACTAACACTGTAACACATAAGTGCCTCGCACACCCGGGAGACTATCCAAAACATAACTAACATTCAGACCAGCATCCACGGCCTTGATTTCTACAAATAAGACGTCTCAGCAGCACCTTCTACTCTTTCCCCCTTGATGGTGATCTACTTCTCTTGCGAGATCGGCCCCTTCCCTCCCTGCAACTCCTCCGCAATGGGACCCCAGTGGCTGCATCAAGGCTGGGGGAGGCCTGCTGACTGTGCGAAAGTGCAGATGCCCCTGAGGGACGGCCTGGACGGCCTCTGGGCTTGGAGGGCCCGGATGCTGACTGCTCCAACTGTGCATGGGTGGAAGCAGTCTGTCCTGCAGGTGGTGGCAGCTGCAGTGGAGACGTGCCAGTGGTGGCATGAGGAATGCTGTCATCCTGAGAGCGGACACCTGCTCTGTGGTCGTCTGACACACTGGCACTCTGACGGGGCAGCACCTCAGCATGCGCACCAATCAGCTGGTCCACAGATTGCTGGCCTGCTGTTGTGCTGCAAGGGCCCCGGGTAATCCTGCCTGATCCAGCGAAGGTGGCAGCAGTCAGTGGTTGCGTGGCCTCAATCTGCGTCTGCATGAGACCAGCGAGTGACTGCGTGGCAACACTCAGCACTTGCGTGGCAGGTGCCAGTGCTTCGGTGAAGCCCTGGACAGTCCTTTCCAGGGCTGCCCCGAAGCCCTGGACAGTCCTTTCCAGTGATGTCTCGATGCCCTGGACAGTCCTTTCCAGTGATGTCACGATGCCCTGGACAGTCCTTTCCAGTACTGCCCCGAAGTCCTGGACAGTCCTTTCCAGTGCTGCCCCAAAGTCCTGCGCACTCCTTGCCTGTGCTGCCCCGAAGTCCTGCACACTCCTTGCCTGTGCTGCGCCGAAGTCTTGGACACACCTTGCCAGTGTCTCGATGGATTCAGGCATCCTTGCCACTGCAGCCATGAGCTCAGTGTGCCTGAGCCGAGCCTGGGCGCTCATTTCTACGAGGGCACGCACCTCTTCTGCGCTCTGTGCAGCAGTACTCGTGGCCTGACTCGCCCTCTGGGGAGATGGCCCCCGAGCTTCCCTACCCCCCTTGCATTGCTGCAGCCCGCTGGGTCCTGGAGCTGGTTCCTCCTCAGAGCCTTCCACCCCGCTCCCCTCCAGGGAAGTACTATCCCCAGTCTGCAGATGGGCTGGCTCGCCTGAGGGTGGTACAGATGGTCCGGCTTCCTCCTGCTCGTCGCCTCCAGAGTCAGTGGCAGTGGCAGCTTGAGGGCATGGCTCCCGAGCTGGTGATGCAGCATCTGAAAGCAGGGAGGTTGAAGAGTAGCTTTAGCAAAAGGACAGGGTGGTAGCAAGAGATGCATGAGTGCTGCAATGCTCTGACATGGGTCCAGAGTGAAAAAGCATGCTGGTGGGGGGAACAAGTGGAAGGAGAGAGTTCAAAAAGGTGATGACCTTACCATCGCTGTGCACAATGGGATCGGCAGCTCCAGTGGTGACAGGACCAATCATCCGGCTTCCAACAATCTGGTGGACTCGTTCCTCCAGGTCCGTGAGTGTCTGCAGGTGAGGCCGACCTCCTCCGGTACGAAGCTGCTCCCTCCGGTTCCTGGCCAGCTTGGCCTGCAGGAGAAAGGACGGGAAGTGATGATACATTATGCTCTGAGCTGACATCACCTGCCCCCCATGGTAGAATAGCCCTTACATTATGCCCTGAGCTGACATCATATGCCCCCCATGGACGAATAGCCCTTACATTATGCCCTGAGCTGAGATCACATGCCCCCCATGGTAGAATAGCCCTTACATTATGCCCTGAGCTGACATCACATGCCCCCCATGGTAGAATAGCCCTTACATTATGCCCTGAGTTGAATGTGCATGTGTGTTTCCCGAAAGGGCCATGTGTGCTGGCTGACAGATGGCCATTGGGGCTTCGCGAACCCTCTGGCAATAAAGTCAGGTGCAGATGGAGGGATGAAGAAGATGGCGAAAAAGGCACTCACCCTAACAACCCGAGTGAGGTCATTGAACTTCTTCCTGCATTGCACAGGAGTCCTGGGCACGATGCTGCTGAAGGCGACTCTTTGACAAACTTCCCTCCAAGCTCTGCGGTACTCGCTCTGATGAGGCCTCCTGCCATTGTCGGGGTACAGCACAGCTCGCCGGCGCTCCACTGCGCCAACTAAAGCATCCAATGCCCCATCGGTAAAGCGCTCCGCTCTCTGCCTCACCCTCTCCATCTGGTGAAAGTTTGGAACGCCACAGAATGCACAGCGCTGATTTTGAGGCCTACAAGGCGCAGAGTGTGGCAGCTGATCCTAATTGACCTGCCCCTTTAAGAGCTGGCCGGCGCCAGCATGTCTCGGGGAAATTGATTATTGACAGCACCTGCGCTGCGCCCGGCCGCCGAGAAATTGAGTAGTGCTGCCGGGTTCGCGCCTTAAGAGTCCCGTGCAGCGCCTGATTTTATGCCGCAATCACCTTGAGGGGCGCAGCTACCCAATATCGCTTGAGGTGGCGATAAGTTGCGCCTGGCGATAAAATTTGCGCAGCGCCGATTCTAGTGCCCCAAACGGGGCTATACTGAATTTCTTCCCCAATTTGTTTAACCACCCAATCAAAAAGAGTACACTACAGAGGTCACACTTTGTTATCACTGCAGAACAGTTTTCAAATTTGGTCTGCACAGAGTGGCATTAAACGGAGTGCACTTAAACAGAGTGGGAATTTGGAGAGAGTGGGAATCTCTGGTAAGTGTTGGGTGAGTAGTAGCTGTAAAAAGTGAAATTTAGTTTAACATTTTGATTTTAACCTAGAACTTTAAAAACTTTCGTTAACAGAAGCTACTAGCCAGTGGCAGTTAACTATCAGTCAGCTGCAAGTGTTTGTCTTGAATAGGCGCTAATCACCAGGAGCGGGGGAGCTGACTCATCACTTGTAAATTGGGTGAGAATCCTAGGGCTGGATTTTAACTCAGGTGCGGGCTGGTGTTGTGTTATCCGAATTTCGTGTTTCCCACATGAATCTAAATGGATGTGGGAGATTGATGCAATTTTAACTTAATTGGCCAATTGATTTCCAACGTGTGGGAAGCCTTTGCAAATGGGTTTTTCATGACTGAAAGTCCCCTCCAATGACATCATCATTGCTGCTGCATTTAAGGTCCACAGCAAGCCTTGCTTCTTCTGCAGACTGCCAAGCTTCTTGACTGTGCAGTGTGAGGGAGCTGCAGCAAAAATGACAAGCGGGAGGGCAAGATCAGCTCCTTGTTTTGACGAGGTGGCACTGCAGGCATTAGTCGATGGGGCTAGGGCCAACAGGGAGATGCTGTTCCCTTCATCAGGGAGGAAGAGGCCTCCCACTCAGACCAAAGCAGTGTGGATGCAGGTGGCTGAGGAGGTCAACTCCTTGGGAGTCACCCACAGAACCTGGATACAGTGCAAGAAAAGATTTCATGACTTTCAGCAAACTGGAAAAGTGAGTATAAATTTCCCATCACCCTCAATCAGATCCCCATTGCCTTTCCTCACCAGCACTCAACTTTAGCAATCTCTTCCTCCACATCCCACTTGACACTGACATCCATGCACACTTACCCATTCCCTCTCTCTCTCTCTTTGCTCACATTCACATAACTATTCCACCATGCAGCCCTCACACTCCCTATCACACTGATGCTTTGAACACAACTGACAACAGACAGGGAGGGCCCTTGGTCTTGCAACCTCACTCCATCTTTGTCTCCTTCTAAGTATCTATGCTATGCAATCTCTACACTCACTCCTTCATTCTCACTCAACCTCCACTTGCCTCCCTCATTGCAGGAAAAGAGAGCTCACAACAAAAGAGAACGAGCCAGGACAGGAGGAGGGACAGCCCCATTAGCCCACCTGACCCCCTGGGAGGAGGCTGTCCTGGAAATTATGGGCATTGAGGATGATTCGCGCATGGGGGACGGACAGACGAGTGCAACACAGAAAGCTGGTGAAAGAAAAGTTTCCCATCTCTCTCTTTGACATTGCATGAGTCGCTGATAATGATTGTGAAGCTGTAACAGATGGACTTATGAACATCTGCAAAAACTATGTGCATGTAGCCTTTGCATCACATCTCTGACTCTTTCCTTTACTCCCCCACAGGACCATCACATGCATCCATCCCCCCTAGCCAGGAAGAAGAGGCTGAGCAGCCAGACTCCTCAGAGGAAGCGGCAACATCTGAGGGCAAAGCGCCAGCAGAATTCAGCGCACCCAGCACTAGCGCATACACTAACACCTTGGTGGGACTTTCGGGACATAGAGTAGTGTTGTCACCTGGTGTATCACAGCTTACAAGTGAGCATCAGCAGATTGTGGAGACAGGGACAGCAGTGGAGAGTCCTAGTCGGAGGGCGCAGGACTCTGCCAGCTTGGCTCAGCAGCATGTTGACCCTCTGCCTCTGAGTCCATCCATAAGATCAGAGGTGATGGCACTCCAGGCACAGATGCAGGAGTCTCTGGCAGGTTTTGTCTCTAGGGTCACAGCGAGTGTGGGGTAAATGGAGGAGTCCATAGCGAACATGTGCAGAGCCTTTGTGAGTCATTGGCGCATGAACGCATCACCACGGAAAGGATGGCTACCTCCGTGGAAACAATTGCTACCTCCATGGTAAGGCTGGCTACCATAGAGGAGAGGATGGCTACAGTAGAGGAGAGGAGGGCTACGGCCATGGAGGTGCTTAGTCGCCAGGGTACGGAAAACATGGCCATTGTTCAGAATAGAATGATATCTCTTGAGGAGCTGTAAGGGGTTTTCTCTCCGAGATCGCAGAGGTTTCTCTCGCCAGAGGCCTCTCTCTCTCTCTCTCTGTTGCACAGTAAAACCTTGAGTGGTTCGACCCACTCGCCCCTTAGGTTCTAGATACTGGACTTAGGTGCAGGAACTACAATGCAGAGAAGACTCTTATAGACCAAGTTTAATGAATCGAAATGGAATTTTATTGCATATGGAAAATCAAATCAAATGCAAGCAAATAAGAGGGTACATGGGAGGGAAAAACAAATCATAACAATACAGTACTAGCTAAAATAGATACAGGCATATTATACTTTACAAAAGTCATCATGAAATGGGGAAACACACGGAACATTAAGGGACAACAACTCATGTTAACTATACCCAAAATGACCACCCCCTTTAACCTATCTAGATCCGATTATGAAGGGCCAGGAACATGCTCACCAATCCAACTAGGAATTGCAAGGTTTTGAAACAGGATCAAAACGCAGACCTATCAGGCGTCCTGTCTCCTCGTGGTCAGCGCTGTGGGCTGTGAGCTGCGACATGCCTTCTCTTCCTCGAGGTGAAGGTCATGGACAGGCTGGATCCCAGCGGGCCTGGATGTTGGCGGGACAGAGACCATCTGCTTGACCATGATTGGAAGCCTCTAGCCGCTTTCATGTAGGTTTCTTCGGTAGTTTTGTCTCATCAAAAGGCCCGGGGCTTGTTGACAATCTCCCGATGGTTATCCTGGGGCGGGATGTCGACTCGAACCATCTTCTTCTACTTCAATCGCTGCGATGGCCACGATGGCGCTCTGGGATGGCTCTGATGGCTTTCTGATTGCTATGATGGCCATGATCGCTACGATGGCTACTACAAATCGCTACCCCCAGGTGTCTCCAATTATACTTCTCAGAAGAAGCCTCTATCTCCTGCCAAAACAAGGTTAGTCTTTGTTTAACTTTTGGCGGGCTCATAGCACAGCGGGGTAGTTATTATATTTAAACTGCTTTCGGGATGCCCGGTGATGGCCATCTCTGGTCTGGAATGACCTGGTAATGTTTTAATGTCTTCTTGATGTCTTAAACAGGTCCTTGATGCTTTCCTCATTAACATGAAACTGTTCCCCTTTGCCTGGGTAAACATTTAGATGGCCTTTATCTACAGGCCAACCTTGACTGGATCTGCATCCAATCTATATGTATGTGTATGTGTCTGGTTTCGTTTTCTCAGAAACGGCTTCCCGAACTTACTGTGGGTTGAATCCACAAAGGCTGTCTGGGGGCTGCAGGAACCATTTTAAAGTGTTCAAAAGTCAGTTACGGGGTCTGGTGGCCATTTTATGTGTCCCTTTTCTGGGCTTCTTTTAAACAGTCTTTTAAAAATCACGGCCTCTTCTGCCAGAGGACCCTTATAATACAATATTAATTTTGCGAATACTGCAGAGCGATGGGCATCTATTGAACAGAGAAACCAGACCTTCATGAAAGTCCTTCTGAGTAGGACTGCCATTGCAGATACGGGTCCCCATGGCCCCCCTGATGTGCAGCAAGGTGCTCTCCAGCCACTTGCAGGTGTTGAGGGGGACCTGACCCATGAGGGGGCGGTCGGTGGCATACCTCAAGGAAGTGGAGGCTCCTCTCCAAGCGCTCACACTTCCATGCCACTGCAGAGCCCTCGGTCAGAGCCCCACTAGAGTCCACACCCAAGTGAGATAGACGTCTCAACCCCTGCACAGCCGCAGGAGCAGCAGACTGTTGATGAGCCCTCACAGGCTCGCAACCCCAGAGGATGCCCGCCAAAGCTGTCGAGACCTGAGCAGCAGGAAAGTGAGCAAGGGGCCCTCACATCTGCTGAAGCCACAGGGGATGCATTATGTAGGAGCACACGTAAGAGGAAGATAAAGCACAAGGGTAGTCACTTGGGTGGAATTTTTTGTTTAGTGTAAAAATGCCATCACGTCGTAATTGTACATAAAAATTCTCATGGAAAATGTTGCTGTTGTGGCATCTGTCATTTGGCTATTGGGACTTCCACATTAAGGCCTTAGGAATACTTGCAACTGTCAGTATGGTGGTCGGAGTGCTAGGAATCCTCTGGTTCTTGGCCATTGTCAATGCTCTGGTAAGAAGCTGCGAGGCAAAAGTGTTTGACTGACTAGGCTAAGCAAATCTGGCCAGGATGAGTGCGTTCCTTGCATCCCGGGCAGCAATGTTCTCCCGTAATGCTGCCGCTGGTTGATGGGCCTCTGCAGGATGTTTGTTTTTGTCCTCCTCCTACTACTACTACTCCTACTCCTAGGAGGAGGTTATGTCAAGAGCCACTTGGTCCTCCGGAATCTGCAAGCCACAACACTGCCATGCAGTGAAGTGCACAGCAAACCATGACGATTCTGGAGACCCTGGCTGCGGACTACTGCAGGGCTCGACCTGATCTATCCAGGCATCTGAAGCGCATCTTCAGCAAACCGATGGTTTGCTCGATTATGGCTCTGGTGGACATGTGGCTGGAGTTGTAGCTCTCCTCAGCTTCATTGGATGGTGGCCTCAATGGTGGTCTCAACGGCGTTATCAGCCACGTCCTCAGTGGATAGCCCTTGTCTCCATGTAGCCATCCGTTAATTTAGTCTGTTGGACTGAATAGCGGAAGCACACTAGGCTGGCGCAGTATGAAGGAGTCATGGCAACTGCCAGGGTACATGGCACAAACATGCAAAATTTCCTTCCTGTTGTCACACACCAGCTGAACGTTAAGGGAGTGGAAGCCCTTGGGGTTGACAAAAATACCTGGATTGCGATGGGGTGCCATAAGGGCCACATGTGTGCCATCAACGAAGCCTTGCACCCTTGGAAAGCCTGCCAGATGAACTAATCCAACCGCTCACGCAGTGACACTTGCTCAATCCTTGATGAAATGGATGTGTTTGTGCGCGAGGGCAAAGAGGGCATCGGTTACCTGCGTGATGCAAGTGTGTGCAGCTGCCTGGGAGATGCCACTGATGTCTGCTGCTGATCCCTGGAATAAGCCTGAGGCAAAAAAGTTGAGTGCAGTGGTGACTTTGACGGCCACTGGTAATGCTTGTCCACCTGGTCCTCTGGGCAGCAGGTCTTCCTGTAGCATTGCGCAGATGTCAGTCACTACCTCTCGTGAAAGTCGGAGCCGCCTTTGGCACTGCTGCTCAGACATGTTGAGATAGGTGACCCTGCATCTGTAGACCCTGTTTGGGGGGTATCTCCTGCGACGATGGGCTTCCAGGCGCTGGCCCCTTCTGGCCTGTGCAGCATCAGATGGGTGAGCAGCAGCCTGGCGCTCCTGCTGCTGATGTTGTTCCTGGTTCTGCTGGTGCCGCGGCTGGCGCTCAAGCTCTTCTAATGCCCAGATGGGAAGGAAAAAAATGGCTCCCATGCTTCTGGTAGGTGCCTCCATTGAGGAAGCGCCGAGTGAAGGTGGTGAGAGGGGTTTCCCAGGAGGCCACACTGGAGATAGGTGTGTGGCTCCAATCTTCCACGGGTGTGGTTAAGCCTTCTAAAAGTCACCCCAGACCTGAGACCACCAAGTCCTGCCACATGCAAATGATGGCTGATCAAATCTCCTCTTTAATGGTTGACCTGCAGTTGATAGTCAGCAATCCAATAGTGCTTCAGCCAGGTTTCACATTTGTGTTTCCCACCAGGCATGTTTTATGTGGGAAAAGGTTTAAGTTTGCAAGGGCCTTTTAAAATAGGATTACGGAGGCTATTTAGTGGTTATTAAGGGCCTTAAAGACCAGTCCTGCCTGTTGGATGCGGGGCGGAGGTGGGACCATCAGACATGCCTCAGTTAAAATTGCTCGGAGTCGGGAAACAGGCGTTTTTGCGTTTTTTTTTTTTTAACCCCCCCGCATGCCTCCAAGCCCGACTCCATGGCTCAATGAAAATCGAGCCCCTAGTGTATAAAAGAGAACAGTTCTGCTGAAACAGAGTGGCATTAAACAGTGTTTTATTTGAGAATTTGCAGAGTGGAAATTCGGAGAAGAGGGGGAAAGAGGTGCTACTTTTTGCCTCCACTACTTGTAGTGCTTTGTGTTACAGGGAGATATTTAATTTCATTTACCCATAACTTAATCTAGATCAAGCAGTCAAGAAACTAAACTGTAAATTAAGTTACTTAAATACAAATTTAATCAAATAAAACAGGGTCATATTGGGATGGCAGTGCAGGCGGTGTGCCGCAACTGCAGCATGTGAGAGTTTGTGGAGAGCATTGTGATCCTGGCAACCATGTCTGCAGTAAGTGCCTGCATCTTAAACTTCAGCTCAGAGTTGTTGAGCTGGGGTCAGAATTGCAGCCATTGCAAGGCATCAGGGAGGGGGAAGAGTTATCTGGACACTTTGATCCAGGAGACAGTCACACCCCTTAGGTTAGGTAGTGGTACAGGTCTGGTTAGTGGTCAGGGGCAGGAGGGTGTGTGTACTGGCCTCGCTAGACATGCTCCTATCTAGTTATCCAGCAAGTTAAACACTCATTCAAATAATTCTCGTGAAGCCGTTTTGCTGTTTTGAAGCTTTACTTGAACAAATTTGTGAAACTGTAAACAAAGACAACGCATGTTTTGTACATAAACTGAGTACTATACATTTGATATTACATAAGATATAAACATATTTACAACAGTAGAATAGACTAATTGTATAACTAACTAACATTTGGACTGTACTTCTGTAAATATCAAATATTAACCTTTTATAAACATAGTGTTATCAAAATACTACAATGACAAAGTTACTATCATGCTAACAGACAAAGATATTCACAGATATTGGGCCTGGCCTAACATATGAGATCAGATTACATTGGATTGAGAATCCCTCATGGCAGATTCTCCATTGCTCTGCTAGGTTCTTTCTGGAATTCTACTTCCTGGGTCAAACAGGAAGAAAGGTAGCAAGTTCAAATGACCTCTGCTTTATACTAACACAATAACCACCACCAGAGGGTGCTATCTGCATGTAAAATGTCCGTAATCTCCATAAGTCCAGAACACTCCCCGTCTGGGGTCGTTAACGACGCCACCTAGTCCGAACTCTACTTGTCACTGGAGCCCTCTGGCAACAAAGGAAGGACCACCTTGGAGACAGTCCGTCGGTGTCGATGATAGGATGCAGCTTCCATAGATTGCTGTGAGGGGGTAGGTTGCGTTCTGCTGTGTACAGTTCCAATCTGGGTATGGTGAGGTCTGGCTGGGGTGCCAACATGCCCCTATCAAAGACAAAGCCGATTTTGCTTTGTCCATCTTGAGTGGTGACCTTCAGATAAGCCACACTTGCAATGGCCTTAGCGGATGCGTCTGCAAAGACACAAAGCTCTTTGAATTGGGCATTTAAGGGAGAGAAAGACATATAGCAGCGAGGTATTTGGCTTTCCTGTAAGTCTTGGAGTGAGTCTCTCCATCTGTCCCACTCTGCTTGCAGCTCTTCAGGGAGAGGTGAATCCCACTCTTCAGTGCGTGTGGAGAGTTCCCTGAGGAGCAGCCTGCCTTGTATGGTGACAGGGGCTAAGAAGCCGAGAGGGTCGCATAGGCTGTTGACTGTAGAGAGCACTCCTCTACGTTTGAAGGGTTTCTTGGCATCTAAGGCTTGGAATGTGAACGTGTCTGTTGCTATGTTCCAAGACACTCCTAGGCTACGCTGTAAGGGGAGGTCATCAGTGAAGAGGTCTAGATCCTTGACGTCCTTAGCACGATCTTCAGGGGGGAATGCCTCCATCACTGCTGGTCTGTTAGAGGCTATCTTGTGCAGCTTGAGGTTGGATAGTGCGAGCAGTTCCTGAGCTCATCCGAGGGTACTGATGGCCTCTGCTTCGGTCGGGAATGACTTCAGTGCGTCGTCAACAAAAAACTCTCATTCGATGAACCCTCTCATCACTGCCAAAGTCGTCGTCTTCCTTGGCAACCCTCCTCAGTCCGTATATGGTGACAGCAGGGGACGGGCTATTCCCGAAGACATGGACACGCATTCTGTAGTCCACAATGGCTCTATTGGGGTCGTTGTCCCGATACCACAGGAAGCGGAGGGAGTCTCTGTGGTCTTCTCTCACCACAAAGCAATGAAACATGTGCTGGATATCGGCAGTGATGGCGACAGGCTCTTTCCTGAATCTCATGAGTACTCCCAAGAGGCTGTTAAGATCGGGCCCTGTGAGGAGTACGTCGTTGAGAGAGACTCCCTGATATGGTGCACTGGAGTCAAACGCCATGCAGATCTGACTACTGCATGGGGTAAGATAGCTTGGACGACCATTCTCCAAGATGGAAGTCTTGAGTGTGCTTACCTGAGATGGCTTGTGAGCGCCCTTGAGGCACACATCTCCAACAATGACCCAGCCGAGGTCTAGCCTTTGTGCGAAAGGGGCGTCATGTGGATCGTTGATCTGTTTCCTTATCTTATGTAGCCTCAGGATGTCCCTTCCTGACAACAGAAGTATGCCTGCATCTGGATCAAGAGGTGGGATCTCGTCTGCAATGCGTCTCAGATGATGGTGATGACGAGCTGCATTCTGAGTGGGAATCTCAGAACGGTTGTCGGGGACTTGATTACACTCGATGAGTGTAGGAAGGGGGAGGCTAATCTTCCCGTCGGCTGACTCAACAACATAACCACAAGCTCTCCTGCCGGCTGTCCCTGAAAGTCCAGCACACGTCTTCAGCGTGTAAGGCGACGGACTACCTTTGACCTTGAAGATGTTGAAGAATTCAGATCTTGTTAGAGAACGATTGCTTTGTTCATCTAGTATGGCATACATCTTTTCAGATTCCTGGCGACATCCTACAGGGTACACATTAACGAGGCATATCTTGGAGCATGCTCTTGTGCTCACTCCCTCTCCACACACCTCGGTGCACTTGGATGTAATCTCCAGACTGGCAGCTCCCTCTCTCTCCCCGCCGTGCTCTGAGGCGGGAGGAGGCGACTCTGACTTCCAAGGAGCTGGGACTGGGTGGAGTGCTGAAATGTGCCGATCACTTTCACATTCTGTGCATTTTGCATCTACCTTGCATTTCTTGGCGAGATGGCTCGTGGCAGAGCAGCACTTGAAACATAGAGTTCTCTTTGAGGTATTGTTTCTGATCTTCCAGGGACATCTCCCTGAAGCCTCTGCACTTCTTTAAAGGATGGGGCTTGTTGTGGATTGGGCATTGTTTACTCATATCCTCAGGTTTCTTCTGCACCTTTGTGTTCTCAGTTGAAGACACTTGCATTTTGTGGACAGATATTGGTGTCTTTTCATGTCTGTCAAACTTGTCTCTTCTGGCAAGTGCTGGGTGGGAGGAGAAGAGGTTGAAACTGGGGTCGTTCCTGGCTTTGGCTTCTTTACGGATGAACTTGGCGAACGCAGAGAATGGTGGGAAGGCCACGTTGTGCTTTAGCTTGAACTCTGATCCAAACGTTATCCACTTCTCCTGCAGGTTAGATGGAAGCTTCTCAACGATGGGATTTACCCCTCTGGAAGTGTCTAAGTACGATAGACTGGGTAGGTAGCCATCCTGCTTTGCAGCTTCGAGTTCTGACAGCAGATCTCCAAGGTCGCGGAGCTTCTGGGGTTCCTTACTCGTCAACCTCGGAAAGTTCTCCAACCTGTCAGAGCCCTTTCAATGGCTTCGGGTGAGCCGTAGCTTTCTTCCAGCCTCGCCCAAGCCATCTTCAACCCCGCTGGCAGACGTCCCATATTGGTCGCTTTTATCCTGCATGCCTGTCTGGCGGACTCTGGGCGGAGCCATTTGATAAGGAGGCCGAGTTCTTCTCCTGCCGACAGGTCTAAGCCCGATATGGCATCGTGGAAGCAGGACTTCCAAGCCCGATTAATTCTCCGGCCTGTCATCAAACTTGGTTAACCCTGTAGTCATCAGCTGGGTGCGTGCAAGGTATTTGGCAAGGTCATAGCTACTGGGACCTGTGCCAGGGTTGCCTTGACTAGGGGCTCTGATTCTGGGGGTCTCAAGGAAACAAAAGGGGGTTTGCTGCTGACTTTTTCTATTCAGCGTTCCATTCCTCTGCACCGTGTCTTCCGTCCTGCTGGGGGAGACTCTGCGGCTTGAGGCACGCTGTCTACTTTGACCTTGGTTGGCAACTTGTGGCATGTTATATGAAGTGCTTGCGTCTGTAGAGATGTGCGGCCCTTCATCCCTTTCTCTTGTAAACTGTATGCCGGCATGGCCGCTCACGTAATCTATGGTGCGCTGTCGTGGACTCTGCCATGAAATAGGAATTAAAGGTTTGTAAGCTGTCTCGGGATCAGCTCCCTCCAAAATTGCCTTGAATACTTGTGTCTTAGCTAATGCAGCATCTATCTCTTTTTGTTGCTGCAGAGCTTCTAATGTGGCTTGGAGACGGGCCTGTTCAGCTTGGCGTTCAACTTGGTGACGGGCCTGTTCGGCTTGGAACCGGGCCTGTTCAGCTTGGAATCAGGCCTGTTCAGCTTGGAGACGGGCCTGTCTTACTTTTATTTCTATTTCACTCTTCGCATGCGCAGCTCTGGCTTGAGCTGCTATTAGCTTAGCCCGTGCTCTGGCGATGGCCAGGCTTACTCTAGAACCACCTGATGACCGTGAACCAGCTTGCAATCTGACATAACCGGAGCTTATAGACCGATTGTCACCTTCTACAGTTTCATCTGCCCGTTTAAGGTCTTCTCCTTGCTGCAAAGCATTTTCGTTATTATCTTCTGACATGTTGATGTGAGGTAGGTGTGCTCTACGAGGTTAAGGCTTACACTGGGTTCCTCCTGCTCTGCTCTTCACAGCTAGCCATATTGCTATCTTTTCACTGTACTGGCCTCACTAGACGTGCTCCTATATAGTTATCCAGCAAGTTAAACACTCATTCAAATAATTCCTCGTGAAGCCGTTTCGCTGTTTTGAAGCTTTACTTGAACAAATTTGTGAAACTGTAAACAAAGACAACGCATGTTTTGTACATAAACTGAGTACTATACATTCGATATTACATAAGATATAAACATATTTACAACAGTATAGACTAATTGTATAACTAACTAACATTTGGACTGTACTTCTGTAAATATCAAATATTAACCTTTTATAAACATAGTGTTATCAAAATGCTATGCTGACAAAGTTACTATCATGCTAACCGACAAAGATACTCACCGATATTGCGCCTGGCCTAACATATGAGATCAGATTACATTGAATTGAGAATCCCTCATGGCAGATTCTCCATTGCTCTGCTCGGTTCTTTCTGGAATTCTACTTCCTGGGTCAAACAGGAAGAAAGGTCAAATGACCTCTGCTTTATATAAACACTGCTAACACAATAACCACCACCAGAGGGGATAGCAAAATACTGCAGATGTTGGAAATCCGAAATAACAACAGAAATGCTGGAAAATCTCAGCAGGTCAGGCAACATCCATGGAGAGAAATTTGAGTTGACGTTTTAGGTCAAACCCTTCTTCAAGGGTTCGACCCAAAACATCAACTCAAATTTCTCTCCACGGATGTTGCCTGACCTGCTGAGATTTTCCAGCATTTTCTGTTGTTAACCACCACCAGAGGGTGCTATCTGCATGTATAATGTCCATAAGTCCAGAACAGTGTGACTGGAACTCAGGCAGGTACGGGGATCCCAGGTGTGGTTCTAGAGGAGACCCAGCCTTTGTCCTTGTCCCACAGGTGTGAGGTTCTTGCTGCCTTTGTGGATGAGGGAAAAGCTTGCAGGATGAGCAAGCTGACCATGGAGCAGGAGGCCATTCAAGTGAGTGGGAAGTGGGGGGCAGTGAAAGGGAATGTAGTTGTGGTAGGGGACAGTATAGTCAGGGGATAGATACTGTTCTCTGCAGCTGCGACCGGGAGTTTCGAAGGTTGTGTTGCCTGCCCGGTGCCAGTGTTAAAGACATCTCCTCGTGGCTGGAGGAAAAACTTGGAGTGGGAGGGGGAGGATCCAGTTGTCGTGGTCCATGTAGGAACCAACGACATAGGTAGAACTAGGAATAAGGTTCTGCTTTGAGAGTTTGAGGAGTTGAGGTCCAAATTAAAAAGCAAAACCTCAAAGGTAATAATCTCTGGATTGTTACCTGAGCCAGGTGCTAATTGGCACAGGGATAAGCAGATTAGAAGGTTAAATGCGTGGCTCAGTGGTGTGAGAGGAAGGGGTTTCAGTTCATGAGCCACTGGAGAAAGAGGGAGCTGGTCCGTTGATACGGTCTCCACTTAAACTGGGCTGGAAGCAGTGTCCTGGCAAATCAAATAACTAGGGCAGTAGACAGGGCTTTAAACTAATGAAGTGGGTGGGTGGGGGGGCGGGTGGCGGAAGAATTCAGGAAAGAGTAAATTTAAAAGTAGGAAGAGAAATGTCAAGGCTCTAGAGCAGAGTTTTGTGTAAAAATAAGCAGAGTGGATCAGATAGGTACCGAGAGAGTAACAACAGTAATCGGGCATTAGTAACTAAGGTGACATCAGGGGAAAAAGAGGAAAAAAGTCAAAGCTAAAGGCACTATATCTGAATGCGTGAAGCATTCGCAACAAAATAGATGAATTAATAGTGCAGATAGAAATTAATAAGTTTGATCTAATTGCCATAACAGAGACGTAGTTGCAAAGTGATCAAGGTTGGAAACTAAATATTCCAGGATACTTGGCTTTTAGAAGAGATAGGCAAAATGGAAAAGGAGGAGAGGTAACCCTGATAATAAAGGATAGGATAAAGACAGTAGAGAGAAAGGAACTTAGCTCAGAAAATCAAGAAGTAGAATCAGTTTGGATGGAGCTACGAAACAGCAAGGGACAGAAAACATTGATGGGAGTTGTTTATAGGCCCCCAAACAATAGTTGTAATGTAGGGCAGAGTATAAATCAGGAAATTAGAGGTGCATGTAACAAGGGTAATACAGTAATCATGGGGGACTAATCTACATATAGACTGGGCAAGCCAAATTTGCAGTAACAGTGTAGGGGACAGGTTCATGGAATGTATACAAAGTTTTCTAGATCAGTATGTTGAGGAACCAACTAGGGAACAGGCTATTTTATATCTAGTATTGTGCAATAAGAAAGGGTTAATTAATAACCTTGTAGTAAAGAAAGACTTGCATTTATCTCTTCTTAGGCAGTCCCTCGGAACCGAGGATGACTTGCTTCCACACTAAAAATGAGCTCTCAGGTGACTGAGTCCAATGCGAGACCTACAGTCTCTGCCACAGGTGGGGCAGACAGTGGTTGAAGGGGCGGATGGGTGGGGTGCTTGGGTTGACGTGTGCTCCTTCCACTGTTTGCGCTTGGTTTCCACTTGCTCCCGGCGAAGAGACTCGGTGTTCGGCACCTTCCCGGATGCCTCTCCTCTACTTTGTGCGGTCTTGGGCCAGGGATTCCCAGGTGTCAGTGGGGATGTTGCATTTTTTCAAGGAGGCTTTGAGGGTGTCCTTGAAGCATTTCCTCTGCCCACCTGGGGCTCTCCTGCTGTGTCATTGCTCAAATAGAGTGCTTGTTTTGGGAGTCTTGTATCGGGCATGCGGATGATGTGGCCTGTCCATCGGAGCTGATCGAGCATGGTTAAAGCTTCGATGCTGGGGATGTTGGCCTGCGCGAGAACACTGACGTTCGTGCGCCTATCCTGCCAATGGATTTGCAGGATCTTGCGGAGGCAGCGTTGGTGGTACCCTTCCAGTGCTTTGAGTACCTGCTGTACATGGTCCATGTCTCTAAGGCATACAGGAGGGCGGGTATCACTACTGCTCTGTAGACCACGAGCTTGGTGCTGGGTTTGAGGTCCTGGTCTTCATACACACTCTTCCTCAGGCGACCGAAGGCTGCACTGGCACACTGAAGGCGGTGTTGGGTTTATCTTTGACATCTGCCCTTGTTGACCGTAAGCTCCTGAGGTATGGAAAGTGGCCCACGTTGTCCAAGGCCTCGTCATGGATTTTGATAATTGGGGAGCAGTACTGTGTGGTGGGGGCAGGTTGGTAGAGGACTTTTGTCTTATGGATATTTAGTGTAAGGCTCATGCTCTTGTACACTTCGGTGCAGGTGTTGACGATGGCTTGGAGTTTGACCTCAGATTGTGCGCAGACGCAAGCGTCGTCTGCATACTGTAATTCGATGACAGTGGATGGGATGACCTTGGATCTGGACTGCAGGCGACGGAGGTTGAACAGTTTCCTGTTTGTTCTGTAGACTAGCTCCACTCCAGTGGGGAGCTTACTGAGGGTGAGATGGAGCATTGCAGCCAGGAAGATCGAGAAGACCGTTGGTGCGATGACACAGCCTAGCTTGACCCTGGTCCATATGTGAATTGGGTCTGTGGTGGATCCGTTGGTTAGGATCATGGCTTGCATGTCGTCGTGAAGCAGGTGGAGGATGGTGACAAACTTTTGAGGGCAACCGAATTTGAGGAGGACACTCCATAATCCCTCATAGTTGACGGTGTCAAAAGCCTTTGTGAGGTCAAAGAAGGCCATGTACAGCGGTTGGTGCTGTTCCCTGCATTTTTCTTGTAGTTGACGCGAGGTGAAGATCAAGTCCATTGTGCCCCTTAGTGGGCGGAATCCGCATTGCAACACTGGGAGCAGCTCTTCAGCCACTGGAGTTATATCACGCCATTCACAACCACCGGATGTCTCAAAGCGCTTTACAGCCAATGAAGTACTTTTTTGGAGTGTAGTCACTGTTGTAAAGTGGAAATGCTGGTAGCCAATTTGCAAACAGCAATGTGATAATGACCAGATAATCTGCTTTTTTTAATGTTGATTTGAGGGATAAATATTGGCCAGGACATCGGGGATAACTCCCCTGCTCTTCTTCGAAATAGTGCCATGGGATCTTTTAAGTCCACCTGAGAGCAGACGGGACCTCGGTTTAACCTCTCATCCGAAAGACGGCACCTCTGTCAGTGCAGCACTCCCTCAGCACTGCACTGGAGTATCAGCCTAGCTTTGTGATCAAGTCCCTGAAGCGGAACTTGAACCCACAACCTCCTGATTCAGAGGTGAGTGTGCTAACTACTTTTTTTTAATATACTTTATTGAACATTTACAACATCGCGATCATTTCATTGTATCATACAAATCAATTCCTCCGCTCTGCACAGCCATTCCGCCACCACATTAACATCAAAACCTGAAGTTTAATTTGTCTCCTGTAACATATATTAATTGATTGTACTTTAAAAATTGACGATCTTTAAATTCCTTTCTGAATAAAACATCCACAGAGCCTTATTATCTTTTAGCTTATATTTAAAATACTTAGTTTGATTCTCCTCCCTTTAAAAAAACAGAGCATTCTCTCTTTGCACAATCTCGAATCTAGCCAAACTGAACATTAAATTAATTGCCGCTCCACTAGACTCAGGTAGACTCTCCTGCAATCCCCATCTCAAAATTGAGTCCCACGGGATTCCCATTCTTGCTCTTCGGTCCTCACCCAGCAAAAAAACTTCACACAACTGTTGAACATAGTACTCAAAATCATTTAACTGTGGACATAACACTAGTAAATGGGACAGAGTCTCATCCCGTGTCCCACACACTGGGCAAGTTGCCCCCTCCACTCGTCCAATCTTGCACAAGACCGTCATGGTAAAAATCCAGTTATGAGCCAATTTGAAATCCAGTTCAATCTTCTCTGGACATTTAAAATTCGCCCACACTCCCTTCCAAATCCTGTTGAAGTCCAGCTGTGGGTATATACTCTGCCAAAACTCCTGACCAGCAGGTGTCTTGAATCTCCATTCTCTAAATACCTCCTAGAAATCTCGAGTATTACAGTTGTCAAATTGAACCAACTCTCCCCCTTTCTCCAGCAGAAAGCTTGGAAAAGCGGGATGCATTTTACTTCCTTTGGAGATTTCCGCATTTATTTCTTCCATACAATCCTGTGGCTTTGCCCTCACAATCTTCTCATATATGATCCCTATTGCTTTTTCCTCTAACTCCTGATCCTCCTCCCACACCATGTCCCTCACTATCGCTTCCGGCAACCAACCTGGAGTTACCTCATATAATACATCTTTCACACATAATACCAGCTTTTATAAAAGCTTCATTAAATAAAACCTTTCCTTCGATGTTGACCCACCTGTTCAAAAATAAGGGCTGTTCTAAAAATTCCTCAGCCGCCTTGGGCATAAACTGCACACTTTTTAAAAATTGGGCCCAAGTCTCTACAACCCTCTTATAAAACCAAGGGAGAAGTTTAATCGATTTCAAAAACATATTGGCCCAGTAATTCCGTTCCTAACACGTGAGTACGGTCGGGGTACTCGCGCGTCTGGCCGGAGGAAATGCCGGTTTTCAGCATGCACAGCGCATGCGGGGAAAACCGGCATTTCCTGTCCTCTGAACGAAGGGGTTCAGAGGCAGAACGCGTGCGACTGCACAGGCAGCGCGTGCGCAGTAAAATTTGCCGGTTTCATTCATGCTTTCAGTGAGGTTAAGTCCTTACAACTTGCACATGAAAAAAGCATGAGTAAAGTTGCTCCAGAGGAAGATATATTTTATCGTGGAGCTTCTGAAAGGAATATTTTTGTTTGGGAAAGGGAGGAAAGTTATTTTAAGAAATGCTGAGGTAAGTTTTAAAGTTTAATTATTTTTTTTAAACGGGTTTTCAGTACTGTAGGTAGAAGGAGCAATTGTGGCTGTGTGAATTGAATTTGCTGTGATTATTCATTTTAGAACAGTCATTTTCACATTTAATAATGTAACATTTCCAACATTTTTAAGAAAGAAACTTTTCATCAGTAATATATTCTTTTAAGTAATTATGTATGTATGTCCGTATATATTCCTTTACGTATATGTATGTATGTATATATTCCTTTACTTGTGTATGTATGTATTTAATTATGACTTTGAGAGAAAGTAACTTATTGGAAAATCATCTCGGGCTGTGAAATTGATCAGGCAGGTATGATGTATTACCAAGACGATAACGTGTTTCTCCTGCCATAGGCCGGGGTGATTTTCTAGCAAGTCACTTCATTAAAATTACTTTAACAACTCTTTCCATTTCTTCCTTGCAAGGACGTCTGTGTAAGCAGGAGGCCTGTGAGCGAGAAAAATGCCCGGGAACTGCTAGTAGCCAAAACCTTCACGAGCTAGTGGCGCCTTGTACCTCCCCCTCCCCCCGCAAGGCAAAGAAAGGAGCCGACACAATTTAAAGTGAAGCAGTGAACTTTTATTGCATCATAAAACAGTTTTCAGGGTCAGTTTTGATGTAGATAGTTTATAACTTTAAAATGTTAACAGCTATTTCCTGCTTTTCAAACATTTGTAAACATGAATAGTTCAGAAAAAAATGTGTTAACATTTTAAAGTGACTTTTTCTGTTTTCTTAATGCAATAAAGACATTCAAGGTGGAAACTAGCTATGTTCCAATTTTCAAATAGTTATTGTAAAAATACTTTGGCTCCAATAAAAGTTGCTAATTTTTTTCAAACTGACCACAGGCTGCACTGTTTAAAGGAAAAGGTTACATATCCTTTGTCATAAATAAACATTTCAATGAAAACAGCAAACACAACATTTTACATGTCAATAAAATGAAAAATTTAACAATTGCACGATTTGCCCCCTCGCATCTGCGACGGAGGGTCCAAGGATGTGCATTGCACAAGAGGTCATCGTCGTACGTATCCTCACACTGTTCCCTTTTGGGAACTGTATGAAGTGGTGGAAGGATTTCTGGCCACGTTAACGCTCCTTCCGTGACCATAACCATCTTCATACCAGCCATTAGGGTGGTTAGTCCTATGGCGCGAGGGTTTTACGGGCTCCCACAACCCATCTGAGGGGGGGGCTACCCACACGCACGGACGCAAGTATCCCGCTGGATGTCCACCCAGAATTTATATTTGGAGCTCCGACTCCACTTGCCGGGACTGTCTGGAGCGGGGTTCGAAACCCTACTCCTTCTGGCCCAGCGGCGGGGATGCTTACCGCTACGCAAAAGGCCCACTCCGCGCAAAAGGTGACACCCATACGTTTCCTGCGCCTTTTCCCTCCCCGTGACTGGAGCCCTATGCTGCCACTTGAAAGACCAAGCTATCATCTGTCCTTTTTGTGGCGCCTTGGACTTCTCATTACCAATGATGAGCAGGCGCTGCGCCTCCACCTCGTTGAGGAGATTGCTGAGGTCATCATCAGTTCAATTGTGAGTTCTTTTAATGCCGTAAATTGTGCTCATTCCAGCCATTTCACGTTGCTAATCGGAGTGGGCCTTTGGCGTAGCGGTAGCATCCCCGCCGCTGGGCCACACGGCGTAGGGTTTCTAACCCCGCTCCAGACAGTCCCGGCAAGTGGAGTCGGAGCTCCGGCTCTAAATTCTGGGTTGACATCCAGTGGGATATTTGCGTCCGTGGGTGTGGGTAGCACCCCCCCTCGTATAAGTTGTGGGAGCCCGTAAAACCCTCCCGCCATAGGACTAACCACCCTAATGGCTGGTACAAAGATGGTTACGGTCACGGAAGGAGCGTTAATCATTGCCATAAATCCTTCCACCACTTCATACAGTTCCCCAAAGGGAACAGTGTGAAGACACGTACGACGACGACATTGCTAATTAAATAAATGGAATAAAAAAATGCTTTCAGGGCTTTTAAAAGTTTTTAAATTGCTTTAATTCTGTTTAAAACTACTTCAGATTCTTCAAAATAATGTAAACGTTTTTAAAAGTTTATGAAAGTTACCAAAAGCTTCATAAAAATACCAGAAACCTATTTAAAATGCTGCTCCGCATGTAAAAATGCTTTGCAGCTTGTGAGAAACATTGGGGGCGTGTCCTATTAAACTGAGACCTCAAGGGGCGTGTCTCACTTGCACTGCGCGCTCCAGGCTTCGCGCTGGCTGCACTCCTGGGCGGCGTGACGTCAGACGCTGCCCGGGAGTCATCATTTTAAAACAGGAATTCCAGGCGTCCCTGAAGCTCAATGGCCGGCGCGTCGGGTAAGTGCACATCGGGGGCTTGCACGCGCGGCAAGCCCCCGATCCTAATTTCTGCCCCATTATTGTATTCCATATACAATATCCCCTGCCCTCCTATGCCACTTTGTTTTAAAAAATGCTCAAAACAACTCTTCCAAAAACTTGTATTTGACTTCTGAAGAAATCTCCTCACCCATTTGATTCTAAAGGATTTTTTCTTCAAATCAATATCTGGGAAATTGAGTCCTCCCTGATTTCTCCATCCAATTGTAGGATTCGCAAAATTGAACTTTATATTATAAAGTGTCGAATGGCAGAAGAGGCCATGATTTTAAAGACTATTTTAAAAGAAGCCCAGAAAAAGGGGCATACAAAATGGCCACCAGACCCCGTGATCAACTTATTGGGACACTTTAAAATGGTTCCTGCAAATCCTCAGACAGCTTTGTGGATTCAGCCCAAAGTAAGTTCTGGAAGCCGTTTCCGAGAGAACGAAACCAGACACCCACATATACATATAGATTGGATGCAGATCCAGTCGAGATCGGCCTGTAGATAAAGACCATCTAAATGTTGACCCAGACAAAAGGGAACAGTTTCATATTCATGAGAAGAGCATCACGGACCCGTTAAGGACATCACCAGGACATTAAAAACAATGAAGGTCATTCCAGACCAGAGATGGCCCATTACCGGCCATCCAAGAACAGTTTAAAATATAATAACTACCCCGTTGTGCAACAATCCCGCCAAAAGTTAAACAAAGACTAACCTGACTTGGCGCGAGATAAGAGCTTCTGGAAAGAAGTGTAATTGAGAGAACACACGGGTAGGAATAGAGTTAGCATCAGTTTTCCAGCTTGCAGGCCTGCCCAGCTTTTGAGCTGGGGAAAAGAGGAGCCGCTTCGGGAGAAGATCAGCGTGACTCCCCTCCATCGTCGGAGAGGAAGAAGAAGAAGACTAAACTGTCATCAAGAAGGTCGTTCGAACCGGCGTCCCGCCCCGGGGTAAAACATCGGGAGATCATCGACCAACCCCGGGCCGTTGACGAAACGAGAGGCCATCGACCCGCTCCAGGCTCGGGTGAAGAGACAAAATCAAACTACAGAAAGAACCTTGGAGACGATGGGGGCCAGCCCAAGGCTCCTCTGACCAGGGTCGAGCCAACGATCCCCGACCCCGCTGACATCCAGGCCAGCCGGTGTCCAGCCACCCCCGACCCCCACCTCCGGAGAGAGGTGTGGCGCAGCTCGCTGGGGCTCCACGATCCACGTGGAGACGAGACGCCTGAAAGGATCAAACGCAGACCGGTTTCAAAACCTTGCACTTCCTAATTGGATTGGTGAGCATGTTTCTGGCCCTCCATAATCAGATCTAGATAGGTTTAAGGGGGTGGATATTTAAGGGTATAATTAACATGAGTTGTTGTCCCTCGATGTTCCTTGTGTTTTCCCTATTTCATGATGATTTTTGTAGAGTATAATATGCATGCAGTTGCCTCAGTTAGTATTGTGTCATTATGATTTGTTTGTGTGTTTCCCTCCCATGTACTCTCTTATTTGCTTGCATTTGATTTGTGTTTCCATATGCAATAAAATTTCATTTTGTTTCATCAAACTTGGTCTATAAGTGTTTTCTCTACATTGTAGTTCCTGCCCCAAAGCGCAGAGTATAGAATCTAAGGGGCGAGTGGGTCGAACCACTCAAGGTTTTACTGTGCAAGAGAGAGAGGCCTCTAGAGAGAGAAACCTCTGTGATCTAAAACCCCTTACAGAAAATGGCGACTGCGGCAGGACTCTGGCAGCAGGATTGCAATGTAATAGATCCAAATTTGAATGGTCGAAATGCAATGGATGAGAGGATAGCGGATTATGTCTTTGGCAAGGTAAATCTCACTAAGCAGTGGATTTCCGATCTCTTACTGGATGGGCATCCGGTGGACGCAGCCATCAGGTGGACAGAGAGCAAAGAGCATAAGAAGTCAGTGGAAAAGGCAGTGTGGCTGATGTGTTACAAGAAGCAGGTCCAGATCTTGGACTGGGTCGTTGCAGCACAGGCAGCCAGGATCACAACCCAGGCAGCAGAGATAGAGGAAAAGGCCATGGGTGGGGAAAAACTCATCACAGCGCTTCAAGCGCTAAATCAGGAACGCCAAGTGGTAGCTAGTCAACATCAGGCTAGGATAGAGTACCTGGAGTGCCAGGTTACTGAGGCAAAGATCAATGAAACGAGGATACGGGAGAAAAACGCCCGCCTCGCTCAACAGCTAAGGGCGCAGGAGGAGAGAGAAATGGAGGTTAAGGCAGCTTACAAGCTAACCCTCGAGCACGGGTTTGAGAGCACAGACCACGGCCCCTGCCAAAAGACCATAGAGGACCTAAGAACGGCCCTGGTTAAGGCAAAAGGCGTGGTGTGTCTCGTCAGCCCGAAAGCCAGTCACATGGACTTTTTAAAGGAATCGAAACAGCCGATTCCAGCTAAAGTAGTTGTGGTACCAGCCACCGAGTCCTCAGCACCACCGAGCTATAGTGAGACTTGGCCGGAAAAACGGGGTGGTAAAAGAGGAGGTAGCCGAGGTGGAATGTGAGGAAGAACAGCCACTGGTAGCAAAGCCGGGACCGACACCAATGTGTCCCGCTCGGCACCAGAGGTTCAGTCCCAACGCCGCCAATGGCGATGATGGACCCCACCAGAACCAGCTCGTGGTGCCATACGCTGCCCCGCAATTAAGGTCCATGGTGAGCCACCTCGCATGACTCACAGTAAAGGGAGATCCCTCGATTCATTTCAGGGAGATAGAGGAAACAGCAGCCATTAATGACTGTGATGGACAGGAACAGGTGAAACTTTTGCTTTTCTCCCTGGATTGCACAATCCTTCAGTGCCTCTCAGATGAGAGTAAGAGGGGACAGAAAGGGTATACGGATCTCAGGGAGGAAGTCTTAGAAGTAATGGGAGTGGACGACGGTAGTCCGTTCGACCGTGTGGAAGGGACCGTGCAGCTATCTGGAGAACCCCCACGGGTTTTCGCAGAAAGGCTGTGGCCTGTGTATCGATGCAGTTGTCCGGGTATGCCTGAACGGGTTGCAATGAATAACGAACAGCGGGTTCATTGGCTCCGTTGCTTGGTTACCAACAGCTTGCCGCAGATACGGGCCCTAGCCAGATCTTGGTTTGATCCCCAAGGTCCCAGTGTCACGGAGGAGACGGTGCACCGCCAGCTCAACGTTGCGTATAAGAATTGTAGAGGTCAGGAAACACCTCCCCAGAAGGGAAAGGTGCATGAGGCAAAACCCGCAGCCCCAAGCAAGAAGGAGTGGCATCAGGAGGGGAATCGTCCTACCCAAGCCAAGCTCAATTGCTACGGATGTGGGAAGGATGGACATTGGCGCAAGGACTGTAGAAATCCGTGGAAGGATAATAAGGGAAAATTTCCTGCAGCCCAAACCCAAGCCCAGACCGCCGCCCCAGCGCCAGCCCAAACCCAAGCCGTAGCTCCTGCCCCAGCACAAGGAGCCGGTGCAGTTATGGATCCCGCTGCGATTGAATCAGTCATAGAGACAATGCAGTCTCTGACGATCTCGCAGGGGAAGATAGCCGTCACCACTGGTCTTGTCGCTCCTGAAACCCTGACCGCTGTGCCCACGTGACTAGAGCTGGCGCAGCCCATTTACTTGTGTGCGCTGCGATATGATGTATGGAGACGACCCCTCGTGGAGATGGAGGTGGAGGAGGTGAAAGGGACCTATCTGCTAGATACGGGAGCATCGTGCACCGTGATCCATGCAGATGACCCTACGGCCTCGCCTCTATCCACCGGGATTTCATACCTTCTATCGGGCTTCACGGGCGAGGAACGGACTGGCGCGCATTCCCTTCCCCTCTCCAGTCATTTAGGACCACTCCGTACCACGTGGAGGTGTACACTAATGAGGTGGGAGTTGGGGGATGGAACGGGGGTTCTTGGACCTGATTTCTTGGTAGCCCACGGGATCCACGTGGACCTAAGAAATCATTGTCTCTGGGGAGCGGGTACAAGTGTGAAAGGGATAGAGAGTGTCAAGGAAAAGCCAACGAAAGCACAGGTCGGCCGGCGGGAAGTCAAATTCCTGGATCTGACCCTCCGCGCTGGCGAGAAAGGCAGAGACCAGGATAGACAGAAATCGGTGCAAAATCCACCAGCCCCCGCCAGTCGTGCAGTGGAGGTGCCCTGACGCAACAAGTGGTTTCACGTAAAACGGTGCAAACTGTTTAAACCGGGTGCTAGAGTATCAACAACCGAAGCCAGGTCTGAGGGTAAAGATCCTCAGCCTGAAGCGTGCAAAAAGTCACAGACCACACAAGCTGGCGCTGTAGCCTGCTTGGAAGGAGAATCTGCCCTGCCCACCTCGGGGGAGGTTTCCCCTATGGCCTGGGACTCGGACGAGGAGGAGCCCGAACAGCAAGGCCCCGCCCTCGACACGATTCTGGAGGAGGTGGAGTCGGAGGACGGAGGACCCGCCCTCGACTCAAGCGTGGGGGAGGTAGAAATTGGGGGTGGAGATTTTCCACCTGTAGAGACAGGTGAGGAGGAGTCGTCTGCCACAGATCCAAATTCCAAAGGGGCGGAGCCTGAGGGGAGGGAGCCGAAGCCCACAGTCGTGGAAGAGCCACGGGCTGTGAGAGCTAAAGTCCCACCCGAAGGTCCAGTCGCCAAGGGGGCCGACCCAAATCCCAAAGGGGCGGAGCCTGAGGGAAGGGAGCCGAAGCCCACAGTCGTGGAAGAGCCACGGGCTGTGAGAGCTAAAGTCCCACCCGAAGGTCCGTTCGCTAAGGGAACCACGCCCAAAGTATCTCTTCGCAGGTCGACTCGAACGCCTCAACCGGTAAAACCTTGGCCTGATTCCTCCGTTCTCAGTAAACGCCGACTTGAGAAATCCCTGACAAAATGCAGTCCCCAATTGACAGCCAAAGGCTGCGGGGAACCCAAGCCACAGGTCACTAGAGCCCCACCGCAGGGAGCGGCGAGCTGCAGTCCAATCAGGGATTAGGCAAGCCGCCCGGGGACGGCCGGCGCTGTACATAAGTTAAGTTTAAGTTTTAAGTTTAAGTTGTGTAAATATATTAAAATGATAAGAGTTATAATTAGTTTTGGAATCTGCTCAGTATGTGTGTTGTTTTGGATCGAGGTCAAAAGACCCGATCATGCCTTCACCTAAGCCAGAATCTCTCGGGAGCCTGGCGGCATTGTTTAATTTGTTGCAGGAACCAGGAGAAAGATGAGAGGGATCCTCGTTGCGTTCATGCTGATCGGATGGAGCTGGGCCTATTGGGGCCGCACTAAGGATTCCACCATTTATGGGTGCTCTGGCAGCAGAGGCCCCGTCACGACTGATGGAACCGGCCCACGGGACGCTGAAGAGACTGCCATATACTTTCATGAAGGGAGATGGCCAGGCTGGCTGGGGTCGAACTCTACTGAATACTCCAGCTAGACGGGGTTCGCATACAGAGAAACGTCTCTGATGTGTCCCAGGGTGAGGATCATCGCACCAAGAATCAGCGTCACCGTTGGAAAAAGGATTTGTTTGAACTGTCTGGGACATGTACTTTTGAGTTGCTGGTGGTGGCTCTGGAAGCTGAGTAAGACCATGAAGAATTCCACGGTCGAGTGGGAGAGACTGGGTAACAACACCCATCGGACTATTACGGGGACTCAAGGGGGGTTGAGTGTCTGTTGGGACAATGGTGGGAACCAGATGAGGGGATCTACATCTGTATGTGGGGTTCAGAACGCGCTTGCCCCACAGGCGTCTCCATCTTTTTCCAAAGGCAGTGGCAGGATGCTGGACAAGGAATGAGGTGGGACGTCAGCACACGGGCGTGCGGAGTCCCATACTCTCAGATCCCAGTAAAAACGCCACTGAGCTCATCACCTGACCCCGCAAGCCCCTGCCTACGATTCCGGTAGCTAAAGCCCTCAAGGAAGGGTGCCCCACCACAACAAAGGGACCCGGGAATGGATTGGCATTGGTACCCACAGGTCAGGTGCTGTACCAAGGGGTGCAGTACGCGGTGGCTTCGGTGATTTTAAACCTCACCGAGGTGCGGTTGCCAGAGTGGTGCCCCAGGGAAACGGAGCAATTATACCAGGTCCTGTTAACAAACATGTTTAAACAGTTTTATGAATTCGACTTTGCCGCTGTCGACAGAGCCGAATTGTACACCACACCACATGAGGTCTTGGACAGAATAGGGAGACAAAGAAGGGGTGCAGTAAATGATATTTTCACAGCTTTTAATACAGGAACTTCCGTCATCAACACACTGGATGATGTGGAGCTGCAAACCCAAATCAATGGTTTGAAAACACAGTTAAGAAAGATACTGACTGACGAGAATAAGGTAGTGGGTTCCGAGTTACATGAGGACCAGGCCATGACACTACACTTAAAAGAGATAATAGCTGAGCTGGAGAAACATGCCAAAGTGGTAAATGCTCTCATTAGGGAGGATCGGAACGCGTACGATCAGGCTGCGCAGAACCAAGCTTGTGTGCTGTACGAGGCGTGGTTATTGGGCGAGGGCCGCAGTAACCTGGAGGATTTGAAACAAGGTTTAGTCCCCTCCTGGATCAGCAACAAGCACCTCGCAGCCCTCCACCCTTTTGAGAATGCAATGAATCCGTGCCAGCTCTGACTAGCTTCAGAGGCCTACCCAGTCCCACTGGACTGTGGATGGTCTAATCACACCATTATGGGTATAGTGGTAAGAACGCCGGTGATGGGAAAGACAGCTAAACCCGCTCTGGTATACAGGGTGGAGAACATTGGAGTCATTCAGCAGGGTGCGCACATTCGCTACACAGGGGTCCCACCTTATGTCATTCGATGGGAGCATGCAATGACTGGTACCGACATCTCGGGGTGCCGGAGCCGGGGAGCACACATCATCCTGTGTCCCCAGCACTTGAATGCCCATTCAAAACCACAGTGCGGGTTCAAAACTGCTGGCGCGAAGCCTATGAATTGCACCATGGAGGCAATGGCACAAGGCCATGTGCCCCCGCAGGTGGCATATATAGGAGGTGGGACATACTGTGTCACCACTGCAGCACCCCACTACCAACATGGACAGCACGGTTGGTGTCCAGTTAGTGACAGCAGCTTCTGTTTCAAGCCCAGGGCAGAAGTTCAAGTGGCCCAAGAGCGAATTGTCCCCATTCCTGAACCTTCCACTGTTCACATCACTGTTAAAGAGAATTTCACTGATCTGTAGTGATTCGTTGCACATTTTGGATATATCATTCCCCCTCTCCCTGAACACCTCACCAAGATATTAAAAGCCGTTGTTGTTTCACAGACACACTTCTATACACTGGAGCAGAAGACTTTAGAGATAGGGGCGAACATATTGGATATAGTGACCCCACCATGATAGGACCTGTTCACTAATATAGAAGTCCCTTCTTGGATTAGGATAGCCTCCCACATTCTTGTAGTGTGCCAGGTTATCATTGTAGTTTATTTACTGTTTGTACACTGTAAAAAGGTCAAACATTCGCAAAAGTACGAGTATAGAGGGGAATGGAGGGAGCATTATGTGCAAGTAGAAGAAGAGACACCTGTTTAGATTTTTGCTGCTTTGTATAGAGTTAAAGTTTTCCCTCCCTCCTCTGTATTATTTTTGACATGTATTCATGTCCATTTTAATTTTCGTGTGTGTACTTTATTTTTTCTTATTGAAGTTTATTAGATGTGTTGTTATTATTAAAAGATAGTGTGTATGCACCAGGTGATGTAGGGGTATAAGGCCCCCCTCCACGCCTGGAAGTAAGTTGTCAGATTTTAACTCGAAGGTATTGCCATCTATAGATGCTTAACGTACACTAGGTTTTTCTGAAATGGGAAATGCATGTGTCGTGGGGTCATAGATAGGTAAATACTGGGGATGGTTAGATTATGGGAAGTCAGAAAATTTTGCTCACCCAGAATTATAATACTTCAAGCAAGTTACAGTATCATCAGGGGGGTGTGTAGGATTCGCAAAAATTGAAATTTATATTATAAAGGGTCGAATGGCAGAAGAGGCCATGATTTTAAAGACTATTTCAAAAGAAGCCCAGAAAAAGGGGCATATAAAATGGCCACCAGACCCCGTGATCAACTTATTGGGACACTTTAAAATGGTTCCTGCAAATCCTCAGACAGCTTTGTGGATTCAGCCCAAAGTAAGTTCTGGAAGCCGTTTCTGAGAGAACGAAACCAGACACCCACATATACATATTGATTGGATGCAGATCCAGTCGAGATCGGCCTGTAGATAAAGGCCATCTGAATGTTGACCCAGACAAAAGGGAACAGTTTCATATTCATGAGAAGAGCATCAAGGACCCGTTAAGAACATCACCAGGACTTTAAAAACAATGAAGGTCATTCCAGACCAGAGATGGCCCGTTACCGGCCATCTAAGAACAGTTTATAATATAATAACTACCCCGTTGTGCAACAAGCCCGCCAAAAGTTAAACAAAGACTAACCTGATTTGGCGCAAGATAAGAGCTTCTGGAAAGAAGTGTAATTGAGAGAACACACGGGTAGGAATAGAGTTAGCATCAGTTTTCCAGCTTGCAGGCCTGCCCAGCTTTTGAGCTGGGGAAAAGAGGAGCCGCTTCGGGAGAAGATCAGCGTGACTCCCCTTCATCATCGGAGAGGAAGTAGAGGAAGACTAAACCGTCATCAAGAAGGTCGTTCGAACCGGCGTCCTGCCCCGGGGTAAAACATCAGGAGATCATCGACAAACCCCAGGCCGTTGACGAAACGAGAGGCCATCTCCAGGCGCGGGTGAAGAGACAAAATTAAACTACAGAAAGAACCTTGGAGATGATGGGAGCCAGCCCAAGGCTCCTCTGACCGGGGTCGAGCCAACGATCCCCGACCCCGCTGACATCCAGGCCAGCCGGTGTCCAGCCGCCCCTGACCCCCACCTCAGGAGAGAGATGTGGCGCAGCTCGCTGGGCCTCCACGATCCACGTGGAGACGAGATGCCTGAAAGGATCAAATGCAGACCGGTTTCAAAACCTTGCACTTCCTAATTGGATTGGTGAGCATGTTTCTGGCCCTCCATAATCAGGTCTAGATAGGCTTAAGGGGGTGGATATTTAAGGGTATAATTAACATGAGTTGTTATCCCTCGATGTTCCGTGTGTTTCCCTATTTCATGATGATTTTTGTAGAGTATAATATGCCTGTCGTTGCCTTAGTTTGTATTGTGTCATTATGATTTGTTTGTGTTTTTCCCTCCCATGTACTCTCTTATTTGCTTGCATTTGATTTGTGTTTCCATATGCAATAAAATTTCATTTTGTTTCATCAAACTTGGTCTATAAGAGTTTTCTCTACATTGTAGTTCCTGCCCCAAAGTGCAGAGTACAAAATCTAAGGTGCGAGTGGGTCAAACCACTCAAGGTTTTACTGTGCAAGAGAGAGAGGCCTCTAGAGAGAGAAACCTCTGTGATCTAAAACCCCTTACACAATGATGGTATTGTAAGCCACCAAGGCTGGTTTCCCGTCCCATAAAAACCTCACACAAGCCTCTCGGATGGACTTTTCTGCCCACTCAGGAATATATTCCACCGTCAATAAGTACCATAGTTTAGATAGCAGGAGAGCAGACACCACTGTCGTTCTTCCTTGCAATTTCAACCACCTTCTTTCCCATCTTCCCAAAATCTTTTTAATTTTCATAACCTTCGGTTCCCAATTTAATCGATCCACTTCATCCATGTCTTTCATGCACCCCCAGAACTTCCAATACCTCCACCACCTTAAAGGGACATTCCCCAACCATTCCCCCCTATCCCTTCCTGCAACCAGGCATTGGGACTTACTATAATTCACTCTGGCTCCTGAAGCTCTACAATATTCCTCCACTACATCCATAGCTTTCCTCACTGACTCCCCATTTCTCAATGTTAAGGTTGTGTCATCTGGTGTATCACTGACACCAGCCCAGAACTGGGAACCGCAATCCCAACTACACCTTGTTCCTTTCGCATCATGTAACCTAATGGTTCTGCTACCAATGTGTACAACAATGGGGACAGGGGACAACCCTGTGTCACTTATCTCTGTATCAGAAAATACTTGGATAAAAAACCATTACATTTAACACAGCTAAACATGTTTGAATAAAAAATCCTTATCCACTCAATGAAATTTTCCCTGAAAGCAAATGCTTCCTAAACCTTCAATAAAAACTCATGAGACCCTATCAAAGGCTTTCTCTTGATCTATCTTTAATACATAAGCCTCCCTCCCACTCTCTTCCATGAGCTCTATCGCATCTCGGATTGAGACCACAGAGTCTGCGATGTCCCAGCCTATGACTCCAGAGGACTGAGAGGGCAAAACTATCTGTGGCAACACCTCCTTCATAAGATTTGCCATAACCCTCACCAAGATCTTATAATCCACATTTAACAAAGTGATGGGCCTCCATTTCTTCAGATCCCTTCGAACCCCTTTATTTTTATATAAGCTAAGCTTATGACACCTCTCCTCATAGATGGGGCCAGGCTTCCCTCAATTTTAATTTCCTTAAAAATTTCTAAGAGCAATGGACTTATTCTCAAAAAATTCTTTATAAAATACTGCACTTAGTTCATCAGACCCTGGGCTTCCCCCCCCCCCTTCATTCCACTTATTGCTACTTTTTTTCCGCTAATCCTACTTCTTTGTCACACATGCTTCTCTCATCCTCCTTTAAACCCTCTTCAATAAAAGCAGTAACCTTCTCCATCGACAAATTGGAAATGTCTTCTTTTGTATATAACTTTTGATAAAAGCTGCTAGCCGCCTCTAAAATCTCCCCACTTTCATGAATGATCTTCTCCCCAACCTTCAAATCTCCAATTAATGATGATCTCCGTCGCAGCTTCTCTTGCTCTAGAAAATATCTAGTGCATCTTTCGCCCTCCAATGTATCTGTAGCGTTTGCACGGAGAATGGCCCCCTTGCATTTTTCAGCTTGCAATAATTCCCACTCTTCCTTTAGCACCCGGAACTTAGACTCAGCTCCCTTATCCCCTCCGTCAACTGCTTTACAGACATCCGTAAACCTTTTCTTTTTAACATTTTTCTCTTCTCGACGCTGGTTAGCTGCTGCTTTCTTTTTCCCATAACATACCGAAAAAACTTTTACCTCATATTTTAAATTGTCCCACCAAACTCTTCTTTCTTTCAAGAACAAAGGTTCCTTCTGAGCATTCTTTATTATATTTAAAATCCCTTCTTTATAAGCTATTTCTTTCAGGTATTGATTGTTTAAAATCCACACCACTGAACCGATCTTAACTCTGCTGTTCCTAATTCTAAGAACCAAAGTCGAGTGGTCACTAAAAAAATACTTTTTTATAATAAATCTCCATCACCTCAGAACTTAACCCTTCCCACATTAACACAAAATCTATTTGGCTCTGTTTTAAAACATCACCCACCCAACCTGTTCTGGAGAACTCCATTTTTATGGGGTTCCGGTCGCTCCATAAGTCTCAAATTTAAATTTGCCATAATTTTTACAATCATCACTCTGGAGTTATCATCCTTAAAGGTCATCTGGGCTGAAATGTCCATCTGAGATAAAAATACATTAAAATCTCCCACTATACAAGGATTTTCCACCTCTGCCACTTCAGTGAATAACCCACAAAAAAACTTGCGACGCTTGCAATGGTCGTTCGGTGCATAGATATTAAAGAGATCACAATTAAATTCCTCCTGTAGGGGGTGGTGTGTGCCCAGTCAGCTCTGCCCCTGACTGTCTCTGAGCAGTTCGAATTGCTCCCACACCCCTGGGTTCTAGACACCGGACTTTGGTACAGGCGGCGATACAGAATTAAAGTAGGCAACTGGTTTGGTGCAAGAAAACCGTATTTTTATTAAAGGCACAACAATATTACAACACTGGAAATTACTAGAATAATTACAGACAGATAAAAGTACACTTGGTTGGGAATGGGGCACACATGGCACAACGAGGGAACAATCACATCAGTAATCCCCCTACCCTTGTCCCACCCCCAATGCATAACTAGATTGAGCTAAGAGGGACCAGGGATTTATGCTCACCAATGGGGTTTCCTTGACAGTTCAAAACCTGTCAATTAAGCCGGTTGCAGTTTTGGGGTTTGCTCTTTGTGTCCTTTGGGGCCTGCCGTCTCAGTCTTGGGAACTGTGAAGGTCCCTCAGTTGGGTTGAGTCCGCTGATGCAGTAAGGGCGCAGTTATGGATTTGACCGGCAAGTCCCCTTTTCTTTTGCTACAAATAGGGATAGTAAAGTCTTTTGTTGGATACCTTAGGTTGTAGAGTGGAAACTTCGGGTTTTGTTTTTCTTGTGGTGGTTTGGTCGTCGGGTTTCGTTGCGGATGGGGCTCGGTTGGTGGTCTTTGGTGTAGGCTTGGTCTTTTGCAGCCTAGTTGTCTTCGGTTGAGCCTGCCCTGCCATGCTGTGACGTTGATTCTTGCTGTTTGGCTCCGTTCCTCACACGTGCCCCGATGGCTTGCCCTCTTCTGCCGTGCTGAGCATACAGAGCCTTTGGCCCCTGTGTTATGGTGGTCGTCCTTGGTGTCAAAGCAGGAAGAGAAGAGACCTTGGCTACTGGTGGGCCTACAATTATACAGGTTTTTCGTTCCCTTATCTGCGCGCCAAATCTGGTCGAGTTCTTTGTTTAATTTTGGCGTGCTCGTCTAAGGTGATTACAGACATTCACCTTAACTGCTTTTGGGGTGGTTGTCTCCTTGCTTAATGGCTTCAATATCCTGGCTGTTTGTCATTTATGAAGTTTAATCAGCGTTTTCCTGGCTTGGTAGCTACTTTGAATTGTAACCGATTATGTATGCAAAAAGTTAATGGCCTCAAGATTAGGTCTATCCTGAGTTGATCTGTTTCAAGATGAAGAATGCATATTCTGTGTTTATCTAGCTGTCTGGCTTTAGAACTAACAAAGTCTCTCACACAGGTCCATGCATGTCAGGTTTCTTTTCAAAGCTTTGAATGGACCTGCCTTTTGCAGGGCCTTGCTTTTTAAAATCCTGCAGGCTTCTGTCACGAGGTTCAGAAGCCATTTTCTTTTGGGCACCCTTTTTAATAACTTGTCCATTCAGGGTCCCTTTTATTGATAATTTTGGGAAATGTGGGAATTTTGAGAACCCTACACTCCATGTTTAACCTTAGCCTTAATAATCTCCCCTCAGTGTCCTTGTCCACCAAGGCAACGTTCCATTTTATGGACGGACTCACCAAAACAGCCACCCCTCTACGGTTATTGTTTGCACAAATTGCAAACACCTCTCCCTTCCAAATCTTCTGAGCTCTTTCTAGGATATCCTCATCCCAAAAGGTTTCTTGCAGACACAAGTCCGTGCCTTTAAAACCCTGCAACAACTGCTGCAATTTCTTCTCGCCCCTCAGTCCGTTCACATTAATCGAGACCAATGTAATGATGGCTCCGAAGAAGGGAAGTATGCCTGATAATCTCCCCATCATTTAATCTCTGGCCGCTCCCTCCTCTCATGCTCCTTCCCAACTTTTCGGCCAGCTGTTGCTTTTTCCTGCAGCCTCCGACTCTTTTTCACCTCCTGTTTGAACCTTCTCTGCTGTTTCAGCCTCTTCCTTGCATTAAGTTTGGGCCAAGGAGCTGCCCTTTCTCCCTCCTTCTGCCCTGTAGGGGGTGGTGTGGTTGGCGCATGTGCCCAGTCAGTTATGCCCCTGACTGTGAGCGGTTCGAATCGCTCCCACGCGACACCAGACTTAGGTACAGGCGGCGATACAGAAGACTCGGGTAGACAGGTGGTTTGGATGTAAGAAAACCAAGATTTTATTTAAATAGAAATTAACACAATCTTATGAGAAGTTACTGGTATAAAATTACAGGCAAATACAAAATAACTATACTTATACAGGGAATGGGGAACACACGGCGCATCAAGGGAAAACAACTATCTTAACAATCCCCTTATCCTTATCCCACCCCCAATACCTAACTAGATTAAGCTATGAGGGGCCAGAATTCATGCTCACCAATCCAAAATCTGCTGAATTCAAACAGCGGTGGGGCTTGGGGTTCGCTTTTTGTGCTCTCTGGGGCCTGCCGTCATCCCGTGATCTCGGGGCGCTGCAAGGGCATCGTCCAGGCACAAGTACCCGAAGGTTAAAGTCTTTGCTTGGGTACGTTACCTCGCAGGGATGATGGTTCCTCTTCCTCGGGCGGCAGTTGGAGTTTACATGAAGATAGTCGAAGGTCGGCTGGATTGAAGGCCCGATTATTCGAAGCGTTCCTCAATCGTCTCCCAATTCATCTCGTCTCACCACCTCGCCTCGTCTCGTCCCTTCTCGCCTGGCCTGGTTTGTCTGTGTCAGCCTGGTACAATGCCAGGCGTTCCTGATGGGATGGGAAAGGCATGGGCAATGGCCAGGCGGCAAGCATGGGAGGGGGAAAGAGCAGCAGCCAGGAGGGCGGGGAGCAGGAGGCAAGAGCAAGAGAGCAAGAGAAGAGAGAGATTGCAACCCGGTGCCTTCAGTTATACTCCTTCGGATGGCCCTTATCTGTGCGCCAAATCAGGTTAGTTCATTTTCCCAATCTTGGAGGGCTAGTTTAAATAATTGTAGCAAACTAAACTAACTGTTTTTAGATGGCTGGTGATCGCACCTACTGGCCTGATGTCTGAGCTGTATTGTTATTAATGCATCTTAATCGGCCTGTCCAGCCTCAATGGCTTCCTTAAGCTGTTTCCGATTATTTATGCAAACCGCTTGATGGCCTCAAGTATAGGCCTAACTGGTTTTGATCTGTCTCCGATTTGGCTTAATGCATGTTCAAAGTCCTGCTGTCTGCTTTTCAAAATACAAACGTCCTTCTTCACAGAAACTGCATTTTAGGTTTCGATTTCCCCAAAAGCTGCTTGTGCCACATAGTCCAAGCTTTTAAAATCTTATAGGCTTTCGGCCACGAGGTGCGGATGCCATCTTTGGGTACCCTTTTTAAAATGTCCATGCAGGGTCCCTTTTATTAATAGTAACCTTTGGGTAAATGTGGAAATTTTGTGAATCCTACACTCCCCCCTGTGATACTAAAACTTGCTTGAAATATCATTCTTACAAGGTGAGCAAAATTTTTCTGACCCTCCATAGTCAACCTTCCCCTGTAATTACCTATCTAATACATGCACGACACATGCACTTCCCATTCTGTGAAAATGTAGTTTACATCAGCCTACAGAGTAAATTACAGACTTTTACACACATCCAAGCATGGAGGGGTCCAACACCCCTGCACCACTTGGTACACACACATCTTTATTAAACGCGTCGCAAAAAAAACAACAGAAAAGCCTTTATTAAAAACATCAAACACAAAAAAACAACAACCTTTAATCAGAATACAGGAAACTTTGTGTCATCCGAAGGCCAAATGTCCGGCAAGCTCGAGCCACCGGCAAAAATCAGGAGCCGTTTTGTTAGGTTTTTTTTCTTCTCGTGGCTTTTTTTTTCCAACAGTCAGGCTCTGCACAGTCTTTCTGAAGCTGTTGCTAAGCGACAGATGCTTCCAAGGTACGGCCCACTGTTTAGAAGCTGTTGCTAAGCAACAGTGTTTGTTGCCAGATACGGAGCTGAAATGCTTCAACATTAACGCTGGTTTGTCCGGCAGTTTTGAGGGAACGGCAACAGCTCGGTCCCGGCGGTGCCAGATAGCACAAAGTTTCCTGTACAAGGAAAAGGACTTAAACAGATGTATCTCCCTCCACCTTTACATAATGTTCCTTCCAGATCCTCTGGTTTCGGAATTCTAACAATTGACCTTTTCCCTTACATTGAAGGCAAACTAGATACAACACTATCCCTAGCTGGCAAACCACGAGAATGTGGCAAGCCAGTCTGATCCACGAAGGGACCTCTGTTATTGAAAATGTCCCACCAGGGTGGAATCACAATATCCAATATCTTAGTCCCTATCTCTACTGTTTTCTGCTCTAGAGTGTAAAAATGTTTCTGCAAAACTATAACGGCTTTGAGTATTTTGGTAAGGTGTTCAGGGAGAGGGGGAATTTCATAGCCAAAATGTGCTACGTACTTCTGCAGATTCGTAACATTCTCCTTCACAGTGAGGTGAACAGTGGCGGGTTCAGGAATGGGGACAATTCGCTCCTGGGCCACTTGAACTTCTGCCTCGGGTTTAAAACAGAAACTGCTGTCACTAACCGGACACCAGCTATGCTGTCTATGCTGGTAGTTGGACGCGCCGGTGGTGACACAATATGTCCCACCTCCTCTATATGCTACCTGCGGGGGAACATGGCCTTGTGCCATTGCCTCCATGGTACAATTTATAGGTTTCGCGCCAGCAGCTCTGAACCCACACTGTGGTTTTGAATAGGCATTCAAGTGCTGGGGTCACAGGATTATGTGTACTCCCCGGATCCGGCACCCTGAGAGGTCAGTACCTGTCATCGAGTGCTCCCAATTTATGACGTAAGGCGGGACCGCTGTGAAACGAATGTGTGCACCCCCTTGAATGACTCGAGTGTTCTCCACCTTGTATACCGGTGCGGGTCAGGCTGTCCTACCCATGACCGGCATTCTAACTACTTCTCCCATGATTGTGTGGTTGGACCGCCCACAATCCATGGGAACTGGGTAGGCTTCGGAAGCCTGCCGGAGTTGGCACGGGCTTAATGCATTCTCAAATGGGTGGAGGGCTGCGAGGTGCTTGTTGCTAATCCAGGAGGGGACTAAACCCTGTTTTAAATCCTCCAGATTACTGCGGCCCTCACCCAGCAACCACGCCCCGTATAGCACACACACCTCATTCTGTGCAGCCTGGTCAGAGGCATTTCTGTCCTCCCTTATGAGAGCATTTAACGTCTTTGCGTGCTTCTCCAACTCGGCTATTATTTCCTTTAAATGGACTGTCATGGCCTGGTCCTCATGCAACTCCGAGCCCACTACCTTGTTCTCATCCAGTAATATTTTCTTTAAATGTTTTTAAGCCATTTATCTGGGTCTGCAGCTCTATGTCATCCAAACTGTTGATGACAGAGGACCCAGTATTAAACGCAGTAAAAGCATCATTCCATATTCCCCTTCTTTGTCTCCCTGCATTACCCAGAAACTCTCAGTTTGTGGTGTACAGTTCGGTTTTGTCGACATGGGCGAAATCGAACTCATAAAACTTCTTGAACACGTCCTTTAATAGGGCCTGGTATAGCTGCTCTGTTTCTTTGGGACACCACTCCAGTAAATGTACCTCGGTGAGATTTAAAATCACGAAGGCTACCGCGTAGTGTACCCCCTGGTACAGCATCTGATCGGTAGGTACTAGTGCCAACCCATTCCCTGGTCCCTTGGTGGTGGTGGGGCAACCTTCCCTGGATAACCTCGCCGCCTGCGCCGTGGGCAGGGGCTTACGGGGGCGGGTTACAAGCTCAGTGGCATTGACTGGGATCGGGGAGAATGGGACTGCGCACGCCTTCATGCTGGTATCCCACCTCATCCCCTCCCCGGCGTCTTGCCACTGCCGGTGAAAAATAATGGATATGCCTGCGGGGCAGACCTCCTCTGACCCCCACATACAAATATAAATCCCTTGGTCTGGTTCCCACCACTTGTCCCAACACACTTAATCCTCCATGAGACCCTGTAATCGTCCGGTGGGTGTTGTTCCCCAACCGTTCCCACTCGACTTCGGGGTTCCTCATATCTTTGCTCAGCTTCCTGAGTCACCACCACCTATCCAGAGGAATGTGTCCTTTACACGTTAAACATATACGCCTTCCAACGGTGACGCTGACCCTCGTCGTAACAACCTGTACCCTGGGGCACAGGAGGGAGGCCTCCCCATAGGTGAATCCGGTTTGGCTGGAGTACTGAGATGAATTGGACCCCAGCCATCCTAACCACCTTCCCTCATGGACGTAGACGGCGGTCTTCTCCACATCCCGCTCACCGGTCCCATCGGTCGCTATAGGCGCCCTGTCTCCTGAGCACCCGTAGATGTGGGAATCCTATACATCGCCCCGCCTTCCCAGGCTCAGTCCCATCAGGGCGAGTAGGATCACGATCCCCTTCATCCTGAAAGTCTTTCTGCAAAAAGATGTAAAAACATGCAGCCAGGTCCCCAAGAGATTCTCTAGATTGGTGAAGCATGGTCAGGTCCCGTGACCTCGACCCAAATATACACACTCTTAGCAGATTACTTACTTAAAGCTACCCATCACCTTATTTAACTTTAACTAAAACACCCAAACTTAAGCTAAATACTTAAACTTAATAATAACCAAAACTTAAAATAAAACTATATACATCCGCTGGGTGGCCAGGCTAATTCCTGGCTGGACTGCGGCTCACCGCTACCCCCGGCGTGGCCGCACCGTCCTGCACTGTTGGTCCCTCTCAGCCCGTAGCTGCTGGCTGAGGACCTCTGTCCTTGGACCTCTCCCTGACTCGAGGGCGGCCCTTGGTAACTGGAGGGCTGGTGACCATGGCTTTCTCAGCTGTGGCATCCGTGGGGACCTTCTAGGGGCCTTGGCGGGTGGGGCTTTCTTGGCCGATGGGCCTTTAACCCGAACCGCTGCTCCCTCAGGCTCGACCTCTCCCGAACCCGGGCTAGGGGCAGGTAACTCTTTGCAGCCTGCTGCTGAGAGTCTCTGCCCCTAGGTCCCATGGCTGGGTCCGGGGTGGGGTTTTCGACCTCGGGTCGCTCCCTCGCTACACCTGGGTTAGGGGCGGGGTTTTCGCCCTCAGGTCCCTCCCCCTCGTCTGGATCCCAGAAGAGTGGGGGAGTGTCCCAATCGATGGGCGTGATGTCCCCTCCCTTCAAGCAAGCCACAGCGCCTGCCTGTGCAGTCTGTGAACTCGCTCCTGCTGCAGGCTGAGGATCTTTATCCTCAGACCTTACCCCAACTGGCTGTTTTCCCCTTTCAGGTGTAAACAGCTTACACTGGTTGATGTGGAACCATTTTGTACGCTGGGGCATCTTCACAGCATATACCATGGGGCTGGCTTTATCTACAATACTGTAGGGCCCCATGTACAATGGCTCCAAACTTCCTACTCGGGCATAGTTTCTCACCATGACCTGATCTCCTACCTCCCACTCGTGGTGCTTTCTCGGTTCGAGCAGCAATCGGTTACTCCGATGCTGCCTTCCCATGTTCCCGGCCGCCTGCTTGTGGACCTGCTTCAGGTGCTCAAAGGTTTCGGGCGAACCTGTCCCGGTTTACCTCCCTGAGCTGACCCTCTGTGAGCACCGGGGCTCGTACATGGGTGGGGGTCCACATAACTCTGCCGGTCATCAGCTCGTACAGGGAGTACCCCATGCTTTTAGACTGGCTGGCCCGGATCCCCATCAAAACCAGTGGTAGGACTTCGGTCCATTTACGGGGTGAGTCTACCATCTCCTTCCTTAACCTCTCCTTTAGGGTCCGAATCATACGTTCTACAATCCCTGATGACTGGGGATTTTGTGCCACATGCCATTTCCCTTCAATGCCTAACAGCATGAGGGTATTCTGCATCACCTGTCTGGTGAAGTGACTCCCTTGGGTGGACTCCACATACTGTGGTAGTCCCCACCGCGCGAACACTTCCCGGACCAGGATCCTGGCAGTACCCAGAGCTGTGGCTGTTCTGCAGGGAAAGGCCTCTACCCATTTGGTAAACACGTCCACCAGGACTAGGCAGTACTTATAGCCTCCCTGGGCAGTGGGCAGGGGCTCCATGTAGTCGACTTGTATTGACTGCCATGGTCCCTCTACCCTCCTGACGTGTCCCATAGGTATCTTCCTTTTGTGGGGGTCGGGGTTATTCGCAGCGCACACAAGACAGCCTGCACAGAACTCGCGGACATCATCCCGGAGTCCTGGCCACCATCCCGCCTGTTCCACCCGCTGCCAGGTGGTCTCAGGCCCAGGGTGTCCCGCTCCTGGAACCTCATGGACCAGTTGAAGGAATTCCCTCCAGTGCTGCTGCAGCACAACCCACTATTCCCCCTGGAACAGCATACCCTCTTTAACGGAGAGGGTCGCTGTGCCGTACGGACCTTCTACTCCCTTTCCCTCAGCTACAGCGCTGAGGACTGCTTTGAGAACGGGGTCTTGGGCTTGGACCATCTTAAGGTCCGGGGATACTGCTACCCCTGCACTCCCTTGTGTCCCGTCCCTACCTCTGACCATCGCCATGGGTCTGGACCCAACTGGGTCCCAGAAAGTGCCTGTGTGGGCACCCTCCTTGGCGAGCAAGTCAGCCTGCTGGTTGCCTTGGCCGTGGGGTTCTGTGGAGGAATGGGCTTTCACCTTGTGAATGAAAACCTCCCCTTCCTCCCCCACTGCTGCCAGGATCTTTCCCAGCAGGCCTTTTACCGTGAGGGATCTCCCGTCAGCGGAGGTGTATCTGCGGTGGGACCAGATGGCCAGGTATTCCGTACACGAATTGCACGTGAACATGCTGTCCGAGCAAATCGTGTAGGGGGCGGGGAAGATTTCGGGGTGTGTAACAACGTACGCCACCGTGGACAGTTCAGCCTGCTGGGTGCTCATGGTGCTGGGGAGCTTAATCGCCAGGGCAATGTGTTGTATCTATGCTTTAATGCGTTCAATCAAGCATGTAGATACGTCAAATTAAATCAGAGTCAGGCAGACAGGCTTATAACTGCGATGTTCACTTTATTGCGTAAAATGGCCGCCTGCCGTTTTCCCGGGTAATTCGCATAATGCAATGCACATTACATTACCGTATTGACTGGTGTCAAACTCGCAATCAATACACGACATCCCCCTTTTCCTTGGAAACAAACTTGCAGTTTACAAACAGTTGCTTACAATAACACTGCATAACTTATTTGGTTTATAAACTTTTTACAAACTTGTGTCTTACCACACAACTAAATAATTCCCAGGTTTAAACATTTAACATCACCCATGCAGCTCTCGCACAGTTTATGTTGTGACATAATCAGACAGTCTTTGGCATTTTATTTTAACCCTTTGAGGTCTGGCTGTATTGGGTATGTCTGACATGTTGGTGTCAGTGGGTATTGCCTGTGTCACAGTGGTATGTGTGTCAGGGTCTACTATACTGTCCTCAATCCCTTGTGTTTCCTCCTGCTCATGGAGTGTCTCCCTTGGTCCATTGGTTCTGTATTTCTTCACCAACGTAGTGTTTCTCGAGTAGCGTGCTCTGTCTGGAGATTCTACTACTACTTGCCACACCCCACAAAGTTTTGAGTAAAACAGGGAGTCATTAAAAGTAGTGGTGAACTTGTCCACTTTGTCCTGCCGTACCAGCACCGTGTCGCCAACTTCCACCTCTGAGTATTGTGTTCTCCGCTGTTCATCTGCGTACAGTTTGGACTTGCCTTTTTGTTCTGCGTCCCAGTCACGTACTTCCATGTCTGCACGTGACTCTGATGTCTGGCAGCTTTCCCCTCATTTTCCGTTTAAAGAGCAGCTCTGCCGGGCTCTTTCCTGTTGTGGCATGGTCAATGCTCCTGTACACAGTCACATATTTTCTAAGTTCACGTTTCCAATCTAGTCCTTCTGACTGAGCAATTCTGATTCTCTTCATCAGCGATGCATTCTGGCGCTCGACTTCTCCGTTAGCCTGAGCCCATTTTGCTGTCATTTTCAGGTGTTTGATCCCGTTGTTTTCACAGTATTCTTTGAATAATTCAGATCTGAATTGGGGACCATTATCAGATTTGCAGGTGATTGGCAAACCATGACGGCTGAAGATTGACTCTAAACTATCAATAACCTTCTCTGTTGTTGTGGAGGTCATGATGTCGTATTTGTAGTGTATGTACCCGTCTACCTTTAAGAGAACTATTTTATGTAACCGTTCACCTTTAAGAGAACTATTTTAGGTGTGGCACTACTTTGTTTGGCTTCTGTATACGGTAATACCGACGGTGACCACACCAGTATATAAGTGTTGTGCCAGGAGTTATTGGGCAGATTCGCCCTGACCTTCGAATAGTAAAGTCCTGTTTTAAGTTACTCTTGGAGTCTGTGTATTAATTAACTAAACAACCCACAGACTTTACAGTGGCGACGAGTCCGATCGTACCCTGCGGCAACAATAATTCCGAAGCAGTTAACGAGCGTCGAGAAGAGGCAACCGCCCTCGTCATTCTGCTGGGAGAAAACTCGAGTCTGCAGAGCTGGAAAGGAGGAAGAATTCAGAGACAAAGACTTCCATCAGCAACAGGCACTGACTGTCCCTTCTGCCATGGTGAGGAGTGAGCCGATCAGCACGAGAAGCAAGGCGGCCACGGTGACTGTGAGTAAGGGAAAAGTAAAAAGAATAACCGGAGGATAAGGGCGGTGCACTCGACCACGGTCGAGGGGGAAAGGAGCCGGACAGAAGTCGGGCCCAGAGGCGCTGAGACTGGGGCAGCGTGGAGCAAGGAAGCCGCGGTACAGACAGGCTGGGGACGCAACGGCGTCGTGAGACAGCTAGACCGCGACCGGCGAAAAAGGCCGGGCAGCGACCGAAGCCACGAAGCGCTGCGACCGGGAGCGTAGGCGCGGGAAGATATAAAAAACTCAGCCGCAGCCGGGGAGGGAAGCACCGGACTGCGAGAGGGCTGGGAGGCGCGATTGGGAGCCGAGCGAGCGGGAGAGGCAGAGCCGACCAAGGGAGACTGAGCGAGAGCCAGTCCAGCGGCTGAAACTATTCGCCGTCAACGGGGTGTACCCAGCGCCGGTAGAGCCGAGCGAGCGGGAGAGAGACAGAGCCCGAGCAAGGGGAACTGAGCGAGAGCAAGCCCAGCGGCTGAAACTGTTCGCCGTCAACGGGGTGTACCCAGCGCCGGTTGCCCTGCCGAGAAAAGGGAAAGTACTGAAGCCGACGCGCAGGCTGTGAACCTGAAAGCCAGCGGGCGTCGCCCGTGGGGAAAGTGTACCCCTCCCGCCAGGGGAAGAAACGCGGGAAGCCGCCATTAGGTGGAGAAGAAGACAGAAGCGGGGAACCGCCATTGAAGTGGGCGGGGAGAGAAGATAAGTGCGGGAAACCGCCATTTTCGCGGGAACCGCCATCTTGGAAAAAAATAAAATTATAGAAATAATTCGTGGTGTTATCAGGAAGAGAGGAAGATGCCTAAGCGGGGTAACATCAACGATTTTAATTCCGAGGTAGAAGACTGGGCCACGTATGTGGAACGCATTGAGATCTATTGTGAGGCCAATAAAATAGAAGAAGATGACAAAGCTATAACCTTGCTAAACTCGATGGGCGCGAAGACTTACGAGCTCTTGAAGCATCTGCTATCACCAGCTAAACCGACGGATTAGACTTTCGATGAGATTGTGACTGTTCTGAAGGATCACTTGAACCCCACACCGTTGATGTTGGCGGAACGATTCAAATTCTATGCGAGAACGCAACGGAAAGACGAAAGCAACGCAGAATACTTGGTCGAACTGCGTAGACTAGCGAAATACTGCCAGTTTGGAGGGAATCTGACAGAGGCATTGCGAGACAAGTTCGTGTGCGGGTTGGCAAAGGAAGGAACGCAAAAGCGACTACTCGAAGAGAACGACCTTACACTTGACAGGGCTGTCCTTATTGCAGCATCGCACGAAGCCGCAGCGAAGGGAACTGCGGAAATGCAGCTAAAGACAGCAGCACTAAGTGTGGATCAAATTACCTCGACAACAACAAAATGCTATCGTTGTGGGAAGACAACACACGACCAGAACCAATGCTGGTTTAAGAACCAGGAATGTAGGAAATGTGGCAAACTGGGTCACATAGCTAAGGTATGCCGGTCAGGGAAGAAGACCAACAACCAAAGGACCAACAACCAAAGGAAGCCATCACAGGAAAAGTACAACAAGGTACACAAGGTGGCTGAGAAGAGTTCAGACGAACAGAATTCAGACTCAGACCCAAATGGCCAGGAGCTGGGTAGTCTGAGAATTCACAATGTGAGTAAGGAAGCTGACCTACAAACTATCTGGGTCATGCTAAAAATAGCTGGAATCCAAGTGAAAATGGAGTTGGACACTGGATCAGCTCTATCAGTCATAAATCGAAGGGATTACCACCGGCTATTCTCACATATACCCTTAAGAGATACCAAGTTCGTATTGCAGACATACACGGGGCATAAAGTATACCCCATGGGAAAGATAAGAGTCAGACTGAGAGATAGGGGTAAAGAACACCCAAGAATGAACTTATACGTACTACATGAGGGAGGACCACCACTTCTAGGATGGGAGTGGATCAAGAAAATAGACATGGAATGGCACTATCTAAAAGCCATAACGAGTGAGGACTCGGTGCAGACAATCAGCTCAGATTCTGAAACGGATGACGATAAGACCAACCCAAATATGAAAGACAAGGCTGAAATGGACTTGCCGACGAAGGTTGGAAAAACGAAGGCATGCATAAAGGCTTATGCTCCAGAGAAGAACAAAGTTTTAGAACAGAACTCCACCGAACAACGACAACCTAGTTTGACAGAAAATTCTGAGCCTGTTCAAGTTACGGACATATCCATGACGGAAGAACACCGAGCTCGGACTCAAACTTATTTCAAATTACGACAACAATTAGAACAATTGAGTTACCGTCTCGTACAAGAGATGAAAACAATGAAAAAGTTCTATGACACTGAATGGGAGAATCTGGAAAGACAACAGAAGCAGCTAGCTCAAGCAGAGAGCGACCATAGAGCCATCGTGACCAATTACTGATCACATCTCCCTTATGCTGTTCAGGAGTTAGAATATTTGCAGGAAGAAGCAAATGAAGAGGAATCTTCAGGAAGCCAGGATTTTATTCCAGTTCTTCTCTACGACTCCTTACAAGCAGAGTGTGAGAAGTTGAAAGAACAGTATGAACAGGCCCAGGCTACAATTCTGGAAGGGGTTAACTCGGCAACCTCCGAAAAGCTAGTTTCAGTGGAAGCATATGAGCAACTGAAGGTTGAACATGAGCAAGAAGTCCAAAGGCTGCAGGAAATTCTTGATGAGCTCAAGGCCAAGACAGACTCATTGGTAGAAGTTCCATCCATAGATGAGAAATTAGAGGTGAAAGACATGGCAGAACATGAAAGACAAGATGTACAAGAACTCATAAAAATATTAAAGGAAACCCAAGACAAATATGGGGCGGCAATGACCGAGATTCAACAACTTGAAGAACAGATTCAACTGGGAATCCGTTCAGTGGAAGAAAAGGGAACTGTAAGAAACACAGAGACTGTAAGAATGGCCTCTGAACATGAGCTGGAGAGCATCAAGGCGCAACTTCTCCGAGCGCTGGAAGCCAAAGTACAAGAGGAAAAGAAGGTGAAAGCATTGGAGGAAAAGGTGGATGAAATGGAGAAGACTCTGACCCACAGTGTTCCCGTGGAAGAGTTAACGGTCAGCCAACTCCTTCATATGCTGAAGGACAAGACTCTACAATGGGAACAATCTGAACACGAGCTTCAGTCTTCAAAGGGAAGGAGTTCGGAGCTCTCAAAAGTTATGGAAATAGCTGAGGTTGCAACACAGATTTTACAGGGATGCCAAAAGTACGCTGAATCACGTCAATGTGAACAGCAGAATGTTGAAACAGCTGCTCCAGTAGAAGGATTGAATAGCCTGATCAATCAATCCCCGAGGGAAGGGGAAGTATTGAAATCACAAACGAGGTCATTAGTGAAGGATTTGCAGGAAACCCAGGAAGAGCGGGATGAATATGAACGCATGAAGAAGTCTCTGCAGGAAAGATGTCTAGGGAGGGAACAACAGTCGGCTAACGTCCAGTTGGGTACGGAAGAAGTAGCAGGCCCTCTCGCTAGACTAGCTCAGGACGACACCGAATATTACCATGACCTGTTGAGTGACACGGAATATTACGATGACTTGGTCTGCCCAGCTTGTGATGAAAACTCCCAAAGTGCAGAAATCAGGATGAAGCACTTAAAGTCTAAGGAACATAGGGAGATGGTGGCGCTACAGCTGGCAGCGGATAAGGGAGCCCCAAGAGTCTCCAAGAAGCAGAAAAGAAAAAGACGAAGCAGAAGACGATAACCATCTAAATCATTATCACTCCTATCAGATCATGCACGTGGGCCCCACGAAGGGGGCCAAATCAGTTGGAAAGTAGGAAAAATTACCAAGGCAGTCCAGCTGTTTGTAAAAGTCAGCACTGCTGGTTCAGCAGGACGGAAGTTCAAGCTGTTAAGCCAAGGGAAAGACTATTGGATGAGTCACGCTAGAAATGTAAACCAGCTACACCACAGAGATGTTGTTCGGACCGAGTCAAGACCAGAGACTGAATCTGTGAACTGTTCCCGCAGAGACTGAATCTGTGAACTGTTTCCCGCAGAGACTATATCTGTGAATTGTTTTACATGAAGTTGATTATATGTTATGTTTAATGGGGAATAAGTATGTTGTAAGCTAAAAAGGGAGGATTGTAGTGTATGTACCTGTCTACCTTTAAGAGAACTATTTTATGTAACCGTTCACCTTTAAGAGAACTATTTTAGGTGTGGCACTACTTTGTTTGGCTTCTGTATACGGTAATACCGACGGTGGCCACACCAGTATATAAGTGTTGTGCCAGGAGTTATTGGGCAGATTCGCCCTGACCTTCGAATAGTAAAGTCCTGTTTTAAGTTACTCTTGGAGTCTGTGTATTAATTAACTAAACAACCCACAGACTTTACAGTATTCATAGTAGCGACTATAATAATCAACCACCATAATAATGGAGTGGTTGGATGGCAAGGGTCCCAGTAAGTCTATAGCTACATCCTGCCAGGGGCCCTCCGGTAATGGTGTTGGTCTCAACGGTTCAGGTGGGTCGGGCCTGGCTACTATCAGACAGCTGTGGCATGCTTTACAGTGTTTTTCAGCTGCCTTGTCCATGCCAGGCCACCAAACCTTGGTTCTGAGATGTTGCTTTGTTCCAACTATTCCCAAGTGTCCTTCATGTGCTAACACCAGGGCTTGTGCGTGTAACACTGTGGGTAGCACAATGCGTGTTCCCCGAAGAACTAGGTACCCCACTACGCACAGCTCGTTTGCAATTGCTGCATAAGATTTATAGTTCTCAAAATGTCCGTTTGTGATTGCCTTCCGTACCTCAATCAGCTCTGGGTCGGTAGCAGAGGCTTCCTCCACCTCTCTAGTAGTGAGTGCTTTTGGTGTCGCACTCACAGCTACAAATCTCACGTATTCATCTGAGCCCTGAGAATATCTCTCCTGTTTTGCTGTCTCCTCCAGCAATCGTGAAAGTGGGTCTGCAATGTTTTGCTTGCCTGGAATGTGTATCACCTTAAAATCGTACGGCTGTAATCTAAGTACCCATCTCTCTATACGGGCACAGGGTTTAGAGGGTGGGCCATATATCACTTGTAATGGCTTATGGTCAGTTACCAAGTTAAATTTTTGGCCATACACATATGGATGTAGCCTCTCTCAAGCCCATACAAGAGTTAAGGCCTCGCTCTCTGAGAGTATTTCCTCTCACAGTCTGTTAAACTACGACTTACATAGCATATTGGCACCTCTTGTCCCTGCTGGTCCTGACTAGTACTGCGCCTAAACCTACAGGACTGGCATCTGCTATCACCTTGGTTGGTGTGTCCTTATCAAAATATGCTAAAGTGCCGGCTCTGGCCAACTCTTCCTTGAGTGCACTGAATGACTGTCTCTGTTGTGATCCAAATTTAAATGGTGTGTCTTTTCTCGTCAGGCATCGCAGTGGCTCTGATAGCATTGCAAACTGCGGGATGAATTTGCTACTGTACCCAACGAGTCCCAAGAAACTCCTCACCTCTGTAGCATTCTCTGGTTCCCGAGCTTCTGCCACCACTCGCACTCTCTCTGCTGTTGGTCCGATGCCCTTTTCAGACAACAGTATTCCCATGAAAATCAATCGGTCCATGTTGAATTGGCACTTCTCTGAGTTTAGTGTCAGTCCACTTTCCATTAGTCTGGTCATGACAGTGTGCAGGCGTCTGTCGTGCGTTTCATGGTCGGGTGCATGCACGATAATGTCGTCTGAGATGTTTTCAACACCCTCTATTCCAGCTAAGGCATTAGCTATCTCATGCTGATATTGCTCACTAGCTGAAGATACACCGAATATCAGCCCCTTGTACCTGTATACTCTGTTATGTACTGCAAACGTTGTGATTTCTCGTGACTCTAGTCAGTTCTAGCTGGTAATAACCCCATTTCAGGTCTAGCTTACTAAACACCGTCGAGCCATTCATACCTTGGAGTATCTCATCAGCGGTGGGGCTTTGATATCGTTCCCTCACTATTGCCTGGTTTGCTCGTCTCAGTCTAGGCATAACCTTACATCCTTATCTGCTTTTGGTACAATACCCATGGGGTGGGACCAATTACAGGTTCGATAATGTCCATGTCCCTCAATTGTTTTATTTTGGCTTCTACTGCCCCCCTTAAGTTGAATGGTATATGCCTGAATGGCTGGGCCAGAGGCTTCACTTGTGGGTCGATATACAAACTGATCTGTTTTGTGTTCAGCCTTCCTACTCCCCGGAACACCTTTGGATACCACTGTTCTAGTAGCTGTCTTACATCTACCACAGCTGAGACATCTGCGCCTATTTTTAAAACTCCCAGTTTCATGGCTGTCTCCCTTCCTAGCAACAGCTCTCCATGGCCTTTAACCACAATGAACTCCGCCTGCTCCGTTCTCTTACATATTGTAATCCCACATGTGAATACACCTTTAACTGACAGTGGTCGGCTAGAAGCCTAAGAGAATAACTTTCTCTCTGTCTTAGGGACATGTGACTGACACTTAATGTGTTCTGACTTTAATCCTTCCCATGTATTCTCATCTATTATATTACTAGTTGCACCCGAATCAATTAACATTCTCAGGTTTACTCCCCCCACACAAAAAGTAAGCCTCTCTGTCACGTTATTTCTAGTAACAGCAAATGCAAAGTCATTTTGTTCCTCTACATTGTTCAGTGTTTCTTTGTACCCTTTGTGCGGTATACTTTGGAGAAATGATCCTTTCTCTTGCACTTATGACACGCTTGTCCGCGTGCTGGGCATTTCGGATCTCTGCCCATGTGGTCTGTGTGTCCACATCTGTAACATTTCCTTTTGTTCCTATCGCCAGTTCCCTTTGGTTTCCCGGTCGAGCTTTTCACACAAAATGCCCTCTTTTCTGTGTAACACGATGAACAGTATCTGTCTCCGCCTTCTCTGTACATGACATGGCTGACATCTGCTCCTTGACGTTTTCACATTGTGAGGCTAATTGTAACATGCGGGCGAGCGTTAGACCTTGCCCTTCCTCTCGCAATTTCCTCCGCACATAGGCTGACGTGCACCTACTCAGGATAGCGTCTCTTATTTGACTATCCGCATCCCCCCCAAAAGCACAGTCTTTAGCAGCCTGTCGCAAGCGAGTAGCAAATTGTTGCACAGTCTCACCTGTCTTCTGGGACAACTTAGCAAAAGTCTGTCTAACAAATGCTGCGTTGACCTGGTGCACGAAGTAATGATTCAAAACACTAACCACCGCTGTGTAGTCTGCTGGCTCTCCTGTGTCCGGTAGAGTCAAAGATATCCTGGACATCTGGTCCTGCTAGGTGTAGAAGTAAAGCTCTTCTCCTCTGCTTTGTGGCACCTGTAGAGGTATCATCGATAATGAGTCATTTACCATCGGCATAAAGCTCAAAAGACGTTAACCACCTCGTCCATCTTGGACCCAACGTGGCTGGCTCGGCGAAGCATGCAAAATTTTGAATGCCGGTCTTCTCTATCCTAGCTAACTAAAACTTGGGCAACTACCTATCTAAAATGATTCCGTTCGTTATCCTCATCGCCAATGTTGTAATCTATGCTTTAATGCATTCAATCAAGCATGTAGATATGTCAAATTAAATCAGTCAGGCAGACAGGCTTATAACTGCGATGTTCACTTTATTGCGTAAAATGGCCGACTGCCGTTTTCCCAGGTAAAACCGATAATGCAATGCACATTACATTACTGTATTGACTGGTGTCAAACGCGCAATCAATACACGACACAATGTTTGCCGCTGGGTCGTAAACGCCACACCCCGTGAGACGCTCGCCAGCAGAAACCGTGCTGGAACTGTCTACATAGATTTCGTGGCCTGTGGGATGTATCCTGGCCCGTAAACCTATGTTTACTTCCCAAATCCCTTCAATGGAACACCAGTGGGCTGTTCCAGGATATACCAGGTTGGCTGCAAGCTTTGGCTCACAGAGGCCCTTCACCTTCAGATCCATCTGAGAGGAGCAAGGTCCAGCGGGCAATGCGGGCACTGCTCACTGTCCCATCCTTGATCCTCCCATCCAGAAGCATCTGGGTGGGTGTGTGATTGGTGAGGAGGGTGATGGAAGAGGTGCCTGTGAAGATCAGTGAACTTTTCACAGCCCAATGTGTGGCCAAAAGGTGCCGCTCACAGTTGGAGTAGCTCCTCTCCACATCCGTGAGTATCCGGGAGGAGTAGACCACCGGCCGCAGCCGGCCGTGACACTCTTGGAGCAGAACAGCGCTCAGGCTGTCCCTGCTGGCTGCTACCTCCAGGAAAACCTCTTTCCCCCCCCATCTATAGCCCCTAGAGCTGGCGCAGTCTGCAATCTTTCTTGAGCCTGACAAATGCTGCCTGGCAACCCTCATCCCAAAGCCACTCCGCTCCCTTGTGTAGGAGTTGGAGCAGAGGGGCTGTGGTGGCTGCATAGTCCTCAATAAAGTCTCTACAGTACCCAGTTAGCCCTAGAAACGACTTCACACCCGTTACTGTGTTAGGGACCAATAGTTCTTGTACCACCTTCCTCCTAGCCTTAACTATGGCCCTTTCTCCAGCGCGCATGGTCAGGCCGAGGAATTTCACCTCCTGCTGGCCGATCTGCGCTTTCTTGGGATTCACTTTGAAACCCTTCTGCCCTAGATCCAGCAGTTCAGCCAATAGCGGGCCATGCTCCTCTTTTGAATCGGTGAACAGGAGCAGGTCATCCACACATTGTACCAATTGTCTGGGCTGGCTAAAATCCTTCAAACTGCTTGCCATGCACTGATGGAAAATGCTGGGGCTGTTGTGGAAGCACTGCGGCAAGCAGTTCCATGTGTACTGTTGCCCTTTAAACGTAAAGGCAAACTTGTACTGACCCTCCCTCCTTAAAGGGATGGACCAAAACCCATTGGAAATATCCAGCACCGTGAAAGTGCTCGCAGATGCTGGAATACTCCCTATGAGGTCGGCAACTGCTGCTATTGTGGGTGCACAAGCTTGGATGTTAATATTGAGCACTCGATAGTCCACCGTGGCCCTCCAGGAATTGTCCGGCTTTCTGACTGGCCATAACGGAGAATTCACGTGGGTAGCTATCGGTCTCAGCACTCCCTGCTGCACTAACGAGGACATGGCTGCTTCCATGTCTGGCTCTGCTTCCCTGGGGAAGTTATACTGTTTCTGTGGTCGGGCAATGGGGTCCCCGTCTATGCTGACCTCAAACCCTGTGACCCTCCTGCAGTCGTGTTTATGCGTGGCAAATGTGGCCAGGTGGGCCTGCACAAATGCCTGGAGCTCTGATGGGGTGTTGCTGACTGTAAGCTCGAGGTTGTAATCCTCTTTGGGCTTCATGGTGCAGAGGGTCCCCTTCCCTTCCTTTCCTGGGATCACTGCTACCTCTCCGTTCTTTACTTTACCTGCCCCCCAAAGGCAATGATTCCTCAAATCCACTCGGATCCCGTGGCCTGCAATAAAGTCGGCTCCTATGACCCCTCTTCCACCCTCCACTTCCCATTTCATCAGGACACGGGTACACTTGGAGCGGAGCGGTCCTAACCGAATGGCGAGCGGGATGGAAAACGAGCCAGCCTGTTCTTTACCCGTGAACCACGATAGACTGTATGGGACTCCGTTAGAGAGAGGTGAGGTGGTGGGGTTATCTGAGTAGACCACGGTGCATGATGCCCCCGTGTCTAACAGATAGGTCCCTGTCACCTTTTCTACCTCCATCTCCAAAAGGGGTCTTTTCCACTCATCATACCGGAGAGAACACAGGTAAACAGGCTGCGCTGGCTCCAGTTATGGCTGTGGGTTGGATGGGGCTGATGGGGTGAGAGCACCGGTGGCAGCTGCTACTCTCCCCTGGCCAGTCAATAAGGACCTCATGGTGTCCAAAAGTGACTCGACCTCTGCGGAAGGGATCCCTGCCCCCACCTTTTGGGCTGGGGCTGTGGAATGCTTTCCCTTGTTATCTTTCCAAGGATTTTTGCACTCCTTCCGCCAGTGTTCACCCTTCCCACACCCGTAACAATTGGTCTTTATGTTGGGGGGGTTACTCCCTTCCTGGTGCCACTCTTTCCTACCCGGTCCGGGTTTTACCTCATGCACCTTTCCCTTGGGTGGGTGTGCATCGGCTCCCCTACCGTTTTTATAGGCCAGAGTGAGCTGCCTAATCACCGTAAGTTCAGTGGTCTGGGGATTTTTGGGGTCGAACCAGGCTTCTGCCTTGTCCCGGACATGTGGCAAGCTGTTCGCCACGAGGCAACAGAGCCAATGGGCCAGGGGAATCCCCGTTCAGGAACACTCGGTCCGGCGTCCCCGGACAGGCCCTCCGGTACACCGGCCACAGCCAGTCCGCAAAAGCCTGCGGAGTTTCCCCTGGGAGCTGGATCGTCTTCTCCACACGGGAGAAAGCACTTCCCTCATTCATCCCCATGGACTCCAGAACCGCATCTCTAAGCTCCTCGTACCCGCTCTTCCCCCTTTTACACTCGTCAGAGGGGGATTGGAGGAGACTACTCTCCAGGGAGAATAACAGCATCTTGGCCTTCTCAGCGTCATCGCAGTCATTGACGCTGGCTGCCTGCTCTACTTCCCTGAAGTGGATTGAGGGGTCTCCCTTTTCGGAGAGGCTCGGGATATAGTTGACCATAGCCCTGAGCTATTGGGTTTTAAAGGGTAATACAAACTGGTTTTGGAGGGGTCCCTCATTGTCGCCATTGGCGGGTGGGCCGAACCTCCGATGCCGTGCTGGGCACCTCGTTCCTGGGTCCGACCTCTCGGGCGGTGGTTGCTCTACCTCCGCTTCCACCTCTGGCTCCACGTCCCCCTTATTGCCAAACCACGCTGAGACTTGGCGCTATGGGTGGTGGTCGTGAGATCTCCTCTCTCTCTCTCAACTGGGTCATCCCTAGGCACTACCGGTGACATTGGAATTGTCCTCCCCTCATTCCCCATAAAATCTGCCTGACCTGCCTTTGGGCTTATGAGGCATACCATGCCTTTTCCCTTCCGGAGGGCCCGGCTCAGATTTTCTATCCTCTCTTTACAGGGGCCGTGGTCTGCCTCCTCAAACCCCTGCTTGCTCGCTAGCTTGTAAGCGGCCTTTACCTCCTGTACTTTCTGTTCCTGTTCCCTAATCTGCCTTGCCAAGCGGGCGTTCTTCTCCCGCAACCTTAACTCATTTCCCTTGGCCTCGGTGACTTGCCACTGTAGGTATTTCAACTGGGCCTTGTGTTCTCCCATTAAATGCACTCTCCTGATTCAGGGCCTGCAAATCACCGCCCCTTCCTCTTCCATCATCACTGCATGATCCTCATAAAACTCACTGAACAGGTCCTTCCTGATGACCACTTCTCCCCTGCGAGAGCCTTATCCTGGATCTCCAGGGCTGACTCCCTTAACTCGACTGCCTGTGCTGCAACAAGCCTGTCCAACAGCTGGACCTGCTTTTTAAAACACATCAGCCAAACTGCCTTCTCTAAGGACTTCTTGTGTTCCTTTCCATCTGTCCACTTAACTGCTGCATTTACCGGACGCCCAGCCTTTAGCAGTTTGGTGATCCACTTCTTAGTGATATTCACCTTGCTAAACACATAATCAGAAATCCTTTCCTCCATCATGGTTTGCTCATCTGAACCATTGTCTGCTGTATCACAACCCTGTTGCCGGTGTCCTGCCGCAGTCGCCATTTCTGTAGGGGGTGGTATGGTTGGCGCGTGCACCCAGTCAGTTATGCCCCTGACTGTTTGTGAGTGGTTCAAATTGCTCCCACGCCCCTGGGTTCTAGACACTGGATTAAGGTACAGGCGGCGATACAGAAAAGATTCGGGTAGACAGGTGGTTTGGATGTAAGAAAACCAAGATTTTATTGAAATAGAAATTAACACAATCTTATCAGAAGTTACTGGTATAAATTTCAGGCAAATACAAAATACACGGAACACACAGCACATCAAGGGAAAACAACTATCTTAATAATTCCCTTATCCTTATCCCACCCCCAATACCTAACTAGATTAAGCTATGAGGGGCCAGAATTCATGCTCACCAATCCAAAATCTGCTGAATTCAAACAGCGGTGGGGCTTGGGATTTGCTCTTTGTGCTCTCTGGGGCCTGCCGTCGTCACGTGGTCTCGGGGCGCTGCAAGGGCGTCGTCCAGGTAGAAATACCCCAAAGTTAAAGTCTTTGCTTGGGTACTTTACCTTGCAGCGATGATGGTTCCTCTTCCTCGGGCGGCAGTTGGAGTTTGCATGAAGATAGTCGAAGGTCGGCTAGATTGAAGGCCCGATTATTTGAAACGTTCTTCAATCGTCTCCCAATTTGTCTCATCTCACCACCTCGCCTCGTCTCGACCCGCCTCGCCTGGCCTGGTTTGTCCGTGTCCGCCTGGTGCAATGCCGGGTGTTCCGGATGGGATGGGAAAGGCAAGGGCAATGGCCAGGCGGCAAGTGCGGGAGGGGGAAAGTGCAGCAGCCACGAGGGCGGGGAGCAGGAGGGAAGAGCAAGAGCGCAAGTGGTGAGAGATTGCTACCCAGGGCCTTCAGTTATACTCCTTTGGATGGCCCTTATCTGTGCACCAAATCAGGTTAGTTCATTGTCCCAATCTTGGAGGGCTAGTTTAAATAATTGTAGCAATCTAAACTAACTGTTTTTAGATGGCCGGTGATCGCACCTACTGGCCTGATGTCTGAGATTGTTATTAATGCATCTTAATCGGCCTGTCCAGCCTCGATGGCTTCCTTAAGCTGTTTCCGATTATTTATGCAAACCGTTTGATGGCCTCAAGTATAGGCCTAACTGGTTTTGATCTGTCTCCGATCTGGCTTAATGCATATTCAGAGTCCTGCTGTCTGCTTTTCAAAATACAAAAGTCCTTCTTCACAGAAACTGCATTTCAGGTTTTGATTTCCCCAAAAGCTGCTTGTGCCACAGAGTACAAGCTTTTAAAATCTTAGGCTTTCGGCCACAAGGTGCGGACGCCATCTTTGGGTACCCTTTTTAAAATGTCCACGCAGGGTCTCTCTTATTAATAGTGTAACCTTTGGGGAAATGTGGAAATTTTGCGAATCCTACAGCCCCTCACTAACCTTTCCACATGATGCCACTCCACCCCCCACTTCCATGTCTCTGTCCCCCTCTAATTCATCACTCTCAAGCTCTTCTGTAACCCTCTGTGCCTGCTCCCCATCAGATACATAATCCTGCTCCCCGTCAGATACATCGGGCAGGATTTTCATTGGGGTGTGGGGGATAAAATCTCAAAATCGGGGGGCACGAACCTATCCTGCCCCCAAACCACCTCCATGCCAGTTTCAAATGAGGCGGATACCCGACCTGTGCTGGGACCCGCCTCCCCGAGGCGGGAAGGGGATTAATGCCAATTAACTGCCTGTTAACAGGTAGTTAACAGACAGTTTTTAGCCTAATCCCTATTTTTATTCCTGAAGTGTAGGATTCCTGATGGCTCCAAACCACGCCAAGTTAGCGAGGCGGGCAGTCGGGCTGAAGGACTTGGAGGGTTCGAGATGTCCGGTGTTCAGGTGAGTGATGGGAGCATGAGTAAAGAGGTAAGTGTGTTTGGTGTGTGTAAAGTGTTTAAAGAAGTTTTACTTACCTTTACAGCCTTCCTTCCTTCAGGTCTCGGGAGTGCCTCATCTCACCGGCACAGAAAGCAGAATGGCCGTGAGCTGTCAAGTTGCAGCATTCAGATTTCTGTTCTGGAGAGATCTCTAAATCAGCCTGACGGGAAGGAATTAACTTGGAGTACAGGTTGTCAGTGTTCGACAGCTTCAAAGAGCTGTGAAACGCTGATATTTCATCTATCAAAAGCTCTTGACAGATGAAATGTCAGTCTGTGACATCACCTGTTGCCAATTGGCCCTTAATTGGCCTGCTGAGCCCTCTGGGCGGACTCAACAAGGTCAATCAAGTAAAAATCGTGTGGGTTGGCCACAACTCGATGGAGGCGGGACTACAACCCTGAAAGTTGTAGTCCCGCCTCCTACACGCCTCCAGAATGAAAATCCAGCCCATCATCTCCCATAGTCTTCCTGCTATCGCAGTTTCTACAACAGTGCCACTCCCTTCGACCTCATCTCCACCTCTGACCCTTGCTCCCTGATCCTTCTCTCTCTGGGACAATGGCGCACCTATATTGCTTCCTTCTGGCATCTTTGTCTCGCCGCTCCCGTCCTGCTGCCCCTTTAAGGCTCCTGCCTCTTGCACCCTCTCCTTGTCTTGCCCCCTCCTGCTCACCGAGATGTCCGACTCTCCGTCTTTCTTAGGAATACTTACATTTAACATGCACCCCGCTCCCGCTTCCTCTCCCCCCCCGCAGACACCAGATTCTTTAGGGAGAGCTGAACCGTATTAAGGCTCGAGTCTGCACTCAACCCTTGCTGCCCTCTGCTTTCTTTGTTCTTTTCCACTGTACTTGGTGTGTTTTCCACCATCTCCATCCTGTTCTTTGCTCTGCAATTTTCTGCCTCTTCCTGTGCTCTTTTTTCATTCAATTTACCAGCTGTGTCCTCCGACTGCTTCGCTCCTCCGACTGTTCCACTCACGTCTCCTGCTCCTTCTCCCATCTCCTCGTCACTCATAGAGCTTCCTTCTGCCTCACTCTCACAGCGGGTGGGGCCTTTGTGACACACCCCACAGCCCTCTGCCTTGCTGTTCCGAGCGATGTGTCCAGACTCGCCGCAATTATAACAGTACAAGTCTGGACAGTTTCTTATAAGATGGTCATGTCCAAGACAATATTAACAAACCTTCACTTGGTTATCATGCAGTACTCAGAAGTACTGCACTCCTTCCATTGTCTCAAATTTCATGCTGTACGGTAATGACTTCACCCCCTCTGGGAACCGCACCTTTACGTAACTGGTTCCATCTGCTACCCGTGTTCCTGGATAATATCTCCTCTTCATTGCTGAGCTAATTTTAATGTCCCACGACTCCAACTTTTTGATTAGCACATCGTCCTCAATATAAACTGGTAAGTTTAAGAATGAGACCACCACCTCTTCCGAATATAGCAGAGATACCTCCAAGAACTTATCAGCAACTTTCAAACTGAGAAAGTCTTTCCACCTCCTCTCGGCCACTGACTGTCACCTCAAACCCAACATTCGGATTTGGTCATCATGCAAAGCAGCTTCCCTTGCCACAGTCCTCATGTACCGCTTGGATAATATCCCAAGCTCATATCTCCTTATCCTCGCACTGAACCACCACCATGTTTTCTTTTCCAAACCTCCTGGGGTCCCGGCCCAAATCTTTGGGCCTCTTTCTTTCCCTTCCAACCACATTTTCTCCCTTAATTAAATTCATCTTGGGAACACTGTCCTCTTAGTGGCCCAGCACTCCGGACCCCTCAGCAGCCAACTGGCTGTTGTTTATGGGCCAAAAAGGCCCTAAAACCTGAAAAAAAAAATCACCACCAACTTTTTACGAACTCACTCCAACTCCCTGCAGCAATCAGGCAACCAGTAACACCTGCTCACTCCTACCCCCTCCCACCTAGAGAATGCTACCCACTGAGCCACAGCTAACATTGAGGCCTTTTGGGAAGAGTGACCATAATATGATAGAATTTTTTATTGAGTTTGAAAGTGATTTAGTTAAGTCCAAAACTATGGTCTTAAATCTAAACAAAGCAAACTATAGGTATGAGGGGCGCGTTGGTTAAGGTAGATTGGGAAACTACATTAAAACATTTGATGGCAGAAAAGCAATGGCTAGCATTTAAAGAATTAATACATAATTTACAACAAATATATATTCATTTAAGGAACAAAAACCCACACAAGAAAAGTGGTCCAACTGTGGCTAACATGAAGTTAAAGATAGTATTATATCAAAGGAAGAGGCTGATAATGTTGCCAAAAAGAATAGTAAGCCTGAGGATTGGGAGGATTTTAGAATTCAGCAAAGGAGGACCAAGAAATTGATATGGAAAGAGAAAAAGAATAGAAACATAGAAACATAGAAGATAGAAGCAGGAGTAGGCCATTCGGCCCCTCGAGCCTGCTCCACCAATTGATGAGATCATGGCTGATCATCCAAACTCAGTACCCCGTACCTGCCTTCTCCCCATATCCCTTGATACCTTTAGCTCTAAGAAATATATCTAACTCCTTCTTGAATATATTTAAAGACTTGGCCTCAACTGCCTTCTGTGGTAGAGAATTCCACAGGTTCACCACTCTCTGGGTGAAGAAATTCTTCCTCATCTCTGTCCTAAATGGCTTACCCCATATCCTTAGACTATGACCCCTGGTTCTGGACTCTCCGACCATAGGGAACATTCTACCTGCATCTAGTTTGTCCAGGCCTGTCAGAATTTTATAAGTTTCGATGAGATCCCCTCTCATTCTTCTAAACTCCAGCAAGTATAATCCCAATCGACCCAATCTCTCCTCATACGTCATTCCTGCCATCCCAGGGATCAGCCTTGTGAATCTTCGCTGAACTCCTTCCATGGCAAGAACATCCTTCCTCAGATAAGGCGACCAAAATTGCACACAATCATCAAGGTGTGGTCTCACCAAGGCCCTGTACAACTGCAGCAGGACATCCTTGCTCCTGTATTCAAACCCTTTTGCTATGAAGGTCAACATACCATTTGCCTTCTTAACCGTTTGCTGCACCTGCATGCTTACCTTCAGCGACTGGTGCATAAGGACACCCAGGTCTCATTGCACTTCCCCTTCTCCCACTCTATTGCCATTCAGATAATAGTCTGCCTTTCTGTTTTTGACACCAAAGCGGATAACCTCGCATTTATCCACGTTGTATTGCATCTGCCACGCTTCTGCCCAATCACCCAACCTGTCCAAATCATCCTGGAGTTTCTCGGTATCCTCCTCGCAGCACACATGCCCACCCAGCTTTGTGTCATCTGCAAACTTGGAGATATTACATCTAGTTCCCTTATCTAGATCACTAATGTATATTGTGAATAGCTGGGGTCCAAGGACCGATCCCTGCGGTACCCCACTAGTCACTGCCTGCCGCTCAGAAAAAGTCCCGTGAATTCCTACTCTCTGCTTTCTGTCCGCCAACCAGTTCTCTATCCAAGTCAATACCTTGCCCCCAATCCCATGTGCCTTAACTTTACACGCTAATCTCTTATGCGGAACCACATCGAAAGCCTATTGAAAGTCCAAATACACCACATCTACTGGTTCTCCCTTATCCATTTTCCCAGTTACATCCTCAAAAAATTCCAGTAGATTAGTCAAGCACGATTTACCTTTTGTAAATCCATGTTGACTTTGTCCGATCCTGTCACTGTTTTCCAAGTGCTCTGCTATTACATCTTTTATAATGGACTCTAGCATTTTCCCCACTACCGATGTCAGACTTACCGGTCTGTAATTCCCTGCTTTCTCTCTACCACCCTTTTTGAATAGTGGGGTAACATTAGCTACCCTCCAATCCATGGGTACAGTTCCAGATTCCAGTGAATTTTGGAAGATGATCAGCAATGCATCTACTATTTCTGGGGCCACCTCCTTAATTACCCTAGGATGTAGATTATCAGGCCCTGGGGATTTATCGGCCTTCAATCCCGTCAATTTCCCTAACACCATTTCCCTACTAATACTGATTTATTTCAGTTCCTCCCTCTCATCAGACCCTATGTTCTCCAACATCTCTGGGAGGTTATTTGTGTCCTCCTTTGTGAAGACAGAACCAAAATATGCATTCAATTGGTATGCCATTTCTTTGTTCCTCATTATAACTTCCCCTGCTTCTGACTGCAAGGGACCTACACTTGATTTCACTAATCTTTTTCTCTTCACCTATCTATAAAAGCTCTTACAGTCAGTTTTTATGTTTCCTGCAAGCTTACTTTCATATTCTATTTTCCCCTTCTTAATTAATCCCTTTGTCCTCCTTTGTTGAATCCTAAACTGCTCCCTATCCTCAGGGTTACCGCTTTTTCTGGCCAATTTATATGCCCTCTGCTTGGATCTTATGCTATCCCTAATTTCCCTTGTTAGCCACGGTTGAGTCACCCTTTTTGTTTTATTCTTATCCCAAACTGGGATGAACAACTTCTGTAGTTCATCCATGCGGTCTTTGAATGTTTGCCATTGCCTATCCATCATCAACCCTTTGAGTGTAAATTAGCAAGTGGCATAAAAACAGATTGTAAACGTTTCTATAGGTATGTAAATAGGAAGAGATTAGTGATAGTAAACATGGGTCCATTAGAGGCAGAGACAGGAGAAATTATAATGGCCAATAAGGAAATGGCAGAGACATTAAACAAATACTTTGGGCTGGATTTTAAGAACATAAGAACATAAATAGGAGCAGGAGTAGGCCACTTGCCCCCTCGCACCTGCTCTGCCATTCAATAAGATCATGGCTGATCTAGGGCTCAAAGCCACTTCCCAGCCCACTCCCCATAACACTTCACTCCGTTATCTTGCAAAAATGTGTCTAACTCCACTTTAATTATATTTAACGAACCAGCCTCCATAGCTCTCTGGGCCAGAGAATTCCACAAATTTATGACCCTCAGAGAAGAAGTTCCTCCTCATCTCAGTTCTAAAAGGGCGATCCTTTATTCTGAGACTGTGCCCCCAAGTTCTAGATTTCCCCATGAGTGGAAACATCCTCTCTGTATCTACCCTGTTGAGCCCCCTCAGTAGCTTATGTGTTTTGATAAGATCACCTCTCATTCTTCTAAACGCCAATGAGTATAGGCCCACCCTGCGCAATCTTTCCTCATAAGTCAAATCCCACATCTCTGGAATTAACCGAGTGAATTGTCTCTGACCTGCCTCCAATGCAAGTATATCCTTCCTTAAATAAGGAGACCAAAACTGTACACAATACTCAAGGTGTGATCTCACCAATACCTTGTACAGTTGTAGCAGGACTACCCTGCTTTTATACTCCAACCCCCTTGAAATAAAGGCCAACATTCCATTTGCCTTTTTGATTAATTGCTGTACCTGCATGCTAACTTTTTGTGTTTCATGCACAAGGACCCCCAAGTCCCTCTGAACTGTAGCATTTTGTAATCTCTCTCCATTTAAATCATAGTTTGCTTTTTTATTTTTCCTGCCAAAGTGGATAACCTCGCACTTTCACACATTATACTCCATCTGCCAAATGTTTGCCCACTCACCTAGCCTGTCTATATCCCTTTGCAAATTATTGGAGTCCTCTGCACAACTTGCTTTCCCACCCATCTTTGTATCATCCACAAACTTGGCTATATTACACTCGATCCCTTCATCCAAGTCATTAATGTAGATTGTAAATAGTTGGGGCCCCAGCACCAATTCTTGTGGCATCCCACTCGTTACTGTTTGACAACCTGAAAATGACCCATTTATCCCGACTCTCTACTTTCTGTTAGTTAGCCAATTCTCTATCCATGCTAATATATTACCCCCAATTCCGTGAGCTCTTATCTTATGCAGTAACCTTTTATGTGGCACCTTATCGAATGCCTTCTGGAAATCCAAATACATCACATCCACTGGCTCACCCTAGTCCACCCTACTTGTTACATCCTCAAAGAACTCCAGCAAATTTGTTAAACATGATTTCCCTTTCCTAAAACCATGCTGACTCTGTTTGACAGCAGTATGTTTTTCTAAATGCCCTGCTACTGCTTCCTTAATGAAGGACTCCAGCATTTTCCCAACGACAGATGTTAGGCTAATTGGGCTATAGTTTCCTGCTTTCTGTCTCCCTCCTTTTCTTAAATAGGTGTGTTACATTAGCGGTTTTCCAATCCGCTGGGACCTCTTCAGAGTCCAGGGAATTTTGGTATATTGCAACCAATGCATCCACTATCTCTGCAGCTACTTCTTTTAAGACCCTGGGATGCAGGCCATCTGGTCCAGAGGACTTGTCATCTTTTAGTCCCATTATTTTACCGAGTACTATTTCCTTAGCGATAGTGATTGTCTTTAGTTCCCCACTCCCTGTGGCCTCTTGATTATCCATCATTGGCATGTTGTTAGTGTCTTCTACAGTGAAGACAGATGCAAAATATTTGTTCAGAGTCTTTGCCATTTCCCCGTTCCCCATTATTAATTCCCCAGTCTCATCCGCTAAGGGACCAATGTTTACTTTAGCTACCCGCTTCCTTTTTATATACCTGTAGGAGCTCTTACTATCTGTTTTAATGTTTCTTGCCAGCTTACTCTCATAATTCATCTTTTCTCTCTATTATTTTTTTAGTCATCCTTTGCTGGTTTTTAAAAATTTCCCAATCCTCTGGTCTCCCACCAACCTTGGCAACATTGTATGCCTTCATTTTCAATTTGATACCATCCTTTACTTCCGTAGTTAGCAACGGATGGTGCTCCCTTCTCTTAAAATCTTTCTTTCTCACTGGAATATATTTTTGTTCAGAGTTATGAAATATCTCCTTAAATGTCTGCCACTGCATTTCAACTTTCTTACCCTTTAATTTGTTTTTCCAGTCCACTTTAGCCAGTTCTGCCCTCATGCCATTATAATTGCCTTTGTTTAAGATCAGGACACTGGTTTGGGATACAACATGCTCACCCTCCAACTGAATTTGAAATTCAACCATGCAATGATCACTCTTTCCTAGAGGATCCTTTACTATGAGATCATTTATTAATTCTGTCTCATTACATAGTACCAGATCCAAGATAGCCTGCTCCCTGGTTGGTTCCATTACATACTGTTCTAGGAAAACATCCCGGATGCACTCTATGAACTCCTCCAGGCTACCATGGCCAAATTGATTTGTCCATAGAAACATAGAAACACAGAAGATAGGAGCAGGAGTAGACCCATCGAGCCTGCTCCACCATTCAATGCGATCATGGCTGATCATTCAATTTCAGTGCCCGGTCCCTGCTTTCTCCCCAGACCCCTTGATCCCTTTAGCCTTAAGAAACATATCCAACTCCTTCTTGAATATATTTAATGAATTGGCCTCTACTGCCTTCTGTGGTAGAGAATTCCACAGGTTCACAACTCTCTGGGTGAAGAAATTCCTCTTCATTTCTGTCCTAAATGGCCTACCCCTTATCCTTAGACTGTGACCCCTGATTCTGGACTCCCCGACCATCGGGAACATCCTTCCTGCATCTAGTCTGTCCAATCCTGTCAGAATTTTACAAGTTTCAATAAGATCCCCTCTCATTCTTCTAAACTCTATCGAGTACAAGCCCAATCGTCCCAATCTCTCCTCATACATCATTCCTGCCATCCCAGGTATCAGCCTGGTGAATCTTCGCTGAACTCCTTCCATGGCAAGAACATCCTTCCTCAGATAAGGCGACCAAAACTGCACACAATACTCAAGATGTGGTCTCACCAAGGCCCTGTACAACTGCAGCAAGACATCCTTGTTCCTGTACTCAAACCCTCTCGCTATGAAGGCCAACATACCATTTGCTTTCTTAACCGCCTGCTGCACCTGCATGCTTACCTTCAGCGACTGGTGCACAAGGACACCCAGGTCTCGTTGCACTTCCCCTTCTCCCAATCTATTGCCATTCAGATAATAATCTGCCTTCCTGTTTTTGCCACCAAAGTGGATAACCTCACATTTATCCACGTTATATTGCATCTGCCATGCTTTTGCCCAATCACCCAACCTATCCAAATCATCCTGGAGTTTCTCGGCATCCTCCTCACAGCACACACACCCACCCAGCTTTGTGTCGTCTGCAAATTTGGAGATATTACATCTAGTTCCCTTGTCTAGATCATTAATACATATTGTGAATAGCTGGGGTCCAAGGACCGATCCCTGTGGTACCCCACTAGTCACTGCCTGCCACTTGGAAAAAGACCCGTTTATTCCAACTCTTTGCTTTCTGTCTGCCAACCAGTTCTCTATCCAAGTCAATACCATGCCCCCAAACCGATGTGCCTTTACTTTACACGCTAATCTCTTATGCGGGACCTTATCAAAAGCCTTCTGAAAGTCCAAATATGCCACATCCACTGGTTCTCCCTTTTCTATTTTACCAGTTACATCCTCAAAAAATTCCAGTAGATTGGTCAAGCACGATTTACATTTTGTAAATCCATGTTGACTTTGTCCGATTCTGTCACTGTTTTCCAAGTGCTCTGCTATGACATCTTTTATAATGGACTCTAGCATTTTCCCCACTTCCGATGTCAGGTCTGTATTTCCCTGTTTTCTCTCTACCACCTTTTTTGAATAGTGGGGTAACATTAGCTACCCTCCAATCCATGGGTACTGTTCCAGATTCCATCGAATGTTGGAAGATGATGAGCAATGCATCTACTATTTCTAGGGCCACTTCCTTAAGTACCCTAGGGTGTGGATTATCAGGCCCTGGGGATTTATTGGCCTTCAATCCCATCAATTTCCCTAACACCATTTCCCTACAAATACTGATTTCTTTCAGTTCCTCCCTTTCATCAGACCCTATGTTCCCGACAGCTCTGGGAGGTTATTTGTGTCCTTCTTTGTAAAGACAGAACCAAATTATGTATTTAATTGGTATGCCATTTCTTTGTTCCCCATTGTAAATTCCCCTGATTCTGACTGCAATGGAGATTAACTTCACCCATGATTATTGCCGTATCTTTTTTTGCAGGCCTCCATTATTTGTTGATTTATACTCTGTCTAACAGCATTGCTACTGTTCGAGGGCCTGTAGACTACGCCCACCAGGGACGTTTTCCCCTTATTGTTTATCTCCACCCAAACCAATTCTACATCTTGATATTCTGAGCCAGTTTCACTTCTCACCACTGCACTGATCCCATCTTTTACCAACAAAGCCACCCCACCTCCCTTTCCTTTCTTTCTATCCTACCGAATTATCACATACCCTGGAATGTTCAGTTCCCAGCCCTGGTCGCCTTGCAACCACGTCTCTCTAATGGCAATCAGATCATACCCATTTGTATCTATTTGTGGTGTCAACTCATTTATCTTGTTACGAATGCTGCGTCCATTCAGATGTAGAGCTTTTAACTTTGTCTTTATAACATTTTTCCTTGTTTTGGCCTTTTTTCTGGTACACTCTGATTTTTAAACATTCTGTCCCTTCCTGTCACACTCTGGTTACTATTTCCCCCATCTTTAGTCTGCTCTATTGCTTTCTCATTGACGTTTTATTTTCCCGCTCTCCTGGATCCTCCCCCCCACTATTTAAAGCCCTTTCTACAGCCCTAGTTATTTGATTTGCCAGGACTCTAGCCCCAGCATGGTTCAAGTGAAGCCCGTCCAAATGGAACAGCTCCTTCTTATCCCAGTACTGGTGCCAATGCCCCACAAATCAAAACCCATTTCTTCCACACCAGTCTTTGAGCCACTCGTTCATTTCTCTGATCTTATTTACCCTATTCAAATTAGCTCGTGGCTCAGATAGTAATCCAGAGATTATTATCTTTGTGGTCCTGCTTTTTAATTTAGCCTCTAGCTGCTCAACTCTCTCAGCAGAACCTCTTTCTTTGCCCTACCTATGTCATTAGTACCTACGTGGACCATGACAACTGGATCTTCCCCCTCCCACGCCAAGTTTCTCTCCAGCCCAGATGAGATGTCCTTAACCCTGGCACCAAGCAGGCAACACAGCCTTTGGGACTCACGCTCTCGGCTGCAGAGAACAGTATCTATCCCCCTCACTATACTGTCCCCAATCACTACAACATTTCTTTTTGCTTCCCCCACTTGAATGGCTCCCTGTACCACGGTGCTGTGGTCAGTTTGCCCACCCTCCCTGCAGTCCCTGGTCTCGTCCACACAGGGAGCAAGAATCTCGTATCTGTTGGACAAGGCCAAGGGCTGAGGCTCCTTCACCACTACCTCCTGGAACCCAATACCTGCCTCGTTTGTAGTCACACCCTCCTGTCCCTGATCATGGACCAAATTGGAAGTAATTATTCTAGTGGGTGGAACATAGTGTCCAGGTAACGCTCCCCCTCCCTAATGTGTCGCAGTGTCTGAAGCTCGGACTGCAGCTCATCAACTCTGAGCCAAAGTTCCTCGAGCAGCCAATATTTGTTGCAGATGTGGTCACCCTGGACTCGAAGGTGTCCACGAGCTCCCACATGCAACAACAACAACACATTGCCTGGCCTCCCATCTGAATTAATTAATTAGTTTTAAAATTTGGAATGCTTATATCTTTTAACCTATACCAAGGCACTTAAATTTAGACGCTCAAGTTTGGAAAAAAGAGCGAGAAATAGAGAAATACTCACCAACCAATCACTTACCTGCTTTCTGGTGACATCGCACTTTGGTTACTTTTTACTTCTTTACACTCGCCGGTCATTTGTATCTCAACCTTTTCCCACTGCTTTTGAACTCTCCCGGGTTTTGGTGCTCTCGCTCTGCTCCCGCTGCTTTTGAACTCTCCCGGGTTTTGGCATGCTGTGGATCTGTTGTACTGTTGGTGTACAGATGACAGCTGCAGAAGTGGTGTGAAGGATGCAATGGGACACTGGTGAGTATCAGAAGTAAGGAAATGTTGGGATAGTCATTTTTAATGTGTTTAGATTTTTCTGTAGGTAACAAGATTTGAAGTGTTTGTGTGGCCTCACCTCAATGGGAGAAGTGACCGATCACTTCTTTACCCTCACCTGCAGCTGCCATCTGTTCATCCTAAGGAGAGAGCCATTGGAGAGGCTGGGTGCAAGGGCTCACCTTTGTACAGTGCTTGTCAGTGTCAAACACTGTCAAATCATCTGTCAAATTTATGGTTGATGTGCCTTTAAGAAAACCAGCAGATGAAGCGTCATCAACTGACGTCATCTGACACCGGCTTTCCCTCAATTGGCCAGCAAGCCCGCAGGGCGGGCTTAACAAGGCCAATCAGGGGAATATAGTGTCTGTGCGTCAGACATCGCTGGGGGTGGGACTAGAACCTGTAAGGCAGCAGTCCCACCCCACCACGTCTCGGTGAGTAAAATCCAGCCCTTTGTATCTGACTTCACAGTAGAAGACACAAAAAACATTCTGGAAATAATGGGCAACCAAGGGTCTAGAGAGAATGAGCGACTTAAAGAAATCAGTATAAGTAAAGACATAGTGCTGGAGAAATTAATGGGGACTAAGTGGCGACAAATCCCCTGGAGCTGACGACCTCCATCCTAAGGTTTTAAAAGAGGTAGATGCAGAGATAATGGATGCTCTGGTATTAATCTTCTAGAATTCCCTGGATTCTAGAACAGTCCCCAAGGATTGGAAGGTAGCAAACAGAACCCTGCTATTTAAGAAAGGCGGGACAGAAAAAATGGGAAACTATAGGCCAGTTAGCCTGACATCAGCGTAAGGTTCGCAAAATTTTGGAAAATTTCGACAGCCCCCAAAGATTATTTGATTAAAGAAAACCTGGTTGGAATGTACCTTAAAAACCCAGGGCATCAAAGCTGGCTGCCAGGCCTCGTGGCAAAAGAGAAAGACAGCCTGTCTGAATATCTAATGTCACTGGCTGACACAGGATTTGAAAAAAATACCAGCTTCTGAAGTACTTGAGGTACTTAAACTGTCAATCAACTGCAGTTTATGAAGTTCAACATCGAACAAAGGATTGTTTGTTTACAAGCTCTCAACAGTGTTGACTCAAGGGATTAAGCACTTGAAGCTGTCAATCAATTGCAGTGGGACTGCAACCGCAGGACAATAGATTTTTTTACAAAACACTTGAGTATTGTTTACTGAACACTTAAGGATTTGTTTGTCCAGCACCTGCGAAATCAGTGGGACATTTTAAACTGAGCACAAACCAGTTAAATGAATGGGAAATGCATTCAAACCCATTACAGTCAATGGGGACAGATTGGTCCCTTTTGTGTGACTCAAATATGTCCAGATTTGGGCGCGATGATAAGGGCTCCCAAATGGGGTATAAAGATAGCCCCTCGGGAAGCCATTCTCTCTCTACTGCCTTGCCTCCAGTGCCCTGCTTACCAGATTAACAGCTCAGCAGCCTGCCCAAAGAAGTGGAGTACCAGCAGTTACTTTTGAATTACTGGGGTATCTCTACTTTGGGGCGGTGAAGAATTCAAAGCAGGTCGCAGGGGCACGGAGCAGGCATTTACTGGTGAGCATAAACTTTCTGGCCCATTACAAGGCAACCTAGATAGATATAAGGAGTGGGAATTAAAGGGGAATTTTGTTAAATTGGCATTTTTAGTCAATTTTCCCTTGATGTGTCCGTTTTCTCTCCTCCCCATTAAGTAAAGTGTGCAAGTGTGCTGTATTCATAATTATTTTCACTGTATAGCAATTTATTCTTTATTTTTAATAAACGTTGGTCTTCTTTGCACCCAACCACAAGTCTAATTTTGTCTATATCGCTACTGAAATAAGTCCGGCAGTCAGAACCAGAAAGGGAAGCGATTCGAAACCACACGGGGCCTGGAGCAGCTCAGATACGCCTGACTGGCCAGACAATAACCCCAAAACCAAATACCACCCCTCCCTTTCTACATCAGTAGTGGGCAAAAAGCTAGAATCTATTATTAGGGACATGGTAACAGAGCACTTAGAAAATTGTAATATGATTGGACAGAGTCAACATGGTTTTATGAAAGGGAAATCTTGTTTGACAAATCTGTTAGAGTTTTTTGAAGATGTAACTAGTAGGATGTATAAGGTGGATCCAGTGGATGTCTTGTATTTGGATTTTCAAAAAGCATTCAATAAGGTGCCACACAAGAGACTATTACACAAAATTAGGACTCATGGAGTTGGGGATAATATATTGGGGATATAATGGACAGAAAACAGAGAGGAGGAATGAACGGGACTTTTTCGGGTTGGCAGGCTGTAACTAGCTGCAAGGATCAGTGCTTAGGCCTCAGCTATTTACAATCTATATTAATGACTTAGATGAAGGGACTGAGTGTAATGTATCCAAGTTTCCTGATGATACAAAGTTAGGTGGGAAAGTAAGCTGTGAGGAGGATGCAAAGAGTCTGCAGAGAGACATAGACAGGTGGACTGAGTGGGCAAGAACGTGGCAAATGGAATACAGTGTGGGGAAGTGTGAACTTATCCACTTTTGGTAGGAAAAACAAAAAAGCAGAATATTTTTTGCATGGTGAGAGATTGGGAAATGTTTACATTCAGAGGGACCTGGGTGTCCTTGTACATGAATCACAGGAAGTTAACATGCAGGTACAGCAGGCAATTAGCAAAGCAAATGGTATGTTAGCTTTTGCTACAAAGGGTATAAGAGTAAAGAAGTCTTACTTCAATTATACAGTGCATTGGTGAGGCCGCACCTGGAGTACTGTGTTCAGTTCTGGTCTCCTTACCTAAGGAAAGGCATACTTGCCTTAGAGGGAGTGCAACGAAGGTTCACCAGACTGGTTCCTGGGATGAGGGGATTGCCCTATGAGGAGAGATTGAGTAGACTAGGCCTATATTGCCTAGAGTTTAGAAGAATGAGAGGTGATCTAATTGAAACATATAAAATTCTTAAGGGCCTTGACAGGGTTAATGCTGAGAAAATGTTTCCCCTGGCTGGGGACTCTAGATCATGGGGTCACAGACTCAGAATAAGGGGTCGGCCATTTAGGACTGAGATGAGGAAAAATTTCTTCACTCAAAGTGTTACGTATCTTTGGAATTCTCTACCCCAGAGAGCTGTGGATGCTCACTCGTTGCATATATTCAAGACAGAGGTCAATAAATTTTTGGGAACTAAGGGAATTAGGGATATGGGGATAGTGCGGGAAGGTGGAGTTGAGGTAGAAGATGAGTCATGATCTTGATGAATGGCAGAGCAGGCTCGAAGGGCCAAATGACCTATTCCAGCTCCTATTTCTTAACTGAGCGTTAAAAGAAGAAAGCCAGCCATTTCCTGCAGGCTGCCAATCTACACAGGTGCAATCACCCTAAGTGACCTCAAGACTTGCCCAAGTTTTGCCCAAGAATAATTGGCTTCTAACTGACCTAGTATATGTCTATACAGTAACTAGACTATGTGGCTCAAAAGAAACACACCATCTACACACATCTCCACCTTAAGAGCAGAATAATGCAATGTGTATTACATGATATAATGCTTCTGTCCTTCTAAAGACAGCATATCCTCCAACTTACTTTGAGCAACACCACAGGGACACCCAGCACTGTTAAGTGCTTATGTATGGTCGTGTAATGGTTATGATACTGAACTAGTAATCCAGTTACTGGCCTAGACTGATCATCCAGAGAACATGAGTTCAAATCCCATCTTGAAAATTTGAATTCATTTTTTTTAAATATCTGGATTAAAATGTCACCATGAAGCTGTTGGATTGTCATAAAAACCCAACTGGTTCACTAATGTCCTTTTTAGGGAAGGAAATCTGCCGTCCTTACTCGGTCTGGCCTATATAGGACTCCAGTCCCACCGCAACATGGTTGACTCTTAACTGCCCTCTGAAGTGGCCCAGCAAGGAACTCAGTTGTGTCAAACCGCAGAAGTGTAGGGGTTTTGCAAAATTTCCCCTATTTTCCCTGAAGATTGAAAAGATTGGTCCAAATCGTGGGCGAAGAATTGGGTGATGTGACTTGTCTACAATGTTTTAAAAATGTGCCAGAACCGCAAAAGACTGTTCTGAGATGGAAAGGACGTGGACAACACGGGAGTCGTGGAGCTCTGTGGAAAATATTCACACATCCAAAGACAGTACTTTATTAATAAAATCGTTCTCTGGAGTTTGGGCAATCACAAAAGGTTTTAAAATGGCCACAGAAAGCATGGCAAAAGGAGCAGCAAGGCAGCTCGAGTTGTCTGTGTGAAAAAGTGGGCAGATACAGGGGCTGTGAGTCAGACCTGCTAATCAAAGGGAGGTTCCCTTCAGAAGCACTTGAAGTTGTTTATTTACATAAGAGATTAGCCCACTTGAGAAAACCGCAGGACTATCGATTTGAAACTGCTTCTGTTTACATAGCCATTCAAGGCATTCACAGACAATGATAGACTGAAATCATGGAATGGATTTGATTTCCCACCGTTTTAAGAATTAAATGGGTTTAAATCACCTAGCATTCTGGACAATAGGGCTGTTGCATTCTCTTTTGTTTTAGCCCAGGTGTACTCCGGATGTGGGCGGGATCATTTCGGCCTCACAGTGCAGACACTAACCCAGTCCAACCACTTTGAGTTAGCCAATCACAGCTTTTCTCTTGTGAATTGGAACTTTTTGGGCGCGAATTTCCCAGACAGGCAAACAGCAGAGGGGGGAGGGGGCTCACAAGGCATATAATAGCTCCTGAGAAGCTATCACCCTCTTTACTTCCTGGGACCACAGGTGAGCCTCTCTCTCTCTCTCTCTCTCACTTCGCTGGACCACATATGAGCAGAGTTTCTGACTCCTCAGCAAAGCAACCTAGTAAGGATTTGGGGGATGGTAATTAAGGGAATATTGCTAAGATTGTTTAATTAACATTGTAGTCACTTACCCCTCATTTTTACCATCTGCATTCCCCCATTTAAGCAATTTTACTGTAATTACTGTGTTCGTGTGGTATAGTTTGATATTTGATTATAGTTTCTTGTAGTTAATAAAACTTGATTTTTCTCTCATCCAAACCACGTGTCCGTTTTAATATCATTAATTATAAGTCCTGCAGTCAGAACTGGAAGGTGGGGTAGCGATTCGAAACCGTTGTTTTAAAATTGGTTTATTTGGAATTGGTCAGAGTGCAGGCAAAGGCTGCAGACCAGGTGACTTACCTTAAACTAGTTAAAAGATGCCCCCTACAAAATGGCAACCGCGGCAGGACTGCAGGCCGTTTTTGATTTGATGAGTGGTTTGGATCTGGAGAAAGTACCAGCTCTTGTTTCTCTCATTTTCAGTATGTAGGTAGCTCTGCGAATTTTAGCGGCAGTGTGTAGGCTGACCTATCGGGGTATAGGTGACTGGTTTAGGAAAGATGAGATGAGGGAGCAGGAGGAGGTTAAGGAGGCCAAGAATTGGGAGTCCCAGATTGAAAAATGCCAGGCATTTGTAGAGCGCCTGATGCAGGAAGTCACTGAGACCAGGGAAAGTGAGATGAGACTGCGGGAAGAGAATGCCCGCCTTATCTCAGAAGTAAAAGAGCAGGAGGAAAGGTTTAGGGAAGTAAGGACAGCTTATAAGCTGGCCTGCGCCCAAAGGTTTAGTGAAGCAGATCATGGCCCCTGTAGGGCAGAGATAGAAAGCCTTAACATGGCTTTAAAAGCAAAGGGGATGATTTGTGTGACCAGCCCGAAGGCAGGTCAGCTGGATTTTACCAGCAGCCCAAATCAAACCGCCACACAGGCAACACCCAGGGAAAGGCTGGCTAGGGAATTAGAGATCCCAAGACAGCAGCACACAGCTCCGGGTATTGAGGAGTTCTGGCAGCAATGAGGGGTGGACAATGGGGTGGTAGGAGAACGCCAGCAGGTCCCGCTAGGCAGGCGGGGACCAGGACCAGTGTACCCCCTCAGACAACGAAGGTACGGTCAGCCCGTGAACAATAATGACCCAGGGGCTGTTCAGAATACCTATCTGGTCCCTTATGATACCCCACAGCTCAGGGGTATGGTGAAACATATTCCCATGCTCTCTGAAAAGGGAGGCCCCTCACTGCACTTCCAACAAGTAGACCAGGCAGCCAGTGTTAATGACTGTGATGATGAAGTGAAAGCCAGAATGTTGCTTTTCTCTGTGGATAGTAAGCTCTATCAGACCCTTTCGGATGAGGCCAAGAGAGGAGAGAAGGGTTTTGAGGACCTGAAGGAGGAAATACTGGAAGCCATGGGTGCGAACGACGGCAATCCGTTCGATCGCGTAGGGAGAACCCTGCAGCAGGAAGGGGAGACTCCACAGGCATTTGCAGACAGGCTGTGGCCAGTCTACAACCGTGCATGTACAGGGGGACAAGATAGGGCACAGCTGAACCAGCAGCAGTGGACCCAATGGCTTCGTTGCTTGGTGTGCAATTGCCTGCCCCAGATAAGAGCAAAGGCCAATGCTTGGTTTGACCCCCGAGACCCCCTAGTAACTGAAGAGACTGTAATCCGGCAGCTCACGGTGACATTTAGGAATGGGAGGAATAGTGAGAGCCCCCAGCAAAAGGGAAAAGTTCACGAGGTTAAACCTGGGGCTCAGTGTAAGAAAGAGTGGCACCAGGAGGGGAACAGTCCCTCCCAGGCTAGGTTAAATTGCTATGGGTGTGGGAAAGATGGTCACTGGAGAAAAGACTGTAAGAATCCCTGGAAGGATAGTAAGAGAAAGAATCCCCCAGCCCCAGCCCAAAGGGTAGAGACAGGAATCTCCCCCGCCTCAGTCGAGTCGCTAATGGAAGCAATGCGGTCTCTCCTGACCAACCAGGGAAAGGTAGCAGCCATCAGTGGTGCTGCAATCCCCTCGCCCACCTCTGCCTCCCCACAATGACTGGCCGGTATGCTGGTCGAAGAGGGTGCACGTGCAGGCACTTTCTGGAACCCATATGGGTCCGGGCCACTGGCAGTGATTACAGGCAGGGATGGGCACAGAGAAATTCAGAAAAATTGTAGAAGTCAAGTTCAAGTTCACAGCTTGTAAAGACAGGCTAGGTGGTTTGTTCTAAGGGAAAAGTTGTCCAGCCCACAAATTGGGACACTTCCCTACCCCAGTGGGACCCTAGTTTTGGCAAAAGTTCAAATTTGAAATGGTTAGGTGGCTTAGGAACAGAGAAATAGCAGCCTGGGATCAGAAATCTGCAGGCTGCTGCCACTCCATCCACTGAAACTGCTCGCACAGGCACGATTCCCCAGCCCATACCCCCAGCGGATCCTTTTCAGTTTTCCCACGCAGGCGCAGTCGCGCGCCTGAGGGGAGAGTTTTGCCCACAGGAGGTTCGCGCAGGCACAGCCGCGCGCCTGAGGGAAAAGATTCCCCACCACCGGGTTCGCGCAGGCGCAGTCGTGGACCCGGAACCCCCAGCGACTCCTTTCCTCTGCGAGGCCGAGCGCGCAGGTGCAGTCGGCCATTTAAAGATCCCTGCTGCTCAGTTTTTACGCGCAGGCGCACAAGCCTGCTTGGAAGACCCAGCGGTTCTTCCAACCGTTTTTAAAGAGACCAAACGCACAGGCGCGGTTGCGTGCTCTAGTGTAGCTGTTCCCCAGCCCTTTAAAGAAATTGTTCGCGCAGGCGCAGTTGCCTGCGTGACCCCAGCAGCTCCTTCTAAGTTTTCCCGTGCAGGCGCAATCGCCTGTTTGAAGCCAGAGGCTTCATACCCTCTGCCGTGGGACTCCAAGGAGGAGGTTTGCGCAGGCGCGGCCACCTGTGTGAATACAGAGGCTTCACAGCCTCTGCCATGGGACAAGGGGGAGGAGGTTTGCGCAGGCGCGGCTGCCTGTTTGAATACAGAGGCTTCACAGCCTCTGCCGAGGGACTCCGAAAAGATGGTTCGCACAGGCGCGGTTGCCTGCGGGACCACAGCGGCTCTTCCTCAATTTTTTCGAGCAGGCACACCTGATTGTTTGAAGACACAGGCTTCACAGCCTCTGCTGCGGGACTCAGGGGAGAAGGTTTGCGCAGGCGCACTCGCCTGTTTAAAGGGACCAGCTTCCCAGCCAGCTTCTAGAATGGTTCCCCCCATGATGTGGGACCCTGGGGGGGGGCAGCAATAGCAATTCCTCTTGCAGTGGAGCTGGTAACAGGTTTTGGACATGGGGGAGAAGGTTCCCAGCCAGCAAGGGCTGCGACCCTGGCTCAGGGTCCGCCAGCCAAAGTTTCCCCCACTGAGACGTCCGTCAGAAGGTCTCAGCGGGCCTGCAAACCCAAGAAAAGGTGGTCACCAGGGTATTTGCCACAAAGAGCAATCTCCCAAACCGGGGAGAAGCCAAAGGGCAGAGGCCCCCAATCAACAGCCATAAGGTGCGAGGGACCAGAGACAGAAGGCAGTCCAGCTTCGCTGCAGCCAGCAGCAATCTGCGACCATGCCAGAGATTAGCCTGGCCGTCCAGAGATGGCCGGCATCTGTATTATAGCTATGTGTGAATATAGTGTGCTTTTAAGGTGTATTTTAAGTTTTGCTGATATAACTAGTTTTAAGTTTAAGTGTAAAGAGTTTAAGTTTACATGTGTGCCAAATGTTTGCATTTTGGTCCGAGGTCAAGGGACCTGACCATGTCTCCACCTAAGGCAGCAGGTCAGTGAGACCTGGCTGCATGTCCTTTTCAGTTTTTGCAGGAGATTGGAAAATGAAGCAGCCATGTTCGCCCAGCCAAGCTGGGCATCGAATGAAGATACGGATACGGAATGTTGGGGATCACTTCGCCACTGGACGAATCCAGGAGACCCTGCAGCGATCTTCGGGAAAAACCGGACAGGGTCTGGAGGAACTTGCCTATTCCTCCTATGGGGTGGAGATGGCCCCAGCTGGGTGGGGCATGGCCCCCAACCCAGCGCTATCCTGACCGAAGTTCACTTGCGGGAGACCTCGCTGTTGAGGAGTCATGATGGGGAAGCGCGGGCGCCTTGTGATAGGGACGCGTTCCTCAGGGGTGGGTGGTGATGGCCCGGGAAAGATTGTATAGAAGAGGGGGAGACCCAAGAGTCACATGGGTGCGATCGGGGGAGGGAGGAACTCACCCGGGGGCCCACGGGCAAAGAGGGTAAGTGTGGCTGGGAAATATGAGTGGGTGGCTGGATCTGGGATCCAAGTTTGTGTGGGGCCAGGGAGAGCCGCCACACAGGCACCCATCATTTTCTGCAGCCAGTCGAGGGAAGGCGGGAGGGGGAGGGACTGGGAGTCATGATCCCATACTCCCCGGTCTCGGTCTGTGCCAGGGAATTTTAAACATGAGGGGTACCCCGCCTCCACACAGGGACAAGGGAATGGCTCGGGGCTGGCAGAGCAGGCTGGTCTGTAAATCCATTCTGCCTGTTTTAAAGTTTAAGATGATCAAAGGGGGGTGGAAGGTACTTTTACTGCCCGAGTGGGAGGAGCAATACCCACTCGAATTTCGTGACCCATCATTGGCACGTGATGATCGGGGTTTATTTAAGCATGTTGTTTCAAATGTTTAATGTTTTTTTGTATTTTGTGTTACAGCCCCAAGTTGAGCAGAGGCGTAGCACCCTCTCCGTGCTTGGGATCATTTTGATTTCATTGAGTAACTAAGATTGCAACATTTTGTAATAAGTTATAATGTAAAAAGTAATTGTAAATTTTGATTGCAGTATAATTTTACAAGCATGTAGGGGTATGAGACCCCTTATTGTAAACTGATGTACATGTAAGATGCCTACCGTACCATGGTTTTTCTCGAATTTTAGGGGAAAGGACAGTTCGGGGGATCAGTGGCAGATAGCTGTTAGGTAAATACAGGAGATGGTTGTTTGTGAGGGGGTCTGAAAATTTTGCTCACTCCTTTGAGTTGATACTGCAAGCATGTTGGGAGTATCAAAAGGGCGGAATGTAGGGGTTTCGCAAAATTTCCCTTATTTTCCCTGAAATTTGAAAAGATTGGTCCACATCGTGGATGAAGAATTGGGTGATGTGACTTGCCTACAATGTTTTAAAAATGTGCCAGAACCGCAAAAGACTGTTCTGAGATGGAAAGAACGTGGACAACATGGGAGTCGTGGAGCTCTGTGGAAAATATTCACACATCCAAAGACAGTACTTTATTAATAAAATCGTTCTCTGGCGTTTGGGCAATCAAAAAAGGTTTTAAAATGGCCACAGAAAGCATGGCAAAAGGAGCAGCAAGGCAGCTCGAGTTGTCTGTGTGAAAAAGTGGGTGGATACAGGGGCTGTGAGTCAGACCTGCCAATCAAAGGGAGGTTCCCTTCAAAAGCACTTGAAGTTGTTTATTTTCATAAGAGATTAGCCCACTTGAGAAAACCGCAGGACTATGGATTTGAAACTGCTTCTGTTTACATAGCCATTCAAGGCATTCACAGACAATGATAGACTGAAATCATGGAATGGATTTCGATTTGCAACTGTTTTAAGAATTGAATGGGTTTAAATCACCTAGCATTCTGGACAATAGGGCTGTTGCATTCTCTTTTGTTTTAGCCCAGGTGAACTCCGGATGTGGGCGGGAACATTTCGGCCCCACAGTGCAGACACACTAACCCAGTCCAACCACTTTGAGTTAGCCAATCACAGCTTTTCTCTTGTGAATTGGAACTTTTTGGGCGCGAATTTCCCAGACAGGCAAACAGCAGAGGGGGGAGGGGGCTCACAAGGTATATATGATAGCTCCTGAGAAGCTATCGCTCTCTTTACTTCCTGGGACCACAGGTGAGCCTCTCTCTCTCTCTCTCTCTCTTACTTCGCTGGACCACATATGAGCAGAGTTTCTGACTCCTCAGCAAAGCAATCTAGTAAGGAGTTGGGGGATGGTAATTAAGGGGATATTGCTAAGATTGTTTAATCAACATTGTAGTCACTCACCCCTCGTTTTTACCGTCTGCATTCCCCCATTTAAGCAATTTTACTGTAATTACTGTGTTCGTGTGGCATAGTTTGATATTTGATTATAGTTTCTTGTAGTTAATAAAACTTGATTTTTCTCTCATCCAAACCACGTGTCCGTTTTAATATCATTAATTATAAGTCCTGCAGTCAGAACTGGAAGGTGGGGTAGCGATTCGAAACCGCTGTTTTAAAATTGGTTTATTTGGAATTGGTCAGAGTGCAGGCAAAGGCTGCAGACCAGGTGACTTACCTTAAACCAGTTAAAAGATGCCCTCCTACAGAAGAAGGCCCACCACCTTCTCAAAGGCAACTAGGGATCGGCAATAAATGCTGGCCTTGCCAGCGATGCCCACATCCTGAAAATGAATAATAATATATTTTTTTAAATGACACTATTAAAAGTTATATTATGAAGTAATAACAGTTACTAGATAGTCCAAGAAATTTTCTGACCTGGCCAGCATTAAAACATCTGTGATTAGGCAACAGGGTGAATGAGAATGGAAAAAAACAGACAAGTTAGGGAGAACTTTTTAACAATCTGCACGAACATTATTTACATTCTAACATACAAAAATATAAAGAAGTAAACTTCAGAGACTCTAGCATTTCATTTCACATGTGCCTTCTGCTGGTTGGTATTGCTTGCATTTACAAAAACAGGAAAAGAAGAAGCTGAATATTTTATAATACCCTTGGGTTAGATACTCCAAAGCAAAGAAGTTAGTGGACTTGAATTCATTTTTAGAGTAACCCCCACCAGAGAGCTATTGCTTGAACGGACATTGAAGTGCAATCAGAAAGAAAATGGGATCATTTTATTGACTGTGCTGTGGGCACTGTGAGCCTCTGAGTTGCCACATGCAAATTAATCACCTTTGACTGCCACTCTGCTCAGAGTAGCTTGCTATCAACAATCTAGTCAGTAGATGTCCCTGCTGTATCAGAGAAGGACTAAGACCAAGCCAGTGAGAGTTGAGATGTCATGCTTTTCTGCTGAGATGATTATCTGAGATCCTCGGTCCAGTCAATCATCGTTCCAACAAAAGTGCGGTGTTTGTTTCCCCAGTTGCTCAGATGATTAAGACAGTGCATGACTCAGACGTACAAACCAGGAAGGTTCCAGGTTTCAATCCCTGGTATGTGCTGATTTCATTGATCTCAACTGGGGTATCCATAATGGTGCAACAATTAGGGTCAGTGCCATGGGGTTAAGGAGGAGAGTGTTGGCCTGATCACATTTCAGTAACTGCTATGGCAAAGTGAGCATGTGATTAAGTGTCTGCTTTGCTGACCTCCTTAGTTCTAGCCATAAGTGCGACCCTGAGCTCGTCGCTTCAGTTCCCAGTCCCACTCTCACTTTGATTACTACAATGTTCCAGTGAAGCTCAAGGAAAAATGCTTTATCTTTCTATTACAGGTTGGACCCCGGTAATCCGGCACCCTCAGGACCAGGCCGGTGCTGGACCATTGAAAATTCCGAACTGTAGTGTATGTACCCGTCTACCTTTAAGGAAACTATTGTATGTAACCGTTCACCTTTAAGAGAACTACTTTAGGTGTGGCACTACTTGTTTGGCTTCTGTATACTGTAATACCGACAGTGACCACACCAGTATATAAGTGTTGTGGCAGGATTGCTGGGGCAGATTCGCCCTGACCTTCGAATAGTAAAGACCTGTTTGTTTGTTATTCCTGAAGTCTGTGTCGTTATTAACTGTACAACCCACAGACTTTACAGTGGCGACGAGTCCGATCGTACCCTGCGGCAAGACTACCAAAGCAACTAAAGAGCGTCGAAGAGAGGCAACCGCCCTCGTCGTTCTGCTGGAAGAAAACACGAGGCTGCAGCAATAGAAAGGAGGAAGACTTTAGCAACAAAAGCTTCCATCAGCAACAGGCACTGACTACCCTTCTACCACGGTGTGGAGTGAGCCGATCAGCAGGAAACAAGGCGGCCGCGGAGACTGTGAGTAGGGGAAAGTGTAAAGAATATCCGGAGGATAAGGGCTGTGCACTCGACCACGGTCGAGGGGGAGCGGAGCCGGTCAGAAAGTCGGGTCCAACAGCGTCGTGAGACAGCCGGACCGCGATCGGCGGGAAAAAGCCGGGCAGCAACCGAAGCCACGAAGCGCTGAGACCGGGAGCTGGCACGGGAAGAGAGAAACTCAGCCGCAGCCGGGGAGGGAAGCACCGGACTGCGTGAGGGCTGGGAGGCGAACGGGAACAGAGTGTGTGGGAGAGGCAGAGCCGACCAAAGGAGGCTGCGTGAGAGCCAGTCCAGCGGCTGAACTGTCCTCCACCAACGGGGTACCCAGCGCCGGTAGAGCCGAGTGTGCGGGAGAGAGAGAGACAGAGCCGAGCAAGGGGAGAGAGACTGCGCGAGAGCCAGTCCAGCGGCTGAACTGTCCTCCACCAACGGGGTACCCAGCGCCGGTAGAACCGAACGTGCGGGAGAGAGAAAGACAGAGCCGAGTAAGGGGAGCTGTGCGAGAGCCAGCCCGGCGGCTGAACCTGTCCGTTGTGGGGAAAGCGTACCCCTTCCACCAGGGAAGAAACGCGGGAAGCCGCCATTAGGCGGCGAAGACGACAGAAGCGGGAAACCGCCATTGAAGTGGGCGGGGAGAGAAGGAAAGAGTGGGAAACTGCCATTTTTGCGGGAAAAGCCGCCATCTTAGGAAAAAATAAATAAATAAATAAATAAAAATTGTGTTGTACCCAAGGAAAGGAAGATGCCTAAGCGGGGGGACATCAACGATTTTAATTCTGAGATAGAAGACTGGGCCACGTACGTGGAACGTATTGAGATACATTGTAAGGCTAACAAAATAGCTAAGGGTGAAAAAGCTTTAACCTTACTTAACATGATGGGTGCGAAAATATTCGGGTTGTTGAAGCATCTTCTCTCACCAGTTAAACCGGCGGATCAGACTTTCGATGATATTGTAGCAGTGCTGAAGGATCACTTGAACCCCACACCGTTGATACTGGCTGAACGATCCAAATTCTATGCAAGAACGCAGAAGAAAGACGAAAGCAACACGGAATACTTGGTCGAACTGCGTAGGCTAGCGGAACACTGCCAGTTCGGAGGGAATCTGACAGAGGCACTGCGAGACAAGTTCGTATGTGGATTGTCCAAAGAAGGGACGCAAAAGCGACTACTGGAAGAGAACGACCTCACACTAGACAGGGCTGTCCTTATAGCTGCATCGCACGAAGCCGCAGCGAAAGGAACGGCGGAAATGCAGCTAAAGGCGGCGGCACTCGGGGTGGACCAAATTACCTCGAGGACAACAAAATGCTATCGTTGTGGGAAGACAACGCACGACCAGAATCAATGCTGGGTTAAAAACCAAGAATGCAGGAAATGTGGCAAGATCAGGCACATAGCTAAGGTATGCCGGTCAGGAACAACGTACAACAATAAGGAGTCACCACAAAAATGGTACGGAAAAGTGCAAGAGGTGACTAGGAAGAGTCTGAGGGAACAGAAGTCGGACTCACACTCCAATGCAAAGGACTGGACAGTCTGAGAATTCACAATGTGAGTAATGAAGCTGACCGACAAACTATCTGGATAACGCTACAGATTGCAAAGGTCCAAGTAAAAATGGAAGTGGACACCGGATCGGCGTTGACGGTCATGAATAAGCATGACTATAAAAAGTTTTTCAAGCATATTCCACTACGGGATACGGAACTAGTACTACAGACATACACGGGGCACAATGTATTCCCCATCGGAAAGATAGAAGTCAAGGTGAGATACAAGGATAAAGATCACCACCGGTTGGACCTGTATGTGTTGCCTGAGGGAGGTCCACCACTTCTGGGACGGGAGTGGATCCAAAAAATAAAGATGGACTGGCATTCACTAAACACCATGATGGTGGATTCGGAAAAAGAGGATGTCAAACCGGAACGGTCGTCCAGAATATTGGACAAAGCTAAAGAGGTATTCCAGCAAGGACTGGGAACACTGCGAGGAATTAAAGCAAAGGTTAAGGTTGCAGAACATGCAAGCCCAAAGTTTTTTAAGGCCAGATCGGTACCTTACGCAGTACGACCAGCGGTGGAGGCAGAACTGGAAGAACTTGAACGATCAGGGGTTCTGTCAAAAGTGGACTGGAGTGAGTGGGCCACGCCCATTGTTCCCGTCATGAAGTCCTCACCAAGTAATAAGCCAGGGGGACCGGGGAAGGTCCGTATCTGCGGAGATTTCAAGATCACTGTGAATCCGGTGCTTCACACGGTACAATACCCGCTTCCGCGGATTGAAGATATCTTTGCTTCGTTGGCTGGAGGGAAGCACTTCACGAAAATAGACCTGGCTCAGGCATATTTACAGATGGAGGTCAAGGAAGAGTCATGCCAGTGCCTCACCATCAACACTCACAGAGGCTTGTATCGCTATAATAGACTGGTCTTTGGGGTAGCTTCGGCGCCAGCAATTTGGCAGAGGGCCATGGAACAGGTGTTACAAGGAATTCCAAGCACGCAGTGCTACTTAGATGACATTTTAATCACGGGAAAAGATGAGGAAGAACACCTCACAAATTTGAAACTGGTACTCACCAGGTTGAAGGAGTATGGCCTTCGGGTTAATCGCAAGAAGTGTGAGTTCTTCCAAAAACGGATCTCATACTGCGGTCATGTCATTGACTGAGAGGGACTGCATAAGTCACCTGAAAAGATAGAAGCGGTCGTGAAGGCCCCCGCTCCAGGAAACGTTTCACAGTTAAGATCATTCTTGGGGTTGATTAATTACTATCACAAGTTTCTGCCAAATTTATCCACGGTGCTGCATCCGCTGAATGATCTGTTGCGGAAAGAAACACCATGGAAGTGGAGTGAAGAATGCAAAAGGGCTTTTCGCAGAAGCAAGGAGTTGATTACCTCTGAAGAAGTGTTGGCTCATTTCAACCCAGCATTACCCCTTCGTCTAGCTTGTGATGCTTCCCCGTACGGAATTGGGGCAGTACTTTCGCACAGGCTACCAAATGGCTCGGAAAGGCCAGTGGCATTCGCGTCACGATCATTGACACCCGCAGAGCGAAATTACGCTCAAATAGATAGGGAGGCCCTCAGTCTTGTGTGGGGCGTGAAGAAATTCAACCATTACCTACAATGTAAAAAGTTCACATTGCTGACAGACCACCAGCCGTTGGTGTCCATATTCAACCCAAACAAGGCCGTGTCCACCATGACAGCACAAAGGTTACAAAGGTGGTCCGTGTTACTTGGGGCACACCAATATGAAATTGAGTACAAAAGGTCCAAACAGCATGGAAATGCTGATGGGTTATCACGCTTGCCATTGCTGATGGTGGAAGAAGCGAGTACAGTGGACCCAGTAGAGTTGTTCCACTCATCCATAGTGGAGTGTCTACCAATAACAAACTCAATGATTGAGAATGAGACAAGGAATGACCCGACTCTTTCACGAGTCTATGATGTAACGGTGGAGGGATGGCCAGCACAGAGCGAACCAACACTGCAAGCATTTTCACAGAGGAAAGAACAACTGTCAGTGTGTCGAGGAACCCTGATGTGTGGATCTAGAGTGGTGATTCCACCCAAACTCCAAAAGAAAGTGCTAAAGGAGCTGCACGAAGGACATCTGGGTGGAGTAAAGATGAAGAATCTAGCAAGAGCGTTTGTGTGGTGGCCAGGCATTGATGGAGACATAGAGGAGATCATGAAGAACTGCCTAGGATGTCAGAGGGTTCAGAACGCGCCACCACAGGCTCCTCTGCATCCATGGGAGTGGCCCTCATCTCCTTGGCAAAGAGTACACATCGACTTTGCTGGTCCATTTATGGACTCGATGTTCCTAATAGCGGTGGATGCCCACTCCAAGTGGCCGGAAGTAATTAAGATGACCACCACCACGACGGAAAAAACCATCACAGTGTTAAGGACTATGTTTGCTCGGAATGGCCTGCCGGAACAGATCTGTTCTGATAATGGACCGCAATTTGTGTCCGAAGAATTCAAGAAATTCTTAAAGAGCAATGGGGTTAAGCATTACACGTCAGCCCCATACCACCCCGCCTCAAATGGATTGGCTGAAAGGTTTGTCCAGACCTTCAAGAAGGCCGTAAAGGCCATGAGTAATGAAGACATAAGTCTACAACATAAGGTGGATAGCTTTTTGTTGGCATACCGGAATGCAACACATGCGGTCACAAATCAAACTCCCGCAATGATGTTTTGTAATAGACGCCTAAGATGCCGGCTGGATTTGCTCAAACCAAACGTCAGAAGGGACGTAGAGAACCGGCAATTCCAGGGCATGAATGAAAGGGCCACTAGATCTTTCCAGATCGGTCAACGAGTTTTGGCCCGGGACTACCGTACCGAGAAATGGCAGCCTGGAACTATTGGAAAAAGGCTAGGGCCGTTGATGTACACCGTGGACATTGGGGACAATATAATAAGGCGCCATGTTGACCAAATCATAGGGTCCGCCACAAATGGGCAACCGACTTCACCACCTTACCCGGGTAATGTTGAGTCTGAGATACCCAGAACACCTACTTCCGATCTGGTAATACTGGAATCAGCTGAACCTGACACTGTCTTTCAAGCCGAATCGACTTTGCCAGAAGCACCTACTAGCCCGCCTGGAATGACGACACCACTGCGGCGTTATCCGGACAGAATCCGGAAACCTCCAGAAAGACTGAATCTATGAACTGTCTTACATAAGCTGTATATATGTTATAATGTATGTTCACTATGGACTCAGTATGTTGAAAGCTAAAAAGGAAGGATTGTAGTGTATGTACCCGTCTACCTTTAAGGAAACTATTGTATGTAACCGTTCACCTTTAAGAGAACTACTTTGGGTGTGGCACTACTTGTTTGGCTTCTGTATACTGTAATACCGACAGTGACCACACCAGTATATAAGTGTTGTGGCAGGATTGCTGGGGCAGATTCGCCCTGACCTTCGAATAGTAAAGTCCTGTTTGTTTGTTATTCCTGAAGTCTGTGTCGTTATTAACTGTACAACCCACAGACTTTACACGAACCACTGAAGGTGTCGAAAGTCACCACAAACACCGCCACCACCTGCTCCTCCTCTTCCTGCTGCTGCCCTCCCTATGCCGCCACCGACCCCGCCGCCCACGGGCGGCTCGGGCTCGGGCTCCATCGCTCCGCCGAGCCGTTGGTGATGCTGCGTGGTCCAGGCGCTGACCCTGACCCGGCAGCGGTCCCGGGACCTGAGCCGGACCCATCCCAGGGAGGTAATGTGACAGCAGGACCTTCCTCGTGCCAGACCACTGAAGGTGCCGGACGGGTGCCGGATTACCGGGGTTCAACCTGTAGTTACTTTGCAACCCTCTGGACTTATTTATGACTTTAGTAATTTCAGGCCATAGTTTATCTCCCAGTTTAGCTTTTTCTTCAGCAGGAGAGGCTAGTGGTATGGGATAAGTGTGTTGGCATTTCGGGAGTGAGGAGGGGAGAGGGGAGGGACCCTCCATCAGAAACCTGTGCTGGTGTTGCACCCCTGTTGTAAACCTGATTTTTTTCATCTCCTACGCTCCTCAGCCATTGTAGCCTGCTAGACTTTGTCAGACGCTCCTGTTTCTATTTCTAGCTGCCACACCCTCCACCATCTCAGCTATTCACACGCTCTCTGTGTCTCATAAATGCTTTTAATTTCTTTCATTATCCTGCCTACTGTCTCACCTTAATACCACTTTTGGCATTAAAACGTCTCCTGTTTTACTGCACTGAAGTATCAGCCTTGGCTCTGTGGTAGCACTTTCACCTCTGAGTCAGAAAATCATAGAAAGATCTTGCATTATATGGGGCTTTTCATGACCTCAGGACATTTCATGACACTTCACTTCAAAAAATGCTTCATTTGTTGTAGAGTCACTGTTGCCATGTAGGAAATACGGCAGCCAATGTTTGCGCAGCAAGTTCCCACAAACAGCAATGTGATAATGACCAGATAATCTGTTTTAGTGATATTGGTTGAGGGATAAATATTTACCAGGACACTGGGGAGAACTCCCCAACTCTTCTTTGAATTGGTGCCATGGGATCTTTTACATACAAAGAAAGAAAGACTTGTATTTATATAGCGCCTTTCATGACCACCGGACATCTCAAAGCGCTTTACAGACAATGATGTACTTTTGAAGTGGAGTCACTGTTGTAATGTGGGAAACATGGCAGCCAATTTGTGCACAGCAAGCTCCCACAAACAGCAATGTGAAAATGACCAGATAATCTGTTTAAGTGATGTTGTTTGAGGGAGAAATATTGGCCAGGACACCGGGGATAACTCCCCTGGCCTTCTTCGAAATAGTGCCATGGGATCTTTTACATCCACCTGGGAGAGCAGACAGGGCCTCAGTTTAACGTCTCATCTGAAAGACGGCACCTCCGACAGTGCAGCACTCCCTCAGTACTGCACTGGAGTGTCAGCCTAGATTTTGTGCTCAAGTCTCACGGAGTGGAATTTGAACCCACAACCTTCTGACACAGAGGCAAGAGTGCTACCACTGAGCCCCACTCCAGAAACTTGAGCACATAATCTAGGCTGACACTTCAGTGCAGTACTGAAGGAGTGCTGCATTGTTTGAGCTGCCATCTTTTGGATAAGATGTTAAACCGAGGCCCTGTCTGCCTGCTCAGATGGATGTGACAGATTCAATGGCAGTATTCAATGAAGACCATGGGAGTTCTCCCCGATGTATTGGCTAACATTTATCCCTCAACCAACACCACCAAAATATATTATTTGGTCATTTAGCTCATTGCTGTTTGTTGGACCTTGCTGCGCACATCTTGTAATTTTAATGGGTGGAAACTTAAATCGTGGCAGTTTTCCCACGATTTCCTTATCTGCGTATCTGGTGGGCCTGACTCCCCATGGGGCGGATGCACATTCAGAAGATCGGTCCCAATATATCGAGGCTCACTCGTTGGAAGAGGCCAACTATAGGCGGCACCATGTTGTGCCCAGTGCTAGGAAGGAACGAATGCCTTCGGAAGAGGGAAGAAAATTGGCAGAGGAGGAAGGAGAGAAAATAAAGCGTGGTGTCATCTTACTTCTGCTTAAATAAATCCTTCCTCCCTTCTCTTGACCGAAGCTCAGTTACTCTCCTTAAAGAAGCTCAGAACTTGATGTGGTGACCTCCTGATAAGAAGAAATACAGTCAATCCCCATGAGTTTTTAATAACAAGATTCAATAGCATCAAACAGCATAATCTTTTCCTTTATTGAGCAATCCAGGGACAAAGCCTTTAAGGCAGTTGCTTTTTCTTTGTACTAACAACGACTCGTCCCCGGCAATGACATCCTATTTGTGGCCGCAATCTTAATCTGAAACTGTTCTTTAACTTCCGGGTGTTAATATGATGACTTTCCCTAAGATCTTGGTGACTATCAAATATAATGGCCCGGAAATTGCAATGGGTAATAACAGTGAACGAACAGCGTTCGCTGTTATTATTCCTTTCAAGTGGACCACAACTTCAGGATTTAGCACATGCACATCCTAATGTGGAAATCCTGAAGTTGCAGTCAGTCATTCAGTCATTCACTGCTCTGACACTGGCTGCGCTATGGCCCCAAAACCCCCTCCCCCCCACTCCCCCATCAATAGCCGGCAATCAGTGTAATCAGGGAAATCAGTGAAACTGCAGAAAAATTCAGCTTTTCCGTGGTAATATCACTGTTAAATACCCCATTAAAAGTTACACCATGTTGGATTACGTGTAACTGGGGTTTTAACAGCGTATTGACTGCTAAACAAACATTATGGCCTTGAAAAACTGATTTTAATTTTGTGGGGTATCAAATTTCTTCATTATAATGAAAATTACAGTTCTTAAGAAACTTTTGTTTTTAAATTGCTCTCTATAACATTTTTTAAAAGTCAGAATTAATTCTTCACTTCTTGGTTCCCTGCCTGTGAGAATTCTGCATTTTGATTGGCTGCTTAGACAGCTTGTTGGTGTCACAGCAGCTTGCGCTATGGGATTCCCACTACACTGCACTGATCTCAAAGGCACGTCGAGAAAACCAAACTCCTCGCCACAGAGATCGCGAGATATTTGTGGGAAGCTTTCTTCAAATCCTTTTATTCGCCGCTGACCACAAATTATGGGCCATTGCACCTCCTAAAAACTGGACGTGCTGTTGTTATGTGAAACCATGAATGCCCCTGAGGTGGCACAATGGAGGGGCATTATGAACAGCTATGGTCAGTGCTCTAATGGAACCTTAGGTGAATCGTCAGTTGAGTAATATTTAAAATACGCATGTAAACGAATCTTCAGCCGCACCTACTGCGAAGTTACTGCAGTGCAGTGTGAGCAGCTCCGAGGAAACTCCCGGCCTAAGACACAGCACAATATTAGCATCTTATATAGACATAAACTATATAGGGTCATTAATGGGAGGCACTGTTAGTCCTGCCTTTTACATTTCATTTGCAGGGAAATAAGTTTGATGCCCTTGACCTCACCTTTATCCAGAGAGTAACTAGTGGCCCAGAAATTCCGGTCAGGGGCTTCCCGCGGGTGTAAGCCCCCGACCTGCACTTACCTAGCGCGCCGGCCGTTGTGCTGTGGGCCCGCATGGGATTCCGATCCTGGGCCAGCTCCAACTGCCGGCGCGCCGTGCTTGCGTATTCCAGGGGCACAGTTAGTTTGATGCGTCCCCTGGGATCACGTGGGCCATGGGGAGCCAATCGGAGCAGGGAATGCTCCATTCATAAGTTTGACAGGAAGAGCTGTCAAAACTTATAAATACTACAGGCCTCAAAACATCACTAAATCTTCAAATAATTTTTTTTAAAACATCACATTTTTTAAATAAACTATAAATTACATGAAATAACTATTTTAAACAATAATTTAAATTTTTGAAAAAAATAATTTTATTTTCTAACCGGGCTAAAAATAAACTTACCTTGCTTTAAAGTATTTAAAAATAACAAACCTGTGGGAATTTTTTTTTAATTTTAATTAATTCACCACTTACCTTGTAAAAAGCAAGCCTTACGCCTGCTTTTTAAATGTGTAACTTCTGCAGACTTACTCTCCCGGGAAAACCTGCAAAAAAAACCCTAAGTTCGATGCGCATGCGCAGCTTCTCCTGCGCACGCGTTCGAACTCTGAACCCCTTCTTTCAGGGGAACGGAAGTGCCGGTTTCCCGCGCATGTGCCGTGCATGCAGGAAACCGGCACTTCCATTGGGCCTATGGGTGAGTACCCCGTGCGTACTCACCCATGGAGACCCGAATTTCTGGGCCATTGTCTTTGAGAAGGTTCCTAATGAGTAAGCAGCAGATGGAAGAATGGGCATGTATAGTGCTTAAGGTAGAGTTTCTGAGAACAGATGGTATGCTGTTTATTGGACCACTTTATGTTAACTAATTGGGCAGGGCTTGTTGTACAGGAGCTAGATTAAAAATTTTATTGAAACAGTTATGCCACGTCATTCTTCCTGCTTGCAAATCTCCTTCATGGGATCCAAAGATCTAGTGGCGCTATTCAAAGAAGAGCAGTGAGTTCTCCTGATGTCTTGGCCAATACTCATCTCTCAACCAACAATGCCAAAAACAAATGAACTGGTCATTCATCATGTTTGCTGTTTGTGGGACCTGGCTGAGTGCATATTGACAGGTGACATTTCCTTGCACAATGTTTGGTTCCTATTATTGCCCCACTTTCTGCCCACACCAGAAGAAAATTAAAGTTTGACAATAAATACAAAATGTAGCATAACTCACCTGGACCTTAACTGCAGAATACTGAGTAGCTTTGTGAAGAACAGAGAAAACTCAATGCACAAATATTTCCTATAGATTTCAACCTCATCCACTATTTTCTCACCATACCTGCCAATCCGTTCATGCTGAGATGTTATACAACTTAATTAAGGCTTGGTAAATGGCCACTACATAGTTTGGTCCAGGGGTGATTCATTTGTGATTTACTTTGTGTTTTTTCTTTTGCATTCCAAATTGCTTACCTGCTCCTGGCTTGTTCTCCATTTCTCATTGCATCTCAAACTTATTAAATCAATAGGTGATCTCAATCTGTCAAAAAATGAGGCACTATTTGCACTACCTCAAACTTTAACAACCCAACAACTTCCATTCTAGAAGAAGAATCTATAAAGATAACGGGCCAGAAATTCCAGGCCAGAAGCGTGAGTACGGTCGGCTTACTCACGCTTCTGGCCGTTGGAAATGCCGGCGTTCAGCAGGAACAGCGCATGCGGGGAACGCCGGCATTTCCAGACCTCGAGCGCGTGCGACTGCACAGGCAGCGCTTGCGCAGTGAACTTCATGGATTTCATTCATGAAATCCGTGAGGTTAAGTCCTTAGAAGTTACACTGAAAAAAAGCAAGTGTGAAGTGGTTCATTGGCTGCGGAGGAAGATATATTTTATCGTGGAGCTTTTGAAATGCAATATTTTTGTTTGGGAAAGGGAGGGAAGTTATTTTAAGAAATTTTAAGTAAGTTTTAAAGTAAAAATTTTTTTTTTTTTAAAGGGTTTTCAGAACGGTAGGTAGAAGGAGCAATTGTGGCTGTGTGAATGGAATGTGAGAATGAGTTATGTATGTATGTCCACATATATTCCTTTACGTATATGTATGTATGTTTTATATTCCTTTACTATGAATGTATGTTTTTAATTATGATTTTCCAATAAGTTACTTTCTCTGAAAGTCATAATTAAATAATACATTCATACACATAAGTAAAGGAATATATACATAACACGCAAAGGAATATATACAGACATACAGAAGCTCCACGATAAGAAATATCTTCCTCCGCAGCCTCTGTAGCAACTGTACCCATGCTTTTTTCATGTGTAAGTTGTAATGACTGGACCTCACTGAAAGCATTAATGAAAGCAGCGAATTATACTGCGCACGCGCTGCATGTGCAGTCGCACGCGTTCTGCCTCTGAACCCCTTCGTTCAGAGGACAGGAAATGCCGGTTTTCCCCACATGCACTGTGCATGCTGAAAACTGGCATTTCATCCGGCCAGATGCGTAAGTACCCCGACCGTACTAGCGCATTTGGAAGGGAATTATTGGGCCAACATTTTACATGTCAATAAAATAAAAAATTTAACACTTGCACGACTTGCCCCCTCGCATCTGCGACTGAGGGTCCAAGGAGGTGCATTGCGCAAGAGGTCATCATCGTACGTATCCTCACACTGTTCCCTTTGGGGAACTGTATGAAGTGGTGGAAGGATTTATGGCCGTGATTAACGCTCATTCCGTGACCGTAACCATCTTTGAACCAGCCATTAGGGTGGTTAGTCCTATGGCGGGAGGGTTTTACGGGCTCCCACAACCCATCTGAGGGGGGGGGGGCACCAACACCCACGGACGCAAGTATCCCGCTGGATGTCCACCCAGAATTTAAAGTTGGAACTCCGACTCCACTTGCCGGGACTGTCTGGAGTGGGGTTCAAAACCCTACTCCTTCTGGCCCAGCGGCGGGGATGCTTACTGCTACGCAAAAGGCCCACTCCGCACAAAAGGTGACACCCATACGTTTCCTGCGCCTTTTCCCTCCCCGTGACTGGAGCCCTATGCTGCCATTTCACGTTGCTAATCGGATTGGGCCTTTGTCATAGCGGTAGGATCCCCGCCGCTGGGCCAGATCAGGGTAGGGTTTCGAACCCCGCTCCAGACAGTCCCGGCAAGTGGAGTCGGAGCTCTGGCCCTAAATTCTGGGTTGACATCCAGTGGGATATTTGCGTCCGTGGGTGTGGGTGGCCCCCCTCCTTGTATAGCTTGTGGGAGCCCGTAAAACCCTCCCGCCATAGGACTAACCGCCCTAATGGCTGGTTCAAAGATGGTTACGGTCACGGAATGAGCGTTAATCATGGCCATAAATCCTTCCACCACTTCATACAGTTCCCCAAAGGGAACAGTGTGAAGACACGTATGACGACGACATTGCTAAATAAATAAATGGAATTAAAAAAATTCTTTTAGGGCTTTTAAAAGTCTTTAAATTGCTTTAATTCTCTTTAAAACTACTTCAGATTACTCAAAATAATGTAAACATTTTTAAAAGTTTATAAAAGTTACCAAAATCTTCAAAAAACTTCCAAAAACCTATTTAAACTGCTGCTTTGCATGTAAAAAAGCAAAGCACCGTGACAGAAACATTGGGGGCGTGTCCAGTGAAACTGAGACCTCAAGGGGCGTGTCTCACTTACACTGCACGCTCCTGGGTCCGCGCTGGCTGCACTCCTGGGCGGCGTGACGTCATACGCTGCCCGGGAATGTGCTTTCTATTTCTCCAAGTTCAGGCGTCCCAGAAGCTGATCGGCAGGAGCGCGGGGCAAGTGCAAATACGGGGCTTGCACGCGCTGCAAGCCCCGTTCTGGAATTTCTGGCCCAACTAATCTCTGGAAACTGCCCAGGTATGTCATGTCCACAAAAAGCAGGACAAATCCAATCCAGCCAATTACCGCTCCATCAGTCCACTCTCAATCATCAGCAAAGTGATGGAAGGTGTCATCGACAGTGCTATCAAGCACCACTTACTCACCCATAACCTGCTCACTGATGCCCAGATTGGGTTCCGCCAGGACCACTCAGCTCCAGACTTCATTACAGCCTTGGTCCAAACATGGACAAAGGAGCTGAATTCCAGAAGTGAGGTGAGAGTGACTGCCCTTGACATCAATGCATCAAGGAGCCTGTTCTGCTTACACTCTATTGACCACCTTCTGTTGCTGTCCTTGAAAATGAGCTGCAGCTGAAACAAAATGGGCTAGCTTAAATTGGAGCAGTAGCCCTTTAAGAGCTGATGCTCTTGGGTTACCTTCCTTCCCCAACCAAAAGCCCCCTCCCCCAAACCAATCGTAACACTCCCTGGACTCATGAGCAATGTGCAGGGAGCCTATTATAGTTACATTCATGAGTTAGTCTCGCTGAATACAGTTGGGTTACCTGGCCACTCTTGTTGCACAAATTCCTACAAGTGTGCAGCAGTCCCAGTGCGATTGGAGTAGGAATTGCTTAATCGTCACTTGTATTTTCCCTTTCCTTTCCTGTACCTTTTGTCTCACTAGCATGTTCCTTCTATTGCTTAAAAATGTACTAATAAAAAACATTTCTTGCAAGGATATCACTGTTTTCCTTTGGGTATTTGACAATGTCTTTTGGAATGTAGGACAAGAGGTTCCTAGCAGTGTGTCAGAATTTGCTGGGGCTCCATATGAGTGAGCCCATCAACCCTGGTTCAATAAGGAGTGTAGAAGAGTATGTCAGGAGCAGCACCAGATGTACTTAAAAATGAGGTGCTAACCTCAAGATGCTGCAACACAGGACTACATGCATGTTAAACAGTGGAAGCAGCATGCTTTAGACAGAGCTAAGCGATCCCACAACCAAAGGATCAGATCAAAGCTCTGCAATCCTGCCACATCCAGTCATGAATGGTGGTGAACAATTAAACAAGTAATGGGAGGAGGAGGCTCCATGAACATCGCCATCCTCAATGATGGTGGAGCCCAGCAGGCGAGTGCAAAAGACAAGGCTGAAGCATTTGCAACCATCTTCAGCCAGAAGTGTTGAGTGGATGATCCATCTTGGCCTCCTCCTGAGGTCCCCACCATCAGAGAAACCAGTGTTCAGACAATTCGATTCTTACCACATAATATCAAGAAACAGCTCAGCGAACTGGATACAGCAAAGGCTATTGGCCCCGACAACATCCCAGCTGTCGTGCTGAAGACTTGTGCTCCAGAAATCACTGTGTCTCTAGCCAAGCTGTTCCAGTACTGCTACAAAACTGGCATCTACCCAACAATGTGGAATACTGCCCACGTATGTCCTATCCACAAAAAGCAAGACAAATCCAATCCAGCCAATTACTGCCCTGTCAGTCTACTCTCAATCATCAGCAAAGTGATGAAAGGTGTTGTCGACAGTGCTATCAAGCACCACTTACTTACCAATAACCTGCTCACTGATGCCCAGTTTGGGTTCCGCCAGGACCATTCGGATTCAGATCTCATTACAGCCTTGGTCCAAACATGGGCAAAGGAGCTGAATTCCAGAGGTGAGGTGAGAGTGACTGCCCTTGACATCAAGGCAGCATTTGACCGAGTGTGGCATAAAGGAGCCCTAGTAAAACTGAAGTCAGTGGGAATCGGGGGAAAACTCTCCACTGGCTGGAGTCATACCTAGCACAAAGGACGATGGTTGTGGTGGTTGGAGATCAATCATCACTGCCCCAGGACATTGGTGCAGGAGTTCTTCAGGGCAGTGTTCTAGGCCCAACCATCTTCAGCTGCTTCATCGATGACCTTCCCTCCAACATAAGGTCAGAAATTGGGATGTTCGCTGATGACTGCACAGTGTCCTGTGCCATTCGCAACTCCTCAGATAATGAAGCAGTCGATGCCCGTATGCTACAAGACTTGGACGACATTCAGGCTTAGGCTGATAAGTGGCAAGTAATATTCGCGCCACACAAGTGTCAGGGAATGACTACCTCCAACAAGCAAGAGTCTAACCACTGCCCCTTGACATTTAGCAGCATTACTATTGCCGAATCCCCCACCATCAACGTCCTGGGGGTCAACATTGACCTGAAGCTAACTGGACCAGCCACATAAATACTGTGGCAACAAGAGCAGGTCAGAGGCTAGGTATTCTGCGGCAAATGTTTCACCTCCTGACTCCCAAAAGCATTTCCACCATCTACAAGGCACAAGTAAGGAGTGTGATGGAATACTCTCCACTTGCCTGGATGAGTGTAGCTCCAACAACACTTAAGAAGCTCAACACCATCCAGGGCAAAGCAGCCCGCTTGACTGGTACCCCATCCACCACCTTAAACATTTACTCCCCACACCACCGGAGTACCGTGGCTGCAGTGTGTACCATTTACAAGATGCACTGCAGCAACTCACCAAGGATTCTTCGGCAGCGCCTCCCAAATCCGCAACCTCTACCACCTAGAAGGACAAGGACAGCAGGCGCACGGGAACACCACCACTTTGAAGTTTCCCTCGAAGTCGCACACCATCCTGACTTGGACGTATATCGCTGTTCCTTCATCGTCGATGGGTCAATATTCTTGAACTCCCTCCCTAACAGCACTGTGGGAGTACTTTCACCACAAGGCTCACCACCACCTTCTCAAGGGCAATTAGGGATGGGCATTAAATGCTGGCCTTGCCAGCGATGCCTACATTCCATGAACGAATAAAAAAAAAAATATTTCAGTGAGCGAGTGGTCAATCTATGGACCAGGCTCCCTGGTGGAAGCAGTTAATATTGGTTCATTCAAAAGCAGATAGATTTCTTGCAGAAAATAACATTTTAGGATACAGTATATGAGTAATTTGAGACCTGACATGTGATAAGCGTGGCATGCTTGGGAGGAACTGGTGACTTTGGACCTGTGGATCCCAAAGCTTTTCGTGCTACTTCCAGGATGGTAGAAGGCGAACCAGATGAGCTGTGATCTTTCCAAGTCCAGCGATTCCTATGTTCCTGTAAACACAAAATGGAATTCATAATCAAAGATGGTCATGGTGTGGAGATGCCGGAGTTGGACTGGGGTGGACAAATGTAAGAAGTCACACAACACCAGGTTATAGTCCAACAGCTTTATTTGAAATCACAAGCTTTCGGAGCACTGCTCCTTCTTCAGGTGAAGTGGAGAAATGCATAAAGACACAGCTTATATAGTCAGAGAATCATGTCAGATGTTTACAGGTAACCTTTCCAACTGCCATTTATCACACCTCGGCAGAGAGATAATCACAGCAGTCAAAGGTGTGAATGGTGTCCAAACAGGTCAGTCAGGGAAACATTACATCAAAGAACAATGAGGTGGGGTCACAAGGGGTCAAATATTGCAGATGCTGGGGTCTGTATGAAAAACAAAAAAACAGACAAAAAACATTTTTTTTGGCTGGAAATCACAGCAGGTCCGGCCGCATCTGTGTAGAGAGAACAAGCCAATGTCGACTCGAGTCTGGATGACCCTGCATCAGGTGGGGTTACATGTAGCGTGACATGAACCCAAGATCTCGGTTGAGGCCGTCCTCATCGGTGCGGAACTTGGCTATCAGTTTCTGCTCGACGATTTTGCGTTGTCGTGTGTCTCGAAGGCCACCTTGGAGAATGCTTACCCGAAGATCGGAGGCTGAATGTCCTTGACTGCTGAAGTGTTCCCCGACTGGGAGGGAACACTCCTGCCTGGTGATTGTTGCGCGGTGTCCGTTCATCCGTTGTCGCAGTGTCTGCATGGTCTCGCCGATGTACCATGCTCCGGGGCATCCTTTCCTGCAACGTATGAGGTAGACAACGTTGGCCGAGTCACATGAGTATGTACCATGTACCTGGTGGGTGGTGTCCTCACGTGTGATGATGGTGTCTGTGTTGATGATCTGGCATGTCTTGCAGAGGTTGCTGTGGCAGGGTTGTGTGGTGTCGTGGTCGCTGTTCTCCTGAAAGCTGGGTAATTTGCTGCGAACGATGGTCTGTTTGAGGTTAGGCGGCTGTTTGAAAGCGAGTAGTGGAGGCATGGGGATGGCCTTAGCGAGGTGCTCGTCGTCATCGATGACATGTTGAAGGCTGCGAAGAACATGGCGTAGTTTCTCCGCTCCGGGGAAGTACTGGACGACGAAGGGTACTCTGTTGGTTGTGTCCCGTGTTTGTCTTCTGAGGAGGTCTATGCGATTTTTCGCTGTGGCCCGTCGGAACTGTCGATCGACGAGTCGAGCGTCATATCCCGTTCTTACAAGGGCGTCTTTCAGTGTCTGTAGGTGTCCATCGCGTTCCTCCTCGTCTGAGCAGATCCTGTGTATTCGCAGGGCTTGTCCATAGGGGATGGCTTCTTTAACGTGGTTAGGGTGGAAGCTGGAGAAGTGAAGCATCGTGAGGTTGTCCGTGGGCTTGCGGTAGAGTGAAGTGCTGAGGTGTCCGTCTTTGATGGAGATTCGTGTGTCCAGGAATGAGACTGATTCTGAGAAGTAGTCCATGGTGAGTTTGATGGTGGGATGGAACTTGTTGATGTTATCGTGTAGTCTCTTCAGTGATTCTTCGCCGTGGGTCCATAGGAAGAAAATGTCGTCGATGTATCTGGTGTGTAGCGTTGGTTGGAGATCCTGTGCAGCGAAGAAGTCTTGCTCGAACTTGTGCATGAAGATGTTTGCGTATTGGGGTGCGAATTTGGTCCCCATGGCTGTTCCGTGTGTTTGGGTAAAGAACTGGTTGTCGAAGGTGAAGATGGTCCAAATTGAGCTACGTTGGATAGATTTGTAATTACTGGGCCTTTGGCTGGACCATTTCTAAATTTGGTGGTTTCTTGTTGTCTTTACTTTGGTTCATGAGAGCGAAATCAATTAAATGGCTTCAAATCTGAATGTCGCTGATGCTGCAGCGCAATTCTGAATTCTCATTCCACACAATTTTCAGAGATATGAAACTTGGATCCCTTCCACTTCAAAAGCACCTTAAACTGAAGACATCCCTAGAATTAGAAATGCATTGATTCTCAATATCCTCCATTTTCCCATTGTGTTCAATTAGTGATTATCAGCGTAAATCTTAAACAAAAAAACAGCACAAGTTGTGTCAGCTGAATTATGCACATTTACAACTATGACTGTCTTTGCAAGCAAATATTTTTTTAACCTCAGTGATGGGACTGCAAAACATAGTGGAGGCACTGATTAAAGTGATCATTTTCAAGCTGATGTAGAGACAGTGGGGGAGAAATTGGGTATGTAGTGCCACCTATTAGCGCCTAAAGAGGGCAGTCAGTGGCTGTAGCGCCACTGGCCGCGCCTCCCGCAATATTCAGCAGGGGCGCTAATGGTGGCGTTAGTCTGTTGCGCTGTGCCGCCACCGATGATGTCATCAGTGTGCGCAGCACCCCATTAGCTCCCCGATCGCGATATTTGGTAGCGAACGCCGGCCCGGTTCACGGGGCCTTGCTGTGCTGGCAGTGGCGCAAGTTAAGGTGGAGGTGCGGGGCGGCTGCCTTTTTCGGCGGCCGCCTGCCAGCACCTCCGTCCCCGGCCTCCTGACCGCCCCCAGCGGCATTGCCAGCTGTTTCCCGAGAGCCCGGCACTTCTCCTCGGTGCCGGGCTCCTTTGCTGGCACTAGCGATCAGGGATCGCGCTCCTGCAGGCCCCTCCCCCTTAACAATTGGAGGAAGGCCTGCAGTACCACAGCCTGCCGTGCCGCAGCGTGTGGCGCTGCGGCACGTTGCGCTGCGATATTCAGTTTCAGCGCCCTAAGAGGGATGCGGAGCACCTCGAGCCTCGCCCCGTGTCCCTCTAGGGGTGCTGAAACTGAATTTCTGACGTTCGTTAATGCTCCGAACGCTGCGCAAAAATCAGCGCCCAGGCGAACTTGGCGCCACTTTGGCGCCTCAACCCAATTTCTGGGCCAGTTTCTCCATCAGAGGCTACTTGAGGAAAAACTGTGTTTAATTTCAGCCGTCGATTTACAACCAAATGTTTTTGGATTGCTAACTGCAATCTCTTCTTAACTACTGACTCTGCAAACTATTGTGTGTGCGTGGGGGTGAGGAGCACCATATTTACAAACAGTGCTATCCTGTACCTACAACCAGAGTTGCCTACAACATGAATGTCAGCAACAACAACAACGTGTATTTATATAGTGCCTTTAACGTAGTAAAATGTCCCAAGGCTCTGCACAGGAGTATTATAAGACAAAAAATTTGACACCGAGCCACCTAAGGATAAATTAGGGCAGGTGACCAAGAACTTGGTCAAAGAGGTAGGTTTTAAGGAGCGTCTTAAAGGAGGAAAGAGAGTTGGAGAGGCGGAGAGATTTAGGCAGGGAATTCCAGAGCTTAGGGCCAAGGCAACAGAAGGCACGGCCACCAATGGTTGCGCGATTATAATCAGGGATGCTCAAGAGGGCAGAATTAGAGGAGCACAGATATCTTGGGGGGTTTGTGAGGCTGGAGATTACACAGATAGAGAGGGGCAAGGCCATGGATGGATTTGAAAACAAGGATGAGAATTTTGGAATCGGGAGACAACGTAGGTCAGTGAGCACAGGGGTGATGGGTGTACGGGACTTGGTGCGAGTTAGGACATGGTAGCCGAGTTTTAGATGAACTCAAGTTTACGAGGGAGGCCAGCAAGGAGTGCGTTGGAATAGTCAAGTCTAGAGGTAACAAAGACATGGATGAGGGTTTCAGCAGTGGATGAGCTGAGGCAAGGGCAAAGACAGGCAATGTTACGGAGGTGTGAATAGGTGGTACTAGTTATGCCACAGATATGTGGTCGGAATCTCATTTCAGGGTCAAATATGACACCAAGGTTGCAAACAGTGTAATTCAGCCTCAGACAGATATTAGGGAGAGGGATGGAGTCTGTGACTAGGGAACGGAGTTTGTAGTGGAGATCGAAAACAATGGCTTTGGTTTTCCCAATATTTAATTGGAATAAATTTTTGCTCATCCAGAACTGGACGTCAGACAAGCAGCCTGACAATTTAGAGACCGTAGAGGGGTCAAGAGAAGTGGTGGTGAGGTAGATCTGAGTGTCGTCAGTCTACATGTGGAAACTGATGCTGTGTTTTCAGATGATGTCGCCAAGGGACACCATGTAGATTAGAAATAGGAGGGGGCCAAGGATAGATCCTTGGGGGACACCAGAGGTAACGATGCGGGAGTCGGAAAAGAAGCCATTGCAGGTGATTTTCTGGCTACGATTAGATAGATAAAAATGGAACCAGGCAAGTGCAATCCCACCCAGCTGGATGATGGTGGAGAGGCATTGGAGTAGAATGGAGTGGTCAACCATGTCAAAAGCTGCAGACAAGTCAAGAAGGATGAGGAGGGATAGTTTACCTTTGTCACAGTCACAAAGGCTGTCATTTGTGACTTTAATGAGAGCCGTTTCGGTACTGTGGTGGGGCAGAAACCTGATAGGAAGGATTCAAACATGGAGTTGATGGGCATGGATTTGGGATGTGGCAACACATTGAAGAACTTTGTAGAGGAAAGGGAGGTTGGTGCTGGGGCGGTATTTTGCAAGGACAGAGGGGTCAAGGGTTGTTTTTTTGAGGAGAGGGGTGATGATGGCAGATTTGAAGGAGAGGGGGACAGTACCTGAGCAGAGAGAACCGTTAACAATGTCAACTAACATGGGAGCCAGAAAAGGAAGTTGGGTGGTAAGCAGTTTGGTGGGAATAGGGTCGAGGGAGCAGGAAGTGGGTCTCATGGACAAGATGAGCATGGAGAGGTCATGAGGGGAGTTCAGAGAGAAACTGGAGAAAGATGGGAGTTCAGGGCTAGGGCAGGGGGGAACCTTAGAGGAAGTTAAATCCGGTGGGCTATGGGAACAAAGGGAAGTGACAGAGGTAGCTGAATGGATGGTCTCAATCTTAGAGACAAAGATGTCCATCAGCCCCTCACACTTGTTGTCGGAGGTGAGGGTGGAGGTTGTCCAGATCTAGGGCTGAGTCAATGTAGAACAAATTGGAATTTGTTCAGTACGAGAGCAATTTTCACCCTCTATACTCAGCTCTGAAAGTGATAGTTTGAGCAAATTGACTGATAAGTTTAAATCTCAAAGAATTGAATGGAATAGATCTGTTGAATTGAACTAGAATATCACCATTTGAGTCTCTCCGTGATTTCTATGTGACATCTGTGCATCCAGCATGCATGTAATATTGCTCACTATTCAGCGCTAACCTCTGATCGCAGAAAGGTCTGCTTCTACATAGACAGCCACAGAAAAAAGATGTAAAAATGTTCTGATTTGGACAAAAGGGTATTTCTAAAGTTCTGATGACATTTGGGTTCCTAAATTCAACATAATTGCTCCTGTTTTATGAGCCTAGAGTGGGCGCAATAAAACTCAATTTAGCAGGGCAGAGGCCTGCGCCCCATCTGCATGGGTGTTCGAGCCACTGCTAAATCAGTCAGCACCCTTTTTTTTTGCTGTAGCCCGAGAGGCCGCCTGAAATAAGGTTTTTGCGTCCATTTCAGAGCAGGATTACTAAATTTGTTTGTCCTAGTCAGAGCTTGTGCTGCGCAAGCTCTGGCTAGAATATCCGGTTCTGGAGCAGCATAATCAGCAGTCCTTAAAGGGACCGTTGGAGGTTGCTCTAACAAAGGCCCCAAAACGTTCAAAATGTCACGTGTTTGGATGGAGCAGGAGTGCACCTCCTGGTTGAACACAGCAACTCCATCTCCCCCCCCCACCCCTACCCCCCGCCATCCTCCCAATTGTTCACCCCCTCCCCCCGATCGATCTACTTGTCGGCCTTAGGGCGCGGCAAAATTTGTAAGGCCCTGACAGGCGAGCTGTGTCAAGGTACCTGAGTCGCGCCTGCAGCACAGCTGAATTATGATGGTAAAGCCCGAGGACGAATTTAGGACGGTCCTTGGACCTCTCCATTCCGCTGTGCTGTTGCTGCATGCCGCCGGAATCGGGCCTTCAATTTACACTGTCCACTAATTTAAACTGATTAATACCTCAGTTAAAATAGCGAACAAAAAGAATTTCAAATGAATTCATTAAACACAGTGTAATTTCAAGACCCTAAATCCTTGCATTATTTTGGAAGGGGATTATCTGGTCTCAAAGGTTCTTTTAAGTGTACAATGCAAAACAACTAGAGTGAGAGGAAATTCATTGTTACACGCTGACAATCCCTATAGGAATGAGTGACAATTTTAACTTCCAACTAACAAACATTGCCTTTCATCAGTTCTCAAGTCAATTTGCTTTAGTTTAAATGGTTCCATTGTTTATCTTGTTTTTCTTGACTCACACCTAATAACCTTCCCTTGGTTCATTGCCTCAAACTGTGGAGGAGCCGTTGATGTCTGACACTGTCATTTAGATAGTTTCTTCAATAACAACAAACTGTTTCATTGGTGCAACTTTATTCATCCAGAAGTCTAACATCCTTTGCAATAGTTCTACAAATGGAGTTTCTAAATTTGAATGCCTGGGATATGCCAATTGTGCTTAGTAAAAATTAACAAAGCTTCCTTAGATGGCACTTTTGCCAATTTACTTCTTGCAGTACCTGATTGTTTTTGCTGTGACAAAGCTTGTAGATAGCAGTTTAATTGTTTCATATGAAAATGGAGTATGGTTAGGAAAAATCAACATTCTCCAGAGCAAAAGTGAATTCTACATCCAAGTTTGGTGGAGCTGCTTTCCTTTGTAAATCTATTGAGGCAATGATTACAACTGGGTTCGCACAAGTGGCGCGTCTGATTTGTGTTGGGCTTCATTACAGCAGGAAATCTGTCACAAATATTTAATTATTTTACGTTACAAATTGGCTCTTTGATTATCCTGCCACCTTGTGGAATCGTAGAGTCTTACAGCACAGAAGGAGGCCATTCGGTCCATCGTGCCTGTGCCGCCTCTTTTTGAAGATTTCCATCCATATCTTGTACAAAACCCTAGAGTTAGGGAACTAGGTTCTATATGAAAAGAGATTTATCTTTTTAGCTGCCATCAAATGCCATTTTATTCTCTATTGTGCCTTGCAACTAATCATGTTATACTTTATTTAGCCCGTGCACACTATGGAATTGCCTGCTGTGAGTACACTTCCATTGTTGGATAAGCAAGGGGGAGACATTACACACTGACCTGTCTGAGAATGACAATACCTAAACTGGTGGTTGTGTTGACCCACACAATGTACCAGACTCTTACTCTTACAGATAAGAAGCCACATGCTGCTCGGTCACCGAGCATTTAAATGAAAACCCACCATTTAGCCATGGAAGTGGAGAGGACTACTGACAAGCAAAAGGCAAGTGGAAAAACAAACCTCTTTTCAATCTCCCACTGAAATGCTTCTGTATCATATAACACACATCAATCTTATTTATCTGACTTCATACTTTTCCTTACGACAGCCTTTTTTTTTTCCTATGGTCCTTTTTCAGTCAGGATAATTTAGTAAGGAGTCTTACATAATTTATGGCACCGTTTTCTGAGGCAGTGATTTCTCTTCAGGACATATATTTCCATGGGAACAAACAAATGCAGAGCCAAGGCTTGCTTCAAAGTGTGGCGCCTTATATGACACAAAAGTAAGCACTTTTATCCCACATAGTGACAACCAGATTAAAATTAAATAGAACAACATGAAGCCAACACAGCTGTAAGACACGTAACTTAAAGGAGAACTACTGCCTATCAAAGTGCCTTATGATCCTTATAAAGCAGAGCATCTCAACATGTAATTGTGTCTTTCAGTCAACTTTATATTTTAGGACTGCTGGCTAGAGGTGCCCCATTCATGTGACTTGTGTTTGGTGATGTCCTGAACATGGACGACTGTGGCCAGCAAACCCTCCTTCATGATATCACTGGGGTGGAGCTCAATGACCTCACTTGAAGGGAAGTCTTGCATAGATGCTTATTTTCAGGCCAGACAGCTGTTCTAAAGCAGAGCAATAAGCAATGACTGAGAGACACAGATATTTGTCCTTTTCCAACAATAAGGATTATTATTTGATAATGCCATTTGAATTTGGGTCACCCTACTGAGATCTGTTTAGAGCAGATAGCACATGCCCTTGTCAGGGAGTGGATAGTCACTGGTGAAAGATGACTGAAGAGTTTTCCTTTTCACCACTGAAGTATGCTCGGTGAGGTAATCTCTGACACAAATAAAAACAGAAAATACTGGAAATATTCAGCAGGTCAGGCACATCTGTGGAGAGAGAAACAGAGATAACGGGCTGGGTTTTTCCAGCCCTGAGGAGGCCGGTATGGAGGCAGGACTGCCGGTAAAGCTGCAGAAAGTGGGGGCGGCTAGCAAACCCACCCCCATCGTGCCTCCGTGCCCTTTTGCCAGGAAGTGGGAAGCCGTCCTGACTCCCATCTCCTCAAGGCGGGAAAGGGATTAAATCCTTTTAGCTGCCTGTTAACAGGTAGTTAACAGGCAGAAAAATGGATTAGTCCCATTTTACCTTTTCAAGTGCAGGCTTCCCAACCTCGGAGAACCCCACCGGGGTGGAGGAGTCAAGTTGGAGGTCTGCCGGGGTCGGAGGGGTCTGAAAGTGCAATGTAGAGGTGAATGATAGGTGCAAGTGTGGAGTGGTAAGTATGTGAGGTGAGTGTAAAGTGTTAGAAAATGTTCACTTACCTTTGTTTCTGCCTACAGCCTTCAGCCGCTCTGGATCCGGAGCCCTGACATCTTCATTGTAGATTTCACAGACTGGCTGTTGGATCCTCTTAAACAACAGTCATCTGATTTCTACAAAGTAGAAAGGTTTGATGAGTCCTGAACACAAGGGCTCATCAAACTACACAGAATGTCAGTGTTTGACAGCTTCATAGAGCTGTCAAATGCTGACATTTCTTCTTTCAAGAAATCTTGACAGATGGCACGTCAGACTTTGACGTGCTCTGTCAGTGACATCCCCCTAATTGGCCTGCTGAGCCCACAGGGTGGGCTTAACAAGGTCAATCAGGGAAAAATCCCGTTGGTTGGCCAGAAAACGATGGAGGCGGGACTGAGACTTGGTAATCAGCAGCCCCGCCTCCAACACGTCTCCATTCAGAAAATCCAGCCCAACGTTTCAGGTCGATGACCTTTTATCAGAATGGAAGTTCCCTACTTCTGACGAAGGGTCAACGACCTGAAACATTAACTCTGTTTCTCTAACCACAGATGCTGCCTGACCTGCTGAGTATTTCCAGCATTTTCTGTTTTTATTTCAGATTTCCAGCATCCGCAGTATTTTGCTTTTGTAATCTCTGATACAGTCTGCCTTGCAAAGTGAGCCATTTGTTTAAAACAGAAGACCTGCCCAAGCCATTTATTCTCCTACAAACTTTTATCTTTCTTTATCCGTTTCTCTGATGTCTCCGGGGATAGATTGCTGTAACTTTGTACAGGACAGGACCCATTTATCGCTAACAATTATTGGCTTATCTCACTCATATCGCTAATCAATAATGGAGGGCATCAGTCCTGTCTGTACTTCTTATTTTCTGTGTCTTGAGTCTCCTGTGATAGATTAGATCTGCACCAAGGTCGCACTTTGGCCCAGAAATTCGGGTCTCCACGGGTGAATACACACGGGGTACTCACCCGTAGGCCCAATGGAAGTGCTGGTTTCCTGCATGCACTGCGCCTGCGTGGGAAACCGGCACTTCCGTTCCCCTGAAAGCAGGGGTTCAGAGGTCGAACGCGTGCGTGGGGGAGGCTGCGCGTGCGCATCTAACTTTGTTTTTTTTTTACAGGTTTTCCCAGGAGAGTAAGCCTGCAGAATTTAGAAATGTAAAAAGCAGGCGTAAGACCTGCTTTTTACAAGGTAAGTGGTGAATTAATTAAAATTAAAACATTTTTTCCACAGGTTTATTATTTTTAAATACTTTAAAGCAAGGTAAGTTTATTTTTAGCCCCGTTAGAAAATAAAATTATTTTTTTCAAAAATTTAAATTATTGTTTAAAATAGTTATTTCATTTCATTTATAGTTTATTTTTAAAATGTGATTATTAAAAAAAAAAATTTGAAGATTTAGTAATGTTTTGTAAGAAGAAAGGGCCCGTAGTATTTATAAGTCTTGACAGCACTTCCTGTCAGACTTATGAATGGAGCATTCCCTGCTCCGATTGGCTGCCCATGGCCCACGTGATCCCAGGGGACGCATCGAACTAACTGCGCCCCTGGGATACGCAAGCACTGCACGCCGGCAGCTGGACCAGGCCCCGGATCGGAATTCCACGCGGGCCCACAGCTCAACGGCCGGCGCGCAAGGTAAGTGCAGGTTGGGAGCTTGCACCCGCGGGAAGCCCCCGACCCGAATTTCTGGGCCAATGTGTTTCTAGAGTAGCTAAATGTGCAGCCTAAATAAAAGTCTGCTTTGTTCTGGATCTCTCACTTACTAACACAGAAACAGCTGAATGTCTTCCTGCTTTTGTGATTTTTTTTGTGTGTGGGATGTGAGAGTGAGGGATGACAACCCTGGAAATGGAACACTTGTTTTTTTTCCCTATTGACTGACAGTAAAGCACTCCCAGGCGAGATATAGTGTGATGAGTTTTAAAGATGAGCTTATGTGTTCACCACTCGCGCTGACCATAATCATTCACTCTCCCTCCCATTGAATGGAAATGTTGCAAACATTTGCAGTGAGAACTGAATGCAGTTGAAGAAATAAAAGAAAGAAAGAAGACTTGCACTTCTACTGTGCCTTTCACAACCTCAGGACTTCCCAAAGCGCTGAAGCCCTCTTGAAATGTTGTAATGTAGGAAATGCGGCAGTCAGTTTGCGCACAGCAAGGTCCCATAAACAGCAATGAGATAATGACCAGATAATCTGTTGTTAGTGATGTTGGTTGAGGGATAAATATTGGCCAGGACTCCCCCTGCTCTTCTTCAAAGTAGTGCCATGGGATCTTTTACGTCCACCATTAGGGCAGGTTTAACGTCTCATCCGAAAGACGGCACCTCCAACAGTGCAGCAGTCCCACAGTACTTCATTGGTGTGACAGCCTAAATTTTGCACTCAAATCTCTGGAGTGGGACATGAACCCACAACTTCTAACTCAGAGGCTAACATCTAAGTGAAGACATGGTAAGTAGGTAACAGATTTTATCTCAGAGAATACATCACATGGGACTCCATAGAAAATGTGTTTGTTAAGTAATCCTGCACATGGCTAAATATACTGGGCAAAATTTTCTCTGTTTGCTATTTGTAGTGAAATCATAAGAGCATTCTTTATACCCCATCTGAGATTTGGCTACAAATGATAGATCGTTATAGCACAGAAGGAGGCCATTTAATCCATCGTGCCTGTGCTGGTGAACAGAGGAAATCTTTCCCATTCATCTACAGTCCCAAGACTGAACTAAGGCCAAAGGCTTTTTGGCACATCTACTGTCAATTGCACAGGGTGGCTTGATAACCCATCCATGACATCGTCTTCTGAGACAGCAGCTTCATCCATGCCAACTCCAGCCATCTCTCTATTGCCAGGCACTCTCTTACCATGCCCATTGATCTGTGTGGCAGTAGATCTCTGAGAAGCAAGAGAAGTCCATGCACAGGGGCTGACTAGCTTCCACGAAGGGGTGTGGGATTCCTCGGGATTCTCATGGAAAAAGTGGGGTGTCGATAATAAGGAACCATTCACAGGGGCTCTTGGGAAATCTCCCATATATGGCCATTCCACCCTTGTTCATGAAGCCCTCACTCATGGTTCTCTCAATCCGATCCCCATAATATTGAATCTGGACAAGAGAACATTTTATAGAATATTAGCTTGGCATAGCTGTTTCCACTCTCTACTCTGAGTCAGAAGGTTATGGTTTGAAGCTCCACTCCTGGACTTGAGGGCATAATTTAAGCTGATGTTTCAGTTCAGGGCCAAAGGTAGTGTTGTAATGTTGGAGGTGCCATCCTTTGGCTGAGATATTAAACAATACGGCCTAGAAATTCAGTTGCGTTCGCCAGCCGTTAGCGCCATAAGAGGAGTAGATCTCGAGCGCTAGGCACTTAGCGCCCGGGCGCAGACCGATCTGCGCCTACGCCCAACTTCAGTTGACATTTAGCGCCGGCGCAGAGTGTTTGCGTGCGCTCAGCTGCGCGTGCAGCTTATGACGTCATTTCGTCGTGCAACGCCGTTTGTGCACCCCAAACCGGAACTTCAGTGGCGCCCACCCAATGTGGGCATGGCGCTGTTAAGAACTGTGAAGTGGAACGCAGCAGAGGCCCTGCGGGCCTCGGGGAGCGCTAATTAAAGGGCACTTAGACTGAACTATAAAGGCCAGCCATTTTGCTGCAATGACTTTAGTGCTTTGGATTTCTGGACAGAGACCAAGGGACAGACCTTCCTGATTTGGGACAACATAGGAGAGGTATTTTTGGCTTCTGGCCAGAGCTTGGAAATTTCACTCATTGTGATTTCACTGTTTGCAAGTTTATTATGGGGGCTGCATGGGGTTCCAACCCTCAGTTCCAGCATTATGTGCGAAGGGCTCGCAGACGCTGTGTGAGAGGGCCAGCCATGCCTAGACACAGAGGGGCCATCAGGCGTCGGCGACGTAGGCCTTACCCACTCAGGGAATACCGGCAGCAGGTGTCTTATCTCACCATGACTGCCGCGCATTGTGTTAAGAGGCTGCGCTTCAGAAGGGAGGTGGTTGCAGAGATCTGCCAGCTGCTTCACAGAGATCTGCGTCCACAGCTGTTGTGCAGGACGTCTTTGTCGATGGAAGTGAAGGTCACGGTGGCTCTGAACTTTTATGCAAGCGGCTCATTCCAAGCCGCTGCTGGGGACATAGCGAACATTTCCCAGTTCGCCGTGCATCGCTGCATCCGGCAGGTCACCGATGCCCTTTTCGCAAGGCGACACCAATTCATCTCCTTCCCCATGACCCTAGAGAGGCAGGAGCAGCGTGCAGTCGGATTTGCGAGGATCGCTGACTTCCCCATGGTGCAGGGCGCCATTGACTGCACGCATGTGGCTATGCGGGCACCTATCGACAATGCCGAGGATTACCGCAACCGGAAGGGCTACCATTCCCTCAATGTACAGCTGGTGTGTGACCACAGGCAGCGCATCCTAGCTGTCAATGCCTGCTTTCCAGGCAGCAGCCACGATGCATTTATCCTGCGCCTGACTACTGTGGCTGACATGTTTCAGGCACAGCCTCCCCCAAGAGGATGGCTTATCGGGGACAAAGGCTATCCTTTGTGTACATGGCTCATGACCCCGCTCCGCGCGCCCAGGACCCCTGCTGAGGAGGCATACAACGAAAGCCATCAAGCCACAAGGAACATCATAGAGCAAACGATTGGCGTCCTCAAGCAATGGTTCCGCTGCCTGGATCGTTCCGGCGGATCTCTACAGTATTCGCCGGATAGAGTCTCCCAGTTCGTCGTCGTTTGCTGCATGCTGCACAACCTGGCTATCCGCAGGACTCAGGCACTGCCACCTCACGTTGGACCACCACCTCAGGAGGACGAGCAGGAGGACCATGAGGCGGAGGAGGAGGAGGAGGAGGAGTACCAGCCCAGGAGGGAGCCACAAGGTCCAAGGGCCGTCCGTCGGCGGCTTATTGAATGACACTTCTAGGCCCCCTGTCAGGGAATGGCTTGTGGCAATGAAGGCACATGAATGCAGCCGCTCCGCAAGCCCTCAGCCGGTTAACGCAACAACCACTTGAAACATCACACATGGACAAGCTGAATAAATAAAAAACTTTATTGAACAAACTCAGGGCCCTTCCCACATGAAACCCAAAAACAGACAAGACCCCTAAAAAACAGTCAAAAACATATCTCACTCCCACAACCTGGGGAGGAATAACAAAACTTGTCCATCCAAATGGCCTTCATCCTCGGCCTTACCAAGACAAACCCCCCCATACAGAACACAAACACCCCCATATAAAAAAACATTTGCCTTCATCTTCGGCCTTACCAAAATAAACCCCCCCCATACAGAACACAAACACCACCATATAAAAAAACATTTGCCTTCATCTTCGGCCTTACCAAAATAAACCCCCCCCATACAGAACACAAACACCCCCATATAAAAAAACATTTGCCTTCATCTTCGGCCTTACCAAAATAAACCCCCCCCATACAGAACACAAGCACCTCCATATAAAAAAACATTTGCCTTCATCTTCGGCCTTACCAAAATAAACCCCCCCCATACAGAACACAAACACCCCCATACAAAAAAACATTTGGCAACACACTCTACTTTGTGTGCCGAGAGGGCGAGTCCTTGTCCAGGCTTTTCCGGCCCCTGGCCGACCTGCTGCTCCGCCTCAACCTGGGCCCTGTGGGTGTTGCAAGGCTGGGGGAAGGCTCCTGAGGGGCACAATGTGTGACGGCAGATGCCCTTGGGGGTCGGCCTAGACGAGCTCCGGCCCTGGAGGGGCCGGCTGCTGACTGCTGCAGCTGTGGCTGGTCAGCACCAGTCTCTCCAGCAGCTCGTCGCAGCTTTGCTGGGGGAGTGGCAGTGGCGGCTGCAGCAATGGGGGCAAGCTGGCTGATGCCAGGCGCTCGCTGGTCGCCAGAGACACTGGCAGTCGGCCGGGCTGGCACTGCAGCAAGCGCAGCAATCTGGTGAAGGCCAGACCGCTGTGCTGCAGCAGCGCGGCGGGTGCCCTGGCGATGCGTGCGTGACACCGCGAGTGTGGCAGCAGTGAGTGCCCGTACTGCCCTGGTCTGTGCCCGCATCAGACCAGCCAGTGACTGCACGGCACCACTCGTCAACTCTCCACTCGCTGCCTGTGCTGCCCTGAATTCGGACCGACTCGCGTCCTGTGATGCCCTGAATTCTGCCCGACTCGCGTCCTGTGATGCCCCGAATTGTTCGAGACCCCTGGCCTGTGCTGCCGCGAGTTGTTCGAAACCCCTGGCCTGTGAGGCCCCGAAGTCGGCCACACTATGAGCCAGGGACTCAATGGCTTCAGGCAACCGTGCCACAACCCCCATGAACTCGGTGTGGCGACGATCCGAGTCCGCGGACATTTGATCAAGGAGGCGCACTTCCTGGGCGAGGACCGTCTCCGGACTGGAGGCCGGACTCTCCCTCTGGGGAGAAGGCCGCCGAGCTGCCCGACCCTTCCCGCGTGGCTGGACGCCACTGGGCCCAGCAACTGCACTCCCCTGCAACACTTCCCCCCTCTGGGGAGAAGGCCGCCGAGCTGTCCGACCCTTCCCGCGTGGCAGGATACCACTGGGCACAGGAGCTACACTCCCCTGCAACACTTCCCCCCTCTGGGGAGAAGGCAGCCGTGCTGCCCGACCCTTCCCGCGTGGCTGGACGCCACTGGGCACAGGAGCTACACCCCCCTGCAACACTTCCCCCTGGCTCTCCTCCAGGCAAGACGTGTCCCCTCCATTGCCATCCCCTGGCGCGGATGAGGGTTCCCCCGATGTGCCGCCTTCCTCTTGCTCCTCGTCGTCCTCCTCTTCCGAGGGACTGACACTCGCAGCTTCAGGGACCTCCTCCTCACCAGCTGAAAGCAGGAAGGCACAAGAGTAGCTTTAGAGTGAGGACAGGGCGCCAGCGAGGGAGGCATGAGTGGTGGCATTATGCGCATTGGTCGGACAGTGGCAAAGGATGTAGATCTGAAGCGCAAGGGGAACGAGAGAGGTCCAAACGGTCATGTCCTTACCATTGGGGCCCAGCACAGGGTCGGCATCTCCAATTGCAACGGGGCCAATCACCCGGGCACCCATGAGTTGACCCACGCGCTCCTCCAGGTCACTGAGCTGCTGGAACTGGGCACGGCCTCCCCCGGTGACAGTCCGGCTCTTCAGATTCTCGGCCAGCTTGGCCTGCAAGAGAAAGGACGGCTTCTAAGTACAGTGTGGTGCCCTGTTGTTGTGTGCACTGCCTCCCATGGTCGAATAGCTTGGCCAGTGTGGTGCCCTGTAGTTGTGTGCACTGCCTCCCATGGTCGAATAGCTTGGCCAGTGTGTAAAGTGCAGAAAGTGCTATTGATGTTCATGCCAGTGCCATAGCTGCTGGAGGAGGGCTGGCCATTAGGCCTTTGAGGTCCCTTTGCCCATAATGTGAGGTGCACATGCAAGGATGAGGAGGACACTGGAAAGGGTACTCACCCTGACCAACCGAGTGAGGTCGTTAAACTTTTTCCGGCATTGGTCACCAGTCCTGGGGACATCGCTGTTGGCTGTGACCCTCTGGCCGATTTCCCTGCAGGCTCTCCTGTACAGCCTCTTGGGAGCCTTCTTGCCACTGTCTGGGAACAAGATATCTCTTCTCTTCTCCAAAGCCCTAACCAGCTCCTTCAAATCATGGGCAGAGAAGCGCTGCGCTCGCTCACGGGCCCTCTGCATCCTTGCTGGCGCTATTTCTCTCCAGCAGCAGTGTTTAGGCCTAGCTGGAGGGCTGCAGTATCCAGGGCGTGGCAGCAGACCAAGTCGACCCTTCCCCCTTTAAGAGCTGGCCGGCGCCAGGGTGTCTGCTGTCAATCAAAACATGACCGCACCTGCGCTGCGCCCGGCCTCGGCGGTATCAGTCTGCACCGCCGGCTTAGCGCCTAAAGATAGGGGTGCAACGCCAGTTTTAGCGCTCGAGCAAACTCCTTGGCCAAAGCTACTGAATATCGGCGAAGTGGCCTCCACTTTCCGGCGGGCGCAAACTTTAGCGCCCGCCCGACTTTACCGCCCCAAAAGTGGCTATACTGAATTTCTAGGCCTACCTATCTGCCTGTTCAGGTAGACATTAAATATCCCATGGCACTATTTGAAAAACAGCAGAGTGCTCCCAATGTCGTGGGTAATAGTCTTCCCTGACAATGCACCAAAATTTGTTAATCACATTGCTGTTCATGGGACGTTGGCTATCGTGTTCACCTACAAATCAACACAAGTGATTACACTTCAAAAGTACTTCATTGGTTGTAAAGCGCATTGGGACCACTGTGCGCAAGGCTGTTTCTGCCCAAACCTCCGGCTTTGGCCCTCATTGTGCCATGCAAGCTGCTGGCCACCTCTGTGCCAGGATGATCTTCTGTACTGCATTTTACCAGAGTGCATGGCAAATCCAGTGGAGTCCCATAGTACACTGTTCCCACTTTGTGTGACGCCATCATGGATATTCTGGCCTTTAGCTTCCAAGGAGTGGTAACCGATCACAGGCATACCACTGAAAGGGTAAAGCTCTGTGAATTTTCTTTATGGCTCCAAGGATAAGTGAGCAAAACAACATGATATTAATCCATCTTTACAACCCACCATTAGAACTCTGACCATTGACATTGCACATATGACTTGTTCGCGGCACCAGCAGTCTATGAGCCATCAGATGCTGTAGCATTTGTGCCAATCCGTGCCATCACTAAGACCGCCTATTTCCACGACCGTAACATCGACCAACACCGCCCCTGCCTCAGCTCATCCGCTGCTGAAACCCTCACCCATGCCTTTGTTACCTCTAGACTTGACTATTCTAATGCACTCCTGGCTGGCCTCCCTCGTTCTACCCTCTGTAAACTTGAGGTCATCCAAAACTCTGCAGTAGAATTGAGAAATACTAAAGGGAAAAAAATGTTAGTGGGAGTGGTATATAGACCTCCCAACAGTAAGGCGGAGGTTGGGGATGGCATTAAAAGGGAAATTGAAGAAGCGTGCAATAAGGGCATAGCAGTCATCATGGGTGACTTTAATCTACATATAGATTGGGCCAACCAAATTAGTAACAATACTGTGGAGGAGGAATTCCTGAAGTGTTTACGGGATGGTTTCCTGGACCAATATGTCGAGGAACCAACCAGAGATCAGGCCATCTTAGACTGAGTATAATGTAACGAGAAAGGATTAATTAGCAATCTTGTTGTACGAGGCCTTTGGGTCGGAGCGATCATTATATGATCGAATTCTTCATTAAGATGGAGAATGAAATAGTTGACTCAGAGACTAGGGTCCTCAATTTAAATAAAGGAAACTACGATGGTCTGAGGAGCGAGTTGTGTAGGATTGATTGGGGAATGGCACTCAAAGGGTTGACGGTGGATAGGCAATGGCAAACATTCAAAGACCGAATGGATGAGCTACAGAATTTGTTCATCCCAGTTTGGCATAAAAATAAAACAAAAAAGGTGACTCTACCGTGGCTAACAAGGGAAATTAGGGATAGCACAAGATCCTGTAAGGGGTTTTAGATCACAGAGGTTTCTCTCTCTAGAGGCCTCTCTCTCTTGCACAGTAAAACCGTGAGTGGTTCGACTCACTCGCCCCTTAGATTCTATACTCTGGACTTTGGGGCAGGAACTACAATGTAGAGAAAACTCTTATAGACCAAGTTTGATGAAACGAAATGGAATTTTATTGCATAATGTAAAACAAATCGAAATGCAAGCAAATAAGAGGGTACATGGGAGGGGAAAACACAAACAAATCATACGACACAGTACTAACTAAGGCAAATACAGGCATATTACACTCTACAAAGATCATCATGAAATGGGGAAAACACACGGAACATCGAGGGGCAACAATTGATGTTAATTATACCCTGAAATGTTCACCCCCTTAAACCTATCTAGATCTGATTATGAAGGGCCAGAAACATGCTCACCAATCCAACTAGGAAGTGCAAGGTTTTGAAACAGGTCTGCGTTTGATCTTTTCAGGCGTCCCGTCTCCACGTGGTTGTTGGAGCCCCAGCGAACTGCGCCACACCTCTCTCCTGAGGTGGGGGTTGGGGACGGCTGGACACCGGCTGGTCTGGATGTCGGCGGGGTCGGGGATCGTTTGCTCGACCCCGGTCAGAGGAGCCTTGGGCTGGCCCCCATCGTCTTTTCTGTCGTTTTTTACTGTCTCTTCTCCCGAGCCGGAGTGGGTTGCTGGCCTCTCGTTTTGTCAACGGCCCGGGGTTGGTCGATGATCTCCCGATGTTTTACCCCGGGGCGGGACGCCGGCTCGAACCATCTTCTTCTTCTTCCTCTCCGATGATGGCCGCTCCGTTTATGGCTTCCTCCCGTTTTCCACGATGCCTTTCTTTCTACCTCTGGGTTCCCAGATATACTTCTCATCAGAAGCCCTTATCTCGCGCCAAATCAGGCTAGTCTTTTGTTTTAATTTTGGCGGGCTGGGAGCACAACGGGGTAGTTATTATATTTTAAACTGTTCTTGGATGGCCGGCAACAGGCCATCTCTGGTCTGGAATGACCTTCATTGTTTTTAATGTCCTGGTGATGTCCCCAACGGCTCCTTGATGCTCTTCTCATGAATATGAAACTGTTCCCTTTTGTCTGGGTAAACACGTAGATGGCCTTTATCTACAGGCCGATCTTGACTGGATCTGCATCCAATCTATATGTATATGTGGGTGTCTGGTTTCGTTCTCTCAGAAATGGCTTCCAGAACTTACTGTGGGCTGAATCCACAAAGCTGTCTGAGGACTGCAGGAACCATTTTAAAGTGTCCCAATAAGTTGGTCACGGGGTCTGGCGGCCATTTTGAATGCCCCTTTATCCTAGGCTTCTTTTAAAACAGTTTTTAAAATCATGGCCTCTTCTGCCATTCGACCCTTTATAATATAAAGTTCAATTTTGTGAATCCTACACTCCCCCCTGATGATACTGTAACTTGCTTGAAGTATCATAATTCTGGGTGATCAAAATTTTCTGACTTTCCATAATCAAACCATCCGCAGTATTTACCTATCTATGACCCCACGACACATGCATTTCCCATTTCAGAAAAACCTAGTGTACATTACGCATCTATAGATGGCAATACTTCAGATATGAAATTTGACATACTCACTGCCAGGTGTGGAGGGGGGCCTAATACCCCTACATCACCTGGTGCACACACAATATCTTTTAATAATAAAAGCACATCTAATAAACTTCAAGAATAAAAATGAAGTACACACACGAAAAATCAAATGCACATGAATACATATCAAAAATAATAGAGGAGAGAGGGAAAACTTTAACTTTATACAGAGCAGCAAAAATCTAAATGGGTGTTTCTTCTTCTACCCGCACATAATGCTCCCTCCAATCTACTCTGTTCTCATACTTTTGCGAATGTTTGACCTTTTTACAGTGTACAAACAGTAAATAAACTACAATGATAACCTGGCACACTACAAGAATGTGGGAGGCTATCCTAATCCAAGAAGGGACTTTTTTCTAGTGAACAGTTCCCACCACGGTGGGGTCACTATATCCAATATGTCTGCCCCTATCTGTAAAGTCTTCTGCTCCAGTGTATAGAAATGTTTCTGTCAAACAACAACGGCTTTTAATATCTTGGTGAGGTGTTCAGGGAGAGGGGGAATGATATAACCAAAATGTGCAACGAATCGCTACAGATCGGTGAAATTCTCTTTAACAGTGATGTGAACCGTGGAAGGTTCAGGAATGGGGACAATTCGCTCTTGAGCCACTTGAACTTCTGCCCTGGGCTTGAAACAGAAGCTGCTGTCACTAACCGGACACCACCCGTGCTCTCCATGTTGGTAGTGGGGCGCTGCAGTGGTGACACAGTATGTCCCACCTCCTATATATGCCACCTGCAGGGGCACATGGCCTTGTGCCATTGCCTCCATGGTGCAATTTAAAGGCTTCGCGCCAGCAGTTCTGAACCTGCACTGTGGTTTTGAATGGGCATTCAAGTGCTAGGGACACAGGATGATGTGTGCTCCCTGGCTTCGGCACCCTGAGAGGTCAGTACCCATCATTGCATGCTCCCATCGAATGACATAAGGTGGGACCCCCGTGTAGCAAATGTGTGCACCCCACTGAATGACTCCAATGTTCTCCACCCTGTATACCGTGGCGGGTTTAGCTGTCTTTCCCATCACCGGCATTCTTAACACAATACCCATAATGGGGTGATTGGACCATCCACAGTCCACTGGGACTGGGTAGGCTTCTGAAGCTAGTCTGAGCTGGCACGGACTCAATGCATTCGCAAAAGGGTGGCGGGCTGCGAGGTGCTTGTTGCTGATCCAGGAGGGGACTAAACCTTGTTTCAAATCCTCCAGGTTACGGTGGCCCTCGCCCAGTAACCATGCCCCGTATAGCACACAAGCTTCGTTCTGCGCAGCCTGAGCGGACGCATTCCGATCCTCCCTGATGAGAGCATTTACCGTTCTGGCGTGTTTTTCCAGCTCAGCTATAATTTCTTTTAGGTGTAGTGTCATGGCCTGGTCCTCATGTAACTCAGAACCCACTACGTTGTTCTCGTCAGTCAGTATCTTTCTTAACTGTGTTTTCAAACCATTGATCTGGGTTTGCAGCTCCACGTCATCCAGTGTGTTGTTGACGGAAGTTCCTGTATTAAAAGCTGTGAAAATATCATTTACTACACCCCTTCTTTGCCTCCCTATCCTGTCCAAGAGCTCATGTGGTGTGGTGTACAATTCAGCTCTGTCGACGTCGGCAAAGTCGAATTTGTAAAACTGTTTTAACATGTTTGTTAACCGGACCTGGTACAATTGTTCCGTTTCCTTGGGGCACCACTCAGGCAAGCGCACCTCGGTGAGGTTTAAAATCACCGAAGTCACCGCGTAGTGTACCCCTTGGTACAGCACCTGACCTGTGGGTACTAATACCAATCCGTTCCCGGGTCCCTTGGTAGTGGTGGGGCACCCTTCCTTGCTGGCTTTGGCTACCGGAATCGTGGGCAGGGGCTTGCGGGGGCGGGTGATGAGCTCAGTGGTGTTTACTGGGATCTGAGAGTATGGGACTCCGCACGCCCGTGTGCTGACGTCCCACCTCATTCCTCTCCCGGCATCTTGCCACTGCCTTTGGAAAAAGATGGAGATGCTTGTGGGGCAAGTGCGTTCTGAACCTCACATACAGATGTAGATCCCCTCATCTGGTTCCCACCATTTGTCCCAACAGACACTCAACCCCCCATGAGTCCCCGTAATAGTCCGATGGGTGTTGTTACCCAATCTTTCCCACTCGACTGTGGAGTTCTTCATGGTGCTGCTCAACTTGCGCAGCCACCACCAGCGATTCAAAGGTACATGTCCATTGCAGACCATGCAAATCTTCTTCCCGACGGTGACGCTGACTCTGGGTGCTATGATCCGCATCCTGGGGCACATCAGAGATGTCTCTCTGTATGCAAACCCCGTCGGGCTGGATTATTCAGTAAAGTTCGACCCCAGCCAGCCTGGCCATCTTCCTTCATGGAAGTAGGCGGCAGTCTCTTCAGCGTCCCGCGGGCCGGTTCCGTCAATCGCGATGGGGCCTCTGTCGCCAGAGTACCCATACACCGTGGAGTCCTTAGTGCGGCCCCGATAGGCCACACTGTACCCGATCATCACGGCCACGACAAGGATCCTGCTCATCTTTCTCCTGGTTCCTGCAACAAAATTAAACAATGCTGCCAGGCTCCCAAGAGATTCTGGCTTAGGTGAAGACATGATCGGGTCTTCCGACCTCGATCCAAACAAACACACATACTGGGCAGATTCAAAACTACTTATAACTCTAAACACTTTAATATTTACACAACTTATACTTAAAACTTAAACTTATGTACAGCGCCGCCCATCCCCAGGCGGCTTGCCTAATCCCTGATTGGACTGCAGCTTGCCACTCCCTGTGGTGGGGCTGCAGTGACCTGTGGCTTGGGTTCCTCGCAGCCTTTTGCTGTCAACTGGGGACTGCGTTCTGCCAGGGGTTTCCCAAGTCTGCGTTTACTGAAGGTGGGGGGAATCGGGCCAGGGCTTCCTTGGCTGGGGCGCTCGAGGTGACCCGCGAGGGGGTGCCTTTGGTGAGGCTCCCGCAGCAAGTGGACCTTTGTGTGGGACCTTGGCTCTCACAGCCCGTGGCACCTCCATGACTGCCGGCTTCGGCTCCCTTCCCTCAGGCTCCGCCCCTTTGGGATTTGGGTCTGTGGCAGACAACTCCTCCTCACCTGTCCTTACAGGTGAAGGATCTCAGCCCCCAAACTCTACCTCCCCCAAACTTGAGTCGAGGGCGGGATCTCCGTCCTCCGACTCCACCTCCTCCAGAATCGTATCAAGGGCGTGGCCCAGCTGTTCGGGCTCCTCGGCTCCGATAGCGTTCGGATCAGGGGGAGGGCCTTGATCTTTGGGCTCCTCCTCGTCCGAGTCCCAGGCCATAGGGGAAACCTCTCCCCAGGTGGGCGGGACAGCTCCTCCTTCCAAGCAGGCTACAGCGCCAGCTTGTGTGGTCTGTGACTTTTTGCACGCCTCAGGCTGAGGATCTTTACCCTCAGACCTGGCTTCGGTTGCTGGTACTCTTGCACCTGGCTTAAACAGTTTGCACTGATTGATGTGAAACCATATACAAGCCCTTAGCTGACCCTCTAAACTGCCAGCCCTCGCTGTTAACCTAGCGTTCTCCTCCCTTAAAGCCTGCTCAACTAACTTAGCCTTCGTAACCTGGCACCACAGGTATTCCTCCATTTTACAGGAGGTCTCTTCCTGTGCATGTCTTCCTAGAGGACACGGGTCGACAGGCTGCGCTGGCTCTAGTCATTTGGGTACAGCGGTTGGGGTTTCGGGAATGACAAGACCAGTGGTGATGGCTATCTTCCCCTGCGAAATCATAAGAGACCGCATTGTCTCTAAAATTGATTCAATCGCAGCGGGGTTCATAGCTGCACCAACTCCTTGTGCTGGGACAGGAGCTATGGCTTGGGTTTGGGCTGGTGCTGGGGCGGCGGTCTGGGCTTGGGCTTGGGCTGCGAGAAATTTTCCCTTGTTATCCTTCCACGGATTTCTACAGTCCTTGCGCCAATGTCCATCCTTCCCACACCCGTAGCAATTGAGATTGGCTTGGGCAGGGCGATTCCCCTCCTGACGCCACTCCTTCTTGCTTGGGGCTGCGGGTTTTGCCTCATGCACCTTTCCCTTCTGGGGAGGTGTTTCCTGACCTCTACAATTCTTATACGCAACGTTGAGCTGGCGGAGCACCGTCTCCTCCGTGACACCGGGACCTTGGGGATCAAACCAAGATCTGGCTAGGGCCCGTATCTGCGGCAAGCTGTTGGTAACCAAGCAACGGAGCCAATGAACCCGCTGTTCGTCGTTCATTGCAACCCGGTCAGGCATGCCCGGACAGCTGCGTCGATACACTGGCCACAGCCTTTCTGCGAAAACCCGTGGGGGTTCTCCAGATAGCTGCACAGTCCCTTCCACACGGTCGAACGGACTACCGTCGTCCACTCCCATTACTTCTAAAACTTCCTCCCTGAGATCCACATACCCTTTCCGTCCCCTCTTACTCTCATCTGAGAGGCACTGAAGGATTGTGCAATCCAGGGAGAAGAGCAACATTTTCGCCTGTTCCTGATCGTCACAGTCATTAATGGCTGCTGTCTCCTCTATCTCCCTGAAATGAATCGAGGGATCTCCCTTTACTGAGTCTTGCGAGGTGGCTCACCATGGATCTTAATTGCTGGGCAGCATAGGGCACCACGAGCTGGTTCTGGTGGGGTCCGACATCTCCATTTGCGGCGTTGGGACCAAACCTCTGGTGCCGAGCAGGACACATCGGTGCCAGTCCCGGCTTTGCTACCAGTGGTTGTTCTGCCTCACATTCCACCTCGGCTACCTCCTCTTTTACCACCCCCTGTTTTTCCGACCAAGCTTCACTATAGCTCGGCAGTGCTGAGGGCTCGGTGGCTGGTACCACAACTACTTCGGCTGGAATCGGCTGTTTCGACTCCTTTAAAAAGTCCATGTGAATAGCTTTCGGGCTGACGAGACACACCATGCCTTTTGCCTTAACCAGGGCCGTTCTCAGGTCCTCTATGGTCTTTTGGCAGGGGCCATGGTCTGTGCTCTCGAACCCGTGCTCGAGGGCTAGCTTGCAAGCTGCCTTAACCTCCACGACTCTCTCCTTCTGCGCTCTTAGCTGTTGTGCGAGGTGGGCGTTTTTCTCCCGTATCCTCGTTTCATTGATCTTTCCCTTAGTAACCTGGCACTCCAGGTACTCTATTCCAGCCTGATGTTGACTAGCTACCACTTGGCATTCCTGATTCAGCGCGTGAAGCGCTGTGATGAGTTTTTCCCCACCCATGGCCTTTTCCTCTATCTCTGCTGCCTGGGTTGTGATCCTGGCTGCCTGTGCTGCAAAGACTCGGTCCAAGATCTGGACTTGCTTCCTGTAACACATCAGCCACACTGCCTTCTCCAATGACTTCTTATGCTCTTTACTCTCTGTCCACCTGGTGGCTGCGTCCACCGGATGCCCATCCAGTAAGATATCGGAAATCCACCGCTTAGTGAGATTTACCTTGCCAAAGACATAATCTGCTATCCTCTCATCCATTGCATTTCGGCTATTCAAACTTGGATCTACTACATTGCAATCCTGCTGCCAGAGTCCTGCCATGGTCGCCATTTTCTGTAAGGGGTTTTAGATCGCAGAGGTTTCTCTCTCTAGAGGCCTCTCTCTCTTGCACAGTAAAACCGTGAGTGGTTCGACCCACTCGCCCCTTAGATTCTGTACTCTGGACTTTGGGGCAGGAACTACAATGTAGAGAAAACTCTTATAGACCAAGTTTGATGAAATGAAATGGAATTTTACTGCATAATGTAAAACAAATCAAAATGCAAGCAAATAAGAGGATACATGGGAGGGGAAAACACAAACAAATCATAACGACACAGTGCTAACTAAGGCAAATACAGGCATATTACACTCTACAAAGATCATCATGAAATGGGGAAAACACATGGAACATCGAGCGGCAAAAACTCATGTTAATTATTCCCTTAAATGTCCACCCCCTTAAACCTATCTAGATCTGATTATGAAGGGCCAGAAACATGCTCATCAATCCAACTAGGAAGTGCAAGGTTTTGAAACAGGTCTGCGTTTGATCCTTTCAGGTGTCCCGTCTCCACATGGTTGTTGGAGCCCCAGTGAACTGCGCCACACCTCTCTCCTGAGGTGGGGGCCGGGGATGGCTGGACACCGGCTGGTCTGGATGTCAGCGGGGTCGGGGATCGTTTGCTCGACCCCGGTCAGAGGAGCCTTGGGCCGACCCCCATCGTCTTTTCTGTCGTTTTTTATTGTCTATTCTCCCGAGCCGGAGTGGGTCGATGGCCTCTCATTTCGACAACGGCCCGGGGTTGGTCGATGATCTCCCGATGTTTTACCCCAGGGCGGGACGCCGGCTTGAACCGTCTTCTTCTTCTTCCTCTCCGATGATGGCCGCTCCGTTTATGGCTTCCTCCCGTTTTTCACGGTGCCTTTCTTTCTACCTCTGGGTTCCCAGATATACTTCTCATCAGAAGCCCTTATCTCGCGCCAAATCAGGCTAGTCTTTTGTTTTAATTTTGGCGGGCTGGGAGCACAACGGGGTAGTTATTATATTTTAAACTTTTCTTGGATGGCCGGTAACGGGCCATCTCTGCTCTGGAATGACCTTCATTGTTTTTAATGTCCTGGTGATATCCCTAACGGGTCCTTGATGCTCTTCTCATGAATATGAAGCTGTTCCCTTTTGTCTGGGTAAACACGTAGATGGCCTTTTTCTACAGGCCGATCTTGACTGGATCTGCATCCAATCTATATGTATATGTGGGTGTCTGGTTTTGTTCTCTCAGAAATGGCTTCCAGAACTTACTGTGGGCTGAATCCACAAAGCTGTCTGAGGACTGCAGGAACCATTTTAAAGTGTCCCAATAAGTTGGTCACAGGGTCTGGTGGCTATTTTGAATGCCCCTTTTTCCTAGGCTTCTTTTAAAACAGTCTTTAAAATCATGGCCTCTTCTGCCATTCGACCCTTTATAATATAAAGTTCAATTTTGCGAATACTACAATCTAAGGAGAGGACATATAAATTGGCCAGAAAAAGCAATAATCCTGAGGATTGGGAGCAGTTTAGGATTCAACAAAGGAGGACAAAGGGATTAATTAAGAAAGGGAAAATAGAATATGAGAGTAAGTTTGCAGGGAACATAAAAACTGACTTTAAAAGCTTTTATAGATATGTGAAGAGAAAAAGATTGGTGAAGTCAAGCGTAGGTCCCTTGCAGTCAGAATCAGGGGAATTTTTAATGGGGAGCAAAGAAATGGCAGACCAACTAAATACATATTTTGGTTCTGTCTTCACAAAGGAGGACACAAATAACATCCCAGAGATGCCGGGGAACATAGGGTCTGATGAAAGGGTGGAACTGAAAGAAACCAGTATTTGTAGGGAGATGGTGTTAGGAAAATTGATGGGACTGAAGGCCGATAAATCCCCAGGGCCTGATAATCTACATCCCAGGGTACTTAAGGAAGTAGCCCTGGAAATAGTAGATGCATTGCTGGTCATCTTCCAGAACTCGATAGACTCTGGAACAGTACCTATGGATTGGACGGTAGCTAATGTTACCCCACTATTCAAGAAAGGTGGTAGAGAAAAAGCGGGGAATTATAGACCGGTAAGCCTGACATCAGTAGTGGGGAAAATGTAAGAGTCCATTATAAACGATGTAATAGCAGAGCACTTGGAAAGCAGTGACAGGATCGGACGAAGTCAACATGGATTTACAAAAGGTAAATCATGCTTGACTAATCTACTGGAATTTTTTGAGGATGTAACTGGTAAAATAGATAAGGGAGAACCAGTGGATGTGGTGTATTTGGAATTTCAGAAGGCTTTCGATAAGGTCCCGCATAAGAGATTAGCGTGCAAAATTAAGGCACATGGGGTTGGGGGCAAGGTATTGACTTGGATAGAGAACTGGTTGGTGGACAGAAAGCAAAGAGTTGGAATAAACGGGTCATTTTCCAAGTGGCAGGCAGTGACTAGTGGGGTGCCGCAAGGATCGGCCCTAGGACCCCAGCTGTTCACAATATATATTAATGATCTGGACGAGGCAATTGGATGTAATATCTCCAAATTTGCAGATGACACAAAGCTGGGTGGGAAGGTATGCTGTGAGGAGGATGTCGTGAAACTCCAGTACGATTTGGACAGGTTGGGTGATTGGGCAGAAACATGGCAAATGCACTATAATGTGGATAAATGTGAGGTTATCCACTTTGGTGGCAAAAACAGGAAGGCAGATTATTATTTGAATGGCAATAGATTGGGAGAAGGGGAAGTGCAAAGAGACCTGGGCGTTCTTGTGCAACAGTCACTGTAGGTAAGCATGCAGGTGCAGCAGACGGTTAAGAAGGCAAATGGTATGTTGGCCTTCGTAGCAAGAGGGTTCGAGTACAGGAACAAGGATGTCTTGCTACAGTTGTACAGGGCCTTGGTGAGACCGCACCTTGATTATTGTGTGCAGTTTTGGTCGCCTTACCTGAGGAAGGACGTTCTTGCCATGGAGGGAGTGCAGCGAAGATTCACCAGGCTGATACCTGGGATGGCAGGAATGACATATGAGGAGAGATTGTGTCGATTGGGCTTATACTCACTGGAGTTTAGAAGATTGAGAGGGGATCTCATCGAAACCTATAAAATTCTGTAAGGCCTGGACAGACTAGATGCAGGAAGGATGTTTCTGATGGCCGGGGAGTCCAGAACCAGGGGTCATAGTCTAATGATAAGGGGTAAGCCATTTAGGACTGAAATGAGGAGGAATTTCTTCACCCAGAGAATGGTGAACCTGTGGAATTCTCTGCCACAGAGGGCGGTAGAGGCCAGTTCATTAAATATATTCAAGAAAGAGTTGGATATATTTCTTAAGGCTAAAGGGATCAAGGTATATGGGGAAAAGGCAGGGACAGGGTACTGAATTTGGATGATCAGCCATGATCTCATTGAATGGCGGAGCAGGCCCGAAGGGCCGAATGGCCTACTCCTGCTCCTATCTTCAATGTTTCTATGTTTCTGCTTCCCTTATCCTAACTCTCACCAAGTCCCGTTCACCCATCACCCTTGTGCTGGCTGATCTACATTGGTTCCTGGTTAAGCAACACCTCGATTTTAAAATTCTCATCCTTGTTTTCAAATCCCTCCATCGCCTTGCCCCATCCTATCTCTGTAACCTCCTCCAGCCCCGCAACCCTCCGAGATATCTGTGCTCCTCCAATTCTGGCCTGTTGAGCATCCCCAATTTTAATCGCTTCACCACTGTGCCTTCAGCTGCTGAGGCCCTAAGCTCTGTAATTCCCACCCTAAACCTCACTGCCTCTCTTTCTTTCTTTAAGACGCCCCTTAAAATCTACTTCTTTGATCAAGCTTTTGGTCATCTGCCCTAATATCTCCTTATGTGGCTCAGTGTCAAATTTTGTTTGATAAGACTCCTATGAAGCGCCTTGGGATGTTTTACTATGTTAAAAGGCGCTATATAAATACAAGTTGTTGTTCCCTGATATGTATTTTACGTGCATATTGGTAATTGAACACTAGAGGGCCCCTTGAAGTGAGCAAGCATATTGCAGGAATAACAATCCAGAGTCTCCTCTTACTTTGGAAGTTTCATCCAGAGAGAATGTTCCGGAGAACCTGAAATAAAAGCAGCCATTATATTACGTCAACAACCCTTCTTGGACATAACACAATCCTTTTAACCTCCGATCATGTCCTTTAATAGATATTAATTTACCTATTTTAAAAGGAGATAATCAACATAGCATGAGCTCTTTTTGTTGAGAGGCTATTCCACATATTCCTTACTCTCCTGAGGATTAAAGTATGTCCTAATCTGTAATCTTGCTTCAAGCTTGCTAAATTTACATTGATGTCCTTTGTCCTTTAGACCTACAACCACAGTCTAAGTTAAATAATCTGCCTGCACTGATATAATTCATGGCTCTCGGCAATCGGAAGAGCTGGACCATGTCCCCTCCCAATCTTCTTTTCCAATCAAAACAAGTCCAGGTCAGTCAGTCAATCTGTAAAACTTAGAACTCCAGGCCCCAAGCTCATTCTCTGAACTTGCTCCAATATACTAATGTCCTCTTGAAGAAAAGGACACCAGATGTCTCACGTAATGTGGTTTCCCAACAGGGTTGTAGAATGGTAAAATTACATTTTCAGTTGCAATCAAATGCTTAATGATACATATTTCTCGGATGGCCTTCAACCATTACTATAAATTCAATATTTCAAGGAGTTTCACATTCCCCAAAATATTGTATTTTAAACAGCCCAATACAACTGGGAAAATCACAACTGCGCCTGTGTAATGCTTCTTTTGGTTTCTAGCCAAGGTTTCGCTGCATTGTGGAGACTCTCTCCTGGCAGCTAAGGCCGAAGCCTTGAAAGATATGTATTTTTCTTGTATGCAGCGATGCCATTTTTGCTTCTAATCCTTGGTGGTGTAGTGGAGGAGAGGGCTGCCAGATATTTTATTGCAGGCCTCCTCCATAAGTATACTCAAGATGTATAATGACTTTGAAAGGATCCCTGAGACATAACACACATCTCCATACATATCTTATTTTACAAGACTGTGTAGATGTTAAGTAAATAATTTGTGAAAGAAGGCACTGACTCCTCTGTAAGGTAACTGCAGATACTTTCTCTTAAAACAATATCCTGTCAGGACAACATGGTGAAATCTCTGAGAAAATGATTACCTTGTCTTATCAGGGATGGCCGACCTCCTGTGAATCAAGGTGCCATCTCCCGTACCTCATAGTAAAACAAGTATGCCAACTCTGTAGAAAGGTAAGCTAACCTGATGGGTACGGTAGCATAGTGGTTATGTTACTGGACTAGTAATCTAGAGGCCTGGACTAATGATCTGGAGATGTGAGTTTAAAACTGAACCACGACAGTTGGGAATTGAATTTAAATTCAATTAAATAAATCTGGAATAAAAAGCTGGTATCAGTAATGGTGACTATGAAACTATCGGATTGTCATAAAAACCCATCTGGTTCACTAATGTCCTTTAGGGGAGGAAATCTGCTGTCCTTCCCCAGTCTGGCCTATATGTGACTCCAGCTCCACAGCAATGTGGTTGACTCGTCACTGCCCTCTGAAATGACCTAACAAGCCACTCAGTGGGTCAAACACTAAGAATAAAACTGGACAGACCAAGCGGCATCAACCTAGGCACCGGACATGACCAAGACACACCCAGCCCAGTCGACCCTGCAAGGTCCTCCTCACTAACATGTGGGGGGGACTTGTGCCAAATTGTCCCACAGACTAGTCAAGCACCAGCCTGATATAGTCATACTCACAGGCTCATAGCTTTCAGCCAATGTCCCAGACTCCTCTATCACAACCCCTGGATATGTCCTGTCCCACCAGAGGTGGCAGCACAGTGGTATACAGTCGTGAGGAGGTAGCCCTGGGGGTCCTCAACATTGACTCCAGATCCCATGAAGTCTCATGGCACCAGATCAAACATGGGCAAGGAATTACCACCTACCGCCCTTTCTCAGCTGATGAATCAGTACTCCCTCCATGCTGAATACCACTTGAAAGAAGCAAGGGCACAGAATGTTCTCTGGGTGGGGACTTCAATGTTCATCACCAATCCTTCTTAGGCAGTCCATCAGAACCGAGGATGACTTGCTTTCACATTAAAAATTAGTTCTCAGGTGACTGATGAGTCCAATGCGAGACCTACAGTCTCTGTCACAGGTGGGGCAGATGGTGGTGGGTGGGGTGCTTGGGTTGACGTGCGCTGCTTCCGTTTGCTCCCGGCGAAGAGACTCGAGGTGTTCGGCGCCATCCCGGATGCTTCTCCTCCGCTTTGTGCGGTCTTGGGCCAGGGATTCCCAGTTGTCAGTGGGGATGTTACACTTTTTCAAGGAGGCTTTTAGGGTGTCCTTGAAGTGTTTCCTCTGCCCACCTGGGGCTCTCTTGCCGTGCCGGAGCTCCGAGTAGAGCGCTTGTTTTGGGAGTCTTGTATCGGGCATGCGGACGATGTGACCTGTCCATCGGAGCTGATCGAGCGTGGTCAAAGCTTCGATGCTGGGGATGTTGGCCTGAGCGAGAACACTGACATTGATGTGCCATCACCAATAGTGGCTCTGTAGCACCACTACTGACTGAGCTGGCCGAGTCCTGAAGGACATAGCTGCCAGACTGGGCCTATGGCAGGTGGTGAGAGAAACTGAAGGGATATTTACTAGTACTAGCCCCTTTGGGGCTATTCCGGATCAGGCGTATTTCTCAGCTGTTAACTTTCAACTAAAGTTTGAGGTAGCCGAATCCTAAATATACTTAACTGGGTCTAAAGGTCCAGGTTATCTTGTGAAGGAATGAGCCATAAAACCTATTCAGAAAAATACACTGTCTTATGAAAGAATTCTAGCCTTATTAAAACATGACAAACTGGGTTTGGAAATTTAGAAACTTAACTATAAAATAGCTATGAAAACATTCTGGCTATTGAGATAAGATAGTTGTTGACCTTATTTAATAATCTTATTGAAACAGAAGGTGAAGGGCTCTGACAGGCTGAACTTTTGGAAATGAAACAATGGTTCACCCTGGATAAGGTGTTCTAATTTACACTTCGTAAAGAAGCACATAAGATAAGGAACATCGTAAAGATGACATAAAGTAAGGAACACCTGCCGCCACACTGTTTTTATATGGTAAACTTAGAATATCTAGAGATGAGACATGAATCTGGCTGAGGTGGCAATAAGAGTTGCTGATGTCGGCAGAAAATGATCAGAGATAATTAGCTTGCATCAGCAGAAAACCGTAAAGGAAATACCACTGGAAAAAGGTATAAATATTGAACTCTCAAATGGGATAGTAGACTCACTGTTATTGGGCAAAGCAATTCTCGGCTTCAGAGGCGGCTCTGTAAGTCTCCAACTCTTTGTACCTTGGGGATCAAAGGTATTTGATTTTGGTGGATATCCTGCAGAACACTAGGAACTGTAATACTATAGTGAAGTTAAGATTTAAAAGTAAGATTCTCGGTTAATAATAAGATTGTAAGTTTTCTCTTTTTGGAACTGTTAATGTTGCGATTGACTAACCAACTGTAAATTACATGTTGGTTCTTTAATAAATCTATATATTTTTAGAATTGTCACACATAAGACTTCTGTATCAAACACTCACGAATTCAATCTCTGTACACTCTTTGGTGAGGAGTTGCAGAATTCTGAGGGAGTTTTCCGGACTCTCATAATATCTGGAATGTTACAGTCTAGCTAAACTTATTAAAAGTGCTATCTGCTAACATTCTCGGTTTGTTCCTTTCCTTTAGGGAGAGATAGCCCAGACCTTTAGACACAATTAAGCGTCTTTAGGATTCCACTACCTCAAACTTTAGTTGAAAGTGAACGTCTTGAGAAATACGCCTGATCCAGGGTAGCCCTAAAGGGGCTAGGACTAGTAATTATCCCTTTAATCTCTCCCAAAAGGAAAGGAACAACCCAAGAATGATACTGTCCTCCAGATAGCAGTTTTACTAAGTTTAGCCAGACTGTAATGTCCCGGATATTATGAGGGTCTGGAGATCTTCCCTCAGAAATGTAACTCTTCACCAAAGAGTGTTCAGAGATTGAGTTTGTGAGTTATTGGTACAGAAGATTTATGTGAGACAATTCTAAAAATATGTAGAGATTTATTAAAAGAACCAACATGCAATTTACACTTGGTGAATCAGTCAATCGCAACATTAACAGTTCTAAAAAGAGAAAAAATACGATCTTTTTAACAGAGAATCTTACTTTTAAATCTTACCTTTGCTACAGTATTATAGTTCTTAAAATGTTCTATACAGGATATCCATCAATATCAAAATACCTTTGATCCCCGAGGTACAAAGAGTGAAGACCACAGAGCCACCTCTGTAGTCAAGAATTGCCTTGCCCGATTAAAGTGATTCTGATATCCCATTTGAGACTTCAATATTTATACCCTTTTTCAGTTGTATTCCTTAAGGTTTCTGCTGATCCAAGTTAATTATCACTGTTCATCTTTCTGGTGACCTCTGCAATTCTTTACTGCCACATCAGCTTGCAATATTCCAGAATCTGCTGCATTTCCAGGTGTTCTGGGATCACCATATAGAAGGTGTGAAGGCAAATGTCCCTTGTTTCATGTGTCATCTTTACGAGGGCAGATGTTCCTTATCGTATGTGCCATCTTTAAGAGGTTTAATTTGTATCACTTATCCAGGATTGACCATTTTTTTGTTCCCAAAAGGTCAGCCACTCTGAGCCATCCCATTCTTCTGTTTCAATAAGGTTATTGATTCAGTGTCAACAACTTGTCCTCTTTCAATAGCCATGAATTCATTCATAGCTATTTCATAGTTAGGTTTCTAAATTTCCAAACCCAGTTTGTCATGTTTTAAGGAATTTATAAGGTAGAGTTCCTTATAATGTATGCTTCAGGATCAACCATTGTCTTATCTCAACAAGGCCAGAATTCCTTCATAAGATAGTGCATTTTTCTAAAAAGGCTATATAGTATATTTTTCTAAAAAGGTTATATGGTACATTCCTTCACAAACCAACACAAGGGAAAAACCTATTTGCCCTCGTTCTCACCAATCTACCTGTCACAGATCTTATTGAATGGCGGAGCAGGCTCGAGGGGCCGATTGGCCTACTCCTGCTCCTATTTCTTATGTTCTTATGTTCTTATAACAGTTCTTGTGGCGATGAAGTTGCGTCTTCACACTGAGGACACCCTCCATTGTGTTGTGTGGCACTACCACGGTGCTAAATGGGATAGATTCAGAACAGATCTAGCAGCTCAAAACTGGGCATCCAAGAGGCGCTGTGGGGCAGCAGCAGCAGAATTGTATTTCACCACAATCTGTAATGTCATGGCCCAGCAGATCCCTCATTCTACCATTACCATCAAGCCAGGGGACCAACCCTGGTTCAATAAGAAGTGTAGAAGAGCATGCCAGGAGCAGCACCAGGCATACCTAAAAATGAGGTGCCAACCGGGGAAAGCTGCAATACAGAACTACATACATGCTAAACAGCAGAAGCAGCATGCTATAGACAGAGCTAAGCGATCCCACAACCAACGGATCAGATCAAACTCTGCAGTCCAACCACATCCAGTCGTGAATGGTGGTGGACAATTAAACAACCGACGGGAGTAGGAGGCTCCATGAACACCTCCATCCTCAATGATGGTGGAGCCCAGCGCGTGAGTGCAAAACACAAGGCTGAAGTGTTTGCATCCATCTTCAGCCAGAAGTGCTGAGTAGATGATAGATCTCAGCCTCCTCCTGAGGTCCCCACCATCACAGAAGCCATTCTTGAGCCACTTCGATTCACTCCATGTGATATCAAAAAATGGCTGAACACACTGGATACAGCAAAAGCTAAGGGCCCTGACAACATCCTGGCTATCGTGCTGAAGACTTGTGCTCCAGAACTAGCCGCGCCTCTAGCCAAGCTGTTCCAGTACAGCTACAACACTGGAATCTACCCAACAATGTGGAAAACTGCCCAGGTATGTCCTGTCCACAAAAAGCAGGACAAATCCAATCCAGCCAATTACCACCCCATCAGTCTACTCTCAATCATCATCAAAGTGATGGAAGGTGTGTTCAACAGTGCTATTAAGCAGCACTTACTCAACAATAACCCGCTCACCAATGCTCAGTTTGGGTTCTGTTAGGACCACTCAGCTCCAGACCTGGACAAAAGAGCTGAATTGCAGAGGTAAGATGAGACTGACTGCTTTTGACATCAAGGCAACATTTGACCAAGTGTGGCATCATGGAGCCCTAGTAAAACTGAAGTCAATGGTAATCAGGGGGAAAACTCTCCACTGGCTGGAGTCATACCTGGCACAAAGGAAGATGGTTGTGGTTGTTGGGGGCTTATCATCTCAGCCCCAGGACATCATTGCAGGAGTTCCTCAGTGTGGTGTCCTAGGCCCAATCACCTTCAGCTGCTTCATCAATGACCTTCCCGCTATCATAGGGTCAGAAGTGGGAATGTTCGCTGATGATTGCACAGTGTTCAGTTCCATTCGCAACTCCTCAGATAATGAAGCCCACATGCAGCAAAACCTGAACTATATTCAGGGTTGGGTTGATAAGTGGCAAGTAATATTCATGCTACACAAGTGCCAGGCAAAGATCATCTCCAACAAGAAGGAGTCTAACCACTGCCCCGTGACATTTAACAGCATTACCATCACCGAATCCCGCACCATCAAAATCTGGTGGTCACCATTGACTTGAAACTGAACTGGACCAGCCACATAAATACTGTGGCCACAAGAGCAGGTCAGAAGCTGGGAATTGTGTGGCGAGTGTATCACCTTCTGCCTCCCCAAAGCCTTTCCACCATCTACAAGGCACAAGTCAGGAGTGTGATGGAATACGCTCCACTTGCTTGGATGAGTGCAGCTCCAACAACACTCAAGGAGCTCGACACTGCCCAGGACAAAGCAGCCCACTTGATTTGCACCCCATCCATCACTTTAAACAGTCACTCCCTCCACCACCGGCACACCATGGCTGCAGTGTGTACCATCTGCAAGCTGCACTGCAGCAACTTGCCAAGGCTTCTTCGACAGCGCCTACCAAACCCGCGACCTCTACCACCTAGAAGGACAAGGGCAGCAGCTGCATGGGAACACCACCGCCTCCAAGTTCCCCTCCAAGTCACACACCATCCTGACGTGGAAATATATCGCCCTTCCTTCATCGCCGCTGGGTCAAAATCCTGGAACTGCCTTTCTAACAGCACTGTGGGAGCACCTTCACCACACGGACTGCAGCAGGTCAAGGCGATGTCTCACCACCACCTTCTCAAGGGCAATTAGAGATGGGCAATAAATGCTGGCCTTGCCAGCGACGCTCACATCCTGTGACCAAATTTTTAAAAGTTGCCAATCTTCATGGCTGCTGCTATAGCACCAGGTTTCCACCTTACACCCCCGCCCACCCCACCAACTCAAAAGAAACAGCAGTGGACAGAAGCCTCACTAGTGGTTAGAATATGGAACTCTCTACCACAGGAAGTGGTTGAGACAAATAGCTTAGATGCTTTCTAAAGGAAACTAGATGAATACGTGAGAGAAAAGGGAATAAAGAGATATGCTGAAAGGCTGAGATGAGATAAATGGAATGGGAGGAGATTCCTGTGGAGTATAAACAGTAGCATGGACTAGTTGGGCCAAGTGGCCTTGTTGTGTATGTGCCTTTAAGAGAAGAACTGATTCTATACTGCAGTACCGGCAGTGACCACCCATGTATATAAAGCCATAGCAGGCTTCTGTATTTCAGTCTTGAATTACTCTCTGTTCAGTAAATACCTTTTATTGTTCTCCTGCAGGCTGAGTATTATTGATCCTCGGACATTACACTGGCGACGGGCAGGTTTGAACTCACCTGCAGTACTACATCACCTCACGGGGATCTTTTCCCTGAAGAGAAGCTTCTTGGAGGTCGAAGTCAGAACGGCGGGCGTCGACCGCGGGCAACCGCCCAGGGATCCATCGGAGAGTTGCAGGGGAGGCTGTGGAGAGCTGGGCCTGGCTCCCCAGTCGAGGTGTTCCAGCAAGTCATGCTGGTAGCAGGTACTGCGCTGACCCTTCCGGACTGCGGTGGGCTCGGGCTCGATCGAGCGTGTAGTGTATGTAACCGTCTACCTTTAAGAGACTATTGTATGTAACCGTTCACCTTTAAGAGAACTATTTTAGGTGTGGCACTACTTGTTTGGCTTCTGTATACGGTAATACCGACGGTGACCACACCGGTATATAAGTGCTGTGGCATGATTTATAGGGCAGATTCGCCCTGACCTTCGAATAGTAAAGTCCTGTTGTATGTTACTCCTGAAGTCTGTGTCGTAATTAACTGCACAATCCACAGACTTTACAGTGGCGACGAGTCCGATCGTACCCTGCGGCAACAATAATTTCAAAGCAACGAAAGAGCGTCGAAAAGAGGCAACCGCCCTCGTCATTCGGCTGGGAGAAAACTCAAGGCTGCAGCAATAGAAAGGAGGAAGACTTTAGCGACAAAAACTTCCATCAGCAACAGGCACTGACTGTCCCTTCTGCCACGGTGACTGTGAGTAAGGGAAAGTGAAAAGAATAGCCGGAGGATAAGGGCTGGGCACTCGACCACGGTCGAGGGGGAAAAGGAACCGGACAAAAAGTCGGGTCCAACGGCGTCGTGAGAGACCGCGACCGGCGGGAAAAGCCGGGCGGTGACCGAAGCCACGAAGCGCTGCGACCGGGAGCGTAGGTGCGGGAAGAGAGAAACTCAGCCGCAGCCAGGGAGAGAAGCACCGGACTGCGAGAGGGCTGGGAGGCGCGATTGGGGTCCGAGCGAGCGGGAGAGAGGCAGAGCCAAGCAAGGGGAACTGTGCGAGAGCCAGTCCAGCGGCTGAACTGTCCTCCGTCAATGGGGTGTAACCAGCGCCGGTAGAGCCGAGCGAGCGGGAGAGAGGCAGAGCCGAGCAAGGGGAACTGTGCGAGAGCCAGTCCAGCGGCTGAGCTGTCCTCCGTCAATGGGGTGTACCCAGCGCCGGTAGAGCCGAGCGAGCAGGAGAGAGACAGAGCCGAGCAAGGGGAGCTGTGCGAGAGCCAGCCCAGCGGCTGAACCTGTTCGCCGTCAACGGGGTACCCAGAGCCGGTCGCCCTGCCATAAAATTTAAAAAAAAAAGGGAAAGCCTTGAAGCCGACGCGCAGGCTGTGAACCTGAAAGCCAGCGGCCGTCGCCCGTGGGGAAAGTGTACCCCTCCCGCCAGGGAAGAAACGCGGGAAGCCGCCATTAGGTGGGGAAGAAGACAGAAGCGGGAAACCGCCATTGAAGTGGGCGGGGAGAGAAGATAAGAGCGGGAAACCGCCATTTTCGCGGGAAAACCGCCATCTTAGAAAAAAAAAGAAATAATAATTTAAAGAAATACTTGTGTTGTTCCCAAAGAGAGGAAGATGCCTAAGCGTGGTAACATCAACGATTTTAATTCCGAAGTAGAAGACTGGGCCACGTACGTGGAACGCATTGAGATCTATTGTGAGGCCAATAAAATAGAAGAAGATGACAAAGCTATAACCTTGCTGAACTCGATGGGCGCAAAGACATACGGGCTCTTGAAGCATCTACTAGCACCAGCTAAACCGGCGGATCAGACTTTCGATGATATTGTGGCTGTCCTGAAGGACCACTTGAACCCTACACCGTTGATGTTGGCGGAACGATTCAAATTCTATGCGAGAACGCAACGGAAAGACGAAAGCAACGCAGAATACTTGGTCGAACTGCGTAGACTAGCGAAATACTGCCAGTTTGGAGGGAATCTGACAGAGGCATTGCGAGACAAGTTCGTGTGCGGGTTGGCAAAGGAAGGAACGCAAAAGCGACTACTCGAAGAGAACGACCTTACACTTGACAGGGCTGTCCTTATTGCAGCATCGCACGAAGCCGCAGCGAAGGGAACTGCGGAAATGCAGCTAAAGACAGCAGCACTAAGTGTGGATCAAATTACCTCGACAACAACAAAATGCTATCGTTGTGGGAAGACAACACACGACCAGAACCAATGCTGGTTTAAGAACCAGGAATGTAGGAAATGTGGCAAACTGGGTCACATAGCTAAGGTATGCCGGTCAGGGAAGAAGACCAAAAACCAAAGGACCAACAACCAAAGGAAGCCATCACAGGAAAAGTACAACAAGGTACACAAGGTGGCTGAGAAGAGTTCAGACGAACAGAATTCAGACTCAGACCCAAACGGCCAGGAGCTGGGTAGTCTGAGAATTCACAATGTGAGTAAGGAAGCTGACCTACAAACTATCTGGGTCATGCTAAAAATAGCTGGAATCCAAGTGAAAATGGAGTTGGACACTGGATCAGCTCTATCAGTCATAAATCGAAGGGATTACCACCGGCTATTCTCACATATACCCTTAAGAGATACCAAGTTCGTATTGCAGACATACACGGGGCATAAAGTATACCCCATGGGAAAGATAAGAGTCAGAGTAAGAGATAGGGGTAAAGAACACCCAAGAATGAACTTATACGTACTACATGAGGGAGGACCACCACTTCTAGGACGGGAGTGGATCAAGAAAATAGACATGGAATGGCACTATCTAAAAGCCATAACGAGTGAGGACTCGGTGCAGACAATCAGCTCAGATTCTGAAACGGATGACGATAAGACCAACCCAAATATGAAAGAGAAGGCTGAAATGGACTTGCCGATGAAGGTTGGAAAAACGAAGGCATGCATAAAGGCTTATGCTCCAGAGAAGAACAAAGTTTCAGAACAGAACTCCACCGAACAACGACAACCTAGTTCGACAGAAATTTCTGAGCCTGTTCAAGTTACGGACATATCCATGACGGAAGAACACCGAGCTCGGACTCAAACTTATTTCAAATTACGACAACAATTAGAACAATTCAGTTACCGTCTCGTACAAGAGATGAAAACAATGAAAAAGTTCTATGATACCGAATGGGAAAATCTGGAAAGACAACAGAAGCAGCTAGCTCAAGCAGAGAGCGACCATAGAGCCATCGTGACCAATTACCGATCACATCTCCCTTATGCTGTTCAGGAGTTAGAATATTTGCAGGAAGAAGCAAATGAAGAGGAATCTTCAGGAAGCCAGGATTTTATTCCAGTTCTTCTCTACAACTCCTTACAAGCAGAGTGTGAGAAGTTGAAAGAACAGTATGAACAGGCCCAGGCTACAATTCTGGAAGGGGTTAACTCGGCAACCTCCGAAAAGCTAGTTTCAGTGGAAGCATATGAGCAACTGAAGGTTGAACATGAGCAAGAAGTCCAAAGGCTGCAGGAAATTCTTGATGAGATCAAGGCCAAGACAGACTCATCGGTAGAAGTTCCATCCATAGATGAGAAATTAGAGGTGAAAGACATGGCAGAACCTGAAAGACAAGATGTACAAGAACTCATAAAAATATTAAAGGAAACCCAAGACAAATATGGGGCGGCAATGACCGAGATTCAACAACTTGAAGAACAGATTCAACTGGGAATCCGTTCAGTGGAAGAAAAGGGAACTGTAAGAAACACAGAGACTGTAAGAATGGCCTCTGAACATGAGCTAGAGAGCATCAAGGCGCAACTTCTCCGAGCGCTGGAAGCAAAGTACAAGAGGAAAAGAAGGTGAAAGCATTGGAGGAAAAGGTGGATGAAATGGAGAAGACTCTGACCCACAGTGTTCCCGTGGAAGAGTTAACGGTCAGCCAACTCCTTCATATGCTGAAGGACAAGACTCTACAATGGGAACAATCTGAACACGAGCTTCAATCTTCAAAGGGAAGGAGTTCGGAGCTCTCAAAAGTTATGGAAATAGCTGAGGTTGCAACACAGATTTTACAGGGATGCCAAAAGTACACTGAATCACGTCAATGTGAACAGCAGAATGTTGAAACAGCTGCTCCAGTAGAAGGATTGAATAGCCTGATCAATCAATCCCCGAGGGAAGGGGAAGTATTGAAATAACAAACGAGGTCATTAGTGAAGGATTTGCAGGAAACCCAGGAAGAGCGGGATGAATATGAACGCATGAAGAAGTCTCTTCAGGAAAGATGTCTAGGGAGGGAACAACAGTTGGCTAACGTCCAGTTGGGTACGGAAGAAGTAGCAGGCCCTCTCGCTAGACTAGCTCAGGACGACACCGAATATTACCATGACCTGTTGAGTGACACTGAATATTACGAGGATCTGGTCTGCCCAGCTTGTGATGAAAACTCCCAAAGTGCAGAAATCAGGATGAAGCACTTAAAGTCTAAGGAACATAGAGAGATGGTGGCGCTACAGCTGGCAGCTGATAAGGGAGCCCCGAGAGTCTCCAAGAAGCAGAAAAGAAAAAGAAGAAGCAGAAGATGATAACCATCAAAATCATTATCACTCCTACCAGATCATGCACGTGGGCCCTACAAAGGGAGATAAATCAGTTGGAAAGTAAGGAAAATTACCAAGGCAATACAGCTGTTTGTAAAAGTCAGCATTGCTGGTTCAGCAGGACGGGAGTTCAAGCTGTTACGTCAAGGGGAAGACTAGTGGATGAGTCACGCTAGCAATGTGAACCGGCTACACCACAGCGATGTTGTTCGGACCGAGTCAAGACTAGAGACTGAATCTATACACTGTTCCCACAGAGACTGAACCTGTGAACTGTTTCCCACAGAGACTATATCTGTAAATTGTTTACCTGAAGTTGAATATATGTATGTTAATGAGAAATAGTATGTTGTAAGCTAAAAAGGGAGGATTGTAGTGTATGTAACCGTCTACCTTTAAGAGACTATTGTATGTAACCGTTCACCTTTAAGAGAACTATTTTAGGTGTGGCACTACTTGTTTGGCTTCTGTATACGGTAATACTGACGGTGACCACACCGGTATATAAGTGCTGTGGCATGATTTATAGGGCAGATTCGCCCTGGCCTTCGAATAGTAAAGTCCTGTTGTATGTTACTCCTGAAGTCTGTGTCGTAATTAACTGCACAACCCACAGACTTTACAGAGCGGCTCTGCAAAGGGGCCGTGCCGCGTCGTCGGGAAGAAGAGAGAGAGAGAGGGTGGAGCGCACAGGGCGCGGTCGGTGCTCAAGAACAGGGCAGCGTGGAGAGGATAGAACGTGGGGAAGGAAAAGTGAGCCGCGCCGAAGCCGCGGGTCGCCGCCATTACCCTGTAGAACGCTAGGAGCAGCGTGGCAGCAAGGGGAAGAAGGAAAAGCGCGGGAGGCACCATTTTATTCCATTGGGGAAGAAGGAAAAGTGCGGGAGGCGCCATTTTATTACATTGGGGAAGAAGAAAAAGCGTGGGAGGTGCCATTTTAAATCACCCAAGATGGTTAAGAGTGGCAGTATCACTGCTTTCAACAACGAGGTAGAAGACTGGACCATGTATGTGGAAAGAATTGAAGTGTACTGCAATGCCAATGAGGTGGCCAATGGAAAGAAGGCATTGGTATTATTAAATTTGATGGGCGCGAGAACGTACGGCCTATTGCAGAATTTAATTACCCCAGCTAAACCAATGGAGAAAAGTTTTGAAGAGATTGTTAATATCTTACAGGAACACCTAAACCTTACACCGCTGCTGATAGCAGAAAGATTCAAGTTCCATAAAAGAAACCAACACAAAGATGAGAACAATGCTGACTATCTTACGGAACTACGCAAGTTATCGAAGCACTGCCAGTTCGGAGCAGGACTGGCAGACACCTTGCGGGATAAGTTTGTCTGCGGGCTCCAGAGTGAAGGAACCCAAAAACGACTACTTTCGGAAAAGGACCTGACGCTAGAACAGGCTTTCAGCGTGGAAGTATCCTACGAAGCAGCAGCACGGGGAGCTGCGGAAATACAACAGAAACCACAGGAATACAGCACTAACGAAATGGCGTATGAAGCAGAAAAGTGCTATCGCTGCGGCAGAACAACCCATGATCAGAAGGACTGCTGGGTCTTATGTTCATTAATAAATAGACATTCTTATTATGAACACAGCTAGCTTTTGCTCGACACTTTATTGAGCCCATGTGGAGTAGGTACAGTATCTGTAGAGGCATCCATCTTGACTGCTGCCTTGTGAGTAGCCTAGTGCCTCATGGGTAATGTAGTCTTAATATACATACAGCTGGGTAGTGTAGTCTTATATACAGACAGTTATATACAGCTCTACACAGCTCTACGGCTCCACCTAGTGTCCACTATAGAATGACATTTTATTGATCATTACATCCCCCTTTCTTTGAGGTTTAACAAAATCAATATCAATCAACTTTCAAGAAAACAATAAAGATAATATCAGTAACACTTTTGTTAGTGCTCTATAAACATAAACATTTTCAAAACAGTCAACACATTTTCAAAGCTTTACATTGTACTCAAAGATTAAGTCTATCAGGCTTTTTTACTTCACGTGTGGATCTTCTCAACACGGGTAAGTCTGATGTGTCTTCATGAGATTGTTCTGGCGGTGAATGACAAGATGCAGTTGCGGCATTGTCATCAATCTGGTCTTGAATAGTCTCTTGTGCTTTTAGGAGGGAACGGTGGTTCCTCCTGAGAATCTGTCCTTCCTCAGTTCTAACAGTGTATGACCTTGGTCCTACTTCGTCAAGAACTGTAGCTTTCCTGTTCCAGGCACCTGGATCCTCAATCCTGACAACATCATCCTTTGTCAATGGTTTTAGAGTTTTGGATGACTTGTCATAGTATGATTTCTGTTTCAGCTTTAACAGTTGAAGTCTCTGTCTCAGTTCCTCACTTTGCTGTTCTTTTGCACAGCAGGGTAGCATGGTGCACAACTTGCGACCCATTAGTAGTTCAGCAGGCGAAGAACCACATTCTAAAGGTGAGGCTCGGTAGCTCAGCAGGGCGAGATAAGGATCAGACTTGCTTTCTGTCGCTTTCTTCAGTAGCTGCTTGAGAACTTGAACACCTTTCTCTGCCTTACCATTTGACTGAGCATACAAAGGACTGGATGTGATGTGCTGAAAGTCATAATGTGATGCAAACTGTTGCCACTCCTTACAGTTGAAGCACGGACCATTGTCGCTAACGGCAATCCTGGGAATTCCATGTCTGGCGAAGATGGATTTCACATGCATTATGACACTGCTTGCTGTGGTGCTTGAGAGCAGCGCCATCTCAGGATATTTAGAATAGTAGTCAATCACTATTAGATAGTCTTTACCATTTAAATGAAAAAGGTCCATACCAACCTTTTGCCATGCTGCTGTTGGTATGTCAGCTACTATCATTGGTTCCTTTGCTTGTTTGTTTTGGTGTTTCTGACATGTCTCACATTTGCCTATCATGTTCTCAATGTCCTTATTTATGCCAGGCCAATAAACAGTGTCTCTTGCCCTCCTTTTGCATTTTTCAATTCCGAGGTGTCCCTCATGAATCCTTTTGAGCATGTCTTGACGTAAAGCCTGTGGAATGACTATTCTGTTCTGTTTTAGTCATAGTCCACTTGCGACACACAATTCTGACCTTATGTGAAAATATTTTGGACAGGAACCTTTTGGCCAACCATGATGAATGTTCTCTATTACTGTTTGTAATACTGTATCTTTTACTGTTTCTTCTGCTATTTGCTTTGATTTTGTGTCTGACACGGGCAGCGCAGCAGTGACCATACTCACATGAACATCCACGTCTTCTTCAGTAGAGCTCACATGACTCATTGTGGGTGCTCGGGATAGTGCATCTGCTACCACTATGTATTTGCCTGGTGTGTAGATCAGTTCAAAGTCATATCTTTGCAGCTTCATCATGAGTCGTTGACTCCTTGGAGACATCTCATTCAGGTTTTTTTTTATGATGGCAACCAGAGGGCTGTGGTCTGTCTCAGCTGTGAAGGTGGGAAGTCCATATATGTAGCCATGAAACTTTTCTAGTCCAACTACCAAGCCTAGACATTCCTTTTCAATCTGGGCGTATCGACATTCAGTATCAGTCATAGACCTGGAGGCATAGGCAACAGGCTTCCAATCTTCACCCTCTGCCTGTAGCAAGACCGCACCTAGGCCATCTTTTGATGCATCCGTTGACACTTTGATTCTTTTTGTTGGGTCAAAGAAGGTGAGTACAGGTGTGGTTGTCAGCACTGTTTTGAGGTTTATCCACTCTTGTTCATGTCTTTCTGTCCATGCAAACTCATTTGTTTTATGCAGCAGGTCTCGCGGACAGGCTGTCTTAGCTGACAAGTTAGGAATGAACTTTCCAATGAAGTTTATCATCCCCATGATGCGTAGCACTCCTTTTTTGTCAGTGGGTCGGGGCATTTTGAGTATGGCGTTTACTTTTTCCATATCTGGCTCTATTCCTTTACCAGATAGATTATCTCCTAGGAAAGTGATTCCTGGACGCCAAACTGACACTTGGCTTTGTTGAGCTTCAGTCTATTCTGGCGTATGCTCTGTAGCACTTTAGTCAGTCTCTCATTGTGTTCTTTCAGTGTGGAGCCCCAGATGCTAATGTCATCAACATAGACCCGAACTCCTTCCAGACCTTCAATTATGTGTTCCATCGCTCTATGAAAGATTTCAGATGCAGATATTATCCCGAAAGGCATTCTGAGGAAACAATACCTGCCAAATGGTGTGTTGAAGGTACAGTATTTGGTGCTCTCTTCATCCAGTTTTAGTTGCCAAAATCCTTGTGAGGCATCGAGCTTTGTAAAGTATCTGGCACTTGACATTTCACTGGTGATTTCTTCTCGCTTGGGAAACTGGTAGTGTTCACATTTTATGTTTGCATTTAAGTCCTTTGGATCCATGCATATTTTTAGATCATTGTTCTTTTTCTTTACACATACCATGGAGTCAACCCAGTCTGTTGGCTCTTCGACTTTCCTGATGACTCCTAGTGTGATCATTCTGTCCTGTTCATTCTTGAGCCGGTCACGCAGTGGTGCTGGAACTCTTCGTGGAGCATGTGCCACTGGCTGAGCATCCTCCTTTAGCTGGATCTTGTAAGTGAATGGTAGAACTCCAAATCCTTTGAACACATCCTGGAAATTATTCACTACAGAATCCATCGAGTCATCTGGTCTGCTTATGGCACAGTTTATACGGTGGACTCTTTTGACCAGTTCTAAGTCCTCACAAGCTTTGTCACCCAGTAGTGAATAAAGTCTTTCAGCCACAACAGAGAACATGAGATGATGCACTTTGTCTTTGACTGTCACTTTAAGTCTGCATACACCTAAGCTATCTATTTTCTGTCCGTTATAGTCCTTCAGTAGTACTGACTTTTTCTGTATTTTGGGATTTTCTTTCATATTGTTAATGTCACTCATACTGATTAAGTTTGCTTTTGCCCCAGTGTCTAGTTTCAAGGTAACTAATGCTCCATTTACCTGCAGTGGGATCATCCATTTGTCCTCTTTTACTGCATTAACTTTATGTTCAGCATTGTCCATTTCTGAGGGCTGCACATTTTCTGTATCCTTTTTGATATTGTCACATGAGACCATTCCTACAAAAAATGTCTCACTTAAATCAGTGTCCTCAATTACATTAACTCTTTGCCCTTTCTTAGTTTTTACTTTTGAAAAGCATTGTTTGGCAAAGTGATTCTTTCCATTACACTTTGTGCACATTTTTCCAAACGCTGGGCATTGTCTTAACTGGTGTTTGTAACCACAGCGTTTACAATTAAAAATTTCATCCTCCGATTGCTTTTCATTTCTGTTCTGCCCACGTTTCTTCCCCTTATAGGACACAGCACCGACAGCAGCATTATCACTCATTACAATTGCATCATTATTAATTTCACTGAAAGTCTTCGCGTGCTTTTGAGCTAGCTCGCTGGCTTGGCATATTTTCACAGCATTTTCCAAATTTACTTTGGTTTCTCTCAACAGACATTCCCTGACTTTTTTATCATGAATACCAAACACAATCTGGTCACGAATTATGGATGCTTTGAGCTCAGAGAAATTACATGTCTGTGCTTTCAGTTTCAGATCAGTTATAAAGCTATCAAAAGTCTCATTTTGCTGCTGTGTCCGAGAATGGAAGATGAATCTTTCATAGGTCTCATTCTTTTTGGGAGAGCAGTGTGCATCAAATTTTTTTAGCACATCTTCTAATTTTTCTCTGTTCTCCGCTGGATTAAATACAAATGTATTAAATACCTCTGTCGCCTGTGGGCCTGCAACCGTAAGCAGCAACACTATCTTCCTTGCGTCTGGCTTCGTACCGAATCCGATGGCTGCAATGTAGAGTTCGAATTGTTGTTTAAGAGTCTGCCAATTGTAGTCGATATTTCCTGTGAGTTTCAAACGCTCTGGTGGCTTCAAATTCTCCATGTCGCTTTTCACAATTTTCAGCAGATCTTCACCATCCTGGTACCATCTTAAGTTCATTAATAAATAGACATTCTTATTATGAACACAGCTAGCTTTTGCTAGACACTTTATTGAGCCCATGAGGCACTAGGCTATAGCAAGCAATGTGGGAAAATTTGACACATAGCAAGAGTCTGCAGGTCGGGATAGAAAAACAAAACTACAAGAACTACTAAGGAAAAGTACAAGAAAGTAAAGAAATTGACAGACAGTAGTTCGGAAGATCAGGAGAGTGATAAGGACTCCGGGAGCAGGAGACTAAGTTATCTAAAGTTACACAACATGATCGCAAAGGAGGATCGCCGAACCATTTGGGTCACCCTCATGATAGCAGGGTCCAAAGTAAAGATGGAATTGGACACAGGATCAGCCCTAACTGTCATGAATCGACGAGACTATGAGTGGCTATTCCCACACATACCCTTGAAGGACACGTCCATTGTATTGAAGACATACACGGGGCAAAAAGTCAACCCCAGAGGAAAAATAAGGGTGCCAGTTGAATACAACGGCAAGGAAACACAGAAACTGTATCTGTATATGCTACCAGATGGAGGACCACCATTATTGGGACGTGAATGGATCCAAAAAATACAATTGGATTGGCATTCCATTCAGGCGCTAACTGTGACTGATTAAAAGGATGATGACGTCACAGCTGGACGACTGTCAAAAATTCTAACTGACGCGAAAGAGGTGTTCCAACAAGGACTTGGGACTCTAAAAGGAGTAACGGCAACGATAAAAATCGAAGATAACGCAAACCCAAAACTCTTTAAGGCCAGACCGGTACCTTATGCGATCCGCCCAGCCATTGAAGCACAGCTGGAGAGTCTGGAGCATTCGGTTGTGCTGTCCAAGGTGGACTGGATCGAGTGGGCCACACCCATTTTTCCTGTAATGAAGACATCATTGAGCAGCACGCCTGGGGAACCGAAAAAAGTTCGCATCTGTGGGGACTTCAAGGTAACTGTGAACCCAGTCCTGCACACAGTACAATATCCACTTCCACGGATAGAAGATATTTTCGCCTCACTATCTGGAGGGAAACGCTTTACAAGGATTGATCTGGCCCAAGCGTATCTACAAATGGAGGTGGAAGAAGCATCTAGGGAATACCTCACGATAAACACTCACAAAGGCCTTTACCAGTACAATCGACTGGTATTCGGGGTAGCATCAGCCCCGGGTATCTGGCAGAGGGCGATGGAACAAGTCCTGCAAGGGATCCCGGGGACCCAGTGTTATTTAGTCGACATCCTGGTTACGGGCGAAAATGACAGTGAACACCTTGCCAACCTGGAGCAGGTGCTCACGAGATTACAGGAATATGGGCTACGAGCCAACCGCCCCAAATGCGAGTTCTTCAGGAGACAAATCTCGTATTGTGGCCACATGATTGATGAGGAAGGGTTGCATAAGTCGCCGGACAAGATTGAGGCTGTAGTCAAGGCTCCAGCACCGGAAAATTTGTCGCAACTGAGGTCATTCCTCGGGTTGGTGAACTACTACCATAAGTTCTTGCCGAATTTATCTACAATTCTGCACCCACTGAACGCCCTACTGCAAACTGGAGTAACATGGAAATGGAGTGATGAGTGTAAGCGTGCCTTTCAGAAATGTAAATGCCTAATCACTTCAAAAGAAGTATTGGCCCACTACAATCCAACACTACCGATTCGGTTAGCATGTGATGCGTCTCCCTACGGCATCGGAGCGGTGCTGTCACACAAATCCCCTGACAGTTCAGAGAGGCCAATAGCCTTTGCGTCGTGCTCGTTAACCTCAGCCGAGCGTAACTACGCCCAGATTGACAGGGAGGCCCTCAGCCTGGTGTGGGGGGTGAAGAAGTTCAATCACTATCTGCACGGGCGGAAATTCACCCTACTGACTGATCATCAGCCCCTGGGCTCCATTTTTAACCCAAAGAAGGGCGTTCCGGTGATGACGGCGCAACGGCTGCAAAGATGGTCACTTTTTCTAGGGGCACATCAGTACGACATAGAGTACAAGGGTACGAAACAGCATGGAAACGCTGATGGGCTGTCGCGCTTACCGTTGCCTACGGTAGAGGAAGCACCTGCAGTGGACCCTGTTGAGATATTCCATGTGACCATAGTCGAATGTCTACCTGTTACAAACCCAAGTATAGAGAAGGAAACCCGAAATGACCCGACACTCTCTCGGGTCTATAATTTGACGGTGAAGGGATGGCCAGCACATGGCGACTCACTGTTGCCAGCATTCTCGCCAAGCAGAGAACAGCTGTCAGTGTGCCGGGGGACCTTGATGTGTGGATCCCGAGTGGTAATTCCACCCAAGTTGAGAGATAGAGTGCTCAATGAGCTTCATGAGGATCATCTGGGAGGGGTAAAAATGAAGAGCCTAGCCAGGGCGTTTGTGTGGTGGCTGGGAATCGATAAAGAAATCGAGGATATGACCAAGAGATGTACAGGATGCCAGAAGGTCCAAAACGCTCCACCACAGGCCCTGCTACATCCATGGGAGTGGCCCTCATCTCCATGGCAACGGGTACACATTGATTTTGCTGGTCCATTTATGGACTCAATGTTCCTAATCGCTGTGGACGCCCATTCGAAATGGCCAGAGGTCATCAAAATATCCTCCACCACCACGGAGAAAACTATTGCAGTCCTACGGACCATCTTCGCCAGGAATGGCTTGCCAGAACAGATTTGCTCCGACAATGGGCCACAGTTTGTGTCAGAGGATTTCCGGAGGTTTCTGAGGAATAATGGGGTGAAGCATTACACATCTGCCCATATCATCCAGCCACAAATGGATTGGCTGAGAGGTTTGTTCAGACCTTTAAAAAGGCAATAAAGGCAATGCATAATGACGACATACCACTACAACACAAGGTGGATAATTTCTTGTTTGCTTACCGGAATGCGACACATGCAGTCACCAACCAAGCTCCAGCCATAATGTTCTTCAACCGAAGGCTAAGATGTCGCCTGGATTTGCTCAAACCAAACATAAGACGAGATGTTGAGGATAAGCAATTCCAGCACATAAATGAGAAGCCAACCAGGAGCTTCAAGATAGGGCAACCAGTCTTGGCCCGCGAATACCGAACAGTAAAATGGCAGCCAGGAACGATATGCACACAGCAGGGACCACTAATGTACACAGTGGACATTGGAGAGAGCATCGTGAGATGCCATGCTGACCAGATTCTAGAGTCACAGGAACAAGCCAAATCCATACCATGAGCAGGTGCACCTGGTAATCAACCCGAAGTACAGATTGCTTCTACCTCAGGAGCAATGGTATTGGAAGCTGATGAACCAACCAATGACAATAAGCCAGAATCAACTCCGCCGCAAGAACAGGATACTCGAGAAAGGCGCTATCCGGTCAGGATCAGGAAGCCTCCTCAAAGACTGAACTTATAAATGGTTATTTCAGTTGATGTATATAGTACAGAGAAAATTGTAATTGTAATTAGTTATTATTTCATTGTTAAATGAATGTTATGTACTGTTTATCTAAAAGGGGAGGAATTGTTGTGTATGTGCCTTTAAGACAAGAACTGATTCTATACTGCAGTACCGGCAGTGACTACCCCTGTATATAAAGCCATAGCAGGCTTCTGTATTTCAGTCTTGAATTACTCTCTGTTCAGTAAATACCTGTTCTATTGTTCTCCTGCAGTCTGAGTATTATTGATCCTTGGACACTACAGGCCTGTTTCTGTGCTGTATAATCTATGTAATTCTATGTAATTATGATAGTAACAGCTGCTGCTGAGTTGATCGGCTAGCAGTGGCTACTTTCAGGGAATAGCTATGGGCCTACGCACAGGTCATATGGAGAGGAAGACCATGTGAGCAGGATTTGTAAAGTAGGATAATTATCTAGTTCCACTGGAACTAATGTGTTTTCACCAGTCATCGGAAGGCATTAAATTTAGAGTTTGGATGGAAGGATGATGTCTAATGTAACTGAAACGGTGCTGGGCTAGTACAAGATGAAAATTATACAATGAATGACATTACATGCTGTAAATGTTCAAGTCTATTCACCTGGGACTGGACCGTGAGTAACAAAGTAAGTTGCCAATGTTTTGGTTCCTTGAACCTTGATTTAACCTGACCCTTCTACATAAACTTCCTGTAGCATCATCGCATTCCAACGTATCCATCTTACTATAAAGGATATAAGCTGTATTTGATTGGGGCTTCGTATGAAACTGCTTAGAATTTATTTAAGACTGCAGCTAGGCTCCCATAATGCATTGTGCAAAATGTTATACTTTTAAATCAAACTGAACATTTGATCTGAGCACAGTTTATTCACCTTCACTTATCTGTCATTATTCCTGATGATCTCTGAGTGAAGTTTCTTAATAGGTCCCCAGTTGCACTTAGTTTTATGTGTAAACGTACATCAATGAGAAGACAATAACTGTGTTAATGCCCTGATATGAAATCCATTTGCCTGCTATTTTAATGAAGGGGTTAACCTGTTCACAATAAAAGCCAAAGTGAGCTGAAGAATATTCGCCTGGATGCATCACTGCATTTATTACTAATACCACACATCACGGTTTCAATTCCTGGGAGAGAAAGACTTTCATCTAATTTGTCTGGGCTGGATTTGAACCTGGAGGTGAAACAACAGTTTTTCTAATGCACTGTGCTACAAACAGATGCCTAAAATCTTATTTTGTTTCTTCAGTTTATTGATGATTCTTTCAATGTTTATACAGGTAGCAATGAATAGGATGTGCGCACTGCAGTATTTTCTGCACCCGCGCTTGTTTGCCGTGTGAGCAGCATATTCCTCCCTAGGCTTTTCAGCCCTGTTAAGCAGGTTGATCCAGGGCAGATAGGGCTGGAAGGTGCTGAGGGACGTATTCCGCCATATCCCCACCAAGCCCTATTTTCTGGAGGGCATTCCTGACTGGATCAGATGAATGTAGAAATCACAGGCTAATGAGGGAAACATGCCTGCCGCCATCTTATCCACCATTTGCACTGCCCAGCACAGAGTGCTGGGGTCACCTGTTCGGCCCCAATGTCCAGTGTTCAGCTGTCATCAAAGGGGCTCTGATAGAGGGGAGGGGCCTGCGCAAGTGTTTCAGAGTGCTTCTGTGCAGAGACCCCACCGCGCCATAGCACCCTGCCCCTTCTCCACTGCAACAAACCCCTGGGGCCTGCAGTAGCACATTTTCTCCACCAGGCTAGAGCAACTCTCCAATGGAGACTAGAGAGTCTGCCTCCCACAGCTGAATGGGTGCCGGGCTGGAAATACAGCCGGGATTGGGGAGGGGTCATCTCAGGAGCGAATAGAAATATTGCCTCACCGGAACTGCGCAGCAGTTAATGGTGGAGGAACGGAAAGCCTAGGCCTCTGAATTAATTATAGCTTTAATATTCCAATATGTTTGGTCCACTGTTTCTTGTTGCAATTTTCCTTCAATTTCAGTCTACTGAGCAACAAGTCCCAGTACTAATCCAAACTGGGACTTTGCTGAAGGTTTTCGCACAGTTCTCTGAACAATCCTTTCTAACTGCCTCAAATTTAAAAAAAATGAAATTACAGTAATTGAATGTTGTCATTATGAGGAAGGCAAAGGCTCTTTCATCCATTGATCTTCTCTGGCAAAAATTGAGCCTTCAAACGTTCTTTTCCTTTCTATCTTAATAATTTCTCCTCCTCTATCGCATCTTTCCATTATTATTATGCGTGGGGTAGTGTGACTTCCTGCTGAGAAAGGATTTGTGAACTGAAATCCGAGTATCTGCCGATTACGATACCTTGACATCCATCGGAGCGAGTCCAAAGTACCATGAGATCTGGATGGAAGGAACGGACCATCAGTTACCTTAAAGGTTCCAAGATTTAAGAAAGACCCTTTGAAGCAGGTGTCATTGAACAAAGCTTTGATGAAACAACAAATTCTGTGTGAGCCCTGATATCCTTTTTAGAAAAGGGATTGATTATCTGGACTTTACTTACTTATTTAGGTCTATTTTAGACTTAACCTAAGAAGGAGTCAGCAACTTCAGAAAGCTTTTCCTTTAACTATTTCGTAGGTGATGATTTTTAAGGATTGGTGAAATAAAAATTAGGAATTGTGGCGGTACCACTGGTTGTCCCTTACATTGAGACACATAATTCCCTTTAACTTACCTTTTGGGGCCGTTGCCCTTTTAACTTACCTGTTGGGGCCATTGCCCCTTTAAGGCGCGCCCTAGCGCGCTGACGTCACATCAAGTACAACGTGATGTGCGTGCGCCGGCACAGCCCGGCCTAGCGTCTTTGGCCTCAACGGCCAGCCGACGGGAGCGACGCGATCTTCCGCTCCCGCGGCAAGCGCCGGCACAGCCCAGCCTAGCGTCTTCGGCCTCAACGGCCAGCCGACGGGAGCGACGCGATCTTCCGCTCCCGCGGCAAGCACCAGCACAGCCCGGCCTCCCAACTTCGGCCTCAACAGCCAGCGACGCAACGACGCGCATCACGTGATGCCCTAAGCGCGGGAAACACGAACAACGTGATGACGTCACAACACAAATGCAATGACGTCATCACGCTCCCCACAGGACTGCGAACTCAGTCCTCGTGGAGTCCCCGCTGGGACAAGACCTATACCACGTTGCTCCTACAGTCAGCCATCTTACCTGCCATCTTACCTGATGTAATTAGTCTGTTCCTGTAAATAAACAACTTGTTAATAGTTCGTCGAAGTCAAACTCTCTTATTTAGTGGCGATCTACACGAACCGCTACATTGGTGACCCAACGACGTGAGCACGGGAGCTCATCAATTCCAACGCTACAATTGGTGAACCCATATCCGTGAACGATTTTCACGGTAGCAACGCGCAGCCTGACCCTTGTCTTCCCACAAGACGACCAACGCACAACCGACGAACAACCACGGAACAGCAACCGCCTAACACCGATTCCAGCAAAAGCGACCCCGTCTTTGCGTACATATTCGCAATGGAAGCGCAGCTTGGAGGTGAGCCCATTCTTCACGAACGATTTCACAGAGGTAGAGCACGACCAACGGCAACCGTCATCCACCAGCGCTACAATTGGTGGGTTTGTGAACGTCTTTCACAAACGAAGCACGCTATGGAAGCATCAACCATTCTGCTGTCGCTACCGCAATCCAGGGAGCCACGGTCTCCCTCGTGCTTTATGCAGGTAGAAGCCCTGTTCGCCGAGAACATCGATGCGGCACAGACCACGCACGTGCTCACGGTCTCCGTATTCGACTCTTCTACCGCCACACGGATCGTCCGCCTCTACGTCCAAAGCAACAGCAAGTATACATCTCTCCAAGCGTGGGGTACAGCATGTTCGGGCCCAAAAGATCGGAGCGCGCCCCGCGGGGATACCACGAGGACTCACCCCCGCAAAACACGAGGACGCACTCCTCGCGCACGAGGACCCATCCCTCGCGAACCATGAGAACCCATCCCTCATGAACACCGACGACTCCTTCTCCGCCGACGGCGCACCAGCCCTTCAGCTTGCTGGTTGTGTTACCTACTACACGATTCGGCATGAACAAAAAGCGTGCCGCCCTCCCGGCTGTTTTCTCCTGAATCTACAACTGTTACAAGTGTTGCCGCCCTCCAGGCAGAGTTAACCCCTCCTGAAAGCAACAACAACCTGGACCGTTGCCGCCCTTTCTCCAGTTTTCCCTTTAACAAACGCAAACGTCTACTGAAGCTGCACACATCGAGGACGGGTCCAACGGGCATCCTGCGGCCGCGATCAGCCACGTGAAAGTTGCTAGCCTCACCGATCACTGGTCAACGCAGCAACTCTTCACCCTCCGTTGTGTTCACGTCGTAGCACTATGGCACGCACCGTTCCGTGCATTCCAGCCTCCCGAAGGTTTCGCTCACCCATCAACGGAGACATCGCCCGCGTCCGCCCAACCTGCCCGTCACTCTGACAAGGCCTGCTGTTTCGCACGTCTCCACGGTCCTTCGCCTGACGGATACGTTTTATTCGCCATGACGCGCGTAAGGATCTGCTCACGAGCAGCATCTTCATACCTCGCCTACCAAGTCGAGACAGCACGACTGCCATGACCACCAGCTCGTCAGACCATCTCATCCTTGGACTTTCGTTAAAGCGAATTCTGGGGGGGCCTATGTGGCGGTACCACTGGTTGTCCCTTACATTGAGACACATAATTCCCTTTAACTTACCTTTTGGGGCCGTTGCCCTTTTAACTTACCTGTTGGGGCCATTGCCCCTTTAAGGCGCGCCCTAGCGCGCTGACGTCACGTCACGTACAACTTGATGTGCGTGTGCCGGCACAGCCCGGCCTAGCGTCTTCGGCCTCAACGGCCAGCCGACAGGAGCGACGCGATCTTCCGCTCCCGCGGCAAGCACCGGCACAGCCCGGCCTCCCGACTTCGGCCTCAACAGCCAACGACGCAACAACGCGCATCACGTGACGCCCTAAGCGCGGGAAACGCGTACAACGTGATGACGTCACAACACAAACGCAATTACGTCATCACACTCCCCACAGGACTGCGAACTCAGTCCTCGTGGAGTCCCCGCTGGGACAAGACCTATACCACGGTGCTCCTACAGTCAACCATCTTACCTGCCATCTTACCTGATGTAATTAGTCTGTTCCTGTAAATAAACAACTTGTTAATAGTTCTTCGAAGTCAAACTCTCTTATTTAGTGGCGACCTACACGAACCGCTACAGAATAAAGAAAATGCTTGCATTTATATAGCTCCTTTCATGACCTCAGGTCATCCCAAAATGCTTTACAGCCAATGAATTACTTTAGAAGTGTAATCACTGTTGTAATATAGAAATCGTAACAGCCAATTTGCACAGAGCAAGCTCCCAAAAACAGCAATGAGATAATGACCAAATAATCTGCTTTAGTGATGTTGGTTGAGGGATTTAGATTGGCCAGGAGACGAGGGGAATTTCCCTGCCCTTCTTCGAATAGTGTCATGGGATCTTTTGCATCCACCTGAGAGGGTAGATGGGCCCTTGGTTTAACGTATCATCCAAAAGATGTCACCTTCAACAGCACAGCACTCCTTCTGCACTACACTGAGGTGTAAGCCTGGATTATGTGCTCACGTCCCTGGAGTGGGGCTTGAACCCACAACCTTCTGACTCAGAGTGCCACCACTGAGTAAAGGCTGTCACCTGAAATTAAAATTAGAATATGTTTTGCATAGCTATTTTCATTTTAGTTGGCTAGGGAATGTACAGTAACAAAGAAAAAAAATGTACATTGAAAACAAACAAACACACAAAATGTCTACAGAAATTTAACCTGTTCTTATCTTTCATGTATAAATGCGCATTGAAATTATGTGATGTCTTCCCTCAGGTGTGACTTAATTCATCTCAGTCTTCTGCAGGTATTTTATTAGAGTGTAACTGTAACATTCTTCTGTTTTCTGTTGGTGCAGTGATAATACTGGACTTTAAAACTGAACCTATTGGTGGAGGAAGAAGGCATGGCTGATGTTCTAATTGAGGACTTTGCATCGGTGTTTACCAAGGAAGAGGACTTTGCCAAAGCTATGGTAAACGAGGAGGTTGCTGGGATACTGGATGATAAAAATAGATAAAGAGGAGGTACTAGACAGGCTGGCGGTAATTAAAGTGGATACGTCACCCGGACCGGATGGGTTGCACCCTCGGCTGCTGAGGGAAGTAAGGGTAGACATTGCAGAGGTGCTGGCCACAATCTTCCAATCCTCCTTAGATACAGGGGTGGTGTTAAAGGACTGGAGGATTGCAAATGTTACACGCTTGATCAAAAAAGGGGAGAATGATAAACCTGGCAATTACAGGCCAGTCAGTTTAACGTTGGTGGTGGAGAAGCTTTTAGAAACAATAATCCGGGAGAAAATTAACAGCCACTTGGAAAGCATGGACTAATAAAGAAGAGCCAGCATGGATTTCTGATGGGAAAATCGTGTTTGACTAACTTGATTGAGTTTTTTGATTAGGTAACAGAGAGGGTGGATGAGGGCAGTGCAGTTGATGTTGGGCCAGAAATTCCAGAACGGGGCTTGCAGCGCGTGCAAGCCCCGTATTTGCACTTACCCCGCGCTCCTGCCGATCAGCTTCTGGGACGCCTGAACTTGGAGAAATAGAAAGCACATTCCCGGGCAGCGTATGACGTCACGCCGCCCAGGAGTGCAGCCAGCGCGGACCCAGGAGCGTGCAGTGTAAGTGAGACACGCCCCTTGAGGTCTCAGTTTCACTGGACACGCCCCCAATGTTTCTGTCAAGCTGCTTTGCTTTTTTACATGCAAAGCAGCAGTTTAAATAGGTTTTTGGAAGTTTTTTGAAGATTTTGGTAACTTTTATAAACTTTTTAAAATGGTTACATTATTTTGAGTAATCTGAAGTAGTTTTAAAGAGAATTAAAGCAATTTAAAGACTTTTAAAAGCCCTAAAAGAATTTTTTTAATTCCATTTATTTATTTAGCAATGTCGTCGTCATACGTGTCTTCACACTGTTCCCTTTGGGGAACTGTATGAAGTGGTGGAAGGATTTATGGCCGTGATTAACGCTCATTCCGTGACCGTAACCATCTTTGAACCAGCCATTAGGGCGGTTAGTCCTATGGCGGGAGGGTTTTACGGGCTCCCACAAGCTATACAAGGAGGGGGGGCCACCCACACCCACGGACGCAAATATCCCACTGGATGTCAACCCAGAATTTAGAGCCGGAGCTCCGACTCCACTTGCCGGGACTGTCTGGAGCGGGGTTCGAAACCCTACCCTGATCTGGCCCAGCGGCGGGGATCCTACCGCTATGACAAAGGCCCAATCCGATTAGCAACGTGAAATGGCAGCATAGGGCTCCAGTCACGGGGAGGGAAAAGGCGCAGGAAACGTATGGGTGTCACCTTTTGTGCGGAGTGGGCCTTTTGCGTAGCAGTAAGCATCCCCGCCGCTGGGCCAGAAGGAGTAGGGTTTTGAACCCCACTCCAGACAGTCCCGGCAAGTGGAGTCGGAGCTCCAACTTTAAATTCTGGGTGGACATCCAGCGGGATACTTGCGTCCGTGGGTGTTGGTGGCGCCCCCCCCCCCTCAGATGGGTTGTGGGAGCCCGTAAAACCCTCCCGCCATAGGACTAACCACCCTAATGGCTGGTTCAAAGATGGTTACGGTCACGGAATGAGCGTTAATCACGGCCATAAATCCTTCCACCACTTCATACAGTTCCCCAAAGGGAACAGTGTGAGGATACGTCCGATGATGACCTCTTGCGCAATGCACCTCCTTGGACCCTCAGTCGCAGATGCGAGGGGGCAAGTCGTGCAAGTGTTAAATTTTTTATTTTATTGACATGTAAAATGTTGGCCCAATAATTCCCTTCCAAATGCGCTAGTACGGTCGGGGTACTTACGCATCTGGCCGGATGAAATGCCGGTTTCCAGCATGCACAGTGCATGTGGGGAAAACCGGCATTTCCTGTCCTCTGAACGAAGGGGTTCAGAGGCAGAACGCGTGCGACTGCACATGCTGCGCGTGCGCAGTATAATTCGCCGCTTTCATTAATGCTTTCAGTGAGGTCCAGTCATTACAACTTACACATGAAAAAAGCATGGGTACAGTTGCTACAGAGGCTGCGGAGGAAGATATTTCTTATCGTGGAGCTTCTGAAAGTATGTATGTCTGTATATATTCCTTTGCGTGTTATGTATATATTCCTTTACTTATGTGTATGAATGTATTATTTAATTATGACTTTCAGAGAAAGTAACTTATTGGAAAATCATAATTAAAAACATACATTCATAGTAAAGGAATATAAAACACACATACATATACGTAAAGGAATATATGTGGACATACATACATAACTCATTCTCACATTCCATTCACACAGCCACAATTGCTCCTTTTACCTACCGTTCTGAAAACCCTTTAAAAAAAAAAAATTTTTAACTTTAAAACTTACTTAAAATTTCTTAAAATAACTTCCCTCCCTTTCCCAAACAAAAATATTGCATTTCAAAAGCTCCACGATAAAATATATCTTCCTCCGCAGCCAATGAACCACTTTACACTTGCTTTTTTTCAGTGTAACTTCTAAGGACTTAACCTCACGGATTTCATGAATGAAATCCACGAAGTTCACTGCGCAAGCGCTGCCTGTGCAGTCGCACGCGCTCGAGGTCTGGAAATGCCGGCGTTCCCCGCATGCGCTGTTCATGCTGAACGCCGGCATTTCCAACGGCCAGAAGCGTGCGTAAGCCGACCGTACTCACGCTTCTGGCCTGGAATTTCTGGCCCGTTGTGTATATGGACCTTCAAAAGGCATTTGATAAAGTACCACATCTTAGGCTTGTTAGCAAAATTGAAGCCCCTGGGATAAAAGGGCTAGTAGCAGCATGGATACAAAGTTGGCTATGGAATAGAAAACAGAGAGCTGTGGTGAATGTGGTGAAAAAATTGCAGCGATATGTGGAAAGAGTGGGGGAGTAGGACTAACTGCATTGCTCGTCAAAATATTCAATGCAGATTCGATGGGCTGAATGGCCTCCTTCTGTGTTGTACTATTCTATGATTCTTTGAGGGAGAAATTCATGTTCACCGGCAAAGTTGCCGATGTCACCGGCAACTGGAGTTAACGGCCGCTGAAAATGGCCGTAACAGTAATGGAGCAAGATTGGTCTGGGGGGCATGGAGATTGGTGGTGCAGCATTTACCTTCCATGCAAGGCCGTCCTGGTGCTATTGCTGGAGGCATCCGAGACTAAGTTCCTGTCCAGGTCCGGTGTTGTACCTTCCACAGCCTCTGGAATCGAGTCTGTGGATCTTGCATGGAATTGTGGGTAATAGATAAGGGAGAACAGATAAGGGAGAACAGGTGGATGTGGTGTATTTGGACTTTCAGAAGGCTTTCAGTAAGGTCCCGCATAAGAGATTAGCGTGCAAAGTTAAAGCACATGGGATTGGGGGTAAGGTACTGTCTTGGATAGAGAACTGGTTGGCAGACAGGAAGCAAAGAGTTGGAATAAAGGGGTCTTTTTCCAAGTGGCAGGCAGTGATTAGTGGGGTACCGCAGGGATCGGTGCTAGGACCCCAGCTATTCACAATATATATAAATGATCAAGACGAGGTAATATCTCCAAGTTTGCAGATGACACAAAGCTTGGTGGGCATGTATGCTGTGACGAGGATGCAGAGAAACTCCAGTATGATTTGAACAGGTTGGGTGATTGGGCAGATGCATGGCAAATGCAGTATAATGTGGATAAATGGAAGGTCATCCACTTTGGTGGGAAAAACAGGAAGACAGATTATTATCTGAACGGCAATAGATTGGGAAAAGTGGAAATGCAATGAGACCTGGGTGTCCTTATGCACCAGTCGCTGAAGGTAAGCATGCAGGTGCAGCAGACGGTTAAGAAGGCAAATGGTATGTTGACCTTCATAGCGAGAGGATTTGAGTACAGGAGCAAGGATGTCTTGCTGCAGTTGTACAGGGCCTTGGTGAGACCACACCTTGAGTATTGTGTGCAGTTTTGGTCGCCTTATCTGAATAAGGATGTTCTTGCCATGGAGAGAGTGCAGTGAAGATTCACCAGACTGATACCTGGGATGGCAGGAAGGTCGTATGAGGAGAGATTGGGTCGATTAGGCTTATATTCGCTGGAGTTTAGAAGAATGAGAGGGGATCTCATTGAACCTTATAAAGTTCTAACAGGACTAGACAGACAAGATGCAGGAAGGATGTTCCCGATGGTGGGGGAGTCCAGAACCAGGGGTCACAGTCTAAGGATAAGAGGTAAGCCATTTAGGACTGAGATGAGGAGGGATGTCTTCACCCAGAGAGTGGTGAACCTGTGGAATTCTTTATCACACAAGGTAGTTGAGGCCCATTCATTAAATATATTCAAGAAGGAGTTAGATATATTTCTTAAGGCTAAAGGGATCAAAGGATATGGGGAGAAAGCAGAGACAGGGTACTGAATTTGGATGAGCAGCCATGATCTCATTAAATGGCGGAACAGGCTCGAGGGGCCGAATGGCCTACTCCTGCTCCTATCTTCTATGTTTCTATGGCCTAGAAATTGGGTTGGGGCGCCAAAGTGGCGCAAAAGTTGGCGGAGCGCAGGATTTAGCGCAGCGATCGGAGTGATACCGATCGCCAGAAATTCAGTTTCAGTGCCCCTCGAGGGAGATGGGGCGAGGCTCCAGGCGCTCCACGTCCCTCTTAGGGCGCTGAAACTGATTATCGCAGCGCAACCTGCCACAGCGCCACATGCTGCGGCACGGCATGCTGCGGTACTGCCGGCCTTCCTCCCACTGTTAAGGGGGAGCTGCCTGCAACAGCGCGATCCCCGATCGCGAGTGCCAGCAAATGAGCCCGGCACCAAGGAGAAGTGCCGGGCTCTCGGGAAACAGCCGGCAATGCTGCGGGGGGGGGTGGGGGTTAGGAGGCCGGGGACAGAGGTGCTGGCAGGCGGCCACTGAAAAAGCGGCTGCCCCGCACCTCCACCTTAACTGCGCCGCTGCCAGCACAGTAAGGCCCCGTGAACCGGGCGCGGGTAGCGAGCGGCGCAACTGCGGCGTTCGCTACCAAATATCGCAAACAGGGCACGAATGGGGCGCTGTGCACACCGATGATGTCATCGGTGGCGGCGCAGCGCAAATGCCTAACGCCAGCATTAGCGCCCCTACTGAATATCGTCGGAGACGCAGCCAGTGGCGCTACAGCCACTGACTGCCTCTTTAGGCGCTAACAGGTGGCGCTACTCACCCAATTTCTCCCCCTATGTTTCTATGAAGACGTCTAAGAATTAAATGAGCCATGTACACTGAAGCAATACAAATTAAAATGAAGTGAAACAATACAGTTTTGAGCCCTTTCTATCTTTTAAAAAATATTTAACATTAAACAGAAGTCCCAAATGTGAATATTCAGCTCTTAAAGCTGAATTAACTACCTAACCTCAACACATGGGAAAATTGTCTCAGCACTTACACAAATGGCTTAGCAAGCCAGGGAACAGACATCGATTGTCTCGCACGCTGCACTCCAGCTTTGTGCAGAAGGTCAACACTGCAAGAGAGGTCCTCTACCCAAAGGGAACAGGAGGCCCTCCAGAAAGAAGGATGCGGGACTACATCACCGCGGCTGTCACTGCCAGCAGTATTGCCCACACCACCTGGCTCCAGTGCCCAAAGAAGCTTCATGACCTCAGACCACTGGTCAAGGTCAGTGAATGCATCTTCAAAAGCCGTCTCCTACAACTGCACCACTAGCCTCACACACTGCTCAAAGCAGAACACCCAATCACTCACCTACCAACAATCTGCTCCAATGACGAGTCACATCTCCCATTGCTAGCCTCACCTCACCCCCTTGGAGGAGACGGTGCTGGCCATTCTTGGCAGGGACATGGCTGAGCCCTTGGCCAGCAGGTGGGGCTGAAAGGATACAAGATGCTGGTATCCTCATATGTTATCCTCCTTCTGGCATGCACCTCTTGCTTTCCCGTCGTCCCCTCGCCACAACTCCATCATTGTGCCTTCCTCATTTCACACACCCAAGAAATGCAACCTTCCCCAGTCAGTGGGTGACCAAGCAATGCAGCCTGCCCAGCCAATTGCTGACCAAGAAGAGGCAGCCTGCCCAGCCAGTGGGCAACCAAGAAATGCAGCCTGCCCAGCCAGTGGGTGACCAAGAAATGCAGCCTGCCCAGCCAGTGGGTGACCAAGAAATGCAGCCTGCCCAGCCAGTGGGTGACCAAGAAATGCAGCCTGCCCAGCCAGTGGGTGACCAAGAAATGCAGGCTGCCCAGCCAGTGGGTGACCAAGAAATGCAGCCTGCCCAGGCAGTGGGCAACCAAGAATAGGCAGCCTGCCCAGCCGGTGGGCGACCAAGAAGAGGCAGCCTGCCCAGCCAGTGGGTGACCAAGAAATGCAGCCTGCCCTGTCAGTGGGTGACCAAGAAATGCAGCCTGCCCAGCCAGTGGGCGACCAAGAAATGCAGCCTGCCCAGCCAATGGGCGACCAAGAAGAGGCAGCCTGCCCAGCCAGTGGGTGACCAAGAAGAGGGAGAGGAGCGTGAAGAAGAACAAGAACAGAAGAAGATTGATTTGACATAGCCACCAGCTGCTCAAGGTCAACCAGCAAGGCCATCAGCAGCATCCCCCACTGAAAGTCTGCAGCCTTCCAGCAGCCACTGGGGTAGCACTGCGTGACATCTCTAGGATAGGCAAAGGCACACACAAGACAGTCACTAAGAGAATGCGTACGGGTGATGAGTTGATTTCTTGATGTCACACTGGATGGATAGATGTATAAAGTTGGATTGGAAAGTTTGCTTTGTGGTGGCTTTTATTTCAGCATCATGGCCAAGAGGACATTGTGATGGTCAGTAACAGATGGAAGGTAAGGTGTGGGACTAATGTTAAAAAGGGAATTGGGGTTATGGTCACTGAGACCGGATGCAAATATTTCATCCCAGATATCCCAGCTACAAAGGGGCTGTCTGGGATGCATCCTTCCATCTGATTCCTCCTCTTCTGCTTCCTCCTCTTCTGTGTCTTCCTTTTCCCTCTGCGCACGGATGCTGTAAACGTGAAATTACTGCATAAAATGCTGGAAATACTCAGCTGTTCAGGTAGCATCTCGACCTGAGATGTGAACTTTGTTTTTCTCTCCACAGATGTTGCATGATCTGCTGAGCATTCAAAGGCCTTCATTTACCATCCGTGCCCTTGCAAGCATCCAGCAGCTCTCCATATACACTTAAAAAACTTTTCACATCTATTGCAGCAAGCCACCACTTCAATAAAATCAAAAAAACCCAGTCGAAAACCTTACATTCAAACATACCTAATGATGTGTGTGTCCCTTTATGAGATGCAGACATTGCCACTGTCAGCCTGCTTGCACGTCAGGTTTAGCTGGCATGTTTAGGATCCAGCACTGAATTCAGCGCTAGGGTCAAAGTTTGTGTTGATGACATTAAGTCGACATTGCACGCTGATTGACATCACCATGCCGCCATTTTTTCTTTCAGGGTGCTACCAGTTACCAGCAGCGCAAACGGGGACACGAATGTGGCGGCCACCACCATTTTATTACCATTTCATGGCGCTATGGAGTGGTGGTAAGTAGATGAATTCCTAGCGCTATGATTCTAACCATTCTTACTTACTGTTTTATAAAGAAGCTCAGAGTTAAATCTTTTACTACCAAAGAGCTGCCGTCTACACAAAAAACTGACCATTTTACTTAACCAAATGGGGTTCACTTCTACGAGTGAGGTTTGGCGAGAGAGTGGGACTAGCTCTGTGTTGCATTGACATAGACGCTCCTAAACCAGGGTTTACTTCATGCTGTTGCTCATTACAGGTTGAAATGGTACTGATGGTTTATTTCGGAGTGGATTTGTACCTACTTCTCCCACTTGCTACCATCACCAGTGGCTTTAGAAGCTTTGTATATTCAATATGCTAACAATATGATATCAAATGTACTGAACTGTAAAATAGCATATTGATTGCCACATAAAAACACAGATGATCTCTAAATGGTAGGCCATTCAGGACTGAGATGAGAAGAAATGTCTTCACACAGGGGGTGGTGAATCTTTGGAATTCTCTACCCCAGAGGGCTGTGGAGGCTCAGTCATTGGGTATATTCAAAACAGAAGTCGATAGATTTCTGACCAGTAAAGGCATCAAGGGGTATGGCGATAGGGCCGGTGAATGGAGTTGAGGCAGAAGATCAGCCATGATCTCATTGAATGGCGGAGCAGGCTCGAAGGGCTGAATGGCCTACTCCTGCTCCTATTTCTTATGTGCTTATGTTCTTAAATGGACATTTAATAATTTAAAACAAAATGAGTAGTAATTATAATTTATGAAGCCCAATACAAATTTGCCCATAAATAGCAATTGTGGAATTTTTAGCATCTTAAAGTAAACTGGAAGTAGTAAACCTCTTCCGATCTACAGGCGCTGACAATGGTCTAAATTGTTAGTCCATAAATATTGGCCCAGAAATTCGGGTCCCAACGCGTGAGTACGCACAGGGTATTCACATGTAGGCCCAATGAAAGTGCCGGTTTCATGCATGTACTGCGCATGCGTGGGAAACCGGCATTTCCATTCCCCTGAAAGAAGGGGTTGACAGGTGGAATGTATGCGCCGGACTTTAAAGAAAGGTAAGTTTATTTTTAGCCCTGTTAGAAAATGTAATTAATTTTTTCAAAAATTTAAATTATTGTTTAAAATAGTTATTTCATGTAATTTATAGTTTATTTTAAAAATGTGATGTTTTAAAAAAATGTATTTGAAGTTTTAGTGATGTTTTGGGGCTTATAGTATTTATAGGTTTGACAGCTCTTCCTGTCAAACTTATGAATGAAGCATTCCCTGCTACCATTGGCCCTCCATGGCCCACGTGATCCCAGGGGACGCATCGAACTAACTGCGCCCCTGGGATACGCAAGCATTGTGTGCCGGCAGTTGGAGGAGGCCCAGGATCAGAATACCACATGGGCCCACAGCTCAACGGCCGGTGCGCTAGGTAAGTGGAGGTCGGGGGCTTGCACCCGTGGGAAGCCTCCGACCCGAATTTCTGGGCCATTATCAGTGGATAAATTAGTTCTATCATTTATTTAATACATGCCAAATGATGAGGAATCCAACAACAACAATAACAACAACAACAACAACTATAGCGCCTTTAACATAGCAAAACGTCCTAAGGCGCTTCACAGAAGTGTTATAAAAAAAAATTGATATCGAGCCACATAAGGAGAAATTAGGGCAGATGACCAAAATTTTGGTCAAAGAGGTAGGTTTTAAGGAGTATCTTAAAGGAGAAGAGAGAGGTAGTGGGGCCGAGAGGTTTAGGGAGGGAATTCCAGAGCTTAGGGCCTCGGCAACAGAAGGCACGGCCGCCATTGGTGGAGTGATTAAAATCACGGAGGCTCAAGATGCCAGAGTTATAGGAGCGCAGACATCTCGGGGGTGGGGGGATGCGGGGGGGGAGGCGTTGTGGGGCTGGAGGAGATTACAGAGACAGGGATGTAATCCAACCAAAAGAACTTGTGATTCTTAACACTAATATTATACACAGCATTTTAAAGTTCTACAATTTACTTCACAAACTATTTAATATTTATCAACATGTTTTGCTTTTTAATTGCAGGGATATGTTTTGAATGAAAGATATCGGAGCACACTTTTTGAAGATGGCATATTTATGGCCTGCCCTCTGATCTGCAACTTGAATGTGCATCCCCTCTTGGTTACAGCTTTAATTGACTTTTCTGCATTGTATTGAACAGCCTTGGAACAGAAGAGTAAAGGTCCATATCATTTCCTCTGTAACAGAAATGAGATAATTGAGGGAAATGGCCCAGCTGTTAGATGAAGTCCTTTACAACATGAGACGTACCTTTAGTGGAGCAAACAGTCTGAAAAATGAGCGTGTCACCGGACTGAATTCCCGTGTGCCACGCCTGAACAGCCTGCACTGAACTCCTGAAAACAACCATAATAACGTTAATTCTGTAGCACTCTTGACAGAGATTTTCTTTTTGCCTCACAGCACTTAACAAGATGGTAAATGGGGAAATAGAATTGAGAGGGATGCTAACGGCATGCTTGAAGAGAAGGAATTTAGGACACTCTTAAAGGTAGGGAGGGCGATGGACTGGAATGATTTTGGCTGAGAATTCCCGACCGCAAAGGCTGAGCAATGGGATGAATGGCTTCCCAACCCCAAAGTGGAGGGAGCAGGGTATGAGCGGTAACTCAATGTTAGATGAGCAGAGGGTGCACGCACTCATGGACATATTTTTCTGAATCTTCTGCTACTTTGAACAATGTGGGAGTTTATCAAGTTTTAAATCATATTATAGTTCTCCCAAGGTTCTCTGCAGGCTTTACCAAGTCAAATTTTTGCATCAATTGCCGCAAATCTGTGTGATCTTTGTTAAAATATGCATCTGACGTACTGATGCAATCTTCGAGAGGAACATGACATCATCTCACTGGCTTTGCCATATGGTTCATGCTGTGGGTACAGTCAGGAGATCAGATCAAATGAGACACCCACCAATAGACAAGAAAGCCACAAAGATCTAGGCAGAAAATGAATATAAATAGGAAGTAGAGCAACAGTAGTTAGTTACGGAACCAGATTATGAAGGTGAGGTATATTCTTCACTGTTGGCCCATATCTTTTGAGAAAGTTATTATTTTACATCCAAAAGTGAGTCTATTTTTTGCACGTTTTTCACCTGCCATAGTTAATGAAGTCTTTACATGCAGAAAGTGGCCAATCAGGTTGAATCTGTCATCATAGAATCCTGCAGCACAGAAGGAGGCCATTCGGCCTGTTGTGCCTGTGTCAGTTCTTTGAAAGAGCTATCCAATTGGTCCTACTCCCCTGCACGTTCCCTATATGTTTTATTTTCAAATATATATCCAATTCCCTTTTGCTATCATCCACCACCTTAAACATTCACTCCCTCCACCACCAGCACACCGTGGCTGCAGTGTGTACGATCTACAAGATGCACTGCTGCAACTCACCAAGGCTTCTTCGACCGCACCGCCCAAACTCGCAATCTCTACCACCTAGAAAGACAAGGGCAGCAGGCACATGGGAACACTACCACCTCCAAGTTCCCCTCCAAGTCACACACCATCCTGCCTTGGAAATATATCACCGATCCTTCACTGTTGCTGTGTCAAAATCCTGGAATCTCTACCTAACAGCACTGGGAGTACCTTCACCACACGGACTGCAGCGGTTCAAGAAGGCAGCTCACCACCACTTTCTCAAGGACAATTAGGGATGGGCAATAAATGCTAGGCTTGCCAGCGATGCCCACATCCCATGAACAAATAAAAAAATGATATTAATGTTGGCTTCACATCTCTCAAGCAACTGAATAAACTGCTTAAGCAGCAGTGAAATGAGATCATTCATACAATGGCAGCTGTCTTCCATTCTGCCAGCGCAATTTACACTTCATCTAGAGCCATCCTTTGTTTCTTAACCTGTCCCATTACCATCTCCTTTTGCCTTCAATATCTCTTAATGTCACTCAATGTCTCTTAATCTCTCCTGCCTTCTATCCTATCATAGGCCTTCCCTTTTGTTCTTTCATCCCCTCCCCCATTTCCCAGCCACTACACTTGCTTAAAAATCTGTTCCATTTCCTGCTTTTTTCCAGTTCTGATGAAAGGTCATTGACCTGAAACGTTAACTCTGTATCTCTCTTCACAGATGCTGCCTGACCTGCTGAGTTTCTCCAGCATTTTCTGTTTTTATTTGAGATCATTCATAGTTCTAATTAGCAAAACAGATGGAAAACTCAGTGCTAGTAGGAGATTTTGTACATCGCATTTGACCACCTGGAAATGTCTGTTCTCCTTCATGTAAATGTGTGTTTCTCTCACCAGAACACTGCTACGAGCCATTAGCTGAGTCCTACCATTTTTGAACTTAATCCTACATCCAGCCCTTAGCTTAACCTCAAGAGAATCTTGGTGACCATTTAAGCCACACACTGAAATGAAAGAAGTCATCGGTGAGTCAGGCATTTTATTTCAGTGTGTGCCTCATACATGAATTTCTTTTCCCTTTGTCTCTCATGCTAACACTCCATATTAAGAATGGCTCACTTGCTGATGAGGTCTCAACTAAGCAGTTTCATCTGGAGAGGGTTGCCATAAGTGAGGAATGAGTATTCATCTTCGAAAGATGTGAATGAAAGCAATCAATGAACAATTCAACACAGAGAAACAAAACAATTGGCTTACCAGTGACAGCTTCAGTTATTTCATTGCACCATGGGGTCCCACTGTGGGCTGAAAAAGGGACTTCCATTGAGGGTTGTCATAGAGGGCTGAGCAGAATGGTGGTAGCGGGAGTGAGTTCACAACTTCTAACCAGGTTGAGATCAAGAATGGTAGTGGGATTGGCTGATGGCTGCCAGTGAAGGATCTCATGGCGCAAGACTATGCTGAAATGACCATCCTTTACCACAGTAACATGCAATTTCAATAGCTGTTCTTTGAAGAAAGTTTTCAACCTTGTGCCCTAGGAGAATCAGCACAACTTGGACAGAAATGTGTTTAACAAAACCAGTAGAAGTGTTAACAAGCCCTTAACAAGATAATTTTGTTGTTGTAGCTGTTTTACTGTGTTGTTTCTTTCTCTGCCCTTACTGCATTGTAAAATCCATTCACCTGTGCTCACAGAATAGTTTCCACTCAACTTTCTTGTAAGAAAGGTACTGCAATAATCATGGGCGATTTTAATCATCATATAGATTGGACAAATCAAATTGGTAGCCTTGAGGATGAGTTCATAGAGTGTATTCGGGATGGATTCTTAGAGCAATATGTTGAGGAATCAACCAAGGAGCAGGCTATTTTAGATCTGGTAATGTGTAATGACACAGGATTAATTAACCAATTCCAATTCAATTTTATTTGCCATATGTAACCAGTACAAGTACAATTACACTGGAATGCTTACTCCCCGTAGGGACATGTCAGCTATTCATACAGCGCCGTGTTCAGAAAGTCAATTCAATGGCATCCAGTGGCAGTGGGAGCACGATGTCCCTCAGCTGCTCCGTCCTCCTCATCACCGCGGCCTCCTCCTCACTGTCGTCGGCTCCAATTGGTGGCCTGCTTCTCCCGCTCACGATCCGACCTCTGGCCGCCATGCCCGGCTCCCCTCCTCCCAGTTGGACTGCGAGCTTCCCGCCATGGAGCTGCCGGCCGACGTGCTGCAGCGGGTCGTCATGGCTGCTGCTGCTCGTTGCGCTGCGCTACCTCCGCCCGATTCGTCGAACACATCATCGGGATGTGAATGCTCCAGTCGCCGCGGCCTCCTCCTCACCGTCGCCAGCTCCACGGTCCGACGGCCCGGGGCCTGCTTCACCCTCTCACGGTTTGGGCTGTGGCCGCCATGCTCAGCTCCCCTCCTCCCAGTCGGAATGCCTTCCCGCCGAGGAGCTGCCGGCCGACATGATCCAGCGGGTCGTCGTGGCTGCTGCTGCTGCTCGCCGCGCTGCGCTGCGCTGCCTCTGCCCGATTCGCCGAACACTTCGCTCCGGTTGCGGGAGCGAGCGGCGAGAGCTGGCTGCCCGAAGCAGGGAGAGCGTGCTCAGCACTGGACCATCTCGGCCGCCATCTTGATTTCATAGTAAAGGATCCCCCAGGAAAGAGTGATCATAGCATGGTAGAATTTCAAATTCAGTTTCAGGGTGAGAAACTTGGGTCTGAAACTTGTGTCTTAAACTTAAATAAAGGGAATTACATGGGTATGAAGACAGAGTTGGCTAAAGTGGACTGGGAAAATAGATTAAAGGGTAAGACAGTAGATCAGCAGTGGCAGACAATAAGGAGATATTTCATAAATCTCAGCAAAGGTATATTCCAAGCAGAAAGAAGGGCTCTATGAGAAGGATGCACCATCTGTGGCTAACTAAGGAAGTTAAGGATGGTATCAAATTGAAAGAAAAGGCATACAATGTTGTGAAGATTAATGGTAGGCCAGAGGATTGGGAAATTTTTAGAAACCAGCAAAGGATGACTAAAAAAATTATAAAGAGAGAGAAGATAGAGTATGAGAGTAAACTAGCAAATAATATAAAAACAGACAGTAAGAGCTTCTACAGGTATATAAAAAGGAAGAGAGTAGCTAAAGTGAATGTTGGTCCCTTAGAGGATGAGACTGGGAAGTTAATAATGGGAAATAGAGAAATGGCAGAGACACTAAACAATTATTTTGGGTCGGTCTTCATGGTAGAAGACACTAAAAACATCCCAATAATAATAGATAATCAAGGGGCTATAGAGAGGGAGGAACTTAAAACAATCTCTATCAATAGAGAAAAAGTACTAGGCAAACTAATGGGGCTTGTAGGGGTTCGCAAAATCCCTCAGCCCCGAAGATACTGGAGATATTAATCCACATCGTGGATGGAGACTGGGCGTGACTTTAAATTGTCTCTGGGTTGGACAATGTTTTAAAACGTGCCCAGAACCGCAGAAGGCTGCGTTGAGATGGGCGGCGTGTGGACAACACCGGAATCGAGGAATTTTGTGGAAAAATTCGCACACTTTAAGACAGTACATTTTATTAAAATTTGTACCCTTGAGTTTGGTAAATTGCAAAGGGGTTTAAAAATGGCCGTGAGAAAAGCATGGCCAAGGACAAATGGCTTGGAAGCAGCTCGTGGATGTCTGTGAAAAGGGGCAGGATTGAAGCAGTGGCAGTCAGATTCTGTCAATCAAAAAGAGAGTTTCCCTTCCCTTCAGAGGTAACCTACAAGCTGTTTGTTTACAGAAACTGCTGCAGGATGTTGACACAAAGAATTATCCACTTAGGCTGCGGTTTCAGTGACCGCAGGACAAAGGGGCTTCTGTTTACCTAGTAATCCAACTCCATTCAAAGCCCAGCACACAATGAGAACACACTGAAACTACAGAAGAGGCTTTTTAAACTAAGAAAAGGGACAGTTTAAGAATTAATGGGTTTGAATCACCCATTACTAGACAATAGGGGACAGTTGGATCCCTTTTGTTTTAGCCAGATGAACTTGGATTTGGGCGGGAACATTTCAGCCCCAGAATGAAGACACATTCAAACCACTCCAAGCTTTATTTGAAACCCATCCCAGACAATAGGGGACGGTTTGGATCCTTTTGTTTTAGCCCAGATGAACTTGGATTTGGGTGGGAACATTCCTGCCCCAATGTTGGGGTATATAAAGATAGCTTCTGAGAAGCATCTCTCTCTCTCTCACCTGCCTTCATGTGCCTTCTACAGCATGGAAGTCTGTCTGAAGAAGTAAAAACACCAGCAGTTTATTTTAAAACACTGGGGTGTTTTCTTTACTTCGGGACAGTGAAGATCTCATGGGGCACGGAGCTGGCATTATAGTGGTGAGCATATATTTTTCTGACCTTCCACAATGCAACTTAGAATAGGCATAGGGGTGGGGAGTAAAGTGGGATTTTGTTAAAATTGTGATTTTAGTCATTTTCCCTCGTTATGCCCGTTTTGCCTTCCCCTGTTAAGCAATTTTAACTGTTGTACTTTAATCGTGTGATGTAGTTTCTTTAGTTCAATAAAATATGACTTTCTCACATCCAGACCATTTGTCCGTTTTAATATATCATTAACTATAAGTTCCTCCAGTCAGAACTGGAAGGGTGAGTTTAGTGATTCTAAACTGCTGATTGGGATTGGTCAGAGTGTAGCAGCAAAAAGCTGCTTGACCAGGTAAATTACTGTAAACCAGGTAAAGGAAGGTAAAATACCATAAACCAGGTAAAAGATGCCCCCTACAGGCTAAAGGCCAACAAGTCCCCTAGACCCGATGGCCTGCATCCTAGGGTCTTAAAAGAAGTGGCTGCAGAGATAATGGATGCATTCGTTGTAATCTACCAAAATTCCATGGATTCTGGAGAGGTCCCAGCAGTTTGGAAAACCACAAATGTAATGCCACTATTCAAGAAAGGAGGCAGACAGAAAGCAGGAAACTATAGTCCAGTTAGCCTAACATCTGTCATTGGGAAAATGCTGGAATCCATTATTAAGGAGGTAATAGCAGGACATTTAGAAAAACATAGGACAATCAAGCAGAGTCAACATGGTTTTATGAAAGGGAAATCATGTTTGATAAATTTTCAAGAGGTCTTTGAGGATGTAACAAACAGGGTGGATAATGGGGAACCAGTAGATGTAGTGTATTTGGATTTCCAGAAGGCATTCAATAAGGTGCCACATAAAATTTTACTGCACAAGATAAGAACGCATGGGGTTGGGGGTTATATATTGGCATGGATAGGGGAGTGGCTAACTAACAGAAAACAGAGAGACAGGATAAATGGTCATTTTCCAGTTGGCAATCAGTAACTCGTGGGGAGTCACAGGGATCAGTGCTGGGGCCTCAACTATTTACAATCTATATTAATGACTTGGATGAAAGGGCTGTGTGTACTGTAGCCAAATTTTCTGATGATACAGTGATAGGTGGGTTAGCAAGTTGTGAGGTGGACACAGAGTCTGCAAAGGGATATAGATAGGTTAAGTGAGTGGGCATAAATTTGGCAGATGGAGTATAATGTGGGAAAATGTGAGGTTATCCACTTTGTAAGGAAGAATGAAAAAGCAAATTATTATTTGAATGGAGTGAGACTACAAAATGCTGCGGTACAAAGGGATCTGAGTGTCCTAGTACATGAAACACAAAAAGTTAGCATGTAGGTACAGCAAGTAATTAGGAAGGCTAATGGAATGTTGGCCTTTATTGAAAGGTGTATGGAGTACAAAAGTAGGGAAGTTTTGATGCAACTTTACAGGGCACTGGTAAGACCACACCTGGAGTACTGCGTACAGCTTTGGTCTCCATATTTAAGGAAGGATATACTTGCATTGGAGGCAGTGCAGAGAAGTGTCACTAAAGTTGATTCCTGGGATGATGTTGAAGGGATAATTACTAGTCTTAGCCCTTTTCAGGCTACCCCGGATCAGACGTATTCCACAGACGTTCACCTTCAACTAAAGTTAGAGGTACCCGAATCTCATAGACGCTTAATTGGGTCTAAGGGTCCAGACTATCTCTCCCTAAATGAAAGGAATGACCTGAAGATGTTAACATCCTCCAGATAACACTTTTAATAAGTTTAACTAGACTGTAACCTTGCGGATATTATGGGGGTCCAGAAAACTCCCCCAGAATTCTGCAACTCCTCACCAAAGAGTGTACAGAGCTTGAGTTTGCAAGTTTGATACAGAAGTACTATGTGAGACAATTCTAAAAATATATAGATTTTTTAAAGAACCTGTTGAGTCTGTATGTCCCAGTTAAGTTTAGGATCAATCACTGGACACAGACAACAAGAATAACTTTTAACAGGTCTTTACTATTCGAAGGTCAGGGCTGAACTGCCCAGCAGATCCTTGCACAACACTTATATACTGGTGTGGTCACCACCGGTATTACAGTATTACAGTATACAGCAGCCAAGAGAAAGTAGTACATCTCTTAAGGTAGTTCTCTTAAGGTGGAACAGGTTACATACACCACAATCCTCCCTTTTTAGCTTAACAGTTATATCCCCATTTAACATAACATAATAACATATATATGTATACAACTTCATGCAAAACAGTTCAAAGATTCAGTCTCTGAGGAGGCCTCCTGATTCGAGTTGGATAACGCCTTTCAGGGGTCTCTGATTCTCATTGCTGGGGTGACTCATCTAGTTGGTCTCTTATGGATTGGACATCATCATCAGGTACATTCACTTCTGAGGTAGATGCTTCAGGTTCACTAACTTCTTTCACGGTTGTCTCTGCCGTAACCATGGGTTTGACCCTTGTTCTCGATTCTACCAGTTGGTCAGCATGACGCCGTATTACATTTTCACCAATATCTACCGTGTACATCAGGGGTCCTTGTCTGGCCCGAATTGTTCCAGATTGCCATTTCTCGTTTATAGTCCCGGGCTAACACTGGTTGTCCTATTTCGAAACTCCGAGTGGTCTTGTTATTTATATGCTGGAACTGTTTGTTTTCAACTTCCCTCCGCACATTTGGTTTTAACATGTCCAACCTGGACCGCAACCTCCTGTTGCAGAACATCATGGCAGGACTTTGGTTTGTCACTGCATGAGTGGCGTTTCGATATGCCAGTAGGAATTTGTCCACCTTGTGTTGTAGTGGAATCTGATCTTCGCTCATGGCCTTTATTGCTTTTTTAAACGTTTGTACAAATCTCTCGGCCAACCCGTTTGTAGCCGGATGATATGGGGCAGAGGTATAATGTTTCACCCCATTCTTCTTCACGAATCCCTGGAATTCTTCTGACACGAACTGCGGTCCGTTGTCTGAACATATTTGTTCTGGCAATCCATTTCTCGCAAATATCGTTCTTAACACCGCGATCGTCTTTTCCAAGGTAGTGGTAGTCATCTTAATCACTTCTGGCCATTTAGAATGTGCGTCCACCGCAATTAAAAACATGGAGTCCATGAAAGGACCAGCAAAGTCAATATGTACACGTTGCCATGGGGTTGAAGGCCATTCCCATGGATGCAGCGGTGCAATCGGAGGTGCATTTTGCACTTTTTGGCACCCTGAGCAGCTTTTCGTCAGCTCCTCTATCTGTTGGTCGATACCCGGCCACCACACATAAGCCCTAGCAAGGCTTTTCATCTTGACTCCCCCCAGATGACCTTCATGCAGTTCCTTTAGAACTCTCTCTCTTAACTTAGGAGGAATAATCACCCTTGTTCCATACATCAATGTTCCTTGACAGACGGACAGCTGTTCTCGTCTTGCTGAGAATGCCGGTAACAGTGGATCACCATGTGCTGGCCATCCCTTCACTGTCACTTCGTAGACCCTGGACAGTGTCGGGTCGTTCCTGGTTTCTCTTTCAATACTTGCATTGGTGACTGGTAAACATTCGATGATGGTCGAGTGAAATAACTCAACAGGGTCAACCGTCGGTGCCTCCTCCTCTGTAGGTAGTGGCAGGCGCGACAGCCCATCAGCATTACCATGCTGCTTTGTACCTTTGAATTCTATCTGATATTGATGTGCCCCTAGGAAAAGGGACCATCTCTGGAGTCTCTGTGCTGTCATCACCGAAACACCCTTCTTAGGGTTAAAAATGGACACCAACGGCTGGTGGCCTGTCAGAAGCGTAAACCTTTGGCCCTGCAGGTAATGATTAAACTTCTTTACTCCCCACAAAAGTCTGAGAGCCTCCCTATCTATCTGAGCATAATTGCGCTCAGCGGAGGTCAATGATCTGGATGCGAACGCAACTGGCCTCTCCTGGCCATTTGGCAACTTGTGTAAGAGTACTGCCCCAATACCATATGGAGAAGCATCACAAGCCAAACGAATAGACAGCGTTGGGTTGAAGTGAGCCAACACTTCCTCTGAGGTGATCAATGTCTTGCTTTCGCGAAAGGCCCTCTTACAGTCCTCGCTCCACTTCCATGGTACTCCCTTCTGCAAAAGAGCATTCAGCGGGTGCAGCACCATGGATAAATTTGGCAGAAACTTATGGTAATAGTTAATTAACCCTAGAAACAACCTCAATTGGGATACATTATCCAGAGCGGGAGCCTTCACAACAGCTTCGATCTTGTCAGGAGACTTATGAAGCCCCTCCTGGTCAATGACATGACCACAGTACGAGATCCGCTTCTGAAAGAATTCACATTTCTGGCGATTAACTCGAAGACCATATTCTTTCAATCTGGTGAGCACCAGTTCCAAGTTTGCAAGGTGTTCCTCGTCATCATCTCCTGTAATCAGAATATCGTCCAGGTAACATTGTGTACCTGGAATTCCCTGTAATACCTGCTCCATGGCCCTCTGCCAAATTGCTAGAGCCGATGCCACTCCAAAAACCAGTCTATTATACCGGTACAAGCCTCTATGCGTGTTGATCGTGAGATACTGGCGTGGCTCTTCCTCAACTTCCATCTGTAAGTACGCCTGCGCCAGGTCTATCTTGGTGAAGTGTTTCCCGCCAGACAATGAAGCGAAGATATCCTCAATCCGTGGAAGCGGATACTGCACCGTGTGAAGCACCGGATTAACAGTGATCTTGAAATCACCACAGATGCGAACCTTCCCCGGTTCCCCCGGCTTGTTCCTCGATGAACGCTTCATGACTGGGACAATGGGCGTGGCCCACTCACTCCAATCTACCTTAGACAGTACTCCTGAATGTTCTAGCCCTTCCAGCTCAGCTTCCACAGCAGGTCGTATTGCATAAGGTACCGGTCTGGCTTTGAAAAATTTCGGGTTTGCATGTTCTTCAATCTTGATGTTTGCCGTAATTCCTCTCAGTGTTCCCAGTCCTTGTTGGAACACCTCTTTAGCATCGTCCAATATTCTGGACAATCGTTTAGGTTTGACATCATTTGTACCGGAATCTACTGTTCGTGCTTTTAAGGAATGCCAGTCCATATTTATTTTCCTAATCCACTCCCGTCCCAGCAGTGGTGGACCTCCCTCAGGTAGCACATATAAGTCCATTCCTCGGCTTTCTTTGCCCTTGTGGACCACCTTCACCTCTATCTTCCCGATGGGGTATACTCTTTGCCCCGTGTATGTTTTCAATACAATCTCCGTATCCCGTAGGGGAATATGTGGGAATAACCTTTTGTAATCTTTCTTATTCATGAACGTCAATGCCGATCCAGTGTCCAATTCCATCTTCACTTGGACTCCTGCTATCTGAAGTGTGACCCAAATTGTTTGGAGGTCTGCTTCCTTACCAACATTGTGTACTCTTAGACTACCCAGTTCATTACTGCTGGCGTCTGAATCTGACTTCTGTTCATTCGAACTGTTCTCTGTCACCTTGTGTACCTTTTTTACTTTTCCTGCGGTGACTTTTTGTTGCTGGTCTTCTTTTCTGACCGGCATACTTTAGCTATGTGACCAAGCCTGCCACATTTTCTGCATTCCTGATTTTTGAACCAGCACTGGTTCTGATCGTGTGTTGTCTTTCCACAACGAAAACATTTGACTGTACTCAAGACCATTTGATTGGTACAGAGTTCCGGTGACCGTAGCTGCATTTCCGCAGTGCCTCTTGCTGCGGCTTCTTGCGATGCTGCAATAGTGACAGCTTTATCAAGCGTAAGATCATTCTCTTCAAGCAGTCGCTTTTGTGTTCCTTCTTTTAACAATCCACACACAAATTTCTCTCTCAGCGCATCTGCTAGCCCTGTCCCAAACTGACAGTACTTCGATAGCTTACGTAGTACAATTAAAAATTCAGCGTTGCTTTCGTCTTTCAACTGCGTTCTTCTGTAAAATTTAAATCGTTCCGCTATCATCAGCGGCGTGGGGTTTAAATGATTTTTCAGGACAGTAACAATATTCGCGAAGGTCTGATCCGCCGGTTTAATTGGTGATAGAAGGTGCTTCAATAGCCCGTATGTCTTCGCCCCCATTAAGCTTAATAAGGTTAATGCTTTCTCATCATCTGGTACCTTATTTGCTTTACAATAAACTTCCATGCGTTCTACATACGTGGTCCAATCTTCGACATCACTATCAAAGGTATTAATGCTCCCATGTTTAGGCATCCTTGCAAGTTTAATTTTTTTTTTTTTTTAAATGGCGGCTTCCCGCGCTTGTCTTCTTCCCCCGCCTACTAAAATGGCGGCTTCCCGCGCTTGGCGGTCTTTCCCGCGCTCGTCTTCTTCCCCCGCCGACTACAATGGCGGATTCCCGCATTTGCCTTCTTCCCCCACTGGCTGCAATGGCGATTGCCTTGCTGCTGCCGTTCTCGCCTCCCCAGCGGTTCTCACTCCCCGACGCTGCTTTGCCTTGCAGCCCCGCTTGCAGCCCAGTCCTTTACACCGGCTGCGTTTGAATTCTCCGCGGATCTCGTGCCTTAAGCTTCTCAACTCCCCGACGCTGTTTTGCCTCGCAGCCCCGCTCGCAGCCCGGTCCTGTACACCGGCTGCGTTTGAGTTCTCTGCGGCTCTTGAGCCTTAAGCTGCCCCAGTCGCTGCGCCTCTCGGCCTCAATTGCAGCCCAGCCCTTTCTACCGGCCGTGGTCGAGCTCTCCGCCCTTATTCCTCCGTTTTCCCTCCCCTACTCCACAGTCAACACGGCCGACTTTCTGCTCGTGTCGCTGATCGGCTTACCCACCACCATGGTAGAAGGGATGAACACTGCCTGTCGCTGATGGAGGGCTTCGTGGTCAGAATTCTTTTTCTTTTTAACCCGGGTTCTCGATGCCTCCCGTGCGATGGTGCTCAGCAGGATGGTGAGGGCGGATGCCTCTTCTCGACGCCCGTTTTGAGGACGAAGCTGCCTTGGATGTAAATTTGCCGCAGGGTAAGATCGGACTCGTCGCCACTGTTGAGTCTGTATGTCCCAGTTAGGTTTAGGATCAATCACTGGACACAGACAACAAGAATAACTTTTAACAGGTCTTTACTATTCGAAGGTCAGGGCTGAACTGCCCAGCAAATCCTTGCACAACACTTATATACCGGTGTGGTCACCACCGGTATTACAGTATTACAGTATACAGCAGCCAAGAGAAAGTAGTACATCTCTTAAGGTAGTTCTCTTAAGGTGGAACAGGTTACATACACCACAGAACCGACATGCAGTTTACAGTTGGTGAGTCAATCGCAACTTTAACAGTTCCAAAAACAAATAGCTTACAATTCTTATCATCAGAGATCCTTATTCTCAAATCTTAACTATGTTACTGTAAGGCTCGCAAAATTATACAGATTCCCCCAAAGTAAGAACAGAAGAGATATTGGATTGTTTGAATTAATATTGGGCCAAAGGGGACCTAAAATCAAAACCCCAGGAAGATTTGGCTAGTTTAAAAGGCATGTTCAGGCCTGTGGAAAAAAAACTGTGACCAAAAGGAAGTGGGATTGGCTCCCGAAATAGAGACAGTTTGAGTATTGGAAAGGCCAGATCGCCTGGGAATGTTCTGGGCCATCCCAGTCATTCTACTAAAGACAATAAGCCCACGGAAAGATTGTTCCTGCTGAAAACCCACAGGGCCATTAAGAATATGAATAATACAATACATGCCGACAGTCAACAAAAGAGAACTTGGCCTCAGCAGGAAGAAAACAATCAAACAACAGTTTAAAACCAATCAGAAAGATTTCCAAAAACACTTTACACATTTTAAACTGATTTCAAGGCAATCCCGAAACCAGTTAAAAGCCAATTAAAATAGATAGGACCATCCCTGAAACTCGATGAGAATTAAAACATATTAAAAGTAACGAGCCCGCCAAAAATTAACAAAGGACCAGAGATTTGGCGGTCAGATAAGCCAGGCCTCAAAACAGTATAATTGAGGCCTGCTTGTTCAGTGAAACAGACAACAGTGAAGTGAAACAGACAGTGAGATCAGACAGCACGGTAACATCCAGGAGAGATCAACATCACCGCTATGTTCGAAAGACAGTACAGTTCAATCGGAGACTTGAAGAAAGAAGAACGAAATGAAGAAACAAAAGGGAAATCGCGGCAACCTAAAGCCTCAAGAAACCAACAACTAACAATATTATCACCAACCAGGTAATATTGGGCCACCGCGACCAACAAGAAACCAACCACCGAGAAATTGAAAAATCACAAACTTGTTTCCACTCTACAAGCTAGTCTGACTTACCCCTGGGTAAGATTTGACACAAAAGACTCTAAAAACTATACCTAACCATAGAAAATTGGGTACTCACCCTATAAATCCAATTACACATCTAACCGCATCAGCGGACAGGCGAAGGCTGAAAACCCAATGCAGCTGCAGTCTTCCACCATGTCCGGGGTACGGCAGGCCCTAACTGCCACAACTAAAGAGAACCCCAAAATCGCGAACCTCTACAATCTGTCAAGAAAGTCGTTTGGTGAGCATTTCCTGGTCCTCTGGATTTCAACCTAGTTAGGATAGTGGGGTTGGGAGGGCAAGGTAATTTTGTCTATTGTAGTTCTCCCTCACATATTCCTAAGTGTTCCCCCCTTTTAGAGTGATAAGATTTATTGTATTGTATATTTTCCTGTCTCAAAATAAAATCTCAATTCTTTTGACCAACTCAGGTGTCTGTTGCAATTTCATTGCAACCCCCAAATAAGTCCAAAGTCTAGAACCAAGGGAGTGGGAGTGATTTGAACTGCTCAGCAAGTCAGAGGTGAAGCTGACCACACACACCACCCCTTACAGTTACATTTTTACATTTCTACTTATATCCTGTGAAGTTTTCTGCTGATGTAAGCTAATTATCTCCAGTCATCTTTCTGTTGACTTATTCTATTCTTACTGTCAATTCAGCTGTTAGCTTGCAGAATTCTGTCTGCTGTGTAGGTGTTCAAAACATCATAAAAACAATGGGGTCGATTTTCGTTTAGGTGCGGTGAATTGGCGGTTTCCCCGAATTTAGTGATTCTGACACGATTTTAAATGGGTCTGTGAGATTGATGCAAATTTAGCACAATTGACCAATTGATTTCCAGCATGTGGGAAGCCTTGGCAATTGAGTATTTCCAGTCAGAAAGTCACAGAATATGACGTCATCATTGCTGCTGCTTTTAAGGTCCACAGCAAGCATGCTTCCTCTGCAGGCTTCCAACCTTCAACATTAAGATGGCACAGGAGCCTGCAGGAGGAACGGCCAGCGGGAGGGCCAGATCTGCACCCAAATTTGATGAGGCTTCACTACAGGCATTACTGGATGGTGCATAGGGCCCACAGGAAGGTCCTCTTCCCTTCTTTAGGGAGGAAGAGGCCTCCCAGCCAGACCAAGGCTGTGTGGCTAGAGGTGGCAGGTCAAGTCAACTCCTTGGGGCTAACACGAAGAACGTGGTTGCAGTGAAGGAAAAGATTCCATGACCTTCTTCGCAATGGAAAGGTAAGTACTGTATGATGTTTCCATCACCCTCAATTTGATCCCCATTGCCTTTCCTCACCAGTACTCAGCTTTAGCAATCTCTTCCTGCACATCCCACTAGACACTCACATCCATGCACCCTTACCCATTCACTCTCTCTCTATGCTCACATTCACAGAACTATACCACCATGCAGCCCTCACACTCCCTCTCAATCTGATGCTTTGAACACAACTGACAACACACAGGGAGGGCCCTTGGCATTGCAGCCTCACTCCATCTTTGTCTCCTTCTAAGTATCTATGCTATGCAATTTCTACACTCACTCCTTCATTCTCACTCAATCTCCACTTGTCTCCCTCATTGCAGGAAAAGAGAGCTCACAACAGGAGAGAGCGAGCCAGGACAGGAGGAGGGCTGCCCTCATTAGACCACCTCACCCCCGGGAGGAAGGTGTGCTGGAGATTGCCGGGGCTGACCGAGATGTGGATGTTGGGGAAGGACAGACAGGTGCATCCCCGCAAGCTGGTGACAGAATAGTTTTCCATCTCTCTCATTGGCATTGCATGAGTCGCTGATAATGATTCTGAAGCTACATCATATGGACTTATGATCATCTGCAAAATGCAATGTGCATGTAACCTTGCCATCACATCTCTAACTTTTTCCTTGACTCCCCCATAGGACCATCGAGAGCCCCCTTCTCCACGGTGCAGGAGGAAGAGCCTGAGCAGCCGGACTCCTTAGAGGAATCTGCAACCTCTGAGGGTGCAGCGTCATCAGAAATAAGCACACCCAGCACCAACGCAGACACTCACACCTCGGTGGGACCTTCGGGACATAGAGTAGAGTTGTCACCTGGTGTATCAAAGCTCACAAGTGAGCATCAGCAGATTGTGGAGACAGGGACAGCAGTGGAGAGTCCTCATCGGAGGGCGCAGGACTCTGCCAGCTCGGCTCAGCTGCATGTTGACCCTCTGCCTCTGGGTCCATCCGTAAGATCAGAGGTGATGGAACTCCAGGCAGAGATGCAGGAGTCTCTGGCAGGTTTTGTCTCTAGGGTCGTTGCGAGTGTGGAGCGAATGGTGGAGTCCATTGCGAACATGAGCAGAGTCTTTGTGGAGTCATTGGCGCATGAACGCATCAACACGGAAAGGATGGCTACCTACGTGGAAATGATTGCTGCCTCCATGGTAAGGCTGGCTATGGTAGAGGAGAGGAGGGCTACGGCCATGGAGGAGGTTAGTCACCAGGGTATGGAAAACATGGTGAGTGTTCAGAATAGAATGACATCTCTTGAGGAGCGATGGGCATCTATTGAACAGAAAAACCAGACCTTCATGGAAGTCCTTCTGAGTAGGACTGCCATTGCAGATACAGATCCCCATGGCCCCCCTGATGTGCAGCAAGTTGCTCTCAAGCCACTTGAAGGCACTGAGGGGGACCTACATCATGAGAGGGTGTTTGGTGGCCGCTCTCAAGGAAGTGGGGGCTGCTCTCCAAGCGCTCACACTTCCATGCCACTGCAGAGCCCTCGGTCAGAGCCCCGCCGGAGTACACACCCAACGGAGATAGAGGTCTCAACCCCTGCACAGCCGCAGGAGCAGCAGACTGCTGGTGAGCCCTCACAGGCTCGCCATCCCAGACGACGCCCACCAAAGGTGTCGAGACAGGAGCAGCAGGAAAGTGAGCAAGGGGCCTCCACATCTGCTGATGCCACAGGGGAACCACTTTGTAGGAGCACGCATAAGAGGAAAGTAAAGCACTAATAGTCACAAGGGTAGTCACTTGGGTGAAATGTTGTGTTTATTTTAAAAATGCCATCAGTTGGTTATTGTAAATAAAATTTCTGATGGCAACTTCTGCAGTTGTGGCGTGTGTCATTTCGCAAGTGGGGCTGGAGGTCCTCCAATGCCAAGAGGAGAAGGAAAGAAAGGCCTCCCATGCTTCTGGTAGGTGCCTCAGTTGAGGATGCGCTGAGTGAAGGTGGTGAGAGGAGTCGCGCAGGAGGTCACACTGGAGATGGGTATCAGGCTCCAAACTTCCACAGCTGTGGTTATGCCTTCTAAAAGTTCCCCCAGACCTGAGACAACAAAGTCCTGCCACCTGCAAATGATGACTGATCAAATATCCTCTTTAATGTTGGACCTGCAGCTGATAGTCAGCAAGCCAATAGTGTTCACGCCAGGTATCACAGGCCTCATCCCCACCAGGCGCGTTTTACATGGGAAAAGGGTTAAACAGGAAAGGGCCTGTTAAAATGGGATTATAAAGGCCAATCAGTGCTGTTTAAGGGCCCTAAAGACCAGTCCCACCTGTTGCAGGCGGGATTGATTCGGTCAATCAGACACACCTAGGTTAAAATGGCGTGGAGGCGGGAACCAGGCGGGGGGTTTGCGACCCCTAGGTTTTGTGATTTTTACCCCCCCGCATGCCTAAAAGCCCGCCTCACGGCCCAAAGAAGATCGAGGCCAATGTGATTGCTTGGTGCATCTATTGATGTCATATTTATGAAGGCATATGTTTCTTTAATGTTCTGTGTTTCTGTTTCCCGAAGTGTTGGTTTATGACACCTTAACATTATACCATTGTGCTCTTTCATGTGCCTGTTTACAAAGTGTTGGTTTAAAACAATTTAACTGGGTATATCTTATTGTGTTCTTTCCAGAGCTCAGACTTTCTGGAAGCTCCAACCTGCTGCTTCAATAGGGCTATTGTTTCAGTGTCAACAACTGATTCTTATCTCAAAAGCCTGTATGGTGTTTACAGCTTTGTGTTAACAACTTATCTTATCTCAAAAGCCTGTATTCTGTTTACAGCTTTGTGTCGTTGAAACTTTTAGATTTTTAAACCCAGTTTGACATGTTTTAATAAAGTCAAAATTCTGTTCATAGGATGGTATATTTTTCTGAATAGGTATGGCTCATTCCTTCACAATATATGACGAAATGCTGAGCAGGTTGGGCCTATACTCATTGGAGTTTAGAAGAATGAGAGGTGATCTTATTGAAACATATAAGATTCTGAGGGGTATTAACAGGGTGGATGCTGAGAGGATGTTTCCCCTAGTGGGGGTATCTAGAACTAGGGGGCATAGTTTCAGAATAAGGTGTCACCCATTTAAGACAGAGATGAGGAGGAATTTCTTCTCTCAGAGGGTCGTGAATCTTTGGAATTCTCTACCCACAGAGAGCTGGAACATTGAATATATTCAAGGCGGAGATTGACAGACATTTGAACTACAAGGGAGTCAAGGGGTATGGGGAGAGAGTGGGAAAGTGGTGTTGAGTCCAAGATTGGATCAGCCATGATCTTATTGAATGGCGGAGCAGGCGCGAGGGGCCGATTGGCCTACTCCTGCTCCTGTTTCTTATGTTCTTATGTTTTCAGTTACTTTTTTCCCCTGAGCTGTTATTGTGTAATTGGATTGTGGGAGCACCTTCACCACACGGACTGCAGTGCCTCAAGAAAAAGGTCCATCATCACCTTCTCAAGGGCAACTGTGGATGGGCAATAAATGCTGGCCTTGCTGGTGATGCCCATATTTCCCAAAACAAAATTGGCACTAATTAGCAATACTACTCAGGCAGGCCGAAGGATGGCTGGTGTGGGAAGTGCCAAAAATGCATCATCGGGTGCTCTTCTCAGATTGGGGCTGAGGCACATTGTTGGGTCTGGTGATGCTATACCTGACCTCAAGTGCTTGCTCTTGACACTGGGCACCTGGAATAGAAAGTGTTCCTATCATCAGTGCGGACAACCCTCACCTTGAAGAATACAACGTATTAAAAAATAGTACATTGTTTTCAAATATCTTTTTTTGGCAGTTAATTGGACAAGTGTGCTCAGGTCAATCATTTTTTGCCAGCAAGTAATTTAAGCATCATGTTCAAAGCTTCAAACTCTAATATGGATAACGGAGCCACTGCTGGCTTCTACACAACTGAGGAATTCAGTAGTCAGCGGCAGGCTGTTTATTACAGCACATGAATGCAAAAAGAACATCCTGCCTTATTACTCTCACAGTTCAACTAAAATTCATTTTATTTCAAGCAAGCCTTCAATTACTTTTTCATAGAGTGCTACCTAAGACTGAGCTATCTATGAATTGACAACATGAGCTAATTATTTACATTAACAGTCTCAACACTGAGCTTCACCCACTGGGGGAGTATATTGGGAATTAGGGTTCATGCTCCCCACAATTTTGGGTCTACAGTGGGTGAGAATTAATGGGAAGTAGGGGCCCAAATTCCTGATATGCGTGGTTGAAGCTCAGCACCGGGAGCACGGGTTGGTAAAATAACCCCTTGCATTATATCGCTGTTAAAAATGATCTGTCATTAGCATGATCTATGTTCGCTGAAGATGCATTGTGCTGAACTATCATGTTGTTAGTTCCCCTTCAAAGTATAGTTGATGCTTTGAAAGCACAGCGCCTTGAACATTTGGCTCTTTGAATGTTAGTGTATGATTTATTTTAACCGGGCTCCTTTATGAATTAACGAATTGCTACCATAGCAGACCATTTGACCCCTCACACCTGTGCAGTTACTATCTCCACCTTGGACCAACTCGCCTACTCTCATTTCCCTGAGCCCTTACCATTGCTCCCCTTGAAGTGCTTAATTGCTTCTTAAATACCGTGATTTACTCCGTTTCAATAACCACTTGTGAGAACGGATTCCATTTTCTAAGAACTCTTTGCATGACAATATTTCTCTACCTTCCCTTGGATCTCCGTCTTATTAAAATTTTGGAGAAAGGAATTTCATTGGAGAAGTTAAGTGCTTGAACTTAATATTTGAAGTGCCAAGTTTCAAGGCATAAGTCTACGTTGAAAAACGTTAGCATTGCTTATTAACAAAATGGTACCTAAAGTGAGGGTGAAATGCTGCTGTACCATGGTAGAGCAATTCAATTTACGTTAATTTGTTTGATTTATTCTAGGTGTTGGCCTTAATTCAGCTGTAGCATTCTTGCCTCTGAGTCAGAAAGTTGTGGGTTCAAGCCCCACTCCAGAGACTTGAGCACATAATCTAGGCTGGCACTTCAGTGCTACACTGGCAGAGGTTCCATCTTTCAAATGAGGCGTTGTCTCATTTGCCTTGCCTGCTCTCTCAAGTGGTCATAAAAGATCCCATGGCATGCCTTGAACAAGAGATGGGGAGTTCTCCTAAGTGTCTTGGCCAATATTTATTCCTCAACCAACATCATTAAAACTGATCAACTGATTATTAATCTCATAGCTGTTGTGGGACCGTGCTGTGGGCAAATTAGCTGTCGCTTTTCCCGAAGGTTACAACAGTGACTACTTCAAAAGTAACTCATTGGCTTTGAAGTGCTTTGTGATGTCCTGAGGTTGCGAAAGGATCTATACAAATGCAATGGGCAGGATTTTCATTCGGCTGTGGAGGCGGGATTGGAGGCGTGTGGGGGGTTAAAATTGCATAAACTGGTGGGCGGGCCTAAGCCCACCTCCATCCCACCTCCAAGCAATTTTAAATAATTCGTGTCTAGTGGTCCCGTCTCCGTCTCGCCTCCAAGAGGCGGGATAGGCCGTTAAGACCCTTAACAACCAATAAATTGGCTCTATAATGCCATTTTAAAAGGCCTTTGTGAGTTTAACCCTTTTCCCACATGAAACATGCCTGTTCTGAAACACGACGGTGAAACCTGATGGGAGCTCAAGTGGATTGCTGACTATCAGCTGCAGCTCAAACATTAAAGAGGAGATTTGATCAGCCATCATTTGCAGGTAGCATGACTTAGTTGTCTCAGGTCTGGGGGAACTTTCAGAAGGCATAACCACAGCTGTGGAAGTTTGGAGCCTGACAGCAATCTCCAGTGTGACCTCCTGGGAAACCCCTCTCGCCACCTTCACTCAGCGCTTCCTCAACTGAGACATATACCAGAAGCATGGGAGCCATTTATTTCCTTCCCTTCTGGGCATTAGATGAGGAAGAAGACCAGCTGCGGCACCAGCAGAACCAGGGACAACAGCAGCACCAACAACAGCAACACCAACAGAAGCGCCAAGCTGCTGCTCACCCACCTGAAGCTGCACAGGCCACAAGGGACCAGTGCATGGAAGCCCGTCGGCGCAGGAGATACCCCTCAAACAGGGTCTACAGACAAAGGGTCAGCTCCTTCAACATGTCTGAGCAGCAGTGCCAAAGGGGCTCCGACTTACGCAAGAGGTAGTGGGTGACATCTGCGCAATGCTGCAACAAGACCTGCAGCCCAGAGGACCAGGTGGACAACCCTTACCAGTGGCCGTCAAAGTCACCACCGCACTCAACTTTTTTGCCTCCAGCTCATTCCAGGGATCAGCAACAGACATCAGCAGCATCTCCCAGGCAGCCATAAACACTTGCATCACGCAGGTAACCGATGCCCTCTTTGCCCTTGCGCACAATCACATCCATTTCACCAAGGATCAAGCAAGTATCACGGCGTGTGCAGTTGGATTAGTTAATCCGGCAGGCTTTACAAGGGTGCAGGGTGCTGTTGACTGCACACATGTGGCCCTTAAGGCACCCCATCGCAATCCAGGTATTTTTGTCAAGTGCTCCCACTCCCTTAATGTTCAGCTGGTGTGTGACCACAAGAAGGAAATTTTGCATGTTTGTGCCAAGTGCCCTGACAGTTGCCATGACTCCTTCATACTGCACCAGTCTAGTGTGCCTCCACTCTTCAGTCCACCAGACCAAATTGTAGAATTTGCAAAATTAATATTGTACTATAAGGGTCCTCTGGCAGAAGAGGCCTTGATTTTAAAAGACTGCTTTAAAAGAAGCCCAGAAAAGGGACACTTAAAATGGCCACCAGATCCCGTGACCGACTTATTGGGACACTTTAAAATGGTTCCTGCAGTCCCGAGACAACCTTTGTGGATTCAACCCACAGTAAGTTCTGGAAGCTGTTTCTGAGAAAACGAAACCAGACTTTAACACACACATAAAGATTGGATGCAGATCCAGTCAGATCGGCCTGTAGATAAAAGCCATCTAAATGCTTACCCAGACAAAGGGGAACAGTTCTATATTCATAAAGAACGCATCAAGGACCCGTTAAAGATATCAAGAAAACATTAAAACATAACCAGGTCATTCCAGACCAGAGATGACCATCACCGGCCATCCCGAAAGCAGTTAAAATATAATAACTAACCCGCTGTGCTATAAGCCCATCAAAAGTTAAACAAAGACTAACCTTGATTTGGCGGGAGATAAAGGCCTCATCTGAGAAATATAATTGGAGACACCCGGGGTAGCAATCAGTAGCCATCGTAGCGATCAGTAGCCATCGTAGCGATCAGAAAGCCATCAGAGCCATCACAGAGCGCCATCGTGGCCATCGTGGCGACTGAAGAAGAAGATGACGGTTCGAGTTGACATCCCGCCCCGGGGTAACCATCGGGAGATCGTCGACAAACCCCGGGCCGTTTGATGAGACAAAACTACAGAAGAAACCTATATGAAAGCCGGCTAGAGGCTTCCAACCGTGGTCAAGCAGATGGTCTCTTCCCCCGCATCGACATCCAGGCCCGCTGAGATCCAGCCTGTCCGTGACCTTCACCTCGAGGAAGAGAAGGCATGTCGCAGCTCGCAGCCCGCAGCGCTGACCACGAGGAGACAGGATGCCTGAAAGGATCAAAACGCAGACCTGTTTCAAAACCTTGCAATTCCTAGTTGGATTGGTGAGCATGTTTCTGGCCCTTCATAATCGGATCTAGATAGGTTAAAGGGGGTGGTCATTTTGGGTATAATTAACATGAGTTGTTGTCCCTCGATGTTCCGTGTGTTTCCCCATTTCATGATGAATTTTGTAAGGTATAATGGGCTAGATTTTCAGTATAGGCAGTTTTGGGGCGCTAACCTTAGCGCCCGCCCGAAGTTAGCGCCCGCCCCAAAGTAGCGCCCCGTTGCCGGAAATTCAGTGGCTTCGCCCTAAGAGGTTGGTGGAGCGCTAAAAGAGGCGTTCCACTACTATCTTTAGGCGCTAAGCCGGCGGTCCAGAGGGATAGCGCCCAGGCGGGGCGCAGCGCGAGTGCGGTCATTTTTGGACTGACAGCAGACCCCGTGGCGCCGACCAGCTCTTAAAGGGGGAAGGGACGAATTGGTCTGCTGCCACGCCCTGCACACTGCAGCCTTGCAAAGAGGCCTCAACACTGCTGCTCAGCCCCAGGGAGTCATGGCAACGCCAGAGAAGGCCCGTCAGCGTGCCCTGCGCTTCTCAGAGGGTGATCTGGACATAATGGTCACAGCTCTGGAGGTGTGGCGCAAGATCTTGTTCCCAGAGAGTGGGAGGAATCCAACCCACCACGACTACACCAAAGCCTGGAAGCAGATCGCCCAGAGGGTGACGTTCACCGGCGATGCCCCCAGGACCCACAAACAATGTCGTAAAAAATACAGCGACCTGACCAGGATTGTCAGGGTGAGTACCCTTTCCAGTCTCCTCCTCATTCTTGCATGTACACCTGACATGATGGGCAAAGGGAGCTGAAAGTCCTATTGGCCAGCCCTCAGCCAGCAGCATTGGGACAGTCATGAGCATCAATTGGCCATTCGACACTCTACACTCTGGCCAAGCTATTCCACCATGGGAGGCTGTGCACACTACATCAGGGCTTCACTCTGGCTAAGCTATTCCACCATGGGAGGCTGTGCACACTACATCAGGGCTTCACTCTGGCCAAGCTATTCCACCATGGGAGGCAGTGCACACTACATCAGGGCTACACTGCGCACTTACAGCCCGTCCTTTCTCTTGCAGGCTAAAGTAACCTTTAATCGCCAGGCCCGTGCCAGGGGTGGCCGCGCCAAGCTGCAGAAGCTCACTCGGCTGGAGGAGCGCGTGTGTGTGCTCATGGGAGCCCGTGTGCTCGTCCCCACAGCGTGCGGAGTAGCCGACCCTCCACTGCCCGGCAATGGTAAGGACCTCGCCTTTTGGCCCTCTCGCGTCGCACTGGCCCATCCGAGCTACCTCCTTTGCCACTGTCCCACCAATGCGCTGAATGCCACCAGTCCTAACTCCCTCGCTGACGCCGTCTCCTCACTCTGAAGCTACTCTTGTGCATTCCTGCTTTCAGCTGGTGACGACCAGGACCCTGAAGCTGCCAATGACAGCACCTCCGAGCAGGAGGAGGAGGAGGAGCAAGCCGGACCATCGGGGGAACAGTCACGTCCCGCAGGAGAGGAGGAAATGCTTGACACCTCCTCACTGGACGAGTGCCTGGAGGAACTGTCGCAGGGCAATGCAGCTTCTGGGACCAGTGGCGTCCAGCCACCCAGGAGCCGTGCGCGTGGCCCGCGGCCTTCCCCCCAAAGGGGGCAAGGATCAGAGGGGAGTGCTGCTGATCGGCACACTCGCCGCCACCAACGTGGCAAGGGTCCCCTAGTTCGGCCCCCTCCTCCCCAGCGGGAGAGTCGCGACTCCAGTCCGGACACCTTCACCTCGGAGGAGGTGCGGAAGCTGGATAAGATGGCCGAGGATTCGGACCGGCGCCACACGGAGCTCATGAGCGTGGTGGGGCGCATGCCTGAGGCCATCGAGTCGCTGGCGACCAGTGTGCACGGGTTCGGGGCAGCAACTGCCGTGAGTGGCGGCATGCTGACTGATGCCGTCAAGACCCTGGCAGATGTGATGCGGGCGCACACCAGGACAACAGGGGCACTCACTGCTGCCACACGCGCTGTCTCAGGCAGGCATCGCCAGGGCAGCCGCCGCGCTGGACCATCCCAGCAAGCCGCCCCTCGGCTGATTGTTGCGGATCCTGCAGTGCGGGCCCGGCCGAGTGCCACCGCGCCACAGCACCAGCCAGCGCATCCCAGACGCCAGCTGGCCCACATTGCGCCATCCTTCGCCGCTATTCCCCCACTGGGGCATCAAGGGCAAGCGGCTGCAGCTGATGGTGGCCAGGCTCAGGTGCGCCACTCAGCAGACGGCCCCTCGAGGCCCAAACGCCGTGTAGGCCGCCCCCCAGCGGCATCTGGCGGAAGGGCATCTGAGCCTCAGGCGCCTTCCCCCAGCCTCGCAGCAGCCACTGGGCAGAGCTTGCGAAGGAGCAGCAGGCCGGGCAGGGGAGGCAAAAGGCTGGGCAAGGTCTCGCCCTCGCGGGCCACTCAGTAGAGGGTGTGGCCAGCTTTCCTTTTATATGGCGGTGGCCATCTTTATTTTGCCCATGGTTGTGTTGTTGGAGGGCTTATTTTTTGCGTTAGGCCGACGTTGAGGCCCGGTTTGAAGAAATGTGGAGTGACTCCTCCCCAGTTTGTGGGAGTGAGTCGTTTGTTGGGCTTTTTGTGGGGCCCGTTTATTGTTTTTGGGGATTCATGTGGGAAGGGCTTTTCATTTTTGTGCAATAAATAATTATCTTTATTCATGCAGTCTCCATGGTTGTTCTTCTTAGTGTTTGTTGGCTTCGCCAGCTGAGGGCTTGCGGAGCGGCTGCATTCATCTTCCCTCATGGCCCCTGGCCATTCCCTGACAGGGGGCTTAGAAGTACCGTGTAATAAGGTGGCGTCGTGCGGCCCTTGGCCCTGGTCGCTCCCTCCTGGGAACGTACTCCTGCTCCCCCTCCTCCTCCTCCTCATGCTCCTCCTGCTCCTCCTCCTGAGGTGCTGGTCCAATGTCAGGTGGCAGTGCCTGAGTCCTGCGGATAGCCAGGTTGTGTAGCATGCAGCAAACCACCACAAATTGGGAGACCTGGTCCGGCGAATACTGGAGAGCTCCTCCGGAGCGATCAAGGCAGCGGAACCGCTGCTTGAGGACCCCAATAGTTTGCTCGATGATGTTGCGGGTGGTTTGATGGCTCTCGTTGTAGGCCTCTTCAGCAGCGGTCCTGGGCGCGCGGAGCGGGGTCATGAACCAGGTGCACAAAGGATAGCCTTTGTCCCCGAGTAGCCATCCTCTTGGGGGAGGCTGTGCCTGGAACATGTCATGCACAGTACTCTGCCGCAGGATAAAGGCATCGTGGCTGCTGCCTGGGAAGCTGGCATTGACTGCCATGATGCGCTGCTTGTGGTCACACACCAGCTGCACATTCAGAGAATGGTAGCCCTTCCTGTTGCGATACTGCTCGCCATGCTCCAGAGGGGCCCGCAAAGCCACATGCGTACAGTCAATGGCGCCCTGCACCAAGGGGAATTCTCCGAGTGTGGAAAATCCCAATGCGCGCTGATGCTGGCTCTCCAGGGCCATGGGGAAGGAGATGAATTGGCTTCTCCTTCTGAACAGTGCTTCGGTCACCTGGCGGATGCAGCGATGCGCGCCGTACTGGGAGATGTTTGCTATGTCCCCAGCAGCGTATTGGAAGGAGCCGGTGGCATAGAAGTTCAATGCCACCGTCACCTTCACTTCCACCGACAGAGACGTCCTGCACCTGAGCTTTGGCCGCAGATCTCGGCGAAGCAGGTGGCAGATCTCTGCAATCACCTCCTTTCGGAATCGGAGCCTTTTAACACATCGCGCGGCACTCATGTTTAGGTAGGAGCGCTGCTGGCGGTATAGCCTGACTGGGTAAGGCCTACGTGGCCGACGCCTGTAGCCCCCTCTGCCTCTAGCCAGGGCTGCCCCTCTCACAATGCGTCTGCGAGCCCTATGGACATGGAGCTGCAGCTCTGCGTTGGCACCCCATGCAACCCCCATCAAATCCTGGCAAACACTCAAATTTCCAAAAGGCCATTTGCAGCGCTCTGGCCTGAGTCCAAAAATACCTGAGCTCTTGCTGCTTGAAACCAGTTAGCTATCCTCCTTGTTGTGTCTCCAGAAATGCGTTGCACAAGAGTGTTTTCTGAAAAAAGGCTGGCCTTTATACTGGAGAGCACGTCCCCTTTAATTTGCGCCCCCCGGGGCCCGCGCTGGTTGTGTTGCGTTCCTTTTTCCAAACGCTCCGGCCGCCAGCCGCACAATGGGGCGGTCCGACTGAAGTTTGGAATCGGGGCGGCCAAAGGGCGTTGCACGAGGATGTGACGTCATTTTCTGCGCGCGCATCCGGGCGGGCGCTAAACTTTGCGCCGGCGCTAACGGGCAACTTAATTTGGGGCGGGGCGCAAACTGCGCTGCGCACGGGCGCTACACGCATAGCGCCCGAAAATCACTTCTCTTAAGGCGCTAACTGCTGGCGCTAGCAACTGAAAATCTAGCCCAATATGTCTGTATTTATTTTAGCTAGTACTGTATTGTTTTGATTTGTTTTTTCCTCCCATGTACCCTCTTATTTGCTTGCATTTGATTTGTTTTTCCTTATGCAATAAAATTTCATTTCGTTTCATTAAACTTGGTCCATAAGAGTGTTCTCTGCATTGTAGATCCTGCACCTAAGTCCAGTGTCTAGAACCTAAGGGGCGAGTGGGTCGAACCACTCAAGGTTTTACTATGCAAAAGAGAGAGAGAGGCCTCTGGCGAGAGAAACCTCTGCGATCTCAGAGAGAAAACCCCTTACAAACTTAACAGATGGCTACTTGGAGACAAGGGCTATCCCCTGAGGATGTGGCTAATGATGCCATTGAGCAGACTAGCCAACGCAGCTGAGGAGCACTACAACTCCAGCCACATGTTCATCAGATCCATTATCGAGCAAACCATTGGTTTGCTGAAGATGCGCTTCAGATGCCTGGATAGATCAGGTGGAGCCCTGCAGTACTCTGCAGCCAGGGTCGCCAGAATCGTCGTGGTTTGCTGTGCACTTCACAACATGGCACAGCGTCGTGGCTTGCAGATTCCTGAGGACCAAGTGGCTCCTCACTTGTCCTCCTCAGATGAGGAGGAGGAGGAGGAGGAGGAGGAGGAGGAGTGCGAAAACAAACATCTTGCAGAGGGCCATCAACCAGCGGCATCAGTACGTGAGAACATAGCTGCCCGGGATGCAAGGAACGCACTCACCTTTGGCAAATTTGCTTAGCCTAGCCACTCAAGGACTTTTGCCTTGCATCTTCTTCTCTGAGCATCGACAATGGCCAAGAACCAGCTGACTCCTAGCAATTTGACCACCATAATGACAATTCCAATTAATCCTAAAACCTCAATGTGAAAGTCCCATTCATAAAATGACACACGCCACAACTACAGCAGTAGCCATCAGATTTTTTATTAATATTATTGTTCTGATGGCTTTTTCACATAAAACATCAAATTTCACCCAACTGACTACCCTTGTGACTATTTGTGCAGTATCTTTCTCTTACGCGTGCTCCTACATGGTGCTTCCCCTGCTGCTCCTGTCTCGATACCTTTGGCGGGCGTCCTCTGGGGTTGCGAACCTGTGAGTGCTCATCAACAGTCTGCTGCTCCTGCGGCTGTGCAGGGGTTGAGATGCCGATCTCAGCTGGGTGTGGACTCTGGTGGGGCTCTGACTGAGGGCTCTGCAGTGGCATGGAAGTGTGAGCACTTGGAGGGGAGCCCCCACTTCCTTGATGTCTGCCACCAACTTCCCTCTCATGTGTCAGGTCCCTCTCAGCGCTTGCAAGTGTCTTGAGAGCACCTTGCTGCACATTAGGGGGACCATGGGGACCTGTATCTGCACTGGCAGTCCTACTCAGAAGGACTTCCATGAAGGTCTGGTTTTTCTGCTCAATAGATGCCCATCGCTCCTCCAGAGATATCATTCTATTCTGAGCACTCACCATGTTTTCTGCATTCTGGCGACTTATCACCTCCATGGAGGTTGCCATCCTTTCCATGGTGATGCATTCATGCGCCAATGACTCCACAAAGGCTCTGCTCATTTTCGCTATGGACTCCTCCATTCGCTCCACACTCACAGCGACCCTGGAGACAAAACCTGCCAGAGACTCCTGCATCTGTTCCTGGAGTTCCAGCACTACTGATCTTGTGGATGGACCCAGAGGCAGAGGGTCGACATGCAGCTGAGCCAAGCTGCGACTGAGGGTCCAAGGAGGTGCATTGCGCAAGAGGTCATCGTCGTAATTATCCTCACACTGTTCCCTTTCGGGAACTGTATGAAGTGGTGGAAGGATTTCTGGCCACGTTAACGCTCCTTCCGTGACCATAACCATTTTCATACCAGCCATTAGGGTGGTTAGTCCTATGGCGTGAGGGTTTTACGGGCTCCCACAACCCATCTGAGGGGGGGGCCACCCACACCCGCGGACGCAAGTGTCCCGCTGGATGTCCACACAGAATTTATAGTTGGAGCTCCGACTCCACTTGCCGGGACTGTCTGGAGCGGGGTTCGAAACCCTACTCCTTCTGGCCCAGCGGCGGGGATGCTTACCGTTACGCAAAAGGCCCACTCCGCGCAAAAGGTGACACCCATACGTTTCCTGCGCCTTTTCCCTCCCCGTGACTGGAGCCCTATGCTGCCACTTGAAAGACCAAGCTATCATCTGTCCTTTTTGCGGCGCCTTGGACTTCTCATTACCAATGATGAGCAGGCGCTGCGCCTCCACCTCGTTGAGGAGATTGCTGAGGTCATCATCAGTTCAATTGTGAGTTCATTTAATGCCGTGAATTCTGCTCATTCCAGCCATTTCACGTTGCTAATCGGAGTGGGCCTTTGGCGTAGCGGTAGGATCCCCGCTGCTGGGCCAGATGGGGTAGGGTTTCGAACCCTGCTCCAGACAGTCCCGGCAAGTGGAGTCGGAGCTCCGGCTCTAAATTCTGGGTTGACATCCAGTGGGATATTTGCGTCCGTGGGTGTGGGTGGCCCCCCTCCTCGTATAGCTTGTGGGAGCCCGTAAAACCCTCCTGCCATAGGACTAACCACCCTAATGGCTGGTACAAAGATGGTTACGGTCACGGAAGGAGCGTTAATCACGGCCATAAATCCTTCCACCACTTCACACAGTTCCCCAAAGGGAACAGTGTGAAGACACGTATGACGACGACGTTGCTAAATAAATAAATGAAATGAAAAAAATTCTTTCAGGGCTTTTAACAGTCTTTAAATTGCTTTAATTCTGTTTAAAACTACTTCAGATTCTTCAAAATAATGTAAACATTTTTAAAAGTTTATAAAAGTTACCAAAAGCTTCATAAATATACCAAAAACCTATTTGAAATGCTGCTCTGCATGTAAAAATGCTTAGCAGCTTGTGAGAAACATTGGGGGCGTGTCCTATTAAACTGAGACCTCAAGGGGTGTGTCTCAGTTGCACAGCGCGCTACAGGCTTCGCGCTGGCTGCACTCCTGGGCGGCGTGACATCAGACGCTGCCCGGGATTCTTCTGTTTCAAAAAGGAATTCCAGGCGTCCCTGGAGGTGAACGGCAGGCACGTCGGGTAAGTGCAGATCGGGGGCTTGCACGCGCGGCAAGCCCCCGATCCGAATTTCTGCCCCAATGTAATTTATAGTTTATTTAAAAAGCGTGATTTAAAAAAAAAAATATTTGAATGTTTACTGCTATTTTGGGGCCCGTAGTATTCATAAGTTTTCACAGGTCTTCCTGTCAATCTTATGAATGGGCTTTTCCCTCCTCCAATTGGCTGCCCATGGCTCATGTGATCCCAGGGGATGCATTGCACTAACTACGCCCCTGGGACATGCAAGCACAGTGCGCCGGCAGCTGGACCAGGCCCCGGAGCGGAATTCCACGGGGCCCTACAGCTCAACTGCCGGCGCGCAAGGTAAGTGCAGATCGGGGGCTTACACCCGCGGGAAGCCCCCGACCCAAATATCTGGGCCAACGTCTGCTAAAAACAAATTTAGCCAATATTAAGAATTGAATGAAAGTATTTTGTAAAAATGGCATCAAACAGAAACCATTGCTGTCATATTGTTTTTATGATAACTATTGAACACCTAAAGGTAGAGACACAATTATGCATGCAGCAGCTGAAATGACAGTAAGAATAGAAATAATTCAACAGAGAGAATGAATAAGACAATTAGCTTACATTAGCAGGAAACTTCAAAGAATATACCATTCAAAAAGGGTATAAAAATAAGAGCTTTTCAAACAGTAAGTCAGAAGTCCCTGAACGGGCAAGCATTTCTCATCTTCACAGGCATGCTCTGTAAGTTTTTTAATTTAAGTCTCGGCTAATCAAGGTATTTAATTTTGGTGGATATTCTGGATTTAGAAATAAGTAAGAAATGTAGAAATGTAACGAAGTAAAGATTTGAAAATAAGGATCTCTGAGAAATAAGAAATGTAAGCTAATTGTTTCTGAACTTTTAATGTTGCGCTGACTCAACAGCTGTTAACTGAATGTCAGCTTATAAGTAAATCTATATATTTTTAGAATTGTCTCACAGAGTATTTCTGTATAAACTCGCGAACCCAATTTCTGTACACTCTTTTGTAAGGAGTTGCAGAATTCTGGGGTGTATTCTGGACCCTCATAATATCCAGAAGGTTACAGTCTAGTTAATCTTATTAAAAGTGCTATCCGGAGGACGGTAACATCTTCAGTCGTTCCTTTCCTTTAGGGAGAGATAGCCTGAACCTTTACACTATAGAATTCGCTAAATTGAACATTGTCCTAAAAGGGTCTATTGACAGAAAAGGCCTTAATTTTTAAAGACTGTTTTAAAAGAAGCCCAGAAAAAGGGACACACAAAATGGCCACCAGACCCCGTGACCAGCTATTGGGACACTTTAAAATGGTTCCTGCAATCCCCAGACAGCTTTTGTGGATTCAGCCCACAGTAGGTTCTGGAAGGCAGTTTCAGGGAAAACGAAACCAGGCAGAGCCCCATACATATAGATTGGATGCAGATTCGATCAGATCGGCCTGTAGATAAAGGCCATCTAAATGTTTACCCAGACAAAGGGGAACAGATTCAAGTTCGAAGAGGGACATTAAAGACAATACAAGGTCATTCCAGACCAGAGATGGCAGTTACTGGCCATCCCGAAGATACTTTAAAAACAAAGACTACCCCGCTGTGCTACAAGCCCGCCAAAAGTTAAGCAAAGACTAACCTTGATTTGGCGGGAGATAAGGGCCTCCATGGAAAGTATAACTGGAGTCCCGGGGTAGCCATCGGTAGCTTTTGGAGCTTTTTGGGCAGCTTTCAGCTTGGTCATTTTGTGAAGAGCCAGTCATTTTGAGAGATTGCTCGGGGGTCCGAAGAAGGCCTTTTCAGACACAGAAGAAGAAGACGAGACCCGGGGTAGTTATCGGGAGATCATCGACAAAAACCCCGGGCCGTTGACGAGACGAGAAGAAGAGGAGACGAAACGCCTTACAGAATGGGTAGCCACCAGCGTCGTGTGAAGGAGCACTGAAAAATCGAGACTGAGACCACCATCGTTGTATGCAGGAGCACCGAGAAGACAGCCGGTGGGTGAAACAATGGACGGCGAGTCCTGCTGAATTAAGGTGGCCGAGACGCCATTAGCCTGGGCAGCCCGCTGCTCCTACAGCCCAACGACCACGTGGAGACAGGACGCCTGAGAGGACCAAAATGCAGACTTCAAAACCTCTATGTTTCTAACTGGGATTGGTGAGCATGTTTCTGGCCCCTCATAATCTAATCTAGCTAGGTTTAGGGGGTGAGCATTTAGGGGATAATTAACAATGAGTTGTTGTCCCTCGATGTTCCGTGTGCTTCCCTATTTCTTGATGAACCTTGTAAAGCGTAATATGCCTGTAGATATATTGGTTAGTACTGTATTATGATTTGTTTTTCCCTCCCATATACCTCATTGGCTTACATTCAATTTTTCCTTTGTGCACTAAAATTTCATTTTGTTTCATTAAACTTGGTCTATAGAGTATTCTCTGCATTGTAGTTCCTGCCTCAAAGTCCAGTGTATAGAACCTAAGGGGTGAGTGGGTCGAACCACTCCGTGAATTACTGTGCAAGAGAGAGAGGCCTCTAGAGAGAGAGAGAGAGAGACCTCGTCGATCGAAAACCCCTTACAAGACCCATTTAAGCATCTTAAAGATTTCGGCTATCTCTAACTTTAGTTGAAGGTGAACATCTGGGGAATACGCCTGATCTGGGGTAGCCCGAAAAGGGCTAGAACTTGTAATTATCCCTTCAAAGCAAGGCTGTGTCATTGCACCAACGCTCTTCTCGATCTTCCTTGCTGCAATGCTCCATCTCACCCTCTGTAAGCTCCTCGCTGGAGTGCAGCTAATTTACAGAACAAACGGGAAACTGTTCAACCTCCGTCTCCTCCAGTCCAGATCCAAGGTCGTCCCATCCTCTGTCATTGAATTACAGTATGCAGATAACGCTTGCCTCTGTGCTCACTTGGAGTTCGAACTCCAAACCATCGTCAACACCTTCACCGAAGCGTACGAGAGCATGGATCTTACAATAAACATCCGTAAGACAAAGATCCTTTGCCAACCTGCCCCCGCCACACAATACTGCCCTCCGAAGACAACACCATTGCTATACTGAATGGAAGATGATGATAGACAATTCCCTTAAGTGAAAACCAAAAGTTATTTAATATCAGTAATAAATCAGTAACATGTATTGCTGCCTTTATTGACAAATGCAAGGCAATTTACTGAGTAACGATTTAATCACTAAGATGGCAGCCTCTGGCATATTGGAAACTATTGGATTGTTACAAGCCAGTAAGTATGGATCAGTCTGATGGGTCCAATACAGAATCAATAGGAATAGATTTCCAGATTGATTAATAAATGGTTGTGAAGTGGGCATAAATATGGGTGGAAATCACTTATCCTAGATCACTACCAGTTTAGCACCCCACTTAACATTCCAAGTAGACTTTCAAATGCTGCTGGAAGTAGAGGTCAATATTCCTGTTGCCACATCAAGACATACAGACAGTTTTGCAGATTTTGTAGGAACAGTCATAATCTGCCAATATACAATGGGCTTCCAGGGTTGCACGGGGCTATGTTGTATGAGGAAGTGGCCTATAAGAAGATTTATTCCGTTAGATTGAGCATGTTTTACTCCTTACAATGCAATGCCTGACTAATAGCTGATTGGAGGGCTGATCAGAAAATTTACTTTAGTGCTTAAACTACATTCTGCATCAGATAGGTGCCAAAATCAAAGAACAATTATTTTCACAATTATTTATTGGACCTTATGAATTCTGGGAGACACAGTACAATTCTGTACTTCCTAAACTTTTTAAGGTACTCGATCAGTCACAAATTATTCCCTGGAAGCCATTTTTCACAATTCCAGGATTAAGAGAGCAATGGATTAAAGCAGATTGTTGCGGCAGCAGGAAAGGAGGTGCATAACAGGTCCTCTTCCTTTCTCTACAGAACAAGTTTTAGAGATGTGAACCCAAATAAGTTAGGGCAAAATTCAATGATTTGAAAAATCTGGAACATCTCCCAGTTTTTTTAAATTCACTCTCAGGATATGGGCATAGCTGGCAAAGCTTGCATTTATTGCCCATCCCTTGTTGCCTTGCCCTGAGTAGGTAGTGGTGGGCTGCCCTCTTGATCCACTACAGTCAGTGAAGTGTTATTCTTTGTAATTGTTTGATAAAACTGCATGGCTTTGTAGGCCACTTCAGAGAGCCGCTTATAGCTAACCAGGTTGGTGTGGGATTGGTAAGGACAACAGGTTTCCTTTTCTTTTAAACAAAAGCTTAAATTTCTTTTGTACAGGTTTCCTTCTCTAAAGGACATTTGTGAACCTTCAATGGTCACTTTTACTGATAGCAGGTTTTGTAAAACAGAATTCAAATTCTCAAAGTGCCGTGGTGAGATTTGAATTCACTGGATTATTGATCCAGGCTTATACATAGAACCACTCCTCGTAACATAACCACTACACTACCATACCCATTGCTGATTGCAATTAGGTTTGTATTATTTGGCTCCACAATACCCATTCAAAGATATTGATTCCTTCTGTGTTTGCATGAACTCATATTGGAATTAGAATAAAAGTTTGTCTCATGGGATAATTTTAACCTAATATGCCGGGCAGGAATCTCATGGGATCGGGTGGAATGCCGGTTTTATACCCCACCCAATATTATTCTCCATTGACTTGAAAGGAAAGTAAAATTGGATGGACTGTAAAACCAGTGTTGTACCTGATCCAGTCAATTTTCCAATGGGCGGGTTTGGTTAAAATTGCCTCCGCGCGAATTATGGCATTCTTAGGTGGCCCACTAGAGCGGGATAGAATAAGGTCCTTTGTTAGTCTAGTGAAGTTCTGGTGATTGTGTGTGTGTGCATGCGTGATGTCTGATATAATGGAAGGCTGTGTTACAGTTACTTTGTGGCTTTCTTCTTTCGTACATATCCCTGATTCCTTTTTCAGATTTGCATTATAGGGCTGGCCATGGTGGCAATGATTAGCTGTGCACTCAAGTTCTTAAACATTGCTACTTAATTAAACTGGACGTATTAGCATCGCAATACACACCTTGCGCCTGGGTGCGTGCCTCAGCGTTCAAGTGCTGCGTATTCCTGGAGGCCGGTGTTGGGAGCGGAGAGAGTGGCACTACAGTGAGTATTTAAACTCACGTTTGCGGGCTTTTTTACAGAGGCCGGTGTCGGGAGCGGAGAGAGCGGTGGTACAGTGAGTATTTAAACTCACTTTGGCGGGCTTTTTTCCTCAGAGGCTTACCAAACACACAAACCAGCGCTGGCGTTCCAGAGCCACATCACAATTCAAAAGTGACACGGGCAAGAGGAAGCACTGATTGGGTGAGTATAGCCAGGTGAGTATTTATACTACTCTATAGTTTGACAGTTAAGGTTAATAGTTTATATAGTTTAGAAGGTATTAATTTTTGTGGTTATAGTTTCTAAGGTCTCTGTTGTGTAGCGGGCAGTGCTAGTAAACAAGGGCCCTTGAGTATATCATTTAATTGTAGTGTAATTAGTGGTATTGATTTGATTTAATTTAATTTAAATTAATTAAAGGGTAAATCATGGCAGCACAGCTCGGCACCTCGCATGCTCCTCCTGCACTATCTGGGAAATCAGGGACACTGTCTGTGTCCCTGACAACCATGTGTGTGGGAAGTGTATCCAGCTGCAGCTACTGGCAGACCGCATTGCAGTACTGGAGCTGCGAATGGATACATACTGGAGTATTCGCGATGCTGAGGACATTGTGTATAACACGTTTAATGAGTTGGTCACACCGCAGGTAAAGGCTGCACAGGCAGGAAGGGAATGGGTGACCGCCAGGCAGAGCAGTAGGCACAGGCAGGTAGTGCAGGGGTCCCCTGTGGCCATTCCCCTCTCAAACAGATATACCACTTTGGATATTGTTGAGGGAGATGGCTTTTCGGGGGAAGGCAGCAGCAGCCAACTTCCTGGCACCATGGGTGGTTCTGCTGCACAGGATGGGAAGATAAAGAGCTGGAGAGCTATAGTGATAGGGGATTCAATTGTAAGGGGAATAGATAGGCATTTCTGCGGCCACAAATGAGACTCCAGGATGGTATGTTGCCTCCCTCGTGCAAGGGTCAAGGATGTCTCGGGGCAGCTGCAGGGCATTCTGAAGGGGGAGGGTGAAAAGCAAGTTGTCATGGTGCATATAGGTACCAATGATATAGGTAAAAAATGGGATGAGGTCCTAAAAGCTGAATATAGGGAGTTGGGAGGTAAATTAAAAAATAGGACCTCAAAGGTAGTATTCTCAGGATTGCTACCAGTGCCACGTGCTAGTCAGAGTAGAAATAGAAGGATATTTCAGATGAATACGTGGCTAGAGGAATGGTGCAAGGGGGAGGGATTCAACTTCCTGGGACATTGGAACTGGTTCTGGGGGGAGGTGGGACCAGTACAAACTGGATGGTTCGCACCTGGGTGGGACCGGGACCGATGTCCTAGGGGGAGTGTTTGCTAGTGCTGTTGGGGAGGGTTTAAACTAAAATGGCAGGGGGTTGCGAACCTGTGCAGGGAGACAGAGGAAAGGGAAGCAAGGATAGAAACAAAAGACAGGAAGGAGAAAAGCAAAATTGGAAGGCAGAGAAATCAAGTGTGGAAATCAAACAGGGCCACAGTACATAATAATTCTAAAAGGACTGAGAGTGTTAAAAAATCAAGCCTGAAGGCTTTGTGTCTTAATGCGAGGAGCATTCGTAATAGGGTAGATGAATTAGCTGTGCAAATAGATGTAAATGGATATGATATAATTGGGATTATGGAGACATGGCTCCAGGGTGACCAAGGCTGGGAATTCAATATCCAGAGGTATTCAATATTCAGGAAGGACAGGCAAAAAGGAAAAGGGCTTGGGGTAGCATTGATGTTTAAAGTGGAGATTAACAGAAAAGTAAGGAAGGATATTCGCTCTGATGATGTGGAATCTGTATGGGTAGAGCTGAGAAATACCAAGGGGCAGAAAATGTCAGTGGGAGTTGTATACAGACCCACAAACAGTAATGCTGAGGTTGGGGATGGCATTAAATGGGAAATTAGAGATGCGTGCAGTAAGGGCATAGCGGTTATCATGGGTGCCTTTAATCTACATATAGATTGGGCTAACCAAATTAGTAACAATACTGTGGAGGAGGAATTCCTAGGGTGTATATGGGATGGTAGTGTTGGAGGAGCTGCAGCCCTTGTTATTGTCCAACAGGTTTGAGGCTCTTACTCCCTGTGAGGATGGGAACAGGGACTACGGGGAGGATGAGCAACCTGGCCATAGCACCGTGGAGCGGGGGGCCATTCAAGTGGGGGGAGTTAAAAGAAATGTTGTAGTGGTAGGGGATAATATTGTTAGGGGGATAAATAGAGTTCTTTGCAGCCGAGAGCGAGAGTCCCGAAGGCTGTGTTGCCTGCCCGGTGCCAGGGTAACTAGACATTCTTATTATGAACACAGCTAGCTTCTAGCTAGTTATTTATTCAGTACACATTCTCCAGGTACAGTATCTGTAGAGGCTTCCATGTGTGCTCCTGTGTGCAGGCTGCCATCTTGACTGTTGCCTTCTGGGTAGCCTAGTGCCTCATGGGTAATGTAGTCTTAAACATACAGCTATATACAACTCTACACAGCTCCACCTAGTGTCCACTATAGAATGACATGCTATTGATCACTACATCTCCCTTTCTTTGAGGTTTAACAAAATCAATATCAATCAACTTTCAAGAAAACAATAAAGATAATATCAGTAACACTTTTGTTAGTGCTCTATAAACATAAACATTTTCAAAACAGTCAACACATTTTCAAAGCTTTACATTGTACTCAAAGATTAAGTCTATCAGGCTCTTTTACTTCACGTGTGGATCTTCTCAACACGGGTAAGTCTGATGTGTCTTCATGAGATTGTTCTGGCGGTGAATGACAAGATGCAGTTGCGGCATTGTCATCAATCTGGTCTTGAATAGTCTCTTGTGTTTTTAGGAGGGGACGGCGGTTCCTCCTGAGAATCTGTCCTTCCTCAGTTCTAACAGTGTATGACCTTGGTCCTACTTCCTCAAGAACTGTAGCTTTCCTGTTCCATGCATCTGGATCCTCAATCCTGACAACATCATCCTTTGTCAATGATTTTAGAGTTTTGGATGACTTGTCATAGTATGACTTCTGTTTCAGCTTTAACAGTTGAAGTCTCTGTCTCAGTTCCTCACTTTGCTGTTCTTTTGCACAGCAGGGTAGCGTGGTGCGCAACTTGCGACCCATTAGTAGTTCAGCAGGTGAAGAACCACAGTCTAAAGGTGAGGCTCGGTCGCTCAGCAGGGCGAGATAAGGATCAGACTTGCTTTCTGTCGCTTTCTTCAGTAGCTGCTTGAGAACTTGAACACCTTTCTCTGCCTTACCATTTGACTGAGCATACAAAGGACTGGATGTGATGTGCTGAAAGTCATAATGTGCCGCAAACTGTTGCCACTCCTTACAGTTGAAGCACGGACCATTGTCGCTAACGGCAATCCTGGGAATTCCATGTCTGGCAAAGATGGATTTCACATGCATTATGACACTGCTTGCTGTGGTGCTTGAGAGCAGCGCCATCTCAGGATAGTTAGAATAGTAGTCAATCACTATTATATAGTCTTTACCATTTAAATGAAAAAGGTCCATATCAACCTTTTGCCATGCTGCTGTTGGTATGTCAGCTACTATCATTGGTTCCTTTGCTTGTTTGTTTTGGTGTTTCTGACATGTCTCACATTTGCCTATCATGTTCTCAATGTCCTTATTTATGCCAGGCCAATAAACAGTGTCTTCTTGCTCTCCTTTTGCATTTTTCAATTCCGAGGTGTCCCTCATGAATCCTTTTGAGCATGTTTTGACGTAGAGCCTGTGGAATGACTATTCTGTTCTGTTTTAGTAATAGTCCACTTGCGACACTCAATTCTGACCTTATGTGAAAATATTTTGGACAGGAACCTTTTGGCCAACCATGATGAATGTTCTCTATTACTGTTTGTAATACTGTATCTTTTACTGTTTCTTCTGCTATTTGCTTTGATTTTGTGTCTGACACGGGCAGCGCAGCAGTGACCATACTCACATGAACATCCACGTCTTCTTCAGTAGAGCTCACATGACTCATTGTGGGTGCTTGGGATAGTGCATCTGCTAACACTATGTATTTGCCTGGTGTGTAGATCAGTTCAAAGTCATATCTTTGCAGCTTCATCATGAGTCGTTGAATCCTTGGAGACATCTCATTCAGGTTTTTTTTTATGATGGCAACCAAAGGGCTGTGGTCTGTCTCAACTGTGAAGGTGGGAAGTCCATATATGTAGCCATGAAACTTTTCTAGTCCAACTACCAAACCTAGACCTTCCTTTTCAATCTGGGCATATCGACACTCAGTATCAGTCATAGGCCTGGAGGCATAGGCAACAGGCTTCCAATCTTCACCCTCTGCTTGTAGCAAGACCGCACCTAGGCCATCTTTTGATGCATCCATTGACACTTTGATTCTTTTTGTTGGGTCAAAGAAGGTGAGTACAGGTGTGGTTGTCAGCACTGTTTTGAGATTTATCCACTCTTGTTCATGTCTTTCTGTCCATGCAAACTCATTTGTTATATGTTGCAGGTCTCGCAGACAGGCTGTCTTGGCTGACAAGTTAGGAATGAACTTTCCAATGAAGTTTATTATCCCCATGATGCATAGCACTCATTTTTTGTCAGTGGGTCGGGGCATTTTGAGTATGGCATTTACTTTTTCCATATCTGGCTCTATTTCTTTACCAGATAGATTATCTCCTAGGAAAGTGTCTTCCTGGACGCCAAACTGACACTTGTCTTTGTTGAGCTTCAGTCTATTCCGGCGTATGCTCTGTAGCACTTTAGTCAGTCTCTCATTGTGTTCTTTCAGTGTGGAGCCCCAGATGATGATGTCATCAACATAGACCCGAACTCCTTCCAAACTTTCAATTATGTGTTCCATCGCTCTATGAAAGATTTCAGATGCAGATATTATCCTGAAAGGCATTCTGAGGAAACAATACCTGCCAAATGGTGTGTTAAAGGTATAGTATTTGGTGTTCTCTTCATCCAGTTTTAGTTGCCAAAATCCTTGTGAGGCATCGAGCTTTGTAAAGTATCTGGCACCTGACATTTCACTGGTGATTTCCTCTCGCTTGGGAATCTGGTAGTGTTCGCGTTTTATGTTTGCATTTAAGTCCTTTGGATCCATGCATATTCTTAGATCATTGTTCTTTTTCTTTACACATACCATGGAGTTAACCCAGTCTGTTGGCTCTTTGACTTTCCTGATGACTCCTGGTGTGGTCATTCTTGAGCCAGTCACGCAGGGGTGCTGGAACTCTTCGTGGAGCATGTACCACTGGCTGAGCATCCTGCTTTAGCTGGATCTTGTAAGTGAATGGTAGAACTCCAAATCCTTTGAACACATCCTGGAAATTATTCACTACAGAATCCACCGAGTCATCTGGTCTGCTTATGGCACAGTTTATACGGTAGACTCTTTTGACCAGTTCTAAGTCCTCACAAGCTTTGTTACCCAGTAGTGAATCAAGCCTTTCAGCCACAACAGAAAACATGAGATGATGCACTTTGTCTTTGACTGTCACTTTGAGTCTGCATACACCTAAGCTATCTATTTTCTGTCCATTATAGTCCTTCAGTAGTACTGACTTTTTCTGTATTTTGGGATTTTCTTTCATATTTTTAATGTCACTTATACTGATTAAGTTTGCTTTTGCCCCAGTGTCCAGTTTCAATGTAGCTAATGCTCCATTTATCTGCAGTGGGATCATCCATTTGTCCTCTTTTACTGCATTAACTTTATGTTCAGCATTGTCTATTTCTGAGGGCTGCACATTTTCTGTATCTTTTTTGATATCGTCACATGACACCATTCCTACAAAAAATGCCTCACTTACATCAGTGTCCTCAATCACATTAACTCGTTGCCCTTTCGTCGTTTTTACTTTTGAAAAGCATTGTTTGGCAAAGTGATTCTTTCCATTACGCTTTTTGCACATTTTTCCAAAAGCTGGGCATTGTCTTAACTGGTGTTTGTAACCACAGCGTTTACAATTAAAAATTTCATCCTCCGATTGCTTTTCATTTCTGTTCTGCCCATGTTTCTTCCCCTTGTAAGACACAGCACCGACAGCAGCATTATCACTCATTACATTCGCATCATTATTGGTTTCACTGAAAGTCTTCGCGTGATTTCGAGCTAGCTCGCTGGCTTTGCATATTTTCACTGCATTTTCCAAATTTAGTTCGGTTTCTCTCAACAGACGTTCCCTGACTTTTTTATCATGAATACCAAAGACAATCTGGTCACGAATCATGGATGCTTTGAGCTCAGAGAAATTACATGTCTGTGCTTTCAGTTTCAGATCAGTTATAAAGCTAACAAAAGTCTCATTTTGTTGCTGTGCCCGAGAACGGAAGATGTATCTTTCATCCGTCTCATTCTTTTTGGGAGAGCATTGTGCATCAAATTTTTTTAGCACATCTTCTAATTTTTCTCTGTTCTCCGCTGGATTAAATACAAATGTATTAAATACCTCTATCACCTGTGGGCCTGCAACCGTAAGCAGCAACGCTATCTTCCTTGGGTCTGGCTTCATACCGAATCCGATGGCTGCAATGTAGAGTTCTAATTATTGTTTAAAAATCCGCCAATTGTAGTCGACATTTCCCTCGAGATTCAAACCTCCTGGTGGCTTCAAATTCTCCATGTCGCTTTTCACAATTTTCAGCAGATCTTCACCACCCTGGTACCATCTAATGTTCATTAATAACTAGACATTCTTATTATGAACACAGCTAGCTTCTAGCTAGTTATTTATTCAGTACACATTCTCTAGGTACAGTATCTGTAGAGGCTTCCATGTGTGCTCCTGTGTGCAGGCTGCCATCTTGACTGTTGCCTTCTGGGTAGCCTAGTGCCTCATGGTTAATGTGGTCTTAAACATACAGCTATATACAACTCTACACAGCTCCACCTAGTGTCCACTATAGAATGACATGCTATTGATCACTACAGGCGGGACCGGGACCGATATCCTAGGGGGAGTGTTTGCTAGTGCTGTTGGGGAGGGTTTAAACTAAAATGGCAGGTGGTTGCGAACCTGTGCAGGGCGACAGAGGAAAGGGAAGCAAGGATAGAAACAAAAGACAGGAAGGAGAAAAGCAAAATTGGAAGGCAGAGAAATCAAGTGTGGAAATCAAACAGGGCCACAGTACATAGTAATTCTAAAAGGACTGAATGTGTTAAAAAGTCAAGCCTGAAGGCTTTGTGTCTTAATGCGAGGAGCATTCGTAATAGGGTAGATGAATTCGCTGCACAAATAGATATAAATGGATATGATATAATTGTGATTATGGAGACATGGCTCCAGGGTGACCAAGGCTGGGAATTCAATATCCAGAGGTATTCAATATTCAGGAAGGACAGGCAAAAAGGAAAAGGGCTTGGGGTAGCATTGATGTTTAAAGTGGAGATTAACAGAATAGTAAGGAAGGATATTCACTCTGATGATGTGGAATCTGTATGGGTAGAGCTGAGAAATACCAAGGGGCAGAAAATGTCAGTGGGAGTTGTATACAGACCCACAAACAGTAATGCTGAGGTTGGGGATGGCATTAAATGGGAAATTAGAGATGCGTGCAGTAAGGGCATAGCGGTTATCATGGGTGCCTTTAATCTACATATAGATTGGGCTAACCCAATTAGTAACAATACTGTGGAGGAGGAATTCCTAGGGTGTATATGGGATGGTAGTGTTGGAGGAGCTGCAGCCCTTGCTCTTGTCCAACAGGTTTGAGGCTCTTACTCCCTGTGAGGATGGGAACAGGGACTGCGGGGAGGTTGAGCAACCTGGCCACAGCACCGTGGAGTGCGGGGCCATTCAAGTGAGGGGAGTTAAAAGAAATGTTGTAGTGGTAGGGGATAGTATTGTTAGGGGGATAGATAGAGTTCTTTGCAGCCGAGAGCGAGAGTCCCGAATGCTGTGTTGCCTGCCCGGTGCCAGGGTTAAGGACATCTCCTCTGGGCTGGAGAGAAACTTGGAGTGGGAGGGGGAGGATTCAGTTGTTGTGGTCCATGTTGGTACCAACGACATAGATAGGACAAGGAAGGAGGTTCTGCTGAGGGAGTTTGAGCAGTACCACAAGGTTAATGATCTTTGGATTACTACCTGAGCCACGTGCAAATTTGGCTAGAGTAAATAAAATTAGAGAGTTAAATGCATGTCTCAAAGACTGGTGTGGGAGAAATGGGTTTTGCTTCCTGGGACACTGGCATCAGTACTGGGATGGGAGAGAGCTGTTCCGGTGGAACGGACTTCACTTGGCTAGTGCTGGGATTAGAATCCTTGCGAATCGAATAACTAGGGCTGTCGAGAGGGCTTTAAACTAATTAGTGGGGGGGAGGTTTTAAGAGAGTGAAAAATAAAAATGATAGTAGAGAAGGCAATAGAGCAAGGTAGCAGTGGGGGAATTAAAAACCAGAGCGTGTCAGGAAGGGACAGAATGTATAATGATAAAGGTAAAGTAGTAAAAGGGGTAAAAGCAGGAATAAATTGTCAGAAAACATATTTGAAAGTTCTTTATCTGAATGCACGCAGCAATCGTAACAAAATTGATGAGTTGACGGTGCAAATAACTACACATGGGTATGATCTGGTGGCTATTACGGAAACATGGCTGCAAGATAATCATGAATGGGAACTAAACATACAAGGGTATTTCACAATTAGGAAGGACAGACAGGAAGGAAAGGGAGGTGGGGTTGCTATGTTAATCAAGGATGGAATCATTGCAAAAGTCAGAAATGATATTGGGTCAAAGGATCAGGATAGTGATACAGTTTGGGTAGAGATAAGGAATAATAAGGGGAAAAAGTCACTAGTGGGCGTAGTCTATAGGCCTCCTAACAGTTGCAACTCTGTTGGTTGGAGTATAAATCAGGAAATAGTTGGGGCTTGTAATAAGGGAACAGCTATAACCATGGGGGATTTTTACATTCATATTGACTGGACTAATCAAATTGGGCATGGCAGCATTGAGGAAGAGTTCGTAGAGTGTATTAGGGACGGGTTCCTTGAGCAGTATGCAACTGAACCAACCAGGGGGCAGGCAATCTTAGGTCTGGTCCTGTGTAATGAGACAGGATTAATAAAAAATGTCCTAGTAAAGGATCCCCTTGGAATGAGTGACCATAATATGGTTGAATTCCAAATTCAGTTGGAGGGTGAGAGAGTTGGATCTCAAACCAGCGTACTAAGCTTAAATAAAAGAGACTATGAAGGTATGAGAGTAGAATTGACCAAAGTGGACTGGGAAAACAGATTAAAGTGTAAGACGGTACAAGAGCAGTGGTCTACATTCAAGGAGATATTTCACATCTTTCTAGATAAATATATTCCACTGAGGAAAAAGCGAAGTAAAAGAAAAGACAGCCATCCATGGCTTAGTAAAGTAATAAAGGATAGTATTCGACTGAAAACAAGGGCATATAAATTAGCCAAGTCTAGTGGGAGGATTGAAGATTGGGAAGCATTTAAAAGCCAGCAAACAATAACTAAAAGATTAATTGAGAAAGGGAAAATAGATTATGAAAGTAAACTAGCAAAAAATATAAAAACAGACAGCAAGAGTTTCTACAGCTATATAAAAAGAAAAAGGGTGGCTAAAGTGAATGTTGGTCCCTTCGAGGATGGGACTGGGAAACTAGTGGTGGGGAACATGGAGATGGCAAAGACGCTGAACAAATATTTCGTATCAGTATTTACAGTAGAGGACACTAAAAATATCCCAACACTGGACAAACAGGGGGCAATGGGGGGGGGAGGAGCTAAACACGATTAAAATCACTAAGGAGATGGTACTCAGTAAAATAATGGGACTTAAGGCGGATAAATCCCCCGGACCTGATGGCCTACATCCTAGAGTCTTGAGAGATGTGGCGGTAGGGATTGTGGATGCATTGGTGATCATTTTCCAGAAATCCCTGGACTCAGGAAAGGTCCCGGCAGATTGGAAAACTGCTAATGTAACACCCTTATTTAAGAAGGGAAGTAGACAAAAAGCTGGAAACTATAGGCCAGTTAGCCTAACATCTGTGGTTGGCAAAATGTTGGAGTCCATTATTAAGGAAACAGTAACGGAGCATTTGGATAAACATAATTTAATAGGACAGAGTCAGCATGGTTTTACGAAGGGGAAGTCATGTTTGACAAATTTGCTCGAATTCTTTGAGGATGTAACATAAAGGGTGGATAAAGGGGAACCAGTGAATGTAGTGTATTTGGACTTCCAAAAGGCATTTGACAAGGTTCCACACAAAAGATTACTGATCAAGATAAAAAAATCACGGGATTGGGGGTAATATACTGGCATGGGTGGAAGATTGGCTATCTAACAGAAAACAAAGAGTTGGGATAAATGGTTCGTTCTCGGGCTGGCAATCAGTAACTAGTGGTGTTCTGCAGGGGTCAGTGCTGGGGCCCCAACTCTTTACAATCTATATTAACGATTTGGAGGAAGGGACCGAGTGCAACATATCCAAGTTTGCCGATGATACAAAGATGGGAGGGAAAGCAGTGAGTGAGGAGGACATAAAAAACCTGCAAAAGGACATAGACAGGCTAAGTGAGTGGGCAGAGATTTGGCAGATGCTGGAAAGCGTGAGGTTATGCACTTTGGCAGAAAAAATCAAAGAGCAAGTTATTATCTAAATGGAGAGAAACTGCAAAGTGCTACAGTACAAAGGGGTCTGGGGGTCCTGGTGCATGAAACACAAAAGGTTAGTATGCAGGTGCAGCAGGTGATCAGGAAGGCCAATGGAATCTTGGCTTTTATTGCAAGGGGGATGGAGTATAAAAACAGGGAAGTCTTGCTGCAGTTATACAGAGTATTTGTGCTGCCTTTCTTTAGGAATTTATATTAGTTTTCCAGTTAATTCAGGGGTTTGAGTAATTTGGGTCAATTTCCATTGTTTGCCACCACCTAGTGGATATTTGGTACCTAGCAACTGCAGTAAAGTGCAGTAAAGTGCTGTAAAGCGCAGTAAAGTGCGGTAAAGCACAGTAAAGTGCAGTAAAGCACAGTGAAGTGCAGTAAAGTAAACTAATGTATATCACAGACCTGCAGCCACACATGATCTGGGAAGTTATATTCTTGTCACGCTCCAGCCTTGGACACTATGGCCTAGAAATTCAGTTGGGCGCGCCAGCCGTTAGCGCCTTAGGAGGAGTAGATCTCGAGCGCTAGGCTGGACCTGGACCAACACTAGGACAGGTATTTTTGGCTCAGGCCAGAGCTTAGCAATTATCTTTGCCTTCATTGAGAGCTCAGTGTTTGCCAGCATATAATGGGGGCTGCATTGGGTGCCAACGCTGACTTTCAGCCTTATGCCAGAAGGGCTTACAGACACCGTGAGAGAGTGGCAGCCCTGGCTAGACGCAGAGGGGGCAACAGGCGTCGCCAACTGAGGCCTCACCCACCCAGGGTATACCGCCAGCAGTCCTCCTATCTGACCATGTCTGCCGCGATGTGTGTTAGGAGGCTGCGATTCAGAAGGGAGGTGGTTGCAGACATCTGCCAGCTGCTTCACAGAGATCTGCAGCCACAGCTGATGCGCAGGACGTCTCTGTCGGTGGCAGTGAAGGTGACGGTGGCTCTCAACTTCTATGCCACCGGCTCCTTCCAATCCGCTGCTGGGGACATCGCTAACATCTCCCAGTTCGCCATGCATTGCTGCATCTGCCAGGTGACCGAAGCCCTTTTCAGAGGGAGACATCAATTCATCTCCTTCCCCATGACCCTGGACAAGCAGCAGCAGCGTGCAGTGGGATTTGCAAGAATAGCGGGCTTTCCCATGGTGCAGGGCACCATTGACTGCACGCATGTGGCTTTGCGGGCACCTCTGGAGCATGCCGAGGATTACCGCAACCGGAAGGGCTACCATTCCCTCAACGTACAGCTGGTGTGTGACCACAGGCAGCGCATCCTAGCTGTCAATGCCTGCTTTCCAGGCAGCAGCCACGATGCCTTTATCCTGCGACAGACAACTGTGGCTGACATGTTCCAGGCACAGCCTCACCCAAGAGGATGGCTTATCGGAGACAAAGGCTATCCTTTGTGTACCTGGCTCATGACCCCGCTCCGCGCGCCCACGACCCCTGCTGAAGAGGCATACAACGAGAGCCATCAAGCGACTAGGAACATCATAGAACAAACAATCGGCGTCCTCAAGCAACGGTTCCGCTGTCTCGATCGCTCCGGGGGAGCCCTCCAGTATTCGCAGGAGCGAGTCTCCCAATTCGTCGTCGTTTGCTGCATGCTGCACAACCTGGCTATCCGCAGGACTCAGGCACTGCCACCTCACGTTGGACCACCACCTCAGGAGGAGGAGCAGGAGGAGCATGAGGAGGAGGAGGACGAGGAGTACCAGCCCAGGAGGGAGGCACAAGGTCCAAGGGCCGCCCGTCGGCGGCTTATTGAACGTCACTTCTAGGCCCCCTGTCAGGGAATGGCTTGTGCCAATGAAAGAACATGATTGCAGCCGCTCCGCAAGCCCTCAGCCGGTTAAGGCAACAAACACTTCAAAGATCAAACATGGACAATGTTAATAAATAAAATGCTTTATTGTACAAACTCAGGGCCCTTCCCACATGAAAACCAAAAACAGACGAAACCCCCAAAAAACACTCAAACACATTATTCGCTCTCACAACCTGGAGAGGATTAACAAAACAGTGCAACTAAAATGGCCGTCATCCTCGGCCTTCGTAAAAAACAAACATCACATCCTCGGCCTTCAAAAAACAAACATCCAATTCTCGGCCTCAAAAAACAAACATCCAATTCTCGGCCTCAAAAAACAAACATCCAATTCTCGGCCTCAAAAAACAAACATCCAATTCTCGGCCTCAAAATACAAACATCCAATTCTCGGCCTCAAAAAACAAACACAACTGGCCACACATTCGACTTTTTGGCCCGCTAGGGCGATGCCTTGGCCATCTTTGTGTGGCCCCTGCCCGCCCTGCTGCTCCTCCTCAAAGTAAGGCCATTGGCTGCTGCAAGGCTGGGGGCAGGCTCCAGAGGGGCACATGTCGTGACGGCAGATGCCCTTGGGGGTCGGCCTAGTCGAGGTCTGGCCGTCGAGCGGGCGGCTGTTAAATGCTGCAGCTGTGGCTGGCCAGCATCAGTCGCTGCAGCAGCTCCTGGCAGCTCCACTGGGGGAGTGGCAGTGGCGGCTGGAGGAATGGGGGCAAGCTGGTGGATGGCAGGCGCTCGCTGGTCGCCTGAGACACTGGCACTCGCCCGGGCCAGCACTGCAGCATGCGCACCAATCTGCCGAGGGACAGACCGCTGTGCTGCTGCAGCGCGCTGGGTGCCCTGGCGATGCCTGGCTGACACAGCGAGTGTGGCAGCAGTGAGTGCCCGTGTTGACCTGTTCAGTGACCTCATCAGAGCACCCAGTGACTGCACGGCACCACTGATCAGCTGCCCACTCGCTGCCTGAGCTGCCCCGAATGCCGCCCGACTCGCTGCCTGCTCTGCCCCGAATTCCGCCAAACTGATGGCCTGTGAGGCCCCGACGTCGGTCACACTCCGAGAGAGGGACTCGATGGCCTCAGGCAACCGTGCCACTACCCCCATGAGCTCCGTGTGCCGGCGCTCCGAGTCCGCGGACAAGTCCTCGAGGCGTTCCATCTCCTCGGCGAAGACCATCTCCGGACTGGAGGCCGGACTCTCCCTCTGGGGAGAAGGCCGCCGAGCTGGCCGACCCTTCCTGCATTGCTGGACGCCGCTAGGCCCAGCAATTGGACTCCCCTCCGACCCTTCCCCCCTCTGGGGAGAAGGCCGCCGAGCTGGCCGACCCTTCCTGCGTTGCTGGACGCCGCTGGGCCCAGCAATTGGACTCCCCTCTGACCCTTCCCCCCTCTGGGGAGAAGGCCGCTGAGCTTCCACACCCCTCCCGCGTTTCTGCAGGCCGCAGGTCCCATGAGCTCCCCTCCCCTCCGACACTTCCGCCACGCTCCCCTCCAGGGAAGACGTGTCCCCTACATTCGCATGGGTTGCCGCGGCTGAGGGTTCCCCTGATGGGCCGCCTTCCTCTTGCTCCTCCTCCTCCTCCTCTTCTGAGGGGCTGTCACTGGCAAGTTCAGGTACCTCCTCCTCACCATCTGAAAGCAGGAAGGCACAAGAGTAGCTTTAGAGTGAGGAGATGGCGTCAGCGAGGGATGCATGAGTGGTGGCATCCAGCGCATTGGTCGGACAGTGGCAAAGGATGTAGATCTGATGCGCAAGTGGGACGAGAGAGGTCCAAAAGGTGATGTCCTTACCATTGGTGCCCAGAACCGGGTCGGCATCTCCACATGCAACGGGGCCAATCACCCGGCCACCCATGATGCGCTCCACGCGATGTTGCAGCTCGGTGAGCGGCTGGATCTGGGGTCGGCCTCCCCCAGTCGCAGTCCGGCTTTTCTTATTATTGGCCAGCTTGGCCTGCAAGAGAAAGGACGGCCTCTAAGTACAGTGTGTAGCCCTGATCTTGTGTGCACTGCCTCCCATGGTGGAATAGCCTGGCCAGTGTGTCACCCTGATCTTGTGTGCACTGCCTCCCATGGTGGAATAGCCTGGCCAGTGTGTCGCCCTGATCTTGTGTGCACTGCCTCCCATGGTGGAATAGCTTGGCCAGTGTGTTAAGTGTAGAATGTGCAATTGATGTTCATGCCTGTCCCATAGCTGCTGGATGAGGGCTGGCCATTAGGGCTTTCAGGTCCCTTTGCCCATAATGTGAGGTGCACATGCAAGGATGAGGAGGACACTGGAAACGGTACTCACCCTGACAATCCGAGTGAGGTCATTAAACTTTTTGCGGCATTGGACACCGGTCCTGGGGACCTCGCTGTTGGCTGACACCTTGCTGGCGACATGCCTCCAGGCTCTCCGGTAGACGCGGACCGGCGCCTTCCTGCCATTGTCCGGGTACAAAATATGGCGCCTCTGCTCCACACCACCAACCAGCACACTCAGATCAAGCTCTGAGAAGCGCTGCGCTCGTTCACGGGCCTTCTGCATGGCTTCAGGCGCTATTTGGGTCCAGCAGCAGTGTTCAGGCCTAGCTGGAGGGCTCCACTATCCAGGGCGTGGCAGCAGACCAAGTCGACCCTTCCCCCTTAAGAGCTGGCCGGCGCCAGGGTGTCTGCTGTCAATCACGAGATGGCCGCACCTGCGCTGCGCCCGGCCTCGGCGCTCTCGCTCAGCACCTCCGGCTTAGCGCCTAAAGGGAGGCATGCAGCGCCAGTTTTAGTGCTCGAGCAAACTCTTAGGGCGAAGCTAATGAATATCGGAGAAGTGGCCTCGATTTTGCGCCGGGCGCAAACTTTAGCGGCCGCCCGACTTTACCGCCCCAAAAGTGGCTACAATGAATTTCTAGGCCTATTTGTCTGTAAGTACTTGAGAATGTTATAGATGATTAGTGTACACTATATTTTGCAGAAAATGTTTAGTTTGTAACTTTTCTCTGTAAGCAAACTTACACAGCTAGCCGTGAAGTGCTCGCTCTCTGTCTAGCTGGTTAACTTGTAGCTGTATTTTGATGCACTATGTACAGGGCTATTTAAAGAGAATGCCTTTCAGTTTGCAAAATGTATATTCACAGTAAGCTGTGTCTCCACGTGTTTTGGTAAGTTACATGCCAAATGTACTGTGTTGCTCAGGCGTACCTAAATTTGTGTATGCATATCAGTTATGTGCTTGTATACTAATGTGTGCTTCTATTTCTGTGTTGTATTTCAGTTTCACAATAAGAATCTTTCAGTAAAGTTTACAAGAAAAGTCAAGCCTTGTGATTTTTATGGGAAGATATCAAGTTGTTAGCTACCTGTCTAGCTCTGCATAGGAACGCGCTGCAAGGGCAGAATAGTGAAAAGGCAACAGCACAGCGGGCTCAAGCACAAGAAGATACCACTCAGCTACCATGAGTCTACGCTCAGGAAGACAATATACCATAGAGGACGTCGACCAGCCAACCGAGAAGCATGAGCCTCTTCGAGCAAATGATGCCAAGTCACAGTTCTCTAAAGCATCCTCTAGATCATCTCGGCGGTCCAGCAGACCGTCGTCATCGACAGCTTCTGCAGCCGCCAAAGCACATGCCAAGGCAAAAGCTGCCCAGGCTCAATTGTCCTTCACTGAAAAAGAAGCTAGTGTGATGAAGCAGAGAGCTGACCTCAACGCCAGTCTCCACATTCTCCAAAGCCAGAGAGCTGCCTCTGCCGCTGAAGCTGAAGCTGCAGCTTATGAAGAAGGTGAGGAGAACGAAGGCGGGGAGCACAGCCATGAAGCATATGTTCTAGAACAGCCCCTCAGTCCAGTGCAATGTACAAGTGAGTATGTCCAACAACACTCCAAATTGTTCTTCAAGGAAACATCCAGGTATCTCGACGCAGAACCAGCTACTCACCACAGTAACAAACAGCCTGTTTTCGGAGACACTGAGCTTAAAAGAGAAGAAACAAGTAAGACTTACCTGCAGAGACCTCCACAGCACTCAGCCAATCCAGCCAAGCAGTCCTCACCCGAGCCACAAGGTGCACAAGACCTCGCTAGGTACCTCATCCGCCGAGAATTGTTAAGTTCAGGTCTTCTAGAATTTGATGACCGTCCTGAAAATTATTGGTCATGGAAAGCCTCCTTCCTGAGTACCACCAAGGACTTGAATCTGTCAGCCAGAGAAGAACTAGATTTGATGACAAAGTGGCTCGGAGCTGAGTCGTCAGAACAGGCAAGGAGAATTCGCTCAGTGCACGTCCGCAGTCCCACAGCAGGCCTCAACCTGGTTTGGCAACGTCTCGAAGACTGTTATGGGACACCAGAAGTCATTGAACACGCACTGCTTAAGAAGATTGAGGACTTTCCGAAGCTAACCAACAAAGATAATGTCGAGCTTCGAGAACTGGGTGACATTCTCCTCGAACTGGAGTGTGCCAAGGGAGAAGGTTACCTGACAGGCCTTTCGTATTTGGATACAGCTCGTGGGGTAAACCCAGTAGTGGAAAAGCTCCCCTACAACCTTCAAGAGAAATGGATAGCTAAGGGATCCAAGTACAAGGAAGACTACGGAGTGGCATTTCCCCCCTTCTCTCTCTTCTCCAGGTTCGTCCAACACAGGCAAAGGTGAGGAATGATCCAAGTTTCACTTTCTCCACCTCCAGCAGTTACGCTCCTTTGAGAACAGAGAAACCCACAAAGTACAGCAACAAAGCCTCTGTGAGCGTGCACAAAACAGATGTTCCAGCCGAACCCTCAGTCAACCAATCCAGTTCTGCTGGGAATAAAGTGGATGACCCAGATCGTCAGTGTCCAATACACAAGAAGCCCCACCCACTCAAAAAATGTCAAAGCGTTAGAGGCAAGCCTATTGATGAGCGCAAATCATACCTGAAAGAGAATCGCATGTGCTTCAGGTGTTGTGGGTCGACTCTGCACATGGCAAAAGACTGCAAGGCGACAATCAAGTGCTTCGAGTGCAACAGTGAAAAACACATCGCAGCCCTGCATCCAGGTCCTCCTCCTTCAACCACCGAGAGTGCTGCGGTTGACAAAGAGGATAGCGGGGAGCAAAGCGAAAGCGCATCTTCAGTCACCTCCAAGTGTACAGAGGTTTGTGGAAATGCAAGCAGCCCATGCTCATGCTCCAAAATCTGCTTGGTTAAAGCATATCCTGCAGGGAGAAAGGAGAAGGCAATCAAGATGTATGCAGTGCTTGATGAGCAAAGTAACAAGTCTCTAGCGAAGACAGAATTCCTCAATCTCTTTGAAGTCAAGGCCAGCGCAGCTCCATACACGCTAAAAACCTGTTCAGGGACAACAGAGACTACGGGTAGGAGAGTTGGCAACTTCATGATCGAGTCCATGGATGGGAAACTACAGCTTCCCCTTCCCACCTTAATTGAGTGTGACATGATGCCAGATGATAGGATGGAAATTCCTTCCCCAGAGGTCGCACGCCATCAGCCCCACCTACAGCCAGTTGCCAAAAAGAATCCATCTGTGGACCTGGACGCTCCAATCTTCCTGCTCTTGGGAAGAGGCATCTTAAGGGTGCACAAGGTGCGTGAGCAAATCAACGGGCCCCACAATGCTCCTTATGCGCAGCGGCTTGACCTGGGATGGGTCCTCGTGGGTGGAGTTTGCCTGGGAACAGTCCACAAACCAGCGGATGTCAGCATCTATAAAGCAAACGTGTTGCACAACGGTCGCACATCCTGTCTCAGCCCATGCCCAAACAGGATCCAGGTAAAGGAAGACTACGATGGCATGACGCAGCATCATAGGTCAACCTCCTCTGCCTGTGAGAAAGAGGCAGGCCTCACTGTGAGCACAGACAGCCTAGGATGCTCAGTGTTTGAAAGGTCCAAGGATGATGACAAGCCAGCACTATCCATGGACGACAAAGCTTTCCTAACCATCAGTGCCTTGAGGAGCTGTGGAAGCTGCAACATTAAATACATTTAAAATGGAGATAGACATTTTCCTAGCAGATAAGGGAATTAGGGGTTACGGGGAGAGGGCAGGGAAGTGGACGTGAGTCTAGATTCAGATCAGCCATGATCTTATTGAATGGCGGAGCAGGCCCGAGGGGCCGTATGGCCTACTCCTGCTCCTATTTCTTATGTTCTTATGTTGTTATGGTTTCCTGGACCAGTATGTTGAGGAACCAACTAGAGATCAGGCCATCTTAGACAGGGTATTATGTAATGAGAAAGGATTAATTAGCAATCTTGTTGTGCGAGGCCCCTTGGGGAGGAGCGATCACAATATAATAGAATTCTTCACTAAGATGGAGAGTGAAGTATTTGACTCAGAGACTACGGTCCTGTATTTAAATAAAGGAAACTATGATGGTATGAGGCACAAGTTGTCTAGGATGGATTGGGGAGCATTACTTAAAGGGTTGATGGTGGACAGGCAAAGGCAAACATTTAAAGATCACATGGATGAACTACAGAATTTGTTCCTCCCTGTTTGGCATAAAAATAAAACAAAAAAAGTGACTCAACCGTGGCTAACAAGGGAAATTAGGGATAGCATAAGATCCAAGGAGTGAACATATAAATTGGCCAGAAAAAGCAGCAAACCTGAGGATTGGGAGCAGTTTAGGATTCAGCAAAGGAGGACAAAGGGATTAATTAAGAGGGGGAAAATAGAATATGAGAGTAAGCTTTCCGGGAACATAAAAACTGACTGTAAAAGCTTCCACAGATATGTGAAGAGAAAAAGAATGGTGAAGTCAAGCATAGGTCTCTTGCAGTCAGAAAGAGGGGAATTTATAATGGGGAACAAAGAAATGGCTGACCAATTAAATACATATTTTGGTTGTGTCTTCACAAAGGAGGACACAAATAACCTCCCAGAGATGTCGGGGAATATATAGGGTATAATTAGAGGGAGGAATTGAATGAAATCAGTATTTGTAAGGAAATGGTGTTAGGGAAATTGACGGGATTGAAGGCCAATAAATCCCCGGGGCATGATACTCTACATCCTAGAGTACTTAAGGAAGTGTCCCTAGAAATAATAGAGGCATTGCTGGTCATCTTCCAAAAGTCTATTGATTCTGGAACTGTCCCATGGATTGGAGGGTAGCTAATGTAACCCCACAATTTAAAAAGGTGGTAGAGAGAAAACGGGGAATTATAGACCAGTAAGCCTGACATCGGAAGTGGGGAAAATGCTAGAGTCCATTATAAAAGATGTAATAGTGGAGCACTTGGAAAACTGTGACAGGATTGGACAAAGTCAACATGGATTTACAGAAGGTAAATCATGCTTGACTAATCTACTGGAATTTTTTGAGGTAGAATAGATAAGGGAGAATCAGTGGATGTGCATCTATTTGGATTTTCAGAAGGCTTTCGATAAGGTCCCGCATAAGCGATTGGTGTGCAAAGTTAAAGCACATGGGATTGGGGGTAAGTTACTGACTTGGATAGAGAACTGGTTGGCAGACAGGAAGCAAAGGGTTGGAATAAACTGGTCTTTTTGTGAGTGGCAGGCAGTGACAGGTGGGGTACCACAAGGATCAGTGCTAGGACCCCAGCTATTCACAATATATATTAATGATCTAGACGAGGGAACTAGATGTAATATCTCCAAGTTTGCAGATGACACAAAGCTGGGTGGGTGTGTGTGCTGTGAGGAGGATGCAGAGAAACTCCAGTATGATTTGGACAGGTTGGGTGATTGGGCAGATGCAATATAATGTGGATAAATGCGAGGTTATCCACTTTAGTGGCGAAAACAGGAAGGCAGATTATGATCTGAATGGCAATAGATTGGGAAAAGGGGAAGTGCAACGAGACCTGGGTGTCCTTGTGCACCAGTCGCTGAAGGTAAGCATGCAGGTGCAGCAGACGGTTAAGAAGGCAAATGGTATGTTGACCTTCATAGTGAGAGGATTCGAGTACAGGAACAAGGATGTCTTGCTGCAGTTGTACAGGGCCTTGGTGAGACCACACCTTGAGTATTGTGTGCAGTTTTGGTCGCCTTATCTGAGGAAGGATGTTCTTGTCATGGTGGGAATGCAGTGAAGATTCACCAGACTGATACCTGGGATGGCAGGAATGACGTATGAAGAGAGATTGGGTCAATTAGACTTATATTCACTAGAGTTTAGAAGAATGAGAGGGGATCTCATTGAAACGTATAAAATTCTAACAGGACTACACAGACTAGATGCAGGAAGGATGTTCTGATGGCCGGGGAGTCCAGAACCAGAGGTCACAGTGTAATGATAAGGGGTAAGCCATTTAGGACAGAGAGGAGGAGGAATTTCTTTACCCAGAGAGTGGTGAACCTGTGGAATTCTCTACCACAGAAAGCAGTTGAGGCCAATTCATTAAATATATTCAAGAAGGAGTTAGATATATTTCTTAAGGCTAAAGGGATCAAGGGATATGGGGAGAAAGCAGGGACAGGGTGCTGAATTTGAATGATCAGCCATGATCTCATTGAATAGCGGAGCAGGCTCAAGGGGCCGAATGGCCTACTCTTGCTCCCATCTTCTATGTTTCTATGTTTCACTCTGCATCACTGGTTGGAATTAACCTGGTTCATGTGGCTGCCAAATATTCCAGCTATCAGTTTCATCTCTGAGCTCATCAGCTTGTCCATGCAGTGTGCTGACTGACGATCGCCACCCTATTTAGAGCATTTTTCTAAAATCGTGACAATGCGATGGTGGAGCATACTATGGCTGATTGCTCCACGTGTCAGCGGTGGCTGATTTCCAAGCTCATTAGTTCATGTTGCATATATGCTTATGTCAGCATGGCGATGACGACAGCCAACTAATTAAAATCAGGCCATTAGCTGCTGACTCACAGCCTCTGCTGTTTACTTTTTGATTCAGTAATGCTGCCTGCATTTTACAAACAGAACTGGAGTTAATTTTCCCTCCTTGATGGGGATTTTGATCTGTACTTGTTTTTATTACCAGCCAGTGTAAACATACATATATATATAAATATATAAAAAACGATGCTCCAAAATATTGGACCTATTGTACACAGTTTGGTTCTCCATATTACAAAAAGGATATGGAAACACTGGAGGAAGTGCAAAAAAGATTTACGAGGATGATACCAGAACTGAAAGAGTACGACTTTCAGGACAGGCTGAACAGGCTTTTCTCTAGAAAAGAGAAGACTGAGAGGTGACCTGATAGAGGTCATTAAAATTCAGAGGTTCGATAAGGTAGACGTAGAGAAAATGTTTGCACTTGTGGGGAATCCAAAACTAGGGGCCATTAATGTAAGATAGTCACTAATAAATCCAATAAGCAATTCAGGAGAAACCTTTTTACTCACAGTGTGGAACTCGCTACTACATGGAGTGGTTGAGGCAAATAACGTAGATGCATTTAAGGGGAAGCTAGATAAGTACTTGAGGGAGAAAGGAATAGAAGGATATGTTGATAGGGGAGACAAAGTAAGGTGGGAGAAGGCTCATGTGGAGCATAAACACCAGTATGGACCTGTTGGGCCAAATGTCCTGTTACTGTACTGTAAATACTATGTAATTCTATGTATTTAAAAGAACTGAAAATAAAAGCTTTCTTTAAATGCTGTGTAGCAGGATCGGTATGTTAGAAGAGAGTAATTAATTACAAATGGATTGAGGAAGCAGGATTGGCAAATGGCTTTCAATACAGACATGTGTGCAGTTATGTAGTTAGCTGCACTTAGTAAAGGCATGGGGGAAAATTTAGTTGGTTAGCGTCTCCAGATAGTGTCTGGTGGGGGCACTAACGGGGCATTGATGGAGTAGCGGCGGGGCAAGACGAATCCAGCGATGCACGTCAAATCCGGCCCCCGTGTACCGCCGTCACTACGAGTTACCACCGGGGACCTCAGCACCAGGCAAATCATGACGTCAGTGAGTGGCACTGGGCGCCCGATCTGCAAAATTCATTGTCGCCCCCTGCCTTAGCACCTCTCCCCGACAGTGACAGAGAGAGGAGACGTCAAGCAGGTGGTTGCCGGCTCCAGGGGCGCTACTGAAAGGGATCATGAGTAAGGTTAGTGCTGTTTCACTGCTTCCTTGTCAGTTTGACATTGTGCAATAGTTTAAATCAGTCATTTAAAGGTTGTTTATTATCAGGAGTGTTGTGGCTACTAACAATTAGTTACATTTATTCTCACAACATGTCAAAGTGCTACACTTGGTTACATTAATGGGGGCTGTACTGGCAGTCGACCTCGCCCTCCAGGATCTACGGCGGAGGGAGCAGAGGCAGCGAGAAAGATTGGAAAATGTGGACAGAGGGAGGAGAAGGGCCATGAGCGCTGCTTGAGTCATCCGGCTCCTCCCTCTTGACCTGCTGCTGCTGGCTGAGAAGGCTGCACAGCCAGCAATGATGAGAATGAGGTTCTGTAGCATCCTTGAACCTCCCTTTTAAGAACTGTAAAGAGCCTGTGGAAATGGTGACTTGCGATTAGACTGCACCGGATATTGGTCAGCGATTCAACTTTAACTTCACTGAGATAGGCCAGTTCTGACAAAATGTCATCGACCTGAAGCGTTAACTCTGTTTCTCTCTCCACAGATGCTGCCTGACCGGCTGAGTATTTCCAGCATTTCCTGTTTTTAGTTCAGTTTTCCAGCATCCGCAATATTTTGTTTTTGTATTATCTGAATGAATTTTGGCGCTGTATGTTGAGAAAAATATGTGCCACACATTTCTCCCATGTACCATACACTCCTTAAGGTAAGTGTAACGGTGAGTTTGTATACCTCACCTCACGGTAAGTACTTCCAGTTAAAAGTGGTGCCTGGTTAATAACGATTTTTAGTTACTCATGCTTCACCATTATTTTTACATTACAATCTGTAATACTCATGTACATGGCTTTCTGCACTTTCTTGACATAGGATTGCACCTGTTGTAACAATTGTGTTTGTTCTTAATTCCTCTAGTGCCTGAGAAAATATCTAATGCAACAAAGATTATTGGAGGGGGTAATTTTAACTGTCCTCGCTCAGTGGGAATAGAGTGAGTGACCCCACTCCAAGTCCAAATCCGCCCCTACAGGTGCATCTGTTGATTTAGACCTGAACTGATCTGAGAGTCATAAGAATTACAAAAACAGAAGGTCATTTAGTCCATCATGCCTGTGCTAGCCCTTCAACACCTTTTCCCCATAAATATTTATATTCTTCATTTGCCGTTCCATTTTAAATGATGCTGATGTCTCATCCTGAATACCCACTTATGGTAAAACTTTCCATGTCCCTGATAACATTCTGTATGAAAACATTCTTCCAACGTTCCCCCTTGGGAATTCTAGTGAACGTCCCGGGCAGTCATTTTCACTTTCGGCATGGGCGGGATATGGGCGGTTGCGGACGGGCCGCCCATGCTATGCCCCGCCAGGTTTTCCTTGTCATTGACTTGAGCTGGAAGAGGTAGAGGCAGCCAAGTTGAAGATGAAGTATTCCATGAGCTTCTCGCATTGGGTACCAGAGAGGAGGATGAAGGAGCGATTCAGCACACGGCCTAGGCTGTAAATATATACTGGGAAATTGCTCAGAACTTCTCCCGCTCCCCCACTGTAACTTTGGCGGAAATCTCCCTTGCGTGCATTAATCAGGTTTTCACTGAAAATCATGGCAGTAGATTGGAAGCAACGCCAAGGCAGTTCACTCCCAAATACTCCTTTAAGCAGAATCCTCACTGCATTGGGAAGGTGAACTGTTTTAGAAGTGTCTGGTGGGATGTTTTAATGAAATAATATAACTTACTCAACACAAACTTGCAACTTTAGGATATCACTTACCATTACCAAGTACAGAATTGCCACTGGAGGATATTACAATCTCACTGCCTCGCGTTTAGTTGTCGACACTTCAGTAAGTGCCTCATTCTTTATTATAATGATCTAATTGCATTAAGCATTTGCAAAACAAATCTGTTATTAAGAGGTTGGCACCTCAGAAATCCTTACTTTAAGGGAAGAAAACCGTTGCAAAGATTTTTCAGATCTATATATAAGGATTTCTGCCTCGCATTGGGAGCTATGTATATTGTTACAAATTAAACCATTTGTGGTGTTGGACAAGTAACTGAGAAATGCTTTAGAAAGTGAACTAATTTGGGTACGTTCAAATCAATAGAAAATTGCTTTACAACCATTAAATTATCTCCTTCAGTGGGTATGAGGTTTATAGGAGAAAGTGGTTGGGGAATTTGGCACAATTGCACCTGTGCAAAAAGCAATTACGCATTTGTTTAAATAAATGGTTCACTAATTTTATTTTTGTTGCATATTGTAATTATTTTTTCCTTCGACATTGTCTAGTTATTGTGCCAACAGCAACTGGTATGTGTGGACTTCATTCCATTTTGGAGCAGCGATCGCAGCTGCTCTTGGGTTCTTGGCAAACAGAAGTATGAAGGTAAAGGTGAGGACTTCAGAATTTGCCCCCTCACAAGGAAACACATCTGTACCGATTGATGCTTAACCTGCATGTACTGTTCTTGCTAGATGTGCTCCTATCTAGTTATCCAGCCAGCTGAACACTCATTCAAATAATTCCTCGAGAAGCGGGTTTGCTGTTTTGAAGCTTTACTTGAACAAATTTGTGAAACTGTAAACAAAGACAAAGTATGTTTTGTACATAGAACTGAGTACTATACATTAGATGTTACATAAGATATAAACATGTTTATGACAATAGAATAGACTAATTGTATAACTAAATAGCACTGGAGCTAAACATCGGTATCTAACAACTAATAACTTCTTATAGACAAAGTATTGTCAAAATACTACACTGACAAGGTTGTGCTTGTAGTGTATGTACCTTTAAGGGGAGAACTACTTTTTACAGCTCCTGTATACTGTAGTACTGGCAGTGACCACACCTGTATATAAACCCTGAGTAGGGATCTGTACGTTTAGTTTTTAGAGAAACCCTCATCCAGTAAATACCTGTTGATTGTTCCTGCAGTCTCATGCCTAGCTATTGAAGGACACACTACATCAAAAATACACGGATCTAACAATGGCGATGAGGCAGATTCGAACCTACCTGCAACTCTGCATTACCTCCCAGGGATTCGCTCCTGCAGAACAGTGGAAGAAAGTTGAGGACAGAAGCACGGGCGTCGACCACGAGCAACCGCCCAGTCATCCAGCAGAGATTGAGCATCGCAGGGGAGGCTGTTGAGAGCTGGGCTTGGTTCTCCAGTCACGGTGGTCCAGCGAAACGGGCTGGCAACAGGTACGGCGCAGACCCTTCCCGGACAGCAGCGGCTAGAGCCGACCGATGGCACAGAAAAGGCCGAGCAGCGTCGACGGGAGAAGAGAGAGGGTAGAGCGCACAGGGTGCAGCCGGTGTTCAGGACCGAACGGCATCAACGGGAGAAGAGAGCGGGTAGAGCGCACAGGGCACAGCCAGTGTTCAGGACCGAACGGCGTCGATGGGAGAAGAGAGAGAGGCGTGAAAGAAAATGCGCAGAGCGCAGCCGGTGTTCAAGGGATGAGCAGCATCAGTGGGGAAGAAAGGGAAATGCGCAGAGCGCAGCCGGTGTTCAAGGTCCGAGCAGCCGCAGCGGAGAAGAAGGGAGAGCGTGGGAAACGCCATTTTGAGCCGCAGTGGAGAAGAAGGGAGAGCGCGGGAAAACGCCATTTTGAGCCGCAGCGGAGAAGAAGGGAGAGCATGGGAAAACGCCATTTTGAGCCACAGCGGAGAAGAAGGGAAGCGCGGGAAAATGCCATTTTGAGCCAGTCTAACCACACCCATGGATGCCGAAGAGTGGCAGTATCACAGCCTTCGACAATGAAGTCGAAGGTTGGATGACATATGTCGAACGCATAGAAGTGTACTGCAAGGTGAATGAAGTGCCAGATGAGTGGAAAGCGCTGGTATTGTTGAATTCCATGGGTGCAAAAACGTATGGCTTACTGCGAAACCTAGTAACCCCAGAGAAGCCAGTGGACAAGGATTTTGGAAACATAGTGTCAACCCTACAGAACCACTTAAACCCCACACCGTTGCTGATAGCAGAAAGATTTAAGTTTCACAAAAGAAAACCAGCAGCAAGAAATCTCCACAGGAGAAGTACAAGAAGGTACATAAGGTGACGGAGAGTAGTTCAGACGAACAGAAAAGTGATACAGACTCCAAAAGCAAGGAGCTGGGTTGTCTGAAACTACATAAGGTGATCCAAACGGAGGATCATCAAACTATCTGGGTCACACTCAAGATAGCTGGAGACCAAGTGAAAATGGAATTGCACACAGGATCAGCCCTAACAGTCATAAACCGAAGGGACTACAAGCGGCTATTCTCACATATACCCTTGAGAGATACAGAGATTGTCTTGAAGATGCACATGGGGCAAAAAGTCTACCCAAAGGAAAAATAAGGGTGAACGTTGTATATAACGGTAAGGAAACACCAAAAATGGACCTATATATATTGCCAGATGGAGGACCACCACTACTAGGACGTGAATGGATCCGGAAGATACAGCTAGATTGGCATTCCATACAAGCACTGACTGTAGATGCCAAAAAGGATGACAACGCCACACCTGGATGACTGTCAAAAATGCTAACTGACGCACAAGAAGTGTTCCAGGAGGGACTTGGAACACTAAAAGGCATAACAGCGATGATCAAAATAGAGGAAAATGCAAACCCAAAGTTTTTTAAGGCCAGACCGGTGCCTTATGCGATCCGCCCAGCCTTCGAAGCAGAGCTGGAAGGTTTGGAACGTTCAGGAGTACTGTCCAAAGTGGACTGGAGCGAGTGGGCCACACCCATCGTTCCTGTAGTGAAGAGGTCGTTGAGTAATACGCCTGGGGAACCAAAGAAAGTTTGCATCTGTGGGGATTTTAAGGTGACAGTGAACCCAGTCCTTCACACGGTACAATATCCGCTTCCGCGGATTGAAGATATTTTCGCCTCGCTATCTGGAGGGAAACGATTCACTAAGATTGATCTGGCCCAGGCGTACCTGCAAATGGAGGCAGAAGAAGCCTCAAAACAGTACCTCACGATCAACACTCATAAAGGTCTCTACCAATACAACCGGCTGGTGTTCGGGGTAGCATCGGCACCGGCTATTTCGCAAAGGGCAATGGATCAAGTCCTGCAAGGGATTCCAGGGACCCAGTGTTACTTGGATGACATCCTAGTCACGGGCGAAAATGACAGTGCTCACTTGCCAACCTGGAGCAGGTGCTCACTAGATTGAAGGAATATGGGCTCCGAGCAAATCGCCACAAATGCGAGTTTTTCCAGAAGCAGATCTCGTATTGTGGCCACGTTATTGATGAAGAGGGGTTACATAAGTCCCCTGAAAAGATTGAGGCAGTGGTCAAGGCTCCAGCACCGGAAATTGTGTCACAACTGAGGTCGTTCCTCGGGCTGGTTAACTACTACCATAAGTTCTTGCCAAATTTGTCGACAGTACTACACCCACTGAACACCCTACTACCAACGGGGGTACCATGGAAGTGGAATGACGAATGTAAACGAGCTTTCCAGATGTGCAAAGAATTGATCACATCAAAAGAGGTGTTGGCTCATTTCAACCCAGCACTACCAATTCGGTTGGCGTGTGATGCATCACCCTATGGCATTGGAGCGGTGCTGTCGCACAAGTTCCCGGACAGCTTGGAGAGGCCGGTAGCCTTTGCGTCTCGGTCACTAACCTCAGCCGAGTGTAACTACGCCCAGATTGACAGGGAGGCCGTCAGCCTAGTGTGGGGAGTGAAAAAGTTCAACCACTATCTGCACGGGCAGAAGTTCATCTTGCTGACGGACCACCAACCACTTGTCTCCATCTTTAATCCTAAGAAGGGCGTGCCGGTGATGACTGCGCAACGGCTACAAAGATGGTCGCTTTTTCTAGGGGCGAACCAATGTGAAATCGAGTATAAGGTCATGAAACAGCATGGAAACGCTGATGGGCTATCACACCTGCCACTGCCTACTGTGGAGGAAGCACCAGCAGTGGACCCTGTCGAAATATTTTATTCGACTATAATTGAACGCTTGCCAGTAACTAACGCTGATATAGAGAAGGAGACCTGAAATGACCCGACACTGTCTCGGGTATATGACTTGACGGTGAAGGGATGGCCAACACATGGCGACTCACTGTTGCCAGCATTCTCATCCAGAAGAGAACAGCTGTCAGTATGCCAGGGGACCTTGATGTGTGGATCCCGAGTGGTAAATTCACCCTAGTTAAGGGAGAGAGTGCTCAATCCGTTTCACGAAGGCCATCTGGGAGGGGTAAAAATGAAAAGCCTTGCTAGGGCTTATGTGTGGTGGCTGGGGATCGATCAGCAAATCGAGGACCTGACAAAGAGCTGCTCAGGATGCCAGAAGGTCCAAAATGCACCACCACATGCCCCTCTACACCCATGGGAGTGGCCCTCATCTCCATGGCAACAGGTGCATATTGATTTTGCTGGTCCATTCATGGACTCAATGTTTCTGATAGCCATGGATGCGCACTCGAATTGGCCTGAGTTGATCAAAATGTCGTCCACCACCACGGAGAAAGCTATTGCAGCCCTACGGACCATATTTGCCAGGAACGGATTGCCAGAGCAGATTTGCTCTGATAACGGACCACAGTTTGTGTCCGAAGAGTTTCGAAGATTCATGAAAAGGAATGGGGTAAGGCATTACACATCCGCCCCGTATCATCCAGCCACAAATGGATTGGCTGAGAGGTTCGTACAAACCTTTAAGAAAGCAGTAAGGGTCATGTGCAATGACGACATTCCACTGCAGCATAAGGTGGACAATTTCCTGTTAGCCTACAGAAATGCGACACATGCAGTCACCAACCAGACCCCGGCCATGATGTTCTTTAACCGAAGGTTGAGATCTTGTCTGGATTTGCTCAGACCAAATGTACGAAGAGATGTTGAGAATAAGCAATTCCAGCACATCAATGAGAAGCCGACAAGGAGCTTCAATGTAGGGCAACCAGTCTTGGCCCGCGACTGCCGAACAGAGAAATGGCAACCAGGAACGATATGCACACGGCAGGGGCCACTAATGTACACAGTGGATGTTGGGGAGAACATTGTGAGACGCCATGTCGACCAGATCCTAGAGTCACAGGAACGAGTCAACCCCATGTCTCGCGCACCTGGTGATGAACCCGACATACAGGTAGCATCTACCCCAGAAACAGTAGCATCGGAAGCTGATGAACCAACTGATGACAGGGGGCCTCCGCACCAAGAACAAGACACTTAGGAAAGGCGCTATCCAGAAAGGATCAGGAAGCCGCCCCAAAGACTGAATTTATAAATTGACTATTTTCAGTTAATGTGCATGTTAAAAGTGTTAATTGTTAAATGAATGTTATGGTACTGTCAATCTAAAACGGGAGGAATTGTAGTGTATGTACCTTTAAGGGGAGAACTACTTTTTACAGCTCCTGTATACTGTAGTACCGGCAGTGACCACACCTGTATATAAACCCTGAGTAGGGATCTGTACGTTTAGTTTTTAGAGTAACCCTCATCCAGTAAATACCTGTTGATTGTTCCTGCAGTCTCGTGTCTAGTTATTGAAGGACACACTACATCAAAAATATACGGATCTAACAGTTCTCATGTTATTAAACAAAGATACTCACAGACATTGCATCTTGCCTAGCGTATGAGAAGAGATGCAACAGGATTGAGAATCCCTCATGTAGCTTTCTTCATAACTTTGCCAGGTTCTTCCTGGAATACTACTTCCGGGTCAAACAGGAACAAGGTCAATTAACCTAATGCTATACACTAACTACCACTAGAGGGTGCTATCTGCATGTAAAAAGTCCAGAACACTCCCCGTCTGGGATCGTTAGCGACTCCACATAATCCTAACTCTACTTGTCACTGGAGTCCTCTGCCGACAAGAGAAGGACCACCTCAGAGACAGGCCGAGAGAAGACCTTTGCTGTTCCTTCTTTGACGATTCTCAAGTCCACCTTTCTCACTCTCCCGTCCTGGCTGGGATGGGACTTCACGATGATAGCCATAGGCCATTCATTACATTTTGCCTGACTGTCCTTCATCAAGACAACATCTCCTTCTTTGAGATCTGGCCTCTTGTCCTGCCACTTGCGTCGGCTCTGCAATGTGTTGGGGTACTCCCGTCGCCACCTGCCCCAAAACGTGTCTGCCAGAATCTGAACCCATTTCCATTCTTCCTTGAAGAGTTCTCTTTCCCCAAACTCTCCTGGTGGACAAGGGGAAACACCTGTCTTCTGGGTCAAAAGCATGGCCGGAGTGAGGATGAGGGGCGATTCCGGGTCTGAAGACACGGGGATGAGGGGCCTTGCATTCATCATGGCGGTGACCTCAGCCATCAGTGTGGTCAAGACTTCATGTGTGAGGCACGATGATCTACCTTGGAGAAGCATGCAGTCGAGGATGCGGCGGGCAATGCCGATCATGAGCTCCCATGCGCCACCTATGTGGGATGAGTGAGGTGGGTTCAATACCCAGGTACATTTCTGCTCTTGGAGATACTTCTCCACACTCTCTGAGCTGGAACTTGATCCATCCATCTTCAGCTCTCTGCAAGCGCCAACAAAGTTTGTGCCGCAATCCGAGCGTATTTGCTTTGCCGGGCCTCTGATTGAGAAAAACTTTCTCAGAGCATTTATGAAGCTGGAGGCGCTCATTGTTTCTATAACTTCGATGTGTACAGCTCTTGTGGACATACATGAGAACATCACCGCCCACCTTTTGCTATTGGCGTGTCCTCTTCTGGTGCAGCATGAGACCAAGTCCCATGGTCCGAAGATGTCTACACCTACATAGGTGAAAGGTGGTGCTACTTGTAGCCACTCGGCTGGCAGATCTGCCATCTGTTGGTGCTCTGTCTTCCCACGGAGTTTCTTGCAGGTGACACATTTGAAAAGCGTGCCGCTGATACATCTCTTAGCTCCAACCAACCAGTGGCCGTCTGCTCTGATGGCACCTTTGGTGAAATGTCTGCCCTGGTGCTTCGCAGCCTCATGATGATGACGCACAAGCAGAGTGGCCAGGTGATGATGACCTGGAATGAGGATGGGGTTGGTTGCATTTATTCCTAGTTGAGACTGCGATATGCGTCCCCCAGCTCTGAGATGTCCGTCGGTGCCAACGATAGGCTGCAGCTTCCGCAGACTGCTGTGAGGGGGTAGGTTGCGTTCTGCTGCTATGCACTTCAACTCTTCTGAGTAACACTCGTGTTGGATGCTCTTCATCACAAGGATTTTGGCTCTCTTGAGCTCCTCTTCAGAGGGACTCTTAGGACAGATGTGCCACCCATGGCAGCTACTCTCTTGTGTAGGCTGGGAGAAGGTATGAGCTATGTGGGTTAGGCGTGCTACTGTCTTTATGAGAGTGTTACATTTGGAGAAACGCTTGAAGCATTTGGTGCTCATCAGGTCCTTAAAGATTTGAGTAACGTTCGCTGTCACTTGTGGGCGTATCTCGGAGTCAGAAACAGGGTTGAGGAGGTCGAATGACTCATTGAGTTTGGAGGAGTGCAGGGACTGATCCTGAAGAAAAGCAGGTCCTGACAGCCAAGTCGTGCTGCTGAGAAGGGACGCTGTTACAGATCTAGACCCATGGTGAGCTGGGTTCAGGTCTGTGGGGAAGTACCTCCACTGGTCAGGGGATGTGGACTGTCGAATACGTTGGACCCTGTTGTTCACGTATACGTAGAACCGTCTACTTTGGTTATGGATGTATCCTAGCACCACTTTGCTGTCTATATAATACGTGATGCTGTCGAACTTCAGATCAATCTCCTCTACTATGAACTCTGCAATCTCAACTGCCACTACTGCAGCGCACAGTTCCAATCTGGGTATGGTGAGGTCTGGCTGGGGTGCCAACTTGGCCTTACCAAAGACGAAGCCGACTTTGCTTTGTCCATCTTGAGTGGTGACCTTCAGATAAGCCACACCTGCAATGGCCTTAGCGGATGCGTCTGCAAAAACACAAAGCTCTTTGAAATGGGCATTTGAGGGAGAGAAGGACATATAGGAGCGAGGTATTCGGATCTCCTGTAAGTCTTGAAGTGAGTCTCTCCATCTGTCCCACTCTGCTTCCATCTCTTCAGGGAGGGGTGAATCCCACTCTTCAGCGCGTGTGGAGAGTTCCCTGAGGAGCAGCCTGCCTCGTATGGTGACAGGGGCTAAGAAGCCGAGAGGGTCGTATAGGCTGTTGACTGTAGAGAGCACTCCTCTACGTGTGAAGGGTTTCTTGTCATCTAAGGCTTGGAACGTGAACATGTCTGTTGCTATGTTCCAAGACACTTCTAGGCTATACTGTAGGGGGAGGTCATCAGTGAAGAGGTCTAGATCTTTGACGTCCTTAGCACGATCTTCAGGGGGGAATGCCTCCATCACTGCTGGTCTGTTAGAGGCTATCTTATGTAGCCTGAGGTTGGATAGTGCAAGTAGTTCCTGAGCTCGTCCAAGGGTACTGATGGCCTTTGCTTCAGTCGGGAATGACTTCAGTCCATCGTCGACGTAGAACTCTCGTTCGATGAACCCTCTCACATCACTGCCAAAGTCGTCTTCTTCTTCCTTGGCAGCCCTCCTTAGTCCGTATATAGCGACAGCAGGGGACGGGCTATTCCCAAAGACTTGGACACGCATTCTATAGTCCACAATGTCTCTGTTGGGGTCGTTGTTGTGATACCACAGGAAGCGGAGGAAGTCTCTGTGGTCTTCTCTCACCACAAAGCAGTGAAACATGTGCTGGATATCAGCAGTGATGGTGAGGGGCTCTTTCCTGAATCTCATGAGTACCCCTAAGAGGCTGTTGTTGAGGTCGGGCCCTGTGAGGAGTACATCATTGAGAGAGACTCTCTGATATGGTGCACTGCAGTCAAACACCACGCGGATCTGTTCCGGCTTTTTGGGGTGATAGACTCCGAAGGAAGGGAGGTGCCAACATTCTTGGCCTTCCTGGAGTGGGGGAGCTGTCTCTGCATGATCGTTGACAAGCATTTTCTTGACAAACTCTAGGAAGTGTGCTTTCATCTTTGGCTTCTTCTCTAGTGTGCGACGGACTGAGTTAAGACGATTATAGGCATACTCTCTGTTTTTCGGCAGCCGTCGTCTGGGGTTCTGGAAGGGTAAGGGTGCAACCCAGCTGTTAGAGCTGTCACGAGAGACCTCATTGTCCATAATCTGGAGGAATCTCATGTCGTCGATCGATGGAGCAAGTTTGTGGTCATTGGCGATGCGACAGAAGACTGACTGACCTGGGTTCTCTCCAGTGAGCATCATCTGTGTGCTGTCTGTGGAGATCAGCGCTGGGGGATTCTGAGGCTGGGCTGTATGACTGAACTTCTCTGTCACTCAGATCTTGCTACTGCATGGGGTAAGGTAGCTTGGACGACCATTCTCCAAGATGGAAGTCTTGAGTGTCCTCACCTGAGGTGGCTTGTGAGCACCCCTGAGGCACACATCTCCAACAACGACCCAGCCGAGGTCTAGCCTTTGGTGAAAGGGGCATCGTGTGGACCTGTTTCCTTATCTATGTACCCTTAGGATGTCCCTTACCAACAACAGAAGTATGTCTGCGTCTGGATCAAGAGGTGGGATCTCGTCTGCAATGCGTCTCAGATGATGGTGGTGATGAGCTGCATTCGGAGTGGGAATCTCAGAATGGTTGTCGGGGACTTGATTACATTCAATCAGTGTAGGAAGGGGGAGACTAATCTTCCCGTCGGCTGACTCAACAGCATAACCACAGGCCCTCCTGCCGGCTGTCTCTGAAAATCCAGCACACGTCTTCAGCGTGTAAGGCGACGGACTTCCTTTGACCTTGAAGATGTCGAAGAACTCGTATCTTGCTAGAGAACGATTGCTTTGTTCGTCTAGTATGGCATACATCTTTTCAGATTCCTGGCGACGTCCTACAGGGTGCACATTAACGAGGAATATCTTGGAGCATGCTCTTGCGCGCATTCCTTCTCCACACACCTCGGTGCACTTGGATGTAATCACCGGACCGGCAGCTCCCTCTCTCTCCCCGCCATGCTCTGAGGCGGGAGGAGGCGACTCTGACTTCCAAAGAGCTGGGCCTGGGTAGAGTGCTGAAATGTGCCGATCACTTTCACATTCTGTGCATTTTGCATCTACCTTGCAGTTCTTGGCGAGATGGTTCGTGGAAGAGCAGCACTTGAAACATATAGAGTTCTCTTTGAGATACTGTTTGCGGTCTTCCAGGAACATCTCTCTGAAGCCTCTGCACTTCTTTAATGGATGGGTCTTGCTGTGGATGGGGCATTGTTTGCTCAAATCCTCAGATTTCTTCTGATCCTTCGTGTTCTCGGTTGAAGACACTTGCATTTTGTGGACAGATATTGGTGTCTTTCCATGTCTGTCAAACCTATCTCTCCTAGCAAGTGCTGGGTGGGAGGAGAAGAGGTTGAAGCTGGGGTCGGTCCTGGCTTTGGCTTCTTTACGGATGAAGTTGGCAAACACAGAGAATGGAGGTAAGGTCACGTTGTGCTTTAGCTTGAACTCTGACCCGAACGATATCCACTTCTCCTGCAGATTGAATGGAAGCTTCTCAATGATGGGACTTACCCCTCTAGAAGTCTCTAAGTATGATAGGCCGGGTAGGTAGCCGTCCTGCTTTGCAGCTTCAAGTTCCGACAGCAGATGTCCAAGGTCACGGAGCTTCTGGGGCTCCTTATTTGTCAACTTCGGAACGTTCTCCAACCTGGCAAAGAGAGCCCTTTCAATGGTTTCAGGCGAGCCGTAGCTTTCTTCCAGCCTCGCCCAAGCCATCTTCAACCCCGCTGGTGGATGTCCCACATTGACCGCTTTTATCCTGCGTGCCTGTCCGGCGGACTCTGGGCCGAGCCATTTGATAAGGAGGTCGAGCTCTTCTCCTGCCGACAGGTGTAGGCCTGATATGGCACCGTGGAAGGAGGACTACCACGCTCGATAATTCTCTGGCCTGTCAGCGAACGTGGTTAACCCTGTAGTCATTAGCTGGCTGCGTGCAAGGTATTTGGCAAGGTCGTAGGTGCTGGGACCTCTGCCAGGGTTGCCTTGAGTAGGGGCTCTGTTGGGGGTCTCAAGGAAATGAGAGGGGGTTTCCTGTTGACTTTCTCTCTTCAGCGCTCCATTCCTCTGCACCGTGTCCGCTGTTTTGCAGGGGAGGATCCTGTGACTTGAGGCACGCTGTCCATTTTGATCTTGATTGGTGCCATGGGGCATGTTATATGAAGTGCTTGAGTCTGTAGAGATGTGCGGGTCTTCATCCCTCTCTCTTGTAAATTGTATGTTGGCTTGGTCGCTCACATAATCTCTGGTGCGCTGTCGTCGACTCTGCCGCAGAACGGGAATTAAAGGTTTGTTAGCTGTCTCAGGATCAGCTTCCACTAAAATTGCCTCGAATACTTGTGCCTCAGCTTATGGAGCATCTATCGCTTTTTCTTCCTGTAGAGCGTCTAATGTGGCTTGGAGACGGGCCTGTTCAGCCTGGCATCCAACTTGGAGACGGGCCTGGTCGGCTTGGAGTTCAGCTTGGAGACGGGCCTGGTCGGCTTGGAGTTCAGCTTGGAGACGGGCCTGGTCAGCTTTGAGATGGGCCCAGTCGGCTTTTATTTCAGCTTTGAGACGGGCCTGTTCAACTTTTATTTCTATTTCTTTGTCAGCATGCGCAGCTCTGGCTTGGGCTGCTCTTAGCTTAGCCCGTGCTTTGGCAATGGCCATGCTTACCCTAGAACCACCTGATGACCGTGAGCCAGCTGATGACCGTGAACCAGCTGATGACCATGAATGAGCTGGCAATCTAGAATCAGCTGACGATCTGTAGCAACGAGAGCTTATAGACAGATTGTCACATTCTACAGTTTCATCTAACTTTTTAAGGTCTTCTACTCACTGAGTAGCATTTTTGGTATTATCTTCTGACATGTTGATGTGAGGTAAGTGTGGTGTACAAGGTGAAGACTAAAGCTGGCTCTGTTGTGATGGCCTACTCTGAGTCCTTGCTGTTCCACGTGGAGGATCTCCTCTCTTCACAGCTAGCCGTATTGGTGTCTTTTCATTGTACTGGTCTCGCTAGACGTGCTCCTATCTAGTTATCCAGCCAGCTAACCACTCATTCAAATAATTCCTCGAGAAGCGGGTTTGCTGTTTTGAAGCTTTACTTGAATAAATTTGTGAAACTGTAAACAAAGACAAAGTATGTTTTGTACATAGAACTGAGTACTATATATTAGATGTTACATAAGATATAAACATGTTTATGACAATAGAATAGACTAATTGTATAACTAAATAGCACTGGAACTAAACTTCGGTAACTAACAACGAATAACTTCTTATAGACAAAGTATTGTCAAAATACTACACTGACAAGGTTGTTCTCATGTTATTAAACAAAGATACTCACAGACATTGCGTCTTGCCTAGCGTATGAGAAGAGATGGAACAGGATTGAGAATCCCTCATGTAGCTTTCTTCATAACTACTTCTGGGTCAAACAGGAACAAGGTCAAATAACCTAATGCTATATACTAACTACCACTAGAGGGTGCTATCTGCATGTAATAAGTCCAGAACAGTGCATGTGTGAACTGATTAAACCTGTAAATTAGAAATCACTTTGTGAACAGAAACAGAACATTGTGAAGATTCGCACACCAAAAGTTTAATGTTGACACTAAGCTGAAACTTGTTTGTGCCGATGCTGAGCTTGGAGTTTGAATGGGGTATGAAGGTTTGGTCTAATTCCTAAGTGAAGTAGAGTGAGACTCCCTCAGCAAGTCTCAATCCACTTTGTCTCGTATCAGGACAGGCCCTTGCATTGGATTCAAGGTGCATTTACACTATTACTGCATCAGTGCAAAGAAAAATATCTTTGTACCAATGCTATAGTTGTACACTTCCTGATTTTCATAAGAAACTTTTTTTGGTTATTAATAATTAGAACATTTTTATCAGTATCGTAGATTATTGATTCTTAACTGCTTATTTTTTTTGTAATGAACATGGTTCTCAACAATTACATTTGCTCTGATCTCCCTTCACTTCCCATGGAGAAGCTCCGAGCCTTGCTCAGCTCTTATTCACAGTGATATGAAAGTTCGCAAAGGTACTGCAAATCTTTTCAAATTTTTCCATGTGATAATTCCCCTGGAAATATTGGCACACTCTTGGGCAGCCCCTTCAAATATTGGTACACTCCTGAGAGTCCCTGTAAATATTAGCACACTCCTCTGGAGCCCTGTAAATATTGGCACATTACTGGGAAGCCCCTGCAAATATTGATACACTCTCGGAAACCCCATGAAAATAAAGTATTTTTTTTTAAGTTGTTCCTGGGATGTGGGCGTTGCTGTCAAGGCTGGCATTTATTGTCCATCCCTAATTGCCCTTGAGAAGGTGGTGGTGAGCCGCCTTCTTGAACCGCTGCAGTCTGTGTGGTGAAGGTGCTCCCACAGTGCTGTTAGGGAGGGAGTTCCAGGATTTTGACCCAACGATAGCGAAGGAATGGTGATATATTTGCAAGTCAGGATGGTGTGTGACTTGGAGGGGAACCTGGAGCTGGTGGTGTTCCCAAGCACCTACTGCCCTTGTCCTTCTAGGTGGTAGAGGTCACGGGTTTGCGAGGTGTTGTCGAAGAAGCCTTGGTGAGTTGCTGCAGTGCATCTTGTAGACGGTACACACTGCAGCCATGGTACACCGGTGGTGGAGGGAGTGAATGTTTAAGGTGGTGGATGGGGTGCCAATCAAGCAGGCTTCTTTGTCCTGGATGGTATTGATCTTCTTGAGTGTTGTGGGAACTGCCCTCATCCAGGCAAGTGGAGAGTATTCCATCACATTCCTGACTTGTGCTTTGTAGATGGTGATAATTAGCCCATGCTGTTCCTGAGCTGGGAGCACTGGATATTGAAAGTACATTCTATGATGGGCAAGCATCACTTTGATGACCACAAAATACATTCCCAAAAAAGTGGGGTACTTAAGACAAGACCTCTCATCATTAGAGGCTGGCACAGACTCAATGGGCTGAATGGTCTCCTTCTGTGTTGTATTTTTCTATTCTATGATTCTATGAAAGGCTTTGGGGAGTCAGAAGGTGAGACACTCGCCACAGAATACCCAGCCTCTGACCTGCTCTTGTAGCCACAGTATTTATGTGGCTGGTCCAGTTAAGTTTCCAATCATCCCCCAGGATGTTGATGGTGGGGGATTCGGCAATGATAATGCCATTCAATGTCAAGGGGCAGTGGTTAGACTCTCGCTTGTTGGAGATAGTCATGCTTGCTGCTTATCAGCCCAAGCTTGAATGTCGTCCAGGTCTGGCTGCATAAGGGCATGGAAAGCTTCATTATCTGAGGAGTTGCAAATGAAACTGAACACTGTGCAATCATCAGTGAACATCCCCACTTCTGACCTTATGATGGAGGGAAGGTCATTGATGAAGCAGTTGAAGATGGTTGGGACTAGGACACTGCCCTGTGGAACTCCTGCAGCAATGTCCTGGGGCTGAGATGATTGGCCTTCAACAACCAGAACCATCTTCCTTTGTGCTAGATATGACTCCAGCCAGTGCAGAGTTTTCCCCCTGATTCCCATTGACTTCAAAGGCAGCATTTGACTGAGTGTGGATGCTTGATGTCACACTCGGTCAAATGCTGCCTTGATGTCAAGGGCAGTGACTCTCACCTCACCTCTGGAATTCAGCTCCTTTGTCCATGTTTGGACCAGGGCTGTAAGGAGGCCTGAATTTGACTGGTCCCAGCAGAACCCAAACTGGGCATCAGTGAGCAGGTTATTGGTGAGTAAGTGGTGCTTGATAGCACTGTCGACAACACCTTCCATCACTTTGCTGATGATTGAGAGTAGGCTGATGGGGCGGTATTGGCCGGATTGAATTTGTCCTGATTTTTGTGGCCAGGACATACCTGGGCAGTTTTCCACATTGTTGGATAGATGCCAGTGTTTTAGCTGTATTGGAACAGCTTGGCTAGAGATGTGGCGAGTTCTGGAGCACAAGTCTTCAGCCGGGATGTTGTCGGGGCCAATAGCCTTTGCTGTATCCAGTGCGCTCAGCTGTTTCTTGATATCACGTGGAGTGAATCGAATTGGCTGAAGACTGGCTTCTGTGATGGTGGGGACCTCAGGAGGAGGCCAAGATGGATCATCCACTCGGCACTTCTGGCTGAAGATGGTTGCAAATGCTTCAGCCTTGTCTTTTGCACTCGCCCGCTGGGCTCCACCATCATTGAGGATGGGGATGTTCATGGAGCCTTCTCCTCCCATTAGTTGTTTAATTGTCCACCATCATTCGTAACTGGATGTGGCAGGACTGCAGAGCTTTGATCTGATCCTTTGATTGTGGGATCACTTAGCTCTGTCTGTAGCATGCTGCTTCCGCTGTTTAGCATGCACGTAGTTCTGTTTTGCAGCTTCCCCAGGTTGGCACCTCATTTTTAGGGACACCTGTTGCTGCTCCTGTCATGCTCTTCTGCACTCCTTATTGAACCAGATTTGATGGGCTCATTCATATGGAACCCCAACAAATTCTGACACACTCCTAGGAAACTCTTGTCTTAAATTCGGAAAGACATTGTCAAATACCCCCAAAAAAACAATGATATCCTTGCAGGACATGTTTTTTATTAATACATTTTTAAGCAATAGAAGGAACATGCTAGTGAGACAACAGGTACAGGAAAGGAAAGGGAAAATACAAGTGACGATTAAGCAATTCCTACTCCAATCGCACTGGGACTGCTGCACACTTGTAGGAATTTGTGCAACAAGAGTGGCCAGGTAACCCAACTGTATTCAGCGAGACTAACTTATGAATGTAATTATAATAGGCTCCCTGCACATTGCTCACGAGTCCAGGGAGTGTTACGATTGGCTTGGGAGGAGGGGACTTTTGAGTGGCAAAGAAGGGTAACCCAAGAGCATCAGCTCTTAAAGGGCTACTACTCCAATTTAAGCTAGCCCATTTTGTTTTAGCTGCAGCCCATTTACAAGGACTGCAATGGAAGGTGGCCAATGGAATGTAAGCAGAACTGGCCCCTTTGATGATGACAGCCTCATTGATCCTCTGGATGTGGTGCAGCAGCGGGAGAGTGAGGGGAACCCTCTTCTAAGGAAAGGCTGGTCATAATTTGCCAACTCCTACTAAGCTTATGGTGATAGCATACATGACACAAACATTGTATTCCTAACCTGGTGCAGCATAGCGAAGGAGCAGGGGAAGCACTCGCACAATCTTTCATACCTGCCCTTCCACGTCCAGCTTGCCACAGAGCATCCTTTATGACTGGCTTTCCAAATAACTTCTAAAATGTTGCACAGAGCTCTTGCACAATGCAGCCCCAGTTCAAACCAGGATTACAAACAGAAATGTATTGCACCACGGCAAGGCAGGACTCTAGATTACACCTGCAGGTTCTCTTCCACCCATTATGTTAGGGGAAGGTGGTACATGAATCATAACCAACTCTGAACAAAGAACGAGAGAAAAACAAGGGCAAGTCAATTTGCGGTGATTGAACCGGACTCTGGCTAATGCAGTGCCTGAAAGGGTGGTGGAAGCAGATTCAATAGTAACTTTCAATTTCGATATATACTTAAAAAGGAAATAATTTCAAGGCTATGAGGAAAGAACAGGGGAGTTCGATTAATTGGATAGAGCTTTCAAAGAACTGGCACAGGCACGAAGGGCCGAATGGCCTCCTTCTGTGCTGTATGAATCTATGATTCCCTAACAATGAGCGATATTGATATACAGGCCTTGCAAACAGGTTGAGTGACTGCCTTTCCTTTCAGCCACTGAAGACCTGAAAGGAGAATGAAATAAGAAATAGATTGAGAAAACTAACAAAAAATAAGCTGTCTGATTCTTAACACCAATGCTATATGTGATGTTTCAGCCAACAGGAAGTCAATCATAGTGACTTGGATACAATCTAACATTTGTTTTTTCAGGAGCAAGCATCCCTGCCTTGCAATCTAACAATAACTAAAAGTAATGGACAGGTTGGATATAGATCAAAGAACAAGGCATTGACGGGATGAAAAGGTTCATATGATTATGGTGTAAACCACTAAAGCACAGGTTAAGCAGTTTATTGCATGCGAATATTGCCTGTAACACTTTTTTTACTTAAATTTTTCACAGAACCAAAAAATCTGCCTTGAACCACATGATTAAAACTGTGGACAGTGGATACATGCAATTGGAAACTCCACCACCCATTCGTGACTTCTCAAAGCATCACACGTCTAGCACAAGGTTTTGCTGTGACCTTCTGACATTTTTTTAAATTCAAGAATGTATTCTTAAATAAAATAAAAGTAAAGGCATGTTTAATGTTTCAATTCCTAGCCGTGATTTTAATGTTACAGTCCTGACTATAAAGTCATGGGCCTAGAAATTCGGTTGTGGGTCCGCCAGGGCTTTAGCGCCCGAAATTTTGCGCCGGCGTTAATGCCGCTGCGCCCGACGAAAATTCGGTTGCCCTGGGCCCAGACGGCGGCGGGCGCTAATGGAGGGTTTTTGCGCCTCACTATGGGCGTTCAGTGCAGTTTTGAGGCGCTAATCCCCCGCTGCGGCACCCGAGGCGGTGCGGCAGGCTGGGGTACTGCAGGCCTCCTCCTTCTGTTAAGGAGGAGCTGCCTGCAGCCGACCGCTGGCCGGTCGATTCGCCCGACAAATGAGCCCGGCACCTCGGGGAAGAGCCGGGCCCGCGGGCCACACACATCAGTGCCGCGGGGGGGTGGTGGAGGAGTCCGGGGAGGGAGGTGCGGGCAGGCGGCCGCCGGGAAAGCGGCCGGCCGCCGCTCCACCTTTATGCGCCGGCGCAAAGGTGTGTTACATCCCTTTCAACAATCGTTGGTTGCGGCTGCCACGGGCGAGGCGGCCGCAACTGAATTTGGGCTTGGGGCCGGGTTACCACGGCAACCGGGACGCTGCGCACACCGATGACGTCATCGGTGCCGGCGCAGCACTACCGGCTAACGCCGATGGTAGGGCCCAACGCAATTTCGTTACCAGCTATAATTCCGGCGCAAGACCCTCTAACGCCTCTAATTGGGCGCTAACCCCACCGAATTTCTAGGCCATGACATTTAAGACTTCGCTAACCCCCCCATTAATGTGTTTTTTTTGATAGAGTAGATAGGGAGGTAGGTCAGTAACCAGAGGACAAAGATTTAAAATAATTGGCAAAAAAGCCAGTGGGGAGATGAGATTTTATTTTTACTCAGCGAGTTGTTGTGATCTGGAATGCACGGCCTGAAAGGGTGGTGGAAGCAGATTCAATAGTAACTTTCAAAATGGAATTGGATAAATACTTGAAAAGGAAATAAATTTGCAGGGCTAAGGGGAAAGGCACGATGGGTCGAATGGCCTCCTTCTGTGCTCATTGATCCTTATTAACCACAGTCAGGGACACCTGTTTAACATGCGATTAAATTTTGAGACAGCAGATGGGGAGGTTGTTCAGTGGATGATTTGCAAATTGTATCATTTATAATGTACCTTATATTCAGTAGGAAACTGGTATCATTCTCTTAGTTCATTCCATCGTGTACTTTGTTTTGTCAGTTGCTTCCCTTCAACGTTTAGCCATTATTGGATTGTGGATGCATTGGTGATTATTTTCCAAAACTCCCTGGACTCAGGCAAGGTCCTGGCAGATTGGAAAACTGCTAATGTAGCACCCTTATTTAAGAAGGGAAGTGGACAAAAAGCTGGAAACTATAGACCAGTTAGCCTAACATCTGTGGTTGGCAAAATGTTGGAGTCCATTATTAAGGAAACAGTAACAGAGCATTTGGATAAACATAATTTAATAGGACCGAGTCAGCATGATTTTATGAAGGGGAAGTCATGTTTGACAAATTTGCTCGAATTCTTTGAGGACGTAACATACAGGGTGGATAAAGGGGAACCAGTGGCTGTAGTGTATTTGGACTTCCAAAAGGCATTTGACAAGGTTCCACAGAAAAGATTACTGATCAAGATAAAAAATCACAGGATTGGGGGTAATATACTGGCATAGGTGGAAGATTGGCTATCTAACAGAAAACAAAGAGTTGGGATAAATGGTTTGTTTTCGGGCTGGCAATCAGTAACTAGTGGTGTTCCGTAGGGGTCAGTGCTGGGATCCCAACTCTTTACAATCTATATTAATGATTTGGAGGAAGGGACCGAGTGCAACATATCCAAGTTTGCCGACGATACAAAGATGGGAGGGAAAGCAGTGAGTGAGGAGGACATAAAAAACCTGCAAAAGGACATAGACAGGCTAAGTGAGTGGGCAGAGGTTTGGCAGATGCAATATAATGTTGGAAAGTGTGAGGTTATGCACTTTGGCAGAAAAAATCAAAGAGCAAGTTATTATCTAAATGGAGAGAAACTGCAAAGTGCTACAGTACAAAGGGATCTGGGGGTCCTGGTGCATGAAACACAAAAAGTTAGTATGCAGGTGCAGCAGGTGATCAGGAAGGCCAATGGAATCTTGGCTTTTATTGCAAGGGGGATGGAGTATAAAAACAGGGAAGTCTTGCTGCAGTTATACAGGGTATTGATGAGGCCACACCTGGAATACTGCATGCAGTTTTGGTTTCCATTTTTAAGAAAAGATATACTTGCTCTCGAGGCAGTTCAGAGAAGGTTTACTCGGTTGATTCCGGAGATGAGGGGGTTGACGTATGAGGAAAGGTTGAGTAGGTTGGGACGCTACTCATTGGAGTTCAGGAGAATGAGAGGCGAACTTATCGAAACATATAAGATTGTGAGGGGGCTTGATCAGGTGGATGCGGTGAGGATGTTTCCACTGATGGGTGAGACTAGAACTAGGGGGCATAATCTTAGAATAAGGGGCTGCCCTTTCAAAGCTGAGATGAGGTGAAACGTCTTCACTCAGAGGGTAGTAAATCTATGGAATTTGCTACCCCAGAGAGCTGTGGAAGCTGCAACATTAAATAAATTTATAACGGAGATAGACAGTTTCCTAGCAGATAAGGGAATTAGGGGTTACGGGGAGAGGGCAGGGAAGTGGACGTGAGTCTAGATTCGGATCAGCCATGATCCTATTGAATGGCAGAGCAGGCCCGAGGGGCCGTAAGGCCTGCTCCTGCTCCTACTTCTTATGTTCTTATGTTCTTATAACACGATCTCTTGGATTATATGCTGGCACATAGCATTCCTACTACTTTTGCACTCAATAACATTACTTCTCTTGCATTGATGATGACCTAACTAATAAGGGACGCAGCTGGCAATTTCAGTCACAAAACAGCCGAAAGCTGGTGATTCGGATGCCCTGGTTGAAATTAAATAGTCCCATTTATCAAAAGTGCCTCCATTAAAAAAATATACCACCAGTACACATTTCCATAGTTGGAATGGTTCTTTGCTTTGAAGTTTCCCATAGTGCTCTATTCAACAGGCCCCAAAAATATGTCAATGGCTATAATGTGAAAAAGAGGGGTTATTTAGAGAATTTTAGAGAATGTGGGTGTTATTTTAACAAATTTGTGATGGTGAAATTCCTGTGTTTGCTTTTTCAGCAGTCATTTCAAATAACTGGGGTAATGACTTTGTTAAAATAAGAACTGAAAATAATGAACATAGTAATTTCTGGTTAACAAATGCGCTAATCAATTGGTTGCAATAGCAGGCAGTAATTTCTCACCCAATTAATGAAACTATGCACAGTACAACAGAAGCTTTTTGGCCTGAGGTTGAGTAGACGGTGATGGGCCTTCAATAACCACAAAACTAGAAGTTATAGACTTAAACAAGTTGGCTTTTAATCACTAAGATCAGAGCTAACATCTCAACACGCCGACTGGTTCACAGGAATGAGTCATACAGATCCTGGGAACTTTATGTAAGAGAAGTCAGGGGCGGAGTCAGGAGCCAAGACCTGGAACCTCCCAGGTTAGTCGGGAAAGAGGAAGTGAAACTATACACAGTGGGGGAGGGTAATATACATGAGTGCAAAACGAATACAGGATCAAGACAAACAGATTTCATTACATTCATCCCTTCTATAGATTTAGTCCATCGGGGTGATGTTTCTTAAAAGTTGGTATAAGTGAGTCTGTCAGGAGGTTTTGCAGTTCTCAGTGATCGGCGCAAAGCCGGTTGGGGTGCCTCTAGGGGAGTGGATTCTGGTTCCTCCGCTGTCCGGGCCTCCTACAGTGTCTTCCAGGTTAAAGTTGGGTATTGATACCTCTGGGTGTCCTGTCTCTTTGTAGTGTAGGTCTTCATCGGGTAGTCTCCCATTGTTCTCTCCGCTCCCCGAGGGAGCGAGGTCTTTTATGGAAACAGTGTCCTCTCGCCCGTCAGAGTATTCGATATAGGCGTACTGAGGGTTTGCATGGAGGAGCTGCACCTTTTCCACAAGGGGGTCCATTTTATGGCCTCTCACGTGCTTCCGCAATAGTACTGTCCCCGGAGACGTCAGCCACGCGGGTAGAGATATGCCCGAGGTGGATTTCTGGGGGAAAACGAACATCTTTTCGTGAGGGGCAGCGTTAGTGGCAGTACATAACAGAGACCTTATGGAGTGGAGCACGTCTGGGAGGACTTCCTGCCAGCGGGAGGTCGGAAGGCCTTTTGACTTTAAGGCTAACGTGGCAGCCTTCCAAACAGTAGCATTCTCCCTTTCCACTTGCCCATTACCCCAGGGTTGTAGCTAGTGGTTCTGCTAGTGGCTATCCCCTTCGAGAGCAAGAACTGGCGCAGCTCGTCACTCATGAATGACGTCCCCCTATCGCTGTGTATGTAGTTTGGCATGCCAAACATGCAGAATAGATTACAGAGGCACTTGATGACCGTGGCACTGGTTATGTCTGGGCAGGGAATGGCGAAGGGGCAGCGGGAATATTCATCAATGATATTGAGGAAGTATACATTACGGTCGGCAGAGGGAAGGGGTCCCTTGAAGTCCAGACTTAGGCGCTCGAATGGCCGTGTGGCTTTGATAAGGTGTGCACGGTCAGGCCTGTAGAAACGAGGCTTGCATTCCTCACAGATGCGGCAGGCTCTGGTCATTGCCCTGACCTCCTCGATGGAGTGGGGCAGATTGCGGGACTTTATAAAATGGTATAGTCGGGTGACCCCTGGGTGACAGAGGTCGTTGTGGAGACCCTGTAATTTGTCCGTATGAATGCTGGCACACATTCCCCGCGATAGGGTGTCTGAGGGTTCATTAAGGGCTCCCGGCCTGTACATAATATCATAGTCGAACGTGGATAGTTCGATCCTCCACCTGAGTATTTTGTCATTCTTGATTTTCCCCCTTTGTTTGTTATTAAACATGAAAGCCACCGACCGCTGGTCGGTGAGCAGGGTGAAATGTTTGCCGGTTAGGTAGTGCCTCCAGTGCCGCACTGCCTCCACTATAGCCTGTGCCTCCTTCTCGACAGAAGAGTGCCTGATTTCAGGTCCCTGAAGGGTTCGGGAGAAGAAGGCCACAGGTCTCCCAGCCTGATTGAGGGTCACAGCTAAGGCAAAGTCTGACGCACCGCTTTCGACTTGAAAGGGAATGCATTCGTCCACTGCACACACTGCAGCCCTTTCAATGTCCTGTTTAATACTGGTGAAAGCCTCCCGAGCATCAGCTGATAGTGGGAAGGACGTCGTTTTAATGAGGGGTCGCGCCTTATCAGAGTAATTGGGCACCCATTGGGCATAATACGAAAAAAATCCCAGGCACCTTTTTAAAGCTTTGGGATTGTGTGGCAGGGGTAGTTCCTTTAGGGGGCGTAATCGGTCAGGGTCCGGTCCAATTACCCCATCTTCCACCACACAGCCGAGGATACAGAGGCGGGTTGTGTTGAAGACACATTTATCTTCGTTGTAGGTTAGATTCAGCTTTAGGGCAGTTTTTAAAAATCTCGCAAGATTTAGATCGTGGTCTTGCTGGTTGTGCCCGCAGATAGTGACATTGTCCAGATAGGGGTAGGTAGCTTGTAGTTTATTCTCGTCAACCATGCGGTCCATCTCACGTTGGAAGACTGAGACCCCATTTGTTACTCCGAAGGGCACTCTGAGAAAATGGTAGAGGCGCCCGTTCGCCTCGAAGGCGGTGTATGGGCGGTCCTCCGTTCTAATGGGGAGCTGGTGATACGCGGATTTGAGGTCGATAGTCGAGAAGACTCGGTATTGCGCAATCTGGTTGACCATTTCTGATATGCGGGGTAAAGGGTAGGCGTCCAGCTGGGTATAAATATTAACAGTCTGGCTGTAGTCAATTACCATCCATTTCTTTTCGCTATTTTTAACTATGACTACTTGGGCCCGCCACGGGCTGGTACTGCATTCAATAATGCCTTCCCGCAGGAGTCTGTCCACTTCCGCCTTGATAAAGTGTCTGTCTTCCAGACTGTACCGTCTACTTTTGGTCGCTATGGGCCTACAGTTCGGAGCGAGATTAGCGAATAAAGAGGGCGGGCTGATTTTTAAGGTTGATAGGCCACAGACTGTGAGTGGCGGCTGGGACCCGCCATATGCTAGCGTGACACTTTCGTGGTGGCACTGGAAGTCCAGGCCCAAGATTACATTAACACAGAGTTCTGGCATCACGAGGAGTTTAAAATCCTTGTAGTCCGTGCCTTTTACAGTCAGTGTTACCACACAGTAGCCCAAAATGTCCGAAGTGTGGGGCTTAGCAGCCATAGCAATTCTGCTCCGTGTAGGGGTTACCGTTAATGAGTGCCACCGTACCAGGCTAGGGTGGATAAAACTCTCGGTAGTCCCACAGTCAATTAAACATTTCGTTAAATTCCCGTTTACCTGTATGTCCATCATGGATTTTGTCAACGGGTGTGGCCTGGATTGATCCACCGTGATCGAAGCCACTGTTGGGCCCTGGGCGGCCGTTGAGTCGGGAGAAGATGGCGGATCCCTAGATGGCGGCCTGCACGGCACGCACGAGGCGGTGACGGAGTTGGAAATCGGATTCCCCCTGCAGACTTTGCTAAAATGCCCCTTTTTCTTACATTTGAAGCATGTAGCGTCCTTCGCTGGGCATCGTTGTCTGGGGTACTTGGCCTGGCCGCAGAAGTAGCATTTCGGGCCTCGAGACATTGCCGCTGTAGTAGGACTCCTGGGTGAACTTCTGTGTGGGGACTCCGGCGGCGTAGAGCTGGTCTGAGACCTGGATGGGGAAGATGGCTGATTCCAAGATGGCGGCCCCCTCGGCGCGCACGAGGCGGTGAGGGCCGCATGGCCGGAAGAATAAGAGTCAGAGTTTTTCTGGGCCACATCCAGTGATTGCGCAGTGGCCACTGCCTTTTTTAAGTCCAGGACCTCCTTCTCCAGCAGTCTCTGCCGGATATAATTCGATTTGAGGCCCGTGATGAAGGAATCGCGGACCAATTCGTCAGAGTATGTTTTGGCCGTCACGGCCTTGCAGTTACAGTCCCGGACCAGGTCCTTTAGGCCCTGTAAGAAATCGTCCATTGATTCCTCTGGTCGCTGCCTGCGTGTAGCCAGCAGATGTCTGGCGTACACTTCGTTTACCGGCCTCTGGTATTGGGCCTTCAGGATAGTGATGGCTTCCGTGTAAGAGGTGGTGTCCCGGATGAATGAATAAATCCGATGACTTACGCGAGCAGTCAGTAGACTCAGTTAATCTCCCTCGCTAGCGGATGAGGCCCCCGCGAAGAGTTCGTAGCATTTGAGCCAGTGTCCAAATTGATTTGATGCTTCAGCAGAATGTGGATCCAAGTCCAGACGCTCTGGTTTTAGGAGTCGATCCATCCTAGTATTCTTTAGTGATTAAAATTGATGGGCCTTCAATAACCACAAAACTAGAAGTTATAGACTTAAACAAGTTGGCTTTTAATCACTAAGATCAGAGCTAACATCTCAACACGGCGACTGGTTCACAGGAATGAATCATACAGATCCTGGGATCTTTATGTAAGAGAAGTCGGGGCGGAGCCAAGAGCCAAGACCTGGAACCTCCCAGGTTAGTCGGGAAAGAGGAAGTGAAACTATACGCAGTGGGGGAGGGTAATATACATGAGTGCAAAATGAATACAGGATCAAGACAAACAGATTTCATTACAGACGGGGCCTATATTCTAGGGCTTGACAGGGTAGATGCAGGGAGGATGTTTCCCATGGCTGGGAAGTCTAGAACCAGGGATCAATTCAATTTTATTTGTCATATATGCAACAGACGTGTGTACTGCACAATCAAATATTGATTTTTACGAGTCCTCCCAACATTGGAATAAATATGGCATTGTGGCAGAGCCACCAAGGGACTCGTATATCGATGTACATAATATCTGTAACAGAATGAATCTGTACCTGTATTCGTTTTACTACATGTAAATAGAGCCGTCCCTAGAGGGTTAAGACCAAACGCGATGACGTCACCACGGGGGTCACGTGACATTCCCAACGGCAGGAAACGTGATGATGTCATGACGTCAGAGGGAGGAGCTCTCTCTCAGTCCTCGTGGAGCCAGCATTGAGCATAGACCTGTTTGTTAGTTCTCCTGCGTTTGATTGTTACTTCTGCAAAACAGTATTAAACTTCGTTTGGTTAACAGACTGACTCGGTCTCAGTCTTTTGATTAGGAATCTGACAATTCCTACAGTGGTGACCCCGAACTTTCGCAAACGATCTTCGTGGAGGAAGCGACGCACGACGAGATGATGGAAGCGAACGCGGTGGCTTTCAAGCTCCCTCAGTTCTGGGAACAACAGGCGGCCTCCTGGTTCGTGCAAGCGGAAGCTCAGTTTGAACTGCGAAGCATCGTGGCGGATCAGACCCGTTACCTCTACGTGGTGTCCACACTCGACGGCTCCACGGCTTCAAGGATCATTAACCTGCTTGAAAACCCCCTGGTCGACGACAAGTACGAAATGCTAAAAGCGCGGTTAATTCAGGTTTTCGGCCTCACGAAGGCGGAACGCGCATGCCATTTACTTACGCTGCCTGGGTTAGGCGACTCCAAGCCATCGGAGTTAATGTGCCAGATGCTCACACTCCTTGGCTCCGAACCGCAATGCTTCCTCTTTCGAGAGTTGTTTTTGAGCCAATTGCCCGAGCAGGTACAGGCAGCCCTCGCCAGACCGGATGCTACGGATTGCATCGCACTTGCCGCTGAGGCAGACACCATTTATGCGGTCACGCAGCAGGACTGCGCCGCCATGAGGTGACCCCCCCTCGCGGATCCCTCCCCGATGCCTCCATCGCCCGGCTTGTGCTTTTACCATGCCCGTTTCAGCGCAAGAGCCAGATCTCCGGCTGACGGTTTTTATGTGACACAGGGGCGCAGTGTAGCATCCTGCCCGCCTCCGTCCTCGACATCCGGACTGGGAGGCATGGTTTTCCCCTCCAGGCCGCCAATGGTGGTGCTATCCGTACTTTCGGTAAACGGCGAGCCCAGGTGTGTTTCGGCGGACAGCGCTTTCAATGGGACTTTATCACCGCCAAAATCTCGCAAGCCATCCTCGGCGCAGATTTTTTCTGCGCCAACAGCCTTTTGGTGGACGTGAGAAATCGCCATCTGATTAACGTGGCCACTTTCAACTCCATCCCTTGTTTCCGCAGCACAGTTGTGTCGCACACGGTCTCCTGTGCTACGCTCGCACCTAGTGAATTCACTCGCCTGCTCGGGGAATTTCCGGAGCTAACCAAGCCTACTTTCTCCTCATCCACCGCCAAACATGGCATGGAGCACCACATCGCAACGACCGGCTCTCCGGTTTAAGCCCGAGCTTGGCGCCTGGAACCTATCAAACTCACGGCCGCTAAGGCAGAATTCACCGCAATGGAGCGGTTGGGGATTATTCGCCATTCAAATAGTCCCTGGTCGTCGCCACTCCATATCGTCCCGAAACCCGGTAGCGGATGGTGGCCATGCGGTGACTACCGACGCCTTAATAACGTTACAGCTCCCGATCGGTACCCAACACCGCATATACAGGATTTCTCCGCGCATTTGGCGGGAAGGTCAATATTCTCGAAGGCCGACCTTGTACGGGGATACCATCAAGTGCCTGTACACCCACAAGACATCCAAAAGACGGCGGTCATTACTCCTTTTGGCCTCTTCGAGTTCCTCCAGATGCTGTTTGGGCTTAAGAATGCGGCACAGGCATTTCAGCGTCTGATGGATTCGGTGCTGCGGGACCTTCCCTTTTTATTCGTCTACCTTGACGATATTCTGATCACCAGCTCCACCAAAGAGGAACACATCTGCCAGTTGCGCACCCTCTTTCGCCGCCTCCATCAACATGGTTTGAAAATCAACCCGGCCAAATGTCAGTTCGGCCTACCACATATCGACTTCTTGGGCCACCGCATCACTTCGGAGGGTGCGATGCTGCTTCAGTCGGAGGTAGAGGCGATTACAGTGTTCCTACGGCCGCAGTCCATCAAGGCCCTCCAGGAGTTCCTGGGTATGGTAAATTTTTACCACCGTTTCGTTCCCAGGGCTGCTCAACTTATGCAACCACTCTACTAGGCTCTCAGGGGAAAGCCGGGTAAAGGGCCCGTGGTTTGGACGCCCGAGATGGACTGCGCCTTCAGCGACATGAAGACCGCTCTTGCAAACGCAACTATGTTGGCACACCCACTGCCGGGTGCCACTATCGCTCTCACGACCGACGCTTTGGACTACGCCATAGGCGCCGTGCAAGAACAGTGGGTCGGCGGCACGTGGCAGCCACTGGCGTTTTTTAGTCGCCAACTACGACGTAATGAGCGCAAATATAGCATGTTTGACAGAGTTGTTGGCGCTGTTTCTGGCTATCCGCCATTTTTGATTTTTATTAGAGGGACGCCACTTCACCACGTTCGTGGATCACAAGCCACTGATGTATGCTATGGCCAAGACCGCCAAACCGTGGTCGGCTCGACAGCAGCGACAATTTATCTTTATTTCGAAGTTACTACCGACATCCAGCACGTGGCCGGAAAGGACAACGTGGTGGCTGATTGTCTTTCGCGTGCGACCGTCCAAGCCGTTCAGCTGGGGATCGACTATTCCCAACTGTCTGCCGACCAAGCCACCGATCCGGAAACACATGCGTTCCGTTACGACTCCTCCTGCCTCCAGCCAGCAGATGTGCAGCTCCACTCAGCAGGCACCTCCGTGCTCTGCAACGTCCCTTTGGGGGATCCCCACCTGATCGTTCCGACCTTGTGGCATCGCAAAGTTTTCGATGCCATACACAGACTTTCGCATCCTGGCGTGAAGGCATCTCAAAGATTACTGGCATCTAAATTCGTCTGGAGAGGGATGCGTAAAGATGTTCGCAACTGGGCTAACACCTGCGTCGTGTGTCAAAAATCTAAGGTTCAACGACATGTAAAAGCCCCCTTGGCCACTTTCGAAGTGTCAGAACGCCGTTTCTACCATGTTCACGTAGACCTCGTTGGGCCGCTTCCGCCATCACAAGGGTTCACACACCTCCTGACCATGGTCGACCGCACTACAAGATGGCCAGAGGTGGTTCCTTTGGCGTCTACTACCTCCGCTGATGTCACCAGGGCTTTTATCTCCTCGTGGGTCACACGTTTCGGTGTCCCGTCAGATATTTCGTCCGACCGCGGTCCACAGTTTTCGTCTGAACTTTGGAACGCTGTAGCCTCAGGTTTGGGCACCAAGCTCCATCGCACCACGGCCTACCACCAGCAGGCGAACGGGTTGTGTGAGCGTTTCCATCGGTCGCTAAAAGCGTCACTAAGGGCCACCCTTCAGGGCACTGCATGGGTAGATCGACTCCCGTGGGTTCTGCTTGGTTTGCGCACGGCGCCTAAAGAAGACCTGCAGTCATCTTTCGCGGAACTGGTGTATGGCCAGCCACTCCGGGTGCCGGGCGATTTCTTGCCATCGCCAACTAAGCCGTGGTCAGTGGCTGATCAACTCAGCACCCACTAAGAAACGGCCGACTCCTTTAAGCCGATTCCGACATCGCACCACAGCCTTCCTTCCTCTCATATTCCAACGGAGTTAAGGCAGGCCGAGTTTGGCTTCGTTCGCCATGATGCCCATCGCGGTCTACTCCAGCCTTCTTATACGGGCCCCTTCCGGGTGCGGGAGGCAGGCGACAAGAGTTCTTTGGCTGACATCGGGGGCAAACCCGACTACATTTCGATTGACCGCCTCAAGCCCGCGCACCTGGACTTCGACCGGCCGGTCGAAACTGCACAGCCACCACGCCGTGATCGACCGCCCGCTGCTACTACGTCCGACCGGATCGTTCCACCTGTCAGCCCATCTACCACTCAACAAATTCCTCTCCGGGAATATAGGAGTCATTCGAACAGACTTGTCCGACCTCCTCTTCGATTGACTTTCACTGTTAAAGACAATTCTGGGAGGGCGCATGTGGCAGAGCCACCAAGGGACTCTTATATCAATATATACATAATTATCTATAACAGAATGAATCTGTACCTGTATTCGTTTTACTACATGTAAATAGCGCTGTCCCTAGAGGGTTAAGACTAAAGGCGATGACGTCACCACGGGGGTCACGTGACGTTCCCAACGGCGGGAAACGTGATGACGTCATGACGTCAGAGGGAGGAGCTCTCTCTCAGTCCTCGTGGAGCCAACATTGAGCATAGACCTGTTTGTTAGTTCTCCTGCGTTTGATTGTTACTTCTGCAAAACAGTATTAAACTTCATTTGGTTAACAGACTGACTCGGTCTCAGTCTTTTGATTAGGAATCTGACAATTCCTACAGCATAACAATGATAAATTACCAATAGAATACTATTCACAGTCTCTGAATAAGGGGTTGGCCATATCGGACTGAGATGAGGAGAAATTCCTTCACTCAGATAGTTGTGAATCTTTGGAATTCTCTAACCAGTGGGCTGTGGAGGCTCTGTTATTGAGTATATTCAATACAGGTAGCGATAGACTTTTGAATATTAAGGGAATCAAGGGATATGGGGATAGTGCAGGAAAGTGGAGTTGAGGTAGAAAATCAGCCATGATCTTATTGAATGGCGGAGCAGGCTCGAAGTGCCAAATGGCCTACTCCTGCTCTTATTTCTTATGTTCTTACGTTCTTATGGTCAAATACATGTGAAATAACATAATGTAATAGTTTCCTCAATAACATGGAATCACAGAATAGTGCAGCACAGAAAGAGGCCGTTCGGGCCATCGAGTCTATGCCGGCTCTTTCAAAGAGCAACAACTTACATTTATATAGCACTTTAAACATAGAATAAGGTATTTGGGGTGAACCCTAAGGGTAGGTCCTCTGCATGGCAAACAACCGCATCCAGTAAGGTGGTTGTACTAGCAGTTGGTCCTGACGACTCTCTCGTGGCTCCAAGTGCCCCACCCTGGGATCTTGCCTCGGTTGGCATGCTGAGCCTAGTGAGAGAAGCCAAGGAGTAACGGTTGAATATTGGGCCAATTCCAGACCTCTGAAACCGAATATGCCCTAACGTCGCTGCTGAACTGACAGACGGAAATTCATTAGTAGTAGTAATGTAGAAAGATGTCCCAAAGCACTTCATAGAGCAGAAAAGGAGTGGGCGCCAAGCCATTCTGGGAGGATTATAGGAGGTGACCAAAAATATAGTTGTGGAGATGTGTAGCTTATAAAGAAGCAGAGGGAGGCAGAGTGGCAGATGGTTTGAGGAGTGAGTTCCAGGCAGTTGAAGGTTCTCCGAGCAAAGATGGAGCATAAGAAGGTGGAATCTGAGGTATGGAGGACGTGGAAGGGGGAATGGTCGATGACCTTTCATCAGAACTGGCAACTTTGGAGTTGGACAAGCAGGTCAGTTGTGTACATGGAGTACACAAGTCTGTGGCTCTCAGACTTAAGGGTGCAAATATGAGAGTTGTACCATGGCTATCAACGGAAGATGATGAGTAACTTAGTGGGTAGATGGAGTTGGAGGAAGAAGTGAGGGAATTGTTCAGCAGGTTAGCAGCAATAATGGTGTAATTATGGGTGGAGAACTAAAGAAGGGGGAGTTGGAACTTAGCAAGTAAATTGCTGAGGAACCTTGCAAGCAATTTTTTCCAGAGGCCAAGGGTACAAGTAATGCGGTTGGAGGTAGGTAGGGAGATTTGGATGGTAAGGGAGATGAAGAAGTGGTCTGAGATAGCACATCTGTAATTTAAACCTCAGAGGTGATGAGACTTTGTGAGGTGGTGAGATTATGGTGGTGGCCATGGTTACGAGTGGGGCGAAGGAAAGATAGGAGGACAGAGAAGTCGGAGGACAGGGGTCAAGGTGAATTAAGGTGGAGGTTGAACTCGCCATGGATGAGTAATTGCTCGGTTGATGGAGGAGAGAAGGGAGAGGATTCCACCAAGGCAGATGCAATGAGACTTGGGAAGGCAGTAGACAAAACAGGATTTTGAAGGAAACATTGGAGGGGTGGGATAGGGAAACACTTTCGAGTAGAAAGTCACCTTGGATGGCAGCATTGGCTACCTGCTATATGGACCATTGTTGCACTGTTTCATTGATGTCAGTCAACTGAATATCGGGTGACCAATCCAATGTCACCGGTTTGTGCTACCACTCGAGACCACTTTCTATCCATGTGATATATTTTAGCGTTTTAGTTTATTGGAACCATCTGTAGAGTGAATGCCCTATCTTTGCTAGCTTTGTTGAAAAATTACCATGGGGGAAAAATTCATCACCTTAGCGCCGCCTGTCAGTGCCAGTAGATGGCGCTAATGCGGCATTGAGAGTTGCAACGACAGCTCCTGTTGAATCCAGCGCCACACGCCAAATTGGGACCCCTGAAGCGCTGCTGGTAACAGCGATCGCCGGTGGACTTCAAAGCCAGGGAGATCGTGATGTCAGTGAGTGTGCAACGCTCACTGAACGCCCGATCTGCCAAAATACTGCTCACCACTTACCTCACCGCCTGGTGGACAGCACCAGCAAGCTGGTTACAGTGATGTTATTTAAAGGAATCAGCCCCAATCACTCGCATCTGACAGGTTCGTGAAGTTTCAGTGCCTGTGTGCTAGTTCTTGATACTACAACAGTTTTATTTAGTGATTTGAAGGTTCTTTGTTAACAGGTGTGTTGTGGCAAGTAGAAAAGTGCAAAATGTATTCTTGAAAGATTCAACCTACAATGCTTGCTGAAAGTTATGGGGGCTGTACTGGCAGTCCACCTTGCCCTCCAGGATCTACGGCTAAGGGAGCGGAGGCAAAAAGGAAAACGGGAATATGTGCGCAGAGGGAGGAGTAAGAAGACGAGGAGGAAGAAGACGAGGAAGTAGAAGAGGAGAGGAAGAAGATGAGGAGGCAGCCAGACAATTGGGCTTCCGGACGAGCGGCCCGTGGCCGGCTCATCAGACTCCGATTTGAATGAATGAAACCCCAGATCCCCATTGCTCACCACATCATCATACCATCCCTGTGTCATGCCATATCACAGCATCCTCCTGGCCGCAAAGGTGAAATGAGAGAGACCACAAAATATTCCAAATTCTATTAATATATTTATGCATAAACATATCATGCATATCACATTCATTCTAATAACTAATGACCCTTGTGCCTGCCATAGTTGAATAGCTGTCATTGTGTACAAGGTGTGAGATCTGGGTGTGAGTGTTGGTAGGTAGAGATTGTTGGTGGGTGAGTGCTGGGTGTGTGGTGCATTGAGCAGTGTGTGAAGCTTGTGGTACAGATGGTGGTATGTAGCATTGGTTGAAGCATTCACACACCCTGCCCACCCGTGTGAGCTTGTTAAAGTTATTTCTGCACTGGGGACCACAGTGCTGCCCATGACATGGTGTGCCACCTCCCTCCACATAGTCCGGCAGACTTGTGGTGAGGGCCTCCTGCCAGTTGGTGGGTACAGGACTGGCTGCCTTTTTTCAACTGCTAAAACCAATGCCTCCAAAGCTTCATGGGAAAACCTGTGGGTCTCTCCCTGAGGCAGCAATCTGCCATGAGGATTTGTAAATAAGTGCTCCTTCTCCTTGCCCTTCTTCTGATGCTTGCTGAGGCAGCTGCACAGCCAACAATGCTGAGAATGAGGTGCTGCAGCCTCAAAGGGCCTCCCCTTTAAACAGTGAAAAAAGCCTACAGCAATCATTACTTGCGTTTAGAGTACACCAGATATTGGTCCATCTTTTCAGTGTAACACCAATGAGGTTCGGTTTTTCGACTAGATTTATGGCTCCAATCATTTTAATGAGGAGTGAGGACGAATTTTGTGTGCAGTGTAGTCAATTTTTCACCTGGTGCTAATTCACCATTTTTAGCCTAAACACTGCCCATTCCTTAGCTATAGTGAGCCCCATGAGTTTTAAACAGAGAACAAATTGATTTTCTCCGCCCCCCCCGCTAAAACGAGCAGAGACAGGAATTTCGCCATCATAATCTCCATTTTGTGCCTCCCTCTAAGGACATGAGCAAGATGAGAACTTGGAATCCAGATTGTGATGTTCTGTAACCCAACCTGTTGGAGTTCCACCCACAGTCACATCATGTCACCATTACGTACATGCTGGTGGGGTATTAGAGGTACATGTGGCTCTGTATCTATGCTGGTTCTTGGTATAATGTGATGAATGTAGCATTGGCTTTTTGTATTATTAAGTAATTGTAATCTTTCATTTGATGTATGACTATTGCTTTTGCATTCATCTGCCAACCATTACACCTTTATTCATGTGCCATGGTACCTCATTGCAGTTTAAAGGTGTAGACTGTGTTGATTTGACTGTAAAGCACCCAGCTTACCTACATATAATTGCGCACTTTTGTAGTCCACATTCTGAGAGCCCCACTTACTCAAAAAAGCTTTTCCTTAGGTTCTCAAAATCACTCACGCACAGAAAAATAAAATTAAACCTGGTGAGAAGCTACTCAGGGTGCTTTGGATGGTGATTTTTCATTTTCAGTTTGGGCTGTGAGCTTAATGGATTTGGGCCAAGCCAATAAAAGCTCCAAACCAGAGGCAGTTTGTTCAGCCTGAAGCATGTTTGTGTAAAACAGTGATTTGCCCCTTCTATATATAAGGGCAGATCTCTCAATGTGAATGCTGTATTGGCAGGAACACGGCGCAACGAGCTTTGTACTTGCTTGTGGTTAGTAGCTGCAATCTCCAACTCCAAGTCATTAACACATTTCATGCAAGCTCCTGGCTACTGCTGGATGCTTGTAAAATAGAGGAGCACATTTTATGGTGCTGCTGCAGCTACTTAAAGGGCTGCAGCAATCATTTAAAAGCAAGTGTACTTTTGTCTGTAAAAAATTGTATTCAGCCTTTTTGCTCTACTGATGGAACAATGTCGGTCAAGAAAGCACTCCTTTACTGGCTCAGGAAGTGGGTGAAAAGCAGGATGCCTTGTTCGGGTCAGTGTGGTCTCAAAAGATTGAATGACGGTAAAGCTTGGAGTTGACCTTTGACTTCACCCTCCCTCATCCAAACTAACTTCTCAGTCCTAGCTCAAGTTAGTACCATCCCTCATCCTGTTGGTATTCTTCTCTCTGTCTCTGTCTCTCTTTCTTGCTCTGTCTCTGTCTCTCTCTGTCGCTGCCTCTCTCTCACCCTGTCTCTCTCTCTCTCTTTCTGTGTCTCTCTCTCTTTCTGTGTATGTCTCTCTCTCTCTCTCTCTCTCTCTGTCTCTGCGCCTCTCTCTGTGTCTCTCTCTGACTTTCTCTCTCAGTCTCTCTGTCTTTTTCTCACACACAGACTTACTCACTGTCATACAGACAGGAATACAAGTTATAGCATGGCAAATAAGTCTTATTTGAAGGGGTTTCATTTTGCTAGCATTCTAACATACGTTCCTCTTCTGTTTCTATAGGCACAGCCAAAGAAACAGGTTGAAGTTCCATTGGCTTGTAACAAGATAGCATATCTCAGCACTTACTTCACCTGTCTCAAGGACCAGCATAGGTACACTCCCAGGGGATTTACATAGTCAGTTTGAAAAGAAACAAATGAGATGTTTAGACAACGAAATCAGCTCCTTCCTCAACTGTGGTGCCAAAAGTTTTGGACCTCACGAGGTCTGCAAATAAAAGCAGTGTTGTTCATAGTACCAAGATCTGGCTATGGAGTGTGGAGGAGTGCACTAACCACATCTGTGCAGTTATGCAAAAAGGATGGTCTGCATTGCACGTAGCAACATTACCTCCTTGCTCAATCATGTTTCTGATATTCCAGCTACAGTATATGGTACTTCTCTACTGTGGCTCAGACATTAAACTGAGGCCCAGTCTGCTCTCTCAGGTGGACCTAAAAAATTCCCATGGCACTATTTTGAAGAAGAGCAGGGGAGTTCTCCCTGGTGGCCTGGCCAACTTTTATCCCTCAGCCGGCATCACTTAAAAAGAAAGTTGATCTGGCCATTATCACATTGCTATTTGTGGGACCTTGCTGTGGGCATTTTTAGCTGCCGTGTTTCCAATATTACAACAGTGACTACACTTCAAAAGTATTTCATTCGCTGTAAAGTGATTTGGGATGTCCTGAGGTCGTGAAAGGCACTATCGAAACGCAAGTCTTTCTTTTACTGCCACAAGAGTCTCAAGTTAAGGCTTGGATCTCAGATCAGAAAAGCGAGCTTCATGAAAATTCGATTGCATTTTCTGATTGAATATGTTTTAAACTCTTTGGCCTAGAAATTCGGTAGGCTTAGCACCGCTTTTGAGGCGCTAGAGGGCCTAGCGCCGGAGTTATGGCCAGTTTGGAAATTGAGTGGGTCCCTAAATCGGCGTTAGGCCGTTAGCGCTGTGCCGGCACCGATGACATCATCGGTGTGCGCAGCATCCCGGTTGCCATGGTAACCCGCCCGAACTCCGAAATTGACTTGCGGCCGCCTCGCCCGTGGCAGCCGCAAGCAACGTTCTGGCAGAGGTGCCTTACTGGACTTTGCGCCGGCGCATTAAAGGCCCCGCGGCGGCCGGCCGCTTTCCCGCCGGCCGCCTGGCCGCAGCTCCCTCCCCGGACTTCTCCCCCCCCCCCCCCCCCCCGGGACAGATGCAAGCCCGGCACTTGTCCGAGGTGCCGGGCCCATTTTTACAATGATTTTCGCGGGCCGCGGCCGGGTGCAGGCAGCTCCTCCTTAAGGGAAGGAGGAGGCCTGCACTTCCCGAACCTGCCGCACCGCAGCGGGCACCGCAGCGCCGGAATAGCACCGCAATTCAGCGCGTAGCGCCAGTTTTCAGGCGCAAACAGCTTTCAGCAGCGCCGGCAGCCGTTTGGGCGCAGAACTAGTGAATTTTTGGCCCGCCCAGCGCGACTTAGCTCCGGCACTAACTTCCGGCGCTAAAGCCGTCGCTGCGCCAAAACCCAATTTCTAGGCCTTTTAGTCCGCATAGGAGACAAAGACCATGCTTATAAAAACATAAATGTAAACATTGGACAATAAGTATAAATATGGAATACATTTATCAAAGCCAGAATACATGGGTTGAGTAAAAAATTAAGTTTTGAAACATTTTTTCTTCAAGAAATATTTCAAATGAATTTTAAATATTAATTTGGAATGAAATGGTACACACATCTACCCAGAAATAACTCTCCACTCAACCCTTTCGCTGCCTAGCTTGATTTTATTGTGTCACTCTAATTTGAATAAAATTTTGTCTAAGCAAAATTGGCTGTACAACATAGATATAAAATATACTGAACATACTTGTAGTCACAAGGCTAATAAGGGCTTTTATTCCCTGCTGTGCTTAGCTCCATCTCCTAAAAACCTTTTCATCAAGCAACTGGAATTGCTGAATTGTTAACATTCTCTTTCGTAAATATATTGGAATAAACATCATGGCCTAGAAATTCAGTATAGCCACGTTTGGAGCGCTACAGCCGGGTGTTCGCTAAATTTTGCGCCCGGCGCAACTTAGCGCCACCTTTGCCGATATTCAGTTGCATCACCCCAAGAGGTTGCTGCTGTGCTAAAGCAGGCGATGCACGACTATCATAAGGCGCTAAGCCGGCGAGCCGGGGTGCCACCACCGAGGGCGGGCGCAGCGCAGGTGCAGCGAATTGCTGATTGAAGGCAGACACGCTGCCGCCGGTCAGCTCTTAAAGGGGGAGGGTGGATTTGTTTGGCTGCCACGCCCTGCACACTGCAGCCCTGAAGCAAGGCCTGACCATTGCCGCTTCAGCAGCTCAACGCCCAGGACAATGGAGAAGGCCAGGGAGAGAGCGCAGCGCTTCAGCGAGGGTGCCCTGAAGGTACTGGTTGGCGCAGTGGAGCGCAGGCGCCTTATCCTCTTCCCTGATAGTGCAGGAGGCCACTGCCCAACGAGTATCGAAAAGCCTGGAGGGAGGTGGCAAACAGGGTGACCTCCAACAGCGTGGTTGGCAGGACTCCTGTGCAATGCAGAAAAAAGTTCAACAACCTCACTCAGATTGTCAGGGTGAATACCCTTTCCAGTATCCTCCTCATCCCTGCATGTGCACCTCACTTTATGGCCAAAGGGACCTGAAAGCCCTAATGCCCAGCCCTCATCCAGCAGCTATGGGACTGTCATGACAATCACTTGCATATTCAGGACTTTACACACTGTCAGGGTTATTCCACCATGGGAGGCAGAGCAGGCAAGATCAGGACTTCACACTGTCAGGGCTATTCCACCATGGGAGGCAGAGCAGGCAAGATCAGGGATTCACACTGTCAGGGCTATTCCACCATGGGAGGCAGTGCAGGCAAGATCAGGGCTTGACACTGTACTTAGAGGCCATCCTTTCTCTTGCAGGGCAAGCTGGCCCACAACCAAAGGCAGCAGCGACAGACCGGGGGAGGTCGTCCTGACCTCACTCGAAAGCAACTCTTGTGCCTCCCTGCTTTCAGATGGTGAATCGCCACGTGAGGAGGCGGGCCCTCAAGCTGGCACTCTGTCTGAATCGGAAATCGAGGAGGAGGAAGAGGAAGCCGGCCCATCAGTGACACCCTCAGCCGAGGCAGCCCATGGCCATGATGGGGACACTTCTTCCCTGGAGGGGAGCAGGGGGGAAGAGTCTGAGGAGAATGAAGCTCCGGGGCCCAGCAGGCTGCAGCAACGCGGGAGTGGTGGGGAAGCTCGGCGGCCTTCTCCCTGGAGGGTGAGTGCGGCCTCCAGTCCTGCTACGGTGAGCGCAGAGGAGGTGCGGCTCCTTGCTGAAATGGGCGCCCAGGCTGAGCGCAGGCACACTGAGCTCATGGCTGCAGTGGCAAGGATGCCTGACTCCATAGAGTCACTGGCAAGTAGTGTACAGGAATTCAGGGCAGCACAGGCTAGGAGTCTGCACGAATTCAGTGCAGCACAGGCCAGGAGTCTGCAGGACTTCGCGGCAGCACAGGCTAGGAGTCAGCAGGACTTCGCTGCATCACAGGCGGCTTCCAGCCAAGTGCTCAGTCGTGCCGTGCATTCACTGGCTGGTGTCATGCAGACACAGACCAGGGCCACACGGGCACTAACTGCTGCCACCCTCACTGGATTGGCCAGGCATCGCCTGGGCACTCACCGCGCCGCAGCAGCCCAGCAGTTTGTGCTTCAGCAGATTGGTGCGCATGCTGCCGTGCTGGCCCGTGTGAGTGCCAGTGCATCAGCCGACCAGGGAGTGCCTGTGCTCTGTCAGGTTGGCAGCGTTCCTGCAGCCAACACTGTCACTCCTCCACTGCAGCTGCCACCACCCGTAGGACAGACTGCTGCCGCCCAAGTAGAGTTGGAGCAGTCAGCAGCCGGCCCCTCCAGGCCCAGAGCTGATCCAGGCCGACCCCCAAGGGCATCTGCCGTCTCACCATCTGACCCTCAGCAGCCTTCCCCCAGCCTTGCTGCAGCCACTGAGGTCCCATTGAGGAGGAGCTGCAGCGGGGGAAGGGGCCACTCGCGGAAGTGAGACGAATCACCCTCGCAGGGGAAAATGTAGAAGGTGTGGCCAAATGATTTTTTTACATATGAAGGCTGAGACTGTTGTGTTCTTTTATATATGAAGGCCGAAACTGTGTGTTCTTTTATATATGAAGGCCGAGACTGTTGTGTTTGTTTTTTGTAAAGGCCAAGGATCATGGTCATTTTTGTTTAACTGCTTTTTGCATTTTCTGAAGGTTGTGAGAGCCAGTTATGTCTCTGACTGTTTTTTGAGGGTTTTCTCTGAATTAGTTTGTCATGCGGGAAGGGCACTGATTTTGCACAGTAAAAAATTATCTTTAATCGCATTGTCCATGTTTGCTTTTGGAAGTATTTGTTGCCTTGACCAGCTGAGGGCTTGCGGAGCGGCTACATTCATCTTCTTTCATTGGCACAAGCCATTCCCTGAGAGGGGGCCTAGAACCGAGTTGCAATAAGCCGCCGATGGACGGCCCTTGCACTTTGTGCCTCCCTCCCGTGCTGGTGCTCCTCCTCCTCCTCCTCCTCCTCTGGTGGTCCTCCAATGTCTGCTGGCAGTGGCTGAGTCCTGCGGATAGCCAGGTTATGCAGCATGCAGCACACTACAATGAAATAGGAGACTCGCTCAGGCGAGTACTGTAGGGCTCCCCCGGAACAATCCAGATAGCGGAACCATTGCTTGAGCACGCCGATTGTGTGCTCAATGATGTTCCTGGTTGCTTGATGGCTGTCATTGTATCGCTCTTCAGCAGGGGTGCTGGACGCACGGGTTGGGGTCATCGGCCAGGTCCACAAAGGATAGCCTTTGTCCCCGAGAAGCCACCCTCGTGGGTGAGCCTGGGCTTTGAAAATGTCTGCCACAGAAGTCTGGCGCAGGATGAAGGCGTCGTGGTGCTGCCTGGAAAGCGGGCATTGACAGCTAGTATGAGCTGCCTGTGGTCACACACCAACTGCACGTTGAACGAATGGTAGCCCTTCCAGTTGCGGTAATCCTCGGCATTCTGTAGAGGTGCCCGCAAAGCCACATGCGTGCAGTCAATGGCGCCCTGCACCATGGGGAAGCCCGCTAATGCTGCAAATCCCATTGCACGCTCTTGCTGCTTGTCCAGGGTCATGGGGAAGGAGATGAACTGACCTCTCCTTCTGAAAAGGGCATTGGTCACCTGGCGGATGCAGCAATGTACCGCGAACTGGGAGATGTTGGCAATGTCCCCAGTAGCGGATTGGAAGGAGCCGGTGGCATAGAAGTTGAGAGCCACTGTCACCTTCACTGCCACCGACAGAGACATCCTGCTCCTCAGCTGTGGCTGCAGATCTCTGCGAAGCAGGTGGCAGATCTCAGTGACCACCTGCCTTCTGAATCGCAGCCTCTGGACACACTGCTCCTCAGACATGTTCAGATATGAGAACTGCTGGTGGTATACCCTGGGTGGGTAAGGCCTCCTGTGCCAATGCCTGTTGGCCCTTCTCCATCTGGCCATGACTGGCACTCTCTCACAGCTTCTCTGAGCCCTTTGAATGCAATGCAGTAAGCCAACGTTTCCACCCATTGCAGCCCCCATTATATGCTTCGAATCAAGGCTATGGCACTGAAAGTTAAATCCAAGTGCAAAGCTCTGGCCTGAAGCCAGAAGTATCTGTGCGAGCGTTGAGTCAAACCAGAAAGCTCTCTCCCTTTGTCTCTCTCCAAATATCCGTCTCTCACAAAGAAGGAGTGGAACAAAATGGCAGCCACTTATACTGCAGGAGGAGTCCCCTTTGTAGGGGTTCGCAAAATCCCCTAAATCCCTGACGATCGGAAAATATTGGTCCACATTGTGGACGAAGAATTGTGTGATTTGAATTGTCTCTGGGTAGGACAATGTTTTAAAACGTGCCCAGAACCACAAAAGGCTGCGTTGCAGCACGTGAACAACACCGGAATCGAGGAGCTCGTGGAAAAATTCGCACATATTAAGACAGTACATTTTAATAAAATTGTTCCCTGGAGATTGGTAATTGTAAAAGGGGTTTTAAAAATGGCCGTCAGAAAGCATGGCCAAAAGACAAAAGCAGCTTGCAGCTCGTGGATGTCTGTGTAAGTGGAAGGATCAAGCAGTGGCAGTCAGACCTGCCAATCAAAGGGAGCTTCCCTTCTCAGAAGTTGTTTATTGACTTAAGGGATTAACCCATTTGAACAGGAACCGCACAACAATCGGCTTCTGTTTACACAGATATCCAGCCCAACTCAAACCTCTTATACACACAATGGATACACCGAAACCATGGAAAGGACTTTTGATATGGAACAGTTAAGGAATGAATGAGGTTTTGAATCACCCATTAATTGAACAATAGGGCAGTTGGATTCCCTTTTGTTTTAGCCCTGGTGAACTCCGGATGTGGGCGGGTACACTTCGGCCCCAGAAGGTAGACACATCCAAACCACTCCAACCACTTTGAATCAGCCAATCACAGCCTTTCTCTTGTGTATTCGGACTTTTGGGCGTGAATTTTGCACACAGACCCTTTTCAGCACCAAACTGCAGGAGTTGGCAGGATATAAAAGATAGCTCCTGAGAAGCTATCTCTCTCTTACTTCGCTGGACCACAGGTGAGCAGGTTTTCTGACTCCTCAGCAAGGCAACCTAGTAAGGAGTTAGGGGGTGGTAATTTAGGGGAAATTGCTAAGATTGTTTAATTAACATTGTAGACATTTATCCCTCATTTTTGCCGTCTGCCTTCCCCCAGTTAAGCAATTTACTGTAATTACTGTGTTTGTGTGGTATAGTTTAAATTTGATTATAGTTTCTTTAGTTTAATAAAAGTTGACTTTCTCACATCCAGATCAGTTGTCTGTTTTTAATACATCATTAATTATAAGTTCCTCCAGTCAGAACTGGAAGGTGGGGTAGTGATTCGAAACCGCTGTTTAAATTGGTTTACAGTGTAGCAGCAAAAGGCTGCCTGACCAGGTGAATTACCATAAACCAGGTAAAAGGTTGGAATTGGTCAGAGTGCAGGCAAAGGCTGCTGACCAGGTAAATTACCGTAAACCACAGAAAAGATGCCCCCTGCAAATTGGCGACCGCGGCAGGACTGGAGACAGTTTTTGATTTGATAGGTGGTCTGGATCTGGAGAAAGCATCAGCTCTCGTTTCTCTCATTTTCAGTCTGTGGGTAGCCCTGCAGATGTTAGCGGCAGTGTGTAAGCTGACCTATTATAGTACAGTTGGCTGGGTTAAGGAGGGTGAGATGAGGGTGCAGGTGGAGGTTAAAGAGGCCAAGAATCGGGAGTCCCAGCTTGAAAAATGCCAGGCGGGGGTACAACGCCTCATAAGAGAGGTGAACGAGGCCAGAGATAGTGGGATGAGGGTGTGGGAAGAGAATGCACGCCTCACACTAGAGGTCACGAAATGCCAGGCATTTATAGAGCGCCTTGTGCAGGAAGTCACAGAGGAGAGGTACGGTGAGATGAGGCTCCAGGATGAAAACGCACACCTCACCCAAGAAGCTAGCGAGCGAAAAAGCCACACGAGGAACAAGATAGAAGTTCCTAAAGTGCCAAATTTACAGTTCAAAGAGGAATGAGATGAGACTGCGGGAAGAGAATGCCCGCCTCACCTCAGAAGTAACAGAGCAGGAGGTGATGATTAGGGAGGTAAAGGCAACTTATAAGCTGGCCTGCAACCAAAGATTTAGTGGAACAGATCATACCCCATGTAACAGAAAGATAGAGAGTTTGGGCATGGAGTTAAGGAGGACTAAGCTGCTTAAGCAGGGGAACAGGAAAGGAAAGTTCTGGGACCCCTGTAGAGCAGGTCCAGTAGCAGAAATCCAGGACAAGGGAGGCACACAGGGGATAGTTTTGGCCCCAGACCAAAGGCAGGTCCAAGTCCAAAATTCCCCATTTAAAGTCACCCGGGTAAGAGAACATGAGTTTGCTAACCAGACAAGTTCAAGTTCACAGCCTGTAAAGACAGGCGCTGTGGCTTGTTTCCAGGGTAAAGTTGTCCAGCCCACAAATTGGGACACTTCCCCGCCCCAGTGGGACCTAAATTTTGGCCAAAGCTTAAATTCAAACCAAAGTTTAAATTTAAACAAGTTATGTGGCTCAGAAACAAAGAAACAGCAACCTGAGATAAGAAATCTGCAGGCTGCTGCCAATCCATTCACAGAAGATCACTTGGAGACTGCCCGCGCATGCGCAGTCGCTGGTCTGGAGACAGGAATCTCCTAGTCTTCTGACCAGCAGTTTCGAACAGGCGCAGTCGCATGCCTGAGGGGAGAGGTTTCCCAAGACCAGGCTCACGCTGGCGCGGTTCCCCAGCCCGTACCCCAAGCGGCTCTCCCTCGGTTTTCCCGCACAGGCGCAGTCGCATGCCTGAGGGGAGGGTTTTGCCAACAGGAGGTTCGCGCAGGCGCAGCCGCGCACCTGAGAGGAGTGGTTTCTCACCGGGTTCACGCAGGCGCAGTCACGGGCTCGCAACCCCAAGCGGCTCTTGCTCACAGTGAGGTTGAGCGCGCAGGCGCAGTCGGCCGTTTAAAGGTCCCCACTTCCTGATCCATACGCGCAGGCGCAGTAGTCTGCTTGGAAGACCCAACGGTTCTTCCTATCTTTTTCAACAAAATCGGACACGCAGGCGCAGTTGCCTGCGGGATCCCAGCAGCTCTTTCTAAGTTTTCCTGCGCAGGCGCAATCGCCTGTTTGAAGCCAGAGGCTTCACAGCCTCGGCCGCGGGACTCCGAGGAGGAGGTTTGCACAGGCGCAGTCGCCTGCTTGAATATAGAGGCTTCACAGCCTCTGCCGAGGGACTCAGGGGAGGAGATTTGCGCAGGTGCAGTCACCTGTTTAAAGGGAACAGCTTCCCAGCCCCCTTCTAGAGTGGTTCCCCCCCATGATGTGGGATCCTGGGGAGGCAGGGATTCCTCTTGCAGGGAAGCAGGTAACAGGTTTTGGACATGGGGAGGAAAATTTCCAGCCACCAGCAGTGGGTGGTGAGGGAATACCTGCCCCCAGTACAGGAGTGGGTAGGGAAAAGGAGACAAACCCAGAGTACCGGCAGGCTGCCAGGTATATTATACAGTCCGGGATGTTTGCATCAGGGTGAGAAGATTCCCAGCCAGCTAGGGCTGCGACCCAGGCTCAGTGTCCGCCAGCCAAAGTTTCCCCCACAGAGAAGCCCCTCAGAAGGTCTCAGCAGGTCCACAAGCCCGAGACAAGATGGTCACCCATTTTACAGTGGAGTAAGGCAGACTCCCGAACCGGGGAGAAGCCAAAGAACAGTGGTCCCCAACCAGCAGCCATAAGCTGTGAGGGACCAGAGGCAGGAGGCAGTCCAGCTTCGCTGCAGCCAGCAGTAATCTGCGACAGTGGCAGAGATTAGCCTGGCTGTCTGGAGACGGGTGGCATTTGGATTATAGCTATGTGTGTATATAGCTTGCTTTAAGGTGTAAATTGTAAGTTTAGAATTAACTGTTGTAGTTTAAGTTTAAGTTTATAAGTGTGCCAAATGTTTGTATTTTTGGTCCGAGGTCGAGGGACCCGACCATGCCTCCACCTAAGGCGGCAGGTCAGTCAGTGACCTGGCTGCATGTCCTTTTAAGTTTTTGCGGGAGATTGGATGAAGAAGCAGCCCTGTTCGCCCAGCCCGAGCTGGGCATCGAATGAAGATAAGGATACAGAATGTTGGGGATCACCTTGCCACTGGACAAATCCAGAGGGAAACCCTGCAGCGACTTTGTGAGAAACCGGACAGGGCTCGGAGGAACTTGCCTACTCCTCCTACATGGAAGAGATGGCCCCAGCTGGGTGGGGCACGGCCCCCAACCCAGCATTATCCTGACCGAAGTTCACTTGCAGGAGACCTCGCTGTTGAGGAGTCATGGTGGGGAAGCGCGGGCGCCTTGTCAGATAGGGACGTGTTCCCCGGGAGTGGGTGGTGATGGCCCAGGAAAGATTGTAAAGGGGAGGGGGAGACCCAAGAGTCACGTGGGTGCGTTCAGGGAAGGGAGGAACTCATCCGGGTGCCCACGAGCAAAGTTAGAGTAAGTGGCTGGGGTGTATGAGTGAGTGGCCGGATCGGGGATCCAAGTTTGAGTGTGGGGCCAGGGAGAGCCGCCACACTGGCACCCATCATTTTCTGCAGCCAGTCAAGGGTAGACGGGAGGGGTAGGGACTGGGAGTTATAAGGGGTTTTCGATCGCAGAGGCCTCTCTCTCTTGCACAGGAAAACCTTGAGTGGTTCGACCCACTCGCCCCTTAGGTTCTAGACAGTGGAGTTTGATGCAGGAACTACAATGTAGAGAATACTCAATAGGCCAGGTTTAATGGAAATGAAATGAAATTTTGTTGCATAGAGAAACACAAATCAAATGCAAGTCAATAAAATGTACATGGGAGGGAAAAAAAACAAATTCATAATACATTACTAACTGAGATAGATAAAGGCATATTATACTTTACAAAGATCATCATGAAATGGGGAAGCACACGGAACATCGAGGGACAACAACTCATTGTTAAAATTACCCCTTAAATGCCCACCCCCTAAACCTATCTAGATCAGATTGTGAGGGGCCAGAAACATGCTCACCAATCCAGTTAGGAACTGCAAGAGTTTTGAAACAGGTCTGTGTTTTGATTCTTTTAGGCGTCCTGTCTCCACGTGGTCGTTGGGCTGTAGGAGCAGTGGGCTGCTCAGGCTGATGGCTCTTCTGCTTCAGCAAGGCGAGTGGACACTCATCTCGTTCACAGCTCGTTTTTCTCTGTGCTCCAGCCCACGATGTGGTAGGGTGTTTCGTCCTTTCTTCTTCCCCTCGACTTTCTCCTCGTTTTGCAGCGGCCCTGGGGTTTTTGGTCGATGATCTCCCGACGAATACCCCGGAGGCCGAACGCAAAACTCGAACCACCTTCTTGACTCGGGAATGGCCGAGGCGTTCCTGCTACCGATTCTCTCTCTGGCTACGAGGTTTTAGCATGCTCGTTTTTTCAGAAGCATCTACCAGCTTCCTCATGGATCTTTGATGGATCCCCAATGTCATCGACTATCTGGGCGCTCAATTCTTCAACCAGCAGTCTCAACCTGCTATCTTTCCTTGGGATCCCCAATTATACTTCTCAATCGAGGCCTTATCTCCCGCCTAGATCAAGGTTAGTCTTTGTTTAACCTTTGGCGGGCTTCTATCACAGCGGGGTAGTTATTATGTTTTAAACTACTTTGGGATGGCCGGTAACGGCCATCTCTGGTCTGGAATGATCCTGTATTGTGTTTAATGTCCTCTTGATGTCTCTAACAGTTCTGGATGTTTCCCTATGAATATGAAACTGTTTCCCTTTATCTGGGTAAACATATAGATGGCCTTTATCTACAGGCCGATCTGACTGGATCTGCATCCAATCCATATGTATGGGGTTCTGTCTGGTTTCGTTTTCTCCGAAACGGCCTTCCAGTAATTACTGTGGGCTGAATCCACAAAGGTTGTCTGGGGACTGCAGGAACCATTTTAAAGTGTCCAAAAAGCTGGTCACGGGGTCTGGTGGCCATTTTGTATGCCCCTTTTTCTGGGCTTCTTTTAAAACAGTCTTTTAAAATTAAGGCCTCTTCTGCCAATAGACCCTTATAGGACAATGTTCAATTTTGTGAATCTTACATAGTCACGATCCCATACTCCCCGGTCTCGGTCTGTGCCAAGGTAATTTTAAACATGAGGGGTACCCCGCCTCCACAAAGGGACAAGGGAACGGCTCGGGGCTGGTGGAGCAGGCTGGTCTGTAAATCCATTCTGCATGTTTTAAAGGTTTAAGACCATTCAAGGGGGGTGGAGGGAACATTTACTGCCTGAGTGGGAGGAGCAATACCCACTCGAATTTCGTGACCCATCATTGGCATGTGATGGTCGGGGTTTGTTTAAGCATGTTGTTCAAGATTTTTTTTTGTATTTTGTGTTACAGCCCCAAGTTGAGCAGAGGCATAGGATCCTCTCCGTGCTTGAGATCATTTTGCGACGACTCCAAGTTGAGCAGAGGCGTAGGACCCTCTCCGTGCTTGGGATCATTTTGATTACATTGTATAAATAAGATTGCAACATTTTGTAATACGTTAATATGTAACAAGTGATTGTAAATTTTGATTGCATTGTATAATGTAACAAGTGATGCAGGGGCAGGAGACCCCTTATTGTAAACTGATGTACCTGTAAGATGCCTACCGTACCACGGTTTTTTCTTGAATTTGAGGGGAATAGATGGGTCGGGGGATCAGTGGTAGGTAACTATAGGTAAACACAGGGGATGGTTGTTTGTCGGGGGTCAGAAAATTTTGCTCACTCCTTCGAGTGGATACTACAATCAAGTTGGAAGTATCCAAAGGCGGACTGTAGGGGTTCGCAAAATCCCCTAAATCCCTGACGATCGGAAAATATTGGCCCACATCGTGGACGAAGAATTGTGTGATTTGAATTGTCTCTGGGTAGGACAATGTTTTAAAACGTGCCCAGAACCACAAAAGGCTACGTTGCAGCACATGGACAACACCGGAATTGAGGATCTCGTGGAAAAATTCACACACTTTAAGACAGTACATTTTAATAAAATTGTTCCCTGGAGTTTGGTAATTGTAAAAGGAGTTTTAAAAATGGCCGTCAGAAAGCATGGCCAAAAGACAAAAGCAGCTCGCAGCTCGTGGATGTCTGTGTAAGTGGGAGGATCAAGCAGTGGCAGTCAGACCTGCCAATCAAAGGGACTTCCCTTCTCAGAAGTTGTTTATTGACTTTAGGGATTAACCCACATGAACAGAAGCCGTATAACAATCGGCTTCTGTTTACACAGAAATCCAGCCCCATTCACACCTCTTATACACACAGTGGATACACCGAAACCATGGAAAGGACTTTTGATATGGAACAGTTAAGGAATGAATGAGGTTTTGAATCACCTATTAATTGAACAATAGGGCAGTTGGATTCCCTTTTGTTTTAGCCCAGGTGAACTCCGGATGTGGGCGGGTACACTTCGGCCCCAGAAGGTAGACACATCCAAACCACTCCAACCACTTTGAATCAGCCAATCACAGCCTTTCTCTTGTGTATTCAGACTTTTGGGCGTGAATTTTGCACACAGACCCTTTTCAGCGCCAAACTGCAGGAGTTGGCAGGATATAAAAGATAGCTCCTGAGAAGCTATCTCTCTCTTACTTCGCTGGACCACAGGTGAGCAGGGTTTCTGACTCCTCAGCAAGGCAACCTAGTAAGGAGTTAGGGGGTGGTAATTAAGGGGAAATTGCTAAGATTGTTTAATTACCATTGTAGACATTTATCCCTCGTTTTTGCCATCTGCCTTCCCCCAGTTAAGCAATTTACTGTAATTACTGTGTTCGTGTGGTATAGTTTAAAATTTGATTATAGTTTCTTTAGTTTAATAAAAGTTGACTTTCTCACATCCAGATCAGTTGTCCGTTTTTAATATATCATTAATTATAAGTCCTCCAGTCAGAACTGGAAGGTGGGGTAGCGATTCGAAACTGCTGTTTAAATTGGTTTACAGTGTAGCAGCAAAAGGCTGCCTGACCAGGTGAATTACCGTAAACCAGGTAAAAGGTTGGAATTGGTCAGAGTGCAGGCAAAGGCTGCTGACCAGGTAAATTACTGTAAACCACAGAAAAGATGCCTCCCTACACCTTTAATTAGCACCCCCCATGCCCCGCAGCGAATGGGAACCGTTCCCCTCTACCAGTTGCTGGGGTTGCCAGGCGCACATAAGGGCGGCGCCACTGAAGTTCCGGTTCGGGGCGCACCAAGGGCGTTGCACCATGAAATGACTTCAGGATCTGAGCAAGCAGCTGAGTGGCTGCTGCGGTTTTGCGCCGCCGCTAAATCTTATGTGAAGTTCGCAAGAGGCGCAGATCGCGCCACGCCCGGGCCATAGCCGCTTAGCGCCCCACTTCTCCTCCTCCTAAGGCGCTAACGGCTGGCGCTAACAGCTGAATATCTAGGCCCATATGACTCATTTATGGCTTCCATTCTACACCTAATATCAGAGTTTGTCACCATGCTTGTCCAATCAATAATTGACAGAAATGCTTTCAAAGCAACTAATCGGAATCACTGGAACATTATTGTAATATTCAACAATTGAACAGAACATGATACAAAAACTTTATTCATCTTATATTTTCAGACCTGAAGGTTTGTGGATTGACAGACTAAGCAGAGGGGAATCCTCAAACTTAGACAATTTCTTGAACCTTATATACAGTCCCATTTTTCAGGGAGGCAGGAGGAACCATTTGATCCTGCTGACCTGGGAAAGGTAGCAAAGTGGTTATGTTACTGGACTAGTGATGCAGAGGCCTTGGACTAATTCATCTGGAGACATGAATTCGTAATCCCACCATGGCAGATGGGGAAGTTAAATTCACTTATTCAAATAAATCTGGAATATAAAAGCTAGTATCAGTAATGATGACCATGTAACTACTGGATTGTCGTAAATACCCACCTGGTCTGACCTACATGTGACTCCAGACCCATAGCAATGTGGTCGACTCTTAACTGCCCTCTGAAATGGCCGACCAAGCCACTCAGTTGTAACAAACAGCGACGACAAAGTCACTGTGGGAGTACCTTCACCACATGGACTGCAGCGATTCAAGAAGGCAGCTCACCATCACCTTCTCGAGGGCAATTAGGGATGGGCAATAAATGCTGGCCTTGCCAGCAACGCCCACATCCCATGAATGAATAAAAAAAATAATTCTATGCTGGTTGATTTTACACAGTGATTTCATAGAGATCAGCTGGAACTTCCTTGAAAAATAAAGTCTGAATAGAACAGGGGTTGGTGCTGGTGTTGGTCAGTGGCTGGCAATGGGAATATTCCTGAGACCCAGTTTTATTATGCAGATGCTGATCTCAGTCTGCCTCTTTCTCTTCCCTCCCAGTTTATCTCTTCTAGGGTTTGTTTCTCACTCATTCTCCTGCTCTGGCTCTGCTTCTCATTATTATCGCTTGTTTTTATTGACAAAAATATTGACTATTTCCTGAGCCTTCTATCTCTTCAGTGATGGATTGAGAGGACCAGTTTTCAGCCTCTGTCCTGCACACTTACAATGTGATAAACGATTGGGAAGGAAGACAGTCACAGGAAAGACTACTTGACACCAAAAAATCTTACTTGGATTTATTAGGAAGAATCATAAAAAAGCAATGAAAATTATAACTCCTCCAGCGATAAAATACTGGACAAACATGGGAGAATCTAGTTTAATAGTGAAGGGTAGAGAAGGATATATACAGTAGAATTTATTTACTGTGATAATTCTTTTTTTGGATTTAATATTGCAAGCAGAATGGTAAAAAATATGTCACTTTTGTACACTGCCCAATCTCTGCCATATGTGACTTTTTATATATAATACATTGCTTTCAGATAAACCCTATTTAGGATCAGAGTACAGTTGAAGGTATTTTTTTAAAGGGGCACTACTGCCACATTGTTCACCTTGCAGCTGGGCTAAGACCCCAGGAACAGTCCATATAAGATGGGGCTGCTGCAAACAATGGGGCAGATATCGCTCTTCTCCACCTAGTCGTTCTTCTGCCTATTCCCTCCTTCTCCTAGCCCATCGGGACAAACTCCCCTAAATGTTCCCTGATGCCCTAGCCCTGAACTCACGTTTTTCTCTAGGTTCTATCCCAAATCCTGCAATGCTCACTCTGACCATAGCTTGTCCATACGACCTCCTGCTCCCTCAACCCTATTCCAACCAAACTGCTGACTACCCAATGCCCCTTCATGGCCCGCATGTTAGCTGATATTGTTAATTCTTACAGGGCTTGACAGGGTAGACGCAGGGAGGATGTTTCCCCTGGCTGGGGAGTCTAGAACCAGGGGTTACAGTCTCCGAATAAGGGGTCGGCCATTTAGGACTGAGATGAGGAGAAATTTCTTCACTCAGAGGGTGGTGAATCTTTGGAATACTCTACTCCAGAGGGCTGTGGAGGCTCAAATGTTGAGTATATTCAAAACAGAGATTGATAGATTTTTGAATATTAAGGGAATCAAAGGATATGTGGATAGTGCAGGAAAGTGGAGATGAGGTAGAAGATCAGCCATGATCTTATTGAATGGTGGAGCAGGCTCGAAGGGCCAAATGGCCTACTCCTGCTCCTATTTCTTATGTTCTTATGTTAATGGTTTCCTCACCTCAGGTACTACCCTGCTTCTTTAAATCCACCATCATCACCCCTCTCCTAAAAAAAAACACCCTTGATCCCTCTGTCCTTACAAACTGCCACCCCATCTCTAATCTCCCTTTCCTCTTCAAAGTCCTTGAACGTGTTGTCGCTTCCCAAATCCATGCTCATCATTCCTGCAATTCCATGTTTGAATTCCTCCAATCAGATTTCTGGCCCAGCCAAAGTATTGAAACGACCCTCATGAAAGTCACAAATGACATCTTGTGTGACTGTGACCATGGTAAACTATCCCTCCTCATCCTTTTCAACCTATTGGCAGCCTTCGACACAGTTGGCCACACCAACCTCCTCCAATGCCTCTCCTCCATCATCAGCTGGATGTGACTACCCTCACCTGGTTCCATTCTTATCTGTTCAATCGTTGCCAGGGAATCACCTGCAACGGCTTCTCTTCCCACTCCCGCACCATTACCTCTGGAGTCCCCCAAGGATCTATCCTTGGCCCCTTTCTATTTCTCATCTACGTGATGCCCCTTGGCGATATCATCCGAAAACACATCAGGTTCCACATGTATGCGGTTGACACGCAGCTCTATCTTACCACCACCTCTTTGTCTCTGATTTGTCACACTGCTTGTCCAACAAACAATTTCAATTTCAATTTTATTTGTCACATAACCAAATACAACAAGTGAAATCCAGTCAGTGAAATGCTTTTTTCTTAACGAGTTGAGCGCACCAAGCAGCAAAGGACACTTAGCTGCCTGGTACGCACGGAGCCCGCAAGGACGGCAGCCATCTTCATCAGCGCCATCACAATAGGGTCCGCTCTCGCCTCGCTCTGCCTTTCCCGCACTCCTGCCCGATAATCTTCAGCCACCGTGGTACCGACGTCCCGGGGCCTGCTTCTCCCTGGCTCTCCTTCCACCCGGTATGACTTCTGCGCCTCCCGCGGTGTCCGACCTTCCAGGCCTGCTTTTCCTGCCCTTGGTCCGCTGGCCGCCTCCCCTCCTACCGGTTCGACCTCCGAGCCTCCCGCCGAGGAGCTGCCGGCCGCCGTGCTACAGCGGGTCATCGTGGCCTCCATCGCAATAGCAACTGTGAACAGGATATCACCGCCATCGAGATTTGCTGTCTTATCTGTCATTTCCTCGACATTAAAATTAAGGTCTTCCAGAACTTTCTTCATAGCTTCCGCCTCTCTGCGCCAGCTGGGCGCCCCAGGCCGGGTCAGCAGAGCCGTGTCGCCACAAACCACTGCCGTGTCCTCGGTGAAGACGCAGTCTGGGAGGCTGTCATCAGCCGGCAGCTCCAGCACCTGTAACCCCAGCTTGTGGCGTAGAACCCCGACATAGAGCTGGTGCTCCTGGCGGGCCCGCTCCATGTCCACCGGCTCCGGCCCCGGCCCCGGCTCCGCGCCATCCTCACCGCCCCCGCCCCGCAGCACCACCCAGCCCAGAAAATCCACCAGCCCGCGGACCACTGCGTGAGAGCAGCGGCTGAACCCCGCGGGCTGAAGTCACCGGCCGAAATCTTTACCTTGGAGTCGGGTTGCGTGCGCGTCGGGTGCGTAACGGGCCGGGAACGCGATGCTGTGAGCATCTCGTTCTTCAGAGCGACTTTTACTTAATGGCCTCAATTAAAATAGTCATGGGCATTTCCCTGTCCAATTAAATGGAGCAGGTCTGATGATGTAATTGATGACTCGTTTCCAGTGCCGATATTTAAAGCAGCTTTGCACACATCTCATTTGAAGGTTGTTGAAAGAGTGTGCAAGGTCATTTCCAGAAGTCTGACTACTGATAAAAGTGTGGGTTGTAGGATTCACAAAATGTCCACATTTCCCCAAGGTTATTAATAAAAGGGACCCTATGGACATTTTAAAAAGGGTACCCAAATGATGGCGTCCACACCTCGTGGCCAAAAGCCTGCAAGATTTTTAAAGCTTGGACTCTGTGGCAGCACAAGCGGCTTTTGGGGAAATCAAAACCTAAAATGTAGTTTCTGTGAAAATGACTTTGTGTTTTGGAAAAGAAGACAGCAAACATTGAATATGCATTAAGCCAGATCATAGACAGATCAGAACCAGTTAGGTCTATACTTGAGGCCATCAAGTTGTCTGCATAAATAATCGGAAACAGCTTGAGGAAGCCATCGAGGCTGGACAGGCCGATTAGAATGCATTAATAACAACACAGCTCAGAGATCAGGCCATTAGGTGCGATAAACGGCCATCTAAAAACAGTTAGTTTAGATTGCTGTAATTATTTAAAACAGCCCGCCAAAATTGGAACAATGTACTAACCTGATTTGGCGTGCAGATAGGGGATGAAACAACGGGTATAACTGCAGGCCCCGGGTAGCAATCTATCTCTCTCTCTGCTCTCACTTGCGCTTGGCCCTCGCTCTTGGTTCCTGGCTCACTCGTGCCCTGGCCTCATGGCGGGTCTCTCCTCGCTCCCCGCGGTGAGCTTTCAGCAGTAAAGGATACCATACCAACAGCCGGGGAGGAGAACGAGACTCGAGTCCCTCATCATCTGGGACGCCCAGGCCGCAAAAAGGGGCGAGACGAAATTTGAACAGGTAGACGAGACGAATAGAGATGAAGAAGACGATAAAACTCGACAAGGGCAGAGCAGGGCAGCGAAAAACGTATCGATAAAGACCAAGCGCCAAGTTATAAGCTGACGCTTGGGAAGATGAACATCTTGTTGAACACTGTAATGCAGGTGTCTACGCCACCACGAATATACTGGCGTTTGATGCATGGGTAACAAAGTCTAAACGGGGAAGACTGTTAACTGTCCGATAAATGTAATGTTACAGCCGACGACCGCCTGAGGGAGAAGAAGAGGAGAACCCATCGGGAAGAGACGACAATGGTAGCGGAGGAGAAGAAGGTGCGTCGCAGTTGCAGCTCCAGCACCGCGCCCCTGAAGACCACGTGGCGACAGGGTACCTAAGAGGACAGAGAACCAAATCTCAAAATCTGCATTTCGTTAACAGTTGGCCTTGTCTTGGATTGGTGAGCATGAATTCTGGCCCCTCATAGCTTAATCTAGTTAGGTTTAGGGGGTGGGATAAGGATAAGGGCATTGTTAATATAGTTTGTTTTCCCTCGATGAGCCGTGTGTTCCCCATTTCCTGTATAAGTATAGTTATTTTGTATTCACCTGTATTTTATACTGGTGACTTCTCGTAAAGACTGTGTTAATTTCTGTGTCAATAAAATCCTGGTTTTCTTACATCCAAACCACCTGTCTACTCGAGCCTTTCTGTATCGCCGCCTGTACCTAAGTCTGGTGTCTAGAACCCAAGGGGTGTGGGAGTGATTCGAACCGCTCACAAAACAGTCAGGGGCATAACTGACTGGGCGCACGCGCCACACCCGCCACCCCCCTTACTGGGCCATGGATACACAAAGGCAGAGGGCTGTACCAAGATTTAGCGATGCCTCCCTCGATGTTCCGGTGCAGGCAGTGTGAGCATGCAGGGAGGCCCTCTTCCCTGGCGATAGGCGCAAAAGACCGCCCAAAGACGCCAATAGAGCATGGTTGGAGATCACAGAGGAGGTCAGCAGCAGGGATGTTGTCAGGAGGACATGGATCCAGTGCAGGAAAAGATTCAATGATCTCATGAGGTCAGAAAAGGTGAGTGCAATGCCACACTCACCTTTGCCCTGATGTGCCTGTCACCACATCCCCATCACTCTTCCTTCCCAAGCCTACTCTTGCATATAATTCCTCTCACCAGCCAACCTTGCAGGTTCACCCATCCCTCTCTGTCTATGTAGATACTCACATCCCCAACTGACTAACCACCACTGACCCTCAACCTCATCCTAACAAGTAACACCACAGGAGGCCATTTGGCAACATCATGCCCATCCATTCCTTATGCTCATTCTATCACTCTCATTCAAAGTTCTCTTCTTTCCCTCCTTGCAGGAGAAGAGAGCTCAGAACAATAGGGAGAGGCAGAGAACCGGAAGTGGCCTTCCAATCTTCAATCAATTGACTCCAGCAGAGGAGGAGGCCCTGGAGATCTCTTGAGTTGCAGAGCTGCTGGCGGTGGGTGACAGAAAGAGGGGGAACATCCCAGCAACCTGGTGACAGAATCACATCTCATACAGCCACATGGCATACAGCAGTCACTCATATGGTGACTGATGTCAGCAGTCAGTGAAATGTCATCTTGTGCATAATGTTAATGTTATCCATTCTTAATTTCTAAATTACATTTCTAAATCATCTCTTTGCTCTCCCACAGGTCCATCAAGTACCCCCCCCTCCAACTGTCCAGCTGGAGGAGGAAGACGACTCCTCAGAGGAAGCACCAGCCTCTGAGGGTGCATCGTCAGCAGACCCAAGCGCACCCAGAACCAGCGCTGATACGCACACCTCGGTGGGTCCTGAGCGAGATAGAGTAGTGTTGTCACCTGGTGTCTCACACTTCACAAGTGAGCAAGAGCAGATGGTGTTGACAGGGAGAGCAGGGAAGACTCCTCGCCGGAGGGTGCAGGGCACTCCAAACTCTGCTGAGCTACATGCAGATGCTGAGCATCAGGGCCATCAAAAAAGAGGTTGATCTTGGAGGGGTAGCAACAATTGCAAGGGTGGTGCGGGGGCACTCTGGCAGCTTTTGCAGCTGCTATGTTTGCAAATGTACAGAGGATGAAGGAGTCCATCTCGAACATGAGCACCACCATGTCGCAGGCGATGGCAATGATGTGCTGTTCCATGGAAAGGATGGCCACCTGCATGGAGCAGCAAACATGTCAGTCACATGAGCACATGCTAATTATGACCAACAGATGGCAGAGGCTCACTGACCTCATCTCAAGGAGGGATATAAACATAGACTTGGGCCTTCATCGCCCCACTGCTGTGCAGCAAGGTGCTCTCCAGCTCCATGCTTGCAGGGAAGTGCGGGTGGCCCATGAGAGGGATGATGGTGAGAGGGGACATGGAAGTGGTGGCTCCCACTTCTCCCCCATTGCCTCCCCCTCAGTCAGAGCCCCACATGCTGCCTTGGATCCCAATGGCCGAGTCTACCCGTGCACAGTCTCAGGAGGAGCAGTCTTTGGCGGGGCCCTCACAGGCTCCAAAACCCAGAAGACATCGGCCAAAAGTGCCCAATCTGTCCCAGCAGGGAATTGAGCAGCCTGCCTCTACCTCTGCAGAAGCCACAGGGGATGCACCTTGTAGAAGCACTCGGAAAAGAAAAATGACACAAAAGTAGATGCGCAAGGGTATGCACGTGGGTGTATGAACAAATGTTTGTGTTAAGTTTCAGTTATTTTGATGACACAGATAAATGTATTTCTTTGCACCACTTTCGGTCTTGTCCATTTTTGCCTCAAACCTTGGAAGTGACTTGGTCCAGATCTGTCAAGGCCTCTGATGTAATAAAACTCACTATGCACTTGGTTTGAGCATAAAGCAAGGCTTTAATCAACTTGTTTCAGAACATGGAAGTCTAGTTGTATTTCACTAGCTCCTTGTCTTACAAAATGTTCCTGGAAAGCTGGGACCCACGCCCGAGTAGTTATGCTCCTTGGACGGCACCACCAGCTGGCGATCCAGCATTATTTCATAAGTAGTTTGTTGATGATGAGATTTATAACATTCTTCCTGCCTAAAAGATTTGGAAGTCCGACGACTTCCTCTTAACGGATTAGGCGGACCACGAATAGCCGCAGTCTTTTAGATTTTTGTTTATGGCCAGAAGGCAAGTCTCCCTGGATCGTGTCTTGGTCCCTGGGCCGCTTGACCCGTATTGGTGGATCAACAGGGCCCATGTTGCTCTGATCGACCTGAGGGAGGCTGGGGAGATCGTGACTTCGGGTGCAGAACTGGCTTCGTCCCGTTGATTAGTCGGGGATTGACCGGCATCCTTGCCCGGGGTGGCCATCCCACGGGGAGCGCTTGGCTCCCTGAGCGGATCCGATGGGGCAGCCGGCAGATCCCTCGAAGTCCCGGGTAGGGCGTCATCCTCGGGGGAGCACAGAGTGTCGGCCTCATCCCCGCGGGTCCCTCCATGAGCTGAGTCCGCGGAACTGGCCGAACAGGGAGCCACGTCCCGGAGCGAAATGGTGGACTCCCGGCCATCTGGGTACCGCACGTGTGCATACGTAGGGTTGACACCCGTAAGTTCTACCTCGTCGACTAGAGGATCGGTTTTCGACGATCGGACGAATCTTCGGAGTAGCACGGGGCCAGGAGCTGCCAACCATGACGGTAGAGACGTCCCATGGGTGGAGCGACGCTGGAAGCTGAAGAATCGCTCGTGAGGTGTGACATTGATAGAAGTAGAAAGGAGAGACCTGATGGAATGCAACGCGTCAGGGAACATAGTTTCCCACTGCTGGTCTGGTAGATTGCGTGACCTCAGCGCAAGACGAACAGCGTTCCAAATGATAGCGTTGTATCTCTCAACCTGTCCGTCACCAATGGGATGGTACGGTGTCGTTTTACTTGTGGCGATTCCCCATTGGGAGAGATAACTTTTGAGTTCGCGTGACATGAAGGAGGGACCCCGATCAGAGTGGATGAAATTGGCCGTACTGCAAAGGGAAAAGACTTGATCAAGGCATTTGATCACTGTGGAAGTAAGCATATTGGGACAGGGGAAAGCAAAGGGAAAGCGTGAATATTCGTCCACCGTAGTCAGTAAGTAGGTGTTACGCATTGAGGAAGGCAATGGCCCTTTAAAGTCAATGCTGAGTCGTTGCATAGGCTGCATAGCATGTATGAGTGAGCCATCCGATGGACGGAAGAATTGTGGTTTTATCTCCGCACATATTTTAGAGGAGGAGCACGTTCTTTTCACAACTTCCGCAGAAAATGGGAGATTTTTAGATTGCACGAAGTGCAACATACGGGTAACGCCAGGATGGCATAAGTCGAAGTTGACATAGAAGAGCAGAATGTCCGCGTGAGGGTATCCGGGGCCACATTCTCTTTGCCAGGTCGATAATGTATGGTGTATCCAAAGGCGGCCAATTCCATCCTCCAGAGTTGTATTTTGTTATTCTTGATCTTAGTGCGTTTCCGGTTATCCAGCATAAAGGCCACAGAGTGCTGATCGGTTATAAGTGTGAAATGGCGACGAGCGAGAAAATGACTCCATTTATGTACCACTTCGATGATGGCCATAGCCTCCTTCTTGACAGTAGGATAATGGAGCTCGCTACCCTGCAAAGTTCTGGACAGAAATGCAACGGGCCGACCACCTTGATTCAAGGTAGCAGAGATCGCCACATCCGATGCATCGCACTCGACCACGAAAGGAAGATTTTCATCAATGGAACGAAGCGTGGCTTTTTCCAGTTGTCGCTTGAGGAAGTTGAAAGGTGAAATAGCCGTTGCCTCCAATGGAAATGACTTAGCGTGAAGCAGGGGCTGGATCTTGTCGGAGAAGTGGGGTATCCATTTCGCATAATAGGCGAACATGCCGAGTGCCCGATGAAGAGAGCCGAGATTCGTAGGGGGAGAGAGCTCCTGAAGCGGACGAATTCGCTCCGGATCTGGTTTGATGACACCGTTGCCCACCCAATAGCCAAGGATGTTGAATGATGGTACTGATTTCACAGATGTGGACTCATTTAAGGTTAAGTTGTGATGACGGAGAACATCAAAAAATTTCTGGAGGTTGGCATCATGCTCCTTCTGGTCATGACCAGCAATGGTGATATTATCCAGATATGGAAAAGTGTCCGTTAAGTTCTCCGGTTTGACTAGGCTATCCATTGCCCGTTGAAAGACGGCCACCCCATTGGTGACCCCAAATGGAAGGTGACAAAACTGGTAAAGCCGACCATTGGCCTCAAAGGCTGTATACTTTTTGTCAGAGTCCTTTAACGGTACTTGATGATATGCGCTCTTTAAATCAAAAGTTGAAAATACCTTGTAGCTGGCAAGGTTATTGACCATGTCATCGATGTGTGGTAGTGGGTAGGCATCCAAGTCGGTATACTGGTTAATAGTTTGCGAGTAATCGATGCAAAGACGTTTCTTGCGTTGCTTCAGAGGATTTTTAACAATGACGACTTGAGCCCGCCAGGGAGATGAACATGGCTCAATGATACCGTCAGCTAGAAGGTGAGAGATTGCTGCCTCAATAAAGGCTTGATCATCTTGGCTGAAACATCGTGATTTAGTGACTATGGGCTTACATCGGGGGGAAAGATTGGCAAACAAGGAGGGCTCATTGAGTGAAGCTGCCAAAAGCACACAAAACGGTACTTTGGAAATAGTAAGCCCTGGCTTTGACCCTCCAAACTTGAAAGTGAGTCTTTTGTGTTGTTTCTGGAAATCCTGTCCCAGGAGCACATCACTGCATAGGTTCTTGAGCACCCCGAGCTGGGTGGAGAAATAAGTGCGGCCATTGAGGATAAGGTCAACAAGACAAAAGGTGGTCAGTGTTTTGAGAGCCATTGCAATTTCCCTGTCCAAGGGGTAAATATGCAGTCTTAAGTTAGTGACAGCCCGCTCACTAATGAAGCTGTCAGAGCTGCATGATTCGATTAGTGCACTCAAAATGTGTCCATTTACCGAAACCTTCGTGGCTGCATGGGACAAACTTTGGGGAAAAACAGCTGTGATGGGAGGAGGGGCAGTTTTTTCCTTGACAGCTGTAACCTTAGTAGTGGTTCTTGGGGGAGGAGCAGTTTTATAGATTGCAGCTGTAACCTTAGCAGTGGCTCTTGGGGAAGGAGCAGTTTTATAGATAGTAGCTGCAAAACTAACAGGAGCTCTTGACTGGTATACCTTAGAAAAGTGGCCTTTCTTACTAACAGTGGGTCTTACATATAAGCATAGAAGATAGGAGCAGGAGGAGGCTATTCGTCCCCTTGAGCCTGCTCCACCATTCAATGAGATCATGGCTGATCATCCAAATTCAGTACCCTGTTCCTGCCTTCTCTCCAAGGGGGAGAAATTTGGTTGGTTGCGCCAGCAATTAGCGCCTAAAGAGGCCGAGAAGTGGGGCATTAGCCAATTTTCACCTGTGCGCAGTGAACCCAGCGCCTCCTGCTATATTGAGTGGGTTTTAGCGCCGGCGCTAAATCGTAGCGCCCGCTTGCGGGCGCAGGCAGATCATGCGTCATTTCAGTGTGCAACGCCTTTTTGGCGCCCCAGACCGGAAATTCAGTGGCGCCCGCCTCCGTTCCGCCTGGCGCTAATAGTGACAGCTTGCTGGAACGTTCCCAAGTCCTTCTCGGGCTAGGGGGGCACTATTTAAAGGGGACTGCACTAGTATAAAAGCGGCAGCCATTTTGGGTGGGCATCTTGCTGGTTGTTGGAGAGAGTTGCTGACCTTCAGTGGGAGAGCGTACTTTTCATTGAGCCAGCGGTGCCTTTGGACCTTCAGCCCTGTCCACAACAGTTTGCTGGTGAGATGTTACTGCGTCTTACTTCTTTCACATTATAATGGGAGCTGCTTTGGAGGGGAACGTCCTGCTGGCTGAACATATGGCAAGGGCACAGAGGCGGAGGGAGAGAGGGCCGGGAATGGCCAGAAGGAGGAGGGGCAATGGACGTCACCAAATGCGACCGTACGCTGCCAGGGTTTTCAGGCAGCAGGTGACATACATTGCAATGTCGGAGGAGCAGTGTATGCGAAGGTTCCGATTCGGAAAGGGTGTGGTGACTGAGCTGTGCCACCTGCTTGCTGAAGATCTGCAGCCGTGGTTATGGTGCAGGACCTCTCTGTCGGTGGCCGTCAAAGTCACTGTTGCCCTAAACTTTTTCGCCAGCGGCTCGTTTCAGGCAGCAACTGGGGACATTGCAAATATTTCTCAATTTGCGGTGCATTGCTGCATCCGGCAAGTTACAGCTGCCCTATATAGAAGGAGGTGGGAATTAATCACCTTCCCTTTGACCCTGGAGAAGCAGGGGGAGCGCGCACAGGGCTTCGCGGCTGTAGCGGACTTCCCCATGGTGCAGGGCACCATTGATTGCACACACGTGGCTTTGCGGGCGCCATTATAAAATCCCGAAGAGTTCCGCAACCGCAAGGGGTTCCACTCCCTCAATGTGCAGCCGGTCTGTGACCACCGGCAGATGATCATCGCAGTCAACGTCCAATTCCCTGGCAGCAGCCACGACGCGTTCATCCTGCGGCAGACCTCAGTGGCTGACCTTTTCGAGGCCCCGGCTCACCCACGAGGCTGGCTTCTTGGCAACAAAGACTATCCTCTCTGCCCATGGCTCATGACCCCGCTCCGTTTGCCCAGCACCCCAGCAGAAGAGCATTATAACACCAGCCATCAGGCGACCAGGAGCATTGTGGAGCACACAATCGGTGTGCTCAAGCAGCAGTTCCGTTGTCTCGACCATTCGTGGGGCGACCTGCAGTACTCGCCGGAGCAAGTGTCGCGCATCGTCGTGGTCTGCTGCATGCTCCACAACCTGGCCATCCGACGCACTCAGCCAATGCCAGCCGACCTTGAAGGTCCAGCAGAGCAGGCGGACGAGGAGGAGGAGGAGGAGGAGGAAGAGGAGGAGGAGGAGGAGGAGGAAGATGGGAGGGGTCCAGAAACTGGAAGGGCCGTCCGTTAGAGGCTCATAAGGACTCGGTTCTAGGCCCCTCTGACGGAATGCTGGGTGTAATTGGAACAGTGCCCTCCGGTTCGCCCAAAGCCTATGAAGGCCACCATGCTTGTAAATAGTCTAGAGTTCCAGTGTAAATAAAACATTTTCTTTATTTTCCAAAAAGTGCTTCCTTCCAGCATGACAAATCAATGGCAACAGAAAGCATAACTAACGAACTAACACATAACTGTCTGGCAAACCTGCGACACTACCCAAAACATGACTAACATTCACAGCAGGTGTAGATGGCCTTGAATTCTACAAATGAGATGTCTCAACAGCTCCCTCTATTCTTTACCCCTTGATGGAGATCTGCTTCTCTTACGAGATCGGCCCCTTCCCTCCCTGCAGCTCCTCCGTAATTGGGCCCAGTGGCTGCGTCAAGGCTGGGGGACGCCTGCTGAGTGTCTGAAAGCGCAGAAGCCCCTGAGGGACGGCCTGGACGACCTCTGGGCTTGGAGGGCCCGGATGCTGACTGCTCCAACTGTGCATGGTTGGAAGCAGTCTGTCCTGCAGGTGGTGGCAGCTGCAGTGGAGACGTGCCAGCGGTGGCATCAGGAATGCTTACATCCTGAGAGCGGACACCTGCTCCGTGGTCGGCCGACACACTGGCACTCTGATGGGGCAGCACCACAGCATGCGCCACAATCGGCTGGTCCACAGATTGATGGCCTGCTGTGGTGCTGCAAGGGCCCCGGGTAATCCTGCCTGATCCAGCTAGGGTGGCAGCAGTCAGTTTTCGCGTGGCTTCAATCTGCGTGTGCAGGAGGCCAGCAAGTGACTGCGTGGCAGCACTGAGCACTTGCGTGGCAGGTGCCAGGGCTTCAGAGAAGCCCTGGACAGTCCTTTCCACTGCTTCGGATGAGGCCGGGACAGCCCTTTCCACTGCTTCGGACAAGGCTGGGACAGCCCTTTCCACTGCTTCGGACAAGGCCGGGACAGCCCTTTCCATTGCTTCGGTCAAGCCCTGGACAGTCCTTTCCATTGCTGCCCCAAAGTCCTGCACATTCTTTGCCAGTGTGTCGATGGAGTCAGGCATCCTCCCCACTGCAGCCATCAGCTCAGTGTGCCTGTGCCGAGCCTGGGCGCTCATTTCTGAAAGGCTACGTACTTCCTCTGCACTCTGTGCAGCAGTCATCGTGGCCTGCCTCGTCCTCCGGGGAGATGGCCCCCGAGCTTCCCTACCCCCCTCGCTTTGCTGCAGCCCGCTGGTTCCTGCAACTGGTTCCTCATCAGAGACCACCCCCCTCCCCTCCAGGGTACTACTATCCCCAGTCTCCAGATGGGCTGGCTCCCCTGAGGCTGGCACGGATGTTCCAGCTTCCTCCTGCTCGTCGCCTCCAGAGGCAGTGGCACTGGCAGCTTGAGGGCCCAGCTCCCGAGCTGGTGATGCAGCATCAGAAAGCAGGGAGGTTGAAGAGTGGCTTTAGCGAAAGGACAGGGTGGCAGCAAGGGATGCAAGATTGCTGCAATGCTATGACATGGGTCCAGAGTGAAAAAGCATGCTGGTGGGGGGAACAAGTGGAAGGAGACAGCTCAAAAAGGTGAGGACCTTACCATCGCTGTGCACAATGGGGTCGGCAGCTCCAGTGGTGACAGGACCAATTATATGGCCTCCAACAATCTGGTGGACTCTCTCTTCGAGATCCGTGATAGTCTGGAGTTGTGGACGTCCTCCTCCAGTGCGAAGCTGCTCCTTGCGGTTCCTCGCCAGCTTGGCCTGCAGGAGAAAGGACGGGAAGTGATGAAACATGATGCCCTGAGTTGTCATCTCATGCCCTCCATGGTGGAAGAGCCCTTACATCATGCCCTGAGTTATCATCTCATGCCCCCCATGGTTGAATAGCCCTTACATCATGCCCTGAGTTGTCATCTCATGCCCCCCATAGTGGAATAGCCCTTACATCATGCCCTGAGTTGTCATCTCATGCCCCCCATGGTGGAATAGCCCTTAAATCATGCCCTGAGTTTAATGTGCATGTGTGTTCCCAGAAAGGGCCATGGGTGCTTGCTGACAGATGGCCAATGGGGCATCGCGCACCCTCTGGCCATAAAGTCAGGAGCAGATGGAGGGATGAAGAAGTTTGCCGAAACACCACTCACCCTCACGACCCGAGTGAGGTCGTTGAATTTCTTCCTGCACTGCACAGGGCTCCTGGTCACCATGCTGTTGGAGTTGACCTTTTGAGAAACTTCCCTCCAAGCTCTTTGGTATTCCTTCTGATTAGGCCTCCTGCCATTGTCGGGGTACAGCACATCTCGCCGGGAGCCTACCAATTCATCCAATGCCCCATTGGTAAAGCTCTCCGCTCTCTGCCTCACCCTCTCCATCTTCTCAAAGTTGGTAACACCACAGAATGGCCAGCTCTGATTTTGAGGCCTACAAGGCGCAGAGTGTGGCTGCTGATCCTTACTGACCCACCCCTTTAAGAGTTGGCCGATGCCTGAAAGTCTCATGGTCATCGGTAATTGACAGCACCTGCGCTGCGCCCGCCCATGCCGATATTGAGTAGCGCCGCCAGGTTAGCGCCTTAGGAGTCCCGTGTAACGCCTGATTTTGCGCCTCAATCACCTTTAGGGGCGCTGCAACCCAATATCGCGCGAGGTGGCGGTAAGTTGCGTCTGGCTATAAAATTTGCGCCGCGCCAATTCTAACGCCGCAAGCGGGGCTATACCCAATTTCTAGGCCATCCCTTGATCCCTTTAGCCTTAAGAAATATATCCAACTCCTTCTTGAATATATTTCATGAATTGGCCTCTACTGCCTTATTTGGCAGAGAATTCCACAGGTTCACCACTCTCTGGGTGAAGAAATTCCTCCTCATCTCTGTCCTAAATGGCTTACCCCTTATCCTTAGACTGTGACCCCTGGTTCTGGACTCCCTGACCATCGGGAACATCCTTCCAGCATCTAGTCTGTCTAGTGACCCCTGGCTCTGGACTCCCCGACCATCGGGAACATCCTTCCAGCATCTAGTCTGTCTAGTCCTGTTAGAATGTTATAAGTTTCGATGAGATCCCCTCTCATTCTTCTAAACTCCAGCAAGTACAAGCCCAATCGACCCAATCTCTCCTCCTACGTCATTCCTGCCATCCCAGGTATCAGCCTGGTGAATCTTCGCTGCACTCCTCCCATGGCAAGAACATCCTTCCTCAGATAAGGCGACCAAAACTGCACACAATACTCAAGATGTGGTCTCAACAAGGCGCTGTACAACTGCAGCAATACATCCTTGTTCCTGTACTCAAACCCTCTCGCTACGAAGGCCAACATACCATTTGTCTTCTTAACCGCCTGCTGCACCTGCATGCTTACTTTCAGTGACTGGTGCACAAGGATGCCCAGGTCTCATTGCACTTCCCCTTCTCGCAATCTATTACCATTCAGATAATAATCTGCCTTCCTGTTTTTGACACCAAAGTGGATAACCTCGCATTTATCCACGTTAAGTTGCATCTGCCATGCTTCTGCCCAATCACCCAACCTGTCCAAATCATACTGGAGTTTCTCAGCATCCTCCTCACAGCACACACGCCCACCCAGCTTTGTGTCATCTGCAAACTTGAAGAGATTACATCTAGTTCCCTCGTCCAGATCATTAATATATATTGTGAATAGCTGGGGTCCAAGGACCGATCCCTGCGGTACCCCACTAGTCAATGCCTGCCACTCAGAAAAACAGCCGTTTATTCCAACTCTTTGCTTTCTGTCTGCCAACCAATTCTCTATCCAAGTCAATACCTTGCCCCCAATCCCATGTGCCTTAATTTTACACACTAATCTCTTATGCGGGACGTTATCAACAGCCTTTTGAAATCCAAATACACCACATCCACTGGGTCTCCCTTATCTATTTTACCAGTTACATCCTCAAAAAATTCCAGTAGATTAGTCAAGCACGATTTACCCTTTGTAAAGCCATGATGACTTTGTCCGATTCAGTCACTTTTTTCCAAGTGCTCTGCTATTACATCCTTTATAATGGACTCTAGCATTTTCCCCACAACCAATGTCAGGCTTACCGGTCTGTAATTCCCCGTTTCCTCTCTACCACACTTTTTGAACAGTGGGGTAACATTAGCTACCCGCCAATCCATGGGTACTGTTCCAGAGTCTAACGAATTTTGGAAGATGACCAGCAATGCATCTACTATTTCCAGGGCCACTTTCTTAAGGACCCTAGGATGTAGATTATCAGGCCCTGGGGATTTATTGGCCCTCAATCCCATCAATTTCCCTAACACCATTTCCCTACAAATACTGATTTCTATCAGTTCCTCCCTTTCATTAGACCTTATGTTCCCCGATATCTTTGGGAGGTTATTTGTGTCCTCCTTTGTGAAGACAGAACCAAAGTATGTATTTAATTGGTCTGCCATTTCTTTGTTCCCCATTATAAATTCCCTTGATTCTGACTGCAAGGGACCTACGCTTGACTTCACCAATCTTTTTCTCTTCACATATCTATAAAAGCTTTTACAGTCAGTTTTTATGTTCCCTGAAAGCTTACTCTCATATTCTATTTTCCCCCTCTTAATTAATCCCTTTGTCCTCCATTGTTGGATCGTAAACTGCTCCCAATCCTCAGGTTTACTGCTTTTTGTTGCCAATTTATATGTCCTCTCCTTGGATCTTATGCTATCCCTAATTTCCCTTGTTAGCCATGGTTGAGTCACCTTTTTGTTTTATTTTTATGCCGAACTGGGATGAACAAATTCTATAGTTCATCCATGCGGTCTTTGAATGTTTGCCATTGCCTATCCACCGTCAACCCTTTGAGTGTCATTCCCCAATCAATCCTACCCAACTCGCGCCTCAGACCATTGTATTTTCCTTTACTTAAATTTAGGACCCTAGTCTCTGAGTCAACTACTTTATTCTCCACCTTAATGAAGAATTCGTTCATATTATGATCGCTCCGACCCAAGGGGCCTTGTACAACAAAATTGCTAATTAATCCTTTCTCATTACATAATACCCAGTCTAAGATGGCCTGATCTCTGGTTGGTTCCTCGATATATTGGTCCAGGAAACCATCCCGTAAACACTCCAGGAATTCCTCCTCCACAGTATTGTTACTAATTTGCTTAGCCCAATCTATATGTAGATTAAAGTCACCCATGATGACTGCTGTGCCCTTATTACACGCTTCTCTAATTTCCCTTTTAATGCAATCCCCAACCTCTGCATTACTGTTTGGAGGTCTATATACGACTCCCACTAACGTTTTCTGCCCCTTGGTATTTCTCAGTTCTACCCATACAGATTCCACATCATCAGAGCTAATATCCTTCCTTACAATTGTGTTAATCCCTTCTTTAACCAGCAATGCTACCCCACCTCCATTTCCTTTTTGCCTATCTTTCCTGAATATTGAATACCCCTGGATGTTGAGTTCCCAGCCTTGGCCACCCTAGAGCCATGTTTCCGTAATCCCAATCAAATCATATTCGCTTACCACTATTTGCGCAGCTAATTCATCCACCTTATTACGAATGCTCCTCGCATTAAGACACAAAGCCTTCAGGCTTGTTTTTTTAAAGCTCTTAGACCTATTAGAATTATTATTTACTGTGGCCATGTTTGATTTAAACCCTTGATTTCTCTACCTGTCACTTTTGATTTTCTCCTTCAAGTCTTGAGTGGCATACCTTAGAAAAGTGTCCTTTCTTGCTGCAATGATTGCAGGTTGCGTTGCGAGCATGACAAAATTTCCTATAATGGAACGCACCTCCACAAAAGAAACACTTCCTTCCGGATTGCCAAGATGCCGCTAGGGCGGGGTCATCATCAGTGTAGGTTTCTAGGGTAGGGTTGCCATCAGCCAGGTTGGAGTCGTCACCAGTGAGGACTTCCACCTGAGGCCTATCAAAGGAGTCACTAAAAGTGATAGCAGCAGCCCGTGCATGTGGTGAAAGATAGGTATCTGCATTCCTCTTTGCTAATTACAGAGAACATGCCTGGTCATAGGCAGCCTGTAACTTGAGAGTTTTATTCTCCAACAGACACTGATGTATGAAGGGAGACTCAATCCCATTAATAAAGGAATCACGAATTAACTCCTCCTGGTACTGCTCAGCTGTAACAGCTTTAAGGTTACTATCCTTGCTGAGCCTGCGAAATTTCTGAAGGAATTCGTCAAGTGATTCCCCGGATTGTTGTCGAGTTGTGGCCAGTAGATGCCGAGCAAAATTTCATTTGGGGACTTGACATATAGCTGCTGTAGTATTTGGATAGCAGCGTCATATTCTACGCAGTCTTCGATATAATCAAACACATGAGGGGATACATAATTCGCAAGTATCTCTAATTTATCAGGAACATTTTCACCACACACTCTGAGGAAGTTGCTGAAAGTATGATACCAGTGTTTCCATACCTTAGCAACTGTAAGTGAATTCGGGTCCAGGTCGAGACGGGCGGGGCTGAGTAGTTTCTCCATGATGGATCGATTACTGGTCTGAGGTTCCTTCAACGGTTTGAGTCATAGCTGGCTGTTCCCGAAATCACCCAAAGCGTGGAGTCGATATCAAGTTGATTAAATTGACGTAATAAAACTCACTACGCACTTGGTTTGAGCATAAAGCAAGGCTTTAATCAACTTGTTTCAGAACATTGAACTCTAGTTGTATTTCACTAGCTCCTTGTCTTACAAAATGTCCCTGTCAAGCTGGGGCCCACGCCCGAGTATTTATACTCCTTGGACGGCACCACCAGCTGGCCGTCCAGCGTTATTATAAGTAGCTTCTTGATGATGAGATTTATAACAGCCTCCGAACCGCATAGTCAGCATGCCTATTGTTTGCTCTATGTCACATCTAGTGAACATGTGGCTCTCATTGTAATGCTCCTCAGCCTCAGTACTTGGCCTCCTCAAGGTTGTCATGAGCCATATCTTCATTGGATAGCCCTTGTCTCCAAGCAGCCAGCCAGTAAGTCTGTTTGGAGGTGCGAAGAGCTGAGGGAGGGTGGACTGGCGCAGCACGAAAGAATCATGACAGCTGCCAGGGAATCTGGCACACACATGCATGATGATCTTTTTATGGTTGCAGACGAGCTGCACATTGAGGGAGTGGAAGCCCTTGCGGTTCACAAATACTCCTGGGTAATGTTGGGGTGCCTTGATGGTCACATGTGTGCAGTCGATGACACCCTGCACCTGTGGGAAGCCAGCCAGAGCCGCAAAGCTGAGCGCCCGTTCAGGAATACTGGCTTCATCAGTGGCAAAGTTGACATAATTGGCTGACTTTTCAAACATGGCATCGGTCACCTGGGTGATGCATCTGTGGGCGTCCGACTGCCCACATATCTACCAGATGTGTCACAGAGCAAGCAATAGGCATGCTGAAGATACACTTCAGATGCCTTGACAGATCTGGAGGAGCCCTTCAGTGCGCATCAGCCAGGTCCTGTAAATGTCTGCTGCAGATCCCTGGAAGGAGCCTGAGGCAAAGAAGTTGAGGGCGGTGTTGACTTTGACAGCCACTGGTAAGGAGTGTCCACCAGGACCTCTGGGCAGCAGTTATTTTTCCAGCAAGCTACAAATGTCTGCGACGACCTACTGCAATAGCCTGAGCCCCCTGAAGCACTGCTGCTCAGTCATGTCCAGGAAGCAAATCCTCTGCCTGTATACCCTGTGTTGGGGGTATTGCTTCCGGCACAATACAGCCCTGTGATGCCCCCCTCTCTCCTGTGGAGCATCAGATCGCTGAAGAGGAGGCTGCTGTTATGGCTGCTGCTGCTGGTGTTATTGGTGCTGGAGTTCATCTTGGTCTGATTCTGAGGTCCAAGGTGAGAGAGCATAAGCGGCACCCATGCTGATCTAATAGATGCCAGGTATAGTGGAGCTGAGTCCCAATCTCTCAATTTTGTGATAGTGACTAGCAATGTAACCAGAAATGACCTGCAAACTCCTGACAGCTAAGTATCTGCACAAAATGGAGTCAGCAAGAGCCTTTCCATTAGCCAAGCAATCAGGTGTAATGTGGGAGTATTTATGGGTTTTTCCCAGCTCTCAATTAATGGGCTCGCACAATGGCCACTGAGCTTTCGCCTCCCCTTCACAGGCGAAGTTCCTGACGTGCATGAATCCCATGCTCCTGAAGTTAAAGCCAAAAACTGCTGTTAAAAACCCTCTTAAGGGTCCCTCAGCAAGCATTTAAGTATTGAATGAGGTCGTCCGCCCCTCCCGATCCGGTCCGTGGCACATCTCCAAACGCGCTCAAGTTAAATGCGGAAGTCATCGGGATGACGGCGGGTTCCCGAGGCAATGTCAATTTCTGAGAATTTAGCTGCCGACCCGCCCCCAAACCTGCACACTTGGCAACGGGAGAATTCGGACATTTTCTTTGGTCACCGCCACAAACTCTGTCCCCTGACCACAGTTTCCACCCCTGGCAACTGTCTTAAGCTGAGCAAGACCGTTCACAACCATGGTGTTGTGTTTGACCCCGAGATGAGCTGCTGACCACATGTCCGCTCCATCACCAAGGCTGCCTACCTCCACCTCCCTAACATCGCTTGACTCCGACGCTGCCTCAGCTCATCTGCTGCTGAAACCCTCATCCATGCCTTTGTTATCTCTAAGCTTGACTATACGAAAGCTCTCCTGGCCAGCCTCCCGTCTTCCACACTACATAAACTTGTGCTCATCCAAAACTCTGCTGCCCGTATCTTAACTTGCTCCAAATCACATTCACCCATCACCCCTGTGCTTGTTGACCTTCACTGGTTCCTGGTCCGACACTACCTCAATTTTAAAATCCTCATCCTTATTTTCAAATCTCTCCATGACCTCACTCCTCCCTATCTCTATAGCCTCCTCCTGCCCTACAAGCCTTCGAGATCTCTGCGCTTTTCTAATTCTGGACTCTTTCACATCCCCGATTTTAATTGCTCCACCATTGGCAGCCATGCCTTCAGCTGCCTTGGCCCGAAGCTCTGGAATTCCCTCCCTAAACTTCTCTGCCTCTCTAATTCTTTGTCCTCTTTTAAGATGCTCCTTAAAACCTTCCTCTTTGATCAAGCTTTTGGTCATCTGTCCTGATAGCTCTTTCTGATAGCACGGTGTCAATATTGTTTTATTGATATCGCTCTTGTTAAGCACCTTGGGACATTTTACTATGTTAAATGCGCTATATAAATCTAAGTCGTTGTTGGTCATAAATAATCATAAATATTCGCCTGGGTGACACGCATGAAGAGAAATCAGGTGAGGGGCATTGCATGTACATAATGGAGCCCACCTGATTGTCAGTCCATTCATTTAAATGGTAAATGGAAGGAAAATGGCTGGGTTCCGTTTATGGGCGTACAATCCTCCCAGCATGATTTTCCACCATGCGTTGAGCTGAGGCAATTATTTACTCACTAAAGCAACAGAGAAATATCTGCTCCAATGTATCTGCAATGTAAGCTATTACAGTGCACCCCACCCCTCCCCCAAAGTACTGAGGTCCAGTATAACATTGCATTGTAATATCACTCATCACATTGTTGCACACAAGTCTGTTCACAAACCTAGAGAAGTTATTATGAGACCCTATACCAGATGGTAATGTCCCTTTAACTTGTAATAAAAATGTATTTATAAAGCATCATATTAATGAACATGAATACAGTACTTGTAGTCATTTTTTTTGAAATATGGACCTTTCAATAATTGAACATGTTTTTCCACATGTGTAGACTAATGATTTGCTGTAAATTAAGGGGCTGGAAGAAAAAATATTTTTAAAGGATTCTGTCTCTTTATCCCTTTGCTTTTTCACGAGATTGCATTACTATCAGTCTCTATTGAAAAGAAGCAAGCAAGTCATTTTCAGATGTTAATACTAAACACATCACTTGTTAGATCCGTGTGTTAATGGAGACACGGAATGCAGGAGTTGATTTAACAAGTGTTTACTGAACAAAGTCTGGAGGTGAACTAACAACACAAGACGCTACACAGGCTTATATACCCGAGTGGTCACTGCTGGTACTACAGTATACAGGGGCTTCAAAAGCATAGTTCCTCTTAAAGGTGCATACACTACAATTCCTCCCCCTTTAGATAAATAGTACATAACATTTTAAGTAATCATTAAACAACATTTTTACAAGAACAATAATATACACATTTGCTGAAGTTAATCAATTACAAATTCAGTCTCTCTGGAGGCTTCCTGACTCGGTCCGGATAACGCCTCGGTGGTGTAGTAGGTTGTTTTGGCAAGGTCGATTCGGCTTCAATGCTAGTGTCGGGTTCATCTGGTTCCAGTATCACCGGATCGGAGGTAGATACTATGGGTATCTCTGCTTCATCACTAGGCATATAGAGTTGTGGTGTAGGATGTCCTTTTTCGGATGACTCTATGATCTGGTCAGCATGGCACCTTATTATGCTTTCTCCAATGTCCACGGTATACATCAGCGGTCCTAGTCGTGTGCAAATAGTTCCAGGCTGCCATTTCTCGGTACGGTAGTCCCGGGCCAAAACTGGTTGACCTATCTGGAAGGTTCTAGTTGGCCTTTCATTCATGCTTTGAAATTGCTGGTTCTCTACATCCCTTCTGACGTTTGGCTTGACCAAATCCAGCCGGCATCTTAGTCTTCTATTGAAAAACATCATGGCGGGGGTTTGGTTTGTAACCACATGTGTTGCATTCCTGTATGCAAACAAGAAGTTATCTACCTTATGTTGTAGATTTATGTCTTCATTACCCATGGCCTTTATGGCCTTCTTGAAGGTCTGGACAAACCTTTCAGCCAATCCATTGGTGGTGGGATGATATAGGGAGGACGTGTAGTGCTTAACCCCATTGTTTTTTAAGAACTTCCTGAATTCTTCGGATACAAATTGCGGTCCATTATTAGAACAGATCTGTTCAGGCAGCCCATTCCTGGAGAATATGGTCCTTAATACTGTGATGGTTTCTTCCGTGGTGGTGGAGGACATCTTTATTACCTCCGGCCACTTGGAGTGTGCATCCACCGCGATTAAGAACATTGAGTCCATAAATAGACCAGCAAAGTCAATATGTACCCTTTGCCATGGAGATGGGGGCCACTCCCATGGATGTAGAGGGGCTTGTCGTGGGGCGTTTTGGAACTTCTGGCATCCTAGACAGCTCTTGGTCATTTCTTCGATGTCTCCATCGATACCTGGCCACCACACAAACGCACTGGCTAAGTTCTTCATTTTCACTCCACCCAGATGCCCCTCGTGAAGCTCCTTTAGCACTTTATCCTTGAGATTGGGTGGAATCACCACTCTGGATCCACACATCAAGGTTCCTCGGCACACTGACAGCTGTTCTCTTCTTTGCGAGAATGCTGGCAACAGTGGTTCGCCATGTGCTGGCCATCCCTTCACCGTTAAATCGTAGACTCGTGAGAGAGTCGGGTCATTTCGCGTTTCCTTTTCAATGGTAGAATTTGTCACCGGTAGACATTCCACTATGGTCGAGTGGAATATCTCCACTGGGTCCACTGTAGGCGCCTCTTCCAACGTTGGCAACGGTAGGTGCGATAACCCATCAGCATTCCCATGCTGTTTTGTTCCTTTGTACTCTATGTCATATTGGTGTGCCCCTAGGAAAAGGGACCACCTCTGTAGCCTTTGCGCTGTCATAATGAGAACACCCTTTTTAGGGTTGAATATGGAGACGAGGGGTTGATGGTCAGTCAACAAGGTAAACTTTTGTCCGTGTAGGTAATGGTTGAATTTCTTCACCCCCCAAACCAGGCTGAGTGCCTCCCTGTCGATCTGGGCATAGTTACGCTCAGCTGAGTTCAATGAGCGTGACGTAAAAGCTATCGGCCGCTCCGAGCCATCAGGGAATGTATGCAATAATACCGCTCCCACGCCATAAGGGTATGCATCGCACGCCAGTCTGATTGGCAGTGATGGGTTTTAATGAGCCAACACTTCCCTGGACGTGAGCAAGCCTTTGCATTTATGGAAGGCACGTTTACAGTCTTCACTCCATTTCCAAACTACTCCCGTTTGTAGCAGTGCGTTAAGTGGGTGCAGAACCGTCGACAAGTTTGGTAAAAATTTATGATAGTAATTTACTAATCCCAGGAACGACCTTAATTGTGAGACATTTTCAGGTGCTGGGGCCTTTACGACCGCTTTAATTTTTTCAGGTGACTTATGCAACCCTTCTTCATTAATGACATGGCCACAATATGATATTTGTTTCTGGAAAAATTCGCATTTGAGGCGATTTGCTCGTAGGCCCCGTTCTCTCAGCCTCGTGAGCACCTGCTCCAAGTTGGCAAGGTGCTCGTTGTCGTTTTCTCCTGTTACAAGGATGTCGTCTAGGTAGCATTGAGTCCCTGGAATCCCTTGCAGGACTTGCTCCATAGCTCTTTGCCAGATAGCCGGAGCTGATGCCACTCCGAAAACCAGTCAATTGTACTGGTACAGGCCTTTGTGTGTGTTTATCGTGAGATACTTTTTAGAGGCCTCCTCAACCTCCATCTGTAGATATGCCTGTGCTAAGTCAATTTTGGTGAAACGTTTCCCTCCGGATAGTGAGGCGAAAATATCTTCTATCCTCGGAAGAGGATACTGTACCGTGTGAAGAACCGGGTTTACAGTCACCTTGAAGTCCCCACAGATGCAAACTTTTCTCTGTTCTTCAGATTTATCATTATTCAACGTTTTCTTCATGGATGATGGGTGTTGCCCACTCGCTCCAATCTACCTTGGATAACACGCCTGCTTTTTCCAAATTCTCCAGCTCTGCCTCGACGGCTGGACGAATTGCGTATGGCACCGGCCTTGCCTTAAAAAACTTGGGAATTGCCGCATCTTCCACTTTCATTGAGGCGGTGGTGCCTTTCAGGGTTCCTAGTTCCTGTTGAAACACTTCTTTGGCGTTAGCCAAGATTTCTTTTAATCGTCCAGGTATGACGTCATCATCGTTTTTTTTCTTACTGGTCACCGTCAGTGCCTGAATGGAGTGCCAGTCTAAACGTATCTTTCTGATCCATTCACGTCCCAACAACGGTGGACCACCATCTTGCAGAACGTATAAATACAACTTCTGTATTTCCTTGCCGTTGTATACAACAGGCACCCTTATTTTCCCTCTGGGGTATACTTTCTGCCCCGTATATGTCTTCAAGATAATGGATGTGTCTTTCAAAGGTATATGCGGAAATAGCCGCTCGTAATCCCGTCGACTCATGACGGTCAGAGCTGATCCTGTATCTAGCTCCATTTTGACTGGGACCCCGCTATCGTGAGGGTAACCCAAATGGTCTGGTAATCTTCTTTGGCAATTACATTATGTAATTTGAGACAGCTTAGTCTCTTGTTTCCGGAGTCACTATCGCTCTTCTGGTCTTCGGAGCTACTGTCCGTCATCATTTGTACCTTTCTATACTTTTCCTTATTGACCTTTTTACTGTCAGCGGATTTCTTTCCAGATCTGCATGCACGTGCAATGTGTCCCATCTTTCCGCATTGCCTGCATGCTTTGTCCTTGAACCAGCAGTCCTTCTGGTCATGGGTGGATCTGCCGCAGCGATAACACCTCTCGAAACCCCGTGTCATTTCATGGGTGCCGAAGTCCTGTGGCTTTTGCTGTATCTCTGCAGCTCCTCTTGCTGCTGCTTCGTATGATACAGCCACACTGAAAGCCTTGTCCAGTGTCAAATCTTTCTCAGAAAGTAGTCTTTTCTGTGTTCCTTCGCTTAGGAGACCGCAGACGAATTTGTCTCATAGAGAATCTGCCAGTCCTGCCACGAATTGGCAGTGCTTTGACAGCTTTCGTAATTCGGTGAGGTAATCAGCGTTACTTTCATTCTTGTGCTGATTCCTCCTGGAGAATTTGAATCGTTCCGCTATCAGCAGCAGTGTTGGGTTTAAGTGCTCCTGTAAGATATCAACAATCTCCTTAAAATTCTTGTCCATCGGTTTGGCTGGAGTGATCAAGTTTCGTAACAGCCCGTATGTCCTTGCGCCCATCAGATTTAGAAGTACCGATGCCTTTTTATCATCCGCTACTTCATTCGCCTTGCAATATACCTCCACTCTTTCCACATATGTGGTCCAATCTTCTATATCACTATCGAAAGCAGTAATATTGCCAGTCTTCGGCATCTTGAAAATCTAAAATGGCGCTTCCCGCGCTTTTCTTTCTTCCCCGCCGAGCTAAGATGGCACCTCCCGCGCTTTCCCGCCGCTGCTGCTGCTGCTGCTGTTCTCCGCGGTTCCCGTTGCGACCTGCAGCTTTTCGCGGTATTTCTATTTTTTTTATATATCGCTTCAATAGTTTCTCCGTTACTTGGAGAACCGTTCCCGTTGTGGAGCGGACCCTCTGGGACTTTCCCCTCCCTCTGCTCGGTCCGAACGCCGACCTGCTTGGCAGCACCGGCCGCGCCCTGAGTGCTCCACCCTCTCTCTCTCTTTGCTTCTGCTTCCCGACTCGCTGCCCGGCCCCGTTGCAGAGCCACCCGATCGAGCTCTAGCCCACCGCAGCCCAGGAAGGATCAGTGCACTACCTGCCACCAGCCCGTTTAGCTGGGGAAACCACAGACTGGAGACCAAGCCTGGCCCTCGTTTTCGAGTTTCTTCGAGTTATTTTTTTTATTTTTATTTTTTTTTCTTGCTTCTGGCTTCGACCTTCGTCAGAGGAATCGATCCCCTTGAGGTGCTGCTGAATTGCAGGTAAGTTCGTTTCTAACTCGTCGCCACTGTTAGATCCATGTGTTAATGGAGACACGGAATGTAGGAGTTGATTTAACAAGTGTTTACTGAACAAATTCTGGAGGTGAACTAACAACACAAGATGCTACACAGGCTTATATACCCGAGTGGTCACCACTGGTACTACAGTATACAGGGGCTTCAAAAACATAGTTCCTCTTAAAGGTGCATACACTACATCACTGAAGTCAGAAAAAAAAGTCAATGGAGAAAGTGGTAAGAGCATCTCTCTGGAGCATCAGGGGACGTTGAAGCAGCCCGGCAGAAATCTCTGAAGGTTAACATTAGATAAGTGGGGATTTGGATTCTCTTCATTTGACTAACAGGTAGCACAGACACAAATCATCATCAAACCACCAGCAGGCCACTGGTAAAAATAGATAATGCTTTTTTTTAAAACCCTAAATTTATTGACAATAACTAGTATGAACATTTGGAAAATCAGCTTTAATTTATATAGGGGGTGAAATTGTGTGCCGTTGCACCTCTGGCGCTATCGGGGCGCAAATGGCTTTGCGACCGGGTGCGGTGTTGACATCGACTCCTGCCATGTTCGGCAGGAGTTTTGCAGCGGTGCTACGGCACTGCACCCCGATCTCCTTCGCCTGGAGATCATGACATTATCGCTGTGCGCATCGCCCCGGACCCGAAATTGAGTTCCGCACCCTGCAGCAGTGCTGGTCGAAAACACCGACAGCTGCAGGAGGCGTTCATCGGGCTGCCGCTTCGGGGGCGATTATTAAAGGCGAGGTGGCTGAGGTAAGTGGAAAAAAAAGTACCTTTCTTGTTCCAGTTTTTTTCGCAGGTTCCTGCCTGCGATCGATCGGCCCAGCACTCTGCTTGAGTGCCAGGCTGATCACACAGTATCGCGGCTGCCTTGGTGGTCCAGGTAGGTACTTTTTATATTGCAGAGCCTGCAGCAATGGCCCTTCCCTTTAAGGGAGGGAAGGAGCCTTTGAATGCGGCAGCGGCAGTGTTCAGTGCTGCTGAAGTCTCCGCCCCGCCTGCTGCCAATTGCGCTCCAAGAAGGAAGTGGAGCGCTCTTGGAGAACAAACGGCGAATTTTTCAAAAGTTTGAAATTGTTAGCGCCAGGCGCTAATGTTTCAAACTATTAAAAATTAGCGCCCCAGAAGGGACGATAGTGAATTTCTCCCCCATGGAGTCTTTAATATAAAAAACCTTCTCAAGACACTGCACAGTGGTGTAAAGAAAAAAAATGGACCAAGCCAAAGAAGGAGATATTAGACGGGGTGAGGTGGGTTTTAAGGAAGGACTTAAAGAAATAGAGCGAAATGGAGGATTTAGGGTTGGAATTCCAGAGCATGCTAATGGTCGGGTGAAGGGAGGGTGGGATGCACAAGAGGAACAGAGATGGAGATGGAGGTGGGGGGTGGGGTTTGTAGGGCTGAAGGAGGTTGCAGAAACAGGGAGGGGGGTGAGGCCATGAAGGGATTTAAACATAAGAATGAGAATTTTAAATTTGAGGTGTAGGAGCCAGTGTAGGACAGCAAGGACAGAGGTGATGTGGGATTGAATACGGGCAGCAGGGTTTTAAATGTGCTGAAATTTACAGAGGGTGGAGAATGGGAGGTGACAAAGTCATGGATGAGAATTTCAGCAGCAGGTGGGCTGAAGTAGTGTGGAGGTAGGTGATGTTACAGAGGTGGAAATAAGCAGTCTTTATGATGGAGAGTATATAGGGTTGGGTAGGACACCATGGTTGTGATCAGTCTGGTTCAGCATGAGCTAATGGCGAGGGATGGGAATAACATTGACAGCTAAATTGATAGCTTGTGGCAGGACCAAAGACGATAGCTTTGTTCATCCCAATGTGTAATTGGAGGAAATTATTGCTCTTCCAACATTGGATGGCGAACAAACAGTCTGGCAAACAGAGCTAGTGGACGGGTCAAGAGTGGATGTCAACTCCAGGCTGACGTATTGTTCTGTGGACATTAGTCACCTTCTTGTGGCTTGTAAAAGTGAATATTATTCATGGCTGAGTCTTACAGTGAGTGTGAACAGGTTATTTTGCTATAGTTGACTTCACTGCCAATCTCAAATCTGTCCTCCACACAAATGTATTTGCAGTACAGACTGCTGTATAGTGATCAGGAGCACGAACCCTCATTAATCCTGTGGTGTGGAGGCCAATTGTAGCACCCTTACAGCTAACTCAGTGCAGACTGGGAATCAAACCTGGGACCTCCATGGTATGCATGGCTAAGTTAGTCATCGAATAGACTCACTGGGCTCAATTTTGCCAGGCCCGAGGATGCGGGATTGGAGGCGTGTGAGGTGTTAAAATGGCAAAAATGGCAGGTGGATCCGACCCCGCCTCCAGCCCGCCTCTGAGCAATTTTCCCAAAATCGGGGTTTCAGACCCTGCTTCCATCCTGCCTCCAAGAGGTGGGATAGGGCCTTAAGGCCCTTAACAGCCAGTTAAGGGCCTCTACAATCCCATTTTGAGAGGCCTTTCTGAATTTAACACTTTTCACCCATGCTGCACGTCTCCTCTGGAACACGCCAGTTAATCCTGGTGGGCTTACAAGTGGACTGCTTACTAACAGCTGCAGCTCCACCATTAAAAAGGAGTTTTCAGCAATCATCATTTTCAGGTGGCAGAACTTTGTTGTCTCAGGTCTGGGGGAACGTTTAGCAGGCCTACTGATTGTGGTGGAAGTTTGGAGCCTGAGACCCATCTCCATTGTGACCTCCTGGGAAACACCTCTCCCCACCTGATTGAGCGCTTCCTCAACCGAGGTATATACCAGAAGAATGGGAGCCATTTATTTCCTTTCCTCCTGGGCATCAGATTCAGATGAAGACCAGCCGCAGCAGCAGCAGAACCCTGAACAACAGCAGCACCAACAGCAGGAGCAACAACTGGAGCACCAACCTGCTGCTCACCCACCTGAAGCTGCACAGGCCAGAAGGCGCCAGCACATGGAAGCACATCATCACAGGAGATACCCCTAAAACAGGGTTTGCAGACAGAGGATGAGCTACCTCAACATGACTGAGCAGCAGTACCAAAGGAGGCTCAGGCTTTCGCGAGAGGTAGTGGGTGACATCTGCGCGCAGCAAGACCTGGAGCCCAGAGGAGCAGGTGGACACCTCTTACCAATGTCTGTCAAAGTCACCACCGCACTCAACTTTTTTGCTTCAGGCTCATTCCAGGGATCAATTGCAGACATCAGCGGCATCTCCCAGGCAGCCGCACACACTTGCATCACGCAGGTAACCGATGCCTTCTTTGCCATCGCGCACAATTACATCAACTTCTCCAAGGATCAAGCAAGTGTAACCGTGCATGCGGTTGAATTTACTAATCTGGCAGGCTTTCCAAGGGTGCAGGACATCGTTGACTGCACACATGTGGCCCTTAAGGCACCCCATCACAATCCAGGTATTTTTGTCAACTGCAAGGTCTTCCACTCCCTCAACATGCAGCTGGTATGTAACAACAAGAAGGAAATATTGCATGTTTGCACCAATTACCCTGGCAGTTGCCATGACTCATTAATCCTGTTCCAGTCTAGTGTGCCTCCGCTCTTCAGTCCACCAGACCAACTTTTCAGATGGCTACTTGGAGACAAGGGCTATCCCCTGAAGACATGGCTAATGATGCCGTTGAGGTGCCCATCCAACGAAGCTTAGGAGCACTACAACTCCAGCCACATTTCTACCAGATCCATAATTGAGCAAACCATCGGCTTGCTGAAGATGCAATTCAGATGCCTTGATAGATCAGGTGGAGCCCTGCAGTACTCAGCAGCCAGGGTGTCCAGAATCATCGTGGTCTGCTGTGCACTTCACAACATGGCACAGCACCGTGGCTTGCAGCTGCCTGAGGTGCAAGTGGCTCATCGCATAGCCCCCTCAGATGAGGAGGAGGAGGAGAGCAACAATGAACAGCTTGTGGAGGCACATCAACCAGCGACAGCAGCACGCGAGCACATTGCTGCCCGGGATGCAAGGGATGCATTCTTCTTGGCCAGATTTGCTTAGCCTGCCCAATCAAACACTTTTGCCTCACACCGTCTTAACAGAGCATCGACGATGGCCAAGAACCTGCGGATTTCTATCATTCTGACCAACATACTAACAATTGCAAGTCATCCTAACCCTAAGCCCTCAATGTGGAAGGCCCATTTGCGAAATGACACAGGCCACAACTTCAACAGTTTGCCATCAAGTTTTTTTATCACGTCAATTCACGGATGGCTTTTCAAAAAGAAACACAACAGAACACCCAAGTGACTACCCTTGTGACTACTTGTGCTTTATCTTCCTCTTACGCGTGCTTATACGTAGTGCTTCCCCTGTGGCTTCAGCAGATGTGGAGGCCCCTTGCTCACTTTCTTGCTGCTCTTGCCTCTGTTGTGTATGTGCCTTTAAGAGAAGAACTGATTCTATACTGCAGTACCAGCAGTGACCACCCCTGTATATAAAGCCATAGCAGGCTTCTGTATTTCAGTCTTGAATTACTCTCTGTTCAGTAAATACCTGTTTTATTGTTCTCCTGCAGTCTGAGTATTATTGATCCTCAGACACTACACTGGCGACGGACAGGTTTGAACTCACCTGCAGTACTGCATCACCTCACGGGGATCTTTTCCCAGAAGAGAAGCTTCTTGGAGGTCGAAGTCAGAACGGCGGGCGTCGACCACGGGCACCCGCACAGGGATCCATCGGAGAGTTGCAGGGGAGGCTGTGGAGAGCTGGGCCTGGCTCCCCAGTCAAGGTGTTCCAGCAAGTCGTGCTGGTAGCAGGTAGTGCGCTGACCCTTCCGGACTGCGGCGGGCTTGGGCTCGATCGAGCGGCTCTGCAAAGGGGCCGTGCAGCGTTGTCGGGAGGAAGAGAGAGAGAGAGGGTGGAGCGCACAGGGCGCGGTCGGTGCTCAAGAACAGGGCAGCGTGGCGAGGATAGAATGCGGGGAAGAAAAAGTGAGATGCACCGAAGCTGCAGGTCACCGCCATCACCCTGTAGAACGCTAGGAGCAGCGTGGCAGCAAGGGGAAGAAGGAAAAGCACGGGAGGCGCCATTTTATTCCATTGGGGAAGAAGGAAAAGCGTGGGAGGCGCCATTTTATTACATTGGGGAAGAAGGAAAAGCGCGGGAGGCGCCATTTTATATCACCCAAGATGCCGAAGAGTGGCAGTATCACTGCTTTCAACAACGAGGTAGAAGACTGTACCACGTATGTGGAAAGAATTGAAGTGTACTGCAATGCCAATGAGGTGGCCAATGGAAAGAAGGCAGCGGTATTATTAAATTTGATGGGCGCGAGAACGTACGGCATATTGCGGAATTTAATTACCCCAGCTAAACCAATGAAGAAAAGTTTTGAAGAGATTGTTAATATCTTACAGGAACACCTAAACCCTACACCGCTGCTGATAGCAGAAAGATTCAAGTTCCATAAAAGAAACCAGCACAAAGATGAGAACAATGCTGACTATCTTACGGAACTACGCAAGTTATCGAAGCACTGCCAGTTCGGAGCAGGACTGGCAGACACCTTGCGGGATAAGTTTGTCTGCGGGCTCCAGAGTGAAGGAACCCAGAAACGACTACTTTCGGAAAAGGACCTGACGCTAGAACAGGCTTTCAGCGTGGCAGTATCCTACGAAGCAGCAGCACGGGGAGCTGCGGAAATACAACAGAAACCACAGGAATACAGCGCTAACGAAATGGCATATGGAGCAGAAAAGTGCTATCGCTGCGGCAGAACAACCCATGATCAGAAGGACTGCTGGGTTAAGGACAAAGTATGCAGGCAATGTGGGGAAATGGGACACATAGCAAGAGTCTGCAGGTCGGGAAAGAAAACCAACACTACAAGAACTACTAAGGAAAAGTACAAGAAAGTAAAGAAATTGACAGACAGTAGTTCGGAAGATCAGGAGAGTGATAAGGACTCCGGGAGCAGGAGACTAAGTTGTCTAAAGTTACACAATGTGATCGCAAAGGAGGATCACCGAACCATTTGGGTCACCCTCATGATAGCAGGGTCCCCAGTAAAGATGGAATTGGACACAGGATCAGCCCTAACTGTCATGAATCGACGAGACTATGAGCGGCTATTCTCACACATACCCTTGAAGGACACGTCCATTGTATTGAAGACATACACGGGGCAAAACGTCTACCCGAGAGGAAAAATAAGGGTGCCAGTTGAATACAACGGCAAGGAAACACAGAAACTGTATCTATATATACCACCAGTTGGAGGACCACCATTATTGGGACGTGAATGGATCCGAAAAATACAATTGGATTGGCATTCCATTCAGGCGCTAACTGTGACTGATAAAAAGGATGATGACGTCACACCTGGACGACTGTCAAAAATTCTAACTGACGCGAAAGAGGTGTTCCAACAAGGACTTGGGACTCTAAAAGGAGTAACGGCAACGATAAAAATTGAAGATAACGCAAACCCAAAATTTTTTAAGGCCAGACCGGTACCTTACGCGATCCGCCCAGCCATTGAAGCAGAGCTGGAGAGGCTGGAGCGTTCGGGTGTGCTGTCCAAGGTGGACTGGAGCGAGTGGGCCACACCCATTGTTCCTGTAATGAAGAAATCATTGAGCAGCACGCCTGGGGAACCGAAGAAGGTTCGCATCTGTGGGGACTTCAAGGTAACTGTGAACCCAGTCCTGCACACAGTACAATATCCACTTCCACGGATGGAAGATATTTTCGCCTCACTATCTGGAGGGAAACTTTGGGGGTAAAAACAGGAGGGTAGATTATTATCTAAATGGCAATAGATTGGGAGATGGGGAAGTGCAGAGGGACCTGGGTGTTCTTGTGCACCAGTCACTGAAGGAGAGCATGCAGGTGCAACAGGCGATCAAGAAGGCAAATGGTATGTTGGCCTTCATATCAAGGGGGTTCGAGTATAGGAATAGGGATACCTTACTACAGCTGTACAAAGTGCTGGTGAGACCGCATCTGGAGTATTGTGTACAGTTTTGGTTGCCCCATCTGCGGAAGGATGTTCTTGCCATGGAGGGAGTGCAACGGCGATTCACCAGGCTGATACCTGGAATGGCGGGAATGACCTACGAAGAGAGATTAAATAGTTTGGGCTTGTACTCACTGGAGTTTAGAAGATTGAGAGGGGATCTCATCGAAACATATAAAATTATGGCAGGCCTGGACAGGCTGAATTCAGAGAGAATGTTTCCAATGGCCGGGGAGCACAGAACCAGGGGCCACAGTCTAAAAATAGCGGGCAAATCATTTAAAACAGAGATGAGGAAGAATTTCTTCACTCAAAGAGTGGTGAGCCTGTGGAATTCCCTGCCACAGAGGGCTGTGAAGGCTAATTCAATAAATATTTTCAAGAGAGAATTGGATATATTTCTGAAGGCTAAGGGGATTAAGGGTTACGGAGAAAAGGCGGGGACGGGGTACTGAACTGGTAAGATCAGCTATGATCTCTGACGAAGATCAGCCATGATCTCATTGAATGGCGGAGCAGGCTCGAAGGGCCGAATGGCCTACTCCTGTTCCTATCTCTATGTATCTATGTATGTATCTATGAAACGCTTTACAAAGATTGATCTGGCCCAAGCGTATCTACAAATGGAGGTGGAAGAAGCATCTAGGAAATACGTCACGATAAACACTCACAAAGGCCTTTACCAGTACAATCGACTGGTATTCGGGGTAGCATCAGCCCTGGCTATTTGGCAGAGGGCGATGGAACAAATCCTGCAAGGGATCCCAGGGTCCCAGTGTTATTTGGACGACATCCTGGTTAAGGGCGAAAATGACAGTGAACACCTTGCCAATCTGGAGCAGGTGCTCACGAGATTACAGGAATCTGGCCTACGAGTCAACCGCCCCAAATGCGAGTTCTTCAGGAGACAAATCTCGTATTGTGGCCACATGATTGATGAGGAAGGGTTGCATAAGTCACCGGACAAGATTGAGGCTGTAGTCAAGGCTCCAGCACCGGAAAATGTGTCGCAACTGAGGTCGTTCCTCGGGTTGGTGAACTACTACCATAAGTTCTTGCCGAATTTATCGACAATTCTGCACCCACTCAATGCCCTACTGCAAACTGGAGTGACATGGAAATGGAGTGATGAGTGTAAGCGTGCCTTTCAGAAATGTAAATGCCGAATCACTTCAAAAGAAGGATTGGCCCACTACAATCCAACACAACCAATTCGGTTAGCATGTGATGCGTCTCCCTACGGCATTGGAGCGGTGCTGTCACACAAATTCCTTGACGATTCAGAGAGGCCAATAGCCTTTTCGTCGCGCTCGTTAACCTCAGCCGAGCGTAACTACGCCCAGATTGACAGGGAGGCCCTCAGCCTGGTGTGGGGGGTGAAGAAGTCCAATCACTATCTGCACAGGCAGAAATTCACCCTACTGACTGATCATCAGCCCCTGGTCTCCATTTTTAACCCAAAGAAGGGCGTTCCGGTGATGACGGCGCAACGGCTGCAAAGATGGTCACTTTTTCTAGGGGCACATCAGTACGACATGGAGTACAAGGGTACGAAACAGCATGGAAACGCTGATGGGCTGTCGCGCCTACCGTTGCCTATGGTAGAGGAAGCACCTGCAGTGGACCCTGTTGAGATATTCCATGCGACCATAGTCGAATGTCTACCTGTTACAAACTCAAGTATAGAGAAGGAAACCCGAAATGACCCGACACTCTCTCGGGTCTATGATTTGATGGTGAAGGGATGGCCAGCACATGGCGACTCACTGTTGCCAGCATTCTCGCCAAGGAGAGAACAGCTGTCAGTGTGCCGGGGGACCTTGATGTGTGGATCCCGAGTGGTAATTCCACCCAAGTTGAGAGATAGAGTGCTCAATGAGCTTCATGAGGGTCATCTGGGTGGGGTAAAAATGAAAAGCCTAGCCAGGGCGTTTGTGTGGTGGCCGGGAATCGATAAAGAAATCGAGGATATGACCAAGAGATGCACAGGATGCCAGAAGGTCCAAAACGCTCCACCACAGGCCCCGCTACATCCATGGGAGTGGCCCTCATCTCCATGGCAACGGGTACACATTGATTTTGCTGGTCCATTTATGGCCTCAATGTTCCTAATCGCTGTGGACGCCCATTCGAAATGGCCAGAGGTCATCAAAATGTCCTCCACCACCACGGAGAAAACTATTGCAGTCCTACGGGCCATCTTCGCCAGGAATGGCTTGCCAGAACAGATTTGCTCTGACAATGGGCCACAGTTGTGTCCGAGGATTTCTGGAGGTTTCTGAGGAATAATGGGGTGAAACATTACACATCTGCCCCATATCATCCAGCCACAAATGGATTGGCTGAGAGGTTTGTGCAGACCTTTAAAAAGGTCATAAAGGCAATGCATAATGACGACATACCACTACAACACAAGGTGGATAATTTCTTGTTTGCTTACCGGAATGCGACACATGCAGTCACCAACCAAGCTCCAGCCATAATGTTCTTCAACCGAAGGCTAAGATGTCACCTGGATTTGCTCAAACCAAACATAAGACGAGATGTTGAGGATAAGCAATTCCAGCACATATATGAGAAGCCAACCAGGAGCTTCAAGATAGGGCAACCAGTCTTGGCCCACGACTACCGAACAGTAAAATGGCAGCCAGGAACGATATGCACACAGCAGGGACCACTAATGTACACAGTGGATGTTGGAGAGAGCATCGTGAGACGCCATGCTGACCAGATTCTAGAGTCACAGGCACAAGCCAAACCCATACCATGAGCAGGTGCACCTGGTAATCAACCCGAAGTACAGATTGCGTCTACCTCAGAAGCAGTGGTATTGGAAGCTGATGAACCAACCAATGACAATGAGCCAGAATCAACTCCGCTGCAAGAACAGGATACTCGAGAAAGGCGCTATCCAGTCAGGATCAGGAAGCCTCCTCAAAGACTGAACTTATAAATGATTATTTCAGTTGATGTATATAGTACAGAGAAAATTGTAATTGTAATTAGTTATTATTTAGTTGTTAAATGAATGTTATGTACTGTTTATCTAAAAGGGGAGGAATTGTTGTGTATGTGCCTTTAAGAGAAGAACTGATTCTATACTGCAGTACATAAGAACATAAGAACATAAGAAATAGGAGCAGGAGTAGGCCAATCGGCCCCTCGAGCCTGCTCCGCCATTCAATAAGATCATGGCTGATCTGATCCTAACCGCCAATCCACTATCACAGAACCATCTCCTGAATGTAACAGAATTAGACACACGAAATAGGAGCAGGATCAGGCTACACGGCCCCTGGGCCCGCTCCGCTACCCACAGGGCCATGACTGATCCGAAACTAGACTCATGTCCAAATTCCTGCCCGCTCCCCGTAACCTTTAATTCCCTTTACTTCTAGGAAACTGTCTATTTCTGTTTTAAATTTATGTAATGATGTAGCTTCTACAGCTTTTTGGGGCAGCATATTCCATGGACCTACCACCCTCTGAGTGAAGTAGTTCCTCCTCATCTCAGTTTTGAAAGAGCAGCCCCTTATTCTAAGACTATGCCCCCTAGTTCTAGTTTCACCCATCATCGGGAACATCTTCCCCGCATCCACCCGATCCAACCCCTTCACAATCTTATATGTTTCAATAAGATCGCCTCTCATTCTTCTGAACTCCAATGAGTAGAGTCCCAATCTACTCAACCTCTCCTCATATGTCCATCCCCTCATCCCCGGGATTAACCGAGTGAACCTTCTTTGTACTGACTCGAGAGCAAGTATGTCCTTTCTTAAGTATGGACGCCAAAACTGTACGCAGTATTCCAGGTGCGGTCTCACCAATACCTTGTACAACTGAAGCAATACCTCCCTATTTTTATATTCTATCCCCCTAGCAATGAAAGCCAACATTCCATTGGCCTTCTTAATCACTTGCTGCACCTGCATACTAACCTTTTGAGTTTCGTGCACCAGGACCTCCAGATCCCTTTGTACTTCAGTACTTTCCAGTTTCTTGCCATTAAGATAATAACTTGCTCTACGATTTTTCCTGCCAATGTGCATAACCTCACACTTTCCAGTATTATATTCCATCTGCCAAATCTCTGCCCACTTACTTAGCCTGTCTATGTCCCCTTGCAGGTTTTTTATGTCCTCCTCACTCACTACTTTCCCTCCCATCTTAGTATCATCTGCAAACTTTGATATGTTACACTCGGTCCCCTCCTCCAAATCGTTAATATAGATTGTAAAGAGTTGGGGACCCAGCACTGACCCCTGTGGATCACCACTAGTTACTGAATACCATTGTACCGGCAGTGACCACCCCTGTATATAAAGCCATAGCAGGCTTCTGTATTTCAGTCTTGAATTACTCTCTGTTCAGTAAATACCTGTTTTATTGTTCTCCTGCAGTCTGAGTATTATTGATCCTCGGACACTACAGCCTCGACACCTCTGGGGTTGCAAGCCTGTGCGGGCTTGCCAACAGTCTGCTGCTCCTGTGGCTGTGCAGGGGCTGAGACGCCGATCTCAGTTGGGTGAGGACTCTGGTGGGGCTCTGACCGAGGGCTCTGCAATGGCATGGTCGTGTGAACGCTTGGAGAGGAGCCCCCACTTCCTTGTTCTCTGCCAACAACATCCCTCTCATGGGCCAGCCCCACTTCAGAGCTAGCAAGTGGATTGACAGCACCTTGCTGCACTTCAGGGGGGCCATGAGGGCCTGTTTCTGCACTGGAAGTCCTACTCCAGAGGTCCTCCATGAAGATCTAGTTTCTCTGCTCAATAGCTGACCATCGCTCCTCAAGAGATGTCAGTCTATTCTGTTCAATGACCATGTTTTCAAAACCCTGGAGGCTAAACTCCTCCATAGCCGTAGCCATTCTCTCCTCTACCATAGCCATCCTCTCCTCTACGATAGCCAGCCTTACCATGGAGGTAGCCATCCTTTCCGTGGTGATGCATTCATGCGCCAATGCCTGCACAAAGGCCCTGCTCATGTTAGCGATGGACTCCTCCATTTGCTCCACACTTGCAGTGACCCTGGAGACAAAATCTGCCAGAGACTCCTGCACCTGTTCCTGGAGTTCCAGCACTGCTCTCCTTCTGGATGGACCCGAAGGCACAGGGTCGACGTGCAGCGAAGCCAAGCTGGGAGTGTCCTGCGTCCTCCGACTAGGACTCTCCACTGCTGTCCCTGTCTCCACCATCTGCTGATGCTCACTTGTGAGTTGTGATACACCAGGTCACAATTCTACTCTATCTCCCGAAGGTCCCACCGAGGTGCGCTGGGTGTGCTGAATTCTGCTGACGCTGCACCCTCAGAGGTTGTAGCTTCCTCTGAGGAGTCTGGGGGCTCAGGCTGTTCCACCTGGAGGGAGACTGTCGATGGTCCTGTGGAGGAGTAAAGGAAAGAGTTAGACATGTGAGATAAACATTGCATGCACACTGAATTTTGCAGATGATCACAAGTCAATCTGTTAGAGCATCAGAATCAATATCAGTCACTCATGCAATGTCAATAAGAGAGATGAAAAACTATTCTGTCACCAGCTTGCTGTGATGCGCCCGTCTGTCCGTCCCCCACTTGGGAATCTTCCTCCACTCCCACGATCTCCAGGACTGCCTCCTCCCAGGTGGTGAGCTGGGCTATTGAGGATGGCCCTCCTCCTGTCCTCACCCTCTCCCTCTTATTGTGGGCTCTCTTTTCCTGCAATGAGGGACGCAGGTGTAGTTTGAGTGAGAATGAAGGAGTGAGTGTAGAGAATCCATAGCATAGATGCTTAGAAGGACAAAAAGATGGAGTGAGGTGCCAAGACCAAGGACCCTCCCTGTGTGTTGTAAGTTGTTGTCATAGCATCACAATGATAGGGATTGTGAGAGCTGCATAGTCGAATAGTTAAGTGGATGTGAACATACAGAGAGAGGGAATGGTTAAGGGTGCAGGGATTAAAGAATCAAGTGGGATGTGGAGGAAGAGGTTGACAAAGCAGAGTGCTGGTGATAAGAGGCGATTGGGGATCAGATTGAGGGTCATGGGTATGGAATACTCACTTTTCCTGAGCGGAGAAGGTCATGAAACTTCTTTCTGCACTGCAGCCAGGTTCTGCTGCACATTGAATTGGCATTCACCTCCTGTGCCACTTGCAGCCACACAGCTTTGGTCTGTTGTGGAGGCTTTTTCCTCCCTGAAGAAGGAAACAGCACTTCCTTATTTGCTCTTGCTCCCTCCACCAGTGCTTGGAGGGAGTTCTCATCGAAGAGGAGTGCACACTTTGATCTGGTGCTGACATGGTTTTTGCATGAATCCCTCAGAAGTAAATAGCAAAAGCTATGTCAGAAAATGAATCAAGGCTGCTTGCAGGCCTTAAATGCAGCTGCATAGATGACATCATCAGAGGCAAGTTTCCGCACCAAATGACTCATTGGCCCAGGGGTTCCCACACGCTGGAAATCAAGTGCCCAATTAGGGCAAAATGGCTCAATTGTCCCGCCTCATATCGGAGGCGGGATCCAGACCCGCCGACCACCTGACCCGCCCCCAACCTGCCTCCACTGACAAAATCCAGCCCACTGTGTCACTGAGGGATCTGCATTGATTAAGTTGACGCTGTCAGGTTTAAAGTTATTTATACTGATTACTTGGGGATTTTCTCAGCTGAGATGAACCAAACAGAATCAATTAACAGAGTGTGGGTTATTATCTACTGATTAATGTCCTCAATCAATACTTTTTCAACATGTCTCATGGATCTGTGGGGGTCAGTAGCACTTCGTCATCAATGTGTAAGTAATGTATATGAGCACACCTGAGGGACATCATCAGTGCAAAATGGAGTAATAATGGTTGGAAAACAGAGCTACAAGGGACTCCAGCTGCAACTGGGCTCAACTCTTAAGGGCTGGATTTTGTAACTGGGGCAGGCTGGGGCCGTGTAATTCACTTTTCATGTTAGCCACCCGATTCTAAATCAATGTGGGAGAATGATGCGATTTTAACTTAAGTGGGCAATTGAGTTCCAACGTGTGGGAACCCATGGCTGTTAAGTCTGTGTGTTCCAGTTGTATTAAGATTAATTACTGACACAGACTACAAGAATAAAGTTCAACAGGTCTTTACTGGTTGGAGGTCAGGACTATACTAAATACAATATCACTACACAGTACTTATATACCGGTGGTCACCACCGGTATTACGTATACAGCAGCCAGAGAAAGGAGTACATCTCTTAAGGTGGAACAGGCTTAAGTTCTCTTAAGGTGGAACAGGTTACATACACCACAATCCTCCCTTTTTAGCTTAACAGTCATATCCCCATTTAGCATAACATAATAACATATATACATATATAACTTCAGGTATGAACAGTTCAAATGTTCAGTCTCTCAGGAGGCCTTCTGATTCGGTTTGGATAACGCCTTTCAGTGGTCTCTGATTCTTGCTGCTGAGGTGACTCTTCTTGTTGGTTTCCTATGTATTGGACGTCATCATCAGGTACAGTCCCTGCCGAGGTAGATGCTTCAGGTTCATTAACGTCTTCCACAGTTGTCTCTGTCGCAACCATGGGTTCGACCCTTGCTCTTGATTCTACCAGTTGATCTGCATGACGCCTTATCACATTGTTACCCATATCTACTGTGTACATCAGAGGTCCTTGTCTGGCCCGAATTGTTCCGGACTGCCATTTTTCGTTTCCATAGCCCCTTGCCAACACTGGTTGTCCTACGTCGAAACTTCGAGTGGACTTGTTATTAATATGCCGGAACTGTTTGTTTTCCACTTCCCTCCGCACATTTGGTTTTAACAAGTCCAACCTGGACCGCAACCTCCTGTTATAAAACATCATGGCAGGACTTTGGTTAGTCACTGCATGAGCGGCGTTTCGATATGCCATTAGGAAATTGTCCACCTTGTGTTGTAACGGAATCTGATCATCGTTCATGGCCTTTATTGCCTTTTTGAATGTTTGGACAAATCTCTCGGCCAACCCGTTTGTCGCCGGATGATATGGGGCAGAGGTATAATGTTTCACCCCATTCTTCTTTAAGAATTTTTGGAATTCTTCCGACACGAACTGTGGTCCGTTGTCCGAACATATCTGTTCTGGCAATCCGTTCCTTGCGAATATTGTTCTTAACACCGCAATTGTCTTTTCTGAAGTAGTGGTATTCATCTTGATCACTTCTGGCCATTTGGAATGTGCGTCCACCGCAATTAGGAACATGGAGTCCATGAATGGACTAGCAAAGTCAATATGTACGCGTTGCCATGGGGCTGAAGGCCATTCCCATGGGTGTAGCGGTGCGATCGGAGGTGCATTTTGCACTTTTTGGCACCCAGCGCAGCTTTTTGTCAACTCCTCTATCTGTTGGTCAATGCCCGGCCACCATACATAAGCCCTAGCAAGACTTTTCATCTTAACTCCCCCCAGATGACCTTCATGCAGTTCCTTTAGAACTCTTTCCCGTAACTTGGGAGGAATAATCACTCTTGTCCCGTACATCAAAGTACCATGGCAGACGGACAGCTGGTCTCGCCTTGCTGAGAATGCCGGTAACAGAGGATCACCATGTGTTGGCCATCCCTTCACTGTCACCTCGTAAACTCGGGACAGTGTCGGGTCATTCCTGGTTTCTCTTTCAATACTTGCATTGGTGACTGGTAAACACTCGATGATGGTCGAATGAAATAACTCAACAGGGTCAACTTTCGTCGTCTCTTATGCTTCAGGTAGTGGCAGGCGCGACAGCCCATCAGCATTGCCATGCTGCTTTGTACCTTTGAATTATATTTGATATTGATGTGCCCCTAGGAAAAGGGACCATCTCTGGAGTCGCTGTGCTGTCATCACGGAAACACCCTTCTTAGGGTTAAAAATGGATACCAACGGCTGATGGTCTGTCAGAAGTGTGAATTTTTGGCCCTGCAGGTAATGATTAAACTTCTTCACTCCCCATACAAGGCTGAGAGCCTCCCGATCGATCTGCACATAGTTGCGCTCAGCGGAGGTCAATGATCTGGATGCAAACGCGACTGGTCTTTCCGTGCCATTTGGCAACTTGTGTAAGAGTACTGCCCCAATACCATATGGAGAAGCATCACAAGCCAACCGAATAGGCAGTGTCGGGTTGAAGTGAGCCAACACTTCCTCTGAGGTGATCAATTCTTTGCTTTTGCGAAATGCCTTCTTACAGTTTTCGCTCCATTCCCATGGTACCCCCTTCTGTAAAAGAGCGTTCAGCGGGTGCAGTAACGTGGATAGATTCGGTAGAAACTTATGGTAATAGTTAATCAATCCCAGAAACGACCTCAACTGAGAGACATTATCTGGAGCGGGAGCCTTTACAACTGCCTCTATCTTGTCAGGAGACTTATGAAGCCCCTCCCGGTCAATGACATGACCACAGTACGAGATCCGCTTCTGAAAGAACTCACATTTCTGCCGATTAACTCGAAGTCCATACTCTTTCAGTCTGTTGAGCACCAGTTCCAAGTTTGCGAGGTGTTCTTCATCACCATCACCTGTAATCAGAATATCATCCAGGTAACATTGTGTGCCTGGAATTCCCTGTAATACCTGCTCCATGGCCCTCTGCCAAATTGCTGGAGCCGATGCCACTCCAAAAACCAGCCTATTATACCGGTACAAACCTCTATGCGTGTTGATCGTGAGGTACTGGCGTGACTCTTCTTCAACCTCCATCTGCAAGTACGCCTGCACCAGGTCTATCTTGGTGAAGTGTTTCCCGCCAGACAACGAAGCAAAAATATCCTCAATCCGCGGAAGCGGATACTGCACCGTGTGAAGCATCGGATTAACGGTGATCTTGAAATCTCCACAGATGCGAACCTTCCCTGGTTCTCCTGGCTTGTTGCTCGAAGGACGTTTCATAACGGGAACAATGGGCGTAGCCCACTCACTCCAATCTACCTTAGACAGTACACCTGAACGTTCTAGCGCTTCCAGTTCCGCTTCTACAGTAGGTCGTATTGCATAGGGTACCGGTCTGGCTTTGAAAAATTTTGGTTGTGCATGTTCATCAATCTTGATGTTTGCCGTAATTCCTTTCAGTGTTCCCAGTCCTTGCTGGAACAGCTCTTTAGCATCATCCAATATTTTGGACAATCGTTTAGGTTTGACATCTGTTTCCCCGGAATCTACCGTTAGTGCTTTTAAGGAGTGCCAGTCCATATTCATTTTCCTAATCCACTCCCGTCCCTGTAGTGGTGGACCTCCTTCAGGTAGCACATATAAGTCCATTACTTGGCTTTCTTCACCCTTGTGGACCACTTTTACCTCTATCTTTCCGATGGGTACACTCTTTGCCCCGTGTATGTTTTCAATATAATCTCCGTATCCCGTAGGGGAATATGTTGGAATAACCTTTTGTAATCTTTCTTATTCATGACCGTCAATGCCGATCCAGTGTCCAAGTCCATCTTTACTTGGACTCCTGCTATCTGGAGAGTGACCCAAATTGTCTGGAGATCTGCATCCTTACCAACGTTGTGTACTCTTAAGCTACCCAGTTCATTACTGCTAGCGTCTGAATCTGACTTCTGTTCGTTCGAACTGGTCTTTGTCACCTTGTGCACCTTTATGTATTTTCCTTGCGGTGACTTTTTGTTGCTGGTCTTCTTTCCTGACCGGCATACTTTAGCTATGTGGCCAAGCCTGCCACACGTTCTGCATTCTTGGTTTTTAAACCAACACTGGTTCTGATCGTGTGTTGTCTTTCCACAACGATAACATTTTACAGTACTCAAACCCAATTTATTTGTACTGAGTTCCGGTGACCGTAGTTGCATTATTGCCGTGCCTCTCGCTGCGGCTTCGTGTGCTGCTGCCATAGTGACCGCTTTCTCAAGCATCAGCTCATTCTCCTCGAGCAGTCGCTTTTGTGTATCTTCTTTTAATAATCCACACACAAATTTATCTCTTAGCGCTTCTGTTAGTCCCGTTCCAAACTGACAGTACTTTGCTAGCTTACGCAATCCCATTAAATATTCAGCATTGCTTTCATCCTTCAGCTGCCTTCTGCTGTAAAATTTAAATCGTTCCGCTAGCATCAGCGGCGTGGGGTTTAGATTATTTTTCAGGACAGTAACAATCTCCTCGAACGTCTTATCCGCCGGTTCATCTGGTGATAAAAGGTGTTTCAATTGCCCGTATGTCTTCGCACCCATTAAGTTTAATAAAGTTAGTGCTTTCTCTGCATCTGGGATTTTATTTGCTTTACAGTAATTTTGTATGCGTTCTACATACATGGCCCAATCTTCGATGTCGCTATCAAAGGTATTAATGTTCCCATGTTTAGGCATCGTTGCAATTTATTTTATCCCAAGATGGCGGCTTCCCGCTCTTGTCTTCGTCCTCCGCCTACAAAATGGCAGTTTTCCCGCGCTTGGCGGTCTTCACCCACTGGCTGCAATGGCGTTTGGCGTGCCGCTGCTGCTCCCCTTTCCCAGCGGTTAGTAACTCCCCCGACGCTGTCTCCACTTCACCGCGGCTCCCTCAGGCATTCGCGCTTCCCCGATGTCGCGCCTCGCAGCCCTTCTTGCAGCCCGGTTATTAGCACCGGCTGCGTTCGCCTTCACCGCGGCTCTCGCGCCTTCAGTCGCCCCAGACGCTGCGCCTTTTTGGCCCGAAAGCGGCCCAGCCCTTATCACCAGCCGCGATCGATGTCCCCGCGCTGCGCCTTTCGGCCCGAATGCGGCCCGGCCCTTATCTCCGGTCGCGATCGATCTCACCACCCTTATTCCTCCGTCTTCCTCCCCCCGTCTGTACAGCCAACGCGGCCGACTTTCTGCTCGCGTCGCTGACCGGCTTACCCACCACCGAGGTAGAAAGAAGATAGCTGACTGCCGCTGATGGAGGCTTCGAGTTCAGGATGTCTTCTGCACTCTGGGTTCTCGATGCCTGCCGCGCGACGTGTCTTCCAGCAGGGTGATGAGGGTGGATGCCTCTCTTCGACGCCCATTCTGTGGACGAAGCCGCCGTGGATATAAACTACCGCAGGGTAAGAATCGGACTCGTCGCCACTGTTAAGTCTGTGTGTTCCAGTTGTATTAAGATTAATTACTGACACAGACTACAAGAATAAAGTTCAACAGGCCTTTACTGGTTGGAGGTCAGGACTATACTAAATACAATATCACTACACAGTACTTATATACCGGTGGTCACCACCGGTATTACGTATACAGCAGCCAGAGAAAGTAGTACATCTCTTAAGGTGGAACAGGCTTAAGTTCTCTTAAGGTGGAACAGGTTACATACACCACAATGGCCTAATTAGTTTATTCAGTCTGAAACTCGCCTCTGATGATGTCATCATTGTTGCTGCATTTAAGGTTTGCAACAAGCCTTGCTTCTTCTGCAGACTGCCAACCTCTTGGCCTTTCATGTTAGAGGGACCGAGAGGCAGAATGGCCAGCGAGAGACCTAGCTCTGCTCCCAGGTTTGATGACGTTGCCCTGCAAGCTTTAGTGGAGAGAGCAAGAGCCAATAAAGAGGTGCTCTTCCCTTCTTCAGGGAGGAAGAAGCCTCTCCAGCAGACCAAGGCTGTGTGTATCCAGGTGGCCCAGGAGGTCAACACTTTGTCGATATCCCGCAGAACCTGACTTCAGTGCAGGAAGAGGTTTCATGACCTTCTGCACACTGGAAAAGTGAGTATGACTTTCCTATCACCTTCAATCTGATCCCCATTGCCTCTCCTCACCAGAACTCAGCTTTAGCAATCTCTTCTTCCACATCCCACTTGACACTAACATCCATACACCCTTACCCATTCCCTCTCTCTCTATGGTCACAGTCATCTAACTATTCGACTATGCAGCCCTCACAATCCCTATCATTATGATGCTATGAAAACAACTTACAACACACAGGAAGGGCCCTTGGTCTTGCCACCTCACTCCATCTTTGTCTCCTTCTAAGCATCTATGCTATGGATTCTCTACACTCACTCCTTCTTTCTCACTCAAACTCCACTTTTCTCCCTGTGGTGATTATTCCTTGATTAGTAAAAGTATTGTGATTCGTTGTTTGTTAACTGCCTTGGGATATGTGTTGTAATCTCATTGGTAGTTGATGATCACATGATGTGTTGAGGCTACCTTAAATTCAGTCCTTTTCTAGCTTTAGTTGGGACTGGATATGGAAAGATATGCTGCTGATTTTAAAGTTAATAAAGCCTAGCTCTGGAAGGCCAATCTATTCTTCATTTCAATTTATTAACTTTATGTTAGAATGGAGCGATATCTTCAACCAGAACGATTCAAGGCTGACCCCAATTCTGCTGGAGTGGATGATAAATGGAAACATTGGTATTGTACATTTAAAAACTTTTTGGGCATGTTGGATCAAGAGGCTCTAAATAAGCTGAATATGTTGATCAACTACATTGACCCGGATGTATATAAATATATTTTGCACTGTAAAACTTATGAAGAGGCTATTTCTACATTGGAAAAGATTTTTGTTGAACCAAAGAATGAGATATTTGCACATCATCTTCTATCTGCCTGTAGGCAGCAGGTGGGAGAATCTTTGGATACTTATTTACAAGCACTTCGGTGCCTTAGTGTTGACTGTAATTATAAGGCTGTGACGGCTGAAGAATATAAGGACGAATCGGTACGGGATGCTTTTATTAATGGATTACTGTCTAGATCAATTCATCAGCGGTTGTTAGAAAATAAGACTCTGGATCTTAAAAGTGCTTTTGAGCAAGCTTCTACATTGGATGTGGCTCAGAGAAGTTCGGATTCTTATGCTCTTTTTAATCGGCCTGCGACTATGGTTTTGGCAGTTTCGGATGAAAAGGAATTATGTGGACTTAATGGGAGTGGTTTACTCGATTTTGAAACAGTTTCTACTTCGGCGGCCGTTGCCTCTAGGATTCAGAAGTGTTATTTTTGTGGGAATATCCGGCACCCTCGTCTGAAGTGTCCTGCTCGGGAGGCTGTGTGTAGTAAATGCGGCAAGAGAGGTCATTATGCACGTGTGTGCAAATCATCAGGTTCAATTACCTTCCCTTCTCCTGGTGTGGGAGGGTCTTCCTCCACTACCTCTTCTGTGACTATTCAGCCTTTAGATAGGGCGTTTATTGAATCAATTTCTGCTGCATTTGCTCATGGCCTAAACAAAGCTATAGTTACGGCTCAAGTTAATGGGTTGGAAGTGAAGGCCCTTATAGATACGGGCAGTACTGAGAGTTTTATAAGTCTTCAGTTTGTGAAGGAGAAGCATTTGAAAATTTCGCCTGTTACGTATCAGGTGTGTATGGCTCAGATGACCCTTACTTCACAAATAGCTGGTTGTTGCTTTGTGAAAATGGTTCTTCTAGGTAATACGTATACTGATATATGCCTATCTGTTTTGCCTAATCTCTGTGCGGATATTTTGATTGGACATGATGTGCTTCAGTTACACGAGTCTCTTAGTCTTTCATTTGGAGGGACTAAGCCACCTTTATCTATTTGTGGATTAACCTCTTTATCTATTCCTCCATTATCACTTTTTTCCAATTTGATGTCGGATTGTAAGCCAATTGCTACCAAGTCAAGAAGATATAGTAGTCAGGATAGAGAATTTATTAATTCTGAAGTTCAACGTCTCTTATTGGAAGGAATCATTGAACCTAGTTGTTCGCCTTGGCGAGCACAGGTAGTTGTCACGACTAATGAGAGACACAAGAAACGAATGGTGATAGACTATTCCCAAACTATTAATAGGTATACTCAATTAGACGCGTACCCTTTGCCTAAGATTGATGAGCTTATCAATAAAGTATCTCAGTATAAAGTTTTTAGCACTATTGATTTAAAGAGTGCTTATCATCAGATTCCTATTGTTAAGAAGGATCAACCATATACGGCCTTTGAGGCTGGTGGAAAGCTGTATCAGTTTTGCCGAATACCATTTGGTGTTACTAATGGTGTTGCTTGTTTTCAACGGGCAATGGATGCTTTTATAAGTGATAACTCCCTCTCTGACACCTTTTCATACTTTGATGACATCACAGTGTGTGGCAAATCAAGGGTGGAGCATGATTCTAATTTAAAAAGATTCCTTCAAGCTGCGGAAAAAGTTGGTTTAACTTTTAACAAAGAGAAATGTATCTTTTCGACTACTGGGGTAAATCTATTGGGGTATATTATTTCGGGAAATAAGATTAAACCAGATCCAGAACGTCTGCGACCATTGATCGATTTACCTTGTCCTACTAATTCTAAGGCTTTGCAACGAGTTGTTGGACTGTTTTCTTATTATTCTAATTGGATTGCAAATTTTTCACGGAAGATCCGGCCTCTTATTTGGGTTACAACATATCCTCTATCATGGGAGGCCAGGACATGTTTTAAGAATTTTAAAAAGGATATTTTAGGAGCAGTTGTGCATTCCATTGATGAGCAGGTTCCCTTTGTGATTGAGACGGATGCTTCGGATTTTGCAATTGGGGCTACTTTGAACCAAAGTGGAAGACCTGTGGCCTTTTTCTCACGTACTTTGAATAATAGTGAAAAAAGACATTCCTCAATAGAAAAAGAGGCATACGTAATAGTAGAAGCATTGCGTAAATGGAGACATTATTTATCGGGGTGACATTTCACGTTGGTAACTGATCAAAAATCTGCGTCCTTTATGTTTGATGTTAAACATTTTGGAAAGATTAAAAATGATAAAATAATGAGATGGAGGATTGAGTTGGCATGTTACCATTTTGACATAGTTTATCGTCCGGGGAAGGATAATGTTGCTGCTGATGCACTGTCGAGGGCTTATTGTTCTGTGATTCACGGAGATACGCTTATTAATCTTCACAATGCCTTATGTCATCCTGGGGTTACGAGGATGATACACTTTGTACGCAGTAAGAACTTGCCTTTTTCAGTTGAAGACGTCAAGCGGATGACTTCATCATGTTCTATCTGTGCTCGGTGTAAACCGAATTTCTTTAAGCCTCAACGAGCTCATCTTATAAAGGCTACTTCTCCTTTTGAATGTTTGAGTGTCGATTTTAAGGGACCTCTTCCTTCAACTACTCAAAACCGACATATATTTACTGTTGTGGACGAGTTTTCAAGGTTCCCTTTTGCTTTTCCTTGTGCAGATGTATCAGCTGCTACAGTTATTAAATGTTTGACTCAACTTTTTGTCATCTTTGGGATGCCTGCGTATATCCATTCGGATCAGGGAAGTTCTTTTATGTCTTCCCAGTTGAAGGAATACCTTCAGAGTCGGGGAATTTCTACTAGTAGAACTACCCCGTATAATCCCCAGGGTAATGGACAGTGTGAACGATACAATGGGGTGATCTGGAAGGCAGTTATGTTGGCGTTGACATCCCGGAACCTTAAGAATACACAGTGGGAAATGGTGCTGCCTGATGCCCTGCATTCCATTAGATCATTGTTTTCAACGGCTACTAATGTGACCCCCCATGAAAGGCTCTTTAACTATCCGCGGAGATCTACTACGGGATATTCGGTACCTTCATGGCTTACTATGCAGGGACCTGTGTTGCTTCGACGCCATGTTAGATTGTCAAAATATGATCCCTTGGTGGAGGAGGTGGAGCTGTTGGAGGCAAATTCCCAATATGCTCATATTCGATTCCAAGATGGGAAAGAAAGTACTGTTTCAATTAAAGACTTGGCTCCTTGTGGGGGCCAGCCCTCTTCTGAGGATATTAATAATGGTCATGATTCGGATAATGTGGATGCTGTTACAGATACTATGAATATTTCTAATCCGATTGCAGATAATCATACTTCTATTAGTCAGCCTTTGATAGATGTTTATGACCGTCCCAGTTCATCTTCTGATGGGATTTCTAATCCGGAAACCGTTGAGAATCGGGATATGGATAGCCTTCCTGTTGAAGATACTGCTGTGCCTTCTGGCGTGGGAAGGCAAGGAATTTCACCAAGGTTAAGAAGGTCGACACGAACAAGATATCCGGTCGACCGATTGAAAATGGACTTTTAAATTGATAGTAATGTTTTAAAAATTGTTGAAATATTATAGTATATTGTTTTAGTTGAGAGGCACTTAATACTTATGCGTAATGTTATTATTTGTTGTTGTTCATTTAGTATTGTGTTATGTAAATAGTTTTATTCTCGTGCATAGTTTAGTAGTAAATAATTAATTGTAAATTGTAAAAGTTATTAGGTTGGAGTATATTTTAAAAGGAGGGGTGAATGTGGTGATTATTCCTTGATTAGTAAAAGTATTGGCCTAGAAATTGAGTGCCCTTAGCACCGATTTTGCGGCGCTAGAGGGCCTAGCGCTGCATTTGGCGCCGGCGCCGAAATTGCCTGGGGCCCTTACGCCGCGGTAGACCGGTAGCGCTGCGCCGGCACCGATGACGTCATCGGTGTGCGCAGCGTCCCGGTTGCCATGACGACGGGCCCCAGCGCCGAAATTCAGTTGCGGCCGCCTCGCCCGTGGCAGCCGCAACTAAGACTCTGGCAACCGAGTCTTCCCCGAGTTTGCGCCGGCGCATTAAGGTCGCGCGGCGGCCGGCCGCTTTCCCGTCGGCTGCCTGGCCGCACCTCCCTCCCCGGACTCCTCCACCCCCCCCCCCGCGGAACAGATGCGTCTGGCCTGCAAGCCCGGCACTTGTCCGAGGTGCCGGGCTCATTTTTTCAATATTTGAACGGACAGCGGGCGGGTGCAGGCAGCTCCTCCTTAACTGAAGGAGGAGGCCTGCACTTCCCCAGCCTGCCGCACCGCATCGGGTGCCGCAGCGCCGGATTAGCGCCGCAATTCGGCACTCAGCGCCCATTGGGAGGCGCTCACGCCCGCCAGTAGCGCCGGCAGCCGTCTGGGCGCGGCGCTACTGAATTTTTGGCGCGCGCAAGGGAATTAGCGCCGGCGCTAAATTTCCGGCGCTAAAGCCCTGGCGCGGCGTCAACTCAATTTCTAGGCCATTGTGATTCGTTGTTTGTTAACTGCCTTGGGATATGTGTTGTAATCTCATTGGTAGTTGATGATCACATGATGTGTTGTGGCTACCTTAAATTCAGTCCTTTTCTAGCTTTAGTTGGGACTGGATGTGGAAAGATATGCTGCTGATTTTAAAGTTAATAAAGCCTAGCTTTGGAAGGCCAATCTATTCTTTATTTCACTCCCTCATTGCAGGAAAAGAGAGCTCACAATAAGAGGGAAAGAGTGAGGACAGGAGGAGGGCCACCCTCAGTAGCCAAGCTCACCCCCTGGGAGGATGCGGTCCTGGAGATCGTGGGAGTGGGGGACGATGTGCAAGTGGGGGATGGACAGATGGGTGCATCACAGCAAGCTGGTGACAGAATAGTTTTCCATCTCTCTCATTGACATTGCATGAGTCACTGATAATGATTCTGAAGCTCTAACAGATGGACTTATGATCATTTGCAATATGCAATGTGCAAGTAACCTTGGCATCACATCTCTGACTGTTTCCTTTACTCCCCCACAGGGCCATTGCAAGCACCCATTCCCACTAGCCAGGAGGAAGAGCATGAGCCTCAAAACTCCTCAGAGGAAGCTGCAATCTCTGAGAGTGCAGCATCAGCAGAATTCAACGCACCCAGCACCAGCACGGACACTCACACCTCGGTGGTACCTTCGCGAGATAGAGTAGTGTTGTCACCTGGTGTATCACAGCTCACAAGTGTGTATCAGCAGATTGTGCAGACAGGGACAGCAGTGGAGAGTCCTAGTTGGAGGGCGCAGGACTCTCCCAGCTCGGCTCAGCTGCATGTCGACCCTCTGCCTCTGGGTCCATCCACAAGATCAGCGGTGCTGGAACTCCAGGGACAGATGCAGGAGTCTCTGGCAGGTTTTGTCTCCAGGGTCGCTGCGAGTGTGGAGCGAATGGAAGAGTCCATTGTGAACATGAGCAGAGCCTTTGTGGAGTCATTGGCGCATGAACGCATCACCATGGAAAGGATGGCAACCTCCATGGAGGTGATAAGTCGCCAGAGTGCAGAAAACATGGTGAGTGTTCTGAAGAGAATGACATCTCTGGAGGAGCGATGGTCATCTATTGAACAGACAAGCCAGACCTTTATGGAAGTCCTTCTGAGTAGGATTGCCAGTGCAGATGCGGGTCCCCATGGCCCACCTGATGTGCAGCAAGGTGCTCTCAAGCCACTTGCAAGCGCTGAGGGGGACCTGACCCATGAGAGGGAAGTTGGTGGCGGACACTTCCATGCCACTGCAGAGCCCTCGGTCAGAGCCCCGCCAGAGTCCCCACCCAACTGAGATCAGCACCTCAACTCCTGCACAGCCGCAGGAGCAGCAGGCTGTTGGCGAGCCCTCACAGGTTCGCAACCCCAGAGGACGCCCGCCAAAGGTGTCGAGACAGGAGCAGCAAGAAACTGAGCAAGGGGCCTCCACACCTACTGAAGCTACGGGGGAAGCAACACGTAGGAGCACGTGTAAGAGAAAGATACTGCACAAATAGTCACAAGGGTAGACACTTGGGTGAAATTTGCTGTTTAATGTTAAAAAGCTATCAGATGGTTTTTGTAAATAAAAAATCTGATGGCTACTGCTGCAGTTGTGTCGTGTGTCATTTTGCTAATGAGACTTCCACATTGAGGGCTTAGGATTATTTGCAATTGTCAGTATGGTGGTCAAATTGTTAGGAATCCGTTGTTTCTTGGCCATTGTCGAAGCTCTGGTAAGAAGCTGCGAGGCAAAAGTGCTGGCTTGGCTAGGTTAAGCAAATCTAGCCAAGATGAGTGCGTTCCTTGCATCCCGGGCAGCAATGTTCTTGCGTACTGCTGCCGCTGGTTGATGGGCCTCTGCAAGATGTTCGTTTTCGCCCTCCTCCTCCACCTCCTCCTCCTCCTCCACCTCCTCCTCCACATCTGAGGAGGATATGTGAGGAGCCACTTGGTCCTCAGGAATCTGCAAACCACGACGCTGTGCCATGTTGTGAAGTGCACAGCAAACCAAGACGATTCTGAAGACCCTGGCTGTTGCGTATTGCAGGGCTCCACCTGATCTATCTAGGCATCTGAAGCGCATCTTCAGCAAACCGATGGTTTGCTCGATTATGGCTCTGGTGGACATGTGGCTGGAGTTGTAGCTCTCCTCAGCTTCGTTGGATGGGCTCCTCAATGGCGTCATTAGCCACATCTTCAGGGGATAGCCCTTGTCTCCAAGTAGCCATCCGTTAAGTTGGTCTGGTGGACTGAATAGTAGAGGCACACTAGACTGACGCAGTATGAAGGAGCCATGGCAACTGCCAGGGTATTTGGCATAAACATGCAAAATTTCCTTCTTGTGGTCACACACCAGCTGAACGTTGAGGGAGTGGAAGCCCTTGCGGTTGACAAAAATACCTCAATTGCGATGGGGTGCCTTATGGGCTACATGTGTGCAGTCAACGATGCCCTGAACCCTTGGAAAGCCTGCCAGATTAACTATTCCAACCACAAGCGCTGTGGCACTTGCTTGATTCTTGGTGAAATAGATGTGATTGTGCGCGATGGCAAAGAGGGCATCGGTTACCTGCATGATGCAAGTGTGTGCGGCCGCCTGGGAGATGCCGCTGATGTCTGCTGCTGATCCCTGGAATGAGCCTGAGGCAAAAAAGTTGAGTGCGGTGGTGACTTTGACGGCCACTGGTAAGGGGTGTCCACCTGGTCCTCTGGGCTCCAGGTCTTGTTGCAGCATTGCACAGATATCACCCACAACCGCTCGCGAAAGTCAGAGCCGCCTTTGGCACTGCTGCTCAGGCATATTGACGTAGCTGACCCTGTGCCTGTAGACCTTGTTTGGGGGCTATCTCCTGCACCAACGGGCTTCCATGCGCTGGCCCCTTCTGGCCTGTGCAGCTTCAGGTGGGTGAGCAGCAGCTTGGCGCTCCTGTTGTTGCTGCTGATGTTGGTGCTGCTGTTGTCCATGGTTATGCTGGTGCTGTGGCTGGTCTTCGTCGTCATCTGATGTCCAGAAGGGAAGGAAATAAATGGCTCCCATGCTTCTGGTATATGCCTCAGTTGAGGAAGCGCTCAGTCAAGGTGGCGAGAGGGGTTTCCCAGGAGGACACACTGGAGATGAGTGTCAGGCTCCAAACTTCCACAGCTGTGGTTATGCCTTCTAAAAGATCCCCCAGACCTGAGACAACAGAGTGCTGCCACCTGCAAATGATGGCTGATCAAATCTCCTATTTAATGGTGGAGCTGCAGCTAATAATCAGCAATCCAATTGTGCTCCCATCAGGTTTCACCGTCGTGTTTCAGAGCAGGCATGCCTCACGTGGGAAAAAGTTTAAAATCACAAAGGCCTTTCAAAATGGGATAATAGAGGCGATTTATTGCTTGTTAAGGGCCTTAAGGGCCTATCCCGCCTCTTGGAGTCGGGACGGAGACGGGAGCAGTAAACACGATTTCTTGAAAATTGCTTGGAAGCGGGATGGAGGCAGGGTTGGGCCCGCCCACCACTTTTTACAATTTTAACACGCCTCCATTCCCACCTCCACGGCCCTGGGAAATTCGAGCCCTTACACTCTAATACAGTGACTCAAGTTTCCCATTTTGACTAGGGCATAAAATCTTGTATAACTATGGAAGGGTTGAATCAATCAACATAAAGAAAAAGAAAAACTTGCATTTCTATAGCACTTTTCACGACCTCAGGATGTCCCAAGTGCTTTACAGCCAACGAAGCACTTTGTTTTTGTGAAATATTGCCATGGGAACTTTTATGTCCACCTGAGAGGGCAGATTTGGTTGAATGTCTCATCTGACAGACAGCAACTCCGATGGTGCAGCACACTCTTGGTACTTACTGAATTGTCAGCCTGGATTTTGTGCTCAACTCTCTGGAGTTGGACGATGAACCCACAACCTTCTGACCATGAGGCGAGAGTGCTACCCACTGAGCCATGGCTGACACTGATTTGTGTCAATAGGCCTGAATTTGCGGTTGGAGGCTTCCCGTGGGCAGATGCTTCCGATCGGCAAAAAATCTACAAGCTTACCTTCTCTCTCGGGATCCACGGAGACTCGCGCTCCTGGGCCTTTATGCGTAGACATGTGTAGAGGCCCACATATCCCAGGGGTGCACGCGGTTCACAAGTGCCCCTGGGATCACGTGGGCCAGCCCAATGAATGACAGAAGGAAATCCCCATTCATGCTTATGGGAATTCTGCATGTATGGAAACCCCATAAGTATGAATGGGAATAACCCAAAAAATACCTCTACACATCAAATAAATGAAAAAAAAATCACGTATTTTAAATTAATTAAAATGGAATTTTTAAAATATTTAAAACAAAAATTAAAATTTTTGAAAAATAAATTTACGTGTTTTAAAGTGGCTTAAAATAAACTTACCTTATTTCATAGATTTTTAAATGTATAAATTATTGAAAAATGTTATTTTTCTGTTTTTTAAAACTCTTGGGCCAAGAAATTCAGTATAGCCACTTTTGGGGCGGTAAAGTCGGGCGGCCGCTAAAGTTTGCGCCCGGCGCAAAATCGCGCCCCGTTCGCCGATATTCAGTCGCATCGCCCCAAGAGGTTGCTGCTGCGCTAAAACAGGCGATGCACGACTACCTTTAGGCGCTAAGCCGGCGGTGCAGAGCGATACCCCCGAGGCCGGGCGCAGCGCAGCTGCGGCGCGTTGTTGATTGACGGCAGACACTCTGGCGCCGGTCAGCTCTTAAAGGGGGAGGGTGGATTTGTTTGCCTGCCACGCCCTGCACACTGCAGCCCTCAACCTAGGCCTGACCACTTCAGCTTCACCTGCACAACGCCCAGGGCTATGGAGAAGGCCAGGGAGAGAGCGCAGCGCTTCAGCGACGGTGACCTGAGGCTGCTGGTTGGCGGAGTGGAGCGCAGGCGCCATGTTCTGTTCCCAGAAGGTAGCAAGAGGCCGCTGCCCAGCGCCTACCGGAAAGCCTGGAGGGAGGTCTCAAACAGGGTGTCTTCCAACAGCGTGGTTGCCAGGACTCCTGTGCAATGCCGGAAGAAGTTCAACGACCTCACTCGGGTTGTCAGGGTGAGTACCCTTTCCAGTGTCCTCCTCATCCCTGCATGTGCACCTCACTTTATGGGCAAAGGGACCTCAAAGCCCTAATGGCCAGGCCTCATCCAGCAGCTATGGGACTGTCATGAAAATCACTTGCACATTCAGCACTTTACACACTGTACAAGGTATTCGACCATGGGAGGCAGTGCAGACAAGATCAGGGCTTCACACCGTACAAGCTATTCGACCATGGGAGGCAGTGCAGACAAGATCAGGGCTTCACACTGCACTTAGAGGCCGTCCTTTCTCTTGCAGGCCAAGGTGGCGCACAACCGGCGGAAACGAATTGACACCGGGGGAGGCCGTCCTGACGTAAAAGAGCACTCCGACCTCGACCAGCGTGTGGAGCGCATTATGGCAGGCCGGCTGATTGGACCCGTCGCCAGTGGAGGTGCCAACCCTGTTCTGGGCACCAATGGTAAGGGCATCACCTTTTTGACTTCGCTCGTTCCACTTGCGCCTCAGATCAGCATCCTTTGCCACTGTTCTACCAATGCAGTGAATGGCACCACTCATGCCTCCCTCGCTGCCGCCCTGTCCTCACTCTAAAGCTACTCTTGTGCCTTCCTGCTTTCGGATGGTGAATCACCAGGTGAGGAGGCGGGCCCTCAAGCTGCCACTGTCAGCGCTTCAGAATACGAGGAGGAGGAAGAGGAAGCCGGCCCATCAGTGCCACCCTCAGCCGCGCCAGCCCATGGCGATGTAGGGGACACGTCTTCCCTGGAGGGGAGCCGGGGGGAAGGGTCGGAGGAGAGTGAAGCTCCGGGGCCCAGCGGCCTGCAGCAACGCGGGAGGGGTGGGGAAGCTCGGCGGACTTCTCCCCAGAGGGTGAGTGCGGCCTCCAGTCCTGCGACGGTCAGCGCAGAGGAGGTGCGGCTCCTGGAGGAAATGGCCGTCCAGGCTGAGCGCAGGCACAATGAGCTCATGGCTGCAGTGGCAAGGATGCCTGACTCCATTGAGTCTTTGTCAAGGAGTGTGCAGTAATTTGGAGCAGCACAGGCCAGGACTCTACAGGACTTCGCGGCAGCACAGGCGGCGTCGAGCCAAGTGCTCAGTCGTGCCGTCCATTCACTGGCTGTTGTCATGCGGACACAGACCAGGGCCACACGGGCACTAACTGCTGCCACCCTCGCTGGATCAGCCAGGCATCGCCAGGGCACTCGCCGTGCAGCAGCAGCCCAGCAGTCTGTTCTTCAGCTGTTTGCTGCGCATGCTGCAGTGCTGGCCCGTGCGAGTGCCAATGCCTCAGGCGACCAGCGAGCACCTGCGATCTGCCAGGTTGGCACCATTCCTGCAGCCGACACTGCCACTTCGCCATTGCAGCTGCCACGAGCCGCTGGACAGACTGCTGCCGCCCAGCCAGAGTTGGAGCAATCAGCAGCCGGCCACTCCAAGGCCAGAGCTGGTGCAGGCCGACCCCCAAGGGCATCTGCCGTCTCGCCATCTGCCCCTCAGCAGCCTTCCCCCAGCCTTGCTGCAGCCACTGGGCTCCCATTGAGGAGGAGCTGCAGGGCGGGCAGGGGCCAGGCAATGATGCAAAAGGCATCGCCCTCGCAGGGCAAAAAGTAGAAGGTATGCACAAATGCCTGGTGCTTTTTGTAAGGCCGAGACTGGAGCAGTTGTGTTTTTGTAAGGCCGAGACTGGTGTCTTTCTTTCTTTTTGTAAGGCCGAGACTGGTGCAGTTGTGTTTTTGTAAGGCTGAGACTGGTGTCTTTCGTTCTTTTTGTAAGGCCGAGACTGGTGTCTTTCTTTCTTTTTGTAAGGCCGAGACTGGTGCAGTTGTGTTTTTGTAAGGCCGAGACTGCTGTCTTTCTTTCTTTTTGAAAGGCCGAGACTGGTGCAGTTGTGTTTTTGTAAGGCCGAGACTGGTAGTTTTGTGTTTTTGGAGGGGGCTTCTCCACATGAGGATGTAATGTGGGAAGGGCAGAGGTTTGCAATAAATTATTGTTGTTAAATTGCAGTGTGCACGGTTTTTTTGTTAAGTGCTGGTTGCCCTGCTCGGCTGAGGGCTTGTGGAGCGGCTACATTCATCTGCTGACATTGGCACAAGCCATTCCCTGAGAGGGGGCCTAGAACCGACGTTCAATAAGCCGGCGACGGGCGGCCCTTGCGCTTTCTGCCTCCCTCCTGTGCTGGTCCTCCTCCTCCTCCTCCTCCTCCTGAGGTGGTCCTCCAATCTCTGGTGGCAGTGGCTGAGTCCTGCGGATAGCCAGGTTGTGCAGCATGCAGCAAACGATCACGAAATGGGGGACTCGCTCCGGCGAATACTGTAGGGCTCCACCGGAACGACCCAGACAGCGGAACCGTTGCTTCAGGACGCCGATTGTTTGCTTGATGATGTTCCTGGTCGCTTGATGGCTCTCATTGTATCCCTCTTCAGCAAGGGTGCTGGGCGCACGGAGCGGGGTCATCAGCCAGGTTCACAAAGGATAGCCTTTGTCCCCGATAAGCCATCCTCGTGGGTGAGGCTGTGCCTGGAACATGTCTGCCACAGAAGTCTGTCGCAGAATTAAGGCATCGTGGCTGCTGCCTGGAAAGCGGGCATTGACAGCTAGGATGAGCTGCCTGTGGTCACACACCAGCTGGACGTTCAGCGAATGGTAGCCCTTCCGGTTGCGGTAATCCTCGGCATTCTCCAGAGGTGCCCGCAAAGCCACATGTGTGCAGTCAATGGCACCCTGCACCATGGGGAAGCCCGCGAATGCTGCAAAGCCCATTGCACGCTGTTGCTGTTTGGCAAGGGCCATGGAGAAGGAGATGAACCGACGTCTCCTTTTGAAAAGGGCATTGTTCACCTGGCGGATGCAGCAATGCACGGCGAACTGGGAGATGTTGGCAATGTCCCCAGTAGCGGATTGGAAGGAGCCGGTGGCATAGAAGTTGAGAGCCACCGTCACCTTCACTGCCACCGACAGAGACGTCCTGCTCCTCAGCTGTGGCATCAGATCACCGCCAAGCAGGTGGCAGATCTCTGTGACCACCTCCCTTCTGAATCGCAGCCTCCGAACACACTGCTCATCAGACATGTTGAGATAGGAGAACTGCTGGCGGTATACCCTGGGTGGGTAAGGCCTCCTTTCCCGACGCCTGTTGCCCCCTCTCTGTCTAGCCAGGGCTGCCACTCTCTCACGGCGTCTGTGAGCCCTTTGGATGTAATTGAGAAAGCCAGCGTTTACACCCATTGCAGCCCCCATAATATGTTGGCAAACAATGAGATGTCAATGAAGGCAAAGAAAAGTGGAAAGCTGTGGCCTGAAGCCACAAGTACCTGTCCGAGTGTTGGGCCAAAGCAGAAAGCTCTCTACCTTGGTCTCTCTCCAATGATCCGTTTCTCAAGAAGGAGTGCTGCGAAATGGCAGCCTTTTATAGTGCAGGAGGAGTGCCCTTTAATTTGCGCCCCCCCGCGCCCCGCATCGACTGAGCACCGTTCCACTCTACCAGTCGCTAGGGGCGCCAGGCGCACAATGGGGCATCGCGACTGAATTTCCGGTTGGGGGCGCACAAAGGGCGTTGCACGAGGAAATGACGTCATGATCTGCGCGCGCAGCTGAGCACGTGCAAAGACTTTGCGCCACCGCTAAATCTCTAGTGAAGTTGGGGCGAGGCGCAGATCGCGCTGCGCCCGGCCGCTAGCCGCCTAGCGCCCGACATCTACTCCTCCTAAGGCGCTACCGGCTGGCGCAACCAACTGAATTTCTAGGCCTTACACTGGTAAAAGCAAGCCTTACGCCTGCTTTTACCAGGCATAAGAATTTCACGGGCATTCGCTGGGAAGAAGTTGGACAAATAGCGCAACTCTCCGCCCGCGGATGCCCTTCTCCTGGGGATACGTTGGTTCGGTCAAGAAAATTCTTGACAGATCGCAAGTTCCGGGTTTTCGCGCATGCGCCACGCATGCCTAAACTCGGAAGTTGTGAGGCCACAACAGGCATGCACACACCTCGTACGCCGCCGTAATGGCCGCAAATTATGGCCCATTATCTGCCATCCAAAAACAAATCAAACGACTTTAAAACCTGCATGAGAAAAAAGCTCTTTCAGTTTATTAATTGCAGTGCTGTGTTAAAACCTTGAATAACCTCTAATATAGCACCACGTATGATTGCAAATGGCAATAGTATTACCTATCTGGGTAATGAATTCAAGCAAATGTGTTGCATTTAGAGTATCCAAGGCAGAATCTTCACCCTTCAGTTGGTAACTTTTCAGTGAACCGACCTTTCTAATTTGAGAATAATGATACAGTTACACTTACTTTGCGATGTGAATACAAACTATTGGGAGTAACATTCTTTAATGAACGAGTAAAGAAGAAAGAACTTGTATTTATATGGGACTTATCATGACCTCAGGGTGTTTCAAAATGCTTTACAGCCAATGGAGTGCTTTTGAAGCGTAGTCACTGGTGTAATGTGGCAGCCAATATGTGCACTGCAAGATCCCACAATGAGATAATGCCCAGATAATCTGTTTAGTGGTGTTGGTTGAGGGAAAAATATTGGCCAAGACACCGGGCAGAACTTCCCTGCTCTTCTTTGAAATAGTGCCATGGGATCTTTTACATACACATGAGAGGGCAGATGGGCCTTGGTTTCACGTCTCATCCGAAAAGCGGTATCTCCGGCAGTTCAGCACTCCCTCAGTAGTTGCCGTTGAACCTGGGTTAGGGTAGCTGTGCACATTTGCTGCTCTTGTTCTGTCCAGCTGAAGGAGCTCTACCAGGCTTGCTCAGGTACTTGCAGACTGCATCACAAATCAAGCATGTTCCCGCAGTGTGGTGTTGTGAGTCAGAGTCCATGGTGACTAATCTGGCTGATACTCATTATATCTATTGATCGATACACTTTCTATTTACCTGAAGATTTGGACCCAGGCAGGTGGCCAAATCTAAATGGCAGCATTGATGTCCCTCATGTCATCAGTAAGTTTGGGATTCTGGTGCATTGAGTCAGATCTTCATATCACAGCAGAGCTAAAACAATGTGAATTCAGTGCAGGGCCAACATTTTAGGGAGAACTTGGATATTTTGCTGGTTAATATACAAATGATGCAGGCCTCTGATCTATAGTCAAGTCATACACTGCATGGGGAAGCTGATTACCTCCGATCACTATGAGTGGAAAGATCATGAACAAATGCGAGAAGATTTCCTCTGGTACAATCGTAATTTGAATTTGAAAAAAAATGCTAGTTAGAGGAAATCTTGCCATATGTGTTAGTGATGTTCTTAACATAGAGTTGAGAAGAAATCCTCCCCACAGATGTTTCTGTTTTATCTCTCCTGACGGCTGTATTGATTTCTTTGTGGGTTCAATGATGAGACATTTATGAAAGAGAATGGCCTAGAAATTGAGTGCCCTTAGCGCCGATTTTGCGGCGCTAGAGGGCCTAGCGCTGCAATTGGCGCCGGCGCCGAAATTGCCTGGGGCCCTTCCGCCGCGCTAGACCGGTAGCGCTGCGCCGGCACCGATGACGTCATCGGTGTGCGCAGCGTCCCGGTTGCCATGGCGACGGGCCCCAGCGCCGAAATTCAGTTGCGGCCGCCTCGCCCGTGGCAGCCGCAACTAAGACTCTGGCAACAGAGTCTTACCTGACTTTGCGCCGGCGCATTAAAGGCCCCGCGGCGGCCGGCCGCTTTCCCGCCGGCCGCCCGGCCGCAGCTCCCTCCCCGGACTTCCCCCCCCCCCCCCCCCCCAGAACAGAAGCAAGCCCGGCACTTGTCCGAGGTGCCGGGCTCATTTTTAGAACGATTTTCGTGGGCCGCGGCCGGGTGCAGGCAGCTCCTCCTTAAGGGAAGGAGGAGGCCTGCACTTCCCGAACCTGCCGCACCGCAGCGGGCGCCGCAGCGCCGGAATAGCGCCGATATTCAGCACGTAGCGCCAGTTTTCAGGCGCAAACACCTCTCAGCAGCGCCGGCAGCCGTTTGGGCGCAGAACTATTGAATTTTGGGCCTGACCAGCGCGACTTAGCTCCGGCACTAACTTCCGGCGCTAAAGCCCTGGCTGCGCCAAAACTCAATTTCTAGGCCAATGTCTTTTAATCTAAAGCTTGTTCAATTCTTTATAACAGCATTTACAGGAGACACCATGCAAGAGATCCCTCTAGAACGAAACTGAAACTAAACCAAACTGCTTGTCTCTGTCACATGACCTCTGCTGGTCAGGCACAAGCAATCAATACATGCAAACATGCTGGTAGGCATCATAATCAAACAGGCAAATACCATCTCTATTTGCTGATATCATTACATCTCCTTTTCTTAAAACAAAAGTATTTTACTTTTAACTAACAACATGTTTTCTTTGTATTAATCTGCATTTTAACTGTAACACTTAATGAACTTACATTATCATTATCATGATCAAGGTTTTTTAACCTTGCTTTGTGTGTTCACATGAAATATATCAATACACTAGAACTTGAAGAAAGAATAAGATAACATTACTTCCTTCTATAACAATAGTCCTTAAATTTGCTCAATGAGTCTCTCAGGAGGCTTCCCGTGTCTTGAGGATTTTCTGATTGATTGTCCTTGAATCTGAGTTGTTGCCTCAGATGATTGGTTCTCAGCTGTGTGATCAGGTTGTTCAACAGTATCAGTCTCTTGACCTGCTGTGGCTGGTCCCATGAGAAGATCTCGACGATTTCTTCTCAGAACAGCACCCTCATCTGTCTGAATGGTGTATGATCTTGGTTGAACTTCACTCAGGACAGTTCCCTTCTGAGTTCATGTGTTTGTTTTGTCTTTGAACCTTACTTGGTCACCAGTGTGGAGTTCAGGTAGGTTTTGTGTTCCTCTGTCATAGTAGTACATTTGCTTTTCTTTCTGTTGCTCTTTGAACTTCCTCACTTTCTCCCCCTCTTTTGTTTTCAGAAGGTTCTCCGGGATGGGTAGGTTTGACCTTAGCCGACGTCCCATAAGGAGTTGGGCTGGTGACTTACCACACTCGAGCGGCGTTGTACGGTATACAAGCATGCTCTGGTAGAAGTCAGTTCCACTGTCTTTTGCCTTGTACATCAGTCTTTTCACTGTGTTTGCGGGCTCTCCTGGGTCAACAGCTCTGGACAACGCGTCTGCTGTATACATCAGCTTACCCGGTGTGTACGCAACATTCAGTTCATCATAGACTGTCTCTCCTTCGCTTTCCACAACGAGAACTCTCTTTACCAGGTTCAGTCTCTCACAGGCTTTTAAACCTAGTATGGCTTGCACATCCTTTGGCACCACGATTAATGCTAGCATGTGCTCTCTGTCCTTGTGTGTTACTTTGACAATGCATCTTCCTTTCACTGGTATATCAGTACCTGAGTATCCTGTCAATTTCACTTTTATTCCATGTATCTTTGGTCTGGGTCTAATTTTCTTAAAATCAGCCTCTGATATCACGTTAACTTGTGCTCCAGTATCCAATTTAAATGGAATATGTATGTCATTCACTTTTAGTGTCAACATCCAGTCTCTTTCTTCTTTTTTGTTTTCAGACACAACATCCACATTGAACTCCTCGATCTCACTTTCATCTACTGCATGGACCTTGCTTTGTTGCGCTTGGTTCTTACAGCAACGGGCATAGTGGTTGTTTTTGTTGCAACTATTGCATGTTTAACCATATGCTGGACACTTTCTTGGTGTATGCTGTGTACCGCATCGACTACATGACTTTCGATTGTCCCTTTCCTTTTCGTTCGCTGGCCACGCCTCTTTTTTCACATTGGCGCTCTTTTTGTTAAACGGTTTGTATCCGTTCTTTCTCACTGCATCCACGTTGCAGCTATTGTCACTGAACAGCTCCTTCGCCTGCAACTTCACAGTCTCTGTAGCCCTACACAGTGCTATGGCTTTTCCCAGGTCTAGCTCTTGCTCTCTTAGCAGTCTTTCCCTGAGACCATTATCCGGAATACCACACACCAGTCTGTCTTTTATCAGCGAGTCTGTCAGTCCCCCAAATTCACATGTTTTGCTTCGGTTTCTCAGTTCAGTCACATACTGATCAATATTCTTTCCCGTTTTCAGTACACATGTGAAAAATCTGTGCCTCTCAAACATCACGTTACATTTAGGTATGCAGTAGGCCTCAAACTGTTCCATTATTTTATCTAGCTTCATATTGTCTCCATCAGCAGCAAATGTGAAGTTATTATACACCTCCAGCGCTTCATCACCCACGACATGTAAAAACAGTGATGATTTCTTTTTATTACTTTTATCGTCAGCTCCGATTGCTGATAAATACAACCCTACAAGTTGTTTGAATCTCCTCCAATTTTCAGCCACATTACCTGTCAACTGAAGCGTCGCCGGTGGGAGTAAACCTTCCATTTTTCACTTCGTTAGCTATTCTCTAATGGTAAGTAACGATGTTCTCTTTTGGCTTGCTAATCTGTGGAGAGCTGATTTAACTTCAGGTTTTTCCTCTTCATCTCTTTCAATCACTTCTGACACCATGTATTGATTTCTTTGTGGGTTCAATGACGAGACATTTATGAAAGAGAATGTCTTTTAATCTAAAGTTTTGTTCAACTCTTTTAACAGCATTACAGGAGACATCATGTTTGAGATTCATCTAGAACAAAACTGAAACTAAACCAAACTGCTTGTCTCTGTCACATGACCTCTGCTGGTCAGGCACAAGCAATCAATACATGCAAACATGCTGGTAGGCATCATAATCAAACAGGCAAATACCATCTCTATTTGCTGATATCATTACAACGGCCTTGACTTCTTGTAGGCTACATGGCTGCTCATTGCCTTTGGTGCCTTGTCCAAACCACCATTCTTCACATGTGAGTCCAGACACAGAAGGGTCACGTTTTTTTATCATCATGCACTACCTGCAGCAAACCTTACCTGCCAGCCAGGTGTATTAAGACATGGCAGGAGCACTGTCTATCTGTTAACTTAACAGATGGAAAATTGTGCAGTTCCTCCAATTCCTTGATGTGTGATGCCATTGGGTGAAGCTCCCCGGCCATTATTGCACATTCATAAGATTGTCCCTTAACCATCAGCAGGCTACTTAATCATGAGGGAAATCACATTTAATCCAACCCTGTCTTTGGTGGCATCCAGCAGAACATACTTTCTAGCACAGGTCTCTGGACAATGCTCAGGAGCAAGAATCGTGGTTGATTTCCTCCTCCCTAGCCCAGGCGTGCTGAACCCTGTTGCAGCACCCCTACTGCCAATCCAGCTGAAATCAACTGACTCAGCACAGACCAGCAATCAAACCTCGGATCTTCTGGTCTGACTCAATCACACACTGTCATTAACAACTCAGTCATTTGGGGAGACTATATCCAGCCTTACCTTTTTGCATTGCATAGACTGTACTCGGACTTAAGTTTGCACTGTGATAAAGCTTGAAAAGCAAAAAGGACTATTTTTGGCAGGAGTGCAGAAAAGCAGAGGACACAGATTTAAGATAGTTCGCAAAAGAACCAGGGGGAGATGAGGAATCTTATTATTATGCACTGTTGTGATCTGGAATGCACTGCCTGAAAGGATGGTGGAAGCAGATTCAATAGTAGCTTAAAAGAGTATTGGATTTCGAAGTAAAAAGGAAAAATCTACAGGGCTATGGGGAAAGAGCAGGAGAGTCTAACTAATTGGATAGCTCTTTCAAAAAGCTGGCACAGGTATGATGACCCAAATGGCCTTCTTCTGTGCTGTATGATTTTATGGTAATGATTGCACACTGTCACTTTAAGATACATTTAATAAGCTATCTAACTGACTTAGTAAATAAAGAACTGAAAAAAGCCACCTGTTCACTTTGCTGCTCATTTTGTAAACAGCAGATGTTAGGTCTGTTCTGTAACTAATGCACAAATTGGATTATTAAATGTATTTCATTGTAAGCTAGTCATTGGAAATAAATGCTATTAAGCTGTTCGAAAGTGCAATTAACTTATTGGCCTCTTCGCATGTTTGAGGGGAATGGAGAGAGACAGACTTTAGATGCTGTTGGTTCATTTCAAATGATCATCAGCTACAGGTGAAATAACAACAGAAAATGCTGGAAAAGCTCAGCAGGCTGAGCAGCATCCATGGAGAGAGAAACAGAGTTAACGCTTCAGGTCGAAGACCTTTCATCAGGACTGGAAACAAGCAGAAAAGGACCAGATTTTAAAGCAAGTTTAGGGGCTGGAAAAAGGGGGAGGGGATGAAAGAATAAAAGGGAAGGTCTGTGATAGGATGGAATGCAGGAGAAGAAAAGAGGCATTAAGAGATATTCAAGGCAAGAGGAGATGGTAATGGGACAGGTTAAGAAACAAAGTATGGCTCTAGATGGAGTGTGAATAACGCTGGCAGAATGAAAGACAGCTGCAATGTGGGAAAAAAAGTCACAAACAAAAAGCGTGGATAAAAAATATAAATGTGATAGGGGCCGAGGTTATGATCTGAAATTGTTGAACTCTATGTTGAATCCAGAGGGCTGTGTAAGGGGCTTTCCTCTCTGAGATCGCAGAGGTTTCTCTCGGCAGAGGCCTCTCTCGGCAGAGGCCTCTCTCTCTCTTTTGCACAGTAAAACTTGAGTGGATCGACCCACTCGCCCCTTAGACTCTAGACACTGGTCTTAGGTGCAGGAACTACAAGGCAGAGAAGACTCTGATAGACCAAGTATAATGAATCAAAATGAAATTTTATTGCATAAGGAAAACAAACCAAATGCAAGCAAATGAGAGGGTACATGGGAGGGAAAAACAAATCATAACAATACATTACTGCCTAAAATAGATACAGGCATATTATACCTTACAAAAGTCATCATGAAATGGGGAAACACACGGAACATCGAGGGACAACAACTCATGTTAATTATACCCAAAATGACCACCCCCTTTAACCTATCTAGATCCGATTATGAAGGGCCAGAAACATGCTCACCAATCCAACTAGGAATTGCAAGGTTTTGAAACAGGTCTGCATTTTGATCCCTTCAGGCGTCCTGTCTCCTCGTGGTCAGTGGAGCCACAGCGAGCTGCGCCACACCTCCCTCCCTCTCTCTCTCTCTCTCTCTCGAGGTGAAGGTCACGGACAGGCTGGACACTGACGGGCCTGGATGTCGGCGGAGATCATCTGCTTGACAACGGTTGGAAGCGTCTAGCCGGCTTTCATATAGGTTTCTTCGGTAGTTTTTCTACCCTCCCGTTTCATCAACGGCCCGGGGTTGGTCGATGATCTCCCGATGTTTTACCCCAGGGCGGGATGCCGACTCGAACCGTCTTCTTCTCCGAACTCCAGCTGCTATCGAAGGTAATGGCTATTACCGAAGGTCCCACGAAGATGATGAAGAAAAGGAACCTCTCTCTTCCCAATATCTAAGATGGAGCTTCTTTTTCACTATCCCCGGTGTCTCCAATTATACTCTCAGAAGAAGCCTGTATCTCCCGCCGAATCAAGGTTAGTCTTTGTTTAACTTTTGGCGGGCTTATGGCACAGCGGGGTAGTTATTATATTTTAACTGTTTTCGGGATGGCCGGTGATGGCCATCTCTGGTCTGGAATGACCTGGTAATGTTTTAATGTCTTCTTGATGTCTTTAACGGGTCCTTGATGCATTCCTTATGAATATGGAACTGTTCCCCTTTGTCTGGGTAAACATCAAGATGGCCTTTATCTACAGGCCGATCTGACTGGATCTGCATCCAAACTTTATATATGTGTATGCGTCTGGTTTCGTTCTCTCAGAAACGGCTTCCAGAACTTACTATGGGTTGAATCCACAAAGACTGTCTGGGGACTGCAGGAACCATTTTAAAGTGTTCAATAAGTCAGTCATGGGGTCTGGCGGCCATTTTGTCTGTCCCTTTTCTGGGCTTCTTTTAAAACAGTCTTTTAAAATCTCGGCCTCTTCTGCCAGAGGGCCCATATAGTACAATATTAATTTTGCGAATTCTACAGTCCGCCCTGATGATAATATAACTTGCTTGAAGTATTATAATTCTGGGTGAGCAAAATTTTCTGTCCTTCCATAATTAAACCATCCCCTGTGTTTACCTATCTATGACCCCACGACACATGTATTTCCCATTTCAGAAAACCTACAGTGTACATTAAGCATCTATTGATGGCAACACATTGGATTTAAAATGTGACACACTTATTTCCAGGTGTGGAGGGGGGCCTAATACCCCTACACCACCTGGTCCATACACATTATCATTTCTTAACAACAACTCACTTAACGTGTTTCAGTAATAAAAATAAAGTACACACACAAAAATTACACATGACCAAACATTAAACAAAAGGGACAGAGAGAAATTTTAACTTTAACAAAAATCTAAACGGGTGTCTCTTCTTCTACCCACACATAATGCTCTCTCCATTCTCCTCTGTTCTCGTACATCTGCGAAAGTCTGACCTTTTTACACTGTACAAACAGTAAATAAACCACAATAAAAACCTGACACACTAAAAGGATGTGAGAGGCTATCCTATTCCAAGAAGGGACTTCTATATTAGTGAACAGATCCCACCACGGTGGGGTTATTATATCCAATATGCTTGCCCCTATCTCTAAAGTCTTCTGCTCCAGTGTGTAAAAATGTTTCTGTGAAACGACAGTGGCTTTTAATATCTTGGTGAGGTGTTCAGGGAGAGGGGGAATGATATATCCAAAATGTGCAACGAATCGTTGCAGATTGGTGAAATTCTCTTTAACAGTGATGTGAACAGTGGAAGGTTCAGGAATGGGGACAATTCGCTCTTGGGCCACTTGAACTTCTGCCTTGGGCTTGAAGCAGAAACTGCTGTCACTAACCGGACACCAGCCGTGCTGTCCATGTTGGTAGTGAGGCGCTGCAGTGGTGACACAGTATGTCCCACCTCTTATATATGCCACCTGCGGGGGCACATGGCCTTGTGCCATTGCCTCCATGGTGCAATTTATCAGCTTCGCGCCAGCAGTTCTGAACCCGCACTGTGGTTTTGAATAGGCATTGAAGTGCTGGGGACACAGGATGATGTGTGCTCCCCGGCTCCGGCACCCCGAGAGGTCGGTACCCATCATTGCATGCTCCCATCGAATGACGTAAGGTGGGACCGCTGTATAGCGAATGTGTGCACCCCCCTGAATGACTCCAATGTTCTCCACCCTGTATGCCGGGGTGGGTCTAGCTGTTTTTCCCATCACCGGCATTCTTACCACTATACCCATAATGGTGTGATTAGACCGTCCACAGTCTACTGGGACTGGGTAGGCTTCTGAAGCTAGTCTGAGCTGGCACGGACTCAATGCGTTCTCAAAAGGGTGGAGGGCTGCGAGGTGCTTGTTGCTGATCCAGGAGGGGAATAAACCTTGTTTTAAATCCTTCAGATTACTGCGGCCCTCGCCCAGTAACCACGTCCCATACAGCACGCAAGCTTCGTTCTGCGCAGCCTGATCGGACGCATTCCGATCCTCCCTGATGAGAGCATTTACCGTTTTCGCATATTTCTCCAGCTCAGCAATAATGTCTTTTAAGTGTAGTGTCATGGCCTGGTCCTCATGTAACTTAGAACCCACTGCCTTGTTCTCGTCAGTCAGTATCTTTCGTAACTTTGTTTTTAAACCATTAATCTGGGTCTGCATCTCCACATCATCCAGAGTGTTGATGACGGAAGTCCCTGTGTTAAAAGCAGTAAAAAGATCATTTACTGTACCCCTTCTTTGTCTCCCTACCCTGTCCAAGACCTCATGTGGTGTGTTGTACAATTCGGCTCTGTCTACATCAGCAAAGTCGAATTCGTAAAACTGCCTGAACATGTTTGTTAACAGGACCTGGTACAATTGCTCCGTTTCCTTGGGGCACCACTCTGGCAATCGCACCTCGGTGAGGTTTAAAATCACCGAGGCCACCGTGTAGTGCACCCCTTGCTACAGCACCTGACCTGTGGGCACTAATACCATTCCGTTCCCGGGTCCCTTGGTAGTGGTGGGGCACCCTTCCTTGCGGGCTTTGGCTACCGGAATCGTGGGCAGGGGCTTGCGGGGGCGGGTGATGAGCTCAGTGGCGTTTACTGGGATCTGAGAGTATGGGACTCCGCACGCCCGTGTGCTGACGTCCCACCTCATTCCTTTCCCAGCATGTTGCCACTGCCTTTGGAAAAAGATGGAGATGCCTGTGGGGCAGGCGCGTTCTGAACCCCACATACAGATGTAGATCCCCTCATCTGGTTCCCACCATTTGCCTCAACAGACACTCAACCCCCCTGAGTCCCCGTAATAGTCTGATGGGTATTGTTACCCAGTCTCTCCCACTCGACCATGGAGTTCTTCATGGTCTTACTCAGCTTCCGAAGCCACCACCAGCGGTCCAAAGGAACATGTCCATTACAAACCAGGCAAATCTTCTTCCCGACGGTGACGCTGACTCTGGGTGCGATGACCCTCACTCGGGGGCACATCAAAGAAATCTCTCAGTACGCAAACCTGGACTGGCTGGAGTATTCCGTAGAGTTCGACCCCAGCCATCCTGGCCACCTCCCTTCGTGGAAATAGGTGGCTATTTCCTCAACGACCCGCGCGCCCGACCCATCGGTCGCGATGGGGGCTGTGCTCCCCGAGCACCTGTAGATCGTGGAGTCCTTGGTGCGGCCCCGATAGGCCCAGCTCCACCCGATCACCGCGAATGCGACGAGAATTCCTCTTGTCATCTCTGTGGTACCTGTAACAAATTAAACGATACAGCCAGGCTCCCAAGAGATTCTGGCCTATGTGAAGGCATTATCGGGTCTTTCGACCTCGATCCAAAACAGCACACATACTGGGCAGATTCCAAAACTACTTACAACACTAATCACTTTAATATTTACACACCTTAAACTTAATTAAACTTAAACTTAACTTATGTACAGCGCCGCCCGCCCCCGGGCGGCTTACCTAATCTCTGATTGGACTGCAGCATGCCGCTCCTTGTGGCGGGGCTGCACTGACCTGTGGCTTGGGTTCCCCGCAGCCTTTTGCTGTCAATTGGGAACTGCGTTTTGCCAGGGATTTCCCAAGTCTGCGTTTACTGAAGGTGGGGGAATTGGGTCAAGGTTTTACCGGCTGAGGCATTCGAGCCGACCTGCGAAGAGGTACTTTGGGCGTGGCTCCCTTAGCGAGTGGACCTTCGGTTGGGACTTTAGCCCTCACAGCCCATGGCACCTCCACGGCTGCCAGCTTCGGCTCCCTTCCCTCAGGCTCCGCCCCTTTGGGATTTGGGTCTGTGTCAGATGACTCCTCCTCACCTGTCCCTACAGGTGGAGGATCCCCGCCCCCAATTTCTACCTCCCCTAAGCTTGATTCGAGGGCGGGACCTCCGTCCTCTGACTCCACCTCCTCCAGAATCGTGTCAAGGGCGGGGCCTTGCTGTTCGGGCTCCCCCCCGATGGCGTTCGGATCAGGAGGAGGGCCTTGGTCTTCGGGCCCCTCCTCGTCCGAGTCCCAGGCCAGTGGGGAAACCTCCCAGGTGGGCAGGACAGTTTCTCCCTCCAGGCAGGCTGCGGTTCCAGCCTGTGTGGCCTGTGACTTATTGCACGCCTCAGGCTGAGGATTTTCACCTTCAGACCTGGCCTCAGTTGTCGGCTCCTTTGCACCCGGCTTAAATAGTTTGCACTGATTGATGTGGAACCATTTAGTGCGCCGGGGCAACTTCACTGCGTAAACCATGGGGCTGGCTTTGTCTACAAGGCTGTAGGGCCCCATGTACAGTGGTTCTAAACTCCCCACTCGGCATAGTTTCTCACCATGACCTGATCTCCAATTTCCCACTCCTGTGTCTTACGGGGTTCGAGCAGCAGTCGGTTGCCCTGATGCTGTTTTTCCATGTTCCCAGCCGCTTGCCCATAAACCTGTTTTAGGCGCTCCAAAAGGGTCCGGGCAAACTTGTCCCGATTCACCTCTCGGAGCTGACCCGCAGTGAGCACCGGGGTGAGTACATGGGTGGGGGTTCGCATGACTCTCCCAGTCATTAATTCATGCGGGGAGTACCCCGTACTTTTAGACTGGCTAGCCCGGATCCCCATAAGGACTAGAGGCAAGGCTTCCGCCCATTTCTGGGGTGAGCCCATTGTCTCTTTCCTCAGTTTTTCTTTGAGGGTGCGGTTCATGCATTCCACAATCCCGGATGACTGAGGATTGTGGGCCACGTGCCACTTCCCTTCAATGCCTAAGAGCATGAGGGTGTTCTGCATCACTTGGCCGGTGAAATGACTCCCTCGGTCGGACTCCACGAATCGTGGTAGTCCCCACCGCGAGAACACCAAGATCCTGGCAGTGCTAAGTGCCGTGGCTGTTCTACATGGGAAGGCTTCTACCCACTTGGTGAACACATCCACCAGGACAAGGCAATACTTATAACCTCCCTGGGCGGTGGGCAGGGGCCCGATGTAGTCGACCTGTATTGACTGCCATGGTCCCTCTACTCTCCTGATGTGCCCCATGGGCACCTTCCTTTTCTGGGGGTCTGGGTTGTTTGCAGCGCACACAAGACAATTAGCGTAGAACTCGCGGACATCGTCCCTGTAGTGTATGTGCTTTAAGTCAGAACTACTTTTTACAGCTCCTGTATACTGTAGTACCAGCAGTAACCACACCGGTATATTAGCTGTGCGCATGCCTCTGCACTCCAGTCTAGAGATGACCCTCCTCCAGTAAAGACTTGTTGTTTGTTTATATACAGCATCCGTGTAATTCTTTATCCACTGAACCACGGATCTAACAGTGGCGACGAGTGTTGATGCGAATCTAACTGCAACATAAAAAAAAAAATAGTCGAGTCCAGGAACACGGGCGTCGACCGCGAGCAACCGCCCAGCAGTCAGGCAGAGATCCAACTTCGCTGGGGAGGCTGTGGAGAGCCGGGCTTGGTTTCCCAGCCACAACGAGCAGTAAGAGACCAATGACAGGTCCAGAGCAGACCCTTCCCGAGCAGCGGCGGCTGGAGCCGACTGACGGCAGAGAGAGCGAGCCGGGCAGCGTCGACGGGGTAAGAAAGAGGGTGAAGAGAGGAGGGCGCAGCCAGGGATTGATCACCGAGCGGCGTCGGGAAAAAACAAATACTGCAAACCGGAGAGAGAGAGGGTAAGAAACAGCCGGGTTCTAGACTGAGCGGCGTCGACAAATATCAAGAGAAGAACACGCAGAGCACAGCCAGGGAGCACGGGCTGATCAGGGTCCGCGGGGCGAAGCAAGGGGAGACGCCATTGAGCCGCGGAGAAGCAGGGAGAGCGCAGGAGGCACCATTGAGCCGCGGAGAAGAAGGACGAGCGCGGGAGATGCCATTTTGCGAAGCCACAGCGGAGAAGACGGGCGAGCGCGGGAAGGAAGGAAAGCGCGGGAGATGCCATTTTGTGCCAGCGGAGAAGAAGGGGAAGCACGGTAGGCGCTATTGGGGATAGTTAACGTACAACCAAGGATGCTGAAGAGTGGCAGTATCTCTACGTTCAACAATTAAGTCAAAGATTGGGCGACATATGTGAAACGTATTGAGGTGTACTGCAGGGCGAATGAAGTGCCAGATGCTAATAAAGCACTGGTTCTGTTAAATTCCATGGGTGCAAAAACTTATAGGTTATTGCGAAATCTAATAACCCCAGAGAAGCCGGTAAACAAGGATTTTGGAAGCATAGTAGAAATCCTACAGGACCACTTAAGCCCCACACCGCTGCTGATAGCAGAACGATTTAAGTTCCATAAAAGGAACCAACACAAAGACGAAAGCAATGCTGAGTACCTAACGGAACTGCGCAAGCTGTCGAAATATTGCCAGTTTGGAGCGGGACTAGCAGACACGTTAAGGGACAAGTTTGTGTGTGGGCTACAATGTGAAGGAACTCAGAAACGGCTTCTATCAGAAAAGGACCTTACGCTGGACAAAGCTTTCAATATGGCAGTATCACACGAAGCAGCCGCAAGGGGCGCTGCAGAGATACAATGGAGACCGCAAGAATACGGCACCAACGAAATGACCTATGGAACAGGGAAGTGCTATCGCTGCGGCAGAACAACACATGACCAGAAAGATTGTTGGTTCAAGGACCAAGTGTGCAGACAGTGTGGGGAAGGAGGACACATAGCAAGAGTCTGCAGGTCTGGGAAGAAAGCCAACAGTAAGAAATCTCCACAGGAGAAGTACAAAAAGGTACACCAGGTGATGGACAGTGGTTCAGACGAACAGAAAAGTGACACAGACTCCGGAAGCAAGGAGCTGGGTTGTCTGAAACTACATAATGTAACCAAAATAGAGGATCACCAGACTATCTGGGTTACACTCAAGATAGACGGAGTCCAAGTGGAAATGGAATTGGACACAGGGTCAGCTCTAACAGTCATAAATCAGAGACTACAAGCGGCTATTTTCACACATACCCTTGAAAGCTACAGAGATTGTCTTGAAGACGTATACGGGGCAAAAAGTCTACCCCAAAGGAAAAATAAGGGTGAAAGTGACATATAAAGGTCAGGAAATACCTAAAATGGATATATATGTATTGCCAAATGGAGGACCACCACTGCTAGGACGTGAGTGGATTGGAAGATACATTTAGATTGGCATTCCATACAGGCACTGAAGGTGGAGGCCAAAAAGGATGACGACGTCACACCTGGACGACTGTCAAAAATGCTAACTGACGCAAAAGAAGTGTTCCAGGAGGGACTAGGAACACTAAAAGGAATAACAGCAACAATTAAAATAGAGGATAATGCAAGCCCAAAGTTTCTGAAGGCCAGACCAGTGCCTTATGCGATCAGACCAGCGGTTGAAGCAGAGCTGGAAGGGTTGGAACGTTCAGGAGTACTGTCCAAAGTGGACTGGAGCGAGTGGGCTACACCCATCATCCCTGTAATGAAAAGGTCATTGAGTGATACGCCTGGGGAACCAAAGAAGACCCGCATCTGTGGGGATTTTAAGGTGACAGTGAACCCAGTCCTTCACACGGTGCAATATCCGCTTCCACGAATTGAGGACATTTTCGCCTCGCTATCTGGTGGTAAACGCTTCACCAAAATTGATCTAGCCCAGGCGTACTTGCAAATGGAGGTAGAAGAAGCTTTGAAACATTACCTTACGATCAACACCCAAAAAGGTCTCTATCAATACAACCGGCTGGTGTTTGGAGTTGCCTCGGCTCCGGCTATCTGGCAAAGGGCGATGGATCAGGTCCTGCAAGGGATTCCAGGGACCCAGTGTTATTTGGACGACATCTTGGTCACGGGCGAAAATGACGGTGATCACCTCGCTAACTTGGAGAAGGTGCTCGCCAGATTAAAGGAATATGGGCTACGAGCTAATCGCCACAAGTGCGAGTTTTTCCAGAAACAGATCACGTATTGCGGCCACGTCATCGATGAAGAGGTGTTACATAATTCCCCTGACAAGATTGAGGCAGTAGTCAAGGCTCCAGCACCAGAAAATGTGTCACAACTGAGGTCGTTTCTCGGGCTGGTAAACTATTACCACAAGTTCTTACCAAATTTGTCTACGGTACTACACCCGCTGAACACCCTACTGCAAACAGGGGTACCATGGAAGTGGGATGACGAACGTAGATGAGCTTTCCAGAAGTGTAAAGAATTGATCACATCAAAAGAGGTGTTGGCCCATTTCAACCCAGCACTACCAATTTGTTTGGCATGTGATGCATCACCCTACAGGATTGGAGCGGTGCTGTCGCACAAATTCCCAGATGGGTTGGAGAGACCAGTAGCCTTTGCGTCTCAGTCACTAACCTCAGCCGAGCGTAACTACGCCCAGATTGACAGGGAGGCCCTCAGCCTAGTATGGGGAGTAAAAAAATTCAACCATTATCTGCATGGGCAGAAGTTCACCTTGCTGACTGACCACCAACCACTTGTCTCCATCTTTAATCCTAACAAGGGCGTGCCAGTAATGACTGCACAGCGGTTACAAAGATGGTCCCTGTTCCTAGGGGCGAATCAATATGAAATAGAATATAAAGGCACGAAACAGCATGGGAACGCTGATGGGCTATCGCGCCTGCCACTGCCTACGGTGGAGGAAGCACCAGCAGTGGACCCTATCGAGATATTTTATTCGTCGATAATTGAACGATTGCCAGTAACAAACGCGGATATAGAGAAGGAGACCCGCAATGTTCCGACGCTGTCACGGGTATATGAATTGACGGTGAGGGGATGGCCAACACATGGCGACTCACTGTTGCCAGCATTCTCATCCAGAAGAGAACAGCTGTCAGTATGCCAGGGGACAGTGATGTGTGGATCCAGAGTGGTGATTCCACCCAAGTTAAGGGAGAGTGTGCTAAAGGAGCTACATGAAGGTCATCTGGGGGGAGTGAAAATGAAAAGCCTTGCTAGGGCTTATGTGTGGTGGCCGGGAATCGATCAACAAATCGAAGACCTAACTAAGAGCTGCTTAGGATGCCAGAAGGTCCAAAATGCACCACCACATGCCCCTCTACACCCATGGGAGTGGCCCTCCTCTCCATGGCAACAGGTGCACATTGATTTCGCTGGTCCATTCATGGACTCAATGTTCTTAATAGCAGTGGGTGCTCATTCAAAGTGGCCTGAGGTGATAAAGATGTCTTCAACCACTACAGAGAAAATGATTGCAGCCCTACGGACCATATTTGCCAGAAACGGTTTGCCAGAGCAGATCTGCTCTGATAATGGACCACAGTTTGTGTCTGACGAGTTCCAAAAATTCATGAAAAGGAATGGGGTAAGGCATTGCACATCCGCCCCGTATCATCCAGCCACCAATGGATTGGCTGAGAGGTTCGTACAAACATTTAAGAAGGCGATAAAGGCCATGTGCGACGAGGAAATTCCACTACAGCATAAGATGGACAATTTCTTATTAGCCTACCGAAACGCGACACATGCACTTACCAACCAGACCCCGGCCATGATGTTCTTTAACCGAAGGTTGAGATCTCGTCTGGACTTGCTCAGACCAAATGTGCGAAGAAATGTTGAGGACAAACTATTCCAGCACATCAACGAGAAGCCGACAAGGAGCTTCAATGTAGGGCAACCAGTCTTGGCCCGGGACTATCGAACAGAGAAGTGGCAACCTGGAACGATATGTACAAGGCAGGGGCCATTAATGGACACAGTGGATGTCGGGGAGAACATCGTGAGACGCCACGTCGATCAGATCTTAGCGTGACAGGAAGGCGTCAACCCCATGTCTCGAGTACCTGGGGATGAACCCGACATACCAGTAGCATCTACATCAGACCCAGTAGAACCCGATGAACTACCCGATGAAAAGGTCAGAATCGCCTCTGCACCAAGAACAAGAACCTCCGGAAAGGCGCTATCCCGAAAGGGTCAGGAAGCCGCCACAAAGACAGAATCTATAAATGGACTTTTTGTTATTGAATGTACATGTAAAAATGTAATTGTTATTTGAATATTAAGGGGGTATTATTAATCTAAAAAGGGAGGAATTGTAGTATATGTGCTTTAAGTCAGAACTACTTTTTACAGCTCCTGTATACTGTAGTACCGGCAGTAACCACACCGGTATATAAGCTGTGCGCATGCCTCTGTACTCCAGTCTAGAGATGACCCTCCTCCAGTAAAGACCTGTTGTTTGTTTATATACAGCATCCGTGTAATTCTTTATCCACTGAACCACGGATCTAACAGTCCCGAAGTCCTGGCCACCATCCTGCCTGTTCTACCCGTTGCCAGGTGACCTCAGGCCCAGGGTGTCCTGCTCCTGGACCCTCATGGGCCAGTTGAAGGAATTCCCTCCGGTGCTGCTGCGGCACAACCCACTGTTCCCCTTGGAACAGCATGCCCTCCTTGATGGAGAGGGCTGCTGTACCGTACGGACCCTCTACTTCTTTGCCCTCAGTAATGGCACTGAGGACTGTTTTTAGGGTGGGATCTAGGGTTTGGACGGTCTTAAGGTTGGGGGCACTGTTACCCCTGTGGCCCCCTGAGTCCCATCCCTGCCCTGGATTACTGCCACGGGTTTGGACCCATAGGGATCCCAGAAAGTGCCGGTGCAGGCACCTTCTCTGGCTAGTACATCCGCTTGCTGGTTGCCCTGGTTGCGGGGTTCCATGGAGGAATGGGCCTTCACCTTGCGGATAAAGACTTCTCCTTCCTCCCGCACTGCGGCCAGGATCTTTTCGAACAAGGGCTTTACGGCTAAAGATCGCCCGTCCGCAGAGGTATATCCGTGGCGGGAACAGATGGCTAGGTGCTCCGTACACGAGTTGCATGTGAACATGCTGTCCGAGCAAATCGTGTATGGGGTGGGGAAGATTTCGGGGTGTGTAACGACGTACACCACCGCAGACAGTTGAGCCTGCTGGGCGCTCATCGTGCTGGGGAGCCTAATCGCCAGGGCAATGTCTGCCATGGGGTCATAAACTCCACACCCCGTGAGTCGTTCGCCAGCGGATACCGTGCTGGAACCATCTACGTAGATCTCGCGGCCCGTGGGATGTATCCCAGCCCGTAATCCTACGTTCACTTCCCATACCCCCTCTACAGAACACCGATGTGCTGTTCCGGGATATACCATGTTGGCCGCGAGCTTGGGCTCGCCGAGACCCTTTACCTTCAGCTCCATCTCTGAAAGGAGGAGGCTCCAGCGCGCAATGCGGGCACTGCTTACTGTCCCATCCTTAATCCTTCCATCCAGAAGCATCCGAGTGGGTGTGTGATGGGTGAGGAGAGTGATGGAAGAGGTGACTGTGAAGATCAGAGACCATTTCACAACCCAATGCGTGGCCAAGAGATGCCGCTCGCAATTGGAAAACTCCTTTCCACATCGGTGAGCACTCTGGAAGAGTAAACCACTGGACTTAGCTTGCCGTGTCGCTCTTGAAGCAGTACAGCGCTCAAGCTATCCCCGCTAGCCGCTACCTCCAGGAAGAACTCCTCCCCCCCATCTATGGCCCCCAGAGCTGGCGCGGTCTGCAAGTCCCTCTTGAGTTTTTCAAATGCCGCCTGACAACCCTCATCCCAGGACCACTCCACTCCCTTGTGTAGGAGTCGGAGCAGCGGGGCTGCTGTGGCTGCATCGTCCTCAATAAATTCTCAGCAGTACCCGGTCAGTCCCAGAAAGGACCTCACACCCGTTACGGTGGTGGGGATCGGTAGATCTTGTACCGATTCCCGTCTGGCCTTATCTATGGCTCTTTCACCGGCACGGATGGTCAGACCCAGGAATTTTACCTCCTGCTGTCCGATCCGTGCCTTCTTCGGGTTCACCTTGAAACCCTTCCTGCCTAACAGCTCCAATAACTCGGCCAATAGTGGGCCGTGCTCCTCTCTGAAATCTGTGAACAGGAGCAGATCGTCCACATACTGCACTAGCTGATTGGGCTGGCTGAACTCTTTTAAACTCTCTGCCATGCATTGATGGAAAATGCTGGGGCTGTTGTGGAAACCCTGTGGCAAGCAGTTCCAGGTGTACTGTTGCCCTTTAAAGGTAAAGGCAAACTTGTACTGATCCTCCCTCCTTAAAGGGATGGACCAAAACCCGTTGGAAATATCCAGCAGCGTGAACGTCATCGCGGAGGCTGGGATACTCCCTATCAGGTCGGCAACTGCTGCTACCGTCGGCGCGCAGGCTGGGATGTTGCTATTGAGGACTTTGTAGTCCACCGTGGCTCTCCAGGAATCGTCCGGCTTCCTCACTGGCCACAAAGGAGAGTTTACATGGGTGACTATCGGTCTCAACATGCCCTGCTGCACCAATGAAGACATTGCCATCTCCATGTCTGGCTCCGCTTCCCGGGGGAAGTTGTACTGCTTTTGGAGTCGGGCCATGGGGTCTCCGTCTACTCTGACCTCAAACCTGGTGACCCTCCCGCAATCGTGTTTGTGAGTGGCAAACGTAGTCAGGTGGTCTGACACGAATGCCTGCAGATCTTGTGGGATGCCTGCGACCATGAGCTCGAGGTCGTAGCCCTCTTTTGGCTTCACGGTGCACAGGGTCCCTCTTTCTCCTTTCCCTGGGATGAAGACTACTTTGCCCTGTTTACCCTTACCCGCTCCCCAAAGACAATGATTTCTCAGGTCCACGAGAATCCCGTGTTCTGCCAAGAAATCGGACCCGAGGATCCCCTTTCCACGCTCCACCTCCCACTTCATCAGTATACACTTCCACTTGATGCGGAGTGGTCCTAAATGAACGGAGAGGGGAATGGAAAATGCGCCAGCCTGTTCCTTGCCTGTGAAGCCCAACAGAATATATGGAACCCCGGTGGACAGAGGTGAGGTGGCAGGGCCATCTGTGTGGATCACGGTGCATGAAGCCCCCGTATCCAGCAAATAGATCCCTTTCACCTCCTCCAGCTCCATCTCCACGAGGGGTCGCCTCCATACATCATATCGCAGCGCACACAAGTAAACGGGCTGCACCGGCTCTAGTCATTTGGGCACAGGGGTCGGGGTTTCGGGAACGACAAGACCAATGGTGATGGCTATCTTCCCCTGCGCGATCATAAGGGACCGCATTGTCTCTAAAATTGATTCTATCGCAGCGGGATCCATAGCTGCACCAGCTCCCTTTACTGGGACAGGAGCTGCGGCTTGTGTTTGGGCTGGTGCTGGGGCGGCGGTCTGGGCTTGGGTTTGGGCTGCGGGAGATCTCCCTTTATTATCCTTCCACAGATTTTACAGTCCTTGCGCCAATGTCCATCCTTCCCACACCCGTAGCAATTGAGCTTGGCTTGGGCAGGGTGGTTCCCCTCCTGACGCCACTCCTTCTTGCTTGGGGCTGCGGGTTTTGCCTCATGCACTTTTCCCTTAGAGGGAGGTGTCTCCTGACGTCTACAATTCTTGTATGCCACGGTGAGCTGGCGGAGCATCGTTTCCTCTGTGACACCGGGACCTTGGGGGTCAAACCAAGATTTGGCTAGGGCCTGTATCTGTAGCAAGCTGTTGGCAACCAAGCAACGGAGCCAATGAACCCGCTGTTCAATGTTCATTGCAACCCGTTCAGGCATGCCTGGACAACTGCGTCGATACACTGGCCACAGCCTTTCTGCGAAAACCCGTGGGGGTTCTCCAGTTAGCTGCACAGTCCCTTCCACCCGTTGGAATGGATTGCCGTCGTCTACTCCCATAACTTCCAAGACCTCATCCCTGAGATCCGCATACACTTTTCGCCCCCTCTTACTCTCGACTGAGAGGCACTAAAGGATTGTGCTATCCACGGAGAAGAGCAGCATCTTTGCCTGTTCAAGATCATCACAATCATTGATGGAGGCTGTCTCCTCTATCTCCCTGAAATGAACTGTGGGATCTCCCTTTACTGTGAGTCTTGGGAGGTGGCTCACCATGGATCTTAGTTGTGGGGCAGCGTAGGGCACCATGATTTGGTTCACGTGGGGTCCGTTCGTGCCGTCTGCGGCGTTGGGACTGAACCTCTGGTGCCGAGTCAGACACATTGGTGCCGGCTCCGGCTGCGCTACCAGGGGTTGTTCCTCCTCCTGTACCATCTCGGCTACCCTTTCTTCCACCACCCCTTTCTCGGGCCAAGCCTCACTATAGCTTGGCGGGGCTGAGGGTTCAGTGGCTGGTGCTGCAACTACTTCGCAAGGAATCGGGTGTTTGGATTCCTGCAAAAAGTCAATCTGACTTGCTTTTGGGCTTACGAGGCATACCATGCCTTTTGCCTTAACCAGGGCCATTCTCAGGTCCTCTATGGTCTTTTGGCAGGGGCCATGGTCTGCGCTCTCAAAACCATGTTCAAGGGACAGCTTTGTAAGCTGCCTTGACTTCCACTACTCTCTCCTCCTGCGCTCTTAGCTGTTGTGCGAGATGGGCGTTTTTCTCCCGTATTCTTGCTTCACGGATCTTTGCCTCAGTAACCTGGCATTCCAGATACTCTATTCTAGCCTGATGTTGGCTGGCTACAACTTGGCGTTCCTGATTCAGCGCGTGAAGCGCTGTGATGAGTTTTTCCCCACCCATGGCCTTTTCCTCTATCTCTGCTGCCTGGGCAGTGATCTTGGCTGCCTGTGCTGCAACGACCCGGTCCAAAATCTGGACCTGTTTCTTCTAGCACATCAGCCACACTGCCTTTTCCACTGACTTCTTATGCTCTTTGCTCTCTGTCCACCTGATGGCTGCGTCTACCGGATGCCCATCCAGTAAGAGATCGGAAATCCACTGCTTCATGAGATTTACCTTACCAGAGACATAATCCGCTATTCTCTCATCCATTGCATTTCGACCATTCAAACCTGGGTCTAATATATTGCAATCCTGCTGCCAGTGTCCTGCCGTGGTCACCATTTTCTGTAAGGGGTTTTCCTCTCTGAGATCGCAGAGGTTTCTCTCGCCAGAGGCCTCTCTCTCTCTTTTGCACAGTAAAACCTTGAGTGGTTCGACCCACTCGCCCCTTAGATTCTAGACACCGGACTTAGGTGCAGGAACTACAATGCAGAGAAGACTCTGATAGACCCAGTTTAATGAATCAAAATGAAATTTTATTGCATAAGGAAAACAAACCAAATGCAAGCAAATGAGAGGGTACATGGGAGGGAAAAACAAATCATAACAATTTATTACTGACTAAAATAGATACAGGCATATTATACCTTACAAAAGTCATCATGAAATGGGGAAACACACGGAACATCGAGGGACAACAACTCATGTTAATTATACCCAAAATGACCACCCCCTTTAACCTATCTAGATCCGATTATGAAGGGCCAGAAACATGCTCACCAATCCAACTAGGAATTGCAAGGTTTTGAAACAGGTCTGCGTTTTGATCCCTTCAGGCGTCCTGTCTCCTCGTGGTCAGTGGAGCCACAGCGGGCTGCATCACACCTCTCTCTCTCTCTCTCTCTCTCTCTCTCTCTCTCGAGGTGAAGGTCACGGACAGGCTGGACACTGATGGGCCTGGATGTCGGCGGAGATCACCTGCTTGACCACGGTTGGAAGCCTCTAGCCGGCTTTCATATCTGTTTCTTCAGTAGTTTTTCTACCCTCCCGTTTCGTCAACGGCCCGGGGTTGGTCGATGATCTCCCGATGTTTTACCCTGGGGCGGGATGTCGACTCGAACTGTCTTCTTCTCCGAACTGCAGCTGCTATCGAAGGTAACGGCTATTACCGAAGGTCCCACGAAGATGATGAAGAAAAGGAACCTCTCTCTTCCCAATATCTAAGATGGAGCTTCTCCTTTTTCGCTACCCCCGGTGTCTCCAATTATACTTCTCAGGAGAAGCCTCAATCTCCCGCCAATTCAAGGTTAGTCATTGATTAACTTTTGGCGGGCTTATGGCACAGCGGGGAAGTTATTATATTTAAACTGTTTTCGGGATGGCCGGTGATGGGCATCTCTGGCCTGGAATGACCTGGTAATGTTTTAATGTCTTCTTGATGTCTTTAACGGGTCCTTGATGTGTTCCTTATGAATATGGAACTGTTCCCCTTTGTCTGGGTAATCATTTAGATGGCCTTTATCTACAGGCCGATCTGACTGGATCTGCATCCAATCTTTATGTATGTGTATGCGTCTGGTTTCGTTCTCTCAGAAACTGCTTCCAGAACTTACTATGGGTTGAATCCACAAAGGCTATCTGGGGACTGCAGGAACCATTTTAAAGTGTTCAATAAGTCAGTCACGGGGTCTGGTGGCCATTTTGTGTGTCCCTTTTCTGGGCTTCTTTTAAAACAGTCTTTTAAAATCTCGGCCTCTTCTGCCAGAGGGCCCATATAGTACAATATTAATTTTGCGAATTCTGTACTGTAAAGTGCCTAATCGAAAGATGAGGTGCTGTTCCTCAAGCTTACGCTGAGCTTCCATGGAACAATGCAAGAGGCTGAGTACGTTGATGTCTGAGTGGGAATGGAGCGGTGAATTAAAGTGACAGGTGACCCGAAGCTCGGGGTCCCCCTTACGATCTGAGTGGAGGTGTTCCGCAAAGCAGTCACCCAATCTGCATTTGGTCTGCCCAATGTAAAGGAGACCACATCGTGAGCAGCGAATACAGTATACTAAATTGCAAGAAGTACAAGTAAATCGCTGTTTCACCTGGAAGGGGTGTTTGGGGTCCTGTACAGTGGGAGGGGGGAGGTATAAGGGCATGTGTTGCATCTCCTGCGCTTGCTCGGGAAGGTGCCGGGTGAAGGGGTGCTGGGGGTGATAGAGGAGTGGACTAGGGAGCCGCGGAGGGAGCGGTACCTACAGAATGCTGAAATGGGAGGTGAGGGGAAGATGCATTTGGTGGTGGGATCACGCTGGAGGTGGCGGAAATGGTGGAGGATGATCTGTTGAATGTGGAGGCTGGTGGGGTGAAAGGTGAGGACAAGGGAAATTCTGGCGTGGTTCCGGGAGGGAGGGGCAGGGGTGAGGGCAGAAGTGCGGGAGATAGAACGGACACAGCCGAGGGCCGTGTCAACCACAGTAGAGGGGAATCCCCGGTGGAGGAAAAAGAAAGATATGTTGGAAGCACTGGTATGGAAGGTGTCATCGTCAGAGCATATGCAGCGTAGATGGAGAAACTGGGAGAATGGAATAGAACCCTTACAGGAGGCAGGGTGGGAGGAAGTGTAGTCCAGGTAGCTGTGGGAATCAGTGGGCTTGTAGTGAATATTTGTCAATAACCTATCCCCAGAGATGGAGAGGGAGAAGTCGAGGAAGGGAAGGGAAGAGTCATAGATGGACCATGTGAAGGTGAGGGAAGGGTGGAAATTGGAGGCAAAGTGAATGAAATTGTCTAGTTCAGTGCGAGAGCAGGAAACAGCACCAATACAGTCATCAATGTACTGGAAAAATAGGGAGGGGACCTGAGTAGGACTGGAACAAAGAGTGTTCCACATATCCCACAAAAAGACAGGCACAGCTAGGACCCGTGCAGGTACCCATAGCAACACCTTTGATTTGGAGGAAAAGAGTGGAATCAAAGGAGAAGTTGTTCAACGTGAGAACAAGTTCAGCCAGGCAGAGGAGGTTGGTGGTGGATGGGGACTGGTTGGGCCTCTCTTCAAGGAAGAAGCGGAGCGCCCTCAGGCCATCTTGGTGGGGGATGGTGTTGTAGAGGGATTGTACGGCCATAGTGAAAAGGAGGCGGTTGGGGCCAGGAAACTGGAAACTGTTAAAGTGGCGGAGGGCGTCGGAAGAGTCGCGGATGCAGGTGGGAAGAGACTGGATAAAGGGAGAAAAAATAGAGTCGAGATAGGAAGAGATAAGTTCCATGGGGCAAGAACAGGCTGAAGCAATGGGTCTACCAGGGCAGTCCTGTTTGTGGATCTTACGAAGGAGGTAGAAGTGGGCTGTGTGGGGTTGGGGAACTATAAGGTTGGCGGCCGTGGGGGGAAGATCTCCAGAGGAGATGAGGTCTGTGACAGTCTTGGAAATGGTTGTATTGATTTGTATGTGGGTTCAATGATGACACATTGATGAAAGAGAATGTCTTTTAATCTAAAGTTTGTTCATCTAAGTTAACAGCATTACAGGAGACACCATGTTAGAGATCCATCGAAAACGAAACCAAAACTAAACTGTCTCTCTCTGTCTCACATGCCCTCTGCTGGTAAGGCATAAATAATCAAACAGGCAAATATGCTGGTAAGGCATAAATAATCAAACAGGCAAATACCATCACTATTTGCTGATATCATTACATCTCCCTTTCTTAAAACAAAAGTATTTTACTTTTATCTAACAACATGTTTTCTTTGTATTACTCTGCATTTTAACTGTAACACTTAATGAACTTACATTATCATTATCATGATCAAGGTTTTTTAACCTTGTTTTGTGTGTTCACATGAAATATGTAAATACCTAGAACTTGAAGAAAGAATAAGATAACATTACTTCCTTCTATAACAAGAGTCCTTAAACTTGCTCAATGAGTCTCTCAGGAGGCTTCACGTGTCTTGAGGATTTTCTGATTGATTGTCCTTGAATCTGAGTTGTTGCCTCAGATGATAGTTTCTCAGCTGTGTGATCAGGTTGTCCAACAGTATCAGTCTTTTGACCTGCTGTGTGATCAGGTTGTTCAACAGTATCAGTCTTTTGACCTGCTGTGGCTGGTCCCATGAGAAGATCCCGAAGATTTCTTCGCAGAACAGCACCCTCATCTGTCTGAATGGTGTATGATCTTGGTTGGATTTCACTCAGGACAGTTCCCTTCTGAGTCCATATGTTTGTTTTGTATTTGAACCTTACTTGGTCACCAGTGTGGAGTTCAGGTAGGTTTTGTGTTCCTCTGTCATAGTAGTACTTTTGCTTTTCTTTCTGTTGTTCTTTGAACTTCCTCACTTTCTCCCCCTCTTTTGTTTTCAGGAGTTTCTCCGGGATGGGTAGGTTTGACCTTAGCAGACGTCCCATAAGGAGTTGGGCTGGTGACATACCACACTCGAGCGGCGTTGTGCGGTATACAAGCATGCTCTGGTAGAAGTCAGTTCCACTGTCTCTTGCCTTGTACATCAGTCTTTTCACTCTCTGGACCGATTTTTCCACTAGTCCATTGGACTGTGGAAAGTGAGGACTTGACGTTGTGTGGACAAAGTCCCACTCTTTGGCAAAGTGTCGGAAACTTGCATTGTAAAACTGGGGTCCGTTGTCTGTGAAGACCTCGCTTGCCACGCCATGTCTGGAGAATATGGCTTTCATACATGTTATCACAGCATCTGCAGTGGTGGTGTACAGTCTACAAACCTCTGGATACAGGGAGTAATAGTCTGTGACTACAAGATAGTCCTTCCCTTGACATACGAATAGGTCAGCGCCTACCTTCTGGTAAGGTCTGTCTGGCACTGGGTGTGGCTTTAGTGGATCTACCGGATTGCTTGCTCGATATTTCAGGCATATTGTGCAGTTTGACACCTCATTTGTCACATCTTGGTTGATTCGTGACCAGTACATCACCTCTCGTGCTCTTTTCTTACACTTTTCGATTCCCAGATGCCCTCCATGGATCCTTTTTAGCATCTCTTTTCTCAGACTCTTTGGGATAACTATTTTACTTCCTTTGTAGATGATGTCTTCGACCACTGATAGTTCCGCCCTGCAGTTCCAGTACTCTGCTATGTCAGGTGAGCAGTCTTGCTTTATGTTGGGCCATCCATCCAAGATGCTTTTCCTCAGTCGTCTCGGTGTTTCATCTTTGTTTGTCTCAGCCTTTATGAGTTCCATTTTTGCATCTGCTATGGGCAGTGCACTTGTGATCATCTCCACGTAGGCGTTCACTTTTCCATCCATTTTGGTGTTTGCGGGCTCACTTGGGTCTACAGCTCTGGACAACGTGTCTGCTGTATACCTCAGTTTACCCGGCGTGTACGCAACATTCAGTGTATAGCGTTGCAGCCTGATCATCATTCTTTGTATTCTAAGCAGACAGCTATTTAGTGGCTTTTGGAACAATGCAATCAAGGGCTTATGGGCAGTCTCTACACTGATTGCTTGTCCTGACACAAACTGGTGAAATCTTTCACAGGCATATGTGATGCTGAGCAGCTCCTTTTCTATTTGAGCATATCGCATCTCCGCGTCTGTCACTGAGCGCGATGCATATGCAATAGGTTGCCAGTCATCATATTTTTGCAGAAGAACGGCACCGAGCCCACTCTGTGATTCATCTGATGATATCTTGATGGGTCTCGCTGGGTCATAAAACCTCAGAACTGGTTCCCCTGTGAGCAGTTTCTTTAGATTGCTCCATGACTTCTCATGCTCATCATTCCATTCCCATACTATGTTCTTTTCAGTTAGTCGCCTCAGTGGCGCCATCTTTTCTGAGAGGTTGGATATGAATTTACCCATGCAGTTGATCATTCCATTAAACCTCTGCACGTCCTTTATGCATTGTGGCTTTGGCATATTCTCAATGGCGGACACCTTTCTGGGATCTGGTCTGATGCTCTCACTGCTAAGGATATCTCCCACGAATGTCAGTTCTGTCACCCCGAGCTGGCATTTCTCTCTATTCAGCTTCAGGTTAGTTTTCCTTGTTGCTTCCAGCACTTTTTTCAGTCTCTCGTCATGCTCAGTTCTCGTGGTTCCCCATACTATGATGTCATCCATTGATGTATCAACTCCCTCCAGGTGCTCATAGATCATATGGATAGTTTTGTGATACACTTCAGGAGCTGAGGCAATGCCAAATGGTAACCTTAGAAATCTGTATCTGCCAAATGGACTGTTGAACGTGCACAGTCTTGAACTTGCCTCGTCCAGTTTCATCTGCCAAAATCCTGATGATGCATCTAACTTGCAGAAATACATTGCATTTGCAAACTGTGACATGATTTCCTCACGTGTAGGAAGCTTGAAGTGCTCTCTCTTTATTGCTCTGTTTAGATCTCTTGGATCCAGGCAAATTCTGAGCTTTCCATTCTTTTTGTCCACAACGACGAGGGAACTCACCCACTCAGGTGGCTCATCTATCTTCTGAATCACTTTCAGGCTTTCCATCCTGTCCAACTCTGCCTTCAGTTGCTTTTGAAGAGCAAACGGAACTTTTCTGCATGGATGTATGACCGTTGGCATACTTTTATCTACTCTGATCGTGTGTTCTCCTGGAAGGCAGCCTAGACCCTGAAATCGGTCGTTGTACTCTTTCATGAGTTCATCATAGACTGTCTCTCCTTCGCTTTCCACAACGAGAACTCTCTTTACCAGGTTCAGTCTCTCACAAGCTTTTAAACCTAGTATGGCCTGCACATCCTTTGGCACCACGATTAATGCTAGCGTGTGCTCTCTGTCCTTGTGTGTTACTTTGACAATGCATTTTCCTTTCACTGGTATATCAGTACCTGAGTATCCTGTCACTTTCACTTTTATTCCATGTATCTTTGGTCTGGGTCTAATTTTCTTAAAATCAGTCTCTGATATCACATTAACTTGTGCTCCAGTATCCAATTTAAATGGAATGTGTATGTCATTCACTTTTAGTGTCAACATCCAGTCTCTTTTTCTTTTTTGTTTTCAGACACAACATCTCCATAGAACTCCTCTATCTCACTTTCATCTACTGTATGGACCTTGCTTTGTTGCGCTTGGTTCTTGCAGCAATGGGCATAATGGTTGTTTTTGTTGCAACTATTGCATGTTTTACCATATGCTGGACACTTTTTTGGTGGATGCTGTGTACCGCATCAACTACATGACTTTCGATTGTCCCTTTCATTTTTGTTCGCTGGCCACGCCTCTTTTTTCACATTGGCGCTCTTTTTGTTAAACGGTTTGTGTCCGTTCTTTCTTACTGCATCCACGTTGCAGCTATTGTCACTGAACAGCTCCTTTGCCTGCGACTTCACAGTCTCTGTGGCCCTACACAGTGCTATGGCTTTTCCCAGGTCTCGATTTTGCTCTCTTAGCATTCTTTCCCTTAGACCATTATCTGGAATACCACACACCAGTCTGTATTTTATCAGCGAGTCTGTCAGTCCCCCAAATTCACATGTTTTGCTTCTGTTTCTCAGTTCAGTCACATACTGATCAATAGTCTCTCCCGTTTTCTGTACACATGTGAAAAATCTGTGCCTCTCAAACATCACGTTACGTTTAGGTATGCAGTAGGCCTCAAACTGTTCCATTATTTTATCCAGCTTCATTTTGTCTCCATCAGCAGCGAATGTGAAGTTATTATACACCTCCAGTGCTTCATCACCTACGACATGTAAGAACACTGACGCTTTCATTTTATCACTTTTCTCGTCAGCTCCGATTGCCGCTAAATACAACTCCAAACGTTGTTTGAACCTCCTCCAATTTTCAGCCACATTACCTGTCAACTGAAGCTTCGCCGGTGGGTGTAAACCTTCCATTTTTCACTTCGTTAGCTATTCTCCAATGGTAAGTAACGATGTTCTCTTTTGGCTTGCTAATATGTCAAGAGCTGATTTCGCTGGGTAGCTTACTTGCCACTATCTCGTCGAGTTGCTAACTTCAGATTTTTCCTCTTCATCTCTTTCAATCACTTCTGACTTCTGACACCATGTATTGATTTGTATGTGGGTTCAATGATGACACATTGATGAAAGAGAATGTCTTTTAATCTAAAGTTTGTTCATCTAAGTTAACAGCATTACAGGAGACACCATGTTAGAGATCCATCTAAAACGAAACCAAAACTAAACTGTCTCTCTCTGTCTCACATGCCCTCTGCTGGTAAGGCATAAATAATCAAACAGGCAAATATGCTGGTAAGGCATAAATAATCAAACAGGCAAATACCATCACTATTTGCTGATATCATTACAACGGTGGCTTGATGTTTGGTAGTGGGGTCATGGTCCAGGTGGAGGTAGGATGAGGTGTTGGAGAGTTGGCGTTCAGCTTCCGCTAGGTAGAGGTCGGTTCGCCAAACAACATCAGCATCACCCTTGTCAGCAGGTTTAATGACATTGTCAGAGTTGGATCTGAGAGAATGGAGTGCTGCAAATTCAGAGGGAGGTAGGTTGGAGTCAGTCAGGGGAGCAGAGAAATGGAGATGGCCGATGTCATGGCGGCAGTGTGCAATGAAAAGATCTAGATAGGGTAAGAGGCCAGAGAGAGGGGTCAAGGTAGAACGAGAATTCTGAAAATGGGAGAATGGGTCAGAAGTGCGGGGGAAGACTCCTGGCTAAAGAAGTGGGCACAGAGATGAAGGCGGCAGATAAAGGGCTCAGCATCGTGCCGAGCTCGAAATTCATTGAGGTGAGGGCATAAGGGGATGCAGCTCAGGCCTTTCCTGAGGACTGATCATTCGGGGTCAATGAGGGGAAGGTCAGAGGGGATAGTGAAAAGGCGGCAGGGAGTGAGATTGGGAGAAGTGGGATCAGAAAAGTGAAGGGGAAGAAGGTTCCGGAGGGGCGTTAGTTTTCAAGAGTTGATGAAGCTTGCGATCCTTGACATCAGAAAGGAAGAAAAAAAGTGTTTTGTTGATGCTTCAAATGAGTCGAAGGATGAAATGGATTTATAGACCCGGACAGCTTTGAGATAGAGTGCGTCGGTGCTGCTGAAGAGAGAGGTCAAGAGTGTTCATGTGGCGGCGCATGGCGTTGAACGTGGATCTCAAGATGCAGCAAGAGCAGTAGTTCAAGGAACAATGAATATCTTGGAGATATTTGCAATCCTGGGTGGATCTGAAACACAAAGGGTGGAAGATTAGTTGGAATCCACGTGGAATAAGTCAGAACCGGAGACAGTTGCTGAGGAAAGAGATGTGGCTGTGAAACCGAGTCTTGACAGATACCTGATCAAACATGAGAAGGGAAACTGAAAGCAATGAAGATGAACAAGATTGAAGAGACAAACGGAAATCCCGTCAAAGAGAAGAGCAGAACTTCTTCAAGGTGGGCATTCCGAGAAGAGAGGTGGCAGTGAACCAAACACTAATACAATAGCAAAATACTGCGGATGTTGGAAATCTGAAATAACAACAGAAAACACTGGAAAAACTCAGCAGGCCAGGCAGCTTCCATGGAGAGAGAATCAGAGTTAACGTTTCAGATCGAAGACCTTTCATCAGAACTGGAAACAAACAGGAAAAGGAACAGATTTTAAAGCAAGTTTAGGGGCTGTGAAAAGGGGGAGGGGATGAATGAATAAAAGGGAAGGTCTGTGATAGGATGGAAGGCAGGAGAAGAAAAGAGGTATTAAGAGATATTCAAGGCAAGAGGAGATGGTAATGGGACAGGTTAGGAAACAAAGGATGGCTCTAGATGGAGTGTGAATAGCACTGGCAGAATGAAAGACAGCTGCCATGTGGGAAAGAAAAGCACAAACAAAAAGTGTGGATAAAAAATATAAATGTGACAGCGGCCGAGGTTATGATCTGAAATTGTTGAACTCTATGTTGAGTCCAGAGGGCTGTAAAGTGACTAATTGAAAGATGAGGTGCTGTTCCTCGAGCTTGTGGTGAGCTTCCATTGAACAATGCAAGAGGCCAAGGATGGTGAGGTCTGAGTGGGAATGGAGCGGTGAATTAAAGTGACAGGCACCCGGAAGCTCCTTCTCCCAATCTCACCCCTGCCGCATTTTCACTATCCCCTCTGACCTTCCCCTCTCTGGCCCCGAAAAATCAGTCCTCAGCAAAGGTCTGAGCTTCATTCCCTTACGCCCTCACCTCAATGAATTTCAAGCTCGGCACGATGCTGAGCTCTTTTTCCGCTGCCTTCGTCTCCGTGCCCACTTCTTTGGTCAGGAGTCTTCCCCCCGCACGTCTGACCCTTTCTCCCGTTTTCAGAATTCTCGTTCAACCTGGACCCCACCCTCTGGCCTCTTACCATCTCTAGATCTTTTCATTTCTAACTGCCGCCGTGACATCGTCCGTCTCCATTTCTCTGCTCCCCTGACTCACTCCAACCTACCTCCCTCTGAACTTGCAGTACACCATTCTCTCAGATCCAACTCCGACATTGTCATTAAACCTGCTGACAAGGGTGGTGCTGTTGTTGTTTGGCGAACTGACCTCTACCTAGCGGAAGCTGAATGCCAACTCTCCGACACCTCCTCCTACCTCCACCTGGACCATGACCCCACTACCGAACATCAAACAACCGTTTCCAAGACTGTCACTGACCTCATCTCCTCTAGACATCTTCCCCCCACGGCCGCCAACCTCATAGTTCCCCAATCCCGCATAGTTCCCCAATTCCCAAGATCCACAAACAGGACTGCCCTGGTAGACCCATCATTTCAGCCTGTTCTTGCCCCACGGAACTTATCTCTTCCTATCTGAACTCTATTTTCTCTCCCCTTGTACAGTCTCTTCCCACCTACATCCGCGACTCTTCCGACACCCTCCGCCACTTTAACAGTTTCCAGTTTCCTGGCCCCAACCGCCTCCTTTTCACTATGGACGTACAATCCCTCTTCACCTCCATCCCCCACCAAGATGGCCTGAGGGCACTCCGCTTCTTCCTTGAAGAGAGGCCCAACCAGTCCCCATCCACCACCACCCTCCTCTGCCTGGCTGAACTTGTTCTCACCTTGAACAACTTCTCCTTTGACTCCACTCATTTCCTCCAAATCAAAGGTGTTACTATGGGTACCCGCATGGGTCCTAGCTATGCCTGCCTTTTCGTGGGATATGTGCAACACTCTTTGTTCCTGTCCTACTTGGATCCCCTCCCTTACCTCTTTTTCCGATACATTGATGACTGTATCAGTGCTGTTTCCTGCTCTCGCCCTGAACTAGACAATTTCATTCACTTTGCTTCCAATTTCCACCCTTCGCTCACCTTCACATGGTCAATCTCTGACTCTTCCCTTCCCTTCCTCGACTTCTCCATCTCCATCTCCGGGGATAAGTTATTAACAAACATTCACTACAAGCCCACTGATTCCCACAGCTACCTGGACTACACTTCCTCCCACCCTGCCTCCTATAAGGACTCTATTCCATTCTCCCAATTTCTCCGTTTCCGCTGCATCTGCTCTGACGATGCCATGTTCCATACCAGTGCTTCTGACATGTCTTCCTTTTTCCTCAACCGGGGATTCCCCTCTACTGTGGTTGACACGGCCCTTGACCGTGTCCGTTCTATCTCCCGCACTTCTGCCCTCACCCCTGCCCCTCCCTCCCGGAACCATGCCAGAGTTCCCCTTGTCCTCACCTTTCACCCCACCAGCCTCCACATTCAACAGATCATCCTCCGCCATTTCCGCCACCTCCAGCGTGATCCCACCACCAAATGCATCTTCCCCTCACCTCCCATTTCAGCATTCTGTAGGGACCGCACCCTCCGCGACACCCTAGTCCACTCCTTTTTCACCCCCAGCACCCCTTCCCCCTCGCCCGGCACCTTCCCGTGCAAGCGCAGGAGATGCAACACATGCCATTATACCTCCCCCCTTCCCACTGTACAGGGCCCCAAACACCCCTTCCAGCTGAAACAGCGATTTACTTGTACTTCTTGCAATTTAGTATACTGTATTCGCTGCTCACGATGTGGTCTCCTCTACATTGGGGAGACCAAATGCAGATTGGGTGACCGCTTTGCGGAACAGCTCCGTTCAGTCCGGAAGGGGGACCCCGAGCTTCCGGTCATCTGTCACTTTAATTCACCGCTCCATTCCTACTCAGACCTCACTGTCCTTGGCCTCTTGCATTGTTCCATGGAAGCTCAGCGTAAGTTCGAGGAACAGCACCTCATCTTTCGATTAGGCACTTTACAACCCTCTGGATTCAACATAGAGTTCAACAATTTCAGATCATAAACTTGGCCCCTATCACATTTATATTTTTTCTCCACACTTTTTGTTTCTGCTTTTTTTTCCCCACATGTCTTTCATTCTGCCAGTGCTATTCACACTCCATCTAGAGCCATCCTTTGTTTCTTAACCTGTCCCATTACCATCTCCTCTTGCCTTGAATATCTCTTAATGCCTCTTTTCTTCTCCTGCTTTCCATCCTATCACAGACATTCCCTTTTGTTCTTTCGTCCCCTCCCCCTTTTCCCAGCCCCTAAACTTGCTTTAAAATCTGTTCCTTTTCCTACTTGTTTCCAGTTCTGACGAAAGGTCTTTGACCTGAAACATTAACTCTGTTTCTCTCTCCACGGATGCTGCCTGGCCTGCTGAGTTTTTCCAGCGTTTTCTGTTGTTATGTCAGATTTCCAGCATTCTCAGTATTTTGCTATTGTATCAGCTACAGATGACAGCTTTAGTCATAGAGTCATTGAGCCATAGTGTCATAACGGAACAGAAGGAGGCCATCTGGCACATCGAGTCTGCCCCAGCTCTCCGCAGAGCAATCCAGTCAATCCCATTCCCCAGCTCTATTCTCTTAGCCCTGCAAGTTTATTTCTCTCAAGTGCCTATCCAACCTCTGTTTGGCATAAAAATAAAACAAAAAAGGTGACTGAACATTAGCTAACAAGGGAAATTAGGGATATTGTGGGCAGCACGGTGGCATAGTGGTTAGCACTGTTGCCTCCCAGCGCCAGGGACCCGGGTTCGAATCCAGCCTCAGGCGACTGTCTGTGTGGAGTTTGCACATTCTCCCCGTGTTTGCGTGGGTTTTCTCCGGGTGCTCCGGTTTCCTCCCACAGTCCAAAGATGTGCGGGTTAGGTTGATTGGCTATGATAAAAAATTGACCCTTAGTGTTAGGGGGATTAAATACGTGGGGTTACGGGGATAGGGTGGGATATGTGTTGGTGTAGGGGTTACGGGGATTGGGTGGGATATGTGTCGGTGCAGGCTCGATGGGCCGAAATGGCCTCTATCTGCACTGTGGGGTTTCTGTGATTCTGTGATTCTGTGATGTAAGGGGGGTGGCAGGTGTGGCGCGTGCGCCCAGTCAGTTATGCCCCTGACTGTTTTGTGAGTGGTTCAAATCGTTCCCACGCTCCTTGGGTTCTAGACACCGGACTTAGGTACAGGCGGCGATACAGAAAGACTCGAGTAAACAGATGGTTTGGATGTAAGAAAACCAGGATTTTATTGACACAGAAATGAACACAGTCTTTACGAGAAGTCACCAGTATAAAATTACAGGCAAATACAAAATAACTATACTTATACAGGGAATGGGGAACACACGGCACAGCGAGGGAAAACAAACTATATTAACAATCCCCTCTTCCTAACTAGATTAAGCTATGAGGGGCCAGAATTCATGCTCACCAATCCAGGACAAGGCCAACTGTTAAAGAAATGCAGATTTTGAGATTTGGTTCTCTGTCCTCTTAGGTACCCCGTCGCCACGTGGTCTTCAGGGGCATGGTGCTGGAGCTGCTACTGTGACGCACCTACTTCTCCTCCGCTACCGTCGTCATCTCATCCTGATGGGTACTCCTCTTCTTCTCCTTCGGGCGGTCATCGGCGGTAACATTACGTTTATCGGAGCGTTAACAGTCTTTGCCGTTTAGATTTTGTTACCCATGCATCAAACTCCCGTATATTCATGGTGGCGTAGACACCTGCATTACAGTGCTCAACAAGATGTTTGTCTTCCCAAGCGCGAGCTTATAACTCGGTGCTTGCTCTTTATCAATAAATTTTTTGCTGCCCTGCTCTGCCCTTATCGAGTTTTATCGCCTTCTTTGTCTCTACTCGTCTCGTCTACCTGCTCAAAATTCATCCTGCCCCTTTTTGCGGCCTGGGCGTCCCAGATGACGAGGGACTCGGGTCTCGTTCCCCTCCCCAGCTGTTGCTATGGTGTTCTTTACTGCTGACAACTCACTGTGGGGAGCGAGGAGAGACCCGCCATGAGGCCAGGGCACAAGTGAGCCAGGAACCAAGAGCGAGGGCCAAGCACAAGAGAGAGCAGAGAGAGCGAGATTGCTACCCAGGGACTGCAGTTATACCCGTTGTTTCATCCCCTATCTGCGCGCCAAATCAGGTTAGTTCATTGTTCCAATTTTGGCGGGCTGTTTTAAATAATTACAGCAATCTAAACTAACTGTTTTTAGATGGCCGTTTATCGCACCTAATGGCCAGATGTCTGAGCTGTATTGTTATTAATGCATTCTAATCAGCCTGTCCAGCCTCGATGGCTTCCTTAAGCTGTGTCCAATTATTTATGCAGACAACTTGATGGCCTCAACTATAGGCCTAGCTAGTTCTGATCTGTCTACGATCTGGCTTAATGCATATTCAATGTTTGCTGTCTGCTTTTCCAAAACACAAAGTCCTTTTCACAGAAACTGCATTTTAGGTTTCGATTTCTCCACAAGCTGCTTGTGCTGCCACAGAGTCCAAGCTTTAAAAATCTTGCAGGCTTTTGGCCATGAGGTGCGGATGCCATCTTTTGGGTGCCCTTTTTAAATTGTCCATAGGTTCCCTTTTATTAATAACCTTGGGTAAATGTTGAAATTTTGCGAATCCTACACTCCCCCCGTGATACTAAACCTTGCTTAAAGTATCATCCTTACAAGGTGAGCAAACATTTTTTTCTGACGCTCCATAGTCAACCTTCCCCTTTAATTACCTATCTAATTTAATTACCATGACACATGCACTTCCCATTCCACGAAAATGTAGTGTACATAAGCATACATAGAATAATTACAGTCTTTTACACACATCCAAGCATGGGGGGGGTCCAACACCCCTGCGCCACTTGGTACACATCCATCTTTATTAAACGCGTCGCAAAAAAAAATTTTTTTTTATTAAAAACAACAAACACAAAAAAACAACCTTTAATCAAAATACAAGGAAAAGAATTAAACAGGCGTATCTCCCTCCACCTTCACATAATGTTGCTTCCAGATCTTCTGGTTTTGGAACTCTAACAACAGCCCTTTTCCCTTACATTGAATACAAACTTAATACAACACTATCCCTAACTGGCAAACCACGAGAATGTGGGAAGCCAGTCTGATCCACGAAGGGACATCTATGTTATTGAAAATGCCCCATCAGTGTGGAATCACAATATCCAATAACTTAGTCCGTATCTCTACTGTTTTCTGCTCTAGAGTGTAAACATTTCTCTGCGAAACTACAACGGCTTTGAGTATTTTGGTAAGGTGTTCTGGGAGAGGGGGAATTTCATAGCCGAAGTGCGCTACGTACTTTTGTAAATTCGTAAAATTCTCCTTCACAGTGAGGTGAACAGTGGAGGGTTCAGGAAAGGGGACAATTCACTCCTGGGCCACTTGAACTTCTGCCTCTGGTTTAAAACAGAAACTGCTGTCACTAACCAGACACCAGCTATGCTGTCCATGTTGGTAGTGGGACGCGCCTCTGGTGACACAATATGTCCCACCTCCTATATATGCTACCTGCTGGGGAACATGGCCTTGTGCCATTGCCTCCATGGTAAAATTTATAGGTTTCGCGCCAGCAGCCCTGAACCCACACTGCGGTTTTGAATAGGCGTTCAAGTGCTGGGGTCACAGGATTATGTGAGCTCCCCGGCTCCAGCACCCTGAGAGGTCAGTACCTGTCATAGTGTGCTCCCACTTTATGACGTAAGGTGGGACCGCTGTGAAACGAATGTGCGCACCCCCTTGAATGACTCCAATGTTCTCCACCCTGTATACCGGTGTGGGTCGGGCTGTCCAACCCATTACCAGCATCCTAACTACTACTCCCATGATTGTGTGATTGGACCATCCACAATCCATGGGGGCTGGGTAGGCTTCGGAGGCTAGCCGGAGTTGGCACGGGCTCAATGTGTTCTCAAATGGTTGGAGGGCTGCCAGGTGTATGTTGCTGATCCAGGAGGGGACTAAACCCTGTTTTAAATCCTCCAGATTATTGCGGCCCTCGCCCAGTAACCACGCCCCACATAGCACGCACACCTCATTCTGCACAGCCTGGTCAGAAGCATTTCTGTCCTCCCTTATGAGGGCAATCACCGTCTTTGCATTCTTCTCCAACTCCGCTATGATCTCCTTTAAATGGACCATCATGGCCTGGTCCTCATGCAACTCCGAGCCCACTACTTTATTCTCATCCATTAATATCTTCCTTAACTGTGTTTGTAAACCGTTTATCTGGGTTTGTAGCTCTATGTCATCCAAACTGTTGCTGACAGAGGACCCAGTATTAAATGCAGTAAAAACATCATTCCATACACCTCTTCTTTGTCTCCCTGCATTACCCAAAAACTCTCGGTGTGTGGTGTACAGTTCGGTTTTGTCCACATGGGCGAAATCGAACTCATAAAACTTCCTGAACATGTCCTTCAATAGGGCCTGGTATAGCTGCACTGTTTCTTTGGGGCACCAAACCGGTACATGTACCTCAGTGAGATATAAAATCACGGAGGCTACCACGTAGTGTACCCCCTGGTACAGCACCTGATCGGTAGGTACTAGTACCAACCCATTCCCTGGCCCCTTGGTGGTGGTGGGGCCACCTTCCCTGGATAACCTCGCTGCCTGCGTCGCGGGCGGGGCACAAGCACAGTGGCATTGACTGGGATCGGGGTGTATGGGACCGCAAGTACCTTCAGGCTGGTGTCCCACTTCATCCCCTCCCCGGTGGCTTGCCACTGCTGCTGGAAGACAATGGATATGCCTGCGGGGCAGACCTTCTCTGACCCCCAGATACAGATATAAATCCCTTGGTCCGCTTCCCACCACTTGTCCCTACACACACTTAATCCTCCATGAGTCACTGTAATCGTCCGGTGGTTATTGTTCCCCAACCGTTCCCACTCGACTTCGGGGTTCCTCATATCTTTGCTCAGCTTTCTGAGCCACCACCTCCTACCCAGAGGAATGTGTCCTTTACACGTTAAACATATACGCTTTCCAACGGTGACGCTGACCTTCGTGGTAACGACCCGTACGCTGGGGCACAGGAGGGAGGCCTTCCCATACGTGAATCCGGTTTGGCTGGACTCCTGAGACAAATTGGACCCCAGCCATCCTGGTCACCTTCCCTCGTGAACGTAGACGGTGGTCACCGCTTCCGTCGGTCGCTATAGGCGCCCTGTCTCCCGAGCACCCGTAAAAGTGGGAATCTTGCACATCACCTCTGTTAAGTCCGTGAATGATTGAGACATGGACTAGCAGGAGAGAAAACAAAACGATCTTTACTGGTGGAAGGTATAAACGAATCTAACCAACAGAGGCTCTCTAGCGCCTTTTATACAGGGGTGGTCACTGTCGGTATTGCAGTCTGAGACCAGTTATTCTCTTAAAGGTACATACACAACAGTTCCTCCCCTTTTAGATAAACAGTTCATAACATTCATTTAACACTAATGATAACGAATTACAATCACAATTACTGTTGCTAGATACATTGGTTAAGTTTAAGCAATTATAAGTTCAGTCTTTGAGGAGGCTTCCTGATTCTGTCTGGATAACGCCTCTTTGGGGTATCAGGTTCTTCTGGCAATGTTGAGTCACAATCAATGTCGTTGTTTGGTTCATCTGCTTCCAATATTACCGGTTCTGCGGTAGCTGCAATTGGAACGTCGATTTCATTACCAGGTGTATCAGATCGTGGTGTGGAGTTGACGTTTTCCAGTGACTCTAGAATCTGGTCAGCATGGCGTCTTACAATGCTCTCCCCAACGTCCACGGTATACATGAGAGGTCCTTGTCGTGTACAAATCGTTCCTGGCTGCCATTTCTCAGTGCGGTAGTCCCGGGCCAAAACTGGTTGACCTATCTTAAAACTCCTGGTCGGCCTTTCATTCATATTCTGAAACTGCCTGTTCTCCACATCTCTTCGGACGTTTGGCTTAACCAAATCCAAGCGGCATCGTAGTCTTCGATTGAAGAACATCATGGCTGGAGTTTGGTTGGTAACCGCATGTGTCGCATTCCGGTAGGCAAACAAGAAGTTGTCCACCTTGTGTTGTAGGGGTATATCTTCATTACACATTGCCTTGATAGCCTTCTTGAATGTTTGGACAAACCTCTCGGCCAATCCATTAGTGGCTGGATGATATGGGGCAGATGTGTAATGCTTAACACCATTGTTCTTTAAGAACCTCCGGAACTCTTCAGACACAAACTGTGGTCCATTGTCAGAGCAAATCTGTTCAGGCAGCCCATTCCTGGTGAATATGGTTTGTAAAACTGCGATAGTTTTTTCCGTGGTGGTTGAGGACATTTTTATTACCTCTGGCCACTTTGAATGTGCATCCACCGCAATTAAAAACATCGAGTCCATGAAGGGACCAGCAAAATCAATGTGCACCCTTTGCCATGGAGATGAGGGCCACTCCCATGGATGCAGAGGAGCTTGTGGTGGGGCGTTTTGGACCTTCTGGCATCCTGCACAGCTCTTGGTCATCTCTTCGATTTCTCTATCGATTCCCGGCCACCACACAAACGCTCTGGCTAAGCTCTTCATTTTTACCCCACCCAGATGACCCTCATGAAGCTCATTGAGCACTCTATCCATCAACTTAGGTGGAATTACTACTCTGGATCCACACATCAAGGTTCCTCTGCACACTGACAGCTGTTCTCTTCTTGACGAAAATGCTGGCAGCAGTGGTTCGCCATGTGCTGGCCATCCCTTCTCCGTTAAATCATAGACCCGTGATAGTGTCGGGTCATTCCGTGTTTCCTTTTCTATATTTGCATTCGTCACAGGGAGACATTCGACTATGGTCCATTGGATCCACTGCAAGGTCTTCTTCTTCCACCGTCGGCAATGGTAGACGTGACAATCCATCAGCATTTCCAAGCTGTTTAGTTCCCCTGTACTCGATGTCATATTGGTGTGCCCCTAGGAAAAGGGACCATCTCTGCAGCCGTTGTGCTGTCATTATCAGTACGCCTTTCTGAGGGTTGAAAATGGAGACAAGAGGTTGATGATCGGTTAGTAGAGTAAATTTTTGACTGTGCAGATAGTGATTGAACTTCTTCACCCCCAACACTAGGCTGAGGGCCTCTCTGTCAACCTGGGCGTAGTTACGCTCGGCAGAAGTTAACGAGCGTGACGCAAAAGCTATCGGCCTCTCCAAACCATTAAGGAATTTATGTGACAGTACCGCCCCAATGCCGTAGGGAGATGCATCACACGCCAGCCTGATTGGCAGTGCTGGGTTGTAGTGAGCCAATACTTCCTTCGAAGTGATTAAGTCCTTACTCTTCTGAAAAGCACGTTTACAATCATCGCTCCATTTCCATGCTACCCCCGTTCATAGCAGGGCGTTCAGTGGATGCAGAATTGTCGACAAATTCGGCAAAAACTTATGATAGTAATTCACCAACCCGAGGAATGACCTCAGTTGCAACACATTTTCAGGCGCTGGGGCCTTAACAACCGCTTCAATTTTGTCAGGGGACTTATGTAACCCCTCTTCATCAATCACGTGGCCACAATACGATATCTGTTTCTTAAAAAATTTGCACTTGGGGCGGTTGGCTCGCAGCCCATGTTCCCGTAGTCTAGTGAGCACCTGTTCTAGGTTGTTAAGGTGTTCACTGCCATCTTCACCTGTTACAAGGATGTCGCCCAAGTAACACTGAGTCCCCGGAATTCCTTGCAGGACTTGTTCCATCGCTCTTTGCCATATCGCCAGAGCCGATGCTACTCCGAATACCAATCGATGATATTGGTAAAGACCTTTGTGAGTGTTTATCATGAGATACTTCCTAGAGGACTCTTCAACCTCCATCTGCAAATATGCTTGTGCTAGGTCAATTTTTGTAAAACGCTTCCCTCCAGACAGTGAGGCGAAGATGTCTTCCATCCTTGGAAGAGGATATTGTACTGTGTGAAGGACTGGGTTCACCGTCACCTTGAAATCCCCACAGATGCGAATCTTCCTTGGCTCTCTGGACTTATTGCTTAACGTTTTTTTCATGACAGGAATGATGGGTGTCGCCCACTCGCTCCAGTCGACCTTAGACAACATGCCCGCCTTCTCCAGATTCTCCAGCTCTGCCTCGACGGCTGGACAAATTGCATATGGCACCGGTCTCGCTTTGAAAAACTTGGGAACTGCATTCTCTTCTATTTTTAACGAGGCGGTTACGCCTTTAAGCGTGCCCAGTTCTTGTTGAAATACCTCTTTGGCGTTAGCTAAGATTGTTGACAATCGTCCAGGATTGACGTCTTCATCTTTTTTACCGTCCACCATCATTGCATGAATGGAATGCCAATCTAAGTTTATCTTCCTGATCCATTCCCGTCCCAATAACGGTGGTCCACCATTTGGCAGTATGTAGAGATACAATTTCCGTATTTTCTTGCCATTGTATTCGACAGGCACCCTTATTTTTCCTCTGGGGTATACTTTTTGCCCCGTATACGTCGTCAAGACGATGGATGTCTCTCTCAAGGGTATGTGTGAAAATAGCCACTCATAGTCTTGTTGATTCATGACGGTTAGCGCTGATCCTGTATCCAATTCCATTTTAACTTGGGAGCCTGCTATCGTGAGAGTGACCCAAATGGTTCAGTGATCCTCTTTTGCGATTACATTGTGAAGTTTGAGACAGCTTAGTCTTCTGTTTCCGGATTCACTATCGCTCATCTGGTCTTCGGAACTACTGTCCGTCATCTTTTGTACTTTCTTGTACGGTTCCTTAGTAGCCTTTTTGTTGTCGCTGGTCTTCTTCCCAGACCTACAAACTCGTGCAATGTGTCCAATCTTCCCGCATTGTCTGCATATTTTGTCTTTGGACCAGCAGTCCTTCTGGTCATGGTTAGTTCTGCCGCAGCAATAACATTTTGCAAATCCCCGTGTCATTTTGTGGGTGCTGTATTCCTGTGGTTTTTGTTGAATTTCTGCAGCTCCCCTGGCTGCTGCTTCATACGATACTGCCACGCTGAAAGCCTTATCTAGCGTCAGCTCTTTTTCTGCGAGTAACTTCTTCTGTGTTCCTTCACTCAGGAGTCCACAGACAAATTTGTCCCGTAGGGTATCTGCCAGTCCTGCTCCGAACTGGCAGTGCTTTGATAGCTTGCGTAGTTCCGTAAGATACTCAGCATTGCTCTCATCTTTGTGCTGAGTTCTCCTGTGGAATTTAAATCTTTCTGCTATCAACAGCAGTGCAGGGTTTAAGTGCTCCTGTAGAACAGCAACAATTTCGTTAAAACACTTCGCCTTTGGTTTGGCTGGAGTAATCAGATCCCGCAATAGGCCGTACATTCTAGCGCCCATTAAGTTTAACAATATCGATGCCTTTTCCCCCTCCGCTATATCGTTTGCCTCGAAATATACCTCGACTCTTTCCACATACGTGGTCCAGTCCTCTAATGTATTATCAAAAGCAGTGATACAGCCAGTCTTCGGCATCTTGCAAATCTAAAATGGTGCCTCCCGCGCTTTGCCTTCTTCTCTGATTTAACAAAATGGCGCCTCCCGCGCTTTTCCTTCTTCCCCGCTGTTGTTAGCGCTGCTTTCCACGGTTTCTTGCGCGTATTCTTTTTCTTTTATTATTTTCCCGTCGTGGAGCAGACCCTCTGGGACAGTTCCCTCCCTCTTCTGAGGCCCGAACACTGCCCAGCTTCGAAACACCGGCCGCGCCCTGTATGCTCCACCCTCTCTCTCTCTCCTTGCTTCCCGACTCGCTGCCCGGCCCTGTTGCAGCCCAGGAAGGATCAGAGCACTACCTGCCACCAGCCCGATTAGCTGGGAAACCACGGACCGAGGAACCCAGCCTGGCTCTGGAACGTCGCTCCTGCAAAGCCTTGAACCCGATGATTGACGGTCGACGCCCGTTCCTCGAGTTTCAATGGACTCTATTTTTTTTTTCTCTTCTTCCGACCTTCAACGTCGTCGGAGCTGCTGCTGAGTTGCAGGTAAGTTCTTTCTACCTCGTCGCCAGTGTTAAGTCCGTGAATGATTGAGACATGGACTAGCAGGAGAGAAAACAAAACGATCTTTACTGGTGGAAGGTATAAACGAATCTAACCAACAGAGGCTCTCTAGCGCCTTTTATACAGGGGTGGTCACTGCCGGTATTGCAGTCTGAGACCAGTTATTCTTTTAAAGGTACATACACAACAGCCTCGCCTTCCGACGCTCATCCCAATCAGGGCGAATAGGACTATGATCCCCTTCATCCTGAAAGTCTTTCTGCAAAAAGATACAAAATCATGCAGCCAGGTCCCCAAGAGATTCTCTGGCTTGGTGAAACATGGTCGGGTCCCGCGACCTCAACCCAAATATATACACTCTTGGCAGGTTACTACTTAACCTAAAACTACCCATCACCTTATTTAACTTAAGCTAAAACACCCATACTTAAGCTAAATATTTAAACTTAACAATAACCCAAACTTAAACTACCTAAACTATGTACAACCGTCGCCCGTCTCCGGGTGGCCAGGCTAATTCCTGGTTGGGCTGCGGCTCACCGCTACCTCCAGCGTGGCCGCACCGTCCTGCACCGTTGGTCCCTCGCAGCCCGTGGCTGCTGGCTGAGGACCTCTGTTCCTTGACTTCCCACTAACTCGAGGGGCGGCACTTAAGAACATAAGAACATAAGAAATAGGAGCAGGAGTAGGCCATACGGCCCCTCGGGCCTGCTCCGCCATTCAATAGGATCATGGCTGATCTGAATCTAGATTCACGTCCACTTTCCTGCCCTCCCCCCGTAACCCCTAATTCCCTTATCTGCTAGGAAACTGTCTATCTCCATTTTAAATTTATTCAATGTTGCAGCTTCCACAGCTCTCTGGGGTAGCAAATTCCATAGATTTACTACCCTCTGAGTGAAGAAGTTTCTCCTCATCTCAGTTTTGAAAGGGCAGCCCCTTATTCTAAGATTGTGCCCCCTAGTTCTAATCTCAACCATCAGTGGAAACATCCTCACCGCATCCACCCGATCAAGCCCCCTCACAATCATATATGTTTCGATAAGATCGCCTCTCATTCTTCTGCACTCCAATGAGTAGAGTCCCAACCTACTCAACCTTTCCTCATACGTCAACCCCCTCATCTCTGGAATCAACCGAGTGAACCTTCTCTGAACCGCCTCGAGAGCAAGTATATCTTTTCTTAAATATGGAAACCAAAACTGCACGCAGTATTCCAGGTGTGGCCTCACCAATACCCTGTATAACTGCAGCAAAACTTCCCTGTTTTTATACTCCATCCCCCTTGCAATAAAAGCCAAGATTCCATTGGCCTTCCTGATCACCTGCTGTACCTGCATACTAACTTTTTGTGTTTCATGCACCAGGACCCCAAGATCCCTTTGTACTGTAGCACTTTGCAGTTTCTCTCCATTTAGATAATAACTTGCTCTTTGATTTTTTCTGCCAAAGTGCATAGCCTCACACTTTCCAACATTATATTGCATCTGCCAAATCTCTGCCCACTCACTTAGCCTGTCTATGTCCTTTTGCAGCTTTTTATGTCCTCCTCACTCACTGCTTTCCCTCCCATCTTTGTATCATCGGCAAACTTGGATATGTTGCACTTGGTCCCTTCCTCCAAATCGTTAATATAGATTGTAAAGAGTTGGGGTCCCAGCACTGACCCCTGCGGAACACCACTAGTTACTGATTGCCAGCCTGAGAACGAACCATTTATCCCAACTCTTTGCTTTCTGTTAGATAGCCAATCTTCCACCCATGCCAGTATATTACCCCCAATCCCGTGATTTTTTAACTTGATTAGTAATCTTTTGTGTGGAACCTTGTCAAATGCCTTTTGGAAGTCCAAATACACTACATCCACTGGTTCCCCTTTATCCACCCTTTATGTTACATCCTCAAAGAATTCGAGCAAATTTGTCAAACATGACTTCCCCTTCGTAAAACCATGCTGACTCTGTCCTATTAAATTATGTTTATCCAAATGCTCTGTTACTGTTTCCTTAATAATGGACTCCAACATTTTGCCAATCACAGATGTTAGGTTAACTGGTCTATAGTTTCCAGCTTTTTGCCTACTTCCCTTCTTAAATAAGGGTGTTACATTAGCAGTTTTCCAATCTGCCGGGACCTTTCCTGAGTCCAGGGATTTCTGGAAAATTATCACCAATGCATCCACAATTCCTACCGCCACTTCTCTCAAGACCCTAGGATGTAGGCCATCAGGTCCGGGGGATTTATCCACCTTAAGTCCCATTATTTTACTGAGTACCTTCTCCTTAGTGATTTTAATCGTGTTTAGCTCCTCCCCCCCTTGTCCCCTGTTTGCCCAGTGTTGGGATATTTTTAGTGTCCTCTACTGTAAAGACTGATACAAAATATTTGTTCAGTGTCTTTGCCATCTCCATGTTCCCCACCACTAGTTTCCCAGTCCCATCCTCTAAGGGACCAACGTTCACTTTAGCCACCCTTTTTCTTTTTATATAGCTGTAGAAACTCTTGCTCTCTGTTTTTATATTTTTTGCTAGTTTACTTTCATAATCTATCTTCCCTTTCTTATTTAATCTTTTAGTTATTGTTTGCTGGCTTTTAAATGCTTCCCAATCTTTTATCCTCCCACTAGATTTGGCTAATTTATATGCCCTTGTTTTCAGTCGAATACTATCCTTCATTACTTTACTAAGCCACGGATGGCTGTCTTTTCTTTTACTCCCCTTTTTCCTCAGTGGAATATATTTATCTTGAAAGATGTGAAATATCTCCTTGAATGTAGACCACTGCTCTTCTCCCATCTTACACTTTCATCTGTTTTCCCTTGGTACCTGGAGAGCTGGTGACCATGGCTTTCTTGGCTGGGGCGTCCGTGGGGACCTTCTGGGGGCCTTGGCTGGTGGGGCTTTCTTGGCCGATGGGCCTTTAACCCGAACCGCCGTTCCCTCAGGCTTGACCTCTCCCGAACTTGGGCCAGGGGCAGGTAACTCTTCGCAGCCTGTTGCTGCGAGCTGAGTGTCTCCGCCCCCAGGTCCTATGGCTGGGTCCGGGGCGGGGCTTTTGACCTGAGGTCCCTCCCTCTCTACACCTGGGATAGGGGTGGGGTTTTTGCCCTCAGGTCCCTCCCCCTCATCTGGATCCCAGAAGAGTGGGGAGTGTCCCAATCGATGGGCGGAATGGCCCCTCCCTTTAAGCAAGCCACAGCGACTGCCTGTGCAATCTGTGAACTTGCTCCTGCTGAAGGCTGAGGATCTTTATCCTCAGACCTTTCCCCAACTGGCTGCTTTCCCCTTTCAGGTCTGCACAGCTTACACTGGGTGATATGAAACCATTTTGTGCGCCGGGGCATCTTCACGGCTAATATCATGGAGCTGGCTTTATCAACAATGCTGTAGGGCCCCATGTACAATGGTTCCAAACTTCCTACTCGGGCATAGTTTCTTTCCATAACCTGATCTCCTACCTCCCACTCGTAGAAATAAGGGGGTGGTTATACTGGGTTTATTGTCTCTGGCCAGTCAGAAGTATCTGAGTTGCTCCAGAGCCCCGTACGGTTTCGAATCGCTCCCCTTTTCTGGTTCTGACCGCCGGACTTATTTCAGTAGCGATATAGACAAAACAAGACTCATGGTTGGGTGCAAAGAAGACCAGTATTTATTGAAATAAAAAGGAAATAAATTGAAAATAATGAATACAGCACACCTATGCTTAATACAGCACACCTTTGCTTTGTACAGCACACCTTTGCTTAATGCAGCAGACTTCTACTTAATACAGCATACTTTTACTCAATACAGCACTTTTACTTAATACAGCACACCTTTGCTTAATACAGCACTCTTTGCTTAACGGGGAAGAGAAACGGACACATCGAGGGAAAATTGACTAAAATTACAATTTAACAAAAATTCCCCTTAATTCCCACCCCTTATACCTGTCTAGGTTGCCTTGTAATGGGCCAGAAAGTTTTATGCTCACCAGTGAAGGCCTGCTCTGTGCCCCTGCAGTTTTAGATTCTTCACCGCCCCGAAGTGGAGATACACCAGTAATTCAAAGTAACTGCTGGTATTCCACTTCTTTGGGCGGGCTAATAAGAACATAAGAAGTGGGAGCAGGAGTAGGCCATACGGCCCCTCAGACCTGCTCCATCATTCAATAGGATCATGGCTGATCCTAACCTAGACTCACGTCCACTTCCCTGCTCGCTCCCCGTAACCCGTAATTCCCTTATCAGCTAGGAAACTGTCTATCTCTGTTTTAAATTTATTTAATGTCGCAGCTTCCACAGCTCTCTGAGGTAGCAAATTCCACAGATTCACCACTCTCTGAGTGAAGACGTTTCTCCACATCTCAGTTTTGAAAGGGTAGCCCCTTATTCTAAGATTATGACCCCTAGTCCTAGTCTCACCCATCAGTGGAAACATCCTCACCGCATCCACCCGATCAAGCCCCCTCACAATCTTATATGTTTCGATAAGTTCGCCTCTCATTCTTCTGAATTCCAATGAGTAGAGGTCCAACCTACTCAACCTTTCCTCATAAGTCAACCCCCTCATCTTCGGAACCAACCGAGTGAACCTTCTCTGAACTGCCTCGAGAGCAAGTATATCTTTTCTTAAATATGGAAACCAAAAAAGTACGCAGTCTTCCAGGTGTGGCCTCACCAGTATCCTGTATAACTGAAGCAAGACTTCCCTGCTTTTATATTCTATCGCCCTTGCAATAAAAGCCAAGATTCCATTGGCCTTCCTGATCACCTGCTGTACCTGTATACTAACCTTCTGTGTTTCATGCACCAGGACCCCCAGATCCCTTTGTACTGTAGCACTTTGCAGTTTCTTTCCATTTAGCTAATAACTTGCTCTTTGATTTTTTCTGCCAAAGTGCATAACCTCACACTTTCCAAAATTATATTCCATCTGCTAAATTTCTGCCCACTCTCTTAGCCTGTCTATATCCTTTTGCAGGTTTCTTATATCCTCCTCACTCACTGCTTTCCCTCCCACCTTTGTATCGTCAGCAAACGTGGATATGTTGCACTCGGACCCTTCCTCCAAATCGTTAATATAGATTGTAAAAAGGTAGGGTCCCAGCACTGACCCCTGCGGAACACCACTCATCACTGATTGCCAACCCGAGAATGAACCATTTATCCCAACTGTCTGTTTTCTGTTAGATAGCCAATCTTCCACCCATGCCAGTATATTACCCCCAATCCCGTGATTTTTTATCTTGTGCAGTAATCTTTTGTGTGGCACCTTGTCAAATGCCTTTTGGAAGTCCAAATACACCACATCTACTGGTTCCCCTTTATCCACCCTGCTTGTTACGTCCTCAAAGAATTCGAGCAAATTTGTCAAACATGACTTCCCCTTCATAAAACCATGCTGACTCTGTCTGATTAAATTATGCTTATCCAAATGACCTTTTACTGCTTCCTTAATAATGGACTCCAACATTTTACCAACCACAGATGTTAGGCTAACTGGTCTATAGTTTCCAGCCTTTTGTCTACTTCCCTTTATAAATAAGAGCTGTTGAGCTGTTCCTCTGTAGGCAGGGCACGGAGGCAAGGCGGCAGAGAGAGAGAATAGCTTCCCGAGAGGTTATCTTTATACCCCATTGGGAGCCGTTGTCTTCGCGCCCAAATCTGGATGTATCTGGGCTATACAAAAGGGATCGATCTGTCCCCATTGACTGTAATGGGTTTGAATGTATTACCCATTCATTTCAACTGGTTTGTGCTTAATACAAAATGTCTCAGGCATCCTTAAGTGTTGAGTCAACATCACTCAAGTGGTTTGTAAACAATGCATTGTCCTGTGGTCACCGCCCAACTGCAATTGATTGACAGAGTTAAGTATTAAGCCTTTGAGTCAACATTGTAGAGAGTTCTGTAAACAAACATCCTTTTGTCCTGCGGTTGAAACTTCCTAAACTGCAGTTGATTGACAGTTTCAAGTACTTCATGCATACACACAGGCTGGTGTTTTCAAATCCTTTTTGTCAGTCAGCCATGGGAGAGGCTGTCTTTGTCTCTTGCCACGAGGCCTGAAAGCCAATTTGATACCCTGGGGTTTTAAGGTATATTCCACCCAGGTTTTCTTTAGTCAAAAAATAATCTTCGGGGCTGTAGAAATTTTCTGAAATTCTTGCGAAACCTTACTGTCCCCCATCAGATACTAAAACTTGCTTGTAGTATCCTGTTCAAAGGTGAGCAATAATTTCTGACCCCCCACAAACAACCTTCCCTTATACTTATCTGTACCTATCTTTGATCCCCCGACACCTCCATCCCCCTTACCCAGAGAGAATCGCAGTACACGGCAGGCATCTATCGACAGAAAAACCGGATTAGTTACAATAATTCAAACATGGAGGGGGCCCAATGCCCCTGCACCACTGAGTACTTACAATAATTCAAGCATGGAGGGGTCCAATGCCCCTGCACCACTTGTGACATAATTTTAACATGATACAACATCTTTAATGAGATTACCACCAAGCCAAAACATATCTGATAAAAATACAATCGGAAGAAGACGAGCTTCCTTTTTTTTATAATGCAATTGCCTGACACTTTAATAAATGGCACCATTCTACAGCCATAAATGTATTTCAAATTTCCACAATCTGCAAACACAACAATTCACAGGCATATGCAATTTGTTCAATTGACTCTAAACAAATAGTACAATCTCAAAGTTAGGAACTAAATTCACACATTATTTCCTTTGGAGTTGGGACTAGTACATAATACAAAATATGAAATGATTAACAAGCTTTTGTAAACTCTTAATCTTAATCTGGATTTCCAATAATGGTTTAATTGCTGTGGGCATCTGCCTCCTGCAGACCCCTCCCTTCGTGGGCTAGGGGTGCTTCCTTCCTCGAGCATCCAAAGACACGATGGTCCTCTGTACCTTCCGGAACTCTGAAAAAGACTTAAAAAAACATCTAGCCAGGTCTCCTGGCTCGGGTGAATGTGATCGGGTCCCGTGATCTCGACTCACATAGACAACGCTCTGGAATGGTACTATGCTTAAAACTTATACTCTAATAATTAACACTACCGAATTGCAATATAAAATTGAAATTAACACATTCTAACTTAATCCTCTATACACGTTACTTGAACAAAGCTATATACAAGCACTGCCCGTCTCCGGGCGGCCAGCCTAATCTCTGTTTGGGCTGCTACAGGCTGCTCCCTGTGGCATGGCTGGATTGATCCCAACTTCTAGTCACTCGCAGCTTATGGCTGCTGATTGGGGACTTCTGTATTTTGGCTTCTCCCTGACTTGGGAGACCACCCTATTCCACTGGAAAGCTGGTGACCATACCTTCTTAGGCTGGGTCACCCAAAGAAACCTCCTAGGGAGCATCGCTGGTGGGGCTACCCTGGCGAGCAGACCCTTAGCTCGGGTCACACTCCTTGCTGGCTGGGGACCTTCTCCCTCGGGTCCCTCCCTCCCCAAACCTGGGCTGGGGACAGGCAATCCCTTGCCACTGGCTGCCGGTGGCTGAGAGTGTTCCCCTTCAGGTCTAAAACCTGGTTCAGGCTCCTCCCCGGAGTCCCACAAGAGAGGGGGAATCGCTCGGGCCAAGTGCTGGGGAACTTTTACTCTCACGCACGCGACTGCGCCTGCTTGTGCAGTCTGTGTGAGTGTACGCGCTGCAGGCTGAGGATTTCTAGTCTCAGGTTCAATCCCAGCTGCCTGTTTCCCTGCCTCCGGCTTAAACAACCTGCATTGTTTAATATAACTGGCAGCCTGCCAGTAACCATGTTCTAAATCCTTTTCCCTTACCAGGGTGGCCTTAAAGGCGGAATCTTGGGCTTGGATCTGGACCTGCTTTTGGTCCGGGGTCAAAACTATCCCCTGTGTGCCTCCCTTGTCCCAGATTGCTGCTACCGGGCCTGCTCTACAGGGGTCCCAGAACTCTCCTTCCCTGTCCCCCTGCTTAAACAACTTACACTGGTCATGAATGGCTCCTCCCCTAACACAAGCCACAGTGCCTGCCTGTGCAGCCTGTGAGCTTGTACCCGCTGCGGGCTGAGGATTTCTGACCTCAGGTTCACTCCCAGCTGCCTGTTTCCCTGCCTCCGGCTTAAACAACTTGCATTGATTCACGTGGAACCATTTTGTGTGCCGGGGCAGTTTTATTGCATAAGCCATGGGGCTGGCTCTATCGACTATACTATAGGGTCCCATGTACAGTGGCTCCAAACTCCCCACCTGGGCGTAGTTCCTAACCATGACTTGGTCCCCTATCTCCCACTGATGACTCTTGTTAGGCTCGAGCAGCAATCGGTTATTCCGATGCTTCTTCCCCATACTACCTGCTGCCTGCCCATAAATCTGTTTTCGGTGCTCGAGGAGTGCTCGGGTGAATTTGTCCCAATTTATTTCTCGAAGCTGCCCTTCAGTAAGGACCAGGGCTAGGACATGGGTGGGGGTCCTCATAACCCTACTGGTCATGAGTTCGTGCGGGGAATACCCTGTACTCTTGGACTGGCTGGCCCGGATCCCCATGAGGACTAGAGGCAGGGCCTCTGTCCATTTTTGGGGTGATTCCACTGTCTCCTTCCTCAACTTTTCCTTAATGGTGCGGTTCATGCGCTCCACAATCCCTGAGGACTGTGGATTGTGAGCTACATGCCACTTCCCCTTGATGCCGAGCAGCATAAGGGTGTCCTGCGTGACCTGGCCGGTGAAGTGGCTTCCCTGGTCGGACTCCACAAACTGGGGTAGCCCCCACCGCGAGAACACTTCTCACACCAGGATCCTTGCAGTCCCTAGTGCTTTGGCCATTTTGCAGGGGAAGGCTTCCACCCACTTGGTAAACACATCTACCAGGATGAGACATTATTTGTAGCCTCCCTGGGCGGTGGGCAGGGGCCCGATGTAGTCAATCTGGATCGACTGCCATGGTCCCTCTACCCTCCTAATGTGTCCCGTGGGCACTTTCCTTCTGTGAGGGTCGTGGTTATTTGCGGCGCACACAAGACAGCTAGCACAGAACTCGCGGACGTCTTCCCGGAGTCCTGGCCACCATCCCGCCTGTTCCACCCGTTGCCAGGTGGCTTCAGGCCCGGGGTGTCCCGCTCCCGGCCCCTCATGGGCCAGTTGAAGGAACTCCCTCCGGTGTTGCTGGGGTACTACCCACTGTTGTTCTCTGAACAGCATGCCTTCCCTTATGGAGAGGGGGGCTGCGCCGTAAGGGCCTTCTAACTTCCTGCCCTTCATTACTGCACTAAGGACAGTTTTCAGGACAGGATCCTGGGCTTGGACCGTTTTACGGTCCGGGGCTAACACTACTCCTAAGCTCCCTTGGGTGCCATCCCTGCCTCTAACTGCCGCCACAGGCCCGGACTCATACGGGTCCCAGAAAGTGCCTGTGTGAACACCCTCCTTGGCCAGCATGTTGGCTAGCTGGTTACCCTGGCTGTGGGGTTCTGTGGAGGAATGAGCATTCACTTTGTGGATGAAGACCTCGCCTTCCTCCCCCATGGCTGCCAGGATTTTCTCCAGCAGGGGCTTTACTGTTAAAGGCCTCCCGTCGGCGGAGGTATACCCCCGACGGGACCGGATGGCCAGGTATTCTATACACGAGTTGCAAGTGAACATGCTGTCAGAGCAAATCGTGTACGGGGTAGGGAAGATTTCAGGGTGGGTAACCACGTACATCACCGCGGACAGTTCAGCCTGTTGGGCGCTCATGGTGTTGGGGAGCTTGATTGCCAGGGCAATGTTTGCCATTGGGTCATCGACTCCACAACCCGTGAGTTGCTTGCCAGCAGATACCATACTAGAACCGTCTACATAGATCTCGCGGCCTGAGGGATGTATCCCGGCCCGTAAACCTATGTTCACCTCCCATACCCCTTCCATGGAACACCGATAGGCTGTTCCAGGATATACCATATTGGCCGCGAGCTTTGGCTCGCAAAGGCCCCTCACCCTCAGATCCATCTGTGAGAGGAGGAGGGTCCAGCGTGCAATGCGGACACTGCTCACTGTCCCACCTTTAATCCTCCCATCCAGAAGTATCTGGGTGGGTGTGTGGTGTGTGAGGAGGGTGATGGGAGAGGTGCCTGTGAAAATCAAAGATCTTTTCACAGCCCAATGTGTGGCCAAAAGGTGCCACTCACAGTTGGAGTAGCTCCTCTCCACATCCGTGAGTACCCTGGAAGAGTAGACTACCGGCCTCAGCCTGCCTTGCCGCTCTTGGAGCAGCACTGCACTTAGGCTATCCCCGCTAGCCGCTACCTCCAGGAAAAACTCTTTCCCCCCATCTATGGCCCCTGGAGCTGGTGCAGTCTGCAAGTCTCCCTTGAGTTTAACAAACGCTGCCTGGCAACCCTCATCCCAAAGCCACTCCACTCCCTTATGTAGGAGTCGGAGCAGAGGGGCTGCTGTGGCTGCATAATCCTCAATGAAGTCCCTGCAGTACCCCGTTAGCCCTAGAAATGACCTCACACCCCTGACTGTGTTAGGGACCGGTAATCTTGTACCGCTTCCCTCCTAGCCTTATCTATGGCCCTTTCTCCAGCGTGGATGGTCAGACCCAAGAATTTGACCTCCTGCTGGCCGATCTGCGCTTTCTTTGGGTTTACCTTGAAACACCTTTTCCCGAGCAGCTCCAGCAGTTCGGCTAATAGTGGGCTGTGCTCCTCTCCTGAGTCAGTGAACAGGAGCAGGTCATCCACGTATTGAACCAACTGTGTGGGCTGGCTAAAATCTTTTAAACTATCTGCCATACACTGGTGGAAGATGCTGGGGCTGTAATGAAAACCTTGTGGCAAGCAATTCCACGTGTACTGTTGCCCCTTAAAGGTAAAAGCAAACTTGTACTGATCCTCCCTCCTTAAAGGGATGGACCAAAACCCGTTAGAAATATCCAGCACCGTGAAAGTGGTTGCGGATGCTGGAATACTTCCTATCAGGTCGGCAACTGCTGCCACCGTGGGTGCACAGGCTGGGATATTGCTGTTAAGCACCCGATAGTCCACCGTGGCTCTCCATGTATTTCCGGTTTTCTGACCGGCCAAAGTGGAGAGTTAACATGGGTGGCTATGGGCCTCAACACTCCCTGTTGTACTAGAGAGGACATGGCTGCCTCCATGTCAGGTTCTGCATCTTTGGGGAAATTATACTGCATCTGGGGCCGGGCCATGGGGTCCCCGTCCACTCTAACCTCAAACCCTGTGACCCTCCCGCAGTCGTGGTTATGTGTGGCAAACGCAGCTAGATTAGCCTGCACGACTGCCTGAAATTCCCCTGGGACACCATCGACTATGAGCCCGAGGTCGTAACCTTCTTTAGGCTTCACAGTACACAGGGTCCCCTTCACTTCCTTGCTCGGGATGATTACTACACCTCCCTCTTCACCCATGTTGGCTCCCCACAGGCAATGATTGCGGAGATCCACGAGGATCCCGTGGCCGACCAGGAAGTCGGCTCCTAGGATCCCCTTCCCTCCCTCCGCCTCCCACCTTGCCAGGATGCACGTGCATTTGGTCCGGATCGTGCCCAGGCGGATTGAGAGTGGCTTGGAGAATACTCCCGCCTGTTCCTTACCGGTGAACCCCGATAAGGCGTATGGAACCCCGCTAGACAGAGGTGAGGTGGTGGGACTCTCCGCGTGGATCACGGTGCATGATGCTCCAGTATCCAATAGATAGGTCCCTTTAACCCTCTCTACCGGGCGGGCTCTAGTCATAGTGGGGCGGCAGAGGGGGCTGAGGGAACTACAGCACCGGTGGTGGCAGCTAATTCTCCCTGGCTGGCCAGGAGGAGAGATCGCAGGGACTGTAAAAATGACTCAATCGCTGCAGGAGGGATATCTGGCCCTGCCTTTTGGGCTGGGGCTGTGGGATCCTTTCCCTTGTTATCCTTCCAGGGATTCTTACAGTCTTTTCTTGAGTGACCGTCTTTCCCGTACCCATAACAATTTAACCTAGCCTGAGAGGGACGATTCCCCTCCTGGTGCCACTCTTTCTTACTCTGGCTCCCAGGTTTAACCTCATGGACTTTTCCCTTGGGTTGGGGCGTCTCGATACCCCTCATGTTTCTCGGAGCTGTGGGTGGCGGTCGTGGGACCTCTGATTCCCTGTCCAACCTTGTTCTGGGTGTTGCCTGTGGGACAGTTCTATTTGGGTTGCCGGTAAAGTCTGACTGACCTGTCTTTGGGCTGATAAGACATATCTTCCCCTTTGCCCTCTTTAAAGCCATATTCAAGCTTTCTATGTCTTCCCTACAGGGGCCCTGATCTGCTTCCTCAAACCCTTGGTCACAGGCCAGCTTATACGCTGCCTTTACCTCCCTAACCTTTTCCTACTGCTCTTTTACTTCTTGTATGAGGCAGGCATTTTCCTCCCGAACCCTCATTTCATTGCTCTTGGCCTCTGCAACTAGGCAATTCAGGTACTCTAATTCGTACCTCGTGTGGCTTTTTCCCTCGCTAAACTGGTCCACCAGGCGCTCTATCTTGGCATGGCATTCTTCAATCTCCCTTTCCTTATCCCAACTCTCTGCTTTAACTTCCCTAAGCCTGCGGGAACCTAACCACAAACAGATCAGTGGGATAAAAAGAAACCCACCCACCATCTGCTACATCGCATACTGTTGCCGATGCTCCTGCCACGGTCGCCATTTTGTAGAAATAGGCGGTACACTGGGGTTATTGTCTCTGGCCAGTCAGAAGTATCTGAGCTGCTCCAGAGCCCCGTGCGGTTTTGAATCACTCCCCTTTTCTGGTTCTGACCGCCGGACTTATTTCAGTAGCGATATCGACAAAACGAGACTCATGGTTGGGTGCAAAGAAGACCAGTATTTATTGAAATAAAAAGGAAATAAATTGAAAATAATGAATACAGCACACCTATGCTTAATACAGCACACCTTTGCTTTGTACAGCACACCTTTGCTTAATACAGCAGACTTTTACTTAATACAGCACATTTTACTCAATACAGCACTTTTACTTAATACAGCACACCTTTGCTTAATACAGCACTCTTTGCTTAACGGGGAAGAGAAACGGACACATCGAGGGAAAATTGACTAAAATTACAATTTAACAAAAATTCCCCTTAACTCCCACCCCTTATACCTGTCTAGGTTGCCTTGTAATGGGCCAGAAAGTTTTATGCTCACCAGTGAAGGCCTGCTCCGTGCCCCTGCGGTTTTAGATTCTTCACCGCCCCAAAGTAGAGATACCCCACTAATTCAAAGTAACTGCTGGTATTCCACTTCTTTGGGCGGGCTGTTGAGCTGTTCCTCTGTAGGCAGGGCAAGGAGGCAAGGCGGCAGAGAGAGAGAGAGAATGGCTTCCCGAGAGGCTATCTTTATACCCCATTGGGAGCCGTTGTCTTTGCGCCCAAATCTGGATGTATCTGGGCTATACAAAAGGGATCGATCTGTCCCCATTGACTGTAATGGGTTTGAATGTATTACCCATTCATTTCAACTGGTTTGTGCTTAATACAAAATGTCTCAGGCATCCTTAAGTGTTGAGTCAACAGCACTCAAGTGGTTTGTAAACAAAGCATTGTCCTGCGGTCACCGCCCAACCGCAATTGATTGACAGAGTTAAGTACTTAAGCCCTTGAGTCAACATTGTAGAGAGTTCTGTAAACAAACATCCTTTTGTCCTGTGGTTGAAACTTCCTAAACTGCAGTTGATTGACAGTTTCAAGTACTTCATGCATACACACAGGCTGGTGTTTTCAAATCCTTTTTGTCAGCCAGCCATGGGAGAGGCTGTCTTTGTCTCCTGCCACGAGGCCTGACAGCCGTTTTGATACCCTGGGTTTTTAAGGTATATACCACCCAGGTTTTCTTTCATCAAAAATAATCTTTGGGGCTGTAGAAATTTTCCGAAATTCTTGCGAAACCTTACATCGTGGTGCTTTCTCGGCTTGAGCAGCAATCGGTTACACCGATGCTGCCTTCCCATGTTCCCAGCCGCTTGCTCGTGGACCTGCTTCAGGTGCTCAAAGAGGTTTTGGGCGAACCTGTCCCGGTTTACCTCCCTGAGCTGACCCTCCGTGAGCACCGGGGCTGGTACATGCGTGGGGGTCCACATAATGCTGCCCGTCATTAGCTCGTATGGGGAATACCCCATGCTTTTAGACTGGCTGGCCCAGATCCCCATCAAAACCAATGGTAGGATCTCGGCCCATTTATGGGGCGAGTTCACCGTCTCCTTCCTCAACCTTTCCTTCAGGGTCCGATTCATATGTTCCACAATCCCCGATGACCGCGGGTTGTGGGCCACGTGCTGTTTCCCCTCAATGCCTAACAGCATAAGAGTGATCTGCATCACCTGTCCGGTGAAGTGACTCCCTTGGTCGGACTCCACATACTGTGGTAGTCCCCACCGCGAGAACACTTCCCGGACCAGGATCCTGGCAGTACCCAGTGCTGTGGCTGTTCTGCAGGGAAAGGCCTCTACCCATTTGGTGAACACGTCCACCAGGACTAGGCAGTATTTATAGCCTCCCTGGGCGGTGGGCAGGGGCATGTTGTAGTCGACCTGTATCGACTACCATAGGCCCTCTACCCTCCTGACGTGTCCCATAGGTACCTTCCCTTTGTGGGGGTCGGGGTTATTTGCAGCGCACACAAGACAGCCTGCATAGAACTCGCGGACATCTTCACTGAGTCCTGGCCACCATCCCGCCTGTTCCACCCATTGCCAGGTGGTCTCATGCCCGGTGTGTCCCGCTCCTGGACCCTCATGGGCCAGTTGAAGGAATTCCCTCCATTGCTGCTGTGGCACAACCCACTGTTCCCCCCGGAACAGCATGCCCTCTTTTACGGAGAGGGTTGCAGTGCCGTATGTACCCTCTGCTCCTTTTCCCTCAGTGACTTCACCGAGGACTGCTTTGAGGACGGGGTCTTGGGCTTGGACCGTCTTAAGGTCCGGGGCTAACACTACCCCTATACTCCCTTGGGTCCTATCCCTACCTCTGACCGCTGCCATGGGTCTGGACCCAAATGGGTACCAGAAAATGCCGGTGCGGGCACCCTCCTTGGCGAGGAAGTCAGCCTACTGGTTGCCTTGGCTACGGAGTTCTGTGGAGGAATGGGCTTTCACCTTGTGGATGAAAACCTCCCCTTCCTCCCCCATTGCTGCTAGGATCTTTTCCAGCAGGGGTTTTAATGTGAGGGGTCTCCCATCGGCGGAGGTGTATCCGCGGCAGGACCAGATGGCCAGGTACTCCATACACGAATTGCACGTGAACATGCTGTCCGAGCAAATCGTGTAGGGGTTGGGGAAGATTTCGGGGTGTGTAACGACGTACACTACCACGGACAGCTCAGCCTGCTGGGTGCTCATGGTGCTGGGGAGTATAATCGCCAGGGCAATGTTCGCCGCTGGGTCGTAAACCCCACACCCCATGAGACGCTCGCCAGCAGATAATGTGCTGGAACTGTCTACATAGATCTCGCGGCCTGTGGGATGTATCCCGGCCCGTAAACCTATGTTTACTTCCCAAACCCCGCCAATGGAAAACTGGTGGGCTGTTCCAGGATATACCAGGATGGCTGCGAGCTATGGCTCACAGAGACCCTTCACCTTCAGATCCATCTGTGAGAGGAGCAAGGTCCAGTGGGCAATGCGGGCACTGCTCACTGTTCCATCCTTGATCATCCCATCCAGAAGCATCTGCGTGGGTGTGTGATGGGTGAGGAGGGTGATGGGAGAGGTGCCTGTGATAATCAGCGATCTTTTCACAGCCCATGTGTGGCCAAGAGGTGCTGCTCACAGTTGGAGTAGCTCCTCTCTCCATCCGTGAGTATCCGGGAGATGTAGACCACCAGCCTCAGCCTGCTGTGCCACTCTTGGAGCAGCACAGCACTCACGCTGTCTCCGCTGGCTGCTACCTCCAGGAAAAACTCTTTCCCCCCACCTATGGCCCCTAGAGCTGGTGCGGTCTGCAAGTCTTTCTTGAGCCTGACAAATGCTGCCTGGTAACCCTCATCCCAAAGCCACTCCACTCCCTTGTGTAGGAGTCGGAACAGAGGGGCTGCGGTGGCTGCATAGTCCTCAATAAAGTCTCTGCAGTACCCGGTCAGCCCTAGAAATGACGTCACACCCGTTACTGTGTTGGGGACCAGTAGCTCTTGTACTGCCTCCCTCCGAGCCTTATCTATGGCCCTTTCTCCAGCGCGCATGGTCAGGCCTAGGAATTTTACCTCCTGCTGGCCGATCTGCGCTTTCTTTGGGTTAACCTTGAAACCCTTTTCCCTAGCAGCTCCAGCAGCTCGGCCAATAGCGGGCCTGCTCCTCTTCCGAATCGGTGAGCAGGAGCAGGTCACCCACATATTGGACCAACTGTCTGGGCTGGCTAAAATCCCTTAAACTGTTGGCCATGCACTGATGGAAAATGCTGGGGCTGTTGTGGAAGCCCTGAGGCAAGCAGTTCCACGTGTACTGTTGCCCTTTAAACGTAAAGGCAAGCTTGTAATGATCCTCCCTCCTTAAAGGGATGGACCAAAACCCGTTGGAAATATCCTGCACCATGAAAGTGGTCGCGGATGCTGGGATACTCCCTATGAGGTCGGCAACTGCTGCTACTGTGGGTGCACAGGCTGGGATGTTACTATTGAGCACCCGATAGTCCACCATGGCCCTCCAGATATTGTCCGGCTTTCTGACCGGCCACAATGGAGAGTTCACGTGGGTAGCTATCGGTCTCAGAACTTCCTGCTGCACTAACGAGGACATGGCTGCTTCCATGTCTGGCTCTGCTTCCCTGGGGAAGTTATACTGTTTCTGTGGTCAGGCCATGGGGTCCCCGTCTACGCTGACCTCAAACCCGTTGACCCTCCCACAGTCATGCTTGTGTGTGGCAAATGTGGCCAGGTGGGCCTGCACAAATGCCTTGAACTCTTGTGGGGGGTTGCTGACCATAAGCTCGAGGTTATAATCCTCTTTGGGCTTCATGATGCAGAGGGTCCCCTTCCCTTCCTTTCCAGGGATTATTACTACCTCTCCGTTCTTTACTTTACCTGCCCCCCAAAGGCAATGATTTCTCAAATCCACTAGGATCCCGTGGCCGACAATAAAGTCGGCCCCCAGGACCCCTCTTCCACCCTCCACTTCCCATTTCATCAGGACACAGGTCCACTTGGAGCGGAGCGGTCCTAACCGAATGGCAAGCGGGATGGAAAGCGAGCCAGCCTGTTCTTTACCCATGAACCCCGACAGACAGTATGGGACCCATTAGAGAGAGGCGAGGTGGTGGGGTTAGCTGAGTAGACCACGGTGCATGATGCCCCCTTGTCCAACAGATAGGTCCCCGTTACCATTTCTACCTCTGTTAAGTCTGTGTGTTATAGTGAGAATTACTACACAGACCACAAGAGTAAATTTTAACAGGTCTTTACTAGTCGAAGGTCAGGGCTGAACTGCCCAATAAATCATTACACAGCACTTATATACCGGTGTGGTCACCACCGGTATTACAGTATACAGCAGCCAAGATAAAGTAGTGCAACTCTTAAAATAGTTCTCTTAAAGGTGGAACGGTTACATACACCACAACCTCCATCTCCAAAAGGGGTCTTTTCCACTCATCATACCGGAGAGAACACAGGTAAACAGGCTGCGCTGGCTCTAGTCACGGCTGTGGGTTGAATGGGGCTGATGGGGTGAGAGCACCGGTGGCGGATGCTACTCTCCCCTGGCCAGTCAATAAGGACCTCATGGTGTCCAAAAGTTACTCGACCTCTGCGGAAGGGATCCCTGGCCCCGCCTTTTGGGCTGGGGCTGTGGAATGCTTTCCCTTGTTATCTTTCCAAGGGTTTTTGCACTCCTTCCACCAGTGACCATCCTTCCCACACCCGTAACAATTGGTCTTTGTGTTGGGGGGGTTACTCCCTTCCTGGTGCCACTCTTTCCTACCGGTCCAGGTTTTACCTCATGCACCTTTCCCTTGGGTGGGTGTGCATCAGCTCCCCTACCGTTTTTGTAGGCCAAAGTTAGCTGCCTAATCACCGTAAGCTCGGTGGTCTGGGGATTTTTGGGGTCGAACCAGACCTGCCTTGGCCTGGACCTTTGGCAAGCTGTTTGCCACCAGGCAATGGATCCAATGGGCCAGGAGATCCCCGTTCAGGAACACTTGGTCCGGCATCCCCGGACAGGCCCTCCGGTACACCGGCCACATCTGGTCCGCAAAAGCCTGCGGGGTTTCCCCTGGGAGCTGGATCGTCTTCTCCACTCAGGAGAAAGGACTTCCCTCAGACGCACCTTCTTCTCCTCCGCTACCGTCGTCGTCTCGTCCCGATGGGTTCTCCTCTTCTTCTCCCTCGGGCGGTCGTCGGCAGTAACATTACGTTTATCGAACAGTTAACAGTCTTTGCCGTTTAGATTTTGTTACCCTTGCGTCAAACGCCAGTATTTTTGTGGTGGCATAGACACCTGCGTTACAGTGTTCAACAAGATGTTCATCTTCCCAAGAGCCAGCTTATAACTTGGCGCTTGGTCTTTATCGATACATTTTTTGCTTCCCAGCTCTGCCCTTATCGAGTTTTATCGTCTTCTTCGTCTCTACTCGTCTCGTCTACCTGCTCAAATTTTGTCTCGCCCCTTTTTGTGGCCTGGGCGTCCCAGATGACGAGGGACTCGGGTCTCGTTCCCCTCCCCGGCTGTTGGTATGGTGTCCTTTACTGCTGAAAACTCACCGCGGGGAGCGAGGAGAGACCCGCCACGGGGCCAGGGCATGAGTGAGCCAGGAACCAAGAGCGAGGGCCAAGCGCAAGAGAGAGCAGAGAGAGCGAGATTGCTACCCGGGGCCTGCAGTTATAGCCGTTGTTTCATCCCCTATCTGTGCGCCAAATCAGGTTAGTTCATTGTTCCAATTTTGGTGGGCTGTTTTAAATAATTACAGTAATCTAAACTAACTGTTTTTAGATGGCCGTTTATCGCACCTAATGGCCTGATGTCCGAGCTGTATTGTTATTAATGCATTCTAATTGGCCTTTCCAGCCTCGATGGCTTCCTTAAGCTGTGTCTGATTATTTATGCAGACAGCTTGATGGCCTCAACTATAGGCCTAGCTAGTTTTGATCTGTCTACGATCTGGCTTAATGCATATTCAATGTTTGCTGTCTGCTTTTCCAAAACACAAAGTCCTTTTCACAGAAACTGCATTTTAGTTTTCGATTTTCCCACAAGCTGCTTGTGCTGCCACCGAGTCCAAGCTTTAAAAACCTTGCAGGCTTTTGGCCACGAGATGTGGCTGCCATCTTTTAGGTACCCTTTTTAAATTGTCCATAGGGTCCCTTTTATTAATAACCTTGGGGAAATGTGGAAATTTTGTGAATCCTACAGACAGCATAAGATCCAAGGAGAGGACATATAAATTGGCCAGAACAAGTAGCAAACCTGAGGATTGGGAGCAGTTTAGGATTCAGCAAAGGAGGACAAATGGATTAATTAAGAGGGGAAAATAGAGTATGAGAGTAAGCTTGCAGGGAACATAAAAACTGACTGTAAAAGCTTCTCTATAGATATGTGAAGAGAAAAAGACTGGTAAAGTCAAGCATAGGTCCCTTGCAGTCAGACTCAGGGGAATTTATAATGGGGAGCAAAGACATGGCTGACCAATTATATACATACTTTGGTTCTGTTTTCACAAAGGAGGACACAAATAAACTCCCAGAGATGTTGGGGAACATAGGATCTAATGAGAGGGAGGAACTGAATGAAATCAGTATTTGTAGCGAAATGGTGTTAGGGAAAATGACGGGATTTAAAGCTGATAATTCCCCAGGGCCTGATAATCTACATCCTAGGGTTCTTAAGGAAGTGGCCCTAGAAATAGTAGATGCATTGCTGGTCATCTTCCAAAATTCGATAGACTCTGGAACAGTTCCCATGGATTGGAGGGTAGCTCATGTAATCCCACTATTTAAAAAAGGTAGTAGAGAAAAAACAGGGAATTATAGACCAGTAAGCCTGACATCGGTAGTGGGGAAAATGCTAGAGTCCATTATAAAAGATGTAATAGCAGAGCACTTGGAAAACAGTGACAGGATCGGACAAACATAGAAACATAGAAACATAGAGATAGGAACAGGAGTAGGCCATTCGGCCCTTCGAGCCTGCTCCGCCATTCAATGAGATCATAGCTGATCTTACCAGTTCAGTACCCCGTCCCCGCCTTTTCTCCGTAACCCTTAATCCCCTTAGCCTTCAGAAATATATCCAATTCTCTCTTGAAAATATTTATTGAATTAGCCTTCACAGCCCTCTGTGGCAGGGAATTCCATAGGCTCACCACTCTTTGAGTGAAGAAATTCTTCCTCATCTCTGTTTTAAATGATTTGCCCGCTATTTTTAGACTGTGGCCCCTGGTTCTGTGCTCCCCGGCCATTGGAAACATTCTCTCTGAATTCAGCCTGTCCAGGCCTGCCATAATTTTATATGTTTCGATGAGATCCCCTCTCAATCTTCTAAACTCCAGTGAGTACAAGCCCAAACTATTTAATCTCTCTTCGTAGGTCATTACCGCCATTCCAGGTATCAGCCTGGTGAATCGCCGTTGCACTCTTTCCATGGCAAGAACATCCTTCCGCAGATGGGGCGACCAAAACTGTACACAATACTCCAGATGCGGTCTCACCAGCACCTTGTACAGCTGTAGTAAGGTATCCCTATTCCTATACTCGAACCCCCTTGATATGAAGGCCAACATACCATTTGCCTTCTTAATCGCCTGTTGCACCTGCATGCTCTCCTTCAGTGACTGGTGCACAAGAACACCCAGGTCCCTCTGCACTTCCCCATCTCCCAATCTATTGCCATTTAGATAATAATCTACCCTCCTGTTTTTACCCCCAAAGTGGATAACCTCGCATTTATCCACATTATAGTGCATCTGCCACGTATCCGCCCATTCCCCCAACCTGTCCAAATCGCACTGTAGCCTCCTGACATCCTCATCAGAGCCCACCCCTCCTCCTAGTTTAGTGTCGTCAGCGAATTTGGAAATATTGCATCCAATTCCCTGATCCAGATCATTTATATATATTGTGAACAGCTGGGGTCCCAGGACAGATCCTTGCGGCACCCCGCTGGTCACTGCCTGCCACTCCGAAAACGAGCCGTTTATTCCAACTCTCTGTTTTCTATCCGCCAGCCAGTTCTCTATCCACGTTAATACTTTGCCCCCAATCCCATGAGCCTTAATTTTGCATGATAATCTTTTGTGTGGAACCTTATCGAAGGCTTTCTGGAAGTCAAGGTACACCACATCCACTGGCTCTCCCCCATCTATTTTACCAGTTACTTCCTCAAAAAATTCCAGCAGATTAGTCAAACACGATTTACCCTTTGTAAATCCATGTTGACTCTGTCCGATCCTTTCCCCATTTGTCAAGTGCTCCGCTATTTTATCCTTAATAATGGACTCTAGCATTTTGCCCACAACCGATGTAAGGCTTACTGGTCTATAATTCCCTGCTTTCTCTCTACCCCCCTTTTTAAATATTGGGGTAACATTAGCTACCCTCCAATCCACGGGTACTGTTCCCGAGTCAATGGAGTTCCGGAAGATGATCCTTAGAGCATCTGCTATCTCCAGGGCCACCTCCTTAAGTACCCTAGGATGTAGTTTATCAGGCCCCGGGGATTTGTCGGCCTTCAGTCCCCTCAACTTACCCAACACCATATCCCTAGAGATACTAATTTCTGTCAGCTCCTCCCTCTCATTAGTCCCTATGTTTGCCGATATTCCTGGGAGGTTATTTGTGTCCTCCTTTGTGAATACAGAACCAAAGTATGAGTTTAATTGGTCTGCCATTTCCTTATTCTCCATTATATATTCTCCCGAATCGGACTGCAAGGGACCGACTTGGGATTTTACCAGTCTTTTCCTCCTGATATACCGATAAAAGCTTTTGCAGTCTGTCTTTATGTTTGCTGCAAGTTTACTTTCGTATTCTATTTTCCCCTTCCTGATTAATCCCTTTGTCCTCTTTTGCTGTATCCTGTACTGCCCCCAATCTTCCGGTCTGGTGCTTTTTTTTGCCAGTTGATATGCCCTTTTTTTGATTTTATGCTGTCCCTAATTTCCCTCGTTATCCACGGTTGAGTCACCTTTTTAGGTTTATTTTTATGCCAAACCGGTATAAACATGTTCTGGAATTCTTCCATTCTATCTTTGAATGCTTGCCATTGTCTATCCACTGTCAATCCCCCCAGAAACACCACCCAATCAATCTTACCCAATTCCCGTCTCATACCCTCGTAATTCCCTTTATTTAAGTTCTGGACCTTAGTCTCTGATTCAATTTCCTCACTCTCCATCTCGACTGAGAGCTCGATCATATTATGATCGCTCTGACCCAAGGGGCCTCGTACAAGAAGATTGCTGATAAGTCCCTTCTCATTGCACAATACCCAGTCTAAAATGGCCTGATCTCGAGTCGGCTCCTCGACATATTGGTCCAGATAACCGTCCCGAAAACATTCCAGGAATTCCTCCTCCTCAGAATTTTTACTAATTTGGGTAGTCCAATCAATATGTAAATTAAAGTCACCCATGATGACAGCTGTGCTCTTATCGCACGCTTCTCTAATTTCCCTTTTTATGCCTTCCCTCACCTCCATATTACTATTTGGAGGCCTATATATCACACCCACTAACGTTTTCCTCCCCTTGCTATTTCTCATTTCTACCCATACAGATTCCGTTTCATCCGAGTTAATATCCTTCCTTTCCATTGCATTAATCCCCTCCTTTACCAGCAATGCTACCCCACCTCCCCTACCTTTTTGCCGATCCTTCCTAAATATTGTATATCCCTGGATGTTAAGTTCCCAGCCTTGCCCACCCTGCAGCCACGTTTCTGTAATCCCAATCAAATCATACTTGTTTACTTCTATTTCCACAACTAATTCATCCACCTTGTTCCTAATGCTTCTAGCATTAAGATACAAAGCCTTCAGGCTTGCTTTTTTCACACTCTCATTATGAATTAGTTTGGCCCTTTGTGTTTCTCTCCCTTGCTTATTGCTTCTCACCTTTCTACCATCTATTTCTGATTTCATATGACTTCCCTCTTTTCCACTACCTAGGTTCCCATCCCCCTGCCAAATTAGTTTAAATCCTCCCGAACCGCCCTAGAAAATATTACCCCGAGGACATCGGCTCCCTCACAGTTCAGGTGTAGACCGTCCCCTTGGCACAGGTCACTCCTCCCCAAGAACTGGTTCCAATGCCTCAAGAATTTAAAAGCCTCAAAAGGTAAATCATGCTTGACTAATCTACTGGAATTTTTTGAGGATGTAACTGGTAGAATAGATAAGGGAGAACCAGTGGATGTGGTGTATTTGGACTTTCAGAAGGCTTCTGATAAGGTCCCGCATAAGAGACTAGCATGCAAAGTTAAAGCACATGGGATTGGGGGTAAGGTACTGACTTGGATAGAAAACTGGTTGGCAGACAGGAAGCAAAGAGCTGGAAAAAACGGGTCTTTTTCCGAGTGGAAGGCAGTGACTAGTGGGGTACCGCAGGGATCAGTGCTAGGACCCCAGTTATTCACAATATATATCAATGATCTAGACGAGGGAACTAGATGTAATATCTCCAAATTTGCAGACGACACAAAGCTGGGTGGGCGTGTGTGCTGTGAGGAGGATGCAGAGAAACTCCAGCATGATTTGGACAGGTTGGGCGATTGGGCAGATGCATGGCAGATGCAGTATAATGTGGATAAATGCGAGGTTATCCAGTTTGGTGGCAAAAACAGGAAGGCAGATTATTTTCTAAATGGCAATAGATTGGGAAAAGGGGAAGTGCAACGAGACCTGGGTGTCCTTGTGCACCAGTCGCTGAAGGTGATCATGCAAGCGGTTAAGAAGGCAAATGGTATGCTGGCCTTTATAGTGAGTGGATTCGATTACAGGAGCAAGGATGTTTGCTGCAGTTGTACAGGGCCTTGGTGAGACCACACCTTTAGTATTGTGTGCAGTTTTGGTCACCTTATCTGAGGAAGGATGTTCTTGCCGTGGAGGGAGTGCAGCGAAGATTCACCAGACTGAAACCTGGGATGGCAGAACTGACGCATGAAGAGAGATTGGGTCGATTAGGCTTATATTTGCTAGAATTTAGAAGAATGAGAGGGGATCTCATTGAAGCTTATAAAATTCTAACAGGACCAGACAGACTAGATGCAGGAAGGCAGTTCCCAATGGCGGGGGAGTCCAGAACCAGGGTTCGCAGTCTAAGGATAAGGGGTAAGCCATTTAGGACTGAGATGTGGAGGAATTTTTTCACCCAGAGAGTGGTGAACCTGTGGAATTCTCTACCACAGATGACAGTTGAGGCCAATTCATTAAATATATTCAAAAAGGAGTTAGATATATTTCTTAAGACTAAGGGAATCAAGGGATATGGGGAGAAAGCAGGGACAGGGTACTGAATTTGGATGATCAGCCATGATTGCATTGAATGGCGGAGCAGACTCGAGGGGCCGAATGGCCTACTCCTGCTCCTATCTTCTTTGTTTCTATGTTTCTATGTCTCCCCTTGAAAACATTGAGTGTCTCCGCTTCCACCACTTCCATCCGCAGCAAGTTCCAGGTCCTCACCTATCGCTGCGTAAAAGTTTTTCCTCACATCCCCCCGTATCTCTTGCCCTAAACATGAAATCTGTGTCCCTTGTCCTTTTACCCTCAACTAGTGGGAACAGCCTTTCTCCATCTAGCCTATCCAAACCTGTCATAATCTTGTACACCTCCATCAAATCACCCCTCAACCTCCTATGCTCCAATGAAAACAAATCCTGCTTCTCCAACCTATCCTTGTAGCTAAGATCCCCCATCCCCGGAACCATTCTGGTAAATCTCCTCTACACCATCTCAAGGGCCTTCACAGCCTTCCTAAAGTGTGGTGACCAGAACTGGATGCAATACTCCAGTTGTGGCCTAAACAGCGCTTTATTGCATTTGAGTGGGTTAGGAATGCATATTGATGTTCTACTGGTTAGCACAAATAATTATACAAATTATGAATCCCAAGCCAACTAATAACTGAAGAAAAATATACATTTAATAGAAAGTTATACTAATTTGGTATAGCTTTTGTATAGTTAGGCCTAGAAATTCAGTATAGCCACTTTTGGGGCGGTAAAGTCGGGCGGCCGCTAAAGTTTGCGCCCGGCGCAAAGTCGCGCCCCCTTCGCCGATATTCAGTCGCATCGCCCCAAGAGGTTGCTGCTGCGCTAAAACAGGCGATGCATGACTATCTTTAGGCGCTAAGCCGGCGGTGCTGAGCGATACCCCCGAGGCCGGGCGCAGCGCAGGTGCGGCGAGTTCTTGATTGACGGCAGACACTCTGGCGCCGGTCATCTCTTAAAGGGGGAGGGTGGATTTGTTTGCCTGCCACGCCCTGCACACTGCAGCCCTCAACCTAGGCCTGACCACTTCAGCTTCACCTGTACAACACCCAGGACTATGGAGAAGGCCAGGGAGAGAGCGCAGCGCTTCAGCGACGGTGACCTGAGGCTGCTGGTTGGCAGAGTGGAGCGCAGGCGCCATGTTTTGTTCCCAGAAGGTGGCAAGAGGCCGCTGCCCAGCGCCTACCGGAAAGCCTGGAGGGAGGTGTCCAACAGGGAGTCTTCCAACAGCGTGGTTGCCAGGACTCCTGTGCAATGCCGGAAGAAGTTCAACGACCTCACTTGGGTTGTCAGGGTGAGTACCCTTTCCAGTGTCCTCCTCATCCTTGCATGTGCACCTCACATTATGGGCAAAGGGACCTGAAAGCCCTAATGGCCAGCCCTCATCCAGCAGCTATGGGACTGGCATGAAAATCAATTGCACATTCAGCACTTTACACACTGTCCAAGCTATTCGACCATGGGAGGCATTGCAGACAAGATCAGGGCTACACACTGTCCAAGCTATTCGACCATGGGAGGCATTGCAGACAAGATCAGGGCTTCACACTGTCCAAGCTTTCCAACCATGGGAGGCTGTGCAGACAAGATCAGGGCTTCACACTGTACTTAGAGGCCATCCTTTCTCTTGCAGGCCAAGGTGGCGCACAACCGGCACAACCGAACTGAGAACGGGGGAGGCCGTCCTGACCTCAAAGAGCTCTCCGACCTCGACCAGCGTGTGGAGCGCATTACGGTAGGCCGGCTGATTGGCCCCGTCGCCAGTGGAGATGCCGACCCTGTTCTGGGCACCAATGGTAAGGGCATCACCTTTTGGACCTCCCTCGTTCCACTTGAGCATCAGATCAGCATCCTTTGCCACTGTCCGACCAATGCGGTGAATGGCACCACACATGCCTCCCTCGCTGCCGCCCTGTCCTCACTCTAAAGCTACTCTTGTGCCTTCCTGCTTTCAGATGGTGAATCATCAGGTGAGGAGGCGGGCCCTCAAGCTGCCACTGTCAGCCCTTCGGAAGACGAGGAGGAGGAAGAGGAAGCTGGCCCATCAGTGCCACCCTCAGCCGCAACAGCCCATGGCGATGTAGGGGACACGTCTTCCCTGGAGGGGAGCCGGGGGGAAGGGTCGGAGGAGAGTGAAGCTCCGGGGCCCAGCGGCCTGCAGCAACGCGGGAGGGGTGAGGAAGCTCGGCGGACTTCTCCCCAGAGGGTGAGTGCGGCCTCCAGTCCTGCGACGGTCAGCGCAGAGGAGGTGCGCCTCCTAGAGGAAATGGCCGTCCAGGCTGAGCGCAGGCACACTGAGCTCATGGCTGCAGTGGCAAGGATGCCTGACTCCATAGAGTGTCTGTCAAGGAGTGTGCAGCAATTCGGAGCAGCACAGGCCAGGAGTCTGCAACAATTCAGTGCAGCACAGGCCAGGAGTCTGGAACTATTCAGTGCAGCACAGGCCAGGAGCCTGCAGGACTTCGCGGCAGCACAGTCGGCTTCTAGCCAAGTGCTCAGTCGTGCCGTCCATTCACTGGCTGGTGTCATGCGGACACAGACCGGGGCCACACGGGCACTAACTGCTGCCACCCTCGCTGGATCAGCCAGTCATCGCCAGGGCACTCGCTGCGCAGCAGCAGCCCAGCAGTCTGTTCTTCAGCTGTTTGCTGCGCATGCTGTAGTGCTGGCCCGTGCGAGTGCCAATGTCTCAGGCGACCAGCGAGCACCTGCGATCTGCCAGGTTGCCACCATTCCTGCAGCCGACACTGCCACTCCGCCATTGCAGCTGCCACGAGCTGCTGGACAGACTGCTGCCGCCCAGCCAGAGTTGGAGCAGTCAGCAGCCGGCCACTCCAAGGCCAGAGCTGGTGCAGGCCGACCCCCAAGGGCATCTGCCGACTCGCCATCTGCCCCTCAGCAGCCTTCCCCCAGCCTTGCTGCAGCCACTGGGCTCCCATTGAGGAGGAGCAGCAGGGCGGGCAGGGGCCAGGCAAGGATGCGCAAGGCATCGCCCTCGCAGGGCAAAATGTAGAGGTATGCACAAATGCCTGGTGCTTGTTGTAAGGCCGACACTGGTGCAGTTGTTTTTGTGTAAGGCCGAGACTGGTGTCTTTCTTTCTTTTTGTAAGGCCGAGACTGGTGTCTTTCTTTCTTTTTGTAAGGCCGAGACTGGTAGTTTTGTGTTTTTGGAGGGGGCTTCTCCACATGAGCATGTAATGTGGGAAGGGCAGAGGTTTTCAATAAATTATTGCTGTTAAATTGCAGTGTGCATGGTTTTTTGGTTAAGTCCTGGTTGCCCTGCTCGGCTGAGGGCTTGTGGAGCGGCTACATTCATCTGCTGACATTGGCACAAGCCAGTCCCTGAGAGGGGGCCTAGAACCGGCGTTCAATATGCCGGCGACGGGCGGCCCTTGCACTTTCTGCCTCCCTCCTGTGCTGGTCCTCCTCCTCCTCCTCCTCAGGTGGTCCTCCAATCTGTGGTGGCAGTTGCTGAGTCCTGCGGATAGCCAGGTTGTGCAGCATGCAGCAAACGACCACGAAATGGGAGGCTCGCTCCGGCGAATACTGTAGGGCTCCACCGGAACGATCCAGGCAGCGGAACCGTTGCTTCAGGACGCCGATTGTTTGTTCGATGATGTTCCTGGTCGCTTGATGGCTCTCGTTGTATCCCTCTTCAGCAGGGGTGCTGGGCGCACGGAGCGGGGTCATCAGCCAGGTACACAAAGGATAGCCTTTGTCCCCGATAAGCCATCCTCGTGGGTGAGGCTGGGCCTGGAACATGTCTGCCACAGAAGTCTGTCGCAGGATGAAGGCATCGTGGCTGCTGCCTGGAAAGCGGGCATTGACAGCTAGGATGAGCTGCCTGTGGTCACACACCAGCTGGACGTTCAGCGAATGGTAGCCCTTCCGGTTGCGGTAATCCTCGGCATTCTCCAGAGGTGCCCGCAAAGCCACATGCGTGCAGTCAATGGCGCCCTGCACCATGGGGAAGCCCGCGAATGCTGCAAAGCCCATTGCACGCTGTTGTTGCTTGGCAAGGGCCATGGAGAAGGAGATGAACTGACGTCTCCTTTTGAAAAGGGCATTGGTCACCTGGCGGATGCAGCAATGCACGGCGAACTGGGAGATGTTGGCAATGTCCCCAGTAGCGGATTGGAAGGAGCCGGTGGCATAGAAGTTGAGAGCCACCGTCACCTTCACTGCCACCGACAGAGACGTCCTGCTCCTCAGCTGTGGCTGCAGATCACCGCCAAGCAGCTGGCAGATCTCTGTGACCACGTCCCTTCTGAATCACAGCCTCTGAACACACTGCTCCTCAGACATGTTGAGATAGGAGAACTGCTGGCGGTATACCCTGGGTGGGTAAGTCCTCCTTTCCCGACGCCTGTTGCCCCCTCTCCGTCTAGCCAGGGCTGCCACTCTCTCACGGCGTCTGTGAGCCCTTTGGATGTAATTGAGAAAGCCAGCGTTGACACCCATTGCAGCCCCCATAATATGCTGGCAAACAATGAGATGTCAATGAAGGCAAAGACTAGTGGAAAGCTATGGCCTGAAGCCAGAAGTACCTGTCCGAGTGTTGGGCCAAAGCAGAAAGCTATCTACCTTGGTCTCTCTCCAAAGATCCGTTTCTCAAGAGGGAGTGCTGCGAAATGGCAGCCTTTTATAGTGCAGGAGGAGTGCCCTTTAATTTGCACCCCCCGCGCCCCGCATCGGCTGAGCACCGTTCCACTCTAACAGTCGCTAGGGGCGCCAGGCACACAATGGGGCGTTGCCACTGAAGTTCCGGCTGGGGGCGCACAAAGGGCGTTGCACGAGGAAATGACGTCATGATCTGCGCGCGCAGCTGAGCGCGCGCAAAGACTTTGCGCCGCCGCTAAATCTCTAGTGAAGTTGGGGCGAGGCGCAGTTCGCGCTGCGCCTGGGCGCTACCCGCCTAGCGCCCGACATCTACTCCTCCTAAGGCGCTAACGGCTGGCGCAACCAACTGAATTTCTAGGCCTTAGTCTCTTAGCCATTGAGCATCCTTTTTAAAAAAGCATTCTTAGAAATGGACAACCAACTGGGTTATGGGGAAAGCGCAGGGGAGTTCGACTAATTGGATAGCTCTTTCAAAGAGCTGGAACAGGCACAGTGGACTGAATGGCCTCCTTCTGTGCTGTAAGATGCTATGATTCTATGATTAAGACGAATGCACATTGCTATATTTCAATGCACTCTTATTACATGCACAAACTCTGACACATAGAGGAATATCATCCTCTTTATTAGAAATGGAAAATTGTTATCATGCTGAATGACATTCCATGTTATTCTGTTTATATGACGATTAGTAAATTCTATATCATTGCTTACCATCAAAAGATCAATTCTTTTTCCAAGGATAATGAGATGAAGACTTCAATTTTCTTTAGACCACAATAGATGTTGAACGAGTTAGGTAATCATCATCAAGTTTTACGAATGACTGCCTATTCTTTAAATCTTGTTTCTGTTTGAAATTATGCACAATCAGATCGAGTATAAAACTGGGCGAGTAATCCAGAGGCCTGGACTAATAATACAAAAAACGTGAATTCAAATCTTACCATAGCAGTTTGAGAATTTGAATTCAGTTTAAAAAGTCTAGAAATAAAAGCTGGTATCAGTAAAAGTGTTCATGAAGCTGCTGGATTGTTGTAAAAACCCCAATAGGGAAGGGAACCTGCTTTCCATAGCCAGTCTGGCCTACATGTGACTCCAGTCCCACACCAATGTGGTTGACTCTTAACTGCCCTCTAAAGTGGCCTCGCAAACCACTCCATTGTATCAAACCTCAAGAAGAATGCCCATCACCACCAGAGCAACCAGGGATGGCTAATAAATGCCAGCGATGCCCACATCCTGAGAGTGAACATAAAAAATCAATTGCACGTGGCACTACAATTTCTTTGATAGCAAATTTTGGGGATCAATTCTTACTCTTACCATCCTACCAGAAAAAAACATGCATTCCATCAAAATTTGCGGCGGGTTCAGTAAAGTCAAGGTAGTCTACCAGCTGGACTTTGATCACCTGGTGACTGGAAGGTCACAGCTGTGAAATATGCAGTTACCACCATATTCTTTATTAATATCTTCTTTCCATTAACATCCCTTCTTTATGCCAGAATGCAAGCCCAAGATGCCTATCAGGGACAATTGAGTCATCTTGTGACTACCATACTACAGGAAACTCTTTTTTATCCGGCACCGATGGGACCGGCGTGGTGCCGGTTGATCAAAAAGTCCGGATTACAGAGAGGTATACTTACTAAGGTACGAGAGCCCCGTACACGGCCACAGATCCAGGCGTCCCTGTTGCATGGCAACAGGTGCAGGAACCCCAGTTACACGGCCACTAATATGAAGTAAAACTTACCTGAACCTACTCCTGAATTTTGCTGGTTAAGAAAGATTTCCGGTTATTTAGGTGCCGGTAAAAAGAGAGTTTCCTGTAACTTGGAAAAATTTTATACATAAAAATAATATATTAAAATGATATACCCAGGTCTAGAAATTCATCTACTTACCATCACTCTGTAGCACCATGAAATGGCGATAAAATGGTGGCTGCTGCTCTTTCGCCAGCTGGTGGTGCGTCCTCTGACGGCCGCCATATTCCTCTCCTCTATGCGCTGCCAGTAACTTGCAGGCCATTCTTGCCAGGGACCTTGGCCAATGGCGGGGCTGAAAGGATACAAGATGCTGCTATCCTCGTATGTTATCCTCCTTCTGGCATGCTTTCCTACCCCCTGTCAGCACAACTCCACCCTTGTACCTTCCTCATTTCACACACCCAAGTAATGCAGCCTGCCCAGCCAGTGGGTCAACAAGAGGCAGCCTGCTCAGCCAGTGGGACTGCAGGCAGAGGATTCCATCCCAGATGTCCTGGCCACAAAGGGGTTGTCAGGGATGTCTCCTTCCATTTGATTCCTCCTCTTTGGCTTCCTCCTCTTCTGTGTCTTCCTCTTCTGTGTTTTCCTCTTCCCTCTGCAAGCAGATGCTGTAAATGTTAATGCGGCTATTGCGTGACCTGCTGAGTATTCGCAGCATGTTTTGTCTTCTCAAAGGCCTTCATTTACCATCCAAGCCCTTTCAAGTGTCCAGCAGCACTCCTTACACAGTTAAAAAAACTTTTCAGATCTATTGCAGCAAGCCAACACTTCAATAAAATAAAAAAAAGTCCAAACCCTTAAATTCAAACTTACCTGAATGATGTGTGTGTCCCTTTAAGAGCTGCAGACATCGCCACTGTCAGCCACTGTCAGCCTGCTTGCCCGCCAGGTTAACCTGGCATGCTTAGGATCCAGTGCTGAATTTAGCGCTAGGGTCGAAGTTTGCGTTGGTGATGTTAAGTCGGCGTTGCATGCTGATTGACGTCACCATGTCGCCATTTGTTTTTGGATGGTGCTGCCAGTTACCGGCAGCGCAAAGGGGAAGAAGAAGATGGAGGCCACCGCAGGACCTGCGACCAGTTGGTGAAAGAGCGGCGGCTGCCATTTTATCGCCATTTCCTGGCGCTACGGAGTGACGGTGAGTACATGAATTTCTAGCCTAAAGCATTTATATATCATTAAAAGTGTTGTATGCAGAACACATCTTACTTCCTTTCATCACACTTTTTTTGTCAACACTTACCACTGCAAATTGCTGTCATTATTCCCTATTCAATTATGCTATCTCAACTATCCTGGTGTAGTTTTAGGCTCTGCCCACTAGGTGGTCCTGTGGAGCACATGTTTAAAATCTCTCCCAAATCCATCACCATCTTGTATATAAATTAAAATATATTCATCAAGTAACCATAGGCAACTATGCAAACAATTTGCTACCATCAACAAAGAGCACATTACAATTTTACCGTGTATATATGATATGCTTCCAGTATGATTAACTTATGAAGTTATTCATTTGTTTCCAGCAACATGCAGCAATGACAATACAAAGAGAATTCAAAAGATAAATAATATGTGGAGTGAATTATCTGAGTCTGAATGAGTTAATAAAGCATAAAGTTCTACTGTTGTTTTTGCTTAAACTGTACTTATTCATGTACTGGGAAAGTCCAACAGTATTGATATTTTCCCTGGAGCACTGCGCGCATAAAACATCAATCAGATGTAATAATAAATGACAAAATCATGAAATATATAGAAGTGTTTGGCGGAACATGGACATAGTTATAAGTTAGACAGCATGAGATGTGAGTGAAAAACATTCAATTAAATACTCTTGACTCAGTTCTATTTTCCATCCTGTCTTTTGGGCATGAATAGTATTATAGACACTATTGCACTGAACAGATTGTTCTCGTCACTTTGTACTATTGACAACCAAGACCAAATTATTTACGGCACCACCTACAATAATTAGAGGGTGTTTTGTTGCTAATGCTGCTTGTGGTATAACAATTCATGGCAGGGAAAAAAGGAAAATATGCCCTTGTTAGTAGTTGGTCACACAAGTTACCCAGCTCTTGCTGGAAGGAAAGTCAGCCACAATTTTTGGCCAAACAAGCAAATGTGCTGACTTGAAAGGGATTTTGACTAGAATTGTAACGTTTTTCTTACCTCCCAAGAGTTGTTACCAGATCTTAATTTCTAGGTAGAGATTGATTTTGCATTGGCCAATCTGCCACATGTAGGAGTCTTAGGCCGCGACCTTTATAGAAGAGACAGGTTGAGGGCGGGCCCGCTGCTCGGCAACTTTCGGACCCGCTCCCGGATGCTGCCTCCCAGCAGTTACTATTTTCGTTTGATTGGCCTCGTTACGGCCGATGTGCGGGTACCTCCAGGCAATTGGCTGCAGATTCTCGCCTCTGATGACGCGTTGTTTCAGGTAAAAATTTAAAGGGGCTATGTCCCCTTTGCAAAAGCATTCGGATTTTCCTCTTAAAGGTGCTGGCTGCTGCAGGAATGGCAGCCCCAATAACTAAGGCTGCACCCAGGTTCAATGAGGGCTCTCTCCATGCTCTTGTTGAGGGAGTTAGAAGACGTCAGGAGGTCCTCTTCCTTGGAAACGCAAGGAGAAGGCCTCCTCAGCAAACCAAGGCAGCTTGGCTGCAAATTGTGTTTGAGGTCTGTGTGCAGATGCACATGGGTTCAGTGTCGAAAAAGGTTTAATGATCTGCTGAGATCACCTAAAGTGTGGCCTCTGTGTTCTGGGAAATGGAAGTTCAAGAGTGAGGGCTCGGAGAATTCCATGTAGAATGTTGGTGGTGACACTGAGTGCAAACCACCGTTTATTGGACAGATGATGCCTGGGGTTTTGAGAATGTCGGACTTATAATCATCTCCATGTGCCAGCCACCTGTGGTTGAAGCGTAACCTTACACGAATCTGGCATGGATGAGTGCATCCCTTGCCTGACAGCCAGCAATGTGGTCGCCTGCTATTGGATTGGCCACATGCAGACCCGCAAGGCGTCGCTCCCCATCCTCCTCATCCTCCACCTCGTCCTCTTCCTCGCCCTCTTCCTCTTCCTCTTCCTCCGAGGAGGCTGTGTGCTGAGCCACTTGTTCATGTGACAGCACTAAACAGCGCTGTTGTGTGATGTTGTGCAGGGCACAGCAGACCACGATGATTCTGGACACCCTGGCTGATGCATACTGCAAGGCTCCTCCAGATCTATCTCGGCATCGGAAGTGCATTTTGAGCAAGCCAATGGTTTGCTTGATGATGCTTCTGGTGGATATGTGACCCACATTATACCGCTTGGTCAAAGTTTAAATTTGAACCAGTTATTTGTCTCAGAAACAGAGAAACAGCAGCCTGAGAGTAGAAATCGGCAGGCTGCTGCCAGTTCATTCAAAGAAGATCGCTTGGAGACTGCCCGCGCATGCGCAGTCGCTGGTCTGGAGACAGGAATTCCCCAGTCTTTTGAACGGCCTGTTCGCGCAGGCGCAGTTCCCCAGCCCGTGACCCAAGCGGCTCTTCTTCAGTTTTCCCGCACAGGCGCAGTCGTACGCCTGAGGGGAGAGGTTTCCCAACACCGGGTTCGCGCAGGCGCAGTCGTGGACTTGGAACCCCCAGCGACTCATTTTCACTGTGAGGCCGTGCGTGCAGGTGCAGTCGGCCGTTTAAAGGTCCCTGCTTCTCAGTCTATAAGCACAGATGCAGTAGCCTGCTTGGAAGACCCAGCGGTTCTTCCTACCCTTTTCAAAGAGATCGAACGCGCAGGCGCAGTTGCCTGCAGGACCACAGCGGCTCCTCTTCGGTTTCCCTGCGCAGGCACAGTCGCCTGTTTGAGACAGAGGCTTCACAGCCTCTGCCATGGGACTCCGGGGAGGAGGTTCGCACAAGCGCAGTTGCCTGCGGGACCACAGTGGCTCCTCTTCGGTTTCCCTGCGCAGGCGCAGTTGCCTGTTTGAAGACAAGGGCTTCACAGCCTCTGCGAAGGGACTCTGGGGAGGAGGTTTGCGCAGGTGCAGTCGCCTGTTTGAAGACAGCGGCTTCACAGCCTCTGCCGAGGGACTCAGGGGAGGAGGTTCGCGTAGGCGCAATCGCCTGTTTAAAGGGACAAGCTCCCCAGCCCGCTTCTAGAGTGATTCCCCCTATGGTGTGGGGCTCTGGGGAGGAAGGGATAGCAATTCCTATTGCAGGGGAGCCGGTACCAGGTTTTGGACCTGGAGAGGAAGATTTTCAGCCATCAGCAGCAGGTGGTGAGGGGATACCTGCCCCCAGTACAGGAGTGGGTAGCGAAAAGGAGACAAACCCGGAGTACCAGCAGGCTGCCAGGTACATTATACAGTACGGGCTGTTTGCACCAGGGGGAGAAGGCTCCCAGCCAGCTAGGGCTGTGACCCAGGCTCAGGGTCCGTCAGCTAATGTTTCCCCCACAGAGACGCCCCTCAGAAGGTCTCAGTGGGTCCGCAAGCCCAAGAAAAGATGGTCGCCAGGGTACCTGCCACAAAGAGCAATCTCCCGAGCCCGGGAGGGAACAGGCCACAGAGGTCCCCAACTAGCAGCCATAAGCTGCCAGGGACTTGAAGCAGGAGGCAGTCCAGCTTTGCTGCAGGCAGTTGCAATCTGCGACAGTGACACCAGAGATTAGACTGGCCGTCTGGAGATGGGCGGCATTTGTATTATAGCTTTGTATTAAGTAACCAATGTTTATAGCTTGTTGTTAAGGTGTTTAAATTTTAAGTTTAGAATGTAACTAGAAGTTTAAAGTTTAAGTTTATAAGTGTGCCAAATGCTTGTATTTTGGTCCGAGGTCGAGGGACCCGACCATGCCTCCACCTAAAGCAGCAGGTCAGTGAGACACCTGGCTGCATGTCCTTTTAAGTTTTTTACAGGAGGGTGGACCAAGGAGCAGCCCTGTTTGCCCAGCCCGAGCTGGGTATCGAATGAAGATACCGATACAGAATGTTGGGGATCACCTCGCCACTGGACGAATCCAGGAGGGGACCCCGCAGCGGCCTTCGGGAGAAACCGGACAGGGTCCAGAGGAACTTGCCTACTCATCCTACGTGGAAGTGATGGCCCTAGCTGGGTGGGGCACGGCCCCCAACCCAGCACTATCCTGACCGAAGTTCACTTGCGGGAGACCTCACTATTGAGGAGTCATGGTGGGGAAGCGTGGACACCTTGTCAGATAGGGACGCATTCCCCGGGAGTGGGTGGTGATGGCCCGGGAAAGATTGTAAAGGGGAGGGGGAGACCCAAGAGTCACGTGGGTGCATTCGGGGAAGGGAGGAACTCGCCCGGGGACCCACGGGCAAAGTTAGAGTGTAAGTGTGGCTGGGGAGGATGAGTGGGTGGCCAGTTCTGGGATCCAAGTTTGAGTGTGGGGCCAGTGAGAGCCACCACACAGGCACCTATCATTTTCACCAGCCAGTCGAGGGAAGACGGGAGGGGAAGGGACTGGGAGTCGCGATCCCATACTCTCTGGTCTCGCTCTGTGAAACATGAAGGGTACCCCGCCTCCACAAAGGGACAAGGGAACGGCTCGGGGCTGGTGGATCAGACTGTTCTGTAAAATCCATTCTGTATGTTTTTAAAAGTTTAAGACCATTAAAGGGGGCTGGAAGGAACATTTACTGCCCGGGTGGGAGGAGCAATACCCACTCGAATTTCACGACCCATCATTGGCACGTGATGGCCGGGGTTTATTTCAGCATGTTGTTTCAAATGTTTCAGCATTTTGTTTCAAATGTTTAATGGAGATTTTTGTATTTTGTTTTACAGTTCCAAGCTGTGCAGAGGCGTAGGATGCTTTCTGTGCTTGGGATCATTTTGATTACATTGTATAACAAAGATTGCAACATTTTGTAATATGTTATAATGTAACAAGTGGTGCAGGGGTATGAGACCCCTTGTTGTAACATTTTGAAGTTGATGTATCTGTAGATGCCTACCGTACCACAGTTTTTCTCGAATTTGAGGGGAATAGACGGGTCGGGGGATCAGTGGTAGGTAGCTATAGGTAAATACAGGGGATGGTTGTTTGTCGGGGGTCAGAAAGTTTTGCTCACTTTCTTCAAATGGATCCTACAAGCAAGTTGGAAGTATCCAAAGGGTGCAATGTAGGGGTTCGCAAAATCCCTCAGCCCCGAAGATACTGGAGATATTAATCTACATCATGGGTGAAGACTCGTGGAATTTAAATTGTCTCTGGGTTGGACAATGTTTTAAAACATACCCAGAACTGAAAAAGGCTGCATTGAGAAGCTCGTTGGCAGGGCAGCATGTGGACAACACCGGAATCGAGGAACATCGTGGAAAAATTTGCACACTTTAAGACAGTACATTTTTATGAATAAAATTGTTCCCTTGAGTTTGGTAAATTGCGAAGGGGTTTAAAAAATGGCCATCAGAAAAGCATGGCAGGGACAATGGGGCTTGGAAAGCAGCTCGTGGATGTCTGTGAAAAGTGGGAGGATCAAGCAGTGGCAGTCAGATTCTGTTAATCAAAACCAGGGAGTTTCCCTTCCCTACAGAGGCAATGTTTGCTTACAGGAAACTGCAGGATGTTGACATAAGGGATTAAACCACTTGAGACTGCAGTTTCAGTGACCACAATGAATGGGTTTCTGTTTACATAGTAATCCAACTCCATTCAAAGCCCAGCAGTCAATGGGACACACCTAAACCACGGAAGAGACTTTTGAAAGGAACAGTTTAAGAATTGAATGGGTTTGAATCACCCATTACTCAGACAATACGGCAGTTGGGTCCCTTTTGTTTTAGCCAAATGAACTCCGGATGTGGGCGGGAACATTTCGGCCCCAGAATGAAGACACATTCAAACCACCCCAAGCTTTATTCGAAACCCATTCCAGACAAAGGAAGCAGTTTGGCCACTGGGAAATAGCCCGTTTGAATCAGCCAATCAGGGCCTTTCTCTTCTGTATTTGAACTTTTCAGCGCAAATTTGCACACAGACCTTTTCAGCGCCAAAACAGCAGGAGCTCACAGGATATAAAGACAGCTTCTCAGAAGCATCTCTCTCTTTCTCCTTGGACTGCAGGTGAGCTCTTCTCTCTCTTTGGACCACAGGTGAGCAGGTTTCTGACTCCTCAGCAAGGCAATCTAGTAAGGAGTTAGAGGGGTGGTAATTTAAGGGAAATTGCTATGATTGTAAGACTTACATTGTAGCCATTTATCGCTTGTTTTTGCCGTCTCCCTTCCCCTGTTAAGCAATTTTACTTTGATCGTGTGGTGTAGTTTTCTTTAGTTAATAAAGTATGATTTTCTTGCATCCAGACCATTTTGTCCATTTTAATATATCATTAATTACAAGTTCCTCCAGTCAGAACTGGAAGGTGGGGTTTAGCGATTCATAACCGCTGTTTGGAAATTGGTTTACAGTGCACTGCAAAAGCTGTCTGACCAGGTAAATTACCGTAAATCAGGTAAAAGATTGGAATTGGTCACAGTGCAGGCAAAGGCTGCTGACCAGGTAAATTACCATAAACCAGGTAAAAGATGCCCCCCTACAATTTGAATGTCAGCCACGTTACAGGAGCGCTTTTACAGTGCTGCACCGATGACTACAAATCATGCCCTCCAGCAACTCGTCTCCTTGCAGCTGGCGTGGTTCTGACAAGGTGGGAAACAGGAAGGAGCCAGAGACACAAAAATGGGAAACCAGTATAAAAAGAGGATTAGCAAGGCAGTTAACAGGCTCTTAACTGCCTTAATTACCTGTCCCATCGGTTCCCGTCGGGTCAGTTTGGGAGCGGCTGACCCAACACTCACGAAAATTGGGTGGGGGCGGGATGGAGGTGGGTTGGGATGGAGGTGGGTTGGGATGGAGGCGGGTTGGGATGGAGGCGGGTTGGGATGGAGGTGGGTTGGGGGTGGGATGGAGGAAGGTTGGGGGCGGGATGGAGGCGGGTTGTGATGAAGGCGGGTTGGGATGGAGGAAGGTTGGGGGCGGGATGGAGGCGGGTTGGGGGCGGGATGGAGGAAGGTTGGGGGAGGGATGGAGGGATGTTGGGGGCGGGATGGGGGCGGGATGGAGGCGGGCTGGGTGTCTGAAGCCATTTTTTCTGATTTCCGCTGCCGACCCGCCTCCAAACCCACCTCCTCAGTGAAATTTCTAATTTATTGGTCAAGCAAATCTCCATTCCTCTGTCTCTGGCCTGTTGTGATGCATTTGGCAGGAGACGACTTTTGAAGATGCATTCACTGACCTTGACCACTGGTCTGTGGTCATGAAATTTCTTTGGGCACTGGAGCCACATCCTGGGGTCAACACTGCTGGCAGTGACCACCTTGGCGATCTGGACACACATCCTTCTTTCTGGAGGGCCTCCTGGCCCCCTGTGGGTAGAGGACCTCTCTTCCAGTGTTGACACACATCTGCATCCAAGACCCTGGTTGCCCTTTGCCTGGCCTGTTGAGCCATTTGGGTTAATACTGAAGCACTTTTGATACTTTTCATCACCAGAAGGCAGCTCACCTTTAAGAGGCACAGACTGCCTTTAAGAGGTGCAGGCTAGCTTTAAGAAAAGCTAGCCTCACGTGAATATCGAGAACTTCGGCCGACTGCTGTGCCTGTAACAATGATGTAAAGTAGCAGGCAGCACAAATTTAACAAGCTGCCAGAACTCCTTTCAATGGGCACAGGCAGATCGCGCATCACAGTGCCTGCACCCCTTTTTCAGCTTTATTCAATTTCACCCCTGACGTGTCTGACTTACACCTTAAATTCCAGTTCACTACATTGGGACTACAACATATTTGCAACAAAAAGAATCTCTGAATTTTGGGTCCAGTATGTTTGCGTTAGTCAGATCTATTTAAACAAGATATAAATGGCACCTCACTTAGTTTGAGACTGTTAAGCATTTTAATTGTTAAGATATGCAGACTTGGTGAATAGAATATGATGAGCATGGTTTCGAACAGAAATGATGTCAGGTTCTCAAAAGATTAGAAGAAAATGTAAATTTTACGAGATGTACCTGCACAATTTGAGAAGTTGCTTACTATTCCCCAAAGATGAACTTTCCATTTGCGATCACATGTTCCATATCTTAACACAAGTCTTTCCTGAGGTTTTGACATACATTATTAACTTGTTTACAATATTAATGGTTAAGGAGCAGATTAGTTGTATAAGCATAAAGGTATGTTTGCCAGTGAGGCATCAGTCACTTTTATTACCTACTAGCTGGAGTGCCCGGCGGTGCCGAGGGTTTTTTGAGGGCATGTTGTTGTTGGAAGAGAGAGAGAGAGAGAGACTGGGTGGAGTAGAGAGAGACGGGGGTTGAGAGAGTGAGAGAGAGACTGGGGGGGAGAGAGAGAGACTGGGGGGAAGAGAGAGAGAGATGGGGGGAGAAGAGAGAGACGGGGAGAGAGAGACTGGGGGGAGAGAGAGAGAGAGACTGGGGGGAGAGAGAGAGAGAGACTGGGGAGAGAGGGAGAGAGAGACAGGGGGAGAGAGAGAGAGACTGGGGGGAGAGAGAGAGAGAGAGACTGGGGGGGAGAGAGAGAGACTGAGGGGGAGAGAGAGAGAAAGACTAGGGGGAAGAGAGAGAGAGAGAGAGAGGCTGGGGGAAGAGAGAGAGAGAGAGACTGGGGGAAGAGAGGGAGAGACGGGGGGAAGAGAGCGAGAGAGAGACTGGGGGGAAGAGAGAGAGAGAGAGAGACGGGGAAGAGAGAGAGAGATGGGGGGAGTGAGAGGGAGAGAGACTGGGGGGAGAAGAGAGAGCCAGGGGGG